>NC_136063.1:543766401-545150352 GCF_964261635.1 Lissotriton helveticus
CTGGCCATCACTGCCATCACTGCCATCTACTTAAACCTGCCTCTGCAAGTATGATCAGCAGTAAAAAAAGCAGGGCGTTCCTGACCATCACTTTTCTTGTATGCATTGAAAGAAATTGGATTATTGATTGAGGCGGGAGAAAATTCTACTCAAACAACAACCACAATCTTTGTCAGGGTGAACTACAAAAAGAAATAAATTAACCTGTACTTAACCCGCTTGATAGCTTTGCACAAAAGCAATCAGTCTTAATTTAGAGGAAATGTGTAAAGTATTTATACAGCACCCTAACAGTAATAAAGTGAAAACTCTGTACAAGAAATATTCCACATGCAATTTAGAAAAAAATATAACATTTTAAAAAATAAAATGATACCAGACCAACAAAAATCCAATCTGTCGAACTAGAAATATTCAGTTTAAAAGTTTTAGGTAAGTATAACTCCTAAATGCACAAATTGCCACTCATGCTAATCTGGTCATGCAGGCCTGGGGAAAATGTATGTGTTCAGGCCTACCACAATGGAGCATGGGCCGTATTCAGGAACAGGTTAGCCCAGCTGAAAGAAAGCAATTTTTTTTTCAAAGTCCGACACGAAGAGACTAGTTTAAACTGGAAGAGGCCACGAGGAGCAGGGAAAGCGTCATGCAAGGTCATCGCTGCAGTGTGAGCAGCAGACCTGGCTTTGCGGACGTTTGTCGCAATAGAGCGAAGATCTGTTCAGGCATCATGGACGGTGGCTGCTAGAGCTTTGAGTTGGGGGTCACTGCAGGCAGTCGCTGTAGCAAGAAGTGTCAGGTTCGCTGGAGGTTTGCATTGTCGGTTGTCGTGGGTGACATAGTCTCATGCGAACAGGCCACTTCACGGTTGCAAAGAGCCCACAACTTAAAGATTTCATCTTTCTTTGCAAAGGAGTGCACTCTTAAGTCAGTCAAGGTCCAGGAACAGGTGAGACACCTCTCAAGGATAAGGGACTCACTCTAGCAGAGGCCAGTTGCAGGTTCAGGAGGGTCCAGTTGCAGCAGGTCAGCTGGCCAGTTGCTTAGAGGCCCCTGGAGCTTGGTTTGTCCCTGTAGCTCATAACAGAAGGTCAGCTAACTGACCCTTGGAGTCACTCAGGTACACTGTAAACAAAGAGATGGTTCCAGTTCTCCTTCAGCAAGGAAGGCCTCAAGCATCAGGACAGTTCTCTGGGGGTCCAAGCAGGCCTCTAGCAACAGGGCAGGCCTCTTAGGGCCCGAAAAAGCCTATAGGAGGAGGGAAATCCCCTGAGGAACAAAGCAGTCCTTCTGGAGTCTTACACAAGCCTAAGAGTGTACTGAAGAGTTGATCTGAGATCCAATATATACACCTGGTGCAAGCCTTTGAAGTGGGAGAAACATCTAGGCTTTCTAGGCTATCCTCCCATCTGTTTCTGTTAATTTCCTAAATGTATCTGCCCAGGCTCCAAGTGGTCTATGGTGACAAAAGGCTGGGACCAAGTTCTTTTGTGAGTGTGCTGAAGGCATCTCTTTGAAATGTAAGTGGGACAAGGAACAACTCCGTCCACCCATCCTGGCAGTATGGCCCATCCTGCCAACACCTTGTCAACCTCACCTGGTATTTTCGCAGGAGCGAGATGCAAGTTGTGATGCAACTACTTCACCCACCTCAATGCCCAACAAAATCAAACCAAGCAAGACAAGTGTAATGGGGGAAAAGAGAAATACAAGGGAGGGGAAATTCCTGTGCAAGGTGAGCATGAGGAGGATAGGTAAAATTCAGAGACTTCCTATGCATGTCTATAATAATAGAAAGAAATATGTGTATACGTTTTGGAAAGGAACAAGAATAATTCAGTGTTAACATACTTAGATAATTATATGAATATACATATAACAATAAACTACCTGTTGATTTCCTCTCTTCCACTATGTATGAAATGTTGATGGATGTAGATCAGATGATTATCTAGACACTCAAATGAGAGCAATCAGGTGATATGAATTAGCACAGTATACCTGTATATCATAGGACAATGTAGCAAGCACTAACATCTGTCTTGGCCAAAATAACTAATCAGAAAAGTGCACCATAATCGGATAACAAAAATAGATAGAATAACCAAAGAATACATCTCTATCAAAAAAGGCAATAAGTGCAATAAGGTGATGGCACAAAAAGGTGCAGGGCTAAAGGGAAGGATAAGTTCCTTTACTTCAGGAACTAAGTAAGTCCTTACTTGATGTTTTTCACACTCAAATGTACAGGAAAACGAGATCTACAACTCTTCTGGAACAAACCAATCAGATACGTATACCTCCATTATAGTATAACTAAAGTAGAGTTACCGCATTATGGATGATTCTTTATTTATTTATTTTTTTTTTATTTGTTTACATTTGTAATGCGCACAGCTACCCAACAAAGGGTTTCCCGGCGCGGCAGATCCCAATAGCAATGCGGTTATAGAAACTAGATGTTAAAGAGCCATGTTTTTAAGGCTTTTCTGAATGTGATGTAATTCGACTCAGACCGCAATGTATGTGGCATTGAATTCCAGAGCGAAGGTCCTAGGAATGAGAAGGACTTGCCACCCATGCGTGACAGCCTGGTCCTTGGAATTTCAAAATGATTTGCCGTGGAAGACCGAAGAGATCTGGAAGGACGGTAGGGGCGCACCAGGTTTTGCAGATATTTAGGAGCGGTGTTGGTGGAAATCCTGTGCATAAAACATAGAGATTTGAATTTAACTCGGTTTTCAATTTTTAGCCAGTGTAACTTCCTGATGTATTTAGTGGTTGGAGTAGAGATGGGAATTTTACAGAGAAGTCTGGCTGCTGCATTTTGCACTGATTGCAACCTGCGGACAGTAGCTTTGTTCGCCCCCAGGTACAAAACGTTGCCATAATCTAGCCTAGATGTTATTAGGGCATTGACAACTGTTTTCTTGGTGTTTTCAGGCAGCATCCAACAGATCTTTTTTAGCCATTTTAATATGGCAAAGCAGGTGGCTGAAGTCTTTACCGCTTGCTGATGTAAACTGAGTGAGTCGTCAATAATGACGCCCAGGTTGCGAGCATGAGTAACCGGGGTAGGGGGGGTGCCCATTTCAGTTGGCCAATGTTGGGGTCCCCAAAGTTCTTTATTTTTGCCCAACACGATTAACTCGGTTTTTTCGCCGTTAAGTTTTAGGAAGTTTTTTTGCATCCAGTCGGCGATTTTACAGAGTCCGAGTTGTAGGGTGGAGGAATTATCAGAATCTGCAGCTGATAAAGAAAAAAGCAGCTGGGAATCATCAGCGTAGGAAAACATTAAAAGCCCTGTTTCCTCCACTATTTTGGCCAGGGGGCTCATATACACGTTGAAAAGCAACGGGCTAAGAATAGAGCCCTGTGGAACTCCGTGTTTGAATGTCATGGTATCGGAGCAGGCAGTTTGTGAGAAGACCTGGAACGTGCGGTTTTCCAATAATGATCTAATCCAGTTGAGAGCTGCCCCACGGATGCCCAGGGAGTGGAGTGTTTGGGCGAGGACCGCATGCGACACGGTGTCGAATGCCGCGCTGAGGTCAAGCAGCACAAGTGCCACTGTTTCGCCCTTGTCCACCATGCGGCGGATATTTTCGGTTACCCCCAGCAAGGTAGTTTCTGTGGAAAAGCCTGCACGAAATCCCGACTGGTGGGATGGTAATAGGTCATGAGTGGTAATGAAATCAGTGAGGCAACGATGTACATGTTTCTCCAATATTTTTGCAACGGTGGGCAGCAAGGATATTGGGCGGAAGTTAGCTGGCAAATTGGGGTCTGCTCCAGCTTTCTTCAAGAGCGGATGAATCATTGCATGCTTCCATTCACTGGGTACAAATTGTTCCAGTAACGAAGCATTGAGAAGATCAGTGATGGTAACCAAGACGTTGCTGTTAAGTTGCTTTAAGACTGAGCATGGCAATGGGTCTTTAGGTGAGCCAGATTTAATAGTTTTTAGCAGCCTTTGAACCATATCAGGGTTCAGCAAGGGCCAACTATCAAGTGTGACAGAAGATGCATTAACCGGAGTAGAGCAATCCGGAATGCCTGGAGCATTACCCGAGGTAGGTGATGCACAGTTTGGGGTAGCTTCAGTGGTTAACTTATATTTATTAGAAGCTTGATTAATGTCTTGGTGAATTTGGTCGACTTTATTGATGAAGAAGGCAGCTAGTAGGTCACATTGAGTTTTATTAAGTTCAGGTGGGAGTTGAGACGTATTAGAGCCAGACAGCTCTTTTACTAGTTTAAAAAGTGTTTTGGAGTGGTCTAAGGCATTTGTGATTTTTGTGCAGATGAATTCTGCTTTAGCCTTGCTACACTGCTTTTGATACGCTATTAACTGAATTTTGTATTTTTCCTTGATTACAGGTGAGTAACTCCTCCTCCATTGACGTTCAAGATTTTTACATCTAGTTTTTTCATTTTGTAAGATATCGTTGAACCAGGGTGCAGGAGAGCGGTGGGTGTTGGGTTTAAGCTTTGTTTTGGGCAGGGTGGAGTCAATGGCTGCAAGAAGCCAGTTTTGTACTGTGGAGGAAAGCTGTTGAACAGTGGTCTTAGTGCAAGGCCTATGTTCTTCCAGGAGGGTATTGAGACTGTCAATGTCAAGTTGTTTCCACTTTCTTATAAACTGGGTGGGTAGGGGAGTATTATCTTTATTTATTGGGTCGACCTGAAGGGCAAATTTAACCAAATAGTGGTCGGACCAGGGCAGAGGCTGGGCAGAATGCGTCACAATATTGTTAAGATTGGAAAAGATGGGATCTAGCAGGTGTCCAGCACGATGTGTAGGCCCTGAGTTCTTTAAGGTTAGATTGAGAGCTGCTAAGTCATTTATGAAGTCTTTAGCTAAAGAGCATTCCTCATCCTCTAGATGCAAGTTTATGTCGCCTAAGATTGTGAAATTGGCAGTTCTCATGGCTAACGGTCCGATAAGTGCAGACATATTTGTCACCCATTTGGATGCTGCCCCCGGAGGCCGATACACAAGGACTCCGGCTAAAGTGAAATAAGGGGCTAGCGTAAGTTTAAATGTCGCCGCTTGGCAGCCATCACATAAAAGAGGTTTAAATTCGCAATTAAAAATCTTTTTGAAGATGATGGCAATTCCTCCGCCAGGTATCTTTTCCCTGTCAAGTCTGGTGATAGCGTAGGAGTCCGGAAGTGCCATAGCTATGTCTGGACCCGAACTTTCTTTGAGCCAGGTTTCAGTAATAAACAATGCGTCGGGTGCTTCATCTAAGAGTAGGTTAAAAATTTCTAGTTTATGCATTGGTAAAGAGCGACAGTTGAGGCTAATAAAGGAAAAGGATTTTGTCTTTGATTTTGAGGAGTTCTTGAGGGAATCAGACAGCGTGGATTTGATCCCTACAGGGTCAATATGTAATTGACAGGTTTGACAGGAATCCTTCTCCCACCCCAATTTTAACAACCTGCAGGAGGGTTTTATTGCTGGTTGTAGAGCCTTCAAATCGACAGACGTATATTTGATGTAGGGGGATTCTATTGAATGTATTGCTACATCGGCTATAGGTACCTGTGGTAGGTTGGGGACTGAACCATATGGTGGTGCCATAGCCCTGAGGCACGCCCGAGGCGCGGACGGGCACAGACGGGCTGACTCTGGCGTGACTCCGGCGCTGAGGAGGCGCTTCCGCAAACGCGACCGCTAGCGCGGATATAGACCGTTTCCTTAAATACCGGACACTAGAGCGCTCTCACCACTCTCGCCCCCTCACTCAAGATGGCCGCCGTAAATGCTGTTGTCACTAGCCCTCGATCTACAGCCCTAAAATCGGCTGGGAATGTCAGGAACAGAGCGAAAATAGTGGCAAGTGAGTGCCAAGTATGCCAGGTATGCTGTATGCAAACAGTATGAAAATTAGAGCACTTTTAAAATTCGGCGTTTTTAAAATAAAATAAGTGGCACAGTAGCTGGAAATTGCTCCTTGCGTGATCAGAAGTCAAACATTATGTTTGCAAAGCGCTGGGATCTCGCGCCTGCTTCCTAGGGGCTCCTTAAATACCGGACACTAGAGCGCTCTCACCACTCTCGCCCCCTCACTCAAGATGGCCGCCGTAAATGCTGTTGTCACTAGCCCTCGATCTACAGCCCTAAAATCGGCTGGGAATGTCAGGAACAGAGCGAAAATAGTGGCAAGTGAGTGCCAAGTATGCCAGGTATGCTGTATGCAAACAGTATGAAAATTAGAGCACTTTTAAAATTCGGCGTTTTTAAAATAAAATAAGTGGCACAGTAGCTGGAAATTGCTCCTTGCGTGATCAGAAGTCAAACATTATGTTTGCAAAGCGCTGGGATCTTTAAATTAATGTTTCTTTCTATTTTCATTTGCGGATTCAGGCTGTAGTGAGAGGTGTGCCAGTAGAAACAGAATTCCTTGGTGAGGCATTGTGGCCAGGAGCGGGAGCCGACAAAGAAGCAGGAAGCGGGAGGAAGCATTGTGCAACCCGGCAAGGACCCAAAAGACTAGCAAGGTTGTGACCCGGAAGCAGGTGAGTGAACAAAGGAGGGCGGAAGACAATTGTAAGCTAGAACGCGAATCGCTCTTCCACCCGTGCTGGCATGTTTTATTGTGCTAAGGCTCCCTCCCGACTACACACGTGATAGGGAGTGGGGCAGTCACGACACACCTAGTCCCCCTTTATCTCACTGTTTGGGAGGAATACACAAAGTTCCACTAAAAACTATTCCCAGTCATGTGACCATGGACACAGGCTGAGAGGACCAAGTGGTTAGGACAAGAAAATTACACCTTTCTAAAAGTGGCATTTTAAGAATTGTGTGAATTATAATCCAGCTTTAACAGTACAGATGGATCATCATTGAACAGTACAGAGTATTTTCAAATGAAAATTATTTTGGGACCAAACATCACATTTCTATCTGTTCCCAATCAAACGTTAGCATGAATTAAATGTAATTTTTCACTGCCAGGATATGTATAACGTAAAAACACATTGCCTACTTTTTAAATAAATAAAATGCACCCTGCCATGTTGGCTGTTTAGGGCCCAACTTAGGGGAGACATACATCTTAAAAAAACAAAGGTTGGCCTGGCAAAAAGTTTTGTTGCAGTTTTAGAATTACACCACAGGCTCCCAAGGCAAGCCTGAGACATGTTTTAAAGGGCTACTTTACTGGGTGGCACAATAAGCACTGCAGCTTCACTAATAGCATTTAATTTACAGGCTTTGGGTACATGTTGTGCCACTTCACCAGGGAATTACAAGTAAATTAAAAGTGCCAACAGTGTGTAAGCCAATTTTACCATGTTTAAAGGATAGAGCACAAGCACTTTAGCACTGGTTAGCAGTGGGAAAGTGCACAAAGTACTAATGCCAACAAAAATGAAATTCAGAAAACAGGTGGGGTGAAGACAAAATGTTTGCGGGTGGCCCTTAAGAGAGACCAAGTCCAGCATTAATATTATGATGTTGAGAAGTGTTGGAAAATGAGGCAGTATCTGTGAGGCCTGCACAAATAACATGACTACATTTGTCCTTCACAGGGAACTAAACACCCAATTGTATCGCCAGACTTTCAGAGGGTAGCGTTACAGAGCAGTCTGAGGCTTACTCAAGGGAGGTGGTGCAGGCTAGTAATCACCATTACAGGTGCGCAGAAATAACACTCAATAATTGATAGTCCAGTCTGTACTTTGCTTTATAAAAGTAAGAGTACATTTATTAAACACACACACTACTCAATACTATGCACCAATTTCCAAATATACATAAGCTGTTATAATTACTTTGTGACATTGCATAACATCTCCACCTCTCCCGCAGGAGGGTGGGCTCTAGTACCACCGCTCCCATGTATGCCCTAATGCAGGGGGCAGACACGTCGTCCCACACCGGCCCGGTCAGTCCGCGGGGAGTGTGGCTGCACTCCCCCAGCCTCCTCCTTCTCCACAGCGCCTAGAGATGGGGCCCGGGCCCCCGGACATCTTCCAGGGGGGCGCCACGGTGCTCCCCTCCCTCCGGAGTCTTCGGGGCCAGGGTGGGCTACTGGCACCCCGCTTGGCCATTTCTACGGGGAGCGCAATGGCACTCCCTGACTTGTCTTCCCTCTGTCGGGGCCCGGGGATGGGGTACCGGGCCCTTTGGCATATATTCATGGGGTGTGCACCGGCACACCCTGACTTTCGTGGGTCCCGCAGTTGGGATCCCGGGCCTCTCCCCCTCCACATTATCACAGAGAGCGCAATGGCGCTCCCCAACTTCATTTTCGGCAGGTGTCAGGGTGGACTCCTGGCACCTCACGGGGGCACCTCCACAGGGTACGCGACGGCACACCCCAACTTCACTTTGGGCCCAGAGTTGGGATCCAGGGCCCCCATAGACCTCTCCCCTTCTTTTTGGGGGCAGCCCCCAGGATCCAACCCAACCTGGTGGCACATCATGGTCCGGCGGTGGAGCCCAACGCGCTTCGTCATCGGTCCTTCCAGAGGTCAAACGTCACCTACCTTTGGGGGTGTATCTCGGCCCCCAGGGGACCGATCTTCGTGATCTTGGCCTCTTTTTGCTCCTGGTGGCGTACCCCAGCTGCTGGGAGCACTTTCCTTTCTTTGCCCTCCTGGTCAGAGTTTGGATTCAGCAGGGAGCTGTCTTCACTGGCTCCCTGTGCCAACCTTTCACCTGGCTCTCCTCCTGGGATTCTCTTCTCCCTGCGCAGAGGCCCAATGCTTCTGCCCACTGGTCTTGGACTCTTCTCTGTGGTGCTGTTCAGGAACCTGGGACAGTCAGGGGGGTCCTCCTTCCAAATGCCCATTGCACCAGGCTCCAGCACCCTCTGCCTCAGCAGACCACACTCCAGAGAGCTTCTCTTCCTCTCCAAACACTTTTTAAAGTTTGGGGAGGGGGCTGGCAGGAAGTCTCTGTTTGTCCTATCAATCAGCGACACATCACTTCACGGCCCCTGCTCCCTACTTCCTGCCCAGACCTCTGGGTTGGTTCAAGATGGTGTCTCCAAGGGGTATCCTGCCACATGGTCTCTGAAAGCCCCTCCCCCGCACTGCCTTTTTCCTTGTGCAGCTGGGTGCCTGGCACAAGGTGGCAGCTGCTGATGGATTACCCTGTAGCTCCACCCATCTTCTCTTCTTGGAGAGGAGGCCTTCTTTTGGAGGGAAGGTCATTAATCCAACCTGCCAGGATAATTCACTTCAAACACACATTACAAATCTAGATCCAAGGAGTTTTGTGTTATATAGGATAATCCCCAGCCTGGCCCTGGTTATGAGCTGACTCAGACAATTATAACATTTCTGGATGACCCAGAAGCAGTACAAATATGGCTTTGGACTCTGCAGAATACTTCTTCTCACATAGGTTACAGTGGACTTTGGTGCGTGTCTGGAATCTGTAGGCCCAATGAAAGGAAAACTACCCCATGTGCTCCCTATCCTCATAAGAGAATAATGGAATAAACACTGTAAAGCACACTGACTTTCCCTGGCATGTTTCTTCCCACTGTATAAAGCCTATTTCATGTCACCACCCAAGTCTGCATAAGTCCTGAAACACCATTCACTTTGTAGCTGCTCCTTGGCTGGTCACGCCAGGAATCGCCCCTGTGCAGCCCGTACACGTGTGCACACGCATGTACACATGTGTCTGCATGTAACCCGAACTGTGCCCTTTACTCCATCTGCTGTGCAGCGGCCTAGTCAAGCTAGGCGGACACCAGTAAATCCACCTACAGTCTCTTTCATCATGAGTTCACTGTGGGTGAGTCCCAACTTAAAAAGCTCAACAAATAGGTGCTCAAAAAGCAAAACATCCAGGCAGCTCAGAGTGTCAGAACCACCTTTTAACAATAATGGGGCACAGGGTCAAGACTGATTTGCATATGGCTGGGTTCAAACTGGAAAGGCATGGTGAGCAAAATAAACGATGGATTTAGGCCCAGATCTCTGTACTGGGGTGAATGTATGACATTGTTCTGCATTCTGGCCATCAACTGTTGTTTTTGCATTACTCACACAAGTGTGACGGGTATGCTCAGATGTGAGTCCCATGCTCTCCATGCCACTGGAATTAAGCTATCCTGGCTTATGAGGGCTGAAAGCCCGAAACCGGTCCTAGGATGCTTGTTTCCAGTCCAGGGAGGACCTGGCTTGGCAGTTTAGGCTGGACTGTTCCCATGGGGCACAGGGTTAAGACTGATTTGCAGATGGCTGGGTTCAAACTGGAATGGAATGGCTAGGAAAAAAAGGGTGGATTTAAGTCCAGATCTCTGTACTGGGGTGAATGCATGATATTGTTCTGCATTCTGTCCATCAACTGTTGTTTTTGCATTTGTCACCCCGGGTGTGACGGGTATGCTCAGACGCGAGTCCCGTGCTCTCCATGCCATTGGAATCAAGCTATCCAGGCTGATGAGGGCTGAAATCCCGAAACCGTTCCTATGTGGTAAATAAATAATTAATTACCGGTACTATTTTTGAATATATTAACAATAACAGATAGCTCAATAAATAAGAGGCAGGATCCGATGTATCCGAGTTGAACAGGCTTTATTCAGGCAAAAGGGAAGGGACTGGAATGGGACAGCCTGAAATAAAATAGGAAGGAAGGCAGCTGCACCCGTTTCATCACAATTCAACATATATATAGTAAGACATTTCTATTACATTACATACAGTAGGCGTAACTAGTGACAAGCGTAAGATAAGAAGACATGGGCGTGAAAAGAAGGCGTGCACAGGGCGTGCACGTAGACATGTGATGAGAACGTCACAAAAGTGTCATGAATGGGCGGAAACATGGAGGGGGCTACCTGAGCAGCTGGGACCTTTAACCTAGTGGTGCGCGCAAACGGGCAATGACGTGTTACCGGGGAGAAATGGGGGCTATGACTTCTGCACTAGAAGAGGAGACTAAAGTCTACGGTGTCAGGACGACATGTACCTATAGCATATCTGGTATCTGGTGTTTGGAGTACATGTTGATAGAATCTAAAAGTTATCAGGGCAAAGGCTACTTGACACTAAGGCTGGAGCATGCATATATTCTTCGTGTATTGCGTGTGCTATGAATCTTCATGAATATTATTACAGTAATGCTCTTGCATGGAGACAGAAAGACTAGACTAGAGCTGGAGATGTTTATGTGGTTCAGTAGCTTAGGAATGTGAAGACGGAGAGCTGAACTGATAACTAGAGGCATAACATATTCTTGGCAGACAGGCAGGCAGAGCCAGGCCGGGCACCGCGCTGCTTGGCAGGAAGTTAGTGAAGGGTCAGGGATGCAGGTGGGGGCTGCATCGCTCCTCGGAGTGGGTTCAGGAGACTGGAGCTTGAATCTGGTGTCCGGGCCCCTTTTGAGGCCTAGAAACGGGGACAATGCGGTGAATTAACGTGCACACTGTGAAACGTGGCAACATAGGCCTAATACTCGTTGCTTTCACGAGAACTGGATACTGGCATACTAGAGTTGGACACAACTATAATTGCGTCTTAAATCGATCATAGGGGGATATATGCATATCGATCATGCACATATAACATAGGATGGGGAACACGTAGGCACATATAACAAGGCAAAATTCAATTTTCCTCATTCCCTCCTTGTGCCCTACGTTTCCATCAGGAAACATCAATATTCATGATACCATCTATCTGTTCATATAGCATCATTTGCTCGTCTCGAATTATCTTGGAACGGGACTTAGGACTAGGAATACAAGAGGTAGCACACAAGCCGCAAATCGCAGGGCCACATTGTAAACAAAGGCAGCAACTGAATATGACCATTACTGCTATACCTAGGAATGACAATACTTTCCATCCCCAGGCAGATATTATACTCCAGAGCCAACCGGACCATGTCCAGGTGCCTGGATTCTGGTGTAACTGATGGGCAATTTTGTGAAGTCTGGTTATAGCTGAATAAACAGACGGCGCGTTATTAGGAATGAAAATGCAGCAACTAGATCCGATGACTCTACAAGCTCCTCCCCTATCGGCCAGTATGACGTCAAGGACGAGACGATTTTGGAGCACGACAAATCTAATAGCAGATTGTTCTTCAGTTAAATTACCTAGAGCGGAAGTAGTCTCATTCACTACTGCTTCAAGGGTTCTGGTTAGCCTACGTATTAACTTACTATTCTGGACAGGACCTATGAAGAAAAAGAAACCTTTATTGAAGTCTTGATATTGTTCTAAGGCAGTTTCAGTTTGATCGACAATTGGGGACTCAGTCTCCCTTCTATGTCTAACGTGTACTAGATGTGTGTTTCTGTGATAATCGGATGGGGCTAGGAAAACTGGTGGCAGTAGGAAGGCAATGTAACATGTTCCATCCCAATCTAGGGGCAGACGTACATATGCGGTCTGACCACACACAAAATAAGAATGACGTGAGGCTTTGAAAATAGATTTCCCACTGTCACTATACTCGACCAAAGTAGTACAATCACTATGTCCTACATGTGCAGAACCATTCTTTCTGACACATAATTCGCCTTTAACTGGTAGAACTGAAATAGCAGGCAAATCTGGAGTAGTCTCGGACTGAACATTCAGAACCATGAAATTCGAGGAATAATTACCTAAATCATATACTTCATTTTCTAGATCTAACCCTGTTCTATGGGAAAGTCCTTCCTTGTCTGGGAAACATGTTCGATTCAGAAGGGACATATCAGTAGAGGATGACGTTAACGTGGACCATGCTCCACATGAACCATTATGTGAAAACAGATAGGGAAAGAGTGGCAGAACTCCCTTCGATGTCTGGAAAGGGGGGAGTCGACCACACACCCAACAATTAGTGGCATTGCTGGTCTGGTGTGAATAGTGCAGCATTCGGATAAAAGTATTATTACGCATAGCAAGACGATATGATAACTCGTGAGGAGGCAGGTCACTAAATGTGTGCTCTACTGTAACATTAGAAAACATATGTACATGTGAAATAGGAAAACATAAATGTAAAGCATAACTTATGCAAGTAACCATAAGACTCAGAAATAATAGAAAGAACAGAGTAATGATACATCTCTTAGAGTTTTGACTAACTCTCTCACTGTGTGGGTCTATCTCATACATGTCAGGAACCTGTCTAACCGTTTCACCCGAGAGGGACTTAGACAATTAAACTGGCTGACTTACTAGACCTCAATTTCTGTTTATACTCCTGCTGCGGAGTTTTCTCTAACAAGGGAAGTTTAGATTCAGTGTCTGGGCAGTCCTTGAGAACGGGGCAGTCTTTGAGAAAAGTCTTTGGTTTGAGTCCATGAAACTTCTTTACGTGGCTCACATGTAGCCACCCTTTTCTGTTTTCGACTTTCACTGCTGTCCGGGTGGTGAGAAGAACAAGGCGGGGCTCCTTCCAGCGGGGCTCCAGCGGACTTGAACGATCAAAATTTCTCACAAGGACGAAGTCACCTGGAACGACCTCGTGCGGTTTCACTTCGGTGTTGTCTGGAAATGCAGCGGCGACCTGTGAACAACATGATTGTAGTGCAGACATCAAGGCGGCCAAATAATCTGTCAGCATATTACTGTCAACATCGGTAATTGTACGTGGTCTAGGTGTACCCCACATATTTGGGGGACGACCGAACACAACCTCATACGGAGATAGACCTGAACGGGAGTGAGCGACCATTCTCATATAAAAAAGGGCGACTGGCAGTGCTACCATCCAATCTACGCCTTTCTCTGCGCATACTTTGGCGATTCGGATTTTCAGAGTCTGGTTATGTCTCTCTACAAGACCGGCTGCTTCAGGATGGCGTACACAATGGAACTTCCACTGGTACCCTAACAGAAGGGAAACTTGTTTCATGAGCTCGGATGAGAATGGCTGGCCGTTATCTGAATACACGACCCTGGGTAATCCATAGCGGGGGAAATACTCACGAACCAACTGCCTGGCAGTGGTCGCGGCTGTGTAATCTGGAACTGGATATGCTTCTGTCCACCTGGACAAAGCGCATACAACTACGAGGACATACTTGAAACCTCGACATCGCTCCATCTGAATATAATCCATCTGGAGGACTTCAAAAGGGTGGTCAGGAGGATGGAATCCATCTTGTTCCACCGGGATACCTTTACCTGGATTGAACTGACAACAGATCATGCAGGTACGTACTTTCTGCTTGGCTGCTGCTCGTAAATGCTTGTTGAACCAGAGGTTCTGGGTACTGTCTAACATGGCTTTTTCTCCTAAGTGTGCTGGACTATGTGCGGTGTTAATAATGACTTGAACCATAGAGTCGGGGAGAAACCATGTGGCTTTTCCCTTCGTCAACCATCCTTGATCTGTCTGAACCCCTCCTTGTTCAGACCATTTCTTGATTTCTTCTGGAGTGGCATGTAACTGTATATCTATTACATCTTGTGTTGGGTCCTTAACTGTCATACAAGTAGTCTGATCTGGAATATGTGTCGGTGTCGTGTTAACTGGAATGTCTGGAGTCTGGGCTGTAAGCTTGGCTGTTCGATCTGCTAGATCGTTACCCTGGGAAATGATATCAGTGGCTTTCGTATGTGCCTTGCACTTCATGATAGCGATAACTGTCGGTAAATGTATTGCATCTAACAGAGCTTGAATGAGGGGGCCATGCTGAATCTTGGTTCCATGAGAAGTCATAAAACCTCTTTCTTGCCAGAGCACTCCAAAGTCGTGTACGACTCCGAATGCATAACGTGAATCCATGTATATGTTAACTTTCAGGTTCTTGGCACGTATGCAGGCTTGGGTCAGAGCGACAAGCTCTGCTGCTTGAGCAGACAGGGTGTCAATACGATGTGTTTCTATAACTTCGGTGTCAGTAGTCACTGCATACGCGGCTACTAGTTCTCCTGTACTTGTTCTCATACATGAACCATCCACATAAAGTGTCAGGTCAGGATCAGGTAATGCAATATCTGTCAAGTCTTGTCTTGGCTTCGTCATAGTGTTAACAACTTCCACACAGTCATGTGTGGCAGGATTTGAGGTAATCGAAGGTAACAGTGTAGCTGGATTTAAAATGTTGCAGCATCTGATTTCTATGTGTGGCTGAAACAGTGTCAGTTCATAACCTGTTAAACGTGCAATTGTCAAGTGCTGAGTCTGTGTTCGGTTTAAAAGAACTTCCACGGAGTGTGGAACTTGTACTGTCAGGGAATGTCCTAACACTATGGAATCACTTTGTCTGATAGCTAGAGCTGTGGCTGCAACTGACTTGAGGCACGCAGGCAGAGCCTGGGCTACTGGATCTAATGTGCTAGAAAAATAAGCACAGGGCTTGTATTGTCCTGCTTGATCTTGTGTGAGAACAGATAATGCAGTACCATCACGTTCAGTAACAAAAAGTGTAAAAGGCTTACTGTAGTTCGGTGTTGCTAGAACGGGTGCATTACATAAAGCTTTCTTTAACTCATTGAAAACAAGTGTATGTTCCTGGGTCCAAGGGAGGACAGTCGATACGGCTGCCTCCTGTGTCGTTAACTGTATCAGTGGCTTGGCTAAAAATGCATACTGAGGAATCCATTGTCTGCAATAAGAAGTGAGGCCGATAAAAGCTCGTACCTCCTTCTGAGTCTTGGGCTGTGGAAGACGTGCTATTAACTGGATACGGTCTGGTGTCAACTGCCTACCCCTCTTGGACAGTAAGTGTCCTAAGTAGACCACTTGCTGGACACAGAATTGCAATTTGGAAGGGGACACCTTGTGCCCCATCTCGGCCAGAAAATACAGAACTGTAAGTGACGCACGTTCGCAGTCACGTTCAGAACGGGCTGTGATCAGTAGATCATCGACATACTGGAGCAGGGCAGTGTCAGTTGGCATGTGAATATTGTCTAGTTGTCTTTTAAGTGCTTGACTGTAAATACTAGGACTTTCTGTAAAACCTTGAGGAGCTCGTGTGAATTTATAGCTTCTTCCATTTAAACAGAATCCGAAAAGGAACTGGCTGTCTGGATGAATGGGGACACTAAAGAATGCGTTCTTGAGATCGATAACTGTAAAGAACGTAGCTTCGGAATCAATGGCAGTCAATAGGGAAGAAATATCTGGAACCACTGGGTACTGGGGTATGATACATTTATTAAGTTCTCGAAGGTCAATCACTAATCGATAAACTGGAGGTGCATTTGGATCAGTACATTTCAGAATCGGAATGATAGTAGAATTACATATATTGGAGTCAGTCTCTACAACCACTCCTTGAACAATAAGCTCGTCAATAATTTTAGATAAGGCTGCTACAGCCTCAGGTGGCAATTTGTACTGTCGGATTCGTGGTAACACAACACCTGGCTTCAGGGTAACACGATGGGGTGTGATATGCATACAACCTACATCAGTTGGACCTTGCGCCCATAAATGCTGTGGTACATTCAATAATCTTGGATCAAAATCACGTAATACATAATGACCTTTAAAATCTCTCAGGAACAGTCGCACCCCTTCTGGGGAGCAGCATATAACTGCTCCTAATTCTTTCAGAGTCTTTATACCAAGTAAGTTCTCTGGACAGGATTTCGTTAGTAACAAGTCTGTAGTCCGGGACAATCGACCAACTTCTAGAGTAACTGGTTTCGATATTTCATTAACAATAGGCTTTCCTGAAAATCCAAGGGAAACATTTCTAGAGCCTGAGAGCGGAGCCCCTGGAACCTCGTCATGACTGATGGTAGTCCTACTTGCCCCTGTATCAATCAGAAACTTTCTGTCTTTCCCTAATACTTGACTGTGTACATAGGGACCCTCTTGATCTACAGGAACCTCGATGAGAGGCAAGCCAACCTCCCTCTCTAGGCTGTCTCATGAATACGGCTGATAATCAGGATACTCTGACTGTGCGTACTGGTACATCTGTTGTGTAACGTGCTGTGTGGCAGCTATAGGCTGCGGTACTGTAACTGTCTGTTGTGCATTCTGCGGCTGGGAAGTCTGTGAAACTTGTTCTTGTCTAGGCGGACGTGGTCTCTCTTTTGTCTTACCAGTAGCTATGTTGTGTTTCAGAACTGCACATTCGTTTATATAATGACCTGGCTGTTTACAGTAATTGCATGTCCCTTTAACGGGAGCTGTCGGATGACTGGCTTGATTCGGACCCCTCTTCTGACTGTCTTGCGGAACAGATTGTGCAACTAATACTTTCATTTTTGTGTCTTTCATGCGTCTCCTTTCATGTTCCTGCTCTTCCCTGATTCTGTTCTGGTGGTACTGGAGCATCTGGAGCATTTGTGACGGAGTATTAGCTTGCCAGGTACTTTCGACTTTCAATACTCTATTTTTAACTTGTGGACTTGAATTCTCGACTAGTTTGGTAACAAAAAGATGGGGATACGATTCACTACTTGTTTTCAGACCACTATTAATAATGAAACATTTCTCAAATCTAGAATAAAAATCACTAGTATCTTCGTCTTGTTTCTGTTTACAGGCTGAGATGGCATCCCAATCTTCCTTTTTCGTGGCTAGTAATCTTGGCAAGACTTGTATTAACAATTCGGGCAAAGCTTTAGCTTTATCCCCAAGACCGGTACCTGGTACTCGTGTATTATCTTCAGTTTCTAATGCTGTCCAATCTATCTTTTTCTCTCCCACCTCCCATTCTTTTTCTTTGAGTTTTTCATATATGCCCGCAGGCAACAGGACCTTTAACATTTTAATGATGTCAGGATACGTGTATTCTCCCATACGGAGCATGTCCTTTAATTCACGGTGGAACCCTGCTGGATCTTTATCATGACAGGGAATTAACTTTTTCATTTCCAAGAGTTCTATTTTTCGTGATAGGGGTATAAACAAATACGCGTTCTAGACCACCCCCTTCTACCTTAACTGGATGTACTTCTCGTAACGGATTCTGTCTGTCGATATAGAATGATTTTCTTTCTGGGGGTGGAACGGGAACAAAATGTGGATTCAGAAACGTTCTGTATTTGTGACGCTGTTCTAATATAACATTAATTAAATCGGTACCTAGACCTTTCCATCTGTTTAGGAGTAACTCGTTCAGTACATCATGTAGAGGACCTGGATCGGAATGCTGATCCTCATACAGTGTGATGAGGTGCTGGATCATATACATACCCACCAGACGTTGCTCGGCTGGGGGCAGTTTCAGAAAGGTTTGGGCCACTATTTCGTCTGGAAACGTGGTAGAATCACTAGTCCATCGGACTGCTGATCGGGCTAGTTCTTGTTCATGCATTGTACTAAGCTCGCTATACCCTATTCGTAATTTCAGAATGTGATCGGTGGCTTGGAATACTTGCTCAAGAGAACACTGTTCTGGTACTGGAGGAGGAAAAGCTTTCTTGTAATCTAGGCGTGAATGTCGGTCGGAAAGTCTAGTTCTACCTACATACGCTATTCTGGAGGGATTCTCGCTGTCTACCTCTTCACTAGAAGAGTCGTATTCTTTCTCGGTTGCTCTTTTTGCTTCCTCTTTCTGGTGTATACGTATTATTTCCTTACGAACTTTCTTGTACATACTCTCTACACTACCTTGTGTCTTGTGTTTTCCCTCGGCTATATTGTCACTCCACCTGGTCAGGACTTTCATCTCGTCTTGGTCTTTATCTGGATAATCTTGCTCTCTTATTAAACAGTTAATCAAGAACTTTAAAATCATAAGTTGAACCTCGGCTTTCCTTTGTGACATAGCTTCGTGAATACTTCCTGGATTCTCTCCTGTACGGATAAAACGATATATTCTGTTTAGATGTTCCTTCATATCAGGCAGGGTGATCAAAAAGCTGGCCACCCGTCTTAAACGTACTGAATATAAGATCATGTGATCTTCGCCTGGAACTGGATCATATATACAGTCAGTAAGAAGTCGCTTGAGATCTGTGTATGTCGCCACTTTTGGCGTACGCTGTAACGCTACGTCATGCAGCGTCAGTCGTCTAACTTGAGGCGGGGTGATAGGAGCACCTCCTTCAGCCCCTCCTGAGCTGGAATCGTCAGTTAATACTGTACGGGCTGGCAGAGTGACTGGCAAAACGGGTACATTTACTGTGGGCTGGTCCGGGGGTGCTGGAATATGAACTTGACCCCCGGGAACAGTAGTTGGCGGGACAGGAATTACATTATTAACGGGAGCAGGCGGAACAGGATTTGCATAGGCTGGGACTGTGTCGTCCAAATAGGACGAAAGAAATATGTCAGCTGCGGTCTGTTTATGACGTAGTTTAATCGGGACCAATGGCGGCGGTAAATTACCGGGTACTTCCGGGGTTGCCTTTGGCAAGCCCTCGGCAAGAAGAGGATACATGCCTTTAATAAGGGCATTCCTCTGTCTGTCTGACTGTTCTGCTCTAACTCGTTCACCTTCTTCGATTAATTCCCTTTCTTGGGCTCTTTCTGAGGATTCCCTACTTAATTCTGTTTTTCTGAATTCTTTTTCGGTTCTTTTATGAGATTCTTTGCGCCATAACTCGATGGCATCTTTCTGGGACTGTCGGGCTTTCTTTTTCCATAATGCTTCTTCTACTCTCATGATGCACTCGGCATCCCATGTACCTGATACGGGCCATCTATATTTCTCTTCTAGTTCCTTGGTATAGTCCGCCCATAAGTCTAGATATATTATGGCATCTAAGCCATGCTTGTGATACATAAAATGTCCTGGACTGTCCCTAGGAGGGACAGGAACTGCTTCTTCGAGTAACCCTTTTCTGGTCTTTAACTGACGTAATTTCGAGAACAGAGGCATTTCGGTAATACACTTGGAACACAATACACAATAATCACAGTAATAATATGGCAAACAAATCACTCATACCACGACATAGAAATACATTAAAAACAGTTCGAACAGAATACTACCTGATACACTGAAAACACAACACTTGGATTTCTCGAGAACGGACTTACTAGAATTACTGGATGCACTGCTAAAACAGTACAGAACATACCGGTCCCATAAAGAGACACGTCATACCGTATCCACCTAGGTGAATACTTCGGACTGGATCTGTGTACCCAAACCCAACGGACCAGGAACAAACTAATGATCCTGTCTAGATACTTCCCCCGCGACGGTACTCACCGGGAAGCAGAAACTGGAAGGCCTCGGACTGGACTGGACTGCTACGACGTCGGACTACGAACTTCGGACTTCGGAAACAGGTGGGCCTCCGGATACTTCGGACCTTGACTCTCGGCTTGGGCTCTGGTCGGGACGAACCGCATTCCACACCGCTTCGTCTGGATGCCGGACCGCAGTCTCCGTCTCCTCCGTGGGCCTGAGGGAGACTTGAAGCAGAAATATCTGCCGGTGCGCAGTAGAGTTCCGTCACGGCTGCAGAGGGTCAGGGGACCTGCGTACATCGCCAGCGCGTGAGGAAGGGGCACGTCCCTGTTCGGGCGCCATTTATGTGGTAAATAAATAATTAATTACCGGTACTATTTTTGAATATATTAACAATAACAGATAGCTCAATAAATAAGAGGCAGGATCCGATGTATCCGAGTTGAACAGGCTTTATTCAGGCAAAAGGGAAGGGACTGGAACGGGACAGCCTGAAATAAAATAGGAAGGAAGGCAGCTGCACCCGTTTCATCACAATTCAACATATATATAGTAAGACATTTCTATTACATTACATACAGTAGGCGTAACTAGTGACAAGCGTAAGATAAGAAGACATGGGCGTGAAAAGAAGGCGTGCACAGGGCGTGCACGTAGACATGTGATGAGAACGTCACAAAAGTGTCATGAATGGGCGGAAACATGGAGGGGGCTACCTGAGCAGCTGGGACCTTTAACCTAGTGGTGCGCGCAAACGGGCAATGACGTGTTACCGGGGAGAACTGGGGGCTATGACTTCTGCACTAGAAGAGGAGACTAAAGTCTACGGTGTCAGGACGACATGTACCTATAGCATATCTGGTATCTGGTGTTTGGAGTACATGTTGATAGAATCTAAAAGTTATCAGGGCAAAGGCTACTTGACACTAAGGCTGGTGCATGCATATATTCTTCGTGTATTGCGTGTGCTATGAATCTTCATGAATATTAATACAGTAATGCTCTTGCATGGAGACAGAAAGACTAGACTAGAGCTGGAGATGTTTATGTGGTTCAGTAGCTTAGGAATGTGAAGACGGAGAGCTGAACTGATAACTAGAGGCATAACATATTCTTGGCAGACAGGCAGGCAGAGCCAGGCCGGGCACCGCGCTGCTTGGCAGTAAGTAAGTGAAGGGTCAGGGATGCAGGTGGGGGCTGCATCGCTCCTCGGAGTGGGTTCAGGAGACTGGAGCTTGAATCTGGTGTCCGGGCCCCTTTTGAGGCCTAGAAACGGGGACAATGCGGTGAATTAACGTGCACACTGTGAAACGTGGCAACATAGGCCTAATACTCGTTGCTTTCACGAGAACTGGATACTGGCATACTAGAGTTGGACACAACTATAATTGCGTCTTAAATCGATCATAGGGGGATATATGCATATCGATCATGCACATATAACATAGGATGGGGAACACGTAGGCACATATAACAAGGCAAAATTAAATTTTCCTCACCTAGGATGCTTGTTTCCAGTCCAGGGTTGACCTGGCTTGGCAGTTCGGGCTGGACTGGTCCCATGGGGCACAGGGTCAAGACTGATTTGCATATGGCTGGGTTCAAACTGGAATGGCATGGTGAGCATAAAAACGATGGATTTAGGCCCAGATCTCTGTACCAGGGTGAATGTATGACATTGTTCTGCATTCTGTTCATCAACTGTTGTTTTTGCATTTGTCACCCCGAGTGTGACGGGTATGCTCAGACGTGAGTCCCGTGCTCTCCATGCCACTGGAATCAAGCTATCCTGGCTGATGAGGGCTGGAAGCCCGAAACCGGTCTGAGGATGCTTGTTTCCAGTCCAGGGAGGACCTGACTTGGCAGTTCGGGCTGGACTGTTCCCATCGGGCACAGGGTCAATACTGATTTACATATGGCTGGGTTCAAGCTGGAATGGCATGGTGAGCAAAAAAAACGTTGGATTTAGGCCGAGATCTCTGTACTGGGGTGAATGTATTACATTGTTCTGCATTCTGTCCATTAATTGTTGTTTTTACATTGGTCACCCCGAGTGGGGCGGGTATGCTCAGACGTGAATCCCGTGCTCTCCATGCCACTGGGATCAAGCTATCCAGGCTGATGAGGGCTGAAAGCCCGTAACCGGTCCTAGGATGCTTATTTCCAGTCCAGGGAGGTCCTGGCTTGGCAGTTCAGGCTGGACTGTTCCCATGGGGCACAGGGTCAAGACTGATTTGCATATGGCTGGGTTCAAACTGGAATGGCATGGTGAGGAAAAAAAGGGTGGATTTAGGCGCAGATCTCTGTACTGGGGTTAATGTATGATATTGTTCTGCATTCTGTTCCTCAACTGTTGTTTTTGCATTTGTCACCCCGAGTGTGACGGGTATGCTCAGACGTGAGTCCCGTGCTCATCATGCCACTGGAATCAAGCTATCCAGGCTGATGAGGGCGGAAAGCCCGAAACCGTTCCTAGGATGCTTGTTTCCAGTCCAGAGAGGACCTGGCTTGGCAGTTCGGGCTGGACTGGTCCCATGGGGCACAGGGTCAAGACTGATTTGCATATGGCTGGGTTCAAACTGGAATGGCATGGTGAGCATAAAAACGATGGATTTAGGTCCAGATCTCTGTACCAGGGTGAATGTATGACATTGTTCTGCATTCTGTTCATCAACTGTTATTTTTGCATTTGTCACCCCGAGTGTGACGGGTATGCTCAGACGTGAGTCCCGTGCTCTCCATGCCACTGGAATCAAGCTATGCTGGCTGATGAGGGCTGAAAGCCCGAAACCGGTCCTAGGATGCTTGTTTCCAGTCCAGGGAGGACCTGACTTGGCAGTTCAGGCTCGACTGTTCCCATGGGGCACAGGGTCAAGATTGATTTGCATATGGCTGGGTTCGAGCTGGAATGGCATGGTGAGCAAAAAAACGATGGATTTAGGCCCAGATCTCTGTACTGGGGTGAATGTATTACATTGTTCTGCATTCTGTCCATCAACTGTTGTTTTTACATTGGTCACCCCGAGTGGGACGGGTATGCTCAGAGGTGAGTTCCGTGCTCTCCATGCCACTGGAATCAAGCTATCCTGGCTGATGAGGGCAGAAAGCCCGTAACCGGTCCTAGGATGCTTGGTTCCAGTCCAGGGAGGACCTGGCTTGACAGTTTAGGCTAGACTGTTCCCATGGGGCACAGGGTCAAGACTAATTTGCATATGGCTGGGTTCAAACTGGAATGGCATGGTGTGCAAAAAAACGATGAATTTAGGCCCAGATCTCTGTACTGGGGTGAATGTATGACATTGTTCTGCATTGTGTCCATCAACAGTTGTTTTTGCATTTGCTTATAACTTTGGCGCAGTTTGCTAAATCTTCAAGAAATCTTTGAAAATAAAGTGGCACTTTATGCCTAGTTCTACTTGAAAAGCTTCCATCAAACAGGGGTCAAGAAAAAGGAGAGGCTCAAAAATGTGCATTTCCCATTACATATCCCATAGACTCCCACACATCCACTCACAGACCCGCTCAGACACACACACACCCAGTGACATATCTACACAGGAACTCAAACATATACTCAGGCACTCATAGACCCATGCACAGTCTCCCACAGACACTCACACACCAAATCACAGATCCACACAGATACTCACATTCCCACACAGGCACTCACACATCCACTCACTGACCGACACAGACATTCCTATACCCACTCACAGACCCATTCAGACACTCTCACACCCATTCACATACCCACTGAGATATTTAAGCACCCACTCATATAACCATTTAGGTATTCACACACCCACTCACATGACCACATAGGCACTCAAGCACCCACTTACACATCCATACAAACACTTACATATACCCACATAGACACCCGGATACCCACTCTCAGAGCCACTCAGATACTCACACCCCCACTCACAGACTACCCAGACACATACCTGCTCAGAGACTCACACACCTATTGACAGACCTCACAGGAACTGATACATTCACTCACAGACCCCCTAGTATACTTACAGACCCACTTACAAACTCACAAATACACTATCACATCTACTCAGGGACCCACACATGCACTCACACAGCCACATAGTCAAACAGGAACTTACATACCCACTCACAAACCTCCACAGACACTCACACATCTACTCATAGACCCACACAGGCACTTACACACCTACTCACAGACACACAATGACACTCACATACCCACTAACTGAAAACCCAGACACTTGCACACCCACTCACATACCCTCAGACACTCTGAGACCGACTCACAGACCCACTCAAATAGTAACACACCCACTAACAAACCCACTGAGAAGCTCTTGCACCCACTGACAGATCTACTCAGACACACACAAACCCACTCCATACCCATGTAGGCACTCACATGCCCATTGACAGACCCACACAGGGATTCACACACCCACTAACAGACCCACACAGATACTTACACACACACTCACAGACACTCAAACTCCCACTCACAGACCTACTCATACATTCACACACCCACTCACAGACCCACTCATACACCCACACCCACTGGCAGACCCACACAGAAAGTCACACACCCACTGGCAGACCCACACAGGAACGCACAGGCCCACTCACATACCCACTCATACATTCACAGACCTACTTAAAGGCTCCCACAGACACTCACATACCAACTCAGAGATCCACAAAAGAACTCAAACAGCCTCTCACATAATTACACAGGCACTCATGCATCTACTAAAAGATCCACACAAATACTCACACGCCCACTCACAAACCCACACAGTCATAGACCCATTAATAGACACATACAGACACTTAGACACCTACTCACACACTCAGAAAACTACTCACACACCCGCTCACACACCCAGACAGCCACTTGAACACTCACTTATAGATCGATACAGTCACTCACACACCCATTTGACAGATCCATATAGTCACTAATACACCAATTCACAAACCCATACAGACAATCACACACCCACTCACAGACCTGTATAGCCAATCATAAAACTGATAACACACACAGAACTACTCACACACCCACTCACAGAGCCACACAGCCGCTCACATACCCAGTCTCCGACCCATACAGTCACTCACATGCCCACTCACAGACTCATACAGCCACTCACACACCCACTCAAAGACCCATTCAGTCTCTCACACACTCAGTCACTGGCCATTGCAGCCACCCACTCACACACTCACTCACATACCTACAAAACCACTCACACAGTGACCATGTCATGATTGAAGCAATATGTGAGGTCATAAACAGCGCATTGTGGAGGCATAAGTTATAGTTAGCACAGGTATCTATAACTGCTGAATTTAATTGGTTTTGTTCTAGTGAAACCTGAGCTTAATTATAACGTCCCCGTAACCATTGTTTTTTTCAGTGAATATATATATATTGACAAAACAAATAACGGTTTTCCTACGGAAACATGGTCCGAATTATAACTACTTACTGGCGACCACCAGTAGATAATATATATATAATATTTATATTTTCTTGCCCGCTGACAGGCAATAGCAACAACAAATGAAAGAATTATTCTTGCTTGCAGGGAGCAGCATTTTTGGGACCCCTCTCATATCACATCACTCATGACATGGTCATTGACAGACATCTCAAATGACATCACTGACGAAATCCAGTGACTGTGAGTGTGTTCAAAAAGTTTATGTGTATCAAATATATATACCAAGGTGCATTGGTGAATCAGTGGATGTATGAGTGGATGTATGAGTGCCCATGTAGATGATTCATTGTGTGCATGGCTGACTATATAAGTGAGTAATTAGATATCTCAGTAAATATATGTGTGAGTGACTGGTTGTGGGAATGTCTGTATCAGTCTGTAAGTTGGTGTCTAAGTGGCTGTATGGGTGTGTGAGTGGGTATATGAGTGGCTGTATGGGTGAGCCGTTGATTGTATGAGTATCTGTAAAGGTGTCTTAGTGTCTTAGTCTTAGTGTCTGTGTGGGTGGGTGAGGGTGTGTGTGTCTGCTTGTATGGATGAGTGAGAGAGTCTATGAGTCAGTGGCTGTATGGGTTAGTGAATGTGTAAATGAGGGGCTGTATGGGTGAGTGAGTAGATGTGTGAGTGGTATATTGATGAGTAACTGAATATATGAAAGGCAGTATAGGCGAGTGATGTAGCACATGAGTGATTCTATATGAGGGACTGAGTGTATGTGAGAGTGGCTGCATGGGTGAGTGTGTGCTTATGTCAGTGACTGTATAGGTGAGTGAGTACATGTTAGTATCTGTATCAGTAAGGGAGTGGGTGTATGTCTCACTGTATGTGTGAGTAAGTGGCTGTGTGATTGACTGTATGGGTGAGTGGGTAGTTGTGTGAGTAGCTCTAGGGGTACTGACTCTGTGTGTAGATGGGTGTATGAGTCTATGAGTGGATATGTCAGTGACTGTATTAGTGAGTGAGTGACTGTATGAGTGGCTGTAGGGGTGAATGAGTGGATGTGTGTGTAGATCTATAGGTGTGTAAGTACTGGTATGAGTCTGTGAATGGGCTTGTGAATCGTTGCGTGGCAGTGGGTGTATGAAAGGTTCTATGGGATGTTAGTGGGTGCATAAGTGATTCTGTCGGTGATGCCATCAGTGATGTCAATTGTGGTGTCACTGACCATGTCATGAGTGATGTAATATGTGAGGTCATTAGCAGAGCATTACAGGGGTATGAGTTATGATTAGCTCAGCTATAACTGCTAAATTTCACTGGTTTTGTACGAGTGAAACCTGAGCCTAACGATAACATCCCTGTAAACTTTGTATTTTTCAGTGCATTTCTAAGGTTTTTTTAATTCAATTTCCTAACTATACCATCCCTGAAACATTTGATGTTTTTCCAGTGAATTTCGAAGGTGTTTTAAATGCTAATTCATATTGATAATGTCCCTGTTCTCAGTGAATTTCTATGATCTTTAGGGCTCCGGGCGTTAACCGCGCGAAGCGCGGTCTCGCTAGAGACCCTATTGTCAGCGAGTCTGCTTTCCAGGAGAGGGGACAGGAGCTGGCCGCGCGCTCGGAATTGAGCGGGCCACGCGCACGTGAACGCGCTCGCTGTGCTCAGCTCCTTTCTCCTCTCCTGGAACACTGTACCACATAGCCACACCTCCCCCTGCACGCATGCGCACACACACGAGCGCACCTACACACAAGCACACGCACCAACGCATACAGAAACCCCCGCCGTCACACACATACCCACACACACACACCAGCGCACCATACACACATGCACACCCCCCTCCCCCCAAGCCCCACTTACCGCCACTCCGGACTAATGCACCCTCCACGGGGCTCTCCCTCGGGCATGGGAGCCCCGCGTCACCAGCACTGCTTTTCTGGCCAGCCACTCCGTGGGTGCGGGCTTCCGAAGATGAAAGTCCCGCCCCACGGCAAGTTTCGTTTTTGCCCACGGTTTCATTTTTGCTTACGTCTTAACTTCCGTGCAAGACAAAATCACTAACAATCAAAATAGGTTTTTTTAAATGCCAACTTTCTTGGACTCTTCTCCCCCAGATTAAAAAAGAACAATTCAGACCTCGCCTAAGCCTTATTTGGTTGACACCCCCGTAATATTCAAATCCTATTATTTAAATCCAGGCCGCTGTCTGCTGCCGGCGGATAATATATACGGAGATGTCGTCTGCATGCAGCGTCCCTTCCTGCTCAGGTAATCCGACCAACGATCCATTTATCTCCACATTTGCCCGTTATCATTTGAGCCGCAAACGCCACATAAATAGCAAACAGCAAAAGGTGACTCTCCGCCCGATTGTCTGGTGTCTCGAGCTGCGCCACAATCATCAGTAATGTCCCTGTTTATATAGAACCAGAAAGGCAGCTGCCGCCCCAAAACACTAACAGCACAGCTCCAAACAGCAGAGTCCCCATTTTGTTCTCTTATTGCAGATTTATTTAGCACGAATTCGACCCGAGGGTATTGTAAGTGTTTTGCATGCGCACCAGTTATGTTATACAAAGACACATTCATTGTTCGTATGATCAGGGAGTTAAGTGATTGGCCCAGAATCACAGGATGCTAGGAACGTAGCTCCCCAGCTCCAAAGTCGGCAGCTCTGGCCATTAGGCCACACCCTCTCCTCATTACCCTATCCAACAATTTGTGCTGATCACTACAGGTTCTTCCTCCTCCCATTCACCAAAACAACTTGACATACTCCGCCCCAATCTCACCCAGGGACAGTGCAACAGACAAAAAACAGGCATCCCTTCTCCAGCAACAGCACACCTCAACTGGCCCAGCGACCTGCGCCACTGCGACTTGAGCACTCGCTGCAGACACTTCAAAGCAAATAGTACTTGGGGGAGGGGGTGCGTAGCAGAGACGTTAATTCACCAAAATGTGAGGGGTAGAGGAAGTGACAGCACACGCCATTTGACCTTTACGTTCACTCAAAATATCAATTGAGGAGAGGGCTTGGGCTTGAGAAAAAACCTATTTTTGTAAATGGAGCACATTAGTAATAGCCAGGCCCAATGAAAAGATACGATTGTGTGTCTGCTGCAATTTTCGCATAATCATAAACTTGCTGCATTTGCCACATAATCAACCTGCTGAATAATCTGCAATTTTAACAAAAGAAAAGAATTTTCTAGCGTAAATTGTTCAAAAATTACTAAAAGTGCAGTGCTATTTCCAAACACATACACTGCCTGCACACACACTTACTATCTGCACGTTGCACAATGCTTCACTCTTCACCCTCACACCTCCTCACCCTCAAACACCCTCCCCCTCAAAAACCCTCACCCTCACACCCCCTCACACCCTCTCAAACTTACACACCCTCACTCACCCTTACACCCTCAAACGCCCTCACCTCACACCCTCACCCCCCTCACCTTCACACACCCCTCACACACCCCCTCACCCTCACACCCCCTCACACCCCCTCACCCTCACACCCCCTCACCCTCGCACCCCCTCACCCCCCTACACCCTCACATCCCCCCACACCCTCACACCCCCCACACCCTCACACCCCCCACACCCTCACAGCCCCTCACCCCCTCACACCCCCTCACACCCTCACCCTCACACCCCCACACCCTCACACCCCCACACCCTCACACACCCTCTCTCACCCTCACACACACTCACTCACCCTCACCCACCCTCACTCACCCTCACACACCCTCACCAGCATAGCATAACAAAACATAGCATAACAACACACAGCATAGCATAACAAGACTCTCACTCACCTCAGCCGATCTTAACGCTGGGTTAGCGCTGTCTTGGGTGACCGGATTTACTCCCGCGGCCATCTTTGATTGGGGTAGCCTTCGAAGGCACCCAATTGGCCAGTACAAAACGGAAGACTATGCCTCCGCGCAGCGGACGCGATTAGCGGCGGACCTGCACCGGAGTCGTGCCAGAGTCCTGCCCGTCTGCGCCCGTCCGCGACCAGACAGCGACCTCAGACGCAGGTACTGCTACGCATAGCAATCCCCCCCTCTGACCTATGACAGTGCCACGCTTAAGTCCCTAAAGCCTTGACATTGTACTTTACCATCGATTACACCTATGGTTGTCAGCCCCCTCCTACCCCTTATAAAATGCCCTCCAGAACAACCCGGCGATTTAAAGCATAACTGCCTTTTTCTGCAGACAACCCCGACTCAAGCAATATTAAAAGCCGGCCTGCTAAACTGTCGGTCTCTAGTAAAACATTCTCTTGATATTTTCCACACCTTGGAAGAGGACAAATGGGATCTGTTGTTTCTCACTGAGACTTGGTTAGGAGATGATACTAATCCTGCGTTACACTTAGCCATCCCCTCTGGTTATAGTATATTGTGTGCTAATAGACAGAGCCCACATCTTGGGGGCGGATTGGCCATTATATACAGAGCCCACTGGACCATTTCCTCTTTTCCCTATAACCAATTGGAACGTATTGAAGCGCTCCCTTTTTGTATTAAAACGTCGCCTAATTTTACCTTCTCGGGTCTACTAGTCTATCGACCCCCCAACTCTAAATTATCCCATCTCCCTGCATTCCTAGATTATGTTTTACAAGCATCACTGCGATATGCCAATTTCACTCTCCTTGGGGATTTTAATCTCCATGTTGATAATACCTTGGACACTACCTCCCTTAATTTTCTGTCCACTTTAGCAGATGGTGGACTGAATCAACTTATTAGTTGCTCTACTCATAATGCGGGTCATACGCTTGATCTGATTTGTACTAACCTGGACGGCTTAGCCACTCTTGATCCTGTTCCAGTAATTTGGTCGGATCACCTGCTTGTCCCTTTTTCATTTTCTTGCCACCGCAAAGCCCGACACATCTGCCCGGTCAAACAACAGGGCAGAAATTGGAGCAAGATCTCCCTTGATAGCCTTGCTTCTCATCCCCAACCTACGGACCTTTTAGATACGAGTTCTGATCTTGATACCCGCTTGACCAACTTTGATGGTCGGATCACTTCGGTAATCGACCTTCTTGCCCCAGTCAGGCCCATAAAAACTTATCGCTCCGCCCCATCGGCTCCATGTTATTCTAATGATCTTCGAAAGCTTAAATCGGAATGTAAACGCCTTGAGAGACGTTGGAGAATCACCTTCTCACCTGATCGCAAATCTCTTTATAAGTCTGCCTTAAAAAACTACAGGAAGAAGATCATCGAACATAAAAGAACTTTTCTTGAAGAAAAAATTCATCGCTCACAAGGCTCATCTAGGGAAATATTTGAAACAGTCAGAACTTTTACGGATCCCTTAGCTTTAAAACGACCTCCAGTGGTGTCACAGACTCTTTGTGATAGCCTTTCTGTTTTTTTTTAGAAAAAAATAGCCACTATTTATGATTCGTTTCCTAGTAACACTCACATAAATAAAAGCTCCATCAACCCCCCTATCCCTGGCCCAGAGTGCACGTTCTCCCACTTTGCAGAGATTACTTTGGAACAATCTCTTATGGAACTTCTTAAAAGCAAATCTGGGTCCCCTCTTGACCCATGGCCCGCTAAGCAATACAAGTCCTTAGCCCCCATTCTTAACCACACTCTGAATGGGATCTGGAATGATTCCTTACAGTTGGGAGTATTCCCAGACTCCTGGAAGCACGCGCGACTAGTCCCTATAATTAAGAAAGCTAGTGCCGACCCAAATGAACCCTCCAACTACAGGCCAATTTCCTTGCTACCAGCCCCCGCTAAAGTGCTCGAAAGACTCGCTCAACAACAATTAGCGGGTTTCCTAGAAACATCAGGTGCTTACCATGATTCTCAGCACGGCTTTAGGCCAGGATATAGTACTGAGTCTGCACTAATCAAGATGTCGGATGCAGTACGATGGAGGATGGACGAGGGATCAAGAGCGGTGTTGGTGCTGCTGGATTTGTCAGCAGCATTTGACACCGTCTCCCACCCCCTCCTCCTTGAACGCCTCCAATCTAAGGGAATCCAGGGCACGGCCTTAAAATGGATTTCATCTTTTTTGTCCAACCGGACCCAGGCAGTGTTCACTCCCCCATTCACCTCAGATAGTCGTCCGCTTCGGTGGGGAGTCCCTCAGGGCTCCTCGCTGAGCTCCCTTTTGTTTAATGTTTATTTCTCACCCCCTTTTGATATCATCGCCCAAACTGGTATAAAGGTCACCTCTTACGCTGATGATATCCAACTTTTGTTTTCATTTAACAGTATCACCTCCACAACCTTTGATCCCCTAAAAGACTGCCTCCGCACAATTGCCCAGTGGATGGACAACAATTTTTTAAGGCTAAATGCAGGAAAAACTGAGGTACTCTTTTTCCACCAGCCGACTCCACTTGACCCCAACATCTGGTGGCCTCTCGATTTGAGTGCCCCCCCTCTGCCCAAAGATTCTGTGAAAAAGTTAGGGGTTAGATGGGACTCCAACCTCACACTCCACCATCAAGTTCATACAGTCTCCGCAGCATGTCTTGCCAAGATTAGAATGGTAAAAAAGTTCATCCACTTTCTGCCCAGCTATACCAGGAAGATCGTAGTCCAGGCGTTAATCACTTCGCACCTGGACTACGCCAACGGCCTGTATGCTGGTCTGTCTGTGGGTCTTTGTCATCGCCTCCAGAGAGTTCAGAATGCTGCAGTCCGACTGGTTGGTGGTATTTCTTTACGAGAGCACATTTCTCCCCATCGTCGTGACCTTCACTGGCTGCCGATACATAAAAGGGCAGAATTCAAGGCCCTGGTATTGGCTTATCGGGCATTGAGAGGCAAGAGCTCTGCCTATCTCTCCACTTGCCTGATTCCGTATAACAATATTAGGATTCTACGCTCCTCCTCAAAAAATCTCCTTACTGTTCCCAGATTTAGGAAAACTCGCTCAGGCGGGAAAACTTTCCCAGTGTTGACTTCGGCTCTCTGGAATAAGCTACCAAATGCCATCCGGTTGATTCAGGATGAACAACCTTTCCGTAGAGCCCTAAAAACTTACTTGCTTTGCTGATCATCTTTTCCTTAATAATCATCTCAGCCAGCATGTAATCACACAGGAGCGCCGGGACACCCCGTTGGGGTATCTGTGTGCGATATCAAAATACACTAAATAAATAAATAATTAACAAAACACAGCACAGCATAATAAAAAAGCACAGGATAGCAAAAGATAGCATAGCATAATTATTCCCAACTCTCCTTATTATTGAGCAACATATGACAGTTTGCAAATCATCTTTATACACCAATTCAGAGTTTTCGGAAAATGTATGCAACGCATTGTCATACACAATGCCAATAACTCAAACTTTAATGCTGGGAGCCCTATTGCATTGTAAATGCTTGTTTAAGTAGTAGTCGCATTTACAGCATCGGGGAGAAAGGGAGCTGGCCTCCGAGCAGCTCCTAGGAATGCCACTATGTAGGTCTTACTGGAGGTCGCAGGAGGGCTTTTCGGACCCCAAGGTGCATAGCATCCAAGAGGATTACATCCCCCAATGTCCCTGCACAAGCTCATCTTTATTCACAAAGGCTTTGAGACCACAGATATATCTATAATTTTTCAGAAATTCCTCCATGACTACTGAACAAATTTACACCAAATAACTGAAAGCACAATCTGCATAACCAAATCTAGCTTTCTGCAAAATTTAGTGTAATTCCGTCCAGTGGTTCGTCCTGTAGTCATGTTGCCTGGTCCCATGGAAAATAACATTGCAAACGCACACTTTTTTCAGCCCCATTTTTCTCAGCCCCTTGTTAGACTTGGCATCTTTTGGCATGTTTCCTCTGTCTTTTTGCTTTCTGACCTCTCAGTTTTGTCTCTTTTTTGGCTGGTTTAGTGTCTCTTCGCACTTTCTCGCTGCTGTTTAATGTTAAAGTGTAAGTGCTCCTGTTGTAAATTGTTATAATGGATTGATGGTTCCATGATTGGCATATTTGATTTACTAGTAAAGTGCACTGAGTGTGCCAGGGCCTGTAAATAAAATGGTATTAGTGGACCTGCAGCACTGATTGTGCCACCCAAATGAGTAGCCCTGAAAAGGTATCTTAGACCTGCCACTGGAGGGTCTGCTCACAGTTTGCAACTGCCATGTCGACCTGACAAGTGCACCCACTTGTCAGGCCGTATCCTTCCATTTTCTTACATATAAGCCACCGCTAAGGTAGGCTTATGGTACCCCTGTGGGCAGGGTGCTGTGTTTGTTAAAGATAGGACATGTACTGGTGTGTGTGACATGTCCTAATGGTGAATTACAGTGTATTTCACTTTTCACCACTGTAAGGCTATTTGTCCTGTAGAAAAGAATGAGAGTTTTACTTATAACATCTTATAAGCATAACTTCTCATTGTAACAAGATAGAGAAATGGAGTTTAGTATGCCTTGACTCAGAATGTAAAAATGCATCTTTTAGTAAGGATGGTTGTTATGTTCTAAGTTTGAAAATACTGCTTTTAGAAAGTAGGTATTTTCTTGCTTAGCCATCCTGTGTGCCTCTGCTCGGTTTGTGGATTAACTGTCTGGCCTTGGAGGGACAGGGGCTGGGTATGTGCAGTGGCTTCAGAGAGTCTGGATGAGTCGGGGCTGAGTTGAATAGACCTGGGCTCCATTTACAGTAGTGGGAGGAGATTTCCTTGCACCTAAATGAGCCTGGCCTGCCTTGAACAATGCTGTCTCCACCTCCTGCCGGGAAGCTGGGCCAGAGAGGACCAAACTGGTTTGGATTAAGTGAGGACACTCTCTGCCTTTAAGAACAAAGGGATTTTGAGTATAAATGTTTGGGGCCCAGACCCCCGAATTTTAGAGCTCACTGGAATCAAGAAAGAAGAAGAGCTGGAAGAGCTGCCAGAGTACTGCCTCTTACTGTGTTGTTGCTTTGTTAGGTTGGACTGCATTTGCTGCTTCTTCCTTGGGCAGTGAAATGACTCAACTGACCTTTCTTTTACTTGTGCTGAGTATCTCCAAGGACTTGAAGTAGAGCATGCCTCCTGTTCTGAAGTCTCAGGGACTTCAAAGACTTCACCAACCTCTGAATACCGCTCCTGGAACTGCTGTTTCAGTTGCCACAGTGAAGGGAAACCCAACCGCCTTGGTCACCGACGGCATGTCTGGCTCTGTGTCCTGACAACACCCCAGAAGGCACAATCCGCATCTTTCACCGCAACCCTGGTCTCACCGACGATGACGACTGCTGCCGCCGCCACCGAGCCCCAGCTTGGACCCTGACCTGTGGGGACCGCACTCTGCACCGCCTTGCTTCACTTCGCCATCCTTCTCTCTTCTGACTCCGACACCCGTGACCGCATCATGGCTGGGGCACTGCTCGTAAGCTTCACAAGGCACCGCCTCATCCCACACAGCAGTCTGGTATGACTGACACCAACTGCCGCTAACCAGCTCTGTCGCTTGCACTGCAACCTGGCAGCACCGCATCGAGCACCGCCTCGCCCTGCACTGTAAACCATGGTCCCACCAACACCATCTGAATGATCATCAACAAGCCAATGCCTGCACCAGACCGAGAGGGCACCACACCCTGCACTCCTCCAATTTACAACGCATTCGCAAAAGTTGCCACAACCGGCTCGCACCAATGTGCCAGCTGCAATGAGAAAGGTAATGTTACTGAGTCTGTCCACGCTTTTGTAGGCCCATACCAACGCGGTCGGCTGGAACTGTGTTGTTTTCAGCATCGAGGTAGCCCTGTACGGAGCTACCGACTCGTATGAACTGTGTTTTTGAGGTATTACTGCAATTTTAAGGATCTCTTACAAAGTATGTATATTCAAGTACTGTATGTTGGATTCTTATCGTTTTGGTCATGTTTTGGATATATAAAATGTTGGATATTTTTCAAAACTGGTGTGGTGTCTATTTGTAGTGTTTTCACTATATTACTATTGATTGTGTTCAAATACTTTACACACTAGCTCTAAGATAAGCCTGACTGCACATGACAAGCTTCCAAGGGGGTGAGCAGGGGTCATCTTAGGATGGTAACTCACCCTGGTTAGGAAGAAGGGTCCCTACTTGGACAAAGGTACCTACCTCTGTCAACTAGAGAACCCCATTTCTAACACCCCCGCTTCAGGAATCCTACCTAAAACTTTCCATGTGCAACAAGAATCACCTGTATATTATTTTTATAGAGAAGGCAAAAAATGCTTTTTCTATGGAAACATGGTCTTAACTATAATTGCCTACACACATATATATGTATATATTTATATATATATATTATATATATATATATATATATATATATATATATATCTATATATATATATATATATATATATATATCTGTAACACAACCTCCAAGCAAGGAGCCCTCGAACCTTCACGGCGGCCTCTCACATGCCTCTCACATGCGGGCACGGAGAAGCCCGTCACTTCAACACAAAACAACACTAGAGGCCTGTTTCTGGAGACAAGTTGCTTCATTCCAGGGCTGCGCAGCACAAAAGCTTCCTTAACTCCTACATGTTTCGGCGTTTGCCTTGGTCAGCGGAAAGGAAGCGGAAAAGCCAAGTGCATGTGTGCATATATTTTATAGATGTATCTTAAGCCACATGACTGATAGGCATACAATTCCCAAAATGTACCAGGGAATACAGGTAAGTGCTGGTATTCAACGACAGTTCACATTATCATTGCAACAGTTGTAAGTTGCTCACTGCAGTTTCCTGTGCATTTCATATTACAATAAACCCAAATGGAAAACAGTAATGGATATTTTTAATTTATATATATATATCCTGCTCCTGGGGCTGCCACACAAACGAGGGAACACTCGAACAGCTTAAGGGTCATACCTTCGCAGCTGTTCAAGTGTTCCCTCGTTTGTGTGGCGCAGGCCCACGAGCAGGATATATATATATATATATATATATATATATATATATATATATATATATAGCTAGATAGATATATTTACTTACACAGTCCTGAACTGCAGCACATACTCCGCAGTAAACTCAGGTACAGACCACAGCAGCGCGATAAATTCCAACATCTGTGCTTTATTACTCCGTTAGTCAACAATAGATAGATAGATATATATATATTCCATACGAAGGCCCCATAATCGGGGGCACCTACCCTGCAGGGCGGCTGAGGCTAACGGGGACGAAGGATCCTGTGGTACAATTCATCAAAAAGAAGAGAGCCAAAGGCAAGAACTGAAATACAGCAGCATTTAATCACCAATAACAAAGGCTGCAGCAAAAATTGTGTTCAATGCAATCTAACACATGTCGGCAATAATGCCATGGTAACAGGGTAATGCATTCTCACAACCCACGTGGTCCAGATGCTTTTAAAATGAAATTCCATGAGCTTGGAGTAGTTAAATACTACAAATCCCATAATTCAGTTAATGTGCAGTGAAATGTATCTAGCTTCTTGTTATTAACTTTTAGGAGCTCTAGTCTAAATTTGTGTTGGACCCTGTTCCCAGCTCTATCAAAAACCTTTTTTTGGTAACCTCTGACTTAAAACCTTTTCATACTTTCTTAAGCTGCACATTGGAAATCACTATCTTTTGTGATGTTTCTTTTTATCTGCAGCAGGTCCCTGTAAGGAATGCTGTTGTTTAACTTAATTGGGTGACTGCTAGCTACAGGGAGCATGGAATTGCCTGCCGTCGGTTTCCTGAACATGGCTGTGCATATTTTGTTTTTTGGGACAAATACTAGTAAATCTAAAAAATGTACCGATGTAGAGCTCTTTTCTCCTATGAACTTCAAATAATATTGTTGTTAAGAGCTGTTATATTGTCAGTGGCTAATTGCTGTGACCCTCTCCATATTATGAACAGGTCAGCTATATTCCTCTTCCAACTCACTATGTTGCACCCATTCATCATGGGTATCTGACCAGGCCATCTTATTCTCCAACCAGCCTGCAAAAAAGTTTGCATAACTGGGGGTGAAGCAGGTGCCCATGGCCGTCCCCTGTATTTGTTTATAGAGTTGGTCCTGAAATTTAAAGATGTTAATATATAGACATAATTGTTCAAATTCATTCAGTATGCCATTATGTTCTAGGTATTTAAGCAAACGTCCTTTCACAAAGTACCTCACTGCTTCAAGTCCGTCCTTGTGTGTTATAATTGTGTAGAGGCTGGAGATGTTAAGCCCTATCATAAAAAAGTCTGGTTTCCTTTAGATATGAGCTATATGTCTCAAGAAATCTTTAGTGTCTTTTACGTACAAGGTTAGTTGAATCACAAAATCAAATAAAAGTAATCACAAAATATTGACATATGTTTAGTTTAATCTCAAATGGCATGTGCCTGAAGTAGTAAAATACTACAAATCCCATAAATCATTTCATGTGCAGTGAAATAAATCCAGGTACTTTTTATTATCTTTCAGGAGCTCTAGTCTAGATTTGTGTTGGACCCTATTCATAGCTCTATCAAAAACTTTTTTTGATAACCTCTGACTTCAAACCTCTTCATACTCTCTCTAACTGCACATTAAAAATCACTATCCCTTGTGCTACTTCTATTTATCTGCAGCAGATCCCCGTAAGGAATGCTAATATTTAACTTAATCGGGTGACTGCTAGCGACAACTAGCAGGGAATTAACTGCCATCGGCTTCCTGAACAGGGCTTTGAATATTTTGTTTTCTGAGACAAAAATTTGTAAATCTAAAATTTTTTACTGATGTAGAGCTCATTTCTCCTGTGAACTTCGAATTAATATCATTGTTGTTAAGAGCTGTTATATAGTCAGTGGCTGATTGCTGTGACCCTCTCCATATTATAAATAGGTCGGTTATATCTCTTCCAACTCATTATGTTCTGCACCCATTCCTCATAGGTATCCGACCAGGCCACCTGCTTCTCCCACCAGCCTGCGAACAAGTTTACACACCTGAGGGTGAAGCAGGTGCCCATGGCCCGCCCCTGTATCTGTTTATAGAGTGTGTTCTGAAATATAAAGATGTTATAACATACAAATTCAATCAGCATGCCATTAGGTTCTAGTTATTTAAGCGAACGTCCTTTCAATAAATACCTCATTGCTTCAAGTCCATCCTTGTGTGTCATACTTGCGTAGAGGTTGGAGATGTCAAGCACTATCATAAGAAAGTCTGGTTGCCATGAGATAGCAGCTGTATATCTCAAGAGATATTTAGCGTCTTTCACGTATTAGGTTAGTTGAATCACTAAATCAAATAAAAGGTAATCAACAAATATTAACATATGTTCAGTTAGGCTTCCTTATGATGAAATAATAGGAGATCCTGCTGGATCTGTCTTGTTCTTATGAATTTTAGGTAGATAATAAAAAATGTGGGTGTCCGAGGATGAGGACAATAGAGAAATTGCAGCTCTTCCAATTCCAGCATACCCTTTTGATGCCATCCTTGAATAAGGGAGTGATAATCTGTTATACTTCTCTGATATTCCAGCTTAGATATTTCTAAATAGCATGTAGTATCTTTCAGTTGTCATAAAGCTCCTTTGCAGTAGTTTGTTCTTGTTTGCATGACGATATTCCCCCTTTTATCTGATGGTTTACATACAACTCTTTTCTTGTTCTGTAAGTTGGTCAATGCTGTTTTCTGATATTTATTGATTCTATATTCCCTCTTGGCTCCTGAAATTTAGTCTTTGAATCGTAATTGTAAGAGTTTCTTATTCACTGCATTAGAGAAGATATTGATGGTGTCAATGGGCATTTGAGGCAAGAAGGTAGACGCCGGATTAAAAGGGTCCTGTACCCCTTGTTGAATAATGCCCAGATGTTCAACTCTGTCCAGTCTTTCATCAATTTGAGAAAATTGACTATTATGTAAATCCTCCAGGATTGCTAGTGTTTCAAGGTCATTGCCCGTCAACATTTCCATGTCAGTGCAATCCCTTCCTATCCTTTGTTTTTTCACAAAGGTTCCCTTCATTTTAAAGAATGTATGTAATTTCAACTTTCTTGAAACTCCGAAGAGGTCAATATGTGTTTGTTATTAGGACAGAACATAAGTCCTAACTTGAGTACGAATTCCTCTGCCACAGTCAACTTCTTAGGAGTCAGGTTTACTATACAGATTCTCAGTGTTTATATGTGCTTGTATTCCCCCTATGTTCTGGTCACACATGGTGAGGTACTTCCTGCTGCCCCCTCTCATTTTTCATTTGCTCTTGGTCCTGGTAGTTTGCCTTTTCCTCCCCTGAACCTTGTTTGCAGTATCAGGCGAAACTCCTTGTGAAAAGAGGTCAGATGTAGCTTGGGTGCCAATGTATCTACCCCTTCTTCATCTGACTGCTCTGTATCTGTGACATTGGATCCAGCTGTCTCTTTACTCACATCAGTGTTTAAATTATTATTGCTTTTCAATGCTCTCCTGAGTGCATCAACCCCAGCTGGATTTAAAAGCATTTTTTGTATTCAATTTTGCCGTGAAATCGCGGATGGAGCCACAGCTCTGTGGCAAAGTTGAATAAAAAAAGATGTGCCAGCTCCTGCGTGTCTTTTATTGGAAGACCCAGCATGGGCCAAATCCTGGGGCAGTGTACTTTAATTACATGTGGCACCCCCATGCCCCAGGGACCGCCAACTCCATGGGGTAAACAATATTAAAATGATGTGGTAGCCCACACGTTCCCTCCAGAGCCTGGTGACCAGCACCTCCCTGGGAACATTTCTAAAAAGAGTGCGAGTAGGCCTGTCCGACCTCCCCTGCAGCCCTGGGACCACCAACTCCTGGGGACTAATTGGAATTAAATGGAGGGTCCTCATGTATCCACCCTACCCTGTGGACCACCATCTCCCTGGGCTGTTTAATTTTGACATATTTGGGCCTCACAGACCACACCCTGGACCCCAGGGACCATAACCTCCCAGGGACAAAATCATTTTTTCAAAATTGGAGGCGAGCCCTTCTCGGTCCCGGGGACCGCTACCTCCATGGGTAGGCCCTACTTGAAAGAAAAAAGGAGGGGGCTGTTCAGCCCAAACAATGGAATTTCAGAGAGTTCATCGGAGGCCATGCCCCCTTTCTCCACCAGTCTGCAAATGCCCATCCTGGCGTACTACTGGTTGTGGGCCCAATTAACTTAAACTCTGCATTTGTCACTTGAGTGGAAGTCGTTCAGAAAGGCCTGCAGTCCACACAGTACCATTCAGTTCTGCAGCAACTGTCCTCCTGAGGGTGGATTGGAAAGATCCAGAGAGATTTTCAGTTCTGAAGCACTTGAGTAGGATGTGCCCTCACTCTTTCCTAAAGTGAAATAAAGTTACCTTAAACATTAATTGTAGATCATTTTATGGTAAACTTGTGAGGGCAGCTATATTAACTGAGGACATTATAATACAGGATTTAGTAGATGAAAATTCAGAAGAGTACCTGGAAAAGCTTATGCTGGGCTCAGTTTGGCAATCAATAGAGCAGGTAGGTATGCTCTGCACACCTCTCACTCATTAGTGAATGATTTGCAGTCATTCTCATTAGCAACACAAAATGATAAAAACATGAATCGGTTGTTGGTTTAAATTGAGGTTCTGGCACAATTTCTCTCAGATGTGACTTAGGCAGTTTAAAAGCATATGACATGGCTTCAGGAAGAGTGGTTGCTGTTTGTAGGTATTTATATTTGAGGCATGGGAAGGTTGGGATACCTGTCTCTGGATGTAACCTCTTTGGTGAAGAATTAAAGATAGAGTAAATGATGTATAAATCCTTCAGAAATCAAAAGCACCCTCAACATACACTTACCTCCCTGACACTTGTATCTTGCCCTTCCTCCCAGACCACATTTGAACCTCGGAATGGACCCTTTCACTGATCATGTTGAACTGTACTGTGTGCCTGCCTCATCCGATACCAGGAACAGAAAGAAGGCTCCAGTACAGATGAAGTTCACAATTTCAAATTTTTAACAGTAGCTCTTCAGTCAACTAGAAGCACCCATATTACATTGTAGACCACTTTAATCCATATGGGTGTGTGATTGCTAATGGCTGTGTACCGCTGGATGAAACCAGTCAGTTTTCTATCTTAAACCAACGGTGAAGTTGTGGTGGCATCGACGGGAAAAGGTCAGACAGCCATAGACACAATATTTATATTTCCTATTTACAGACACCCTACTCTCGAAACTGCAAGCAGATTCAGAAGACAAGGAAATAGTGAAGATTTTATACTTTATCCTTCATCACAGCACTGACGTGGTGAGACAACGATCCATGAAGAAATAATGTAACAAATAACATTATTTGTTAGGAGACATTTGGACAGATACATTGTCTTCCAAATGAGCAAGGAAACTTTGATCTGTTTTTTCTTCCTTATTTAATGTGTTTTATAAAGTAACACTAACTAGACTTTAATATTTATTGCATCAGAGAACAATTTATGTGCCTTCAACTATCTTCATGCTTGATGAAACTACTGTTGGGAAGTTAGGTAATGTAACCAAAACTGGGTCTGGGCTTACAGGCAATAAGGACAAGCCTCACTAACAACAAAAACCAAAACGAGCACCAATATTGCCACCTATTTACTACAAGGGCCTTAGGTATCCCCACCAACTACTGATCTAAACAGTAAGTATCGAGACAAATATTTTAGTCCAGAATAAATCAATTATTTTAATCTCATTTTTTGTCAATACATATTTAGAACAAATTCAAATCTTTGAAAACATTGCTTACTTCACTCCACATTTACTCACAACAAGACTTCTCACATTCAGTTCCAACAATCAACCATACATACACATTATACAACACAAAGAATCAATTTACATCAGTTCTTAAAAAAATTATTTACAACTATAATTACACAAAAACAGCATAGGAAATCAATTCAAATTTTTGAAAGGTTTATATTTCAAAACAACACTCCTAATGCTGTATGAAAAACGGTCTACGCATTTCGAAAACCATTAATTCAAGGGAATTCTCTTCAGGACCACGTAGCTCAAAAGTGCTCGTTTTCTTTAAGTATGGGCTAATCGCCGCTTTCAACCAGCTTGTGTCTCATGAGAAGTGGAATGGAAAATTTGTGCTATGGCGTGTTAATTGCTCCAATCAAAAAGGATAGGGAGGGCGGGCGAAATTTAGTACCCGCATTAGTTTCTTGTTGCTACGTGAATAGAGTCTTTATTTGCTCACGCTGTCTGACTCCATGTCTAGTTCCCGAAGGCTGACTGCGCCAATGCTGCAATACTGTTATCTCCGTACTGCGTCTAATATTTGTCTCAATACTTACTGTTTAGATCAGTAGTTGGTGGGGATACTTAGGGGAAGTTAGGTAATGGCAGTCTTTGCTACCTCAAGCACAACTGTATCTGGTGCCCTGGTATAGTGATGGGACTTTATGCATAAATAATGCTAGCCACTGACACTGCCCCTAGATGCAGTAAAAACAAGTGGCAGCAAGACCTACCACGTTAAATTGTGATAATTTATCAAGGGAGATCCAATCAAGACTGTGAAGAATGGGGAAAATGCAATCAGACCTTCTTGTCCCACGTACCAGAAGGTGAGGTCACCTGTTGGTGCTTCTTGTGTGAACGGTGGAAACCTCTCCTCAACCACTTTTCTATGAGATCTAGTGGTACACACAGGGCCTGCCTTTACTGGAGAATCTGCAAGCTGTTATGACATTCCTAATTGCTTCCTCATGGCAATATAATAAAGCTCTGCCTCTTTGGCAAGCCACATGAAAGACCACCTGTAATGCTGGGATCATCTATAAAAAAAAATTAAAACAGCATCTGTGTAAATTTCACCTTTTTATGGTTTTGTTTTTAGAAAAAGTGAGGTGGGTCTAAGGTCTACATAAACAACTCATATTAACACTATTCCTATTAAGCTAGAATTTGTATAGATTTAAGATATGCACCAGTTCATAAAACTACATATAAGAAAAATACGTATTTTCCATTCAGCTAGTTGTTTCTGCTCTTGAAAAGATAACATTTATGTCTGCTGTTACGGTCAATGCCACAGATGTTTCTTCACATTTATACACTGATCCAATTTTGCCAAGTATAATACTGAATCGATTTAAAGCTGTATTTTGGCCTGACAAAGTGAGATGACCTAACTGTGTAACTAAAAGCAGCTACTGAATGTTGTCATCATCAGATAACTTGTTCAATATGTTTTACCCACACTAATCACACATTCTATTAAAATGTATAATACCAGCAGTAAAACAAAAACCGTCTCACACTCGATAAAACTCCTACTAGTCACTACGGTCCATGGTCTACCGCAAATCCCAGTGTAAGGACTTTAAAATGCAACATAGAGATAAAAGGACTGGATGTGTTTGCACTAGACATAGAAGAGCAAGCCAGGCTTTTTAGTCACAGCAGGGCAAATTTAGCCTTTCATATTTCAGAAGTTTAAAGAATTTGTGTTGTTGAATTTGCAAATGTCAATATTGTTGAATTGTCTATTAGAGAATGGTGTGTGCTGTGTAAATATTCGTTACTGGATGTATTAAACATTATGTGTGTTTGTTATTGTATATAATACAAGGGAAATTTCCACATTACTAATTGATAATGGCGGAACAGGTTAAAGTAGACTGGTGGCTAATTTCAGTTTTTGCAACTCATGCCATTACCCCAAGGGTATGTTGACCATATACATATATATGCATGTGTGTGTGTGTGTGTGTTCATCCAATCAAAGGTGTTCTTGACAGTTGAAGGAACACACAGCACAAGCATTATGCAGTGAAAATGTATTTTGTTGGGAAACAAACTACTCAACGTGTTTTGGGGACTCCTCTCCTTGGTCACAGGTCAAGGAGAGAAATCATCAAAACGCATTTAAATGCTTGCGCTCTGTGACCTTTGGATCATCAAGAAGGCCTTTGTTTGGATTTAAATTCTGGGTTTCCAACCCATTATACAAGCCACAGCTGCAAGAGGCCGGAGAGCTTTCTGGAATTGCTTGCCTTTATATATATTGACGAATCCTCGCAACATTTTTAAAACTAATGGTTGCACAGGTTAGCTCCTGTTGGGAAAATTTCAGGGTTATTCGTTAAGCAAGGGCCGAGAAAAAAGGGGGGTCCCAAAATGTGTTTTCTCCATGTTAATGTCCATAAGAAACTTTAGACAAAGCTACAGCCCGAACTGCTGAACGGAATTACACCAAATTTAGCAAAAAACGTAGGTCTTGGTTCAGAAAGCATTATTCTTTTAAAATCTGTTCAGCATTTCCTGAGAAATAAAAAAAAAAAATCAATATCTGGTGGCCAAGGAATATTCGCAAACCCTCCCGTCCACAAGCTTCATTTTGATTGGCTGTCAACACTCCAAACCAAGAAGTGTTGGTAGGTAGCTTGTGACTCTGCAAAACTGAGTCATAAGAAAACAGTAAGAGCAAAGATAAAAAAACAAGAAAAGGGGGCAGGGTAGAAACACCCGGACCCCCTAGGCCTGCTCAGGGCAGAACTTGAGCGGGGTGCACAAATCCTGCTAAAATTATTTAAATAAGAAAGCTCGGTCTACCGTTCTTTTTTCTAATAAGCACCACGGGTGGGTCAGGTCCAGGGTGCTATCAAGAAATATGTGTAGTGGTGGTCCGCGGGGCCCCTGCAGCCCCAGGGACCGCCACCTCCCGGGGCTTCAATGTATTTGAGGCGGGGGCCTCGTGGGCCCCTCAAGCCTCCGGGACCGCCACATCCCCGGAGTTTAAATTTAAATAAGTTTAAGGGGGAATCCTGCCCCTCCACACTGCCACGGGGACCACCACCTTCCCGGGGCACTAATTAAGATAATGTGGGAGTCAGTTGTGGACCCCTGGCCCCGGGGACCACCAGCTCCCTTGGGCGTTAAGCTTGTTGGGAGGGGGCGTGCGGCTTCCCTCCTGGAGCCCTCAGGGCTGGCTCCAGTAATGTCCCGGGGTGCCCACTCCCGGGACATTGCAGTTTGCAATGGCAGGGCGGGAGCACGGCTCCTGCCCTGCCATTGGAAACACTGTTTTGCTTTGCGGAAGCGAGAGCAGGAAACCTGCTCTCGCTTCCGCAAAGCAAAGCAGAAGTGCCTGTGTACTAGGGGAGCAGCATGTTAGCAGCTCACCTTGTCCTAAAGCAATTCCAGCTCCCGCAGGAGGTGGAGAGCCGACAGGGACCACGGGGTATTGGGGCTCCCGCTGCAGTCCCTATTGTAAGGCCAGGCCCTGGGGATGGGGTCCCTGGGGCCAGAAGTGGCCTAGGGAAGGGAGGCCACATGGCCCCCTCTTGTTAAATAAATAATAAATATAAGAGACCTAGCCCCGGGAGATGGGGTCCCAAGGGCCCAAAAATTACTAAGAGAAGGGAGGTCGCAAAGCCCCCCTACTAAAAAAATAAATAGAAGAGAAGCCAGCATCTCGCCAGAGGCCCTGCCCCATCCCTGCACCACTCTGCAAATGCGCCTCATGGTGTGGTTGGGAGATTAAGTTCGCTAGAATGTTAAGGGTCCTTAGGGACCAATTTGCCCACCAGGTACCTCCAGTAGGTCCTACACAGCTGGATTGCTGAGATAGTCTGAGGCCATTCCCCCTTTTTACACCACTCTGCAAATGCACTCTTGGCGTACTTCTGGTGGGGCGATGAGGTCCTCTTGTGTCCGGAGGACCTCAGGACTGAAGTGGACTTCATCCCTCAAGCAGCAGTGCGTCAGGCAGAGCGTTTCCAGAGTGGTGTAAAAAGGGGACATGGCCTCAGACCACTCTCAGCAATCCAGCTCTGTGGGGCTTACTGGCAGTAACAGAAGGGCTAGTTGGCCCCGAGGGACACTCAGGAGGCAAGGGGACTTCATCCCCCAACCAAGAGCATGCCAGGAGGCACAATTGCAGAGTGGTGCAGAAAGGGTGCATGGCCTGTGTCCACCTCTCAGCAATCCCACTATATAGGGCTTACTAGAGGTATCAGGTAGGCTAGTTGGCCCCTAAGGACCCCCAGCAGAGAAGGGAACTTCACTCCCCATCCAAGAGTGCACTGGGGAATGCGTTTTCAGACTAGTGGGAAAAGGGGGCATGGCCTGCTTTGAGAAAGTACCAAGGCTGAAGTGTGGGACTTACTGGAGGTAATAGGAGGAGTAGTCGGCCCCCAAGGTTGTCCTTGGGGGCCAACTACCCCCCACCTCCTGTAAGTCCCACACAGTGGCATTGGTAAGACATTGTTATAGGCCACGCCCTCTTTCTCTACCGCTCTGCAAATGCACCTCCTGGCACACTACGGGTTGGGGGATGAAGTACTCTTTCCTCCTGTGGGACTTTGGGGCCAAGAAACCCTCCTGGTACCTCCTGTGCGTCCTATGCAGTGGAATTCCTGATCGCTAGTCAGAGGCCCAGCCCCCTTTCTCCACCTTGCTGCAAATTCAACCACTAGTTAAAGAAGCATTTGCAATGTAATAGGTTTCACATTTAAAAGAGTTATAGGCTTTGTAAATGTAAAAGTGTTTTACTAATATTTCTTGGAGTGAAGTGGATGTAATTTGTGTGTAGTGGAATTATGTGATATGATGTGCAGTTAAATTATGTAGATAGACTTTGACTTTGATGCGGATACAAGGTTTGTGGTATTTAGTGTATAGAAATTATGTAGAGTGGGATTATGTGTTATGGAGAGTAATTATGTGGTATGGTAGTCTGTGTTTTGGAGTGGTAACCTCATATTTAGTCTTCCTCATTTCCATAGAAGCTAAACTATAAACTCAATGAGACAAATAAAAGAAGGAACCACTTACAAGCTCTCCTGGACCTAGTCAGAGGTATGAGCGGGGCCACTGGAATTATATGACTGTTTGGCGGCACCAACTTTGGCAAAATTGTAAATGTTCCGCATTTGCCACATAATCCATCATCTGCTGTATAATCTACAGATTTTAACAAAAAAAACTTGTTTCTAGCTCAAACGCTACCAAATATGCAATGACAAGTGTTACAGCATGGTGGAATGCCCTTTGCAAACCTAGAATGGTCACCTGTTACCTATTGCTAAATGTGGGTATTAAATTGGTGCTAATGGTGTGCAAACCACTTTTGCTTTTTTCTGCGCCTCTCCTGCCTCTTTCTGCATTCATGTTGCTTTTGTCTGTACCTTTCTTTTTCTGCTCTTCTTTTGCCTCTCTCTGTTCATCTCTTCTACTTTCTGCACCTCTGTTGCCTCTTTCTGCACCCGTTTCCTCTTTCTGCACTTCTCCTGCCTGTCTCTGTACCTCTCTTGCCTCTTTCTACACTTCTCTTGCATCTTTCTGCACCTCTGTTGCTTCTTTCTGCACTTCTCTTGCCTCTTTCTATACCCTCTTTCCTCTTTCTGCACCTCTGTTGCTTCTTTCTGTACCCATCTTGCCTATTTCTGCACCCCTCTTCCCTCTTTCTGTACCTCTCCTACCTCAGTCTACCTATCAATTCCCTCGTCTGTACCCCTTTTGAGTGTTTCTGCAACTCTCTTGCCTCTTTCTGCAGTTTTCTTTCTGTGCCTCTCTTGCCTTTCTGCACCTCACTTGCTTCTTTCTACATCCCTTTTGTCAATTTCTGTACCCCTTCCCTCTTTGTGCACCTCTCTTGCCTCTTTCTACACCTCTCTACCCTCTTTCTACACTACTCTTGCCTCATTTCTTCTCGTGCCAGATTCTTCGGGCGAATGGTCCGCAGACGTTTGTACATACTCGCTGTTCCACGGGAGTATTTCTTGTCACTGCCTCGCAGCAGGACCCTGTCACAAAGCAAGCATGTGACTTTTCTTTCGTTTGGGGCGTGGCTTGGCAGCCGATGAAAAAGGACGGGTGAGCGCTGAGCTCCGAGGCGGCCTTCCCTATTAATCCTGGTAATATCTATCCTGACGACCCTGAAGCCCTGAATTTACCCGCGTCTCCTCCCGCACACTTGGGGGCCTGATCGGAGGTGGAGGATTCGGGTCCGCGACCGTGTGGAGCCCGCGCCGTGCCAGTGACCTGGTGGGCGGCGCCGGCCATTTTGCGGCCTAGAAGATCGGCCGCATCCCCGGCCTCGAGTAATCAGGGGGCCGGCCCGCGGTGGTGACCGGCCGGCCGCCGGCTGCCGAGAGGGTCGGAGCTCCGGACTTGCGGACCCACTGCAGCGGCGGGGCCTGAGCTGCCTTGCTGCGGAGCTTCGGCAGGACCACAGCGGAGGCACCTGAAGGTGAGAAGGCCGGACGCAACCTTCGGCCCTGGGGCCTAATGCGCGCCAGTCACGGAGCGCGAGGTCGAGGGAGGGCCCGATCCTGCACAGCCTGCCCAAGGAAGGACAGACCGGCACTGGCCCTTGGCTGCTTGCCACCAGGGTGCCCTGCTGCCACTGGAAGGCCTGGCGAGCCGGCGCTGCGGACCCCCGAGACGGCCCGATCTGTTGGGACCCTGCGGACTGCGGCAGCTGTGGGAGGCTGGAGCCCAGCCTGGGGCCCTACGGACGTGGCGGGGCCCGCTTCCCGGGACCTGCCCTTGCCGGGAGTGTTTCTCCCTGACCCCCACGTGGTTGGGGCCTTGGAAGGCTACCCCTGACGCCATATTGTGCTGGCTGCATTCGCTATCGCTCCTGGACTCAGAGGAGCGGCTCACCCAGGGGAGCACCTCGTGGTCGGTGTTCTGTGAAGCGGAGAGTGGTGACCCGGCGCTGACAGGGAGTTGCTGGCTTTGGGGGCCCGTGGAGCCGGCGGGTGTGAGACGCGGGGAGTGTCCCCAGGACTCGCGGCCCTGAGAGTTGGACTTGGGGGCGGACGCCACTCCTGATATTGCGGAGACGAGAAACCGGTTGCCTCCATGGGGAAACGCCTAAAGCCTCCCCCGGATGCTGCTGGGGAGGTGACGGACGGCCAGGGCTCCACTCTGGACGCTGGTTCGGCGGCGGGTCTGCCGCAAGGCCAGCTGGAGCAGATCCTGAAGGCCATCGCCGACACCAGGGAGGCCCTGCACCATGGCATCGGGCAGGTTTCCACGAGTCTGGGCCTATTATGTGCGGACCACGACAAGTTGGCAGATCGGGTCAAGCAGACCGAGATCCGGATGGATGCACTGGAGCCTGCGACAAAAGCGGCGGAAACCCAGATGGGGGAGCTACAACAAAGGGTGCAAATACTAGAGCAGAGGGCGGAGGATGCCGAAGGACGCAACCGCCGCAATAACATTCGCGTGGTGGGCCTGCCGGAGAAGATTGAGGGGACAGACATGCTGGGCTATCTGGAGGCCTGGCTGCGAGAAGTGGTGGTTCCGGAGGGTCTGTCACCGTTCTACACTCTGGAACGTGCCCACCGTGTGCCGGCTCGACCCCCGGCCGAGGGTCGGCCTCCTCGCCCGGTGGTGGCGCGCTTGCTGCACTACAGGGATCGAGATCTCATTCTGCAAAAGGCGCGAGCACTAGGGCCCTATAAGGTGGACAACGCCCAAGTCTCCATATATCCGGACTACTCCTTGGAAGTTCAGAGGCAGCGGTCGACTTTTCTGGCGGTCAAGAAGGCTCTTCGGGAGGAGGGTATCCGCTACTCTCTCCTGTTCCCAGCCCGCTTGCGGATCATGGTGGATGGCCAATCTTCCTTCTACGATTCTCCCGCCGACGTGTGGGACTGGCTGGAGTTGTACAGGACCGGCGCGGATGCGCATCAGACGACCGGGGAAAGACGGAGGGCACCACCGAGACCTAGGCGGAGCAGGAGACCCAAGAGACGACCGCCGAACGCTCGGACACCTTCGATCTCGCAGACTGAGCTGGAACGCAGAGATGCCCTTCGGGCGGTCTCTACTATCTCCCAAACAATGGGTTCGGCATCGGCTGTGGAGTCGGGCTCTCGAGGGGGCACTGACGAGGTGGCATCGGAGGAATCAGGGACGGGTGACCCCGAGCCGCCCCATGTCACACCTGGGACTGCTGATGGTTTGCTGGACGAATGATGCTAATGCTTCCCTGGTGTGGTATTGTATAAGCTGCTGCGTTCCTGGACTGGGTTTGGGGTGGAGGCAGTGTCACCCAGATGGGCCTGGGGCTGGTGTTGGGCGACTAACTTCTGCAGTGGTTCCTGCCATAACTAGGGAGGAGATGCGGGCGCATAGGGCATGTTGGGGAGAGCTGGCTGGGAGGAGTGTGCTGCTTGCGGTCTATTGGAACTGGTGACAGGCCACCCCCTCCTATCTCACACCTATTGTGGGACTCTGATAGTTACCAGGGACTGTTCTTTTTGGGAGTTAGTCATTTGGATGGGTTTCTACTGTTTGGGACCTATTCTGGGGAGGGGTGGGATATGGGACTGTTGGGAGGTATCAGGGTTATGGTTTTGGGGTGTAGTCAGTGTGCATACGATATTTGCTTTCATTGGAACTGTATTCGTTATCATGAATGGGGACCCTCCCTGAACTGAAGTGTGTGACCTGGAATGTGAGGGGACTGAATTCCATGCTGAAACGTCATAAAGTGCATGCCTATCTTGTTCGCAGGGGGGTTCAGGTTGCCTTCTTGCAGGAAACCCACATTGATCGAACTGAGGGGCGGGCTCTGCAGCGCAGATGGCGGGGACAAATGTTTTACACAACCTTCTCGGCCTTTGCAAGGGGGGCTTTGATTTGGGTACGGGCGGGGATTCCCTTCCAGCCTTTGGTAACAGTGGTCGACCCTGAGGGGAGGTTTGTGGCTGTACAGGGCCGCCTAGATGGGAGAGATGTGACACTTTGCAGCGTTTACGCCCCGAATGTGGACCAGCCTGCCTTTTTTGCGCGATTGTCTGGGAAACTGGCAACTGTCCTGGCCGGCACGGTCCTGCTTGGGGGGGGATTTTAACTCTGTACTGGACTGGAATTAGATAGATCTCACCCACCACTGGCGCAGGCGACAGCTCACAGACTAGCGAAGAGTAGGAGAGAGTGGCAAAGTAGCTGGGGCCTGGTCGATGCATGGCGGACCCAACTCCCCACAGAAAGGGACTTCTCCTTTTACTCCCCCCCGCACGATCTGCATGTTCGCCTTGACAGCATTCTGTGTTCGCCGGACGCTCAGAGCCTGGTCCGCCACAGCGAATACCTGGCCAGGACGATATCCGACCATAACCCTTGCTTAGTACTGGTCCAATGGATGAGGCGACGCCAAGCTATTCCGACGTGGCGGTTGAACCCACTGACATTGGAAGACCCGGCGTTTAAGGCCGAGGTAAGCACTGGGGTGGAAAGTTACTTCGACACTAATGTGGGCACGGCTTCCAGTAGGGCGCTGGAGTGGGACGCCTTTAAGGCGGTGATTCGGGGCGTCTGTATCTCGGCTACCGCGGGAGTCCGTAAGACCCTCCTGCAGGATGTAGAGCGCAGCGAGGGCCGCTTGCGCGAAGAGGAACGACGCAGCCACACGACTCCTGAGGCTCACGGAGCGGTTTCGGCTGAACGAGAGGAAGTGGCGACAACAATGGAAAAGCCGCGCTGCTTTGACTATAAGGAGTTTCTTGTCCGGGCTCACGCCGAGCGTGACAAAGTGGGCTCACTACTGGCGTGGTTGGCCAACCCTGGGACCCGTGGCTCCCCGATAGTGGCGCTAGCCACTCCAGAGGGGCGCATGGTTTATACGCAATCGGACATCAACGATCAGTTCCTCATGTATTTAAACGCACCTTTACAGGAGTCAAGTCAAGTCAAGTCAGAATTTATATAGCGCACTACATACCCATAGGGTCTCAAGGCGCTTGAGGAAGAGGGAGGGGGGGTTTATTTATCGAATATCCATGTTTTAAGTTGTTTTCTGAAGGCTAGGTGGCTTTGAGTAAGGCGGAGGTGGATGGGAAGGGAATTCCAGGTCTTGGCCGCTAAGTAGGAGAAGGATCTTCCTCCCATGGTGGCTTTGTGGATGCGCGGTACAGCGGCGAGGGCTTGGTTGGACGAACGCAGCTGGCGGGTGGGAGTGTAAAATGAAAGGCGCGTGTTGAGGCAATCAGGTCCAAGTTCGTAAAGGGCTTTGTGTGCGTGGGTGAGGAGACGGAACGTTATTCTCTTGTTGACGGGGAGCCAGTGAAGGTCTTTCAGGTGAGCGGAAATGTGGTCTGTGCGGGGGATGTCTAGTATGAGTCTGGCTGAAGCATTTTGAGCAGGATGCCAGATCCCCCGGTGGAGCTGGAGGAGTTCCTGCTGGCGGCGCAGCTGCCATGGCTCGACCCGGAACACGCGACCCATCTGGGCGGGGACATCTCCGAGGGAGAGATCAGAGTGGCCATCAAGCACATGGTCCGCCGCAAGACCCCTGGCACGGATGGGCTGCCGATTGAATTTTATGCAGCCTATGCGGATGTGCTGGTTCCGCGATTGCAGGCGGTTTACTGGGAGGCCTGGGACACCGGGTACTTACCGGCGTCTACTCGCGAAGCTTTGGTGATACCCTTACTAAAGCGGGAGGGAGACGCGAACTGCCGTTCGGTGTACCGCCCACTCTCCATGCTCACAACGGACTACAAGATCCTGAGCAAGGTTCTTGCGATGCGGCTGCTGACCCACATGCGCACCTTGGTACACAGTGACCAGGCGGGCTTTATCCCCCAGCGCACCACCGCCACATGCGTGCGCCGGTTGATCCGGATCATGGGGGGCGAGGCCGCTACTCACCCGGGTACTGCTGTCCTCTCGATTGACATCGAGAAGGCATTTGATAGTGTCGAATGGCCATACTTGCTCCGTGTACTGGAGGCCTTCGGATTGGGCGAGCGCTTCGTGAAATGGACTGCCTTGCTCTATGCCGCGGCCACGGCCCGTGTCAAAACAGGGGCCACCATCTCAGCCCCTTACGTGGTAGGTCGGGGGACCCGACAGGGGTGTTCTCTGTCCCCCCTGTTATTTGCGCTCGCTATTGAGCCACTGGCTGCGCACGCCCGTATGGGTCGAGCATATGCAGGCCTTCCTCTAAGAGCCGACACCCACTACATCTCTCTCTATGCGGATGACTGTTTGCTGTTTTTGGTGGACACGAGCGATTCCCTGCGTGGGGCCGAGCGACTGCTGTCGGACTTTGGCCATCTCTCGGGGCTGAGAGTCAACTGGGGGAAGTCTTGCCTCTTCCCGCTGACGCCAGGGGCCGATGACTCCCAACCGGAGGGCGAATTACGATGGGAATACCGTTGCCTCCCCTATCTGGGCACGCACATCTACCACTCGCCGTTGGCCCTCTTGGACGGTAACATCAACAGAGCAATCCGGAGTTTGCAGGGCTGCATGGGTTTCTGGCGGACACTACCGCTTTCAGTCGCGGGACGAGTGGCATTGTTTAAAATGGTGGCACTTCCCCGATTGTTATATCTGTTTCGCACCCTGCCGATCTGGATCCCTGCGTCGGTTTTTAACAGACTCCGCTCCCTGACCTCTGGGTTCATTTGGGGGTCGGGTAGACGACGAGTTGCGCTGGCCACGATGATGCGCCCCAGGGCGGACGGGGGACTTGCGGCCCCGGATTTTGAGTGGTACTACTTGGCGGCGCAACTGCAGTGGCTCACCCAGGCGGTGGCTTTGGAATTCCGAGGCCCAGAGGGAGTAGCGGGCAGACTGTTCCTGAGGCACGTCATCTCCTTTATAATCTTGGGCCAGAAATTGGACCTCGCCCAGCTCACACTGGAGGAACGCACGATTCGCAGTTGCTGGCTTCGGTGCCACAGGCGCTCCGGAGCCGCTCGCCCTTATGCCCCTGAAATCCCGCTAGGGATGTGCACGGCCTTTCCACATGGTGGCGACTGGTCAGCACTGGCGATCTGGGAGGAGCTTGGCTTGCAGGTGATCGGCGATCTCTACAAGGACGGATCGCTGCTCACGTTTCAAGAGTTGCGGGACTCTTATGATCTACCGAGGGGTGGATATCTGCTGCACGCCTCGTTAGTGGCTGGTATTCGCCGTCAATGGAAGAATGGGCTAGCCGAACCACCGACCTCGGAGTGCTGTCAATACGTGGTCATGGCTGCTGGCACTTACAAGGCTGTCACATGCCTTTACCGGCGGTTGTCGACTGCTACCCTGCGACCCCTAGATGAGCTGCGAACCAAGTGGGAAGGGGACATTGGGCGGCCAATTCCAGAGTCGACATGGCCGCAGCTAGTGCGACGGGCAGGGCATGGAAGGGCACTAGGAACGCCAGGTTCCAATTGGTCCAGTTTTTCACCCTACACCGTGCATACCTAACACCAATCAAAATCTCGCAATATTTCGAGGGTGCATCATCGCTCTGTCCAAGATGTAAGACAGCGGACGCGGACTTCGCTCACATGTTTTGGACCTGCAGTACGCTGGCGGGTTACTGGGAGGCGGTGATGTCCTGCCTGAATGCTGTCACGGACCAGTAGATCGATCCTGAAATGGGCACCTGCCTATTATTGTGGTTCCCTCACACCCCCCGTACTCGAGTTACCAGTAAATTTTATGACTTGGGTTTGATATTAGCCAAACGAGAGATCACCATGCACTGGAAATCTAGCCAAGGACCCAGCTACTTGCGTTGGAAGACCACTTTGGAGCGCTGGGCGAAGGCGGAGAGTGCCTTGCGGCTGCGACAGGCCAGGAGCCTGGATAATGACAGGGCATTAGAGGTGGCTAGGGCGTGGGAGGCCATAGTTGTGGCGCTCCAGCGGCCAGAGGACGACTTGAGCGAGGATGAGAGGGGAACATCAGGATAGGGACAATGCGTTAAGGGACACCTCACACCCAACGAGGCACACACACTACTTACAAATAATGATAGCAGATCTGAGAGTTCTGGTTCCCCATCGATAAGCGTTACTTACCTTTTACTACGGTTCCTGTCAAGGAAGTGAATAGGCTAACACTTAACTGATTGAGAGAGAGGAGTATGGCACACTGACTACGAGGGTGGGATAAAGGGTGGGACAGCTCAGCTGAGGGATTGTTCTATATAAAAGGTGTCTTGTTGGAACTGTAATGTTATCCTGACCTATCGGCTAATGCCATGATTGCTTCTCCTTGTAGTGTACTTTTTGAACTTGACTACCAATAAAAATCGTTTTTACAAAAAAATGTGACTTTTCTTTCGTTTACCTTTTTTTCTCCGGCAGGAAAGGTGAAAAATTTCCATACCACTGAATCAGGCCTCTGCTTGGGTGGATCTTTCTCCAAGATATCTTCATCTTAAGAATGATGAGGAGCTTGCGAACCAGAGGCCATTTCTCCAATGTAATTTTTTAAAAAGGCAAAAAAAATCCAAAACCAGCTCTGGAAGAAGAGATGTCTCATCAACTGCTCCAAACAGAATATTTAAAATGGGTGGGGTCCTTCAATAGTTACAGTGGGAAATGTTATGAACCAATCAAATCTTTTTTTTTTTTGGTCACATGGGATCCGCGCACCGTGCGCTCACGAAGCACGCACCCGGCGCGACTTCGCGAAAATATATTTAAAAATAATATAAGTTTATTACAAGTAGAAATATATTATTTTAATGAATACCTTAAATATTTCTTTTGCCCTAATATGTACATTAAATACAGGTACATATCATTTTAGAACATAAAAAATTTCACGGGAGTCACGCACCCAGCACACCCCAGCAAATATATGTCGTCATATGGGGCCCGCCACTGTGCAAGCATCGCGTACCGTAATACGCATGTGTCACGAATGAGCAGGAGCAGGAGTCGCGGATCGGTCACATACCGGTCACACACACCACGTAACATTGTACATATATGACGTAACTAAAAAAAAACATGCACTCTTTGCTCACCATATGCGGATCCTTCACAACTTTTTCAAAATGGCAGCTAGAATACACGTACCCGCTGTGGTAGGTATGCTTTGGGTGCGCAACTACCCAAAAAAAATTGAAAAAAGAAAATTATATAAACATGTGAAAATACAAAAAAAACAAAAGAATTAAAAATATTTCATTTTAAATTTATTTTCATTTTTTTGCAATTTTCAGAAAAAGATATAATGTTGTTTAATAAATAAAATATTTATAAATAAACAGTTAAAAAACTGTAGAAATTCAGTACAAAAAATAGGTATAACTAATATTGCACTTAAAAATTAGCATTTAAAAAACCTTTGAAATTCACTGAAAAAAACATATGTTTCAGAGATGTTATAGTTAGAAATTAGCGTTTAAAAAACCTTTGAAATTCACTGAAAAAACCATACGTTTCAGAGACGTTATAGTTGGGACTTAGCATTTAAAAAACCTTTGAAATTCACTGAAAAAACCATAGTGATGTCATCAGTGATGTCACTGACCATGTCATGAATGATGTAATATGTGACATCATCAGCAGTGCATTGCGGGTGCGCGAGTTATAGTTAGCACAACTAACTATAATGGAGGAATTTCTATGGTTTTGTACGAGTGAAATGTCCAGCTAACTATAACACTCATTCATAAAACCTATGGTTTTTTAAATGAATATATGTATCAGGATGATTCACACCAAAAGACGGACACGGATCCAAAGTAAGTGCTCAAATTACTTTACTCCATTTGTCGCCATTATGCGTTTCGGCTTGGATGAGGCTTTATTCAAGCAGGTGGATATATATATATATATATATATATATTCACTGAAAAAACCATAGGTTATAAACCATATATAGTTAGGAATTAGCATTTAAAAAACCTTGAAAATTCACTGAAAAAACCATAGGTTATAGACCATATATAGTTAGGAATTAGCATTTAAAAAACCTTATTTTACTCACACAAAACCAATGAAATTCCATATATAGTTAGTTGTACTAACTATATATCACGCACCCGCAATCCACTGCTGATGATGTCACATATTACATCATTCATGACATGGTCAGTGACATCACTGATGACATCACTGATGACATCTCAAATGACATCACTGATGACATCACTGATGACATCTCAAATGACATCACTGATGACATCACTGATGACATCTCAAATGACATCACTGATGACATCACTGATGACATCTCAAATGACATCACTGATGACATCACTGATGACATCTCATTTGACATTACTGATCACATCACTGATGACATCACTCATGTGATAATACGATGAACCTCTTCAGACTCTAATATAACCTTAGATACACTCAGTGTAAACAGACACTCACAGACTGTCACTCATCCATGGAGTTACTTACACACCTAGTCAGTCATGCAAAGAATCAATCACACCTCCATTTTCACAACTATACAGTTATACACATCTTACTTATTCAAACATATACTAAAACATATTTACTCACTTATACAATCCTGGATACAAGAGCACAATGATCCATACAGCCACTCACACATTCACTGGCTCTTATGCACAGTTATTTATATATGTCAACTCTCACATGTACTGTATTTTACATATGTACTTACTTTGACATGTAGCACTGAGATATCCATTCACTCACCAATACAGTCATGCACACAGTCAACCGCCCATACAGCTGTTTCCACATGCACTTTTGAACCCATACATCTATGCACAGAGTCATACACCTCCCAGCCACCCACACACACACTCAGTCTCCCATACAAATGCTTGGGCAACCAATCAATAACCCATATAGTTACTCATATAGCTACTGATCAACACATGCAGCAGTTTACAGAACAACAGACATAATGATGCACAAATTAAGACAGTTTAGTCACTAACCCATGCACTCAGTGAGACACATTTAACCACTCACTCATACAGTCAGTCATGCACCTACTAAATCCTTCATCCAGACACTTATACATCCACTCATTCTTAAATATGTAAGACATATTTTAACTTTACAGAAAAATACAGTCACTGTATGATGTCATCAATGATGTCATCAGTGATGTCATTTGAGATGTCATCAGTGATGTCATCAGTGATGTCATATGAGATGTCATCAGTGATGTCATCAGTGATGTCACTGACCATGTCATGAATGATGTAATATGTGACATCATCAGCAGTGGATTGCGGGTGCGTGATATATAGTTAGTACAACTAACTATATATGGAATTTCATTGGTTTTGTGTGAGTAAAATAAGGTTTTTTAAATGCTAATTCCTAACTATATATGGTCTATAACCTATGGTTTTTTCAGTGAATTTTCAAGGTTTTTTAAATGCTAATTCCTAACTATATATGGTTTATAACCTATGGTTTTTTCAGTGAATTTCAATGGTTTTTTAATAGCAAATATCTATAGCTATAAAATGTATTCTTATTTAAATCCAAAAATATATTTAATATGTTTATTAATAATTTTTTTTAATATTTTTTTTGTTTGGCTCCCGGTCCGCGAACCGGGAAGCTTCCCGTTAGCTCAATTTGATGCCGCGACCCGGTCCGCGAACCGGTAAAAAATCAACTTAGTGACGGTATCGCGTTGCCGCGTAATGCGTCTTATGACGTACTGCGTTAGCGCACCCGGAAGTGCCCCGGGGCGCGGACCGAGGCGCGAAGCTCAGCGACCCGGAAGCTAACCGGGGCGCGTCGCGAAAGCGCGACGTATCGCGTTGCCGCGTAATGCGTCTTGTGACGTACCGCGTTAGCGCACCCGGAAGTGTCCCGGGGCGCGAAGCTTAGCGACCCGGAAGCTAACCGGGGCGCGTTCCGCAGCGCGTAACATGAGCGTGAGAGGTCATGTGACTTGTTAATAAAACTTTTCATTGGTTCATTTCAATTTTGGTTTCATAATGATGTAAGGCTAGGTCAGGTGACCTAAAAATAACACTTTTCATTGGTTGAGAAGTATTGTTTTTCCCAAATGATGAAAACCCCTCCTTCTTTCCTCACTCTGACTTTCATCTTGGTGAGAGAAAGACCCTTTTACTTTATAGAGAAATGGCTTCCATTGTTGCTTCAACTAGTGTTCCCCCACCACCACCCCCACCTCCTCAAGGGAAGAAAGGACCACCTGCTCAACCAATGTTTGAAGAAGAGGAAGATCAAGAAGAGGAGGAAGAGGAGGAAGAGCCTGAGTTTTTGCCAGAGGAGCCCAGGAGGTACAATAGAAAAGAAAACTACATCTGGCAATTTTTTAAATTTCCAGCAGGGCAAAAAAAAGTCAATGCCAGATATGTGTTTTGCCGTATTTGCAACGATCGACTGTCAAGGGGCACTGACAAGAAATACAGCTTCGGCAATTATACGATGCACAGGCATATGAGTAGGTGGCACCCAAATAATTATAGTGCTGCCCAGCTTCGTGATGAACAGCAAAATCCCCTGGCAATGGTGAGAACATCTGCTGTCAAAGAAGTATCGGGACCAGAGGCGAGGGAGGTGATCCCGAACATTCAAATGGACATGGGGGAAGTAAAGCAAGTGTGCGTGTGGTGCAGCCAAACACTTTGCTACCGAGAAAGTAGCATTACTCTTATAATGAGAGCTATCAAAAATCATGTTTGCCCGAAACGCCCCAAAAAATAAATTCTTCTTTTTTTCGTTGCTCCTGTTGAGCCCTTCTCAATGAATCATTTTTGTTTCCCCCCTCCCCCTCAAAAAAACAAAAAAATTACAAAATGTTCAGAAAAAACAAAAAAAATATAAAAAATGTTCAGAAAAATAATTAAAAAAATTTAAAACAACAAAAACCAAAAAAAAGTTATTTTCAGAACTACCTCCCCATTATAAAAAAAATTGGTAGAATTTTTGAAACTCTGCCAATCTCTATTTCTTTTAGTTCGCTTCCAGTTCGCACTCCGGTACGCGAACCAGGAGCGAACCAAAAAAATTTTTTTAAAAAAAGAACAGTAAGTATAAGGGAAGGAAACAGACAGTTATGTTAAAAGAAAGACAGCTACAGGGAGTAAAGAAAACATACTGTTACCCGCAATCCACTTCTGATCATGTCACATAATATATCATTCTTGACATGGTCAGTGACATCATCAGCAGTGGATTGCGAGTAACAGTATCTTTTGTTTACTTCCTATAGCTGTCTTTCTTGTAACATAAATGTCTGTTTCCTATCCTTATACTTACTGTTCTTGTTTTAAAAATTTTTTGAGATCATTCAGAAACAGTAACATTAATAGAGACAGAATGAGTGAATAATAATGAAGAAGTATGAGAAGAGAGGGACTGAGAAAAATACTGGAAGGAGTAGAATAATTAAGTAATAGAGAAAGGAATGAGAGAAGTAGCAAACGCAGGAAAGTAAGGATTAAAGAAATGAAGCAGTAGAACTAATAGATGTTAAATGTGATAGATTAAATGATTGATTCAGGATGACGATAAGGTGTGTCCTCTCCAAAATTTTGTTTAAGATGAGGCCTACTTAGGGTTGCATATCAAATTTATGCTTGTTGAAGAATACAGAGGAGATAATACATGTGAAGGCCTACCATTGAAGTAAAACATGTCCACTTCACTCTTGAACAACGGCCAGACCTCTTCTGTGTCCATAGACAGACCTAAAGTTCATCTGCACAATGTCATCCGTAAACTTAGAAAACACAAGTAATGTAATTGAAAAACGTGGAGTTTCTTTTGCTCATTTCAAAATCACATCACCTGTGTTGCCTTTGCTTAGGTATCTCATAGTGCAGATGTAGTTCAGCATATGAAACAGTACGCAGAAGTGCAGCAGTGTATGCATTAATACATGTGAAGGCCTACCAATGAAGTAAGTCATGTCCACTTATTACATCATTCATGACATAGTCAATGACATCATCAGCAGTGGATTGCGGGTTAAAAGAGTAGAAAACATTTACCTTATAATTCTTGTTAACTTTTTCAAATATTTTTTCATACTTTCAATCTGTAAAAGAGAGAAGAAACATTTCAAAAATATTAAAACATGTATTTAAAAATTTGAAAAGACAAGGGAAAAGGTTCAAGAAGAAACAGTTTTTCAAAAACTTTGAGATTTACAGAAGCCTCTGCTGCTATACGTCCCCTACACAATCCTAAAGATATATATTTTAAACAAACAGTATCTTGATGCTGATGAAGTGAGGCCTATTTTGGAACATGGTGCATCTTTTGCACTGCTGATGTCTCACAATAGTGATGCAATAGCAGCGCAAAAAAGATGTAAAGCCATCATAAAATTGTGTCTAACATTTTAAATGATTCTTTCAGGATACAAATAAGATGTGTCCTTTCAAGAGGTTTCTTTAAGGTGAGGCCTATTCAGTTTTAAAAAAAAAACAGTACCCAGAAGTGCAGCACTGTAAGCATTAACTTTGACACTTACAGAAGCCTCAGTTTCTCCATATCTACCTCACATTTCTAAATGTATATCATAAGTACAAAAAGTAGAACATTAATTATACATGTTAAATGGTTTATTTTTGCTGTTCTCAGAATGTATCAAATTTCACTAAAAACAGTGACTTGAAGGTATTCATCATGTAACAGCGGGGAAAAAAAAACACAATCAAAATGATTGTGTTTAAAAAACCCATACAACATCAGAAATCAAAATTCAGAACTCCTTAAAGTTAACTTACTTTCCATGACGTCCAAGGATGTCCTATGAACAGCTTACACTCTTTTGTGCTGTTATTACTTTCAGCCCGCCACTTTCTGAAAGAAAATCTCCATCGTTTTTAAAAACACGTTCCATGCAATAAATGACTTCTTGCTCTCTACCACAATTTTCCACAAGGCCAAATCTGGTCAGAGCCATTTATAACTCTTGGATTTCTTGTAAGCCAATCCCGTCATTTGGCATTTCCGCAACTTTCAGAATTAAAATGTTGAAGATCATTTTCACAATCCTGGAATAGTAATATCTTCCCCTTCTTGCTCAGTCATGTTCTACATTTCCTATGACACTGATACTGCTTACTATGAAGCAGACTTACACTACCTCTATGACTACTACAATTATTTAATTCTCTACATCACTTTTAATCACAAAGCAATGTAAAACAGTAGACAGCATTGCAGACTTACATTCCCTCTACTCCATGTTTTGATTGGCTGCTTCAATTAGCTTATAAAAAGAAACAGTTTTTCTGAACTCATTGAAAGTGCACGTATTTCTCCATGACGTCCAGTCCTATGGTTAGAAGTTATGTCTCTGAACTACACTTATCCTCAAGGCCAAATTGTGTAGGAGCCATTAGAACTTCTTGAAATTCCACAGAGCACATCCCGAGATTATTTCCCTAAAATGTTGGTTTTAAAAACACCAGGTAAGAGTTTTTAAGGTCATACGGCAATTTTTTTTTGAAAATTAAAACAGAATCATTGCAGAATGACCAGCCATTTCTAGACTTTAAATAAGCTGTGTAATGTCCTGATGTTATTGAAGGGCCGTCATGATATATAATTGCTGCAGTTACAAAAGTCCTTCCTGATATTGACAACTGCGAAGCTACAAAATTTTTAATTAAAGTTGTCAATTTTGTTCCATCAGGCCTACATCGTTGGAACATTAAAATGACATACTGGCCATATGTTCGTATAAATAATGTGGACATCATTTCAGATTTACATTGGCTACACTCCATGTTGTGATCAGCTGCTTTTACTAGCTTATTAAAGGAGACTGATTTACTGTCTGGCAAAGTTAAATATATAAATCTTTCTGAGTCTACACTAGTAGTACTTGATACCATACAGTTCTCGCAGTCATGCTGCCATTGATAAGAAAGCCCAAACAGCTGATCTACATCTACACCTTCAGCATGTAATACATCAAGCATATACATTAAAAACTCCTGACAATCTTGCTGAATATTTTGAGAGAATTGTGTTTGGCCTGAACATCTGTCTAACAGATTTCGAATTTCAGACACACTTTCTATGTTTCTTCTATCAGTGCTACATTTCTCTAACACAGAATTTAACAAACTGCAAAATCTTTGATCAGAATTGACCACAATCTCTTCTTTTACATTTTTTAGAGAAAACAAAACATTAACCACTAAATTAGCATAGCAGTTGACACCAGAACTGTTTTCAAACTGAAAACCAACAACATCTTCAACAGAATCCTTTTTGTTTCTGCTTGTAATTTTAGGTTCATTGACTTTTTGTCTTTTTGCTACAACCTCCCCAGTATTGTTCTCATTTCTTCGTTTCCGGCCTACCACATGTTTCTCAAACAAAGGATACTGAGGCAAATGTGGCGCATACTCTCTTCTTAACCTATTGTATTCCTTAACACAATCTAGATCCGCACAAATGTTTGTGACATCACACTCAATCAAGTACAATCCCGATAAAGTTCTAACTCGTGACAATGCCACATATGCCATACCCTCCTTGAACACAGAACTGCCAATATTCACCAATGCACTGTCTACACTTAAACCTTGCTATATATGGATTGTCACCGCATATGCCAAGCAAACAGGAAACTGCTTACGGCGAACATATAAGTCTTTTACAAGCAAAAATCTAGCAGAACAACGAGCAATTAGCTGTACTTCCTCAATGCCATCAAATTTAATTTTTAAAAATTCAATTCCATCTCTATTTCTGTATTTCACAAAATCAACAACATTACCCATTGATCCATTTACCAGACCTCTTTCAACATGTAAATTCCTTCTTAAAATTATACGGCAGTTCAAGCACACATTCAGAGTCTTTTCAAAACCTGCAGTTTTAGATATACTCTTCTCTAATGAATCCAATTTTGTTTTCAGATTCTCAGACAAAATAATTGTTGATCCCATATGCTCTACTCTATCAATAGCTTCCAGTTTCACAATCTCTTGCTTTTCTAAATGCAACATTTTGTTGTTAAATTTGGCACATTCTGCAAGAGTTGGCATCAAACATATTCCAGATTTCTTCTCAGTAATTTTCTGAAAAATATTCTCAGGCACAACATCTTGTTCTGGATATAAATTTGACAGTAATCGTGCATGTAAAGCTTCTTTCCCATGCTCGGTCACTTTTCCAATTCTAACATCTTGTAGAATAGTCTTGTAAACTTCATCCTTCGCCTGACGCATATTTTCATGCAGTTCAGCATAATTGAAGTTTAACCATATATTGTCGTTGCCAATGCTGCCTAGGCACTTCCTGGTATCTTCATGCGTGAGCATTTTGAACACAGGTTGCCCTTTCACTGGTGTCAGCTGCAGAAGATCTCCGAAAACAATGATGTGTTTGCCACCAAATAACACATCATACTCTGTTTTGAGAACTTCTTGCATCCTCAAATGCACAAAGGCAAGCATGACATTGGAAGTGTCCGCGGATGAGTGGGTGACTCACTTTTCAAAGATCTTTAGTGATCTCCCCCCGGACAGTGCGGCACAACGCAACCAAGAACCTGGGTCCCCAAGAAAAGGAGTGTATCCAATTGATCTATCCTTCACCCAGGGGGATGTTATACGCGCACTATCCTCCTCAAAAACGGGAAAGGCCCCTGGCCCGGACGGCGTCCCATTAGATATATTTGTCTCCAATATCGATCTATGGTCTCCAATCATTACTCAGTTAATGACGGCAGTGCTAAGCACCGGCCTTCTGGATTCTTGGTCCTCCTCCATACTCCTTCCTATCTTTAAAAAAGGGGATAGAAATAACCCTGCCTGCTACAGGCCCATCTCCCTCCTGGATTCATTGGGTAAAGTCGCGGGTCGCCTAATTCTTGACCGTTTGCAGGATTGGGCGGCAGAGAATAACATCTTTACCGACCTCCAGTATGGATTCCGGGAGGGACTGGGCACTGTTGAACAGGCTTTAAATCTGACACTTCTAATAGGAAAGTATGTGGGAGCCAAACGGGGAAACCTATTCATGGTTTACGTCGACCTTAGCGCGGCGTTTGACTGTGTAATTCATGCCAAGCTATGGCCCATTCTGGAGAAGTTGGGGGTCGATCCGCCGTTAATCAAATTCTTGCGCGAGCTTTACTCTGAAGCTTCGGCTTGCGTAAGGTTTGGAACAGGAGGCGAATTAACATCTTCCTTTCAAATAACACGTGGAGTTAGGCAGGGTTGCGTCCTGGCTCCCTTCTTGTTCAATCTATACACCAATGGCTTGGAAGCAGCCATGCTTGAAGGGAGCCAGGATTTACCTACCATTAACCATCGCCCTATCCCAGCATTGCTCTATGCTGACGACTCAGTTATCTTTGCTAGATCTCTGGTGCAATTGCAGAAACAATTGGACAAATACTGCAACTATATGCTTTCCCTTGGGTTAAAGGTGAACAAGACCAAGACCTTTGTTATGCAGACGGGGCCCAAGGTGAAAAGCTCGAAGCATCTCTTTATCGAGCAATCAAAATTAGAACGAGTCAGGGAATACCCTTACTTGGGTATTCTAATAGATGATCAGCTAAGGTGGAAAAGGGCACTGGTAACTAGAAAACTGCTGTACCAACGTGCTACATCCGCCCTAGTCTCATTTTCTAGAAAATTGGGTAAGCCATCTCCCCCCACACTACTTAAAAATCCACCAAGCTAAGTGCCAGAGTATTGCCACTTATGGGGCTGGTGTATGGGGTTATGTAAATACGGCTGAACTCCAAAAAATTCAAAATGGCTTCATAAAATATTTGTTGGCCCTCCCCCAGAGTTCCCCCACATACGGATGCCATATCGAGCTTGGGATTGACTATCTAGCTGATTACATCAAATGTCAACCAATGCTGCTATGGCATCGTATCTGGTCTAAGCCTGAATGTCACCTTACTCGTGCCTTGATCTCGGACTGCCTGGGGCTGACCTCTTGGAAAAAGATCCCTTGGTTGGCATACGTCGTTAACTTCCTGGAAGATTTGGGTCTTAATCAATATGTAACAGAGCCGTCACTAATCAGTGAGCTAAGTAGAAAAACCTTTAAGTGCCATTGTCTTAACCATCTTAGGGAACTTCGTTTGAGCGGCGAATTACCCAAGAAATTAAATGCCCACGTTATGATGGTACAAGTATCTTTCGGCTTACAGCCTTATCTCACTTATTATTTGTCTAACTACGAAAAATACCTTCTAACCAGGTTCCGTTTTAATTTGTTTTTTCGACTGTTAACCTTCCCAAACCCATTAAACTGGTCCCACGACCTAGAGAAATGCCCATGCGACAATGTCTCATCCCAAACTACCATGCATGTAGCCTTTTTCTGTTATTTTTACGCCATACCTCGCAAACGTTGGGTTTTGCCCGTATTGCGTCAGATGGGGTTGAGGACCTGTCGACCAGCGCTTCTTGCATTGCAACAGCCAAATTCACAACACGAGGCTAAGAGCCTGGCCATGTATTTGAAATCATGTATAATAATTCGTAAAGCAATAAGGAACGAAGATCTAACACATTGAAACATTGTGCTATGTGGTTGACTGAAAGTGTATTTTTCCCTTCTGTTATCCTTTCTGTAATGTTATAGGCTTTTTAAATCGTATTATAATACTGTAATAACATTAATTTGTTTCTTTTTTATGTGAATATGTTTTTTAACATTATGATGTACTTTTTATGGTTAACTAATTGTTTAACCGAATAAAAGAATTTGAACTGAACTGACATTGGAAACCATGCTTACTTCGTCAATGATAAGAAGTTTCATTTTCCTCAAGATTCTTGAAACTTCAAAACAAGCATCTCCAGATAGCTTGTGATATTGTAATTTGTTGTCATGCTCCACTGGCAGCATCAGTAAACGATGTAAAGTAATCCCTTTAATATTATGTGCTGCCAGTCCAGTTGGAGCAGTGACAACACAAGACAGCGATGACTCTGTCCTTTCCTGCAAATAGCATGAAATTGCTTTAATGAGGAAACTTTTTCCAGTTCCCGCTTCTCCACTCACGTACAGTCGGACAGGCTTCAACGACGTACATGAGCACTCTTTCTTATCATGACTTAATCCATGATCAATTTGCATGGTAACTTCGTCATATATTTTCCTCTGCTCAACGTTGAGTTGTCTTTCCAACTCTTCTAAGTTAACCGCATCCTCCTGAGCATGTGCCATGGCTCTTTCCACTTCATTCATGGCAGTGGCAGCTTCATTTTCGATAACAGGTCCTCCTAGTGGATCCTGACTCAATGAAGCAGAACTCTGACTGTCCTGAGAACTGTCTCTGGCAATCTCGGCTGCAATCGTTGCTTCCTGCTCAATTTCCGCATTCAACATTTCTACATATTTGGGAAAAGCAGGACATTCTATGGTCTCCTTGGCGGCATTGAAAGAGTCTTCGTAACAGAGGAAATCTCCAAGCAGTTCCTCTTCTGCACGCCAAGGCTTGAAAAGTTGCAAAAGTGCTAAATAGAAAAACTCCTTTTTTTCAGGAGATTCGCCACTCAATTTTCGATGGTTTACCAAGTGGCATTTTCTTTGCTTGACCAGACATCCCTCACTTCCTATTACAGCATACACTCCTTTCTCAGTATCTTCTTTGATGTTCCTCTTGAATATGTAATTTTGCAGAACCTCATACAGACAAACATTCTCGAGGTGACTGCTTCGATTTGGATAATATGTATCCAACATGTTTGTCTTCAAAATGTCGGTACTGTTTGGCTCCTTTTCCGCCAAATACTCAATTTCCCGCACAGGTTTGAGAACTCGATTACGCGTTGCTGCAAGACCAAGACTCGCCCAAACGATACTCCTGGACTTGGCATAGAGACTTGCTGAAGACAACCGGTCAGAACATTCGTACGCTCCGATTTCTCGATGCGACAACATCTTCAGACTGAAACTGTACAACTTCTTGCTGAGGCTCTTTTCATGGGAAATGTCCTCCCACATATCCTTCAATTCTGTCTTCTCTTTTTTGGTGATGTAAGACGTCACATACCGAGCCACAGCCATACAGTTATCAGCCACAAACTGTATATCCATGTTAGCATTCCACATGGACAAAATCACCGGGTTGTAGTCGTTGATGTACTTGGACTCTTCGTTCCTCTTCAAATTGTAAGTGTTTTTAGGTGATTTCTTCATGACATTGTGTCGCAGCGAAGACATCAAACTGTTTACTCTTCCTTTAGAAATCACCGGTCGTGGAAAGCCGAAACGACATTTAGTGTAGAACTTGTCCTTGTTTCGGAATTTACGACGGCAGTACTTTCCACATCGATGGCTTTGGAAACGCAGAACTTTTTCTCTTAGGCTTTTCTTCTCCTTTGCGTTTGGAACAGCACACGTAGAATACTGTTGGATGAAACTCATCACTGAGTCTTCTGGATCCGTTCCAAATTTAGGTGCATCCTTGATCCACAGCAACATATGTATATGAGGAGCACCTCTTGCTTGGTACTCCTTTCTCCAGAAGAAATCTAACACCTCTCCAAGAGGTGGATTCTTCTTATTCATGATGAAAGACATCATAGCTTCAAATCAATGATTGAAGTACCTACATACATTGACTGGATCCAAAGAGCACAGTTCTCCGGGTGTCTTGAATTCGATGTTATCTACGTTAGCATTTGCCTCTCGTAGAAATTCAAGTAAGTCTTCCCAGCCATACTCGGCACAGCTCAGAGTGAGGAACCATGTGGGAGTACCTAAGTTCCTCAACATACATTTTAAATCACCATGACGACGGTACCAGTACTCATTAGTACCACGCTGACACGCCATGAGATTAATCAGGTGAGAATCCAAAATACTGTCTTGGACATTGACTTTATCCATAAAGTCACTTGCCGAGATGTTTTGCATGTGTATACCACTTTTCAAGATGTGGTTCACTGCATATGACAGTCCAGACAGATCGCTTTCAAACAGGAGATGAAACAAATAAGGAATGCATTGTCGAAACCTAGCATCTCCTGCATACAATCGCAAAGTCCGGTATTCAGAAGCAGGAATTTGATGAGGTCGCTCATCATATCTTCCTCCCTGACCTGTTGGAAAAAGCTGTGGGAAACACCGAGCTTCCAAACTTTCCTCCCAAACACTAATGGGACTCCCTGTGGCTTGTTTCATTTGAAACAACTCAATAGCATTCCCCATGACTTCCTTGGAATGCAAAGGATGAACACTATAATGTTCATATATTTCTTCACTAGTAGAGGGTTCTACTTTCTCAATTTGACCAGCACACAAATCGCTATCCTCTTCCTCACTTACTTCCTCTTCTGCAACATATACATTCTTATAGTATTTTTTTTTTTTTCAAATACAATGTTGCCTTTTTAACTTTCCTAACATCTACTAAATCTTGCCATATTTTCTTATTCTTTGTCGGAACCCCATTAACTAAGATAACCAGAGGTTCCTCTTCCACTTTTTCTACTCCAATTGTGTTAATGTTTTTCTTCAAATCTAGAGGCAAATAAACAACTCTTCCCTTTAATCCTCTCTGTAAATCTGATGGAGGCAATTTCCCTGTCTTTGGCTCCATTCTTACAATAGCCTGAAAGGGATGGATACTTTGAATCAAAATAGATTCATAAGTATTTAAATCCTTCAATTCAGAAGGAATCTCAACCAATTCCAGATTATTATGAACTGCTCTAGCAGGCATCTGGTTTTGATTTAATTTGCAACAACAATAACTACACACACGTTGATCCAATCCCAAATCAAAACAATTTTCTACCATCAAGTATGTTGCGAAATCCTTCCATTCACTATTATTTTCCCTTTCACTTTTTGCATATAAATCCACTAACTTAGTCTGATTCTTATAATAAGTGCGTCGACAACACACACAAGTGAAATTAGGCCTCTTACTTGATTTCACCTCAAACGTCGCAATTTCCCTCTGGAAATTATCTGTACTGGAAACCTGTACACTATCTTCCACATGACCCTCTTCTTCTTGCTCAATTTCAACATTCTCCTCTTTACTTCCAAAGTAACAAAACTCAATTTCTTCACATATATTCTTCACATCTATTTCAGAACCATGCAAAAGAGCAGCGCATAATTGTTTAAGCATAATTGCTGGACTCTTAGCATAATACAACATTCTAACTAATTTCCTCACTTTATTATGATGCACTGCTAGCATCCTGAAATGATGAAAAACACTCTGGCATACTCTCCTGGAAAGACAAGCCAGTGAATGACCATGCAAACCTGTCACTTCTCTTACTCTGCAAGGATCTAATTCTTGCAACAACCTTATTTTCTGCTTCAAACTTTTCTTATTAAATGACCGTACAAAATCACAAAGCAAATTGATGGAATCCTGTCGCACACTGCAAATACTACTACACTTCCAGGTGTACACAGGACCCTTAGCACGTCTTCCTAAAACCTCATTACCTAACACCTCTTCTGCCTCTGTTGTCACAAGTTTTTCTTTTTCAACTGGACAACCATCTTTCACTTCATAAGCACGACCACTGGTGTCAACTGCATGCACCAAATCATTATCCTGGAAATAACTCTCCTCATTAAAAAATGCCTCACAGCTTGAACTATGCATCCATTCTCCAGAAAAAACTTCACAAAAATTACTACGATTAACTATTCTCTTCCATCTACTATTTCTTTTGAAATCATAAATTGCCTTGTTTAGCTTCCTAATTCTATTGATTATCAAAATAAATAACTTACGTTTAATTTCAAATGCCTGATCAATAACTTTCTCAACTTTTTTTTTTCTCTTATAAAAAACCAGTTTCTGTTGACCTTTCTTAATATTTTTTAACAAATTGCCAATTATCCTGTTGCGGAACATTCGTTTACGAATCTCCCTAAACTGTTGTTTCCTTCTACTATCATGCACAGAGTTATCTCTTGCTCTAGCAGTAACATTTTTCATTGGCCTTTCCTTTCCATTTGAATTCCTTCTCGTTTTATGGACTGAAACATTTTCTGTAGTAATATTTTTTTTACTACACATATTTCTTATGAAATATTTTGTGCTCTTACCCGGTGCTTTCTTCGTGACTTGACAAATCTTTTTGTTAGAGGACTGCTGCTTATTTTCTTTCCCCTGCTGTCTTTGACGTTTTGCAGCCTTTCTCTGTCTTTCTATTGTTGGCATGGTGAAATCTTGAAATGATCTGCAGTTGAATCTGTGGTAAAATATAATAAAAAATGTTATTAACCATTATTACCAAACAGTAAAACAATAACAGTGATCAAAAACTTAACACACTACTTGACATTTTAAATAGAAGATTTTTTAGTCCTTGCAAATTTACAATACAGAAATAGCAGAAAAGAAATGACATTTATATTTATGTTACCTGTGCTATTTTATATGTGAATCTGATCTAATTTTATGAGCATATTTTAATATTTTATTGAAGACACTACACATAACCTGCTTTTGAAGGTGTCTTTATTTTTAAATTAAACGGTTTACCTTTTTACTTTTTATTAATTATAAATTTTAAAAATAAATGTTTATATTTCCATAGGCTCAAGCAGGTCAGCTTCCCATCCTATGTCATATAATTCGGACAAATCTGCATCCTCATCACGCTCTTCTTCATCCTCAGGATTTAAATCATCCAAGGGATCAACATCCACTGATGTTTCAATTACAAGTTCAATGATGAGGTCAAAATCAACTGATTGCAGATTGTCGCTCATGTTGAGGTTGTCTTTATCTTTAAAGAAAGATAACAACAATGAGATGTTGCAGAGTAAGAGACAAATCTCAGAGATTATAATAGTAAAATTGTTTAACAAGAGTAATATTTTGCAGCTATTATTTAGCCATGTCCATCAATGCTGAGCAGGTGAAGACTATGTCTAAATTTTCAGTGAACAGGACTCATCTCTTCTTAACCTTGGATAAGCCTCACCGACTCTGTGTCCTGCACATACTTAAATGTAAAGGGGCAGATTTATGTTAAATGGCACATCCCCAGGCATGCACCAGTTAACGTGCACCACTACTCTGCCACCCATGGTGTGCCATATTTACAATCAGATAGGAGAAAGCTTCGTCAAAACCCTGCGCCTGCTTTAAGCAGGCATAGGTCTTGACGCAACATTGTGGAGATGGGGCACCCCTGAGCCTTGCTTGAGCTGCATCGCACTTGCGATACAACTCCAGCAATCACTACCTTTACAGCACAGATACGTCACGCATCTGTGCCATTTTTGCCCCATGATGCCCCGCATTCTAAATGCAGCACACCATGGGTGGCGGAACAGCGGCGCAGGATGACTGACACATACCTGGAGATGCACCAGTCATCATAAATCTATCCCTAAGCTTCTTATCTTGTTACAGATGAACCGCCATATGTAGCATGAAACTATTTTGCATTTCCTAAATAGCGAATTTTAAGGAATAAATAGCAATTCTTTACCATTCCTAATTTGCAATGAGCAAATTGCTAATTGCAAGTTACCCATTCATTTCCATGGGCTAGGAGGCTCATAGGAATGAAGGTTTAATTTGCGATTAGCAATTTGCTCATCACAAATTAGGAATTTTTCCAAGGGTGCAGGGGTGTCTCAAGAACACCCTGCTGCACCCCTGAAAAAGAAATTTGGGGGCATATGGCACACATACATGCCCTAAGGGCATGTGTTGGCGTCATATGGCACCTTTTGTTTTTTTGAAAAAAAGCTTTTTGAAAAGAATTCACAAATTACCACCAATTTACCACAATAGTTTCCAAATCCTTAATGTCATTTTTTACATATTTTTTGTTTGATACATTGCATTTAAGTAGTCACAAAATTTGCAAATCCTTCAGTGCAATTGCAAAATAAGGAATAGCAAATTTTGCTACTCCTTATTTTGCATCAAACTTGTTTGATACATACCATTTGTCTAATTAACATTCGCAAAGGCCGAAATTCGTAGAATTTTGATCTTTGCGAATGCTAATTAGCTTGATACATATGGCCCCAAGTGAGGCCTGTCTTGCGACATGGTGCATCTTTTGCATCACTGCTGCATCGGTTTCATGTGGTACGTTTTTTTTACACCATGACATATCTGCCTAAATGCATCAATTTGTAATGTTGTCGCCTCATAGCAAATCTTTTGCACCGCCGCTGCATCATAAAAGTGAAGCACAGTGGCGCAAAAGAGGCATACACCTATCATAAATCTGTCTCTACCATTTTAAATGATGAATTCAGGATGACGATAAGGTGTGGCCTATATAGAGGTTTGTTTAAGGTGAGGCCTACTCAGGATTGCAGATTAAAGTTACGCTTGATGAAGAATACAGAGGACATAATACATGTAAAGCTCTACCAATGAAGTAAGTGATGTCCACTTCATTGCGCCAGTCATCATAAATGTATCCCTAAGCTTCTTATCTTGTTACAGATGAACCACCATATGTACCATCAAACTATTTTGCATTTCCTAAATAGCAAATTTTAAGGAATAAATAGCAATTCTTTACCATTCCTAATTTGCAATGAGCAATTTGCTAATTGCAAATTAGCACCGCCGCTGCATCATAATAGTGACGCACAGTGGCACAAAAGAGGCATACACCTATCATAAATCTGTCCCTAGCATTTTAAATGATTAATCCAGGATGACGATAAGGTGTGGCCTATCCAGAAGTTTGTTTAAGGTGAGGCCTACTCAGGATTGCAGATTAAAGTTACGCTTGATGAAAAATACAGAGGAGATAATACATGTAAAGGCCTACCAATGAAGTAAGTAATGTCCACTTTATTGCGCCAGTCATCATAAATGTATCCCTAAGCTTCTTATCTTGTTACAGATGAACCACCATATGTACCATCAAACTATTTTGCATTTCCTAAATAGTAAATTTTAAGGAATAAATAGCAATTCTTTACCATTCCTAATTTGCAATGAGCAAATTGCTAATTGCAAGTTACCCATTCATTTCCATGGGCTAGGAGGCTCATAGGAATGAAGGTTGCAATTTGCGATTAGCAATTAGCTCATCACAAAATAGGAAATTTTTCAAGCGTGCAGGGGTATCTCAAGAACACCCTGCTACACCCCTGAAAAAGAAATTTGGGGGCATATGGCACACATACATGCCCTAAGGACATGTATAGGCGTCATATGGCACCTTTTGTTTTTTGGAAAAAAATGCTTTTTGAAAAGAATTCGCAAATTACCACAAACTAGAAGTTGGTGGTAGTTTCCAAATCCTTAATATCATTTTTTACATATTTTTAGTTTGATACATTGCATTTAAGGAATCGCAAAATTTGCAAATCCTTCAGTGCAATCGCAAAATAAGGAATAGCAAATTTTGAATTAAGGACATTTTAAGTAATTTCCACATGTGCAGTGTTTTCAAATTATGATTTGAAAATCGTTTTTGGGGAAAAGTAATGGTTAAAAATTTATGACAAGGACATAATGGTGTATGCTTCTCTATAAGGCATTTCAGTGTCTCTGATGTCATTTTTCCCATATTACATTATAAGACCTTTCCCCATAGAGCACATTCCTTGTAAATATGCTCCCACCTGTGCATGGTGAATTTAGATTTTGACTGTTTGAGTCACATAGCCATGTTAAAAGTCACCCCAAAAAATTGCAAACGCTTTAAAAAAACACATTCATGTGTCTTAAGGACATTTTAAGTCATTTCCCCGTGGACAGTGTTTTGTAAGTGGCACAAAAGAGGCATACACCTATCATAAATCTGTCCCTAGCATTTTAAATGATTAATTCAGGATGACGATAAGGTGTGGCCTATCCAGAGGTTTGTTTAAGGTGAGGCCTACTCAGGATTGCAGATTAAAGTTACGCTTGATGAAGAATACAGAGGACATAATACATGTAAAGCTCTACCAATGAAGTAAGTGATGTCCACTTCATTGCGCCAGTCATCATAAATGTATCCCTAAGCTTCTTATCTTGTTAGACATTAACCGCCATATGTATCATATAACTATTTTGCATTTCCAAAATAGCGAATTTTAAGGAATAAATAGCGATTCTTTACCATTCCTAATTTGCGATGAGCAAATTGCTAATTGCAAATTACCCATTCATTTCCATGGAGCAGGAGGCCCATAGGAATGAAGGTGCAATTTGCGATTAGCAATTAGCTCATCGCAAATTAGGAATTTTTCCAAAGGTGCAGGGGTGTCTCAAGAACACCCTGCTGCACCGCTGAAAACGAAATTTGTGGGCATATGGCGCACATAAATTTTAACAACATTCCTTTACCTCAAAAACGATTTTCAATTCATAATTTGAAAACACTGCCCACAGGGAAATTACTTAAAATGTCCTTAAGACACATGAAAGTGTTTTTTTATTGCCTTTCCAGCATGGTTGGGTCACTTTTAACATGGCTATGTAACACAAACATTTAAAATCTAAATTTCCCATGCACAGGTCGGAGCATATTTACAAGCAACTTGCGCCACAGAGAAAGGTCTTACATTAAAATGGGAAAAATAACATCAGGGACAGTCAATTGCCGTATAAAGAAGCATACACCATTATGTCCTTGTCATAAATTTAAAAACAATTCCTTTTCCCCAAAAACGATTTTCAAATCATAATTTCAAAACACTGCACATGGGAAAATTACTTAAAATGTCCTTAAGACACATAAAAGCGTTTTTTGATTGCCTTTGCAGCATGTTTGTATCACTTTTAACATGGCTATGTAACACAAACATTCAAAATCTAAATTTTCCATGCACATGTGGGATCATATTTACAAGCAATTTGCGCCACATAATTAATAATTTTCTCCTTAAAGCACACTATTCTCTATCTAAATTAAAGAAATATTTTCTCACCTTAGCAAATACTTTGAGTTTGAAAACAGTCTCAGAAACACACCAATTTGTCTTCAGCAGAGCAAAAGGTATGCACTCCAGAGTCTGCAGCTATCAAAAGCACAGAAATGCTGTAAATCTTCACACATATCTCTCATGTCACCCAATCAAAACTCTTCCCTCACTTTTTTTCAAATGAAAACCCTTCCCCCCTCTGCCATTTCATGCCTTTTCTGCATGGCAACCACCTCATTGGAAGACTTCTGGTGTTTGCAAGTTCACACAACTTTGTTGCAATTGAACTCTGAACTCTCAGTGCACCTGCATATCCAGTGCATTCTTTCATTTAATGATTTTTTATTGACCATTCAAAATACATCTTTCAAAGAACACATCCGTGCACCCTAACTTTCTGTTTTCAGCAATCAAAATCCACCAATCACTGTTACTGCTTCATGAACACAGAAACTCCACAGTTTTTTTCATTTTAAACTCTCATTTTTTCAACTGCCATTTCATTGCCACACTTCATCTGACGGCAGGAGAACCTTCTCTCACCATGTTTTCTGTCTGGATTGTTGGACATAGTTATATTCACTGGGCTCAAAGGTACGTTGAAAACAGGAATTTACCTAACCTCAATTTACAAGATGTGGAAATTAAGTGGTTTGGCCACAGAGGATTAAAATGTCACCAATTGATACCATTGGTGAAAACCTTTATGCATTTGCCCAAACCTGACCTGTTAATTGTGCACTGTGGAGGTAATGACTTGGGCACTTTGACTGGGGTAGGTCTGGAAATGCTTTTAAAGGACACCTTTGAGCAATTGATGGCACTTTTTCCTCAGACTGCCTTGGTATATTCAAATATATGCCAAAGACAGAAATGGAGGTGGTCAAACCAATTTTGTCCACAAATTGAGAAGTCGAGGAAGCATGTAAACAAATCTGTTTCAGCTTACATGAGAGACCATGGAATGGGCTCCCTGTACAACAATAACTTGCGTTACTACATGCAAGATATCTACAGAGGAGATGGAGTTCACTTCTCAGATGAGGGCAACAGAGTTTTCACTCTGAATTTAAGAATGTGCATTGGTACCTACTTATAAGTACCTAAATGTACCATAAACCCAAAAGCTCTTCTCAGAGCTACCCTACATCTAATCACTCACAATTATTATTTTACTCTAACATTTTTCACTAATTTTCAACAAAGTACGCTCCCCGGGGCGCTACCCGGTACGCGAACCGGGAGCTAACCTCGCGAAATTTTAAAAAAAAATGGTTTTTTTCCGCACATATAAGCCTCCTCAGCCACCCTCACAAAACCTAGGGTGTCAAGATAAGTCTACCGTGCCCCCTTCTACCCATTCTGAACATTATTTGCCCTCCATTTTGTATCTTAATTCGACCGAAACACAAAATGGTGGACTCCCGTAACGCTTAAGGTTCGCGTACCGGGGCGCTCACCGGTTCGCGTACCGGGTCGCTCCCTGGGAAGCGCACCATCAAAAAAGGTGGGAAAGTAGTTCACAGAAAAGCCACTGGAGACAATTTCACCAAATATAGATTAGCTCATACTACATACCAATCCCTACCATTTTCACAAATTTGATTGGAATTCCATTTAGTCATTTAGCCTGTAGACCTCTCTAAATACCCTGAGGTAAATTACTTCACAAAACACATCTGAAGTGTTGGAATTGACAACCAATGAAAATGTTACTTTCATTTTCTACTTTTTTTACCTGACATTTCATTGGTTATATACCTGAATATATATAAAGGAAGAGAAGAAAACACAGCCATTTTGACTACTACTTCTTGCTGTACATTTCAATAGTATTTTCACTAATTCCTTCAACTTCTTTCTAAAGGTAAGTTTTTATTTTTAAAACTGAAGTATATTGTGCACTATAAGTTAATATGGTAAACTTTTTCTGATAGATATATACTATCCCTCTGTAGTAGTTATAGATTTAGAGAGACTTCTCTGTTATAGTTATGGATGGAGTTAGGCTTCTCTTGTATAATTATGAATTTACTTATGTTAAATCACATACACTTTTTTAAATTCCTACTTCCACTCTGATACTATACACTGCCCAAAGATAAATTCACTGATAAAAAATGCATATCTAAAATTATTCCCAACATTGCTCTATCTCTACTAATATATATTTTTTTAATCCAAATTTCAGGCAAAATGGAAGGCGAAAACCAAGTTTCTTTTGAAATGGACCTGCAAGAGAGCAGCCAAGAATTGATTGATACAATTGATCAAATTGACATTGAATTTTTCGATGAAACTTGGGACAATGAACTACTGCAATGTGTACAAGCAGTAGATAACCTCCTTGCAAATGAGGACATTTTACACCCTCAGAGACTACAATGTATATTCCATGATAATTATGAAATTTCTGACAATGAAATGTTAGAAAGTTTAATAAATTATGAAACACAATCACAATAAAAAAAAATGCTTAAAAAATAAAGAAAATAAAAAATAATCAACAAAACCAACAATCAATTAACATACTGCATTTGAAAAGTCTCTCATTCTTTTTTCATTGTAGTACGCTGCCCAGAACGCTTCCCGGTTCGCGTACCGGGCGCTACCCACGCAAAAAAAACAAAAAAAAAATTATTATTTTTTGCCCCGCGGGGCCCTTTTAAAGCCTCCACATTAAACCTAGGGGGTCAGGGAGGATCTACTATGCCCCCTTATGGTCATTTCCCCCTTTGTTTTGGCCTCCTCTTGTCTCTCGATCCTACCGAGAGACAAGATGGCGGCCGCTCCGGACTGTTTAGAATGTTGACAGACACCAGAGAGACAATCAGCTTCGCTTCGCGAAGTTCCGTTACGCGTCAGGTACGCGAACCGGGGCGCTGCCCGGTCCGCTGTTACAGATATATATCTTTTTTTAAACGTTAATTTCTCAAAATCCACTGGAGCACATATATTGAGACCTACAAAAGGCACATCGGGCTACCAGTCCCTACAATTTTGCCAAGTTTCGTGCAAATCCATTCAGCCGTTCGGGCTAAAAGTGAGGCCAACCGCCCTATGGAAAACTCAATGTTAAAAACACGTTTTGGGACCCCCCTTTTTTCTCGGCCCCCCCTTGACGAACCCCCCCCAAATTTTCAAGGGCTGCTCAGAAACAACATGTTCCATTTTCCAGAAAATTTCAGCCAATTCCGTCCACAAACACCAAAGTTATTAGACATAGAATTTTCAAAAATCCCATAGGGAAAAAATCCTAACTATATATACCTTCTGGCGACCGCCAGTAGGTAATATATATATATATATATATATATATATATATATATATATATATATATATATTTACTTAAAAAACCATAGGTTTCAGGCCTTATATAGTTAGGAATTAGCATTTAAAAAACCATTGAAATTGCTCCTATATAGTTAGTTGTACTAACTATATTTCGCGCACCTGCAATCCACTGCTGATGATGTCACATATTACATCATTCATGACATGGTCAGTGACATCACTGATGACATCACTGATGACATCTCAAATGACATCACTGATGACATCTCATTTGACATCACTGATGACATCACTGATGCCATCATCCAGTGACTGTGTGTTTCTGTAAAGTTTAAATATGTTTTACATATTGAAGATTGAGTGGATGTATAGGTGTCTGGATGAAGGATTAGTAGGTGCGTGACTGACTGTATGAGTGAGTGATTAAATGTGTCTTACTAAATGCATGGGTTAGTGCCTAAACTGTCTGAATGTGTGCATCAGTATGTCTGTTGTTGTGTAAGCTGCTGCATGTGTTGATCAGTAGCTATATGAGTGGCTTATATGGGTTATTGATTGGTTGCCCAAGTATTTGAATGGGAGACTGAGTGTGTGTGTGGGTGGCTGGGAGGTGTGTGACTCTGTGCATAGATGTGTGAGCAGTTGATTCACTAGGTGTATGAGTTCAAGAGTGCATGTGGAAACAGCTATATGGGCGGTTGACTGTGTGCATGGGTGTGTTGGTGAGTGAATGAATATCTCAGTGCTACATGTCCAAGTAAGTACATATGTAAAACACAGTGCATGCGAGAGTTGGCATATATAAATGACTATACATGAGAGCCAGTGAATGTGCGAGTGGCTGTATGGATCATTGTGTACTTGTATCAGTGATTGTATAAGAGAGTAAGTATGTGTTAGTATATGTTTGAATAAGTAAGGTGTTGTGTGTGTATAACTGTATAGTTGAGGAAATGGAAGTGTGATTGATTCTTTGCATGACTGACTAGGTGTGTGAGTAACTCCATGGATGAGTGGCAGTGTGTGAGTGTCTGTATAGGTGTATGAGTGCATATGATAGTGTTGTATTGATGAGTGACTGTATGTATGAGTGATTCTATGGGTGAATGAGTGAATGTGTGTGTAGACCTAGGAATCAGTGAGTGCCTATGTAGTAACTGGTAATGGTGTGTCAATGGTTTCAAGAATGGTAGTCTGTATTTAGCACTGGGTGTATCAAAGATTATATTAGAGTGTGAGGAGGTGCATCGCAATATCACATGACTGATATCATCAGTGATGTGATCAGTGATGTCAAATGAGATGTTATCAGTGATGTCATCAGTGATGTCATTTGAGATGTCATCAGTGATGTCATCAGTGATGTCACTGATCATGTCATGAATGATGTAATATGTGACATCATCAGCAGTGGATTGCGGGTGCGCGAAATATAGTTAGTACAACTAACTATATAGGAGCAATTTCAATGGTTTTTTAAATGCTAATTCCTAACTATATAAGGCCTGAAACCTATGTTTTTTTAAGTAAATTTGGAAGGTTTTTAAAAAGCTAATTCCTATCTATATAAGGCTTGAAACCTATGGTTTTTTAAGTGAATTTGCAAGGTTTTTTAAATGGTAATTCCTAACTATATAAGGCCTGAAACCTATGGTTTTTTAAGTGAATTTGCAAGGTTTTTTAAATGCTAATTCCTAACTATATAAGGCTTGAAACCTATGGTTTTTTTCAGTGAATTTGCAAGGTTTTTTAAATGCTAATTCCTAACTATATCAGGCGTGAAACCTATATTTTTTTTCAATAAATTTCAAAGGTTTTGTAAATGCTAATTCTATTAACGGATAACGTTTATATATGTTATTATCCTTCTGGGACCACCTGAGCAGCCATCTTGTTTCTGAGGAGAAGTGAGGCACAAGAGAGCACAAAACAAGAGTGGAAAACGCGGAAAGGGGGCAGGGTTGAGACCCCCTGACCCCCTAGCCCTTCTCAGGGGGTCCCAGAAAAACCACCAAGTGCAAAAAATGTGTTTGTTTTTTTTTTAAATCGCGGGGTACGCGCACCGTATGCGTGCCGCACGCGTACGGTGCACGTACCTCGCGATGTTTTTGAATTTTTTTTTTTTTGCCCTTGGGGGTCCTTTTGGGACCCCCTGAGAAGGGCTAGAGGGTTGGGGGGTCTCTACCCTGCCCCCTTTTCGTGTTTTCCACTCTTGTTTTGGGCTCTCTTGTGCCTCAGTTCTCCTGAAAAACAAGATGGTGGCCAACACTTCCTGGTTTGGACAGTTTGGAATGTTGACAGTCGACTGCCAGTCAATCAGAAACTCGCTCGCGCACGTAAGGGTACACGCACATACGCGTACCGTACGCGTACCGTGAGCGCATATAAATATATAATTTGCTCAAATTCAATTTTCTCAACAACTACTGGAGGGATTTTCACAAAATATAGAAAAGGCACTACTGCATACCTGTCCCTACCATTTTGCCAAGTTTGGTGTAATTCCGTTCAGCCGTTCGGGCTGTAGCCGTGTCTAAATGTCCCATAGAAAATGCCATTTGACATTTTTCAAATTCAATTTTCTCAAGCTCTACTGGAGGGATTTTTACCAAACATAGCAAAGGCACATCTGCATACCAGGCCCTACCATTTTGCCAAGTTTGGTGTAATTCCATTTAGCCGTTCGGGCTGTAGCCGTGTCTAAAGGTCCCTATGGAAATTAACATAGGGAAAACACGTTTTGGGACCCCCCTTTCGGCCCCCGCTTGATGAATCCCCCCGAAACTTTCAGGGAAGGAGCGGAGCTGGCCAAAATTCTGGAAAGTTACACACAGATTCCTCAATCGGCACCAAAGTTATTCCCAATAGAATGTTGAGCGCATATAGATATACAATTTGCTCAAATTCAAATTCTCAACAACTACTGGAGGGATTTTCACCAAATATAGAAAAGGCACTACTGCATACCTGTCCCTACCATTTTGCCAAGTTTGGTGTAATTCCGTTCAGCCGTTCGGGCGTAGCCGTGTCTAAAGGTCCCATAGAAAATGCCGTTTGAAAAATGTCAAATTCACTTTTCTCAGGAACTACTGGAGGGATTTACACCAAACATACAAAAGGCACTGCTGCATACCAGTCCCTACCATTTTGCCAAATCTGGTGTAATTCCGTTCAGCCGTTCGAGCTGTAGCCTTGTCAGAATGTCCCTATGGAAATTAAAATGGGGAAAACACGTTTTGGGACCCCCCTTTTTTCTCGGCCCCCGCTTTACGAATCCCCCCAAAACCTTCAGGGAAGGAGCGGAGCGCAGCGAGGCAAATTTAAGGACAATTACAGGCAGATCCCTCAATCGGCGCCAAAGTTATTCCCAATAGAATGTTCGGAATTTTCTATGGTAACTAGGTCCTTACTATATATACCTACTGGCGACCGCCAGTAGGTAATATATTCATATATATATATATATATATATATATATATATATATATATATATATATATATACAAAAAGGTTGCCCCTATGGAGATGCCACACACGGGGAAGTTGTAACTGGCTTTATTAGTGGACAGCCGTGCAGTAGCAATGTTAACCCCTTCGACAGTTCATCTGAGCCCAATATGTTTCGAGTACCACTGTCCTCTTGTTCACGGGCCAAAGGTTAGTAATAAAACTGGCAGTTGATGAAAGCTAATTTTATTGATATTAAGTCCCACCCCCATGGGCGTGTGCCCCAGGGCATGCTGGTCTCAGTATTTCCTTTTACAATTCACACCAAGTGGATGCCGATTTTCCTCCAATATCCTGTATATGTTTCCCAAGTGGGTTTGAATGGAAACACATCACCGCCTCATCAGTCATATATTTGATCCAGCTATGCGGCCTTCACCGCTCCTGCATGCCTGGTGGTTACCAAGCACAGAATCCGCATGAAAACGGCGGGGCACCTCTGCGACCGAGCGAGTCGCTATTCATCCACACAAAAAGGTTGCCCCTATGGATATATATATATATATATAGAGAGAGAGAGTGACACATTCCTGCACAAAAATAAGTTCAGGTGGTTTACTTTTTCTATGTGTGCTGTGCTGCAGAATGCAGAACCCGTAGAAAAAAGAAAAAGAAAATATATATATATATATATATATATATATAATATATATATATATTTTTTATAGCTCCTGAAACACCTGAGCAGGGCACTCGCAGGCGGGTGCTTTCAATGTGGGGGTGCTCCCACAAATCAATTGCCGCTTCAATTTCCGTAACTTCGGACTTCCATCCTACCGGAAAAAAGCACTCACGGGGGGTCGTTTGGGTTGTTTATTTTACAGACAAACAGACACAGCAAACAGACGCATTTCGGTTGAAAACCTTCATCTATGTTTACCGAAGCGCCATTCTAGACACAGTTTTAAACACCAATTGTGCTACTGAAATCAACGAAGGACACATGTAATTCACTGCAATCCGTACAAATGGAGCGCCATCTTAGAACGTCAAAATAAAGCAACTAAGATGTTAACCAACTAATAGTGGCATTTTCAATGTAATTCATAATACAAATAATTGAGCCCATCGATGGGCAACCTAATGGAGTAAAGTAATTTGAGCACTTACTTTGGGTCCGTGTCTGTCTTTTGGTGTGAATCATCCTGATACATATATTCACTGAAAAAACCATAGGTTTCATGAGTTTTATAGTTATATATATATATATAGACATCTAGAGACAAAGTACATAATTGAGCTTGACACCAAGGCCCCGAAAGGGTTAAATATTTGCGAAGACCTACACCATTATCTTTAGATTACTTTTACATGCTACATCTAGGCATTATGTTTTGTACTCTGTGATATTTTCAAATCGAAATAGATTGTCATTCCTTGCCAACATTCAGTATGAAGTTTCCAATCTAGTTGCAGCTAGGGACTCAAGTACATGGATATTAATCTCCACACTAGGTCCCCCCTCCTCCATATTATCATCTAGGAGGAGGATTTCGAGCTAATCTCAACATTCGCACACCGTTTTTTGCCTTATCCTTCTCCCGTTAATTGCATTCAGTACATCATTTAGTTGTACATATTTTAGTTTCATTACAAGTCATGCCGAACAGGTTTTGTAGTACTCACGCCCAAATGGCAATTGAGGTGTTTGTTGCCAACTTGGTTCCATGTGCTAGGTGATTCTTTTTGTTATAAAGAATAGTGAACAGTAACTCCTCTAGCTAACAGGGAATACTGTTTACAGTACCACAAATTCAGCAACACAGTTAATATGAAATGTGTTACAATGTTTTTTACAACAGTGTGAGCACGCAAGCGAGAATATTGCCTTGATTGACAATAAAACAAGTAAGTCTACAATCATTGAAGCGCTCGGCTCGAGCGCATTGTAAAAAGATGGAGCCTCTTGATCTGCTTGTGACGTTAGGTTCTGACCACGCGTTTTATTTTTACTTTTAGCATCGCTACGGGAAAGTTCAGCTTCAGGTAATCTTCATCACCTTATCGGCACATTTAATTCTAACCCTACCCCTCACTGTATCGATTATACTTAGCACTTTTTCTTTCCTTTATTAAGGGCACTAACGTTCTAGTCACATATAATATGCACAAACAGTGACTTTAGAGTTGTTAGATTTTTTTAGATATATCACAACTTTTACCTGATTGGCACATCTTATGTTTACCAGGTTAATATCTCAATGAGTATACAGTTTATATGTTTAGTAGTATGATGTTAGTCAACTATGTATATTACCATTATTATGGTCTTTGTATTATAACTGTATTTCTATGCACTAAAATCCTAGTTTGATCTCCCTGATGAAGAGCAGTCAGTGCTCGAAATGCATTGGAGGATTACAATCCAAATGAAAGCGTCTTTGATGTTAATTGATGCAATAAAGGAGTAAAAAGTGAAACCGAAGAAAAACAAAATAAATAAACTTATTTTTGAACAGATAAACTTTTGGGTTTTATTTACTTTTGTTGGAAATCTTTCAAGATACCACCATTGGAGTGCCCTAACGGGGATGCAACTAAGCTAGCTTAGAAGCACTATTTATCCATTGTTTAAGAGGCGACATTTGGACGGAATCATCACCCCTAGGAGCAACCACAAATAGAATAAAAATTGCAAACAAAATTTAAAACTCTTGGGGCATATTACCAACAACTAGCGATAATTATCGCTATGTTGGTTTAGCGGCGATATTTTTATCGCTGAGCTGCGGCGATTTTTATCGCTTAGGAACCTTGCTATTATCAAGGTATATCTCCTAAGCGATAAAAATCGGCCGAAATGCATGAATATCGCTGAAAAGTCCGCGATATTCATGCATTACCGAGCTAATGCTCTTAGCCATGTTATCCACATACCATTGGATAACATGGCTAAGAACTGCTCAGGGGCAGGTGTTAGCTTTTGGAGATATTCGCACTTAGCGTGAATATCTCCAAAAGTTGGTAATAGGAGATAGCGATGTTAGCGACTGTTTCCAGTCGCTAACATCTTGGCACGCCCACTTTGCATGTCATTAGTGATAAATATCACTGACATGCAAAGCGGGGCCCAAGATGGTCGCTATCTCATACTAGCTGTCGCTAACTGGTGTTAGCGACAGCTAGGTAATAGGGAGATTATTTTATCTCCGCTTTCTTGGCTTTTAAAGCCAAAAAAGCAGAGATAAACCCCCTTGATAATATGCCCCCTTATTCTTCAAACTTTTCAAAAACAGGAAGGGAGTGCATTAGTCAAATATTTGAGTCCATTATATTTGACAACATAACACATGTATTTTAAAGTGAGTTTGACTTATGTAGTCTTTACCTGGAATCAGAATTTTTTCTATGTTCATCATGATGGTAGTTCTTTCAATCACGTGATTCTGTCACTTGTGTATTTAAATTCACTTTTCAAGCAACGCGGTTATGTGAGCAAGGCCACCCCATTGGCCGAAACGTGTCATCTTGTCCGCATGAATTGCGTTCACATGGATTAATAAAAGTCACTGTGGCCAGCAGTGAATAAAAGCATCCAAAGTGTCAGTTTTTCTCCTTTTGGTGGTGGTAATTGGATATATATATATATATATATATATATATATATATATATTACCTACTGGCGGTCGCCAGTAGGTATATATAGTTAGGATTTTTTCTCTATGGGATTTTTGAAAATTCTATGTCTAATAACTTTGGCGTTTGTGGACGGAATTGGCTGAAATTTTCAGGAAAATGGCACATTTTGTTTATGAGCAGCCCTTGAAAATTTGGGGGGGGTCATCAAGGGGGGGCCGAGAAAAAAGGGGGGTCCCAAAACGTGTTTTTAACATTGAGTTTTCCATAGGGCGGTTGGCCTCACTTTTAGCCCGAACGGCTGAATGGATTTGCACGAAACTTGGCAAAATTGTAGGGACTGGTAGCCCGATGTGCCTTTTGTAGGTCTCAATATATGTGCTCCAGTGGATTTTGAGAAATTAACGTTTAAAAAAAGATATATACCTGTAACAGCGGACCGGGCAGCGTCCCAGGACGCGTACTTTTCGCGCAACGGAGCTTTGTGAAGCGAAGCTGATTGGTTCTCTGGCGTCTGTCAACATTCCAAAAAGTCCGTAGCGGCCGCCATCTTGTCTCTCGGTAGGATCGAGAGACAAGAGGAGGCCAAAACAAAGGGGGAAATAACCATAAGGGGGCATAGTAGATCCTCGCTGACCCCCTAGGTTTGATGTGGAGGTTTTAAAAGGGCCCCGCGGGGCAAAAAAAAAAATAATAATAATAAAACGGCTGAATGGATTTGCACGAAACTTGGCAAAATATTAGGGACTGGTAGCCCGATGTGCCTTTGCTAGGTCTCAATATATGTGCTCCAGTGGATTTTGAGAAATTAACGTTCAAAAAAAGATATATATCTGTAACAGCGCTCCGCTTCGCGTAACGGAGGTTTGCGAAGCTGATTGGTCATTCTGTCACTGGGCTATAGTTGGGCTACATCTGGCTGATATTTGGGCTACATTTGTTTTTTTGTGTGTCTGGCGGCCATCTTTGGGCTACATTGGGCTACATTGGGCTTCATTGGGCTACATTGGGCTACATTTGGGCTCCAACATATATATAGGCCAATGTAGCCCAATATATATTTTTCAAAGTTAATTTTCGTAAAAACCACTGGAGCATATATCTTGAGACATAGCAAAGGCACATCGGGCTACCAGTCCCTACAATTTTGCCAAGTTTCGTGGAAATCCATTCAGCCGTTCGAGCTAAAAGTGAGTCCAACCGCCCTTTGGAAATGAAGGAAATGAATGGGTAATTTGTAATTAGCAAATAGCTAATCGCAAACTAGGAATGGTAAAGAATCGCTATTTATTCCTTAAAGTTCGCTATTTAGGAAATGCAAAAAACTTTGATGATACATATGGCGGTTCATCTCTAACAAGATAAGAAGCATAGGGATACATTTATGATGACTGGCGCATCACCAGGGATGTGTTAGTCATTCTGTGCCGCTGTTCCGTCACCTATGGTGTGCTGCATTTACAATGCGGCGCATCATGGGGCAAAAACAGCACAGATGCGTGATGTATCTGTGCCGTAAAGGTGGCGCATTGCTGGAGTTGTATCGCAAGTGTGATGAAGCTCCAGCAAGGGTCGGGGGTGCCCCTGTCGCAGGGTTTCTGTTCTCACACAGAACTGTGGACAGAGGATTGGAACCTCGGCGAATTAGGGTGTCCCAAAACTCACGTTAGTAATCAAAAACTCCTTAGCAAGCTAGGTACAGTGTCACATTGGATATAACAAACTCTCAATGTTTAGACAATCCAGAATATGAACTTATAGTACCTCAGGATACGTGGAACTCATGAACAGTCGGTCGTTATATATTTCTTAGAAACCAGAACATGGAGTTAAGAAGAACACATGTGTATTTGAAATGTTTATTTACTAATGCCGTCTTCTCAGGCGTAGTATCTTAGATAATACAAGTACACATATTATCAGTAGCAAAATTACCAGCATAGTTACTAGTACATAAAAAGCGAATGGTGATAGTATGTTAACATGCTGTAAATGAATAAGAGTTAGCAACACTTATAAGCAGCCGCGGGCCGTGGAGGGAGTTACGGTGAGGCAGGGAGGCGGGGAGGGGGAGAAGCAGGGTGGAGAATACAAGTACACATATTATCAGTAGCAAAATTACCAGCATAGTTACTAGTACATAAAAAGCGAATGTTGACAGTATGTTAACATGCTGTAAATGAATAAGAGTTAGCAACACTTATAAGCAGCCGCGGGCCGTGGAGGGAGTTACGGTGGGGCAGGGAGGCGGGGAGGGGGAGGGGCAGGGTGGAGAGGGCTCCACCCTGCTTCTCCCCCTCCCCGCCTCCCTGCCTCACCGTAACTCCCTCCACGGCCCGCGGCTGCTTATATCTCACCCTCCCTAATACACATATTATATTATTTGCTAAGAAGGTCTCTTTGTGTTGGTTTAGGGCGTGCCCATACTTTAGTGTCTTAGATTTGAAGGAATCACATCAGCATACACCAGCTCTCTCTTCATGTGAACCGCATCAACTGTTGTGTATGTGTGTTCGGCAAAGCAATATAAAACCCGCCTCATGCCCAGAATTGGCAGAAGTTGCACTTATGTTATGAGTATGAAGTCGTGGAGATCAGACCTCATAACAATTCTGTATCGTGTTGTTCTTGAAACTTTAGCACTCGCTGTACAGATATAGTTTAACAAGCAAAGCAGATAGTAGAGCAATAACATATTATTCTCATGTAAACCACGATGAACTACTAGGTGGAAAGCTAAAGCAACAACTAAGTGTCATGTGCAGAAGTTGCAAAAAAGGAAAAATGGCGTTTAAACCGGTAATGAGCCCATGCTAACTTAACACGGTGTAAAGATATCCAGGACCTAGATGACACCTCCCCATGATCCGGAAACGAACTGAATAAGATAATAGAAGTGCCATCTCATGAGAGCAGATTGCAAGTTTATATGTGGACGGTCCGCAAGGTAAAGCATTAAAAACTAGGAAAATGTAATGCTAAAGAAAAATAAAACAGCCAAGTACTTTATCGAGTCTTAAGCCAATAGGCAAGGTAAATAATAAAAACTTGACAAATAAGTCAATGAATTGTCAATGAAATGCTAGTACTCAGCATATCAAACATGAAAAAGGTCTATGACATAACTGTGTATGCAAAATAAGCTGCAACAGCCTCCAATAGGAAGTCACCGTCTTCATCCGAAAACAGTTCAGCCATCCAATTTAAAAGCGGAAAAGAACATACGTGCTCTCCCAGCACCGGATCCTCTATCACCATCAGAGGACAGCTCGGTGGGTTTTCAAGAAAGCTCTGTTCCAAGAAAGACTGTGCTGCCGCCAATAAATTCCAGGGACCAATTAGTCCATGCATCAATGCCACAGCCATAATCCTTTCGCCAGGACAAACCAACTCGTGAGTAATGATAGGAGTCATCAGCTGATTAAAGTCGACGTCAGGAGAAACCGGTCCGCAGAGACACAAATCAATGGCCCAATCGAAATCACAGGTCAGGCAGTGAAATACAGGCTGGACACAGGTGAAGTAGGAGAATCGAAAAGATAATCCATATGCCGTGCTTAATATCGCCAACGGCATTGTGCCATAATATTCTAGCATGCGATTGCGGAACAGTGTCAGCAGCTGCAGGGTGGGAGGTTGCATAGGAGGGACATCCATATTTAAAAATGTAAAAAAGCACAAGAGCGTCCGCTGGTAATGCAAGTAAAAATGCCAATCCACGAAGCAGAGTGGAGAAAATAGAATGAAAGAAAGCAGGGATGACTCCAAAGATTTTCTCAAATGAAGTCACGAGACCACTGGTAACAACTTTAAAAAAGTGCGCCAGGGCCTTTGTGGAGGATGCGTTAAAGATAGTCCGAACCATCTTGCTGAAATTGAAAGGCAAATCTGAATTGAAAAGGGTCTGCACCTCTGTACGGGTGTTCGCTATGTGAAGCACGAAAGTTTCACGGGCCGAACTCAAGGCCACCTCTCTCTGAGACAAAAGAGCTCTTATTCTTGCCATGCCGTTGAAATCTCTCCCAAGGTTGGTATTTGTGGCCAGATTGAAAACTCCCTATGTTCATGTGTGGGAGAAAATAGAACATTTCTGCAGCAAATAACCCGTTCACTTACTGTTACGATAAAAGGAATACTTTTAATTAACTCAGAACAATCTTCATTATTGAGCATCAAATAACTACCATTTTCCAACAACTTGAACGTGGGGATGATAGCAGGAACTGGCGTGCCTTGCAACACGCAAGCCATATTTGGTCGGTGTTTGTTGCATGAACCGTGTAACTGTATGTGCCTACACATTAGTGAATGATCTGGCGTCTCAGTGCATTCCTCTCCATTCAGATAAACTTCTTGATCATCTTTGAAACATCTGTATGTGTATGGAAGCGACCAGACCTCATGAAGAAAAGCACTACCTAAAGGTTCATAACGACCTATTGGTATATATTTCATACAATTTGAAAACTTATATAAAGCAAAAGGCAGCGTTATTAAACCGTGGATAAGGCACGTTGCCAAAAAACCCGCAATCCTCTGCTGATGATGTCACTGAGCATGTCATGAATGATGTAATATGTGACATCATCAGCAGTGGATTACGGGTAATAGTATCTCTAGTTTACTCCCCTATAGCTGTCTTTCTTTTAACATAAGTGTCTGTTTCCTTCCCTTATACTTACTGTTTTTGGTTCGCTTCCGGTTCGCGTACCGGCGAGCGAACTGGGAAGCGAACTAAGAGAAATAGAGGTTGGCACAGTTCCAAATATTGTACCAATTTTTTAATAACGGGGAGGTAGTTCTGAAAAGAACTTTTTTTTTATTGTTTTTGTTGTTTTATATTTTTTTTATTATTTTTCAGAGCATTTTTTTACTTTTTTTGAATTTTTCTGAACAGTTTTATATTTTTGGGGGTTTTTCTTGGAGGGGGCAATGAAAACGATTCATTGTAAAGGGCTCAACAGGAGCAACAAAACAAAAAAAAAGTATTTATTATTTTGGGCGTTTCGTACAAACTTGCATATGATAGTCAATAGCTCTGTTGATCAGAGTGATGCTTCTTTCTCCGTAGCAAATGAATCCATCGCAAAATACGCAGATGTGTTTTACTTCACCAAATCTCATTTGTATATTTGGCACCATCTCCCTGCCCTCTGGTCCCGTTACTTCCGGTACAACAGATCTTCTGGCCATAATAGGGAGATTATCTAGGTCGTTCCGAAACTGTGCAGCACTGTAGTTGTTAGGATGCCACCTAGTCATATGGCGATGCATTGTGTAGTTTCCGAAACTGTATTTTTTCTCGGTTCCTCTGGACAGTCTATCTTGACATATAAGGCAAGTTACGTATCTTGCATTTACTTTTTTCTGACCTTTGGGAATTTTAAAAAATTGCCAAATGAAGTTTTCTTTCCGGTGAGACGTCCTGGGTTCCTCAGGCAAAAACTGCCTCTCTTCCTGCTCTTCCTCGTCTTCCTCTTCTTCCTCTTCTTGCTGAATTATAACTTGAGCAGGTGGTCCACTCTTCCTTGGATGTGGTGGAGGTGGTGGGGAAGCACCAGCTGAAGCTACTAAAGAAGCCATTGCTCAGTGATCACAAAGGGTCTTTCTCTCACAATGATGAAAGTCAGAGTGAGGAAAGAAGGAGGGATTTTCATCATTTGGGAAAAACAAGAGTTCTCAACCAATCAAAAGTGTTCATTTTAGATTATATGACCTAGTCTTACATCATTAGGAAACCAAAAGTGAAATGAACCAATGAAAAGTGTTATTACCAAGTCACATGACTTGCTGTGTTTACGTTAAGCGCTTTGCAGGGCCTCCCGGTTTGCTTCCAGAAACCTGCGCTTTGCGACTCGCTTCGCGTACCAGTTCGCTAACGTAGCACGTCATATGACGTATCACGCGACAACGTGAAACGTCATGCGGACGGGAGGCGTCACGATGTTGTTTTCTAACGCGGCACTTGCGGTAAAGAAACGTTTACCGGCTCGCGGTCTATTTCGCGGCATCAAGGTCAGCTAACGGGAAGCTTCCCGATTCGCGAAGCGGGAACGAAGAAAAAAAATATTTAAAAAAAAAATTATTCATAAACATATAAAATATATTTTTGGATTTAAAGAAGAATACATTTTACAGCTACAGATATTAGCTGTTAAAAAACCAATGAAATTCACTGAAAAAACCATAGGTTATAGACCATATATAGTTAGGAATTAGCATTTACAAAACCTTGAAAATTCACTGAAAAAACCATAGGTTATAGACCATATATAGTTAGGAATTAGCATTTAGAAAACCTTATTTTACTCACACAAAACCATTGAAATTCCATATATAGTTAGTTGCACTAACTATATATCGCGCACCCGCAATCCACTGCTGATGATGTCACATATTACATCATTCATGACATGGTCAGTGACATCACTGATGACATCACTGATGACATCTCAAATGACATCACTGATGACATCACTGATGACATCTCAAATGACATCACTGATGACATCATGACACACCAATACCAGTTACTACATACGCACTCACTGATTCCTACGTCTACACACACATTCACTCATTCACCCATACAATAACTCATACATACAGTCACTTATTATTACAACACTATCATATGCACTCATACACCTATGCAGACAGTCACACACTGCCACTCATCCATGGAGTTACTCACACACCAAGTCAGTCCTGTAAAGAATCAATCACACTTCCATTTCTTCATCTATACAGTTAAACACAGAACACCATACTTCAGTGACATCACTGATGACATCACTAATGACATCTGAAATGACATCACTGATGACATCTCAAATGACATCACTGATGACATCATGACACACCAATACCAGTTACTACATACGCACTCACTGATTCGTACGTCTACACACACATTCACTCATTCACCCATACAATTACTCATACATACAGTCAGTTATTATTAGAACACTATCATATGCACTCATACATCTAGTCAGTCCTGTGAAGAATCAATCACACTTCGATTTCCTCATCTATAGTTAAACACAGAACACCATACTTTTCACACATATACTAACACATACTTACTCTCTTATACAATCACTGATACAAGTACACATTGATATGCACAGAGTCACACACCTCCCAGCCAGCCACACACACACTCAGTCTTCCATACATCCAGTCATTCTTCAATATGTAAAACGTATTTAAACTTTACAAAAACACACAGACACTAGATGATGTCATCAGTGATGTCATTTGAGATGTCATCAGTGATGTCATCAGTGATGTCACTGACCATGTCATGAATGATGTAATATGTGACATCATCAGCAGTGGATTGCGGGTGCGCGATATATAGTTAGTGCAACTAACTATATATGGAATTTCAATGGTTTTGTGTGAGTAAAATAAGGTTTTCTAAATGCTAATTCCTAACTATATATGGTCTATAACCTATGGTTTTTTCAGTGAATATATATATATATATATATATAGAGAGAGAGAGAGAGAGAGAGAGAGAGGGTGAAACATTCCTGCACAAAAATAAGTTCAGGTGATTTTCTTTTTCTATGTGTGCTGTGCTGCAGAATGCGGTACAAAAGGGGGTGGTGATGGACGGAGCATCTGAATCAATCAAAAAAATGCAGAATGCACCACCCATAGAAAAAGGAAAGCATGATGAGAAATTAAAACATCACGTTGCCCCTCCCTAACGCCCTCCCTGGGGTGGCGTTAGGTTCTGACGCATTCCAAGGTTTATAATTTCTCATAAATGTGGGAATGTGTCAGGATCCAAGGGTATTGTGTGGAAACACCCACAGCAACACCCATGGAACGCCCCTTTCATACAGATTTCTGTGTGAAAGGGGCACATATGTATAAGGCCCCGAAAAGACATTCCGTCAGCGCAAAAGTTCCGGTAGGGCCTTATAAATGAGGCCTTAAATTGCCTCTTTAATGCCCTGTTCACACCAAGCTCCTTGGTGAAGCAGGGCAATTTGGCTGAAATAGATACATTGATCCTGTTGGATTAGTATGTCATTGTTAAACTATACAATGAATATGAGACATTTTTGTAGTATGGCATAAACGTACACAATCAAAAGTGGGTAGCATGATGACATCCTAATAAGCAGTTAATTTATAGCAAAGACTTCAATGATCCTGCATACTTTCACATTCTTCACTAATCTAAATGTTTGAAAAATAACCAAATCGTGCTTAATGCCACGCTGTCGCTAGGATAAGTTGCTGCTTCTTAATCTCCATTTACCATATCAGCAGAGCCACAGCTTTGGCGCCTTTAATTCACATAGGATTAGTACTGAATCTGTTTCATTTCATACGTGTCTGGCAAATAATGAATGTTTTCAGCGCAGCTGTCCTTCATGACATCATGCGTTGTGTTCTGCATTATTACTGGAGAAAGCACAAAAGACAAAGAGAGTTTATTTCTAGATGGTAAAGTACACAGATTCCACTATTATAGTGTCTGGAATAGTTTTGATTTTTGTAGGATGGACATACACTCTTCACGCAATGAAGGCAAAAAGACACAATGCACAAATGCGAGGGTGCATAAAGAGTAGGAAGGAACAACCGTTATCATACTTTTCTGTTCCCTGCGTGTTTGGTGCCCTCTCGTGTTTCTGCACTCCATGCTTCATTCAAGGCATGTTGGAACGTTTTAGTATTACTGGAGGGAATCTAACTATAATTGCAACACCACTGTATTGCATGGTTGATGACAGTGTACCAACACCCACTAGGGAGAAGAGGAAAATCTGCACAGCTTCTTGGATTGGGTCCCCAGGAACACCCACAGCCAGATTTACTAACCTTTCACACCTTGCTGTGCAGAAAAGCTATTCGCTGCACTGCGTTGCATGAAAGCAAGAGAGCTGAAACACGTCATATCTCTACCAATATATGGCGCACTTCTGCTCTCACGTAGCTTTGGAGCACTTTAGCCTAACACCAATGCAGGCACCTTACATCAAGGTGAAAATGCACCTGAATTTCGAGCAGGATTGTTTTTGTACAGGAAGGTGTACCTACCTGCTTAAAAACAATCCATAAAGGTATATAACTCATTCTATGTGTGCTGCAGAATGCAGTAAACATAGAAAGTGTAAGTAACAAGGAGAAAAGAAGATATTCCTCCTTGTTACGCCAGTGTCAAGCAAGTGCACCATTTTGGTGCAAACCCAGGTTTACTTCCTTTAGTAAATCTAGGTTTAGATTAGAGTTCATGGGTGGATGCATGGGAATGCCCATTCTCCACAGGGCAGTGCTCTCCGCTGGAGGGCATTACTTTTTGTCTAGTCAGCCATGCAAAGTCACACAAATTGGGGTTTGAGTGGCTCAATAAATCCCAAAACACATTTAGCATTGACTGCATTAATAAAAAGTGATTCAATACCAATGCAAAATATTAGTTAATATGGGCCAGAGTGTGACATGTCTTTATGCTTTGACAATGAGGCCACCCTATAAATCGACTATGTGTACACTCCATAATGGCATAATGCTGTTATGCATTAATAACATGGACTGGTCCGCAGAGAGGGAGCAGAAAAAGAGCTTTTGCAAACATTTCTCTGCCACCAGTGGACCACAAAGATGAAAAAGGGATTTTTTGAATTACAAATACTTCTATTGAGCATTATCTCACATGGGGTAATGCTAGAATCAGCCTCTCTGAAAAGAAACATTACTTGACACCAGAAAATAGCATAAATATTGGATGTTGCTATCAATCTAAAGAAAAACAAGTTCTCTTCTTGCCATCTGCATTAAGAGGCCCCTGGCTTCAAAGGAAAGGGGTCAATCCTATAAAATCTCATGAGTCCATAAACCGGCTTGCGCAGTGCAACAGGACCTTGAGCCCTGGGTAGAAGTTGTGAGAATTAATGTGCCATTGGTGCACTTCTGCTCCAACAGAGTAATTCCCCCATTTCACTGCTGACCGCCTGCAATTTCAATTGACTATCAGCTCCTAAGGTGACATAAATTTTCCGATTTTTCTAACACTAACCTAGGAATAGGCAATACCTCCTTCTTAGATCTAGCGTTAACCAAGACCTTTTGATTTTATTGATATTAAATATATATTATACATACTTAAAGCAGCTTCCTACCACATCTATTTAGCTATTGGTCTGTTGTTGAGTCATTCACATTTTGCGTCCCCAATTACAGCAAACAGCATGTGTCAATGGGTCAGCCTACTTAAGCCACAGGTTAACTTCACTTTGATTGGCTGCAGTTTGCTGTTTCACAAGAAGCACACTCACACAAGGTAGTTTCCTTCAGTGCCAGTGTCTTTGTTTTTACTTTCTAATTACTTTAGTGATGTCTTTGTGTTTAGAGCCTAATGTTATAGCAGGACGCTTTCGATGTTAGCACAGGGTACAGTTCAGCTTTATCAGATCTGTCCCCGCCAATGCTTTGCAAATTACTTTTGAATCAGCCTTTTCTTACCTGGCTGCTGCTGGCTGCTGCTATTTAATGGCACATCAGATTGTGTGCTTTTGAAATGGCCTGCATTAGGTTATTCGGCTTTTACTATGCACACAGTGAAGTGCAATTATATTTATCTATTCCAACATAATACATGGGATTGCAGAATCCCTGTATAGAAACCTGTCTAATTTCTTTGTAATACCAACTTGTGATGTACCACGCTGCTTATTATAAAGAAATTACATCATAAATCAACTTCAATAACGTATAACAGTTGAGTTCTGGTGTCACAATGCCTGCTACCAGCAGCTAAGGGTAAAGGCAGGTAACGTCACGGAGCATAACTAAAGCAGCTTTTTAAAGAACGAAAAGGAAACGCGGCTTTTCTTTCTTCTACTCTGTTTTGCTAGCTGTACATTGACAAACGGAAATTAGATATGTATAACAACAAGTTCATTTTATTCACTCTTTATGTAATTATAGAAAAGTTAGTATCCTTCTGGATGTTTCTACTGTGACTTTTTTAAAACAATAAACTGACTTGTATTAAACTGATTCTAATATCTATCTTTAGGCAACAAATATCTAACATCGTTTTTGAAGTGTTTAAATTTGCACTATAGATTCTATTTTTATTCTTCATGCAACAAGGATCCCTCTTTCACTCGAAAGAGAAACAGGCACGGCCCGTGCCGGGTGTTATACTGGGGCGGTGACGTCAGGCAGGGGAGGGTCAGGGTGGGGGGTTGTAAAATGTGGCATATGGACCATTAGAGGTAAGTACCGATAAAAATAAATAAAACGAATTTCGTTGCCCACGCTGCATCGCCAAATGTGATGCAGCGTGGGCAACAAAATTTGTTTTATTTATTTTTATCGGTACTTACCACTAATGGTCCATATCCCGCATTTTACAACCCTCCTCCCTGGCCCTCCCCTGCCTGACGTCACTGCCCCAGTATAACGCCCGGCACGGGCCGTGCCTGAAGAGAAAAGCACCAAGCATTTAAATGGTTTTTGGGAAAGATGATGTTGTGACCATGTGTTATAAGGAACAACATACCCTTTGCTGTACGTAATAAGGATATTGCGAGGCACCTGGGAGTTCCATAACCCTATAAAGGTACTCAGCCTTCGGCCTCATTCCTCTATATGGTCATGGAGTTCCTCTGTGACTTGCTATATCCTTATAATGTATGGAAGGGATTCTTTATCCCATATATTATACACTAACAGAAAGCTCCAATATTATTGGGTGTGAAGTCATACGAAGAAAATTATGCAGAACACTTTTTTCCGGGACTCACTTTGACCAATGGCACTTGTAATAAACTTTGCTTATGAGGAAAACAGGGTGTTAACCTGTTTAATTTGCAACACAGTTGTAACGCTTTTATTTAAACATTGGTGGGTTTAATTTGAGTTTTAGTATCCAATATTTTATACTGTGACACAGAAAAAAGAGACACTTGCAAGCTGTTCTGTATCTGAAAATAGAAGTACAGTTCCATTCATGCAGAGGTAAGATATTTCATGCAGAATATAATCACTAATACTTTTGTAACCCATGAGATAACTCATTAAGCGTTTAATTATGTATAAATTCATGATCCAGATAAACAGCTAATTACAGTGGAATCAGAGATATCTTTGAGTGCTGCTGAGATAACTAAGTGACCATTAGTTATAATGGGGTATCCCATTGACCCTCAGAACCTGGGTCCTAAAGCAAAACAAAAATAGTGGTTCTTCCGGGTGTATAGCAATCTCTTTGTTTATCTATGTAAATAGGTATTCTTTACGTATATTACAGAGGAACATTCAATCAACAAATTGTAAAGGCACAACACCTTTCTTTAAATTTTGAAAGCGTTTTCTTATTATAAGTCTTTTGCATGTATCAGTCAAGTATACAATAGGCTGTCCAAGACAACCGTGATGTACAATCACATACAAAGTGAAAAGCTTTAGTGACTGGTAGTGACAAGTAATGAGTCTGCTATACAAGGATCATGAAGAATAACATATTGACATACAGTAATACGGAACATAAACTATCATCAGTCCATTTAGGGTTCAATATTCACAACAAACTAAGCTATTTTTCTTTCTTGTGTTGTATCTTTTCATGGAGAAATTGATATATACAATGTCAACGTTTCGACCCTACGTTGTAGTGCAGAGATATTTACCCCTCACACACCAACAGGCCCCTTGGTGTCATGCTTCATCATCGGGGTCTTCGCAAACCTCTACGGGATGCGGCGTGCTACGACTCACGGCTACGTAGGAGCACTTGTCTGTGAACTATGTGTTTGGTGTGTGTGAGTAAATAATGTGAGTGGTGAGGTGAAAGTGAAAAATTAAAAGATACCTGGCACGTGAGTACAAAAATTTTTTTATTAAGTCTCCGGCTGGTATCGTTAAAAAAGTGCTAGAGTGGTTGTTATCTACTGATTAGGGTAAAACAACCATGTTAGTGCGTCGACATGTTTCGGAGTTGGAAACTCCTTCTTCAGGACGAGGATGTGCACTACTTATCCCCACCTTACTCACATGTATGTAGATATAAAAGTGTGCTCTACAAAAAATAAGATTAGGTGAAAATGTACCTATCTGTGTTTAATGTCATAAGGTCCGTTGCGCCCAATTGGCGATTAAAGACACTTACGTCGGAGCCGCGTGGAGGGGTAGGAAGCCAGACAGCCCTATGAGTAACCGTTGCCATACTGGGTAGAACGGACCCCCTCACCACGTTTTGGCTCATGAGGCCATTTGACCACTTTCCATAAGTGTCTTTAATCGCCAATTGGGCGCAACGGACCGTATGAAGACACGTGGCTTAATCGCCAAAGCAACGCTATGGGCCCTAGTGCCAACATCGGCCCATACCCCAAACCGCTCACAACAATTTCCCAATAATAGACACCACACAATGTTTGTTGGAGAAAGTTGTTGCAAGTTTATTTGTATAAACATTATGCCAACATGTTGGGTTAACTTATGGACGATCCAGGGTCAGGCCGCCCCTCGCGACCCGCCCACCTGATGAGCCATCCACCCCCTGTGGTGTTAACCACGGGGGTGTTGTCAATATTGGGGGGAGGTCTAACCCCCTCCCCCCGGTGGACCTCCAGTCCACCCCTTACTCATGCCCCTCCCCTACGGGGGGCGTAACGTTGTAGGCAACCCCCGGTTGGTCAGGTCCACAACCGCCCGAAGGACTAACGGGGCGCCGTCACTCCTCCAGGATCCCACGAGGATCTCCCTGGGGGATAAGCGGCTCACGCACCCTTCTGTGCTCCTGTAGAGGGTACCCTTCTGTACCTTCCAGCGTTGGATCGCCCTGTAACTCCGCCATGGCTCTAGGTGTGGCCGCCGTCGCCCCAGAGCCCCCCCACCTTCTAGAGTTCCTATATTTACGACCTGTGTTAGTAGTGCTTCCGCTATGTCTCGCAGAAAGAGGGCCATCCCCACTTCTGCTAGGTGTATACCATCTTTGACCAAGCACCCTGTGCAATCTGCAAGAAGCAACTGTTTGTCTATAACAGATCCACGTGCCCTTTCCACCTACGGAAAGCAGTGCTGTTCAGCAACCAAAATACCCTAACAGTTCTGCCGCTCCACAGGACTGTGAACTGTATCAGTGATGTCCCTGAACCTCTCAAATCTCACTGCAGACTTTGCTTAGGTGATGTCCCTATTAGTGCTCCACCACCTCCAATGCAGCACTGTAAGGCCACGCACCCTCCTGTGAATGGCTCACTCGCGCCCCCCTGCACCCAGGAAGGTCTATCTATGTGTAGCCCAAATGACCTTTCATAGAGCTATTTATAGCCTAAGGAACTTGAGCACAACTGAGGCTGATGTGTACGGAGGCCTGGTAATAGCACACCTGCTACACATAGCACTGCTTCTACTTTCCCCTACAAGAAGTCAGAACCGTGCTGTCACCTAGCCCCCCAAGGTCACTTCCGGGAACGGTAACAGGCTCCGAGCACCCCTGGCCATACCTGCTTCCGTTCCCACCCGCCCTTCTCAGACTTGTGCCTGCAGTGGTGCCCTCCTATACCAAAAGGAATAACTAACGCCACCGCGGCCAAGCCATCGTCAGTTACGATAACGAGTTTGTCCACAAAACAGTCTCGCAAGGAGTTGGGTGGGGCACATACTAGCGTACCTCCATCGCCTGCAGCATTAGTGTAGTGTCTAGAAACAAGTCACTGTTCAAATGCTAAGTCTGACAATGAACATTGCATTTTGAGGTGTGTAATTTAGAGTCACTTCGTAACTCGTCCAGTATTACTTGTACTTTGTATGCTTTCGTAGCTTGCACACATGTCACTAATACGACCTGTAGTGCACTGTATGCTACCTCTTGAATTGTTTGCTCACATTAGTCACATTGCTTCATGTAGCTTGGCGTTTGCTAGTGTAATGTGTCCACTCGTTGTGCTCTCATGCATCGGTGTGTTCCTATTGTGAAGCGCTCTGACACCTCTGGGTAATGTCTGCGCTATAAGAAGGCAAAGGCTACATGACAAGGCCAAGGAAAAGTGACCTTCCAACTAGTGAGAAGCTGACTCACATGACCCAAGTCATCCCCCAAAAAGCTCACATCATGTGATAAAGGGGATCCCTACCATTGAGCATCAGCCAACTCACAGCATGTAGGGGACCAACCTACAGAGCACAGCTAGAATGGCATGACAGCAGCACTCACCACCCACATCTATGTCCCACGAACACATGAACAAAAGACCTCTTTGATCAATCCAACGTTGTCTCCTTGCCTCAGTGAATACTTTATTCTGACTGTGCTGCATAAAATATGAAGCAGTCTCATTACCTTCCCCGACAGAACGCGTGGGGAGGAGCTGCAGCCGAGCGCGTGGAGGCTGCCCCCCATGAGGCTTGGCAAGGCGTCCGTACCTGGTGGGTTCCTGGGGCAACAGCCCGACACACACGCTATGTACCATACCCATGGTCCGTCCTGCTGCTGAGAGGCGCATCGGATACCCCGGGAGACCAGAGACCAGCTAGCAACACTAGTGCAATACCAAGCTGGGCCCATGCCGCCATCTGCATGCCCCTAGCAGGCATGCACCTCAAGCCACCCTGTCAGCTCACTCCCATATCCGCAATTGCATGTCATAAACACCAGACCCGGAACCAACCACCTAAGTGTCTCTCGCCTCCCCCACTTCATAGACGGACGCCCGAATACCGGCCACCATCTGCAGCAGTGACCGTAATGAACTAATTAACGCAACTCCTAGGTTGCAGGACGTGAGATAACCGTATATCCTGCCAGCAGTAGAAGCGTGCAGTTACTTCAACGCGAAGTGTGACGCCTGCACCGGGGATCGAACCGTGAACCCCCAGGCACCAAAGTTAGCCGGCACAGCCGTGGCGCCTCACCGCTTGTGAATGATCTCCACCGCATCTAGTCATAGTAAGTCCGGTGCCTAAGTGGAAAGAAACTGAAAGACTAGTACACAAGATAGACTTTCAAAAGATTCCCGCCTAAGTTAAAAGGTGAATTGAAGACAGAATAAATATAGTTTAAGAACCATGGCCTCGAGAAGCCGACAAAGCTGACAGTTAAACGGAGAGGTGATCCTACGAGGCCCTCATCAGCAAAGCGTAGCATTGGACTCTAAGTTCCAATATTATTGCCCTGGTAATGCCATCAGTACCAGCAATGGGAAATCCCGCACTGGCCACCTCCCCCACAGCACGGTGGAGGCTGCACCCAGTGGGGCGGCCTCTCCTGCCGCCAACAGTGACCACGACCACGACTAGGGCTCCCAAGGGGGTGAGAGTGAGCCCGCACGACCACCTCTTCTCTCGGCCCGACAGAGGCAAACATAGGCAGAAAAAAGGGGGGTCCTTCTGGTGATTCAGGAATCCGCCCAGCACGTAGCACAATAGCAAGGGCTCCATTACATCCTAATATAAAAGTTCGCCGACGCCGACCCACACAGAGTAGCCGGGCCCCAGTCGCCAGGCTCTGCTGGCCCCCTACAAAAGCGCCAAGCACACAGGGTAACCACTCCTAGAGGGACAAAGGCCAGAAGCAGCCGCTCCCGCTGGGCCCTCCACCATGTGCAAACAAGGGCCGCAGGGGAGCCCTGAATCACGGAACGTGCCCGGCACCCACCAGTGTGCCAGGAAAAGAAGGAAGCCAGGCACATAAGGCACACCGCGAAGCGTCCGCGACACAGAACACCGTTCAAACTGCACGTATCTTCGCTGGAGCCAAGACCTATATTCACACCACAGCCCCTTGTGTGTGACTCTGTTCCTAATGAGATCAACGCCCCAGTGACTGCTGCCAAGGCCAGACACAAAACGCGACCAGCACGCATGGAAATAACATCTGCCTATTGTCCCGCAACTACAAGGGCTAGACTACCCTGCCTGAGGCCCATCCCGACCTAGCACCAACATGCGCCGCCCATTGCCTGCTACCGCAACACAACACACCGCCAGGCCATGCGCCATCCTGATAACACCGACGCGGGCCTTTAAATGCTTGACACACCCCATCCTCCCGATGCGAGGCCTCGCCAAGGTACAAAGCGCCATATAACTTCATCAAAACCAAAGGGAGCCAAACCGAGCTATCAAACCTGATCCGATCACACATGGACCATAATGCGTCTTCTAGAGAAAGCAACGCTACAGGCCCGCAGTGAACCCGATACGAGCACCCCGGCACGCATGAATTTGCTTAAAGACTTGGACCTAGTTTCACTATTCTCGTGATAATCGCTTTGCACGCTAAGGAACATAACAAAGGGAAATGCCTCGTCTGATTTAGTTTACGAATGTGTGCATATTAAGCACTGGTAGGCTCTGAATATTTCTTAATCCTGGGTATAACAGGAACCACCATGATTCTGGGCAGCAAGTATGATGTTACCATGGGGACTGCTTTATTAAAAGCCGGAGGACTGATGGGACACAGTGGAGACAAAACTAAGACCCGATAAGGAAACAGTTGGTGCTGCAGCGTTAATGTTAAGGCAGGAAACTACCAAAAACAATAACCACAAGAGGACAGCAGAATGCGACCAATGGCAAAAGGATGCTGGGTGCAGGCGAGCAACAACTGGAAAACATTTCCCTGGGGCTACGAAATCCTGTCCCGGAGCTGGACTCCACATACTTTACAAGCTCCCCTGCATACTACACCGACCGAGAGGGGTGGAAACTCCAGCCCACCAGGAGTAGAGAACGAAGTCTAACTAATTCGTATTCGGCAGAATCCGAACCAGACATCCCCCGGCCCTGTACCCAGCTGGAATGCAAGCATACCGGAAGAGAGGAAAATGACTATCTATTCGCACCTCACCCTCGCCACCGCAAAATCATCGGCACTCTATGATAATCCCCACATTCCGATACACACACCCCGGCTGCTCCATAGCCCAGAACAAAGACTGAACGCACCAAGCCAATCCCCCTCCCATACTCGCAAAAGCCACGAAGTGGGGCACGAGCGCTGTACAAGTGATCATACACAAGCTCCGACAGTCTGCCTCAAAGTACACGTCGTGGAGAGAGCTGGCCATTCATTTGTTCACCGTGCATTAATCTGTTCATTCCTCATTTATAGCCTCAATGTATTAGGCACTTGAATGGTGTACCGCTGTACAGACCTGGAAACTGTGCTTTGCTAGAGGTCTACTTTTTTTAAAACAAGAGTACACAAGATAAATACAAGAAGCCACATCGCACTACGAACTTCCTGGGCGAGCCAAACAGTCCCCGCCCCTGTGGCCAAGATGGCGACCGGAGGCGACACCGAAGAACCAGCACCCTACTAAGGGACACCTCTTCTCCCGAACCATTCAAATCCATTAAGCTCCTCCTCCCCCACAAATCCAACAAACCACTTGCATTGTCTATGTGGCCCTACATATTTCCACCCGATCGGCGCCATCCCAAGTTTCCTAAGGATGATATTCGTGAGTTATCTAGGAAAGAAACCACTGCCTCAACATCTCTCGCGGGCATCAACGTGCCTGACCAGGATAAGAACTTTCGTGATGTGAATGACAGAAGGCCTCACAGAGCTTTACTTATACAACTAAACAAATACATGCTAGGCTGCCGCTTTCAGACCCTTCCAATTGGATCGAGTCATAGTAGACACAAAGGCTTGATCGCACTGGACAACCAGCAAAGTATAAATACACCAAAACACACTGAACAGGTGTAGTGCCCAAACCCACGCGCCAAACAAGCAGGGGGTACGGTGTCCGGAAGCGGACGATGGCGTAGTAAACAAAGAAACAGGGGTTACATCTCCCTGAAACAGCCACCAATATATAACATTCTTAATAAAGGTGATCCGCGAATTCCTATGGTCGGGGAAATCACATAGGTCCAACGATTTCCTAAAATTACTAATCGAGTTCCGGATTCTAGGATGGGAGATAAAACTCTCCACCTACAGCAGCTGATACAATGGCCTGTCCTTCTGAGGCTAAGAAGCCCAGGGCTTGGGGCTGAACTTCGCTACACGTTTGCATGCTCCCACGCCCCTGAAGCCCGGCCAGCGTCATCCCCTCACCGCCTGCGTGGAAATCAGATCCCCGTAAAACTGAGTCGACCAACTATTCCCGTCGAGGACAACATGCAGCAAAACTGCACACTCACAGACAAGCCGACGCCCGACAAAGGACCCGCCATCCGCAACCCAAAAACAGCGTCTGGGCAGCGCCGCTCCTCCGGGTCAGGGAGGGCTCGGTCCACCCACGCGGCCGGTCAGGGGACAAAGAGGGCGCCAGGCCCGCGACCCCAGGCCTTATACCTTCGGCCCTGCCCCTCCACTGCCGGGAATGACATCACATGAGACTCCCGAGAGTCCTGAACACTAGACCGCTCTAGGGGTCTGTGCCATCATGTGGCACTAAGGGTGGCCGCCCTCGTAGGTGGCCCCCTGCAGTGGCCCGGGGCAGCCTGTCATACTACAGACATTTTTCTCTGATTAAAAAAAAGCAGGACGAATCCATTTGTTGCTTCTGTAACAAGGAATTGTATAAAAGTGAATTCCAAAAGTCTGAACCAGGGAGCAACCCTTTCTCACACCTGAACGCAGCGTTTGCATTGTAAAAATGAAGGTAGTGCATTGTTTTAACTTTTGAAATCGAAAACACATGACAATTTAAGTCAAATCTGTCTCGCGCATTTTTTACAAAGGTATTAGTGCAGAGCACGTTTGCTAAATGTTTCTAAATCAAGCATACACACTGGCTAGAATTCCTTCCTTAAAATTACTCTTACAAATGTTAAATATTTTCTAAGGAATATCCATTGTAAGACAAGCATAGGCAATGTCATTAGGTCTGGCTTTAAAGGAATGCTATATGGTAATATGAAGTATTACAAGTAGATAACATGGGAATGGAAATGTATTTGTGTGGAAGTAAGGAACTATATAATAATAATGGTGTAGGTTAAAAGGTCAAGTGACAGTCGCACGGTCCAGCCAGACCTAAAAATCTATCTAAAAATATATCTATGGCACTGACTGGCCTCCTGCCATTTCTGCTGCCAGGGAAAATGTAAATAGATTATCTAGCTATCTAAGACACTTTAAAAACATTACAATGTCATGAGTCTGATCCTGAAAGTTAAAGCTCAGGCAGATGGATAAATAAATAAAGGGCCCGATTCACAAAGGTAAACTGAGTCGAAAGTCTAACTCTACCACTTTCAGCATTCACAAAGGGCATTTACGAGTAGCAAAGTTAGACTTTTGTCTCAGTTAAACTTAAGTTTTGGTTTTAAGAGACCAAGGGCCAGATGTAGGTAGCCAAATACCGAGCGGTAACGCAGAAATTCACAGAATTTCTGCATTACCGGTATTTGGCTGAGAGCAATGTAGGTGAGTTTAAACCTACTTGCAAAATAATATTTTGCTCCTGCATTTAAGGAATCGGAAAATGCGATTCCTTAAATGCAATGTAAGTAGCACAAAAAAGTGCACTTCAGCCTTAAGGAATCGCTAATTACCACCAACTTCAAGTTGGTGGTAATTAGCGATTTCCTTTAAAAAATCACTTTTTTGCTTTTTTAAAAGTGCCATGTGGCACACATCCATGCCCTGTATCCATGTATGTGCGCCACATGTGCACAGATGCACATTTCAGGGGTGCAACAGGGTGTCTTTTTGACACCCTGGCACCCTTGAAATAGGTCTCGCTGTTTGGGATTCTTTCATTCCGAATCGCAAATAGTGAATATCTTCCCATTCATTCCTATGGCCTCCTAGCCCATAGGAATGAATAGCTAGGTATTCCTTATTAACGAATCTCAATTAGCGATTCGTAATTAAGGAATATTAAGGAATCGCTAATATTTTAGCGATTCCTACCTACATTCAATTTAGCGAGTCCTTAATAGCGATTCGGTAAAAAATTGCTATTAAGGACTCGCTAAATTGAATTTACCTACATCTGGCCCCAAATGTCTAAGGATGTTTGGTGTAATTTCAACCCGAAGACCAAAACTTAGGTTTAACTAAGACAAAAGTCTAACTTTACTGCTCGTAAATGCCCTTTGTGAATCCCAAAAGTGGTAAGTTAGGCTAAAGCTAAACAGTGACAGGGAGACGTTTAAGAGCAGATTCATACTTGCCTCTAGAAGTTTCAGGCAGGGAAAGAGTAACTTTCTAAATGTTACTGTCCTTGCTATTAATTTAAATCAGAATTCAGTAGAAAGTTGGATTTTTAATAACTATTTAAACATAATTGTTTTATTACTTTTCTTGCAAGTCCCATTCCCAAGATATAGTATTAGAATTTTAATTGGTACTCTGGTTTTCTCTATTGACCAGCCAGCAATGCTGTAAAAATAGCTTTTGGATGCTAGTCATTGTAAGGGCAAGTTAACATTAATTCTCTACATGTCTTACTTTTAAATACCATGCATCCTGTCTTGTGGACAACAAGGCATACATAGAGGTGGCATCAATATTTGAAAAGAAGGATTTTATCTATAAGAAGCTTTATTTTTCCAGGTTCAATGGCAAATTTTACACTGCTACAGTTAGGCCACACATCGAAGGCCTGACGCTGTGTTTACACTGCCTCTGTATTGGATGGCAAAATAGGTGCTGGAGTCCACAAGTGGCATTTAACTTCCAGGCCCATGGTACATCTTGTACCATACACTAGGGACTTATAGGTAAATTAAATATGTTGATTAGGAATATGCCAGCTCTACCAGGTTTATAGGGGCGCAAAGGTGGATAAAGTTCTAAATCCTGCTAAATGTAGAGTACAGCAAACAGCAAACAATTTGGGGTGACAAATCAGAAAATCTGGATTTCCCACACCCATCTCATCACTATGTTTGATGTTAGACCTGTCAGCTTTAGGGTGGTCATCCACTAAACGTTTTGCCTTACCCCTCCATGTTTTCATGCTGATCTCACTTTTCTTGGTCTTAGGACTTTACAACTGCTAACCTATGTGTGCTCTTTCCTCTCAACATAGTAAAATTGGCTTACATCCAATTGGCTCATTTAGTTCGCTTGTAAGTGCATAGTAAATTTTATGGTAGTCAGATTTAAAACACAATTCAGGAAATGCCACTTTTAGGAACTTGGTATTTTCTTGTCTCAACCATTTGGTGTCTACAGCCTGTGTCCTGGGTCATATAATTAGGTGTAGCTGTTCTTTGTGTATTGCTCTCAGACAGTGAGACAAAGGGCAATTGTTGTTGGTAGGATGGGTTTCTCTTACTTAATGAGGAGGAGCTGTCACCTATCACACTTGCAAATCACAAAACCTCTGCCTGGACACACTCACAAAGGAGTTGACACTAGTATTTTGTGACCCCAGACAGGCTAGGGCCAGGACAGTGAGGCAGGAAATTCCAAACACCTTTGGGGTGGAAACCTCCCAAACTGCCTCCTGTTGCAAAGCTGGCACTAGACATAAATGATAGACCCTCAGACACAACACTTCAGTACAGCTCCGGACCTGTGGAAGACTCAGAAGGGCAGTTATGTTGCTCTGCAAGAAGGACTGCCACTCTGCTTCCCTGCTGCCCTGCTGCCCTGCTGTCTTAGTGAAAGGACTGGACCAGCATCTTGAACCCAGGACTACAAGAGCAACTCAAAAGGCTAGCTGGCTGGCCACTTCATCACAGCTACTTGTTGTGAGTCTTGCCACACAAGCGGTGCCTCATCAGTCCTGGTGCTCTGACTACCCAGCTTTTGTTCTGTGAGTAGAACCAACACAGAGCAACACATCTCCTCGCAGCCACATCGGAACCGCTGCAGCGCAACGCAACCTCTACTCCGGACTTTATATCGCAACCAGCAGCCTCCTAGGAACTGCCACTGTGCAACGCATCCTTGACTCAGGCCTTCACATCACAAGCCCTTTGCCGACGGCATCATTGACGATGACACTGAACTCCGCATCTCAGCCTCGCAGCTTCCCGGAACTGATGCTGCTTGACGCATCTTCGATGCAGGATCTTGCAACACTCCTGAACCAAGATTTAAGGTACTTTGGAGCTGATTAGGATGGCAGTTGGACTTTTGTCTGACCACCATCCTTTCGTAAATGGGACCACCTGACAGTTTGTCGGTGGTTCCACCATAGGCATTAGGATGCCACCGCCACCAGAGCAGTCGCAATGCCTATATTTTGTATTGTGGTGGGTGCTGCTGGCTGTAGCACACCCTACAGTACAAAAAGAGGACACTACACATATCCCTGAACTACGTGGCAGGCACCATGCGGTGCCTTCCAAAACCCACACTGACGGTCAGCGGGAAAGGGGGGCCATGAAACGGCACACGGAAAGCAACATTGTAATCCCATTGGGGGTGCCCACCATTTTAGAGAATACAACTCCCTCCGACAGTAGGGTGTCGGATCCGTGGTGGTCGGTCTCTCCGAACAACACCCATCTGCTCGTCATCCTAATGTGGCAGGCGGAAATCATCTTGCGTTTGCGGTGGGTCCACCACCAATGGGCTGTCAGTGGCGGTCCCACCGTCATCGTAATCAGGCCCATAGTTCAGCCAGCCTAACTTGGCTGCTGTATCTGGCCCATACTCCATTGTAGTAGGCCTGAACTTGTGACTTTGTCGAGCCTGGTGCAACCAGAAAACCACATTAGCCGCTTTGTGCTTCTAGGCACTATTTTCACTTAAATCTGTGGTTCTACTAATCAGATTTTTATCATTTTGTTGTCAATTTATTCATAACATTTTACATTACTTTTCTAAATTGGTATGGGTTTTTTCTTGTGTTGTTTTTTCACTTTATTACTATTTCAAGTGCTGCACAAATACTTTACAGATTGCCTCTAGGCTAAGCCAGACTGCTTTGAGCAAAGCTAACAGAGGATTAAGCACAGGTTAGTTTAAAGTTTGATCGTGTTTAGGAGGCGCTAGGGGGCGCACAGCGGAATGACTGGGTAAGACCGCAGCTCCGCCGGACGGCTGACAATGCGGCGCCCTACGGTCGCTCTAGAGCCCGCTACCGAAGTCGGCGAACACGGTACCAGCGGTGTGAATATGGCAGGCACGAAATGAGCCAGGAATAATGACCTAGTGACCGGCACTTTGGCTGAGAAAAACGGCAAATTAGCTCCGGACGCCGACAACAAACAAGATGGCGGCCATCACTTTCCCGATCATGCCCGAGTAACTGACAACACACTGGGCTCGCCAACTGGAGCGGAGGTGGCGTGGGGAGACCCCGGGTGTTCCTGATCAACGCGTACATGTAGCGCTTCTTGAAAGGTGAGCGGGAACGATAACAAACGGCTCGCACTGTGGCGCTCTGACGGCGGACGGAGTGGTGGCGCGAAACGGAGGAGCAGGTGGGAGCTCTGCAGATGGCGGGACTCGAATTGTGCGCGCTGAATGCACCGGAGGGCTCCGGCCTTGTTCTGTGGTCGTCGGGGACGCCGGGCTTGCCCGAATTGTGCAGCTGCAGACCCAGGAAGTACAGTAGACACGCACTAACGAAGGGGCCTCGTACCGTCACCAGCTACTCCTGCAGACCGCCGGAGTGCAGCGTTAAGTGCCCGAGCTTCGGCAGCTACGCTTGGCGCGCCTGGGGGCGCGGAACCTGCCGACACAACAACGTAAGGCTAAAGGAGATTTTATATAACGGAATAGCGCTACCTCGCACCTGGAGAACACCGGACAGATTGAATACCCGGGATCCAGAAAGGGCATAGCACTGGGCGCCAAGACGGCGACGGTCACTAGAAGAACGAGAGCCGCGCCACGCACCGCAGCTCTGCTCACCCCATCTCCACCTAACATGGTCAAGCCAGATACAATACAACAAAAGATCTCCTTCGACTCAAAAAAGACACCCAAAGCTACGGAGACGGGCCCTCTTGCCATGAGTGACACGCCAGAGGACCCTGCTACTGGCAGCAACATGGAAAAGATTCTATTGGCCATCCAATCCAATTTACAGGATATCAACGGCAAACTCGACAATTTAACGTGCAGAATGGATGTTATGGCGGCAAAAATGGAAAAACACGGGGAGAGGCTGGAAACGGCGGAAACGCGGATTTTGGCGGTCGAGGATGAATCTCATGCCACAACTGCCAAATGCACGGCCATGGAGAAGGTACTGGAGGTGATCAAAGCAAAGGAGGAGGATTTGGAATCGCGTTCTAGACGCAATAATGTGCGTATAGCGGGGCTGCCGGAGTCCACCAACACCGGTAAAATGGAACTTTACATCGAGAAATTGTGCAAAGATGTGTTTGGAGACGACTCCCTCTCACAGATTTTCGTTATAGAGAGAGCGCATAGGTCCCTTGCTCCCCGCCCGCCGCCAGGAGCGTCGCCACGGCCGATTGTGGCCAGGGTACTGAACTACCGAGACAGGGACACCATCTTGAGACTGGCGAGGGAGAAAGGCCCCATAACACATCAAGGCAATAAACTGGAATTTTATCCGGATCACACAGTGGCCGTCCAACAGGCTCGGAGAGAATACGCGGCGGTGAAGGCTAAACTCAGAGATCTCCAAATTAATTATTCCATGTTGTATCCGGCCAAACTACGGGTTCAATGGGAAGGAAAACCGGTGATATTGGCGAATCCGAAAGCTGCGCAAGACTTTGTGAAACAGATAATCTCACGGAAAAAGGCTGCGGAACGAGAAGGACAGCAAGGTGACAAGGATTGAGTATGACAGGGCCACGCTCGAAAAACACCTGTATGTGAGTATGTCGCACTTTTACGCCCCATGGACATTTCATTCAGTCGGCGTTGGGGTGGATCATATCAGATGATGCTGAGCGTCCACGTCGACTTGCGGGACGTATCACTCTTGATAATTGGTGATCTTCCAAAATGCTGTCTACAACTTGGCTATTGTTATAATGTCACCTGATACACTGTGAGGTCGCATATTGCGGAGTGTTGTGTTCGATGGTGGGAGTGAACGCCGACATATATGGAGCTGATAGCGTCAGGTCGGCAATATTCCGGTAACATTACAATACTTACTCCTATAGATAACAACGACATTGCTCCGGAAGGCCTCCAAAGCTGAGTTTAGTTGTGGGTGCTGCTCTACTTGTAGGAGCCCTCATTGTACAGGTCATATTTGAGATTTCATAGTAACGGATTTAGTCCCATATTGGCTGAGATACCCACTCGGTATATTGTTTCCTTCACATGGTCCGAACTAATGGGGGGTACCCGGAGGAGCAGTGGTGGAACTGAATGAATACTTGCTTGGGTGTGACATGCTGTAGCTATGCATAAGATAGGGCGGTTACGCCCGTGGGAGATCATTGCCTCCAGCACGACCTAACTACCCCTATGTGTAACTGTTATGCTCAAGTTCTTTATGACTGTATTGTTGAAGAAACAGGGCTCATGGGGAGATGTGTAGCATGGTAAAACACGATGGTTGGTATATAGAGGGACACATGGGGTTCTTACACTGTGAATGGATTTTGGGCTGTTATATATTGATAAGGGACTCATTGGGGTTGGGAGAGCGGGGACCGACGGGTCATATGTTCCCACCAGATGGCCAAATGAAAAACTTTTTTCGGGACGGGGGGTCGGGAGCGACCGAGGGTGTTGAGACATAATAAGCATAGTTTTAATAACGTCAGAGATGCCGTCCACATCCACTTCGTTGGATGGAGAGTTGCGCCTCCAGCGGACCTCCACTAGGGAGTTCCCCACACAGGTTTTGTAGGAATGGTTTTGATGTTTAGCCCCGAACTGTTGTCGAGGGCAATTGGTGGGGATGTATGGCTTCGGCATGGTTGGGTTGCTGGAGTGGGAGGGGGAGGGGGGGAAAAGTAACTACTGAAGTTTTGAGACCTGAACGATCAGATTTTGTCTATCGATTATATTTTAAGTACCTAGAGAACAATTATTTGCACATGCTTGCACCTGGACACACTTTTGCGGATTGCTGGCACTATTACAGTTCACAACAGATGCAGACACCACCACCTTACCGATGACTCAGAGGTCAACTCAAACCAATAATTCACGCATAAAACTACTAATGTGGAATGTACGCGGCTTAACGCAACCCAAGAAAATTAGACGCGTGTTTGCATACCTGAACAGGCATTACATAGATATTGCGTTTTTACAAGAGACGCACATTGCCCCAAACACGCATCACTCCGTGGGCCTCAAGTGGGCCGAATCTGTCCATGTCACAACGTACTCCTCCTACTCTAGAGGGGAGATGTTGTTATTGCGGAAGGGGTTGAATTTCACGGTCCTACGGGTGATACAGGATCCAGGGGGCAGATATGTTATTGTTTCGGGGAAACTGCGTGGTAAGGAGCTAACTTTGCTTAATGTTTATGGCCCTAATGTAGATTCTCCCGACTTCTTTCAAGACATATGGGGACACCTACAACACTTTACACACACTAGGATAATATGCGGGGGTGATTGGAATGTGACCCTTACTGATGGTATAGACCGCTCCGCTCAATCCATCGAACCACATAAAAATGCCAGAGCCAAACTCCAACATATACTGGCAGATGTGCAGCTAACGGATATATGGAGACACAAATTTCAAATGGAACCAGGGGCCACACACGTCTCTGCATGCCACAACAGCTGGTCCCGACTGGACTATTGGCTAGGGACTGATGAGATCATACATTGGACTAGTGACATTACCGTACTTCCTCGAACACTATCGGACCACAATCCGGTTTTACTGACACTCTCCATACCAGACCACACCCCACCTCCCTATCAATGGAGATTTAACTCACGTGCCCTTTCGGACATACTATACGCGGATGCTATTCACAAGGCAATCACAGAATATTTCCTGTTGAACGAACCGACGGCCGAAGACCCATGCCTATTATGGGAAGCCTTTAAGGCAACGGTTCGAGGGGTGTGTATGAGTACAACTATCAGTATATTGCGCGACATAAGACGCCAGATTAAACGTTGCGACACACAAATGCGAGAGTTGGAAAGGGGGTTCGAAACTACACATGATGTTACGATTCTGGGAAAACTACGCACATTAAATACGGAACATCAGCACCTAGTGGATGACGAAATAAAATATATGGATAAAAAACATACTGCTAAAGCTTTTGGGGAGGGAGGCCGGCCGGGTGGATTGTTGGCGGCAAAAATTTGTGAAGGCAAGAAACACACCGGGGTGCTTGGCATTACAACTGAGAACGGGATTATGTTGACGCAAACGGAGGATATATTACAAAGCTTTGTCGCTTCCTATAGTACATTATACACATCACGCCAAATACCCCCCACAGATGCAATAAACGACTACTTTAGGGATGTCGCCATAGCGTGGCTGTCGGGCCACCAGAGAGAATACTTGGCGGCACCCATCACGGTTGAGGAAATCACGGAAGTGATAAAAGCATTGCCGAATGGTAAAGCGCCGGGCCCGGATGGGTTCACGAATGAATTTTATAAACATTATGTAGATATCTTGGCTCCCCGGCTGGCGGAGATGTATGGGGCCGCGTTCGACCAGGGTGAACTTCCCCCAACGCTCCGAGAAGCAGTGATCATAGCTCTCCTGAAACCGTCCAAGGATCTGACCCAATGTGACTCCTATAGGATAAATGTTGATTCTAAGATTTTAGCGAAGATCATGGCTATGAGATTGACACCGCTAATGACCAATTTGGTGTTGACTGACCAGGCGGGCTTTGTCCCGACACGGTCCACGTCCCATAATACCCGGACAATGTTCGCCCTAGCCCATTACCTCCAACCAGAGATGAAGGCAGTAGCGCTGCTACTAGACGCTGCGAAGGCGTTCGATTCCATTGAATGGCAGTATTTGATTGCGGTGCTGAACCGCATGGGCTTCCCTAAAAGATTTGTCCAGTGGGTATCCCTAATTTACACTAAACCACGAGCCAAGGTCCGTATAAATGGGTACTTATCCGACAGTTTTGCAGTGGAGCGTGGTACCAGGCAGGGGTGCCCGCTCTACCCCCTAATATTCGCCCTGGCTTTGGAACCACTGGCCTGCATTATACGACAGAACTATAGAGCATCTGCCCTGCAATTTCCCGCCAGGCCGCTACACATATGTTTGTACGCGGACGATATGGTGCTCTACGTTCGTGACCCGAACGACCACCTGAACCAGCTGTTGAGGGAATACATAAAATTTGGCGGACACTCGGGACTAACAATCAACTGGTCAAAATCCTCTGTCATTCCCCTCACAGATACTACGGCTCCCTTTGATATTGAATACCCCCTAGAGTGGCAGACAGATCCGGTGCGGTATTTGGGAGTGCTGTTCCATAGAGATCCAGACATAGTAATCCGAGCAAACTATGGCGTAACAATATCCAACCTAGAAGATAAAATAAAGCGCTGGATACAGCTCCCGTTGTCTCTCGCAGACCGTATTGCAATAGTTAAAATGAATATATTGCCCAAACTGCTATATCTATTTAATAATATCCCCATTGCTCCGCCGAGAGAGGTATTCCGTTGCATCAAGTCACTGACACTACAACTCATTTGGGCAGGGAAACAAGCGCGGATCGATCTCCAGACGTTGACACTCCCCTATACTAAAGGGGGATTCGGAGTGCCAGATTTTAAACTGTACTATTTGTGTGCACAGGCACAATACGCGGCTTATTGGTTTCACACGGTGCCATACTTAACTCACACAGCGATCGAAGAAGGCGATACACACCCGGTCCCCCTCACTGCCATCCTCTCGTATAAACGCCCGCCATTACACGCTTGCGACATAAATACAGTAGACACTACCGTCAAAGCGTGGCACGAACTTGGAAGAATGGCACACAAAACCCCGCTTTACGCACGAAACATGCCACTGCATGATCACTCAGCACTTTCTGTTACACGCGAGAAGGTGGGGATGTCGCTGCTACAGAAGGTGGGCATTGCACAGATGGGTGACTTATTTACCGAGGGCAGATTTGTAGAAGTTGCGGAACTCCAGTACATACACAACATATCACAGATGTTTTATTTCACACATTATAGACTGAAGAGGGCCATGATGGAACTATACTCTACCTTTCCTGAAGAGCCGGCTATCCTAGATACATTACAACTAGTCATTACAACACAAGACCTTTCACACCTCATATCACGACTATACTCCTCTGCACAAGCTGAAATTCCGCATTCCACGGACAGGGCCAAGACTAGATGGGACTTGGTTTTAGACAGCCCATTGACAGAGAAAGAATGGGAACAGACATGTGCACTAACACAGATTCTGACCCCTAACGGGAATCTCAAAATCATACATTACAAATATCTGCATCAGGCATACTACACCCCGGCACGTATGTGTAGATACGGAATGCAGGTCGAATCCAGATGCAAAAGGTGCGGTGCAGAGGATGCTGATTTTGTCCATTTAGCCTGGCATTGCCCCAAAATTCAGGAATACTGGGCAGAGGTAATCACTAATCTGTCTATCATGGTGGGATCTACTGTGGAATGCACAATCCGATGCTGCTTGTTAGGCATTGTACCGCAGCTCAAATCATCTAAGCGTAAGTTCTGTGCGATCGCCTTGTTATTAGCCAAACGGCAGGTATCATAATGCTGGCACACTACTCAGGTACCCACCGCTCTAAAATGGTTACAAGACATGTCCAGTTGGAGGGACAAACTACTGACATACGAAGAGAGCCTACCACTGCGATCCAGACCGAAAGACTTTTGGTTGTATCTCACTGGATATTTGGCCACGATGGAGAGTGACACGGAGTAACACCGGCACTTGCCGGTGATAAGAGCCGACCGTAGTGGTGCCTGGGGGGGGTGGAGGGAGAGGTGTTCAGGAAAGATGTAACGATGTGTTTATACTGTATTTTATGATATGGACGAATGACAAGTGAAGGTCTCATAGTTGGGGTTTCAGGTTGTTATTTTCTGTGTGTGTTCTAATACACCTATAAAATTTGTTAAACTATAAGGCCTAATTTATGTGCTTTACGCCGCCGGACTGTTGTTGTCGGCTAAATGGCTGTGTACTATACACGTTGAAACGCACATTAACACTAACGCTGCCGGCCCCAGGGTTGTAGGCTACAGGCTGTGTATACATCTTGTGCTACAAATAAAGGTCTTACAAAAAAAATATATATATATAAAGTTTGATCGTGTTTCACCCTGACAGAGATTGTGGTGGCTTCTTGAGTAGGGTTTAATCTCCCCTTACTCAGTAACCCTATTTCCAACATTTCACCATACCTATGAATCTTTCAGTGCTATTGAATGGAGCAAAATCTGGTGTCCCCTTTCCACATGGCACATACTGTCATAATGTATGAATGGATTTTTCACCAGTGCATATGTTGTTCTATATACCCACTTTTTGATAGAGAGGTAGTCAACATTATAAAAGAGAACTGAAGGAAGGTGGAATATTATGTGGTGATGCTGGTTTCACTTCACCATGCATTGCCCTCAAAATACCTCAAAGATGGTCCTTAGATTCACAATATTAAATCCTTAGCTCAGTCCTGGTAGAGCGGAAAAGAGCAGTCAAGCTTTATTAGAGGAACATGTGTTAAGCATTTCAGAGAACCAACGTGGAGAATAAGTAATTGACAAAACTCAAAAGAAATCTGACATCCATTTATTAAAATAAAGCAGGTTTTCATATAATTAATAAAATAAAGTAAATTAGTTAAGAGCAAAACAGTACTGCAAAACTTTATCATTGCGGTCAATGGGAAAAAGCACTAGAAACAATCACTAACTTGCAGGTTGAGTTGCATGGAACCCAAGGAGATACAGGTCCCAGGGCCGAGCCACGACAGTCAGGTCGATATTATCTGGCTCAAGAAGCCCAGGTGCAGAGTTCTTCTGGCACTCATTGGTGCTGAAGGGGGAGCTGTGGGAGTGCTGGTTTTACTGCTTACACAGTGTCTGTGGGGAACCGGGTGTAAAATGCCAACAAGGAAGCTACTGACAACTTCAGATGAAGGTTTTGCAGAGTTCCCTCGAGGTGCAGCTTTGAGTAAAGGAGGCTGTTGCAGGACTGGCAACCAACAAGTCTTGTCAGTGGTAAGCTCAGTAGAAAGTTATTTCGACGTCAAGAGGTCCGGAGAAACACGATAGCCGCCTGAAACTTCATGAAAGTCAGGATTACGTTTCCCACAATGCACTGGACCATCTACTTTTGGGCGATCTTGCGTAAGACCTGATGGTAAGTGATTCTTTGGTTCTGCAGCATTGTTTTTACCTGTGGTGGGCAAGGAACTAATGCCACTAGTCTAGGGGAGTCTGGAGATGACTTTGGCTCTCAAAGGGGTCCCTCTGTCTGAAGGAACTGAACTTTGGTCCAGAATGAGTTGCAGTCATGCAGTTCCACAAACATTGCTACAAGGGTAGAGTATCACGCCTTTGCTTTGAGCAGATCCTTTTGTTGAAAGTCACATGTCACCTCTTTGTTCTTTTTTGCAAGTCAGATCATTACTGCGGTTCTGGTGCAGGGGAAGCCCTTCAGTACTAGATTTAGGGGCATTAGGGGTGTGGGTGCTATTGGCCATTGGGCTGCTAGCCCCAGTTGCTAATCCAGCCCTGAGGTGATCACATACGGAGGTGTAGGCCACATTTTCCATCCAGAATACTCTATTCAACCTCTTTTAAAAATGGCAGAAGACTTTTTCCTTAGCTGCACAGAGCAGGTAGCCCAACCCAGAGGTGTAGCTAACCTTCAGGAGTGTAAACCTTCCGAAAACCTAATTTTCCTGCTTTGCCCAGGTGCAAATGTTCCTAGGGCAGCAAGAAGGCTGTTTCCTCCTTTGGGAGTCAGCCTAGTTGCATATCACATGCATTTCAGCCTTTTAAGCTCACCGCCTTGATCTGCCACTTCACTAGCAATCCTGTCAGGGAGGGAGGTGTAACCTACTTCTCATTTGGGCCATTTTTCTGACACTTGGTTCCATTCATACCTCCTGGAATAGAGACAGATTCCTGTCTTGGTGGCAGCAGCTCCAGGCTTGCAGCCAGAGCACAGGAAAGGCTGGGGCAACCAGGTTGGCAACCTTTAAGGTAGCCACTTGGGTGCATGCCACATCGTCCTCGATAGAAGATTCATGTCAGGGGTGATGAAGCACATTGTTTGATACTAAACACAACATATTTCAATGGTATCAGAATGGAGTTGCCAACCTCAGGCTTGCCTGAGTGCCAGCCTAATTTCTCTTGTGAACCACCTATCATATATAGTAGCCTTTAATGATAAAGGCTCCTTTAGGGACATGGAAGCTTGTAATTACATGTCCATACCTTTAATATAATGCACCCTGCCTCCTAGGCTTAGGAGGCCTTCCTTAGGGGTGACTGGCATATGGTAAAAATAGTGCATTGATTTTGCCGCATGTGGTGAGGTTAAAGTTGAGTTCCAGCTGTTTTTACTGCTCCTGCAATCTGCAATGGCAGACCTGCTGTCAGTAGTTTACTTGGGTCACTCAGGGCGGCACAAACAGTGCTTCTGGTGACCCCTTTAACAACCATGCCTTGGGTACAACGTATAAGGGGATTAAAGTCCTTGACAATTGGAGTTATCAATTCACACATATCAGCTTTGGAGAGAGAGCACTGCCACTGGGGTTGTGCATCATGTTCCAGTTCATTTTTCGATCTATAACCATCAGCAATGGCAGAAAAAGTGAAGGAGCTGACCATATAAAACGGGCACTTTCCTACAAGAGCTCATTGCACTTAACTGATTGCAGGATATTTCAGAATTTCAAGTAGATACATTCAGCTCGGAACTGAGAGTATTCCTAACCTGAGGCCATGTACTCCTAAAGATCTTTCTCTGGGTTTAAGGCAGTTGCTTAACATAGGCCCTCGGATCCTCAGCAGTGAGGGGGGCCCGCGCTGCAGGCCCTCCCCCCAGCTTAGTACTCCCATCCGAGAGCTCTTTATAAAACCTGGAGTGGGGGCCCCTCCATGGACCTTGTAAGGGAGCCCCTCAAATTTGGTTATGCACTGGCTTAAGGGTTATAAAGGAGCATTGTTGGATCAGGTGAGAGGTCGATAATTGTAAATACCTGGCTGATACACAGTGGCAGAGCACATTTTTGAGTTTGGAGGGGGTGGGCGCACACTGCCTCACACTCCAGCACTCAGTTTGCCCCGATGCATCATAATAAATGCAGTGCATGATAACATTTTCTTCAGTGTCAGGCCTAAATTTTTCACCCTTGTTGGTGCAGCCAGTGCTGTGTATCTCTAGACATGTGTTTCAGGATAATTGTCCTTCTTCAGTAGAGAGTAACACGTTTTGGGGGGCTGCTGGAGATAATGCCCTAATGTGCCACAGATGTAGACTCAAGTTAACAGTTAAACATTATATCTCATTTAACCCAAGTAGATAACCAACTCTTCTTCTGGGTTAAGATCTGGCAGTGCTTTTGTTTGCAGGTCGACAATAAATCTTGATTCTAGTAGTTTAAGTTCCCTATTCCCTCCTCTATGATGGGCTGGGACAACTTTTGAGCACCTTATGACCCACTAACAGACACTGTGAGAAATGTGCACTGCCTGCTACCTCAACTCCAGGGCTGTCAATCAGGGGCCATTATAAACTCCAGGAGACGACTCAATTCAAACCATTCACTATACATGAGTAATATGTTACACGAAAAAAACACAGAACCACAGCATCTCAGAAATAGCTAACACTCTTAGGGAATTCAGATTAATTAAAATGTGGAATAGAAACAGGAACTAAATAGCTAACATGGAATCCCTTAACGTTCTTTACATTAATTGTTCAGAAATTGATTAGCGTTTTTTGTTTGTGAAGTTAAGGACATGAACATAGAGTACAACAATTGAAACAGTTGGTGTTTTCAGTATCAAATAGTGCAGTCGCTATTGCTCATAATGTACACAATCAAAACTTGGCAAGGCACATGTTTAAGCCGTGTAAGTTGTTTAAGCAATACAGTTGTAAACACTCTTCTTGCTTTTTATTGGAATTTCCTTAGTATTAATACTCATAGAGAGTCGGGAAGTCAGATCAAATCCTCCATTAGACTGTCCAAATTTGACTAAAGATGCCACCGAATTTCCAGCCTCTCAAAAAACTTCCAAGCCCAGAGATAACAAACTTAAAGTTCCTCTTCACATACAGCTTTAGCCTGGCCCAGCACCAAAACTGCACCTGTTAACTAGTGCTATTTTTCAGCTAAAATGTAAAGGTGGTGGGATATGTATTTTTTTTTAATCATGATTAGGCGTGTGCAGCCATTTTACTTACAAATTACGAATCTCGAATATCAGCCTCCCAGTCTCCTACTTTTCTTACAAGTGCAGCCTGACATAATTAACCCAAAACATTAAAAGCAGTGCTAAGACGTTCTGAAAGTGAGTGCCTCTCACAAGGTATGGTAGCTCAGTTGTTGTAATGTCGGGCTCTAGGCCCGCATTATGTTAATGAAGGAGACGCAGACACAGGGATAGTTGGCTAGTGAATGGCCTCGAGCACGTGCGCTCGGCCCCCTTTATTGACCGGGTCACCTGACTTGTGACGCCGGTGGGGGGTGGGTGTATAGTGTGGGTTACAGGTTGCAGAAAGAGTAGAACGTGCCCAGCAGGACACTACAGTTGTGAAGGTTTGATAATGCCTCACTAGACATTCTCTGCAAAAGGATGGTGCTACTGCAATAAAGCAATGGTAGCCTTGCTTTGGAAAGGTTCAAAAGATGTTCATTTTGTGGCAGTAAATAAGCAGTTTAGATATACAGATTGAAATTCAGATGTGCAGGGTACACTCCTGCATTCTGTGGTCCAGCTATTTATGCAGGTATTTTTTGCTGTGATTGTGACATCTAGCCGATGATCTGTGGTAAGAGGCATGGTAATGTTGCATGCAAGTGAGCATTCACAGGTACACGGCTGAGCTGGCTTTCAAAAACACCAGTCATGTATTTCACTCACTGAGTCTTATACATAGGAGAGGAAGTGTTGTTAGACCAGAGCTGCCAAATTTGAAACTGGGGAACGAGTGTCAGCGTCAGTTCCATATCCTGAAATTCTGGGCAAATCGCTTAATCTTGCCATGGCTAAATAATTAATTTGTGCAATGTAACTGGTTAGACACAGCCCTGTCAAACTGTCACTTTGCAATGTTTTAACAAAACTGCTTTGAAGCATTTATGCAATCCTTTGCCTTTCATGACAATATGACGTTGCACATGCGGGGAGACAGAAGTAACAGAATGAAGCAGCGGCCTGCAATTCACTCACTTCCTGTGGTTGCTGCCTTGACACAAACTATCCCAACTTCTGAGGATGGTGGAAAATATGGTGACATTGCGATTCTACTCTATTTAAAAATTACTGTTGATTGCTTCAATGTCTCAAACTGAAGGATGAGGTCGAAAACACAGACACAGCCTTGTAAACAAATAATTTCATTTCATTAACCTTCACTGCCAGATAAAATCACTCCCAGCGTCCCCTCGCATGTATCTTCGAACATAACATGAGGATAGGTTAAAACTTTTTGAGAGCAAGAGGAGCAGTCAGGGCCCCTCTTTTGTGCCTGTACCTCATGCCAGGTACCCATGTGTGCACTTGTGCCTCTCTTTGCCACCCTGAAATCGGTGCTTAAATTGTGCCGGTGTTGTGTAATATCAGGTATCCCCTCGGGATCGTGTATCCCCCTCGCTTCGGCAGATTCCGGACGTCCTGCAGATTGGAGAGCTCGGACGAGCCCCCAGTAGCCCCGCCCACCCCAGGCGAGAAGAACCTCGGATTCTGCAGCCAGAACCAGCAGCGCGCCGAGCAGAGCTGCTGATAGAAATGCACGCATTGCAGACGGGTGATTCTTACACAGCCATAAATCCCTTACGTCTTGGAGACAGAAGAGGAAATAATTCACGGTGCTGAAATTAGCTCATAATACAATTCTTTTCTGGGCAAAGTCCAACTGCTGGCTAATATATTACGATCCCGGATAAAGAGTTATTTTAGGAAGCACGATACATGTGTGACATTTTAATAATTTCAGTGAAATTATGAGTGACATTTCAACGAATATGACTGACACTTTTTAGCAAGCAAAAGTCAAGCAATTAAACATACAGGGAATCATATAAATATCTGAAATTACAACCATTTGAGCACCAACAAACTCTAAGAAGTAATTGCACTAACGGGGGTGGGGGGTGCCAAAAGTGACGGCAAGCTAATCTGCCAATCAATGCGCCCTTGCTGAGTGGTGGCCTGAGTAAAAGCATCCATAAAAACGGAAAGTAAGCCAAACATAAGCAAATGCTCGATTTACGATATGTTTAGAGAGAAGAGCCAGTGTGGAAATCAGCATATTCAGGACAATGTCTGCAATTTAACCGCCCATTATATATACCATCCCTAATACAAACAAAGTTATCCTCTAAGCAAAGTGATAGTCAGCAAACTCGCCATAAACAACACAGGTGGAAACAATCATTTTAAACATGCGATGGAGTTAATCCAGAAACATGTGGCTGCAGGCTGAGCCAAGGAATTTAATAAATACGTGACTCTCTTCAGTTATACTATGCCCATTCACCATGTTTACTACATGAAAATGAGACCAAGCACAATGCAAAGGAAAAGTGATAATCACAATTGTAGAAAGCCCAAAATACAGTGATTGCTGCCTAAATTATCAATAAATGATGACCTTATACCTGATGGTGCAGAACCCTCACAATCTCAATTCAAAATATAAACGATGAAAAGACTTCGGTAGAACGTCAGACACAAATGTTTAAATGCACCCTTACTTTGAAAACAAAACAAAAAAGAAAAATGAAACAATGCCCCATGCATAATTATTCACCATTTGCTGTTGTATTAAGATAACTTCTGCTTATGCACAGAATACAACTCGATTTTTCCAGGAGGCCTCTGATGTTTCGTAATATATGTACTGCGATTTCAAATGCTCAGGGTCATAACCAGGCGGGACAGAATACGAATGAATGATGGTCGAATTCGCTAAATTATTTTCTTACATGCTCAAAGGCACGAATTTCAGGAACTAGACCCCAGCATGACCATCGGCATGACGTGTAGTGCGCCCCAGAGCCTCCAACAAATGAGAAGATGAATCATAATGTTCATAAACCTGTGAGGGGCAGTTAAGTGTACCCCCCTGTGCCAACATGCGAAGGTCTGCATAGGTGAATGTTGAGAGTGTGGGTGGGACGCGATACACGTGTCGACTCCAAAATGAAAACTAAAACCCGCCGGATGTATGCTTTTACCACGCATGCCTTTACAATGCGGTATTTACAACGCATGCCTTTACAACGCATAGCGCTTTGGGGTGCTGGATAGTGAATAGTTTAATTTACTATTCCAACTCCAGTCCCCGTGGATAGTAGGGAAGGTGTTGGATAGTAAATTAAATGTATTCCCTATCCTAGAGCGCCCCCCAGCGCAATGCGTTGTCATGGTTTGCGTTATAAAATTTGCGTCGTAAAGGCACTGCGTGGTAAAAGTTGCGTTGTAAAGGATGTTTCCCAAACCCGCCTCCTACCTCATAGTCAACTTGTCCAACGGAAGTCTGCCAGAGACGGGCAAGCTAAAAAAATAAAACCTTGCGCCTAGGAGGCCAACTACCCTGCATGCAGTAATCACAAGGGAAGCGCGCCTTGAATAAAACAACGACGATAAGCTGCAATAGACAACTTGGAAGTGCTGTTGATTATTGTTTCATGAGGCTTCACTGTGCTCCAGTTCACCATCTATTTAAGTTCCTGACACAGTCAGACACAGGCACGCTTTCTATAGCACAGTAAGTTCGCTGTTGAAGCTCCTTGTTACAGCATGCCTGGGGGTGTTTGGGGGTCCCTAATTTGCATATGCTGTCCACTATTCTAGTAGGCACCTTGCACCAGTCCAAACAACCCTTATTGATGGTAGGTTTAAAGACAACCTATATAGAAATCTATCCTAACGGTAGCTGTGGAGAGCAGCCTTCAGGCTAAGTCGTGAAGGAATGTAAAGCAGCTTGTTTTATCAGTCGATAATCTCATGAATGACCAAATGAAAGGAGGACCACACCAGGTATATATATAAAATATATGTATTTATTCTAAACACATCACCCTAGTCTCTTTATGAGGGTAGAGGTAAAAGTACATTCAGTAAACTTATTTTGTACACAGTAAATTAACACAATATATACGTTGAGCCCTAGGGCGTACCAAACCATATATTTAGAAGGTGGTATAAGAACCACGACTGACATAGATACAAGGTCTAGCGCCTTTAGAACCACTGGGGCCACCATGAACCACCCAAGGTAGTGACACAGGGGACCCACGGGGGACGTGCGCAGTGTCTAAGCACAGCCGCGAATCACCAATAAATTCTAGGACGGAAAGTCGCGATTGGGAAATTACAGATTAAGGACACTTAGAAGATGACTTGGAGCAAACCCCTTTAGAACTAGGAGGTTCTAGAGACAACACCCACGGGAGCACCGGAGTACTCGAGTTACCTCACCCAGGGAAGCCGGGTGCATAGGTGACTTTTCGTGTCGGGTTTCATCGTCGATTTCAATGGCAAGCTGCTGAAGAATGCTGCAGGCGACCAAGTGGAAAGTGTCCAGGTGGATCCAAGGGTGGATCGGAGATCTGAAGAACCCAGAAGCAGAGGGGACATCATTTGGGTCACTAGCCAGTGACCAGGAAGGTGATGAACAGATGCCCACCGATGTCGGGTGATTTCAGGTGAAGAAGGTGAAGCTTGACTGTTCAGCCACGAGGACCAGGAGGTGTCGAGGATGACAAGTAACTGGATTCTAGCTGTCCCACTAAGGATTTTGAGTGCTCCGGTGTCAGTTTCCGGATCAGACCCAACAAGCCTTGGCAACAGCAACCCACGCAGAAATCAAAGATTGGCTTTGGTGAAGACCAGTAAGGTCTGAGGGACTCACCCTTTGAAGGGGAGTCAGGGCACGTCTGGTGCAACCAGGGAAGCAAAATAAACAGGAGAGTTACATTCGTGGGGACCCACCAGTCGACAGACCAGGGATTGCGAAGGGCCCTCGAGCGGAAATGCTAGAAGCAGGCTCGCGGAACACTCGTGTAGTGTAGGCCCACAATCTTTGGTGCAAATGGTGCTCGGGGCATGGACTACAAGCAGCCCAATGCGCAGCTTCTGGAAGCTCGGGAAGTCGATGCCTTTGCAAATATGACGTGTCCAAGAGTTCCGGTCCCACGTCACTCGTGAGGGCAGCAGGTCTCAGCTTTGCTGGGATCTTGTGTCGGCCTGGAGAAGTCTGGAAATCCGTGTCCTGAGTCCCAAATCCATCGGGTTCCAGTGGGAGCCTTGGAAATGCAGACAGGCAAGATGCTTCTTTGGTGCCTGTTTGAACAGGGGAGTTGATCCTTGGCCCCAAGGGAGATTATTCCGTCTTCTAGTCGATGTAGAATGTCAAAGTTCCAGGATATATGCTGCAGAGTTTCGTCCAGGTGTAATCTGAAGTCCTAAGGACTGGGATCCCATATTTATACTAAGTTAGGGGGTTGGACATACTCTAGGGACCCACCTATGGGATGTTCCAGGGAGGGGGGTGGTTACACCCCTTTCCCTTTGTCCAGTTTCAAGCCAGAGCAGGGGCTGAGTGCCCCTGCTGCCGGTTTGAACTGGGGTATGCACAAGATCACCAAGTGTGCCCCAAACACTGTCAGAAAAGCATTCTATGAAGCCACTAACCCAGCCCCAATACACTAAAGCCTGTCTGGGAGGTGGTTACACCTCCCTGTGACAGGAAATCTAATGTCCAGGCCTCCCCTGCCAGAGTTTCATCCAGCAGCAGGAGATCAGACTCATGTCTGTGGCTGCAGCATCCATCTTGTGATGCTGGGGCTCTTTTAAACTATTACCGGTTAGGTAAGTGGGTACATGTCTTCTCCCTCTAGTAGGGTGGAATTCTACCCCCGCCGCCAGGACTGGCGGGGGGGGGGGTAGGATTCCAAAGTGTTTGACACCAAACACAACATGTTTTCATGCAGCCATTCCAAAGTTAGCATTAACCAGGAGGTTATAATGCATTTAAGAGTATATGGTCTGGCTGCATCACAGAACAGCCTCAGAGAATAGATGCCGAAAGCTGCAGAGGGGTCCTGCTCATGCATGGGCCCCCTCTCACACAAAACCAAGCACTCTGCCTTCAGGAATGATAAGGCCTGCGATAGGAGTGACTTATAGGTTTATATGTGTCAGTGATTAAAGGTAGATATAGGTAACCTATATCTTAGTAAGGGGTGCATGCACCACCTTACCCAGGCTGTAGTAGCAGACCTGTGGTGCCATTTTGGAAGGCTTCCCAGGGGTGGCATAACAAATGCATCAGCCCCTGGTGGCATCTGGGGTACCTATGCCCTTGGTATCCAAGGTACCATATACTGGGGACTTACAAGGGTAACCCTGTAACCATTCTGGAGTGTACCTAATGTACATGTAATCATTTTAGAGAGGAAGCAGCTAGGCTGGTGTCATGGTTAGCAGGGCCCCAGCCAAACTGAAGTAAAAAAACAGTGAAACAACAGTTAAAAGTGGGGGTAACCATAGTAAGCAGATCCTACTCTCCTACACTGTGTTGTTTTTGCACTGGTGTAAAGTTATCACAATACAGCCCTCGATAGCCTAAACAAGAACCTTCCCGTTGGTTAAATGCCAACCTTGCATGTAATAGTGACATAATTCATAGTTCCTTCAGTCGTGTTTGTTGGGGTAAATAAAATAATAAACAGTGTAGGAACTAAGGATCACTTGCCTCGTTCCCATATTTACACTCTCGCGCCTCACCTCCCCTCGACTGATGCTTGCTTGAGTTTGTCATTACTCTTTTCTATAATTTAGTACCATTTATTAAAGCTTTGGGGAATGGGCGGTAATACTCATTTTGTGTAAAGGTAATGTCGATTTAAGTGCCTATACTGGAGCCCAGGTCATGTGTGGAATGGTGAAAGCTGCCGTCCGCATTCAAGGTAATACAATATTTAGTTAAACGTGAAATGTAAACAGAACTGTCCCTGACACTGATTACCTCAAGGGCCACACTGAACCACAGTCCCTGCTGCACAGTTATTTGTTGTGCGGGCTCGACTGGTGCTGCATCACTGCTCGCAGTCAGAACAGTCATCCGACCTGAAGGAAAGAGGGCTGAGCAAATAACAGTGAGCACCTCGAACTCCTCAGGCCAGTTCTGCCAGCTTGCCCCCTGCAGCCCGCCTTTCGGCTGCACAATCATTGGACAGATCCTTACAGTCACTCTCATGAAGTTGGGTCACGTGAATCAGAATGTTGGGACCAAGTAAAATGTATCCAGAGCAGAGCGCAGTTGAGTCTTCTCCCAAGCTGCGAGCACCGCAAACAAGGGCTGGAAACTTTGCTCAGACAGACACTGTGAATTAATATATTGCAGTGCTCCTGCTTGACACTGAGGAAGCGCTATAATGCGTTATGATTATTTTTAATGCGGTGATGCGAGCACTTGTCTTCAAATGCCTTAGGATCACGCGTACTGCGTGGCACTTGGCAGGGTTGCAAATACCTGCCTTTGCTTGCTTCTGTAAGCTTCAGTGCGTGTACCTTTGTTTTTCATGGCAAGTTTCTGTGTGTTTGCATGTGTGCCTGTTTGTGGTTGCATTTGTGAGGGAATGCATTATGTGGATGTGCATGTGTTTGGGCACCTGTATGCTTTTGTTTTGTTTGTTCCAGTTTATGTGTGTGTGCCCTTATCTTCCACGGCAGTTTGCTGTGCTCATGTTTTCATTTGTGTGGGCATGCAATGTGAGTGCATGTGTGGTTGCATGTATGCCTCATGTACAGACTTGATTGCTGCAATGTATCTTTCAAAGTTAAGATATAAGATCTTTTACAAGATACTAAATTGCATCCTGAACTGTCATGTTCTGGTAAATAAGAGCAAATACAACAGTCTAAACAGTATGAGTCTCATTTAAAGTTTTGAAATGGATGGAGACATGCAGGTTCCTGCTCTCCTGAAAATGAGCTGTTCCGCACAAAACCAAATGAGATGCATATTAAATGTATCAGATATGACCCTTGACCCTCGGGTAGGTCGCTTCCCCGCCGCTACAGCGCCTCCTTAGCCTGCCAGCCAGCCGCCTCCTCAGCCTGCCAGCCCTCTCCTGCACCCCGTGTGCCAGCAGCCCCTGACTCCGCGCCACCGCTTTTCCCGCCGCTGTCCCTCGCCGTTTTTCCCGCCACTGAGCCCCCCCCTGCGGCCCCGCCCCCCAGTGCCCATTGGCAGCCTGCCCTACCGCCTCCCAGCTGACCCCAGTTAAAGGGAGGCTGCTGCGCGACGGAGACAGCGACCCTTGACCCTCGGGTAGGTCGCTTTCCAGCTGCTACAGCGCCTCCTCAGCCTGCCACCAGCCGCCTCCTCAGCCTGCCAGCCTTCTCCTGCACCCCCCCCTGTGTGCCAGCAGCCCCTGACCCCGCGCCACCGCTTTTCCCGCCGCTGACCCCCGCCGTTTTTTCCCGCCACTGACCCCCCTGCGGCCCCGCCCCCCGTGCCCATTGGCAGCCTGCCCTCCCGCCTCCCACCTGACCCCTCCTCCCCCTCCCACTTATGGAGACCGCGCAGCGGATGCACGCAGCGGGCGCGCCAAAGGCAAGCCCGTCTGCGCCCGTCCGCACCTGGCCGCGCCCAGTGCCAGGACCCCTGGCCCCTGAAGATGCCAGCCAACACGATGGACGTACGACGCCGCCACCCTCAAGCACTCAAACCCGACCGGAACCCCGCCTGCTACCGAGCCACACCAAAATGCACCCACGGACCCTTAACCTGCCAAGCCTGCAAGTTCACCTGCCTCCGGACCATCACTGCATCCGAAAGGCCAGGCACCAGCAACAACCACCTCAAGTGCATCCTGCTCAACACCCGCTCCGTACACAGACACGCCGTCGAACTCTGGAACCTGCTCGACTCAACATCTCCAGACGTCGCCTTCCTCACGGAAACATGGATGAACGCCTCCTCAGCACCCGACATCGCATAGCCATCCCGGACGGATACAAGATCACCCAGAAGGACCGCGTCAACCAGACCAGAGGAGGCATCGCCATCGTCCACAGGAACACCATCCGCATCACGACCAACTCCGACGACACCCTCACCGCCGCCGAGCACCTCCACTTCCAGATACACACCGACCCCAAGGCCACGCACACAATTCAGCGAAGCCATCGCAGACTTCATCAGCCCGCACTCCCTCGCCTCCTCTGACTACATCCTCCTAGGGGACCTCAACTTCCACCTGGAGAACAACAACGACAGCAACACCACTACCCTGCTGGACAATCTCGCCAACCTCGGACTCAAGCAACTGGTGAAAACCCCCACCCACTACGCCGGCCACACGCTTGACCCCGTCTTCTCCTCCAGCAAGCACATCGCCTTCAGCCACTCCACCGGACTTCACTGGACCGATCACAGCTGCATCCACTTCAGCTTCAAGAGAACCACGATCCACCACCCGCAACAAGTTCCCCGCAGGAGCTGGAGCAAGATCACGGCCAACCAGCTCACCACCTCCCTCAGCCAGAACCCTCCCACCAACACGACGGACCCCAACGAAGCAGCCCGCATCTTCACACAGTGGCTCATCAACTGTGCCGACGACCTCACACCACTGAAGAACCCTCCCAGCAGACACGGCAGCAAAAAAGCCTCGTGGTTCACCAATGAACTCAAAACATCCAAGAAAAACTGCCGCACCCTCGAAAAAGCCTGGCGCCACGACCATACCACAGAAAACATGACCGCTCTCAAGAACGCCACCCGCACACACCACCAGCTGATCCGCACCACCAAAAGGACATCATTCAAAGAACGCCTGGACAACCACACCCACAACAGCAAGGAACTCTTCAGCATCGTCAAAGAGCTCTCCAACCCCAGCGCCGGAAACAACAACATCACACCCTCGCAAGACCTCTGCGACTCACTCACCTCCTTCTTCCACCGCAAGATCGCCAACATACACAACAGCTTCGACGCACCAACCACGCACCCAACCACCGAAAAAATGCCCCCCCACCACCACCCTCTGCAACTGGACCCCGGTCAGCACCGAAGACACCACCCGCACGATGAACACCATCCACTCCGGATCCCCTACCGACCCCTGCCCCACCACGCCTTCAACAAGGCCGGCTCCATCATCGCACCCCAACTCCGGAACATTATCAACATCTCCTTCAACACCGCCACCTTCCCGGAGAGCTGAAAGCATGCCGAGCTCAGCGCCCTCCTAAAGAAACCGACAGCGGACCCCACCGACCTCAAGATCCTTCCGCCCCATCTCGCTCCTCCCTTTTCCTGCCAAAGTCATCGAGAAGACCATCAACATACAGCTCACCGCCTTCCTCTAGACGAACGGATCACTCGACCCCTCACAGTCCGGTTTCTGAGCCAACCACAGCACCGAGACTACCCTCATCGTAGCCACCGATGACTTCAGATCCCTGCTTGACAACGGGGAAACAGCTGACCTCATCCTCCTGGACCTCTCTGCAGCATTCGACACAGATATGGCTGTTGTAGTTCGGACTGGACTGTTCCCATGGGGCAACAGGGTCAGAGCTGATTTGCATAAAGCCATTATCTGACCCAGGGTGGTGTGGAGTGCAAAAAAACGATGGATTTGGGCCCAGATCTTTTGACTGGGGGAGTGTGTGACATTGATCCACATTCAGTCCATCACTTGTTGTTTTTTGCAATTGCCGCCCTAAGTGCGCTGGGGATGCCCAGACGTGGGTCCCAGGCACTCCACACCACTTGGAGTCAAGCTAGCCGGGCTGAAGAGAGGTGTTACCTCGAAACCGGTCCGGTCCTCGGATGCTTGATTCCGGTCTGGGAAAGATATGGCTGTTGTAGTTCGGACTGGACTGTTCCCATGGGGCAACAGGGTCAGAGCTGATTTGCATAAAGCCATTATCTGACCCAGGGTGGTGTGGAGTGCAAAAAAACGATGGATTTGGGCCCAGATCTTTTGACTGGGGGAGTGTGTGACATTGATCCACATTCAGTCCATCACTTGTTGTTTTTTGCAATTGCCGCCCTAAGTGCGCTGGGGATGCCCAGACGTGGGTCCCAGGCACTCCACACCACTTGGAGTCAAGCTAGCCGGGCTGAAGAGAGGTGTTACCTCGAAACCGGTCCGGTCCTCGAATGCTTGATTCCGGTCTGGGAAAGATATGGCTGTTGTAGTTCGGACTGGACTGTTCCCATGGGGCAACAGGGTCAGAGCTGATTTGCATAAAGCCATTATCTGACCCAGGGTGGTGTGGAGTGCAAAAAAACGATGGATTTGGGCCCAGATCTTTTGACTGGGGGAGTGTGTGACATTGATCCACATTCAGTCCATCACTTGTTGTTTTTTGCAATTGCCGCCCTAAGTGCGCTGGGGATGCCCAGACGTGGGTCCCAGGCACTCCACACCACTTGGAGTCAAGCTAGCCGGGCTGAAGAGAGGTGTTACCTCGAAACCGGTCCGGTCCTCGGATGCTTGATTCCGGTCTGGGAAAGATATGGCTGTTGTAGTTCGGACTGGACTGTTCCCATGGGGCAACAGGGTCAGAGCTGATTTGCATAAAGCCATTATCTGACCCAGGGTGGTGTGGAGTGCAAAAAAACGATGGATTTGGGCCCAGATCTTTTGACTGGGGGAGTGTGTGACATTGATCCACATTCAGTCCATCACTTGTTGTTTTTTGCAATTGCCGCCCTAAGTGCGCTGGGGATGCCCAGACGTGGGTCCCAGGCACTCCACACCACTTGGAGTCAAGCTAGCCGGGCTGAAGAGAGGTGTTACCTCGAAACCGGTCCGGTCCTCGGATGCTTGATTCCGGTCTGGGAAAGATATGGCTGTTGTAGTTCGGACTGGACTGTTCCCATGGGGCAACAGGGTCAGAGCTGATTTGCATAAAGCCATTATCTGACCCAGGGTGGTGTGGAGTGCAAAAAAACGATGGATTTGGGCCCAGATCTTTTGACTGGGGGAGTGTGTGACATTGATCCACATTCAGTCCATCACTTGTTGTTTTTCGCACTCTAATACAGCGCCTCAGCAACATCGGAATCCAATGGAAAGCACTGGAGTGGATCACCTCGTTCCTCGCTGGAAGAACCCAGAGAGTCCGCCTCCCCCCGTTCCGTTCCGCGGCCACCGAAGTCATCTGCGGCGTACCTCAAGGATCCTCACTCAGCCCCACCCTCTTCAACGTCTACATGAGCCCCCTCGCAGCCATCGCACGCCAACACAACCTTAACATCATCTCATACGCCGACAACACCCAGCTGATCCTCTCCCTCACCAAACGACCCGGCCAACGCCAGAGCCAGCCGACACGAGGGAATGAAGGACGTCGACGAATGGATGAAGGACAGCCGCCTGAAGCTGAACTCAGACAAGACGGAAGTCCTCATCCTGGGATCATCACCCTCCGCCTGGGACGACTCCTGGTGGCCCCCTGCCCTGGGCACCACCCCCAAGCCAACGGACCACGCGCGAAACCTGGCCTTCATCCTGGACTCCGCCCTTGGAATGACAAGACAAGTCAACGCCGTGTCGTAAGTCAACACCCTGCGCATGCTCCGTAAGATCTTCCGATGGATCCCCACCGAAACCAGGAAGACGATCACCCAGGCACTCGTCACCAGCCAAATGGACTACGGGAACACCCTCTACGGGGGAACCAATGCCAAACTACAGAAAAGACTTCAACGCATACAGAACGCCTCTGCACGACTCGTCCTGGACATCCCCCGCCACAACCACATCTCCGCCCACCTGAGAGACCTGCACTGGCTCCCCGTCAGCAAGAGGATCACGTTCAGACTCCTCACCCACGCACACAAAGCTCTCCACGACCTGGGCCCCAAATACCTCAACAACCGCCTCACTTTCTACACGCCCACCCGCCAGCTGCGATCGACCAGCCTCGCCCTCGCCACCGTACCACGCATCCGCAGAGCCATCACCGGAGGAAGATCCTTCTCCTACCTGGCGGCCAAGACATGGAACTCCCTCCCCATCCACCTACGGCTGACCCAGGACCATCTCTCCTTCAGGAAGCATCTCAAGACCTGGCTTTTCGAGCCTTAACGGACCCCCCCCAGCGCCTTGAGACCCTTCCGGGTGAGTAGCGCGCTTTACAAATTGTTCTGATTGATTGATTGATTGATATCATATGGAAATGATTTAGATGATTAGTATGAAAAGAGTTGGAAAAGATAGCTTCCTGTTTTTATCAAGTATGTTAGTGGCTCTAGGTGTTGTGCTCACAGAGTTTCTTGTTAATTGATTGGGATTTAGCCATAAACTTGTAATAAGGGCCTTTCTTGTCTCTTGCAAAGATAAACTCGTTTGTTTTCACTCTCTGTCTTAAGTTTCTCTGGGAAAGCCCTGCTCTTGTCACACTTTAAGGGGGTATTGGATGACTGTCTCGCTCCTAAGCACCCACTAACTAGTAATATTTTGCAATCATAATACTGACCGTAACAGGCAAAGCGCCAATATATCCCAGGGTAAATTCATCCCACACCTTTTCACTTAAATTTAGTCGCACCTGGGTGGCAGCTAGCACGGTCATATAAACTTCCTACTAATACCTAACGATGGACCGAGGGAAGGAAGCAGCAGAGCTGTTTGAGAGTCTAGTGAGAGGGGAGACAGTGACAACCTCCTTAGCTAGTGGTAACACTAATAAGAAAAAAGAGGGATTGCGGGAGAAATTCCAGAGATTGGAAAAATTAAGAATGGCTGAAAACTCTAAATGGTGGGATGGAGCTACTTTGGAACAATATATAAGGCTAAAGAGAATACCTAGGGGGCTTCGCTCTCAAATACTACCTACTTATGATGATCTTGATGAGGATCTACTATTATCATGGGAAAGGGAATTGACCTCTAACTCAAACAACTTAATGTCAATTCTAATAGAAAATGCAGATAGAAAAGTCAAGAAATTACAGACTGATATAGCACAGATAGAGCTGGAGATTAAGGAGCTAGACCTTAAGGAGGCAACGGATAAGAACTACGAGATACTCAAGGAAGTTCTCAATAAACACCAGGAAGATATTAAGCAAAGGAAAGCCCGCAAGCTCAAAAGAGATGAGATTGATTATTCACAAGGCCGTATCTTCACATTTGCGAAAAAATATGACCATTTGGTAGAGAGGGACAACAAGAATGATAAACTAGCGGCCACGAATATGTCATCTGTGAGCTCTATCTCGACATCTGTGGAAACCCTACCAAGTGAGAGTGAGACGGAAGGAGCCTCTAGTGGCAGTAACCATGATTTTGGTTTTTTAAGAGAGGTGAAAAGGATAAAACGGGGGAAAAGGGAGCAGCCAAGACCAAAGGAAAATACTGTAAGAAAACAAGTAGAGGAAAGAGAGGAAAGGGTAAAGGAGCAGGACAAACAAGGGATGAGGTTAAGATCCTGGAAGGAACCGAGTCAGAACTAAATCAGATCAAGGGAGTAGAGGTTATCAATTTGAGTGACCAGATTTTGACCACAGACTTGGTACTAGAAAAAGGAATGGGTTTTTGTCCCAGGGAGAAGGGTGATATGTACAATACTATGATTGATTTGTTCAAATTTACGAGGAATTTAAAACTAAAGAAGTTTTTTTAATGCAACCACAAACCGAATAAAAGCATGACCACTACCATCAGTGACATGTCTCACGATGTTATAACTATTCAAGACATTAGAGATGCAGAAATATTGTTATCTATTGCAGATGATGATCGTGACCATATGTCTATTGATGAATTATTGTGGGAACATGATATAGCTATAGACACTAGTATTTCCAGTGGTTTGAGGAACAAATCCAGATGGACTCCAATATTACCTAGTGGCAATAATGTAGATGTATTCCATAAATTGATGACCGAAGATATGTATAAACACCTTAGACATGAGAACAAACATCACCAGAGACTTTTGGATAATCTATCTAGGAATGAACAAAGGGCCTTGAAAGATTTAAGTACACTTGACAATATTATTATAAGGGAGTCGGACAAAGGGGGGAATATTGTAGTCATGAACACTAAGGACAATAATATGGAAATACTGTCACAACTTGAGGATACGACATACTATGATAAGTTATCAGACAACCCAATGGAACCACTCACCACTCTAATCAACACGCACCTGAGAGAATGGTTGAATAGTGGCCTAATAAACCAAGATGAATACTTCTATCTCAAAATTGATAAACCGAGATTCCCTTGCATATACACCTTACCCAAAATTCATAAGAACCTAGAGACACCACCAGGTAGACCTATAATCTCAAGCATTGGGGGGCCAACAGAGAAATTGTCACAATATGTGGACACATTCCTACAACCGATGGTTCAAAATTTACCGGCATACATCAGAGACACGAAACATATTTTGAGTATCTTATCTGATGTGTCATGGGGGGAGGGCATGATATTGGCCACTTTGGATGTGACCTCCCTTTACACCAACATTAGGACTGATCTGGGTATCAAAGCTGTGACGAAATTCCTGAGTACAAGACCGGCGAGTCACTGGGCGCATGCTGAAATGATAATCAGAATGATTGAACTTATTCTAGAAAATAATGTGTTTCTCTTTGATGCAAAGTGGTACAGGCAGAAACAGGGTGTGGCCATGGGCTCCAGATTCTCTCCTTCGTATGCTAATCTCTTTATGGGATGGTTTGAGGAGGAGTGGATCTGGAGCCCTAGGGGTACACCTTGGAATGAATCCATTATATTTTGGGGTCGTTAAATAGATGACTGTATACTGATTTGGTCTGGAAGTATGGCAGACCTTACCCAATTTTGTGAACGATTGAATAATAATGATATGGGCATACATTTCACACACAATTTGAGTACCACACACATGGAATTTTTGAACCTGAACCTCTTTATTGAGGACAATAGGATACAGACTAACCTGTACCGCAAACCAACCTCATGCAACGCGTTACTGCATGCTTCCAGCTCGCACCCTAGGCACCAGATCAACTCCATACCTTATGGTGGATTGACTAGGGCAAGGAGAAATTGCAGCAAAGACGAGGATTTCATTGTCTGCAAAGACAACATGAGGCAGAGATTTATAACCAGAGGTTATAAATCTGAGATAATCAGAAAAGCAGAACGCAAGGTAGAGAGTATGGCAAGAAGTGATACCCTTAAAGATAAAGCACGTGATCCTAAGGCTCAGTCCCATGTGAGACTAGTAACTAATTACAATGTAGCAGCTATCACACTTAGGAAGAGTATGCAAACCCATTGGAATATACTTACCAGTGACAAAACACTGAATAAGTATATTGCTAAACAGCCCCTAATTACATACAGACGAGGCAAAAACATTAAAACATTGATCAGTCCGAGTTACCCAAAATAAAGCATGAGACAACAGAACTGGTTGGAACAGAGATGTGTGGGATTTCACAAATGTGGGTGCTGCATGATAAAATGCATATGTGGAAGCTTTTATATAGGCAGCACGATCAGGTCACTGAAAGAACGAATATATGAACATTTGAGGGCCATTAAATATAAGAATACACGGTATGCAACTGCATCACATGTCAATGATTGCCGAGAACAAACGGGAAACAAAACAATTGTATTCAATGTCATAGAAGAGGTGAATCCAGACTAGAGAGGTGGCAATCATGAGTTACAACTCAGACGGAGAGAGGCTCTCTGGATTTTGAAGCTTCAGGCAGTAGAACACGGCATGAGCTCTGACCACGAATTACACTACTTCCTGTGGGATTGAATGAATGAATGACTATAATATGAATATGAGATTTTAAGTCTGCTGAATATGTACTATGTCTATGTATTGGGGGATTACAACAATGATTACTAAGTTTAAGAACAGTATGCTGCCTGATCATTACATTGTGTGACCACTGACTCAGACGCTTATGAACAATGTAATACTGTGACGGGTTACTTACATCTGTTGACATATATTGGAAGTTGTAAATAAGGGCTTTATATGTTGTACTGGAGCAATTTATTTTGATTTTTTATGTGTCTATAATTTTTGATTCCCACCTTAAAATACTTTCCTAAAATTCCTCCTGATAGATGTTGGTTCCAACTGATCAATGATGGTCGCACTATTAATGAGCACCGTGTAGCACCCTTTTCCAATTACTCTCCGCTTCAGAACATCACGATACACGGGGATACTTATGGAATCCACTAGAATATGACAGCAGTTTTGCAGATTGGGAATTAATCATACCTTAGATTTTCTATGATCATGCTGGGGCATGGAGTAATAACGGATCGTGAGACCCCGGTTAGCACATGCAGATTATATTGTAGGTAATTTTACCGTGGATACGAATTTTGAACAGGGACTTTGCGAAGCGGCAGAGAAAGTCAAATAATTATATTTATAAAGATTTGTGATATATTTGTCTTTGCAAATGTACCGGATAGAGATAAATCCCACGGATGAGGCGAATATACTTTAGATGGACACCTAATATGGCGTCCCTCTACAAGACGCGTGACCATCGGGTAGGCGGTCTAGTTTATTTGCGTCCTACCGGGTCGCAGGATACTTGAGACCACTTCCGCATTTGAGGTGCGGACTCGCTTTCACAACACGGAGACGCCGGATAAGGGTGGACGCTGCTTGGAGGTAGCCGAATACAGGTACGTGGTGATGACACCTTCTCGTAACTGATCGGTTGATGTTGCTGATTGCAGCCGGTAACATTCTTGGCTAACGGTATTCCCGTTTTGTCTCTCGTTTTTTACATGTAGCGCTACGGATTTACAGACAAACGTGTTGGAAGCTTTATAATTCACAGATATACACAAGTGAGTGATTATTGTAGCATAGCTTTAATTGGAATGACAGATGTTTTGGGCTGTGTGACCCAGATCAGGGTCCAAGGCAGGTTGAGAGATGTCGAATTGTTTTAGTATAACAATACGATAATTTGTAACATAGAAATTAGTAAATCGAGTATAACTTATGGAGTACCTTTCCTGATTGCATCCATTATATTTGGTTACAGATACTGAATTCAAATACGACGAACTTGCTTTTGATTTACCCAGCGTATATTAGGCTGGGACGGAATTATAACCAGCCAGAAGGTACATTTTTGACCTCTCATGATATTTAGATGGCATTAAGATATAACGATCTGTTTGGAGGACTTATTGTCTGTTCATTTGATATGATTTAGGCGCAAAAGATTTTGCTTATGACCAACAAGGTAGGCCTGAGGTACGCCTCAGTTTTTATACGTTAGGCGAGCTGCACTTCTGTCACGAATCTCTTCTACGATTACAATTTTGCGATGCATTATTAGACCACACCCCTTGTCCCCACGACAGTTAGACTCACGTGGTGAAAATAGCCGACCAAGTTTGCTTCACTATACACCGCCATCATTGATTATACTATTCTCGCCCTTAGTGCACCGCATGTTCGTGGGGCACCCGGTGCTAAATCATTCGTAGACGACCTGATTCTGGGTCAGGGTTTCGTAAGTAGCAGAGCAGCTACCTCGCTGCGATCTATTGAAAGTTTTCAATACATTGCGGAGCTGATTTGGTCTGTTGGGATTTGTTGCACAATTTTTCCCATCGTTCAGAGTAATAGTTTGCCACCTGCACTGAGAGGCACCACACAAGCCATAAGCATAATCATGTGATATGTTGGAATATATTTTGAGATACGCCCACTAAATCTAGGGCTTACACTATATCATTTTTATATGTTTTTCCAGCCCTGAGGAAGTCGTGGGTTATCATCCTAAACGACGAAAACACGTGTCAGCTGGAGTTGGAACAACTTGAATAACATTAAAAAGAACATCTTTGTCAAACGTCCATGTTGATTCTGAATGACAAACTAATCTGTTGAGATATGTACTGTGGTGTGCTAGGTTTCTTTTGTTGTAAATTATAGGATCGGATGATCTGTATGCTGGGGTATTGGATGACTGCCTCGTTCCTAAGTACCCACTAACTAGGAATATTCTGCAATCATAATACTGACCGTAACAGGCAAAGCGCCAATACATCCCAGGGTAAATTCATCCCAAACTTTTTCACTTACACTTTAAGTGCCCCTCCACATGTGGGCCATAGAAGAGGGCCACATGGCAGCAAAGCCCAGCTATTTACAATATGCGAGAGGAATTAATGAGAAAACCCTTTCATGCTGCACAAAGCTTTCTCATATTTCAGAATGGTGGGAGCTGGTGTGAACCTGGACTTTCTTGGGCATGTGTAGAGCCAAGGAGTTGGGTGCTATATGTGAAGCTAGATATTCAAAGGTAGTGCTACCTGTTGCAATCCGATATGGTGGGCTAATGCACCTGCAAAAGAAACTTGTGTATAATAAACAAATAATGAATTAGAATCAAGTTGGAACTACTAAACCTTGTATCGTGGTGTCTGCACTATGAGAAGGCATTGTCCAAGTCAATTAGTCTGGCTTACTAAAAAAAGTACCTCTATGCTTTCATCCATGCAGTCACTCATCCGCACTCACACGAAAGTAATCACTCTTTATCATACCATCAAGCATCTGGCCTCACCTTAGCAACCTATGAAAACCTCATGATTGGACAGTGCTGCACAGCTCAAAAGCCCAGATCACTGACAAATGAGGAAGGTGCTAGATGTGCGTGAGGGCTCACTTTAGGAACAACCTGGACCCTTTTTATGAGAAACCTGGTAAAGTGCCTTCAGTTCAGAAACCACCTTAGAACCTGCCTTTTCAAAGATGCATTCAATGTTCACCCTTTAAAACGTAGTCACTATAAAAACCAGACAAAAATGTCCTTCAAGACCTTTTTCTAGGATGACCATTTACGTGTCTCCTAATGTGTACCATAACCAGGTGGTCCAATTCCTTTTCATTTATTTATTTATTTATTTTAAGAGTTTTATATAGCGGTGCTAGACCCGGAGGTATCAGAGCACTTTACATGAGGAATTTAGCATTTAGCATATTACAAACGTTACAAAATTTACATGAAAGATCGTTGCAAGGAAGAGGAAAAACAAGGTTATACAAATACATCTAATGATTAGATCTTTACAAAAACAGAAGACATTAAGGAGCAATGGGAGCGAGGGAAAATACGGGTAAGGGAAAAGAGGGAGAAGGGAAACGTGGGAATGAGTGGGAGCAGGGAGAAAGGAACAGACAAAGGACGTAACAAGACTGCAGGTCAGGATCAGAGGAGAGGGTGAGAAGGAAGATGGGGACAAGAAAAGGGGTTCTGAGAGAGGGAGAGGAAGTCATCGGAAGAAGATATAAAGAGACAGCAGCGAAAGAACACCCAGCCAGCCAACATTGTTACATTAAATGTTCTCCTAGCAGTGGTACATCATTTAGACCCTCAATTACTGGCATAGTCACTTCTTCTTGGCATTAAAAAAGTATTTGGCTCTCTGGAATAGCCATATATGTTTTTGGTATTAACTAATATGGGCCGGGTTAGGCATTTTAGCAAACTTAACATGTTCCGTAGGAACCCCTTGGCCAGAGTGTTTATCAATGGGCAGTGGCACCAGACAGTGTTGCCCTCTATCGCCACCCTTATTTGCCATTTCTGTGGAACTCTTGACCTTTGTTTACAGACAGATGCATGCAAATAGAGGAATTTATATAGGTGACAGGCCATTGGTTGTATACCTGTACATGGACAATGTCCTTCTGTGTATACAGAACACAACCGGAAACATGAATCCAATTGTTCAAGAAACTGACTGATTCAGTGTTATCGCTGGACTAAAAATTAATTGTGCAAACCGAAGTAGCCAGATTGTCATGTGTTCTTCATTTGGCATGGACATGTCCAAACATAGCTACGTTTTGGGGGGCAATTGATGAATGTACTGTACAAGATTAGATAAATCCTTGCACTGTCATTGCTAATATTGGCATTGTTAGGCTTAAGGAAAGGTAGCCGTGGCTCTACTTTTGGCAAAGTGTGAAACTGCAGTGTATGTATGTATGTATGTATGTATTGGTATACTTTTATAGCGCGTGTCTGTCACCCAACGGGTATCCTGGCGCTTTGACTGAAAAAATCCTGCTGCGCACCCTACTGATTTGGAAAACTAAAAATAAACAGTTCTAGGAAAGAGATGTGTCTTTAAATTTTTCTTAAAAGAAACGAGGTCATTCATACTTCTCAATTCTAGAGGAAGAGTGTTCCATAATCTGGCTGCCGTAAAGCTGAAAGATCGGCCCCCCAGCCGTGATCTCAGAACTTTAGGCACCACAGCAAGGTAAGCGGAAGCCGAACGGAGGGATCTAGACGGAGTATACCAATGAAACATGTTCTGAAGTGGTACTGGGCCTTGTCCGTGGAGGGCCCTGAATACAATACATAAAGATTTAAAATCGATCCGTTGAAGGATCGGTAACCAATGAAGGTCTCTCAATGCCTGGGATGAGGAGTCGTAGCGGCGGCGAACAAGCGCTAATTTGGCTGCAAGATTTTGCACCCGTTGCAGTTTTCCTACCAGAGTGGCTGGTGCTCCAAGAAATAGAGCATTGCAGTAGTCCAGGCGGCTTACGATAATACTCCTCACCACCTCTGGCCTACTGTCCATGGGAATCATCGGGAGGACCTTTCTCAACATACGAAGCAATCCCATGCAGGTGCTCACTGTTTTATTGACAGCTGCGTCCAGTTGGAAATTGGACCCAAACATCACTCCCAAGTTGCGAACCGAGGTGGTAGACGCAGTCGCACTTTGGAATGAAGGTGGCCAGAAATCCGGCGGAAGAGGTCTAGGGACGCGGTCAGTGGTACAGTGTAAGACTTCTGTCTTGGAGCTGTTAAACTGCAGCGAGTTCTGATTCAGCCAGTCCGCAGTTGCAAGCATACAGCGGTGGAAGGTGTCAAGTGTCACTGCTTCCTTGCCCTCGAGAGAGAAGACAAGTTGAGTGTCGTCTGCGTAGTTCATCACCGCTATGCCAAAAGATCTAATCAGCGCAACTAGGGGCCGCAGGTATAAGTTGAAGAGGATAGGGCTGACGGCCGACCCTTGTGGAACACCTTGCGCCACTCTTCTGATGTTGGATTTAAACGGTGGCAGTGCCACTACCTGGTGACGGTTTCCAATGTAAGATGTTAGCCACTGTAGGGCCAGGCCGGTTACCCCTACTTCCTCTAGCCTGTTAATCAGAATTGCGTGACTGACTGTGTCGAACGCGGCCGACATGTCGAGCAGCACTAAAAAGGCTGCTCTTCCATGGTCGGCTCGCGTCCTGAGATCGTCAAGTACAGTCACCAGCGCAGATTCGGTCCCATGGGCCGGTCTAACCCCGAATTGGACCTCATCCAGACAGGACCCGGTCTCCAGGAATTTAGACAGATGTTTTGTGACCCACTTTTCCAGAATCTTTATTGGAAAAGGGAGCAGGGAGATGGGTCGATAGTTTGCAGGATTTGCTGGGTCCAAGGTGGGCTTTTTAAGTAGAGGGGAGAGCACGGCAAGTTTCCAGCAGTCTGGTACCCGTGCTGAGACCAGGGACTGATCGCAGATGGCAAACAATGGAGGGAAGAGTACATCCCGAAAAAGCTTCCAGTGTTTATGCGGTAGTGGGTCAAGAGGAGAACCCGACAACACACTGTTGGCTAGGGAACAGAATTCCTCAAAAGTTGGGGAAGGGATACAGTCCAGCTTGGCAATGCTGAAGGTGGAACTATAGTGGGTCCGGAGTGCTTTTCCGTGCGACTCTGAGGATTCCCGCCAGATGTTACGCCTAGATTATTCAGAATGGCTGCGATTTTATCCTCAAAAGCCTGTGCCAGTGAGTCGCACAGGGACTGAGATGCGGTAATGGTGTTAGTCGCACTGGCAGGGCATGACAGATCCTTCACGATCTTAAATAAGGTCTGTGATTTATTAACTGCTGCCCGCAGAGACTCTTCCAAAAACCTGGCCTTTGCACATTTGATCTGTGCTTTATAGATGGACAGGGCCTGTTTGTAAAGGTCCCGATCTGAGTCCAGGTATTTCTTTCTCCATGTGCGCTCAGCCCGCTTGCATTGGAGTTTAAGTTGAAACAACTCCTCAGAAAACCATGGCATCGCCGGTGTGGGCCTGTTTCTTATTTTCCGTAAAGGGGCCAGAGAGTCAAGAGAGGACACAATGCTTTGACTAAGTTTTTCGTAGCTCAGATCTACGTTTTCCTCTAAGGTAAAGCCCTCCGGAAGTAAAGAGGGTAGAGGGAACTGGCTCAAGAGTTTCGACCATTGTCTTGTACTTTTAACCCCACCTAAGTTCCTGTTTCTCCGCTGTCCCGTCTTGGGCGTGAGAGAGAAAAGGACTAACGCATGGTCCGTCCAGCACTGGGGCAGGATATTTCGAACAGTTACATGCTCAGGGTCTGCAAAGATAAGGTCTAGTATATGGCCTTTTAGGTGGGTATGAGTGAGGACCAACTGCTGCAGTTGAATACTCCGACAGGTCTGAGTCAGGTCTGTAAGAGCAGTATCACCAGAGCCGCCCAGCCAGAGATTGAGATCGCCTAATACCATTAGCCTTGAGTGTGAAGCAGATAGATTGAGGATTAACTCAATCAGCCCCGGATGACGGATGAAAGGTTCAACACCTACACTTACACCTAAAAAACAGAAAGAAGACTTAAGTTATTGAAGTGATTTGGTGGTCCTCTTTAAGGACTGATCCCAGCAGTGGCAATATCGTGGGACTTCAAGGACTCACTGAAAACATAACCTTTTTTTTGTTTTTACACATTTCTTTATTGGTTTTATCACAAGTAGAAAAAGAAACAAAAAACCACAATAGTGACAATTCCGAAGTGCCACTCACAAATGATATCACATCAAACAAAATTAACAAATGTGAACGGTGGAGTCACACCTAGCCTACAGCAAACATAAGGAGATGATAGACTGAGCGCTGAACCTTTTCAGACACTCACCCCCAGTCACAGATCTGGGTTTAATCTATCATCGTTCTTTAGCTAACTTCGCTGCCCCAGTTCATACCACGAATCCAGTCCCAGGATGCTTGTTTCTGGTCCAGGGAGGACCCGGCTTGGCAGTTCAGGCTGGACTGTTCCCAGGAGGAACAGGGTCAAGACTGATTTGCACATGGCTGGGTCTGAACTGACCTGGGAAATTGAGCTAAAGAACAATGATGGATTCAACCCAGATCTGTGACTGGGAGTGAGTGTCTGAAAAGTTTCCGTGCTCGGTCAGTCATCTCCTTGTGTTTGTCATAATAGTCTAGACATGTCACTTCCCCAACTTCAGGTGTGGTAGCATGTCATAATGAAGAAGGCCCCTGCATGGACATGGGTCGCAGTATGGTGCATCGTGGCAATAGTCCCTGGGCAACAACATGATTTGGAAATACACCCAGGAACATGTGTGCACCAGTAAAGGGTAATTCACACATGGAGATATAAGAAGATCCTGTAGGCCAGTGTGAGTGGTGTCACCGGGGCCAGGACACCAATTCTGGGGTGCCCGTCAGGACCCCCCCAATGAGATCCACACTCCACGGTTGTAAAGTGCAATGTTGGTGTGGCTGTATTACCTATGTAGAGTCCTCACAGGGGCATGGTCCCGCTATCTTATGTGCTGGGATGGCTCATCATATGAGTTGAAGGATGGGACAGAAGGACCTAGAGCAGGGTTCAGGGTGGATGTGCATAATTTCTTCCTCCAAGTTTCTGATGTAGGTATCTCAGCACCCATTTTGAGCATCCCCCCCTCCATGTGTACGTGCCACTATGAGGACATCTAGATTAGCTTTTGCCTATTTCAGCAATGTGGAGAGCCAACATTGTGTATCAGCGGCGTCCGAATGGTGCAAGGGCCACATATCGAACATGCTCTTGTTACCCATCCAGCCCTGAAAGTATTTTGACACCCTGGCACACATAGTGCCATTCAGCGGAGGAGTGGAGCATTCGCAGGCTACTTCTGGAACACAATTAAAGTTGCTGCCTGATGTGCTGGGATTGTCTGGGTCCCAGAAAAGAGCTAGGGTGAGGAGACCTGAAAAGTAGAGTGAATAGTGTTGGGGACATAAACAACCACCTGCATGAGTGTGGCACTGTCCATATGTCCTTCCACCACCACGTACCTACCCTTGGTGTCATCTCTGTGTATGTCTTTCACAAATGGAATCCCTGTGGCAATCCATATCATGACCCCCTTTGCATATGGGATGTTGTAGTGCCATACACCTGTCCCCTCCATTTTACATTTACTTTTTGTAACTCTGCCTGTATCAAATACATCTCTGGCAAAAAAGCTATGTCTGGGCAGCGCCGCTTAAGATATGTATGAACCCAGTACTTCTTTGTGGTAGTGACCATGCCCTTCACATTTAAGGTCAGCAAGTTATAGTGTGGGATAGTGTGGCCTCTAGGTGTGCCCATTAAGTATGGTGGTAAGGAGTGATGCATCAGATTCTACAATTCCCATTTCCCCCAAACTCCAGTGTGAAGGCCCCCGCAAACGTTTGATCAACGATAAAGAGAACAGTGCAGTACAGACCCATGCCACAGAATTATATGTAGAAAACTTAATCTGTGCATCAAAAGAAAACACAAGATGTGTAACCCCTCCGACAAAGACTCCGCTGAGTGACTAGCATTAACCATCCAACAAATGAACAACAACCAAAGAGAAATATGTAATAAAATACATGTCCTCTTTAGAGAGATCAGGGCTCATGGACACAAGGGTCGTCTCCAATGATCTGAGCGTCCAATCCTCTCTTGTGAGGTTCTAAGGTGTCTCCAGTAGGTACTGGTGAGCAGTCCACACCACTTCTCACACAGCAAAGACCAAACCCCCACCCTTCATAGCAGATTATCTGCCAGTCATGGCGTCAAAATCTGCCCCTGGGACTACTCCAAAGCAGAGGCCATTGTTGTGTAGTTCCTACAAATCTATATAGGATCTGCCCGTTTAGAAAACATAAACTAAGGGATTGGTGTCCAGACTGATTCCAGGCACCCCAAAGGTTATGTCAGTTTGTGGATCAGCTAGCTCACAGGGCCACTACGAGCCCCTCTTACCAAGGAGCTAATAGTTTCTGGCAACTATTCAACATGACAACCCTGCCCCCTCAGGGATCATAAAAACTGTACAGTACTTTACGCTCAGTCACTTGTGCTTACTTTGCCTCAGAGAGATACACAGAATAAACGGTGGGGACGTTTTCAATAAGTATTTATTGAACCAACATCATTCTAGTATAAAATATGTCTGCTGCAACAACCATGAGACCGAAACAAATATATACGATTATGAGCACCAGTAGAGTAAAGAAAAGGTAGAATTCTACCATAGTGCTAAAACAATGACAATATGCAGGCATATAGATACATAACATTAAAAATGCATACTCCTACGAACCAAACCCTAACTAGATGTACCTAAGTGTACCTATCATGTATGTTGGTTAATAGCCAAGAATCCCCATTTGGATAGAGCCAACACCATTACCTGATGTGGCAGCGCGAAGGACCCCGTCTTGGTCTTGAGATGGCCATCCTGCAAGAGATCTGTGATACAACTGCGTGCTGCAGTGTCCTGCTTGCAGGGACCTCAGCGTCTTGTGTTAGCATTTCAGAAGGGAAGTCTGTCTCTCTGGTTTACCCAGTGAAGATGTAGCACTTATATACATGAAAGGTACCCTATGGGGTTCTTCCTAGAAGTATACCATGGGCCTGTTGGGGTGAAGATGATGACAGAGATGGCCCTTATACAGAGGTATTATGAAGAAGATGATAATCCTGCTGTGATGCTGAGAATCTTCCTGCATAATACATGAGGCTAGTTTTCGTAGAAAACCACATGAGTCATGTAGCACTTATCCAGGTAAAAGGTCAGCGCCAGACCTGTTATGTAGAACAATGGTAGGACAGATGTAGGTAAAAGGTTGTGTAACTACCTAGGCCTATATTGGGGAGCCATTAGTATCCTACTGTGAGAGGCACGGTCTGACCGTAACTCCTCAAAAGAGTTCTGACCATATTTTTGCACCACTTGCCCGTGCTCACACCCTGGCCACCTGTGCCATGAAGGGGCAGCTCTGGGTCCCCCGCTCCTCCTGCGCCTCAGTTGCAATGTCATCTATTTACCAGTGTTCCAGTTCTTTGATGTGGGCTTCGCTATTCCCTTGGCATGTAACCAGGCTCATGCGTCTCCAGGAGTCAAGAAAGAATGGGCTCACTCATCATCCATCACTTCAAGTTTAGCAAGATAGAGAAGAGCATAGTTAAGGCCTAGCTCCTGAAGGAGGTGCTTGACCACAGTGTGTGACTTGCGAAGATGCTGCATGTCCACAGTAAATTCTGCCCTCAAAGTGCCAGGGACCTTTCTTTCAAAACAACTTCAGAATAAAGTCTCTCTCTCTATCATTAAGATGTTTTGCAATTACTTGACTCGTATGGGCCCCTGATGGCAGTGACCTCCCAGGTAGATAATGTGCTTTCTCCACAGAGAAAATGTTGGGTACATTGCCTGTCAGCACTGTGGTCATTGGCCACTGATTGAGGAAGAGTTCTGTACTCAGCCCCACCCCCCAGCATGCCAGAAATCCCAAGCAGTGGATAGTATTATTCCACGAGCCCCAATCTGCATCCTCTGATGTGGAAAGGTCACCTCCACCCTCATGTCCTTCAGCTGGGTTTGTAGCTCTTGCAATGTGGGTAACATCATAGTTAATGTGGATTCATCATCATGCACATATTCCACCAGTTTCCTGTGGTCCGTACAGAGCAGGTTCACATCCAAGGAGACTGCCTTGATCTTTAACTTCAGCGTGGCTTTTGTGTCCAGAATTGCCTGCAATATCTTTTCAAAATGTAAAGAGTGACTGTAGAGAGTGGCCCAGAGTGCCGACCCCATTATCAGGAGGGGTGGAGTGCCCCCTGAATCCCCAATGACTGAGGTGGGGTTCTTAGCAGATTTTGGCTTCACCATCATACCCACATTGGTATCAACCCCAAGTGGATGCACCAGCAGGTTCTAGACAGTGTGCCACCGCCCCTGACTCGCCACCAGGTTTGGGCCGCGGGTAAGCTCAGTGTAATGCTGGGGCAGCACGTGGTTTCTGCCAGGCCCCTCATAGGAACTGAATGTAAAAAAAAGTTGGTGGAATGTTATAAAAAATGCGAACAAATACTATAATCTGCTATCAAATAAAAGGCAACTTTAGGTGGTCAATTGCTAAAGGGTAACCCCCATGAAAAGAAGGGATTTTGAGATATTACAACCAATGCAAAAGCTGTAATATTTGGTATCCCTACAGTAGGAGATGTTAGAAAACTCAAGAAAGGGTGCCAGTTGGGAGACAAGTACTATGCTCACTAAGCCAACATAAGACAATGTCCAATTGAATCCTGGTAATTTATAAACCTAGATACAAAATATTATAGTCGGTATGGGCCATTAAATCTGGTATTCCCCAAAGAAACCGTATATGAAAGTTTGCGTGATGACATCAAAAATGTGAAAAGAAACTGCAATCTGGTATCAAACCAAAAGGCATTTCCAGTTGATCAATGGCTAAAAGGTAACCCTTGAAAAGTTGTAAAAGGTGTTGGAAGACTCACGCAAGGGTATCATTTGGCAGAGCAATACTGTGCTCACGCAGCCAACACAAGACCATATCACATTGAATCCTAGTAAGATCTAATCCAAGAAACACTTGGATACCAAATAATATAGCCGGTATAGGCTATTATATTTGGTATTCCCTAAAGGAACCCGACATAAAACCTTGTGGAATGAAGTAAAAAATGTGAAAAGATACTGCAGTCTGCTATCAAATGAAAGACAATTTGAAGTGGTCAATGGCTAAAGGGTAACCCATGAAACGTAGGGTATACGAGATATCACAACAATGCGTGATCCATTTTTTTGGTATCCCCATTGTAACCGGTGTTGGAAAGCAAAAGAAAGGGTGCTATTTGCCATAGAAACACTGTGCACATCCATCCAACATAAGACCATGTCAAATTGAAAACTGGTAAGTTCTAACCCAAGAAACACAAAGGGATACCAAATAATATAGACAGTAAAGGCCATTATATTTGGTATCCCCTAAGGGAACCAGATGTCAAATCTAGTGGAATCATGTAAACAATGTAAAAAGCTGTTGTAGTCTGCTATCAAATAAAAGGCAACTTAAAGGGGTCAGTGGCTAAAGGTTAACCCATGAAACATAGGAGATACGAGATATTTCATCAATGTGTGAGCAAAAATATCTGGTATCCACATTATAAAGAATGTTGGTAAGCAAAATAAAGGGTGTTATTTGGCATGGAAATATTGTGCTCACCCATCCAAAATAAGCCCATGTCAAATTGAATCCTAGTGAGTTCAAACCAGAAGACACAGGGGATACCAAATATTATAGTTAGTATAGCCCATTATATATTGGTATCTCACAAAAGGAACCAGGGGCATATTATCAAGAAAGGCGATAAAATTATTGCCGCTTTAGCGGCAGAAAACTGCCGCTAAAGCGGCGATAATGGCCTTGATAATATGTTCTTGTGAATTCCCATAACAGCCCAGGTTAACACCAGAACCTGGGCTGCTATGGGAATACACAAAGGCATATTTTCAAGGCCATTATCGCCACTTTAGTGGCAGTTTCCTGCCGCTAAAGCAGTGATAATTTTATCGTCTGTCTTGATAATAGGCCCCCAGGTGTAAAATGTGGTGGAATGATGTATAAGATGTGAAAAGATACTGTAGTCTGCTAACAAATATAAGGCAACTTCAACTGCTGAATATCTCAAGGGTAGCCCATGAAACGTAGGGGATACGAAGTATTACAGCAATGTGTGAACCATAATATTTGGTATGCCCACAGTAACCGATGTTGGAAAGTTAAAGGAAGGGTGCTATGAGGCTTAGAAACACTGTGCTCACCAATCCAACATAAGACCATGTCAAATTGAATCCTGATAAATTCTAACTCGGGAAACACAGGGGATACCAAATAATATAGCAGGTATAGCCAATAATGTTTGGCATCCCCAAAGGAACCAGATGTAAAATGTTGTGGAATGATGTATAAAATGGGCAAAGTCTGTTATCAAATAAATGGCAACCTCAACTGGTCAATGGCTTAATGGTAGCCCATGAAATGTAGGGGATACGAGATATTACAGCAATGCGTGAGCCATAATATTTGGTATCCCCATAGTAACCAATGTTGGAAAGCAAAATGAAGGGTGCTATTTGGCATAGAAATACTGTGCACACCCACCTAACACAAGACCATGTCAAACTGATTCCTGGTAAGTTTTTTTTTTTTTTAAATCTTTATTTATAACGTTTTCCTGACAAACAACAAGAAAAAATGGCATTCATGGAGGTTACACAGGTTCACATTGCATTCCTAAACAGACACATAAATAAATACGACTGACGGCTAGCCCGAGCAGGCCGGAACTAATCAGAAATCACATCTCAAGCTGTACTTCTACACATGACCTACCCAATAGTAAACCATATTTTATTACATCATGAGCAGTTATCTCTTGAGGTCAGAAGAGAAAGAACGCAACAGTCAGGAAGATTGTACACAACATCTCTCATGCGGCATCGTGAAACTGATAGTGGGCCCATCCAATCCACCCAACCTGTCGTGTATGTATCCTTGTGCGTCATATATTGCAAGCGGCGGTTTGGCAGGGAGTGATCGCTCACTCAGGAAGAGATGCATATGGCGGCCCCCTTTATAATCTACTAGGGACCCCCAACCACGTCAACGAAACACAGGTCACAGTGTAGCCACTGCTCCAGCCTTCACTCTCGGCTGTCATCATCTGAATCTGCTGATGCAGCTGCCTCTTTCAGTAAATATTCCTGCAGTTGACCCCATATATCGTTAGGTCTGCTCCGTACTGGTATCAAATCTGCGTACACATTGTTTTGATCCTGGCAATAAACCATATCAGCTATCCACTCCTTAAACTTTGGGGCCCTTCCCCTACCCCATCGGCATGCAACACGTCTCTTGGCTAGCAGTAGTGCAACATCTACAAACCTACGCATTGTCTTAGGTATATCCCGTGTGTATCCCAACAGCATTATTAACGGATCTCTATCTAGCACTCCCCCAGTCATGGTCTGTAAAGCCTCCTGTACCTGCGACCAATAGTCGTACACACCAGGGCACTCCCATGCCAAGTGGACGAATCCCGCCCCTTCCGCCCTGCAGCGGTCACATCTATCATTGTCTGTTAAACGAAAGCGTAGCTTCCTGACAGGCGTATAATAAAATCGTTGTAAGAACTTAAAATGGATAATCTTCAACCTGCTACTAGGCGAAATCTTAGCTGTAATGGCACAACAATAGTGCCATTGTTCGTCAGTTATAACTCTGCCCAGGTCCATGTCCCAATGTCGCCTAGCTGAGCTCTCAGTACCCTTACTCTGCAATCTGATATTGCTATACAGCCTGGAAACCAGATGGCGGCCATCGGATAGTAGCATGGCATGCAGTGGCAGAACTACCTCCGGTTCCCTCGGGAAATCAGATAAGACTACTCGCAACCCCTGCCTAAGCCTGACGTAATAGAAAATCTCAAGAGGAGTAGGCGTAACCCCTTGAAACATTTGTTCCCTGGTACGAAACTGCCCATTGAGGAAAAGGTCTCCCCACATGGCAATTTTCAAGCGTTTACACATCAACTGAAAGCCCGTCTCCTGTAGGAGTGATATACAAGGGGGATACGTGAGGGGCAGAATAGGCGAGTACAGGTGCGTGGCATTAAGAAGCCTCACAATACGAGTCCAAGCGTCAATGGTGCATGTCACCGTGGTAAACGGTGTGTCTATGTCCCGCACCGAGCCGTGTATCAGGCCGTTGAGAGGGAGAGGACGTGCGATCCAGTCCTCTGCAGCGACTTGCGGCATAAAAGGTGTGGGCTTAATCCAGTGATAGACGTATTTAGCCTGGGCAGCAGCATAATAGACTTCGAAGTCAGGCACATCAAAACCCCCCCTCTCGTAAGGCTGGGTCAGAATGTCCCATCGCAGCCGCGGTTGTTTACCCCCCAGAAGAGGCGAAGAAGTTCCGACCTCAGTTGTTTAAAGAAGAAAGTGCCAGGGAAGTAAGGTACATTCTGGAACAAGTATAAAAACTGTGGTAGTATCACCATCTTTATTAGTGACGCCCTTCCCGCCATTGATAACGGGAGTGTTTTCCACCGTGTAACGTTATCCGCTAGTTTCGTCATGGCTACCCCGTAATTCATCCTCAGTGTCTCCTCCTTACTCAGGGATATCATTATACCCAGATATTTAAGATCAGAATCACACCATTCAAGTGGGTAGTCCAACTGGAATCTCTGAACAGCCCCCGTGAGCAGGAAAAATTGAGACTTCGTCCAATTGATTTGCACCCCTGACAGCCGCCCAAACACCAGAAATTCACGCAGTATGGGGTTAAGATTAGTTTGCGGGTCTTTTACATAGATCGTGATATCGTCCGCATACAAGGACACACCAATCTGACGTTGGAAGCAACGAAAGGCACTGTCTCTGTGCAGTTGACGGATCCGACATGCCAGTGGTTCTATCGCAATAGGGAAGAGCAATGGGGAGAGTGGACACCCTTGTCTCGTGCCTCTGGTTATCGGTATCGGGGTAGACAGCAGTCCATTGACCACCACTCTGGCCGTCGGCGCGGTATACAGTAGCTCCACCCAACCAACAAACAGCTTCGGAAACCCCATTCTATGCAAAATAGTAAATAGATACTTCCACTCAACCGAGTCAAATGTTTTCGTGGCGTCTAGGAATACGGCAGCGACTGGGAGATCTGGAGCAATCGTCTGTATTAAAGAGAACCACGTCCTAAGATTATGTGAGGTAGCACGACCCGGTACTAAACCAGCCTGATCCGGCAGTACCAGCTGGGACATAATCAACGAAAGACGTGTCGCGAGGACTTTGGCTAGAATTTTCGCATCGCAATTGATAAGCGACAATGGCCGATACGAGTCTGTGTCAGACGGGTCCTTCCCTGGCTTCAGCAAAGAGGTAATGACCACCTCCCTCATTGATACCGGTAATATTCCAGTTTCCAAAGAGTCTACATAAACTTTTATAAGGACCGGCGCCATTATATCTATATAACATTTGTAGAACTCCGCAGGGAGTCCATCCAGTCCTGCCGCCTTGCCATTAGCCAGTGACATAATCGCGTCGCGGATCTCATCGAGCTCCAGCGGCGCGCTAAGGAACGTTCTATGCACATCACTGAGCCAGCACAGTGCAACGTCATCAAGGAAGCTTCCCATGCCCTCCACAACTGTCTGTTGCGTAGTATAAAGGAGACCATAATGCATCAGGAACTCCCTCTGAATCCGCGCCGTATCCAGGCACCTTTCCCCTCCCTCCGTGACAATCTCTAAGATATTGGAGCTAAAGCGCGGTTTCCTCGTCATTGCAGCCAGTACTTTGCCCGGATGTTCCCCTTCGCAATATCTACGTGCGGTCCAATACTTCCCCCTGAAGTTAACCTCCCTCGCCGCCTCTTCCTCATACTCCGATAGCTTATCTCTAAACGTCTTATGTAACCCTACGTCCGGCCGTGTTGCCATAGCAAGTTCCAGCTCTCTCAACTCGTGCTCCAGTCTACCCAGAGCCCTTTGAATATCTCTCAACACCCCCCCACCCTTGGAGATGCAAATCCCTCTAATCGTTACCTTGAATGCCTCCCAAACTGTTTCAACACTAGCCACAGAGTCTTTGTTCCGAGGAAAAAATTCTTCAATTTCCACGCCCAGCTCTGTCTTAAACACTGTGTCCAGCAGCATGGATGGAAGCATCCTCCATGGAGGCCTCATTCGATCATGTCCCGGCACAGTGAGGGACAGCAACACCGGGCAATGATCAGAGTATGTCCTGGGCAAGTGCGATACCTTACCCATCCCCTCACAAAGTCCTCTCGACACAAAGCAGTAGTCCAATCTAGCCCAGGTATTAGTGTATGATGTAAAGTGTGTGCCTTCCCTACGTGTATTATGTGCGTACCTCCAGCTATCCACCAGCCCAGCTTCCTCAATGATGCCTACTAGCACATCTCGCGCTTGTCTGTTATATTGCACACATCCATCCGATCTATCCATACCAGGAATCAGAGCGACATTGAAATCCCCCCCCCCAAATGACATGAGTGGCGCCCACCCCCAGTATATGCCCCCACAGTGTCGTAAAGAACTCCGGAGTGTCAACATTAGGAGCATAACAACTTACTATCACAACAATATCTGTGCCCAACCTCCCCCGCAACAGCACAAAGCGACCATCAGGGTCCAGAATCTCACCCATCAGGTGAATAGTAATTGAGCTTTTTATCAGCACAGCAGTTCCTCGCGAGTATGAGGAATATGATGAAAATTTCCTGATCACAGCCCATTTTCTAGCGAATGTGGGATCCAATCGCGGCCTAAAGTGCTTCTCCTGCAGCAGTGCTATATGCACATTATGTCTATCCAGATACACAAGTATGTTTCTGCCTTTCCTAGCATCATTAATGCCCCGCACATTCCACGATAATATTGACAGTGTATTCCTGGACTTATCAGCCATGAGCATTTATGACAGATATAATGAAGCACATTCCCCCCCGCTCCCACCACCCGCCAGCCACATCATAGCAATTCCTCCAAGGGACATGCAATTTCCTGTGCAACCATCGCCCGTTGTAACCAAACTCCTCAAACATACCCCTCACCCCATGCCTCCCCCCCCAATTCCGTCAACCCACCGCCCCCCCCTTTCCCCCAACCGAACAGTGTCCTAGCATCCTCGATCCACAACCCAACAACAAATACTCTAACCATACATATTGCATGTACTCTCAGCCCACCCACCTCCCACTGAAGCAACCCCAACTCTTCAGCACCCCGTTCCCCTCCCTCCCCCACCACCGCTAGCAAACCCCCAATTAGCTGCAGTGCAAAAAACAGTGTCAATGGGGCACACCCTAGTGGAGCCATCCAAGGTACGCACTTCACCACCCCCTTCGTCCCAACCCTCGATCCGAACCTCCCCACGGAGGATTCCTCAGGGGAAGGGGGTGTCACCTGGCATACATTACCACCATTAGTCCCAATGCCGATGTCGAAAGTATCGTATGTCCATAGTAGCAGTGGTCATGCAGAGTCTCCATTCGGCAGCAACGCTGAGGGTATGCAAGCCGAGCCATCCTAAGCACAGTTCAGCCAGCAATATAACTCAGCAACGTTCGCTGAAGGTTCAGTTTTCTTCCTCCTCCGCTTCACCCTCTGCACGACGATGCCCTTGTTCTCTCCTCAGGGTTTTCAGGAAGTCTTCAACCTGTTGCGGATTTGTAAAGAAGCGTTGTTTCGCCTGATGCGTGACTCTCAGCTTCACAGGATATAGTAAACCGTAATCAATTTGCAGAGCTCTAAGTTTTCTTTTCACATCGAGAAACTTCCGTCGTTGGTCTTGCACCAGTGGTGTGAAGTCCGGATATAAGGAAAAATTCACTCCGTCACCCGTAAAGTTTCGTGTTTCTTGCGGCCCGCTACGCAGTATCGCGGTCTCTATAATTCAGGAGCCGCGCTATGATCGGCCTGGGCGGCGCTCCTGGCTGGGGTTGTGGGCCCAGAGAGCGATGCGCTCTTTCAACGATGAACTGCTGCGAAAAGGCTTCCTCCCCCACCACTGTCTTTAGAATCCGCTCCACATAGTCTACCATCCGCCCCGTGTTGGTCGACTCTGGTACACCAACCACACGAACATTATTGCGACAACTGCGCGCCTCCAACTCCTCATTTTTTGCAGCTATTACCCTGAGTATGTTGTCCATTCTTGTGAGCCTGGTAGCATGGGACGCTGTGGTATCGTCATTGTCCGATATCCTCCTCTCAACCTCCGTAATGCGTTCCTCGTGAACGTCCATTTTTTGTGCTATAGCGTCCATTCTGGAGGATAGCCGATCTACCTTGTCCACCACCATCGCGAATCCCTGTTTCATCTCCTGTAAAAGAATGTGCATATCCGGCGCGGCCACATCACGGCTTGTCCCTGCCGTGGATGCGGTTTGTGGTCCACCAGAGTCAGGTTCTACTCTCGCGTTTTTCTTCGCCGGCTGGGCTGAGTCAAAGGATATTTTCGGCTGTCTAGTGTCCTGCCGCCCCATTATAGCGCCTTTAACTGATCTGGCTCTGGATACAGAGGTCCCTTTACCCCGTCCGCCACTGGGCGATCCAGAGGCCTCCGTCATGAACTAGCGCAGATTCAAGAAGCAGAGGTCGAGCCACCAAGCCAGCTCCAAGCCCGCCGTGTGTTGCTGTGGCTCTTAACAAGTACCTCACCGTCCCCGGCACTTTCCGCCCGCTAGATCGCTGTGTAGTCTGGTATGCGCCGACGCGCTAAGGTGGAACCAGCATGCAGGGGTATACCCGGCCTATGCCTTCAAGGCCACAGTGCAGGGCCTGGGGTCGATCTCTCGGATTCACTCAGCCATCCTGCATCCCAACCAGAGCCGTGCATCGGCCAATGAGTCACAAATAGCCAGCATAAATTAACTTCTCGTGCAGCAGAATGGGGAGCCCAGACGACGTGCACAACTCCACAATGGTGCAGTGAGTAGTGTCAGCACCGCTCTACTATCAGGCCCTGGTCCACTCCGAATTACATACAACGCTCCTCACCAGTAGTACTGTATTAGCAGTCTGTTGAGCGGGCAGGCACCACAGTAACGCGCCGTTCACTGTACATCCCGCATGTCTCCGGCGGTATGGAGCACACTCCCTGTGCCGATGCAATGATTGCCGTCCCACAGATCTGAGGCAACACTCCACTGCTATGACCGAAGGGCCAACGGACGTTCTCTCCTTCTGCGCGCTCACCTCGCCTTTGGTGCCAAATGTGTCCGTATCGTTACCGTCCTACACAGCCCTCAGCACAGCAGCGCAGCGCACCCCCCCAGCAGGGGAGCGGGGGGGTGAGTAAGATGAAATATGCAGATACCGTTTCAGCCAAGCCGCACCGCTGCCAGCATTCACCAACAACTCAGTACCTCTTCGCGCCGCCGCTCTGCCATGAAAGACTCCGGACCACCTTCAGTCCTTACGGACGTGTCCCCGAGCTGTGCTGGTCCTCCTGCCCGGGTAGCAATGTGCACAGTCCAACACCTCAGCGTCTCAATCCTGGATCGAGCAGTCCTGCACTCTCTCCGCCAGACCCTGGCTTGCAGACCTCGTGGGCACCCCCGGTGTTGCGTAGGCTCGGCGTCCGGTCTCGCAGAATGCAGTGCTCCGTCGCAGTGGTCGGCCGGTCACCGCCGTATCGATATCTCCGCAATCCCGGGTCCGTTACGTCTCAAACTTTCAACGAGTGTGGCATCATAGTCTCTCCGCAATCCCACCAACTTTCATCGGCATCGGAGGTGGTTAAAGTAGGATAAGAAGCAGGATATCGGCACAGGCTGCAGGAGCCTCACGCAAGTGCGGCCATGCTGCTCGTGCGCCCTCGAGCACCCCTCAATCCTGGTAAGTTCTAACCCGAGAAACAGAGGGGATAGCAAATATTATAGATGATATAGCCCAATATATATGGTATCCCATAAAGGAACCGGATTAGGAATGTTGTAGAATGATGTAAAGGTTGTTAAAAGATACTGTAGTGTGCTAACAAATAAAAGACAACTTTAACTGCTGAATGTCTCAAGGGTAGTCCATGAAACGTGGGGGATACGAGGTATTACAGCAATGTGTGAGCCATAATATTTGGTATCCCCATAGTAACCGATGTTGGAAAGTTAAAGGAAGGGTGCTATTAGGCATAGAAATACAGTGCTCACAAATCCAACATAAGACCATGTCAAATTGAATCCTGGTGAGTTCTAACCCGAGAAACACATTGGATGCCAACTATTATAGCTGGTATAGCCAATAATGTATGGTATCCTCTAAAGGAACCGGTTGTAAAATCTTGTGGAATGATGTATAAAATGTTAAAAGCGACTGTAGTCTGCTATCAAATAAATGTCAACCTGAACTGGTCAATGGCTGAACGGTAGTCCAAGATATGAAGGGGATACGATATATTACAGCAATGCGTGTGTCATAATATTTGGTATTTCGTATACCCATAGTAACTGATGTTGGGAAGCAAAAGGAAGGGTGTTATTTGGCATAGAAATACTGTGCTCACCCACCCAACATAAGACCATGTCCAATTGAATCCTGGTAAGTTATAAACCAAGAAACACAGGGGATACCAAATATTATAGATGATATAGCCCATTATATATGGTATCCCATAAAGGAACCAGATGTAAAATGTTGTGGAAAGATGTGAAAAGTTGCTGTAGTGTGCTAACAAATAAAAGGCAACTTCGACTGCTGAATGTCTCAAGGGTAGCCCATGAAACGTAGGGGATACACAGTATTTCAGGAATATGTGAGCCATAATATTTGGTATCCCCATAGTAACCAATGTTGGAAAGTTAAAGGAAGGGTGCTATTAGGCATAGAAATACTGTGCTCACCAAGCCAACATAAGACCATGTCAAATTGAATCCTGGTAAGTTCTAACTCGGGAAACACAGGCGATACCAAATATTATAGCTGGTATAGCCAATAATGTATGGTATCCTCTTAAAGAACCGGATGTAAAATCTTGTGGAATGATGTATAAAATGGTAAGAGCTACTGTGGTCTGCTATCAAATAAATGTCAGCCGCCAATGGCTGAACGGAAGCCCATGAAATGCAGGGGATACGAGATATTACAGCAATGCGTGAGCCATAATATTTGGTATCCCCATAGTAACTGATGTTGGAAAGCAAAAGGAAGGGTGCTATTTGGCATAGAAATACTGTGCTCATCCGCCCAACATAAGACCATGTCAAATTGAATCCTGGTAAGTTCTAACCCGAGAAACACATTGGATACAAAATATTATAGCTGGTATAGCCCATTATATAGGGTATCCCCTGAAGGAACTGGTTGTAAAATCTTGTGGAATGATGTATAAAATGTTAAAAGCTACTGTAGTCTGCTATCACATAAATGTCAGCCTCAACTGGTCAATGACTGAATGGTAGCCCATGAAATGTAGGGGATACGAGATATTACAGGAATCTGTGAGCCATAATATTTGGTATCCCCATAGTAACCATTGTTTGCACTAGAAGGAAGGATGCTATTTGGCATAGAAATACTGTGCTTACCCACCCAACATAAGGCCATGTCAAATTGAATCCTGGTAAGTTCTAACACAAGAAACACAGGGGATACCAAATATTATAGGCGGTATAGTCCATTACATGTGGCATCTTCTAAGGAATCCTAATGTAAAATGTTGTGGAATGATGTATAAAATGGTAAAAGCTGCTGTAGTCTGCTATCAAATAAATGTCAACCTCAACTGATCAATGGCTGAATGGTAGCCCATGAAAAGTCGGGGATATGAGATATTACAGCATTGTGTGAGCCATAATATTTGGTATCCCCATAGTAACCGATGTTAGAAAGCAAAAGGAAGAGTACTATTTGGCATAGAAATGCTGTGCTTACCCACCCACTATAAGACCATGTCAAATAGAATCCTGGTAAGTTCTAACCTGAGAAACACAGGGGATGCCAAAAATCAGAGCCTGTAAAGTCCATTTCATGTGGTATCTTCTAAGGAATCCTAATGTAAAATGTTTGGGACTTATGTAAAAAATTTGACAAGATTCTGTAGTCTACTGTCAAATAAATGGATACTTCAACTGGTCAAAGGCTGAAGGGTAGGCCATGAAACGTAGGGGATACGAGATATTACTGCAATACGTGAGCCTTAATATTTGGTATCCCTATAGTACCCGATGTTGGAAAGTTAAAGGAAGGGTGCTATTAGGCATAGAAATAATGTGCACACCAATCCAACATAAGACCATGTCAAATTGAACCCTGATAAGTTCTAACTCGGGAAACACAGGGGATACCAAATATTATAGCAGGTATAGCCAATAATGTATGGTATCCCCTAAAGGAACCAGATGTAAAATGTTGTGGAATGATGTATAAAATGGTCAAAGACTGTTATCAAATAAATGGCAACCTCAACTGGTCAATGGCTTAATGGTAGCCCATGAAATGTAGGGGATATGAGATATTACAGCAATACGTTTGCCATAATATTGGGTATCCCCCATAGTAACCAATGTTGGAAAGCAAAATGAAGGGTGCCATTTGGCATAGAAATATTGGGCTCACCCATCCAACATAAGACCATGTCAAATTGTATCCTGGTACATTCTCACCCGAGAAACACAGGGGATACCACATATTGTAGGCGAGAAGGCCATTGTATTTGGTATCCCCTAAGTGAACCGGTTATAAAGTCTTGTGGAATAATGTAAAAAATGTGAAAAGCTAATGTAGTCTGCTAATAAATAAAAGGCAATTTCCACTTGTCAATGGCTAATGTGTAACCCATGAAACATAAGGGATACAAGATACTACAGGAATATGTGAACCATAATATTTGGTATCCCCACAGTAATTGAGGTTGGAAAGCAAAAGAAATGGTGATATTTGGTATAGAAATACTGTGCTCTCCCATCCAAAATAAGGCAATGTAAAATTGAATCCTGGTAACTTCTAACCCGAGAAACACTGGGAATACCAAATATTGTAGGCTGTATAGGCTTTTATATTTGGTATCCCCTCAGGGTACCGGATGCAATTTCTTGTGGAATGATGTACAAAATGTGAAAAGCTAGTGTAGTCTGCTAACAAATATAATGCTACTTCAACTGCTTAATGTCTAAAGGGTAGCCCATGAAACTTAGGGGATACGAGATATTACAGCAATACGTGAGCCATAATATTGGGGATCCCCATAGTAACCAATGTGGGAAAACAAAAGGAAGGGTACTATTTGGCATAGAATTATTGTCCTAACCTGTCCAAAATAAGACCATGTAAAATTGTATCCTGGTATATTCTAACCCGAAAAACACAGGGGATACCAAATATTATAGGCGGAACGGGCATTGTATTTGGTATCCCCTATGTGAACCGGTTATAAAGTTTTGTGGAATAATGTAAAAAATGTGAATAGCTAATGTAGTCTGCTAACAAATGAAATGCAACTTCAACTGGTGAATGTCTAAAGGGTAACTCATGAGACGTAGGGGATACGTTATGTTATGTTATGTTATGTTATAGGTTTTTGTACCCCGCACAGCTACCCCAGCAAAGGGGCGTCCTGGCGCCAAGGAAAGGTCAACACAACATCACTGAGCACACCTGAATCCAGAGGAGTTAGTTAAAAAGGACAGTTTTAATAGCACGTCTAAAAAGGAGTAAGTCCTCCATAGCTCGAATTTCACTGGGAAGTGAGTTCCACAGTTTCGCCGCCACTACTCGGAATGAGCGGCCGCCCATCCTGCTTAGCAGAAAGCGAGGAACAACAGACAAATTCTGCCCCATCGACCTCAAGGAACGAGAGGGCACATAAGGGGTCAGTAAGTTCATCAAGATAGGTGGTGCCGTACCTTTCAAAATTTTAAAAGCTAGGCAGAGCACCTTGAACTCGATCCGGCGAGCCACAGGCAACCAATGGAGTGATTGCGATGCTCTGGATGCTGAACAGCGTTTAGGCAGTCCTAATACCGCTCTTGCGGTGGAGTTCTGCACTCGCTGCAGCCGTGTGAGTTCTGCCTTGTTCGTACCTGCCAAGAGGGCGCTGGCATAATCTATCCTAGACAGCACAGAGATATTACAGCAATACGTGAACCATAATATTTGCTATCCCCATAGTAAATGATGTTGGAAAGCAAAAGAAAGAGTGATATTTGGTATAGAAATATTGTGCTCCCTCATGCAACATAAGGTGATGTCAAAATGAATCCTGGTAACTTCTAACCGGAGAAACACTGGAGATACCAAATATTGTAGCCGGTAAAGTCCATTATATTTGGTATTCCCTAAGGGAACCGGATGTAAAATCTTGTGGAAAGATGTCAATAATCTGAAAAGATGCTGTAGTCTGCTTTCAAATAAAAGGCAACTACAAGTTTCTAACGGTTAATGGGTAATCCTTGAAAGGTTGGGGATACAAGATATTGCGGCAATGCGTGAGCCATAATATTTCCTATACTCATTGTAAACGATGTTGGAAAGCAAAAGGAAGGGTACTATTTGGCAAAGAAATACTGTGCTTAACCATCTAACATAAGATCATGCCAAATCGAATCCTGGCAAGTTCTAACCCAAGAAACATAGTGGATAAGAGATAATATACATGGAATAAGCCATTTTATATGGTATTCCCAAAGGGAACCAGATGTAAAATCGTGTGGAAAGATGTAAAAAATGTTAAAAGATGCTGTAGTCTGATTTCATATAAAAGGCAATTTCAAGTGGTCAATGGCTAACAAAACAAACGCAGGGGATGCAAGATAGTACAGCAATGCCTGAGCCATAATATTTGGTATCCCCATTGTAAAAGATGTTGGAAAGCAAAAGGAAAGGTGATATTTAGCATGGAAATACTGTGCTCACCCATAGCACATAGGACCATATCAAATTGAATACTGGCAAGTTCTAACCCCAGAAACATAAGGGATACCAAATATTATAGACGGTAAAGGCCATTATATATGGTATCACCATAGAGAATCTGACGTACAATCTTGTGGAATGATGTAAAAAATGTGAAAAGATACTATCGTCTGCTATCATATAAAAGGCAATTTCAAGTGGTCAATGGCTAATGGCTAACAAAAGAAACGCAGGGGTTGCAAGATATTACAGCAATGTCTGAGCCATTATATTTGGTGTCCCCATTGTAAAAGATGTTGGAAATCAAAAGGAATTGTGATATTTAGCATAGAAAAACTGGGCTCACCCATAGCACATAAGACCATGTCAAATTGAATACTGGCAAGTTCTAACCCCAGAAACACAAGGGATACTAAATATTATAGACATTAAAGGCCATTATATATGGTATCCCCATAGAGAACCTGACGTGCAATCTTGTGGAATAATGTAAAAAATGTGAAAAGATACTTTAGTCTCTTATCAAAGAAAAGACAACTTTAAGTGGTCAATGGCTAAAGAGAACCAATGAAACATAGGGGATACGAGATATTACAGAAATGCGTGAGCCATAATAATTGGTATCCCGTTTGTAAACAATGTTAGAGAGCAAAAGGAATGGTGCCCTTTGCCATAGAAATACTGGGCTCATCCATCCAACATAGGACCATATCAAATTAAATACTGGTAAGTTCTAACCCCAGAAACACCAGGGATACCAGATATAATAGCCGGTATAGGCCATTATATTTGGTATCCCCTAAGCGAACTGGACATAAAATCTTGTAGAAAGATTTAAAAAATCTGAAAAGATGCTGTAGTCTGCTTTCAAATAAAAGGCAACTTCAAGTCTCCATTGGTTAATGGGTAACACATGAAAGTAGGGGATACGAGGTATTGTAGCAATGCGTGAGCCATAATATTTGGTATCCCCATTGTAAACAAAGTTGGAAACCAAAAGGAAGGGTACTGTTTGGCATAGAAATACTGTGCTCACCCATCTAACATAAGACCGTGCTAAATCGAATCCTGGCAAGTTCTAACCCAAGAAACACAGGGGATACCAGATATTATAGCTGGTATAGGCCGTTATATATGGTATCCCCAAAGGGAACAGGATGTAAAATCTTGTGGAATGATGTTAAAAATGTAAAAAGATACTATAATCAGCTATCAAAGAAAATAAACGTTCAAGTGGTCAATGGCTAAAAGGTAACCCATGAAATGTAGGAGACACAACATATTGCAGCAATGCGTGAGCCATAATATTTGGAATCCCCTTTGAAAAGGACATTGGAAAGCAAAAGGAAGGGTGCTATTTCCCATAGAAATACTGGGCTCAGCCATCCAACATAAGATCATGTCAATTTGAAGACTGCTAATCTCTAACCCGAGAAACACAGGGGATACCTGATATAATAACCGGTATACGCTAATATATTTGGTATCCCCTAAGGTAACCGGTCGTAAAATTGTGTGGAATGATGTAAAAATTTTGAAAAGATACTATCGTCTGCTATCATATAAAAGGCAATTTCAAGTGGTCAATGATTAACAAAAGAAACGCAGGGGTTGCAAGATATTACAGCAATGTCTGAGCCATTATATTTGGTGTCCCCATTGTAAAAGATGTTGGAAAGCAAAAGGTATGGTGCTATTTAGCATAGAAAAACTGTGCTCACCCATAGCACATAAGACCATGTCAAATTGAATACTGGCAAGTTCTAACCACAGAAACACAAGGGATATCAAATATTATAGACATTAAAGGCCATTATATATGGTATCCCCATAGAGAACCTGACGTACAATCTTGTGGAATAATGTAAAAAATGTGAAAAGATACTTTAGTCTCTTATCAAAGAAAAGACAACTTTAAGTGGTCAAAGGCTAAAGAGAACCAATGAAATATAGGGGATACGAGATATTACAGCAATGCGTGAGCCATAATAATTGGTATCCCGTTTGTAAACAATGTTGGAGAGCAAACGGAATGACGCCCTTTGCCATAGAAATACTGGGCTCATCCATCCAACATAGGACCATGTCAAATTGAATACTGGTAAGTTCTAACCCCAGAAACACCAGGGATACCAGATATAATAGCCGGTATAGGCCATTATATTTGGTATCCCCTAAGCGAACTGGACGTAAAATCGTGTAGAAAGATTTAAAATATATGAAAAGATGCTGTAGTCTGCTTTCAAATAAAAGGCAACTTCAAGTCTCCATTGGTTAATGGGTAACGCATGAAAGTAGGGGATACGAGGTATCGTAGCAATGCGTGAGCCATAATATTTGGTATCCCCATTGTAAACAAAGTTGGAAACCAAAAGGAAGGGTACTGTTTGGCATAGAAATACTGTGCTCACCCATCTAACATAAGACCGTGCTAAATCGAATCCTGGCAAGTTCTAACCCAAGAAACTCAGGGGATACCAGATAATATAGCTGGTATAGGCCGTTATATATGGTATCCCCAAAGGGAACAGGATGTAAAATCTTGTGGAATGATGTTAAAAATGTAAAAAGATACTATAATCAGCTATCAAAGAAAAGAAACGTTCAAGTGGTCAATGGCTAAAAGGTAACCCATGAAATGTAGGAGACACAACATATTGCAGCAACGCGTGAGCCATAATATTTGGTATCCCCTTTGAAAAGGACATTGGAAAGCAAAAGGAAGGGTGCTATTTCCCATAGAAATACTGGGCTCAGCCATCCAACATAAGATCATGTCAATTTGAAGACTGCTAATCTTTAACCCGAGAAACACAGGGGATACCAGATATAATAACCGGTATACGCTAATATATTTGGTATCCCCTAAGGTAACCGGTCGTAAAATTGTGTGGAATGATGTAAAAAATTTGAAAAGATACAATCGTCTGCTATCATATAAAAGGCAATTTCAAGTGGTCAATGGCTAACAAAAGAAACGCAGGGGTTGCAAGATATTACAGCAATGTCTGAGCCATTATATTTGGTGTCCCCATTGTAAAAGATGTTGGAAAGCAAAAGGAATGGTGCTATTTAGCATAGAAAAACTGTGCTCACCCATAGCACATAAGACCATGTCAAATTGAATACTGGCAAGTTCTAACCACAGAAACACAAGGGATACCAAATATTATAGACATTAAAGGCCATTATATATTGTATCCCCATAGAGAACCTGACGTACAATCTTGTGGAATAATGTAAAAAATGTGAAAAGATACTTTAGTCTCTTATCAAAGAAAAGACAACTTTAAGTGTTCAAAGGCTAAAGAGAACCAATGAAATATAGGGGATACGAGATATTACAGCAATGCGTGAGCCATAATAATTGGTATCCCGTTTGTAAACAATGTTGGAGAGCAAAAGGAATGGTGCCCTTTGCCATAAAAATACTGGGCTCATCCATCCAACATAGGACCATGTCAAATTGAATACTGGTAAGTTCTAACCCCAGAAACACCAGGGATACCAGATATAATAGCCGGTATAGGCCATTATATTTGGTATCCCCTAAGCGAACTGGACGTAAAATCGTGTAGAAAGATTTAAAATATATGAAAAGATGCTGTAGTCTGCTTTCAAATAAAAGGCAACTTCAAGTCTCCATTGGTTAATGGGTAACGCATGAAAGTAGGGGATACGAGGTATTGTAGCAATGCGTGAGCCATAATATTTGGTATCCTCATTGTAAACAAAGTTGGAAACAAAAATTAAGGGTACTGTTTGGCATAGAAATACTGTGCTCACCCTTCTAACATAAGACCATGCTAAATCGAAACCTGGCAAGTTCTAACCCAAGAAACACAGGGGATACCAAATATTATAGCTGGTATAGGCCGTTATATATGGTATCCCCAAAGGGAACAGGATGTAAAATCTTGTGGAATGAGGTTAAAAATGTAAAAATATACTATAATCAGCTATCAAAGAAAAGAAACATTCAAGTGGTCAATTGCTAAAAGGTAACCCATGAAACGTAGGAGACACAACATATTGCAGCAATGCGTGAGCCATAATATTTGGTATCCCCTTTGAAAAGGACATTGGAAAGCAAAAGGAAGGGTGCTATTTCCCATAGAAATACTGGGCTCAGCCATCGAACATAAGATGATGTCAATTTGAATATTGCTAATCTCTAACCCCAGAAACACAGGGGATACCAGCTATAATAACCGGTATAAGCCAATATATTTGGTATCCCCTAAGGTAACCGGTCGTAAAATTGTGTGGAATGATGTAAAAAATGTGAACAGATACTGTAGTCAGCTATCAAATAAAAGGCAACTTCAAGTGGTCAATGGCTAAAGGGTAACCCATTAAACGTAGGGAATACGAGATATTACAGCAATGTGTGATCCATATTTGGTATCCCCATTGAAAACGACATTGGAAAGCAAAAGGAAGGGTGCTATTTGGCATACATATACTGGGCTCACCCGTCTAACATAAGACCATACCAAACCAAACCTAATCCTGGTAAGTTCTAACACAAGAAACACATGGGATACCAAATATTATAGCAGTTATAGGCCATTATATATGGTATCCCCTAAGAGAACCAGACGTACACTATTGTGGAATTATGTAAAAAGTTTGAAAATATACTGTAGTCTGCTATCATGTAAATGGCAACTTCAAGTGGTCAATGGCTAATGGGTAACAAATGAAATGCAGGGGATACAAGAAATTACAGCAATGTGTGAGCCATAATATTTGGTATACCCATTGTAAAAGATGTTGTAAAGCAAAAGGAATGGTGCTATTTGGCATACAAATACTCTGCTCACCCATAGCACATCAGACAATGTCAGATTGAATACTGGTATGTTCGAACCCTAGACACACAGGGGATACCAAATAGTATAGCCGGTGTAGGCCATTATACATGGTATTCCCATTGTAAAAGATGTTGGAAAGCAAAAGGAAGGATGGTATTTGTCATAGAAATACTGTGCTCACCCATCTAACATAAGACCATGCCAAATCGAATCCTGGCAAGTTCTAACCCAAGAAACATAGGAGATACTAGATATTATAGCTGGTAAGATACTGTAGTCTCTTATCAAAGAAAAGACAACTTTATATTGTCAATGGCTAAAGGGTAACCATGGAAACTTAGGGGATACAAGTTACTACAGCAATGCCTGAGTCATAATATTTGGTATCCCCATTGTACAAGATGTTGGAAAGCAAAAGGAATGGTGCTATTTGGCATAGAAATACTGTGCTCACCTGTTGCACATAAGACAATGTCAAATTGAATACTGGTAAGTTCTAACCCCAGAAACACAGGGAATACCAAATATTATAGCCAGTATAGGCCATTATGTATGGTGTCCCCATTGACAACCTAACTTACAATCTTGTGGAATAATGTACAAAATGTGAAAAGATACCGTAGTCTCTTATCAAATAAAAGGAAGGGTACTATTTGGCATAGAAATATTGTGCTCACCCATCTAACATAAGACCATGCCAAATCGAATCCTGGCAAGGTCTAACCCAAGAAACTTAGGGGATACTAGATATTATAGCTAGTATAGGCCATTACATACGGTATCCCCAAAGGGAACCGGATGTAAAATCTTGTGGAATGATGTTAAAAATGTAAAAAGATACTATAATCAGCTATCAAAGAATAGAAATGTTCAAGTGGTCAATGGCTAAAAGGTAACCCATGAAACGTAGGAGACACAACATATTGCAGCAATGCGTGAGCCATAATATTTGGTATCCCCATTGTAAACAAAGTTGGAAACCAAAATGAAGGGTACTGTTTGGCATAGAAATACTGTGCTCACCCATCTAACATAAGACCATGCTAAATCGAATCCTGGCAAGTTCTAAACCAAGAAACACAGGGGATACCAGATATTATATCTGGTATAGGCCATTACATATTGTATCCCCAAAGGGAAGCGGGTGTAAAATCTTGTGGAATGATGTACAATAATGTGAAAAGATAGTATAGTCTGCTATCATATGAAAGGCAACTTCAAGTGGCCAATGGCTAATGGATAACAAATGAAATGCACGGGATACAAGATATTACAGCAATGCCTGAGCCATAATATTTGGTATCCCCATTTTTAAAAGATGTTGGAAAGCAAAAGGAATGGTGCTATTTGGCTTAGAAATAATGTGCTCCCCCATAGCACATAAGACCATGTCAAATTAAATACTGGTAAGTTCTAACACCAGTAACACTGGGGATACCAAATATTATAGGCAGTATAGGCCATTATATATGGTATCCCCATAGAGAACCTGACGTACAATCTTGTGGAATAACGTAAAAAATGCGAAAAGATACCGTAGTCTCTTATCAAGGAAAAGACAATTTTAAGTGGTCAATGATTAAAGGATAACCAATGAAACGTAGGGGATACAAGATATTACAGCTATGCGTGAGCCATAATATTTGGCATCCCCTTTGTAACAATGTTGGAAAGCAAAAGGAAGGGTGCTCTTTGCCATAGAAATATTGGGCTCATCCATTTAACACAAGACCATGTCAAATTGAAAACTGGTAAGTTCTAACGCCAGAAACACAGGGGATACCAGATATAATAGCCGGTATAAGCCATTATATTTGGTATCCCCTAAGCGAACCAGATGCAAAATCTTGAGGAAATATTTTAAAATCTGAAAAGATGCTGTAGTCTGCTTTCAAATAAAAGGCATCTTCAAGTCTCCAATGGTTAATGGGTAACGCATGAAAGGTAGGGTATACGAGGTATTGCAGAAATGTGTGAGCCATAATGTTTGGTATCCCCATTGTAAACAATTTTGGAAAGCAAAAGGAAGGGTACTATTTGGCATAGAAATACTGTGCAAGAAATACCTGCCAAGTTCTAACCCAAGAAACACAGGGGATGCTAAATGAATTTGATGTGAAAGCTTGTAAAGTTCACTGTAATCTGCACACAAATAAGAGGCCATTACAACTTGTTAATTGCTGAAAGGTAAACCTTGGAAAGTAGGAGATACCACATATTATAGCAAAACATGAGCTGTGATATTTGATGTTCATATAGAAAGAGACTCTGAAATACGCAAAAAATGCTGCAATATGGCTGAAAACACTCTGTTCACCCTGCCAACTTAAGGACATGTCAAATGGTGTCCTAGTAAGCTTTAACTCTAATAGCATATGGAATAGCAAAGATTACAGCCCTTATTACCCATTATATTTGATATCCTCCTAAGGAACAGAAAGTAGAGGCTTTTGTTATGCAATTACAAGTGCATGTTCCATAATGTTCAGTATCCCTGTTAAAAGAGACAGTGCAAATTATAAACAAGGATGTGATGTGTCAGAAAAGCACTACAAGACCATGTCAAATCCTAGTACGTTTTAACCCAAGAAACAGGGGATACCAAATATTATAGGCCATATGAGCCATTATATTTTGTAATCCCTAATGAAACCAGAAGTGAAAAGCTTGTGGAATGGTATCAAAAGTGCTAAAAGATACTGTAATCTCCTATCAAATAAAAAGCCATTTCAGTTCATTAATAACTAAAAGGTAAGCCTTGAAATATAGGGGATAGAAGCAAAAGAAATAAATTAGCCACAATATTTGGTGTCCCTGTAGAAGAAGATGTTGGAAAACACAAAAAAGTGTGTGACTTGGCAGAAAAATACAGTAGTCAACAGGCCAACATAAAACTGTTTCAAATCTTATCAAGGTAAGCGTTTACTTTTTTGTTGTTGTTGTTTTTATTGATAAAGGTTGGCGACCTACAATTATACAACAGTGACACATGTGATTCGCAAATGACATCCATCAGCATGCAAGTTACAGAGGTTGAAAAAACAGATATTTCAAATAGTTACGCCTTTGTCCACCTTTCTACGCATTTCCAGTACCACCATGGGTGATACACTGATCTCTCCCCTGTAAATGTTGCATTTCGACCATTTTTATCCCATTTCTTCGGGCACCCCCTTGTTACAAACACCTCCTTCTTCGCAATCATACACCTACCCAATTCTTTCAGCCACCGATACAGCAGGCGGTGCCGCGCCACCCCATCCCTTTGCCAGTTCTCTTTTAACCAACGTGTACCCAGCGTCACCAGTTATTGTTCAATTTCAGTTAGGTCCGAGTCTGCCCATATGTTTAGCAGGCCCAGGCGGGACATCAGGTCTATAGTCTTTACCAATGCCGACTGCATATGGTTTGTGGCTCTATACCAGAGACTGCGTATCAGCGGGCACTCCCATATCATGTGATAGAAGGTAGCCGGCTGCTTGCAGCCCTTCAAGCATAAATCATCCTGCCTTGCCCCTATTTTTGCTAGAGTTTTTCCCATCATATATGACCTATGGAGGATCCTGAGTTGTATCAGTCTAAATCTGAGCATGATGGCTGCCTCCCTAGGTGACATAAGAGCCTCCCACCAATCTTCTTCTTCGATCAGCCCCAGGTCTCTGTCTCACTACTCTTTGAGCTTGCCAAACCTATCCGGTAAATTATTACTATGTTTTTTGCACATCAAGGATATTGCTTTAGACTGCAGAGGGTCATCAAGTAAGCGATCCTCTAGTGGTGACGAGTCTGGTATGTCCTTGCAGTTCGGGAAGGCCGCCTGTAAGGCATGCCTTATTCGTAGGTACCTAAATACCTCCCCCGGAGCCATCTGGTAACTCTTTCGGAGGTCTTCAAATTTGAGTATTGCCCCCTTCTTAACCAAGTCCTTCACTGCTGAGATGCCGATCATATCCCACATATCAAACCCTGGTTGATAGAATAGCATGCCTAGTTTCTGAGTGTACCACAAAGGTGTTGCCTTGGTGAGAACGTCAGCCCATCCCAGTTGTGAGTTTGCCAAATGCCAAATTTGTATTGTGTGTTGTGTTTGACCAACAAATCTCTTTCTCTTAGTGGGGAATACAGGGCGCCCAGATAGCCTGAGCAATCCATCTGGTATCTGTCCAGGGCGTAGTAGTATAGCCTGAGATCAGGCAACGCTATACCTCCGTCGTACCATCCTTTTGTTAGTTTTTGAAGCGCTATTCTAGGGGCCTTACCATCCCATAACAGTGTGTGTACCTCCCTCTCAACCGCTACAAAGTATGCATCTGGAATTCGGTGCAGGCAGTTTTGGAGGACATATACAAATAACGGGAGTGCCAACACTTTAAAAAGGGCAGCACGGCCCACCAAAGACAGGGGCAGTGACCTCCAATGTTTAACGTCTGCTCACAGTCTGGCCAGCGGGGTTGCCAAATTATGGCTGTAAAAGAGGGCCGGATCTGATGTAACAAAGATTCCCATGTTTATGAAACCATCTACTGCGACCACTAGCGTGCAGTCTTTGGGGAGACGTGGCGTCTGCCCATGGAACACGAACAGCACAGACTTACCCCAGTTAATGGCATACCCCAAGTATTTCCCAAAATTTGTGAAGATATTAAGAACAGTATGTATGGACTTGTATGGGGAAGCATAAGCGTTTACTTTTTAAACAAAATATTACAGCAGCGTACAGGTATCCTCCACAAGAACAGAATGTGAGGGTTCATTAAAAATACCAAATGTAGATAGACCTGCTGATAGACGATGCCAAATAAAATAAAATAAACTAATTTCAAATGGTCAATGGCTAAAAGGAAACCATTGAATAATAGGCGATACAAGATACTATAGCAATGTGTAATCCATAATGTTTGGTATTCCTATAAAGCAGAGTGGAAGTTACTACGAAGGGTGTGGCGTGACAGATAAATACTCTGCTAAATTAGCCAACAAGTGAATAGCTTGTCATATTCTATGCCAGTAAGTGTTAACACTTGGTACGTAGGTGCTACTAAATACAGCCAGTATGGACCATTTTTTGGCACACTGCTAACTTAGCTTATATGGCCACGTTGTGTTATCTACTAATTTTGAATTTTTGCAAAATGTCAAATACTCAATGCTATAGTACAATGCAAGTGTGTGCTATAACCAGTGGCAACCAGGCTTGCCGCCATTAAATAACACGGCACCATAAGCAAACCGAATAGACAATGCATTCAACATCAAAAACCAACAAGAGATCTAGACTAATGATTTTTTTCTCATTGATTTTGTTTTTATTTTGAAATGTTTCCCTCAAATTCGTATGCACTTCTCTTGGCTCCTTAGGAAGTCATCTAGTACACCTGTGCTTGTAACAGTGCACAGGTGTACTATTGTACCTGTAGCTATTTTGTGTTTGACTGAGGTTTGCACTGCAGGTGCCTGGAAAGTACTGATTCTCTTCAAGTTGTTGACTAATGCACTGTTGATGGCCACAAAGCATATTCAATGTCCTTCTCATTTAGCCACATTACCTCTTTACTTGCTATCATTTTTCACCTGTACTGTCAAACCTAAAAGAGAAACATTTCCAGTCCCAGAATGCAACATGGTGTAATTAAAAAGTGAAGACTGCAATCTCATATGACATACAGATAATTGATAATCGGGTTACACTAGAAAAAAATATAATTTGCTTACATTTGCTATTTTGGAACAGCCAAGAGCTAGTAGGTGGAAACAAATTTGTGTAAAATAGTAAGTCCACATTAGTAAAAATCATGCCTCCATTTCCTTTATTAAGTATTAAAAAAATAGACACTTTTAAATGATTTATTCACATACATGCTGTTTTCAGTTTATATGTCAAAAGAAAACATACAGAATTGTATACATTTGCTTTGGAGCTCTCGCCTAAGCAGAGCAAGCGCTGTGAATTTGAGATCTTTTGTTTTCCAAGAGTGGGCTTAGAGCCCGCTCATTGCTTACCATTTGTTGGCTTTAAGGTGACTGCTTTTTATTGGCAAGATTCAGTAGGCTTCCTATGTTTTTGCGTGTTTGTCCTTCCACTCGGGCATGGACACACTACTTGTATCCTTCCACTGATAATGATTTTTTATCCTTACTTTTTCTGTGTTTAAGCGCTATACTAGAGTGCGTCTTGTTCAGCTGGCTCCCTCATGTACTTCTCCCACTTAGGGTTCCTCGCTCATCCATGTTGCGTACCCACACTCCCTCCTTCCAGTGTTGTCCATGTTATTGCTTGCCCTACCCTTCCAACTTCCTTTTGTTTTTGCCTGTGTTTTTGCCTGCTACACCCACCTTCCCATCTGCCGTTGTTGCCCATGTTGTAGCTTCCTCTACCCACTCTCCTTCCTTCCTTCCTTCCTTCCTTCCATTGTTGCCAGTGTTGTTCATTGCTTGCTCCCAACCTCCCTCCTTCCATTGTTGTCCGCATTATTGATTGCTTCTACCTGCCCACCCTACTTCCTTTGTTGCACTTGTTGTTGCGTGCCCTGCACCCTCCCTCTTTCCATTTTTGTCCATGTTGTAGCTTGCAACATCCACCTCCATCCTCATTCCCCCGTCTTCCGTTGTTGCAACAGTTATTGTTGCTTTCACCACCAATTCTCAATTTGTCCATTGTTGCCTGTGTAGTTGCTTTCAACACTTACCCTCCTTCATTTGTTACCTTTGTTGTCGCTTGCCTCCAACTACACTACCTTCTTCTATTGTTCCTTGTGTTGTAGCTTGCAATCCCACCCACCCTAACTCCTTCCGTTTTTCTTGTGTTGTTGCTTTCCCCACTCACCGTTCTCTGTTGTTGCCCATATTGTTCTGTACCTTAATCCACCCACCAACCCTCCCACTTGTTGTTGTCCGTGATGCTGCCAGTGTTTGCTTCTACCCACTCTCCCACCATGCGTTGTCAATTTGCCTGCTCTGAGCCCCTCCCTTCTATCATCCATTGTCTGTGTTGGCCCCTTACTTATCCACACACCCAAGTTACCTCCATAGCTGATAATGCAGGCTGCTTATGTGTGACATTTCAATGGTTTAAATGTACTTATGAGTGACATTCAATGACCAAATATGTGACAGTTAGAGTGACACTTTCTCTCGAGTAAAACCAAGCACTGAAGTGCAAGGAAAGTGAAATGACAGTCTTTTGAGTAATGAAAAGCTCTAAAACAATCTTGAAACAGCTGCTAAGTACCTCAAATGGAAGGTTACTACCACAACCGTCCTCCACTATAAAAATGTGAGAAACTCCTGGACTGGCCACTACTTACAAGGGCAGCTCTTACCCTTGCAGCACTATGGACAAATAATGGCATTACCGTCTCTGAAAAGTGCAAAATTGTTGGGCCATGATGTAATTTAGCTATATAAACACATCTTTTATCACAACTTAGAAACTAGATTTTAAATCTCCTTTTCTAATTGTTTTAGAGAACCACAATATGACATACAAACATGATCCCCCCAAATGGCACAGTGACAGACAGATCACTTTGTGTTTCTCTTAATGGTTGCCCTGCCTGAAACTTAGCAACTCCCACTGTTGGCCTTCTGCGTGCTGACTCTCAGGTTTTTTTTTTTTTTTAACACTTTATTTTGCATTTAGGTATAATAAGAACAGTACACTGGGACAAAGTCAGTTATGCACAGGCAGCAAAAACATACATCACAGGTGGCTCAGTCCGTGACGCATTATGATCATACATGACTTAAAGCGGATCCCCGAGAGTCCAACCTTACTCTGACCCCAACAGTCTCCAACACCGAACCATCGTGGTGGCTTACCCCAGCATGCAGTGAGAGCGCAACAACTGTAGTGACAAGGAGAATGTATCGTTAAGAAACCAGGGGACCCCTATCTAACATCTAGCCAAAATAGGGAACAATAGACTATTTAGGAACTTTAGCTAGGTATATGTTTAAGATACTATTCATATTGCAGTGAAAAAGACAAAAAACAATTAAGGTATCACCCTATCGAGTGACACTAGATATACACAAAATTAGATATCAAAATATAATTTTTATTTATAATTATTTTCATTTGTTATATATAAATGCATTGAGACATTTTTACACATTTGTAAATCAGAAAATACATGATAAACGAAAAAAGATGATGGAGGCAGTGCGGCAGGTGTCAAACCAAACTACGCGCGTTTCGGCAAACGTGCCTTCATCAGGTAGCCGTCTATTGCACATATGAGAAATACAGGCTTGCATACAGCAAGAAATCCATGTTCAAATGATGAGGGTTAATTTATTGTAGGCGTAGATGGCAGGATAGGCGATTATTTTCACGGATTTATGCCAAGATTATTTCTCTTAAAGTTGCAGAAGTAGCACTCTAGATAGGTAATGACTGAACATATTCCGATAACGGGTTGATAACTTTCCTATTTACCACACGGTAATGGAAAGATTAAGCAAGCGAAGATACACGCAGCTGCAAGGTCGGGGAGGATGATAGGCTCTCTCCTTATAGAAAAAGACGCTAGCGGGCTGCAACCATATATGCATAAGCTATACCTTAAGATATACCTAGCTAAAGTTCCTAAATAGTGACAAGGAGAATGTACAGCTCCTAGTGCAAGCGTTTAACGACACAAATCTTGAGACAATTCAGCCGACTCCAGTAGGGTCTATGCCCTGTTTCTGCTGTGCAGGGGGGTCTCGCTGCTGCGCCAGTAGATAATCCCTGAAAGGGCCCTAAATATCCTTGGGCCTGAAGGTGGGGGGAGTGTTGTTGCGTATATGTCACAGTTTGTGGTGCAGGATGCCATGCTCCACAGCCATGCTTTCACCGAGGGTGCTGTTTTATCCCCCCAATGTATGGCTACTTCCCTCTTGGCCAGGAGTAAGCTAATGGCCACAAACCTACGAGTTTCCTGTGGGAACTGGTTAATATAACCCAGCAGGGCGATCTCAGGTAGGGGGGTCATTGGAACCTTGATCATTGCGCTCACCATATTGTGTATAGCTACTCAGTATGAATGTATGTTCGGACAGGTCCAAGCGAGATGAGGGAAGTCTGCATTTGGAGCGCTGCATGTAGTACAATGGTGTGATCTGGCAGGGTCTATCCTGTGGAGTCTTGAGGGGGTAATATACATCCAACGGAGAAATGCTGACTCTCATGTTATAGCTGCTCCTGTGTGTGGACTCACACCGTCTGCTTTTTGATACTCAACTAGTACAGAGATGCTGCTGCCTAGTGTGTTGTCGTGTTCTGCTGCTCAGTGCTGATGGTGACGATGTGGTGTAAGAGTAAGTGGAGTCCTTGTGCTCTCTCCCATGGGTGTAGACGGGGAAAAACTCCCTCCGCATTGACAGTCTGCCACACTTGACAGCCGCCCCAGCTTTTTGAATCATTACAGCGTGGCACATGTCCCTGCCATGATTGGACACAAACAGATTGCCATCCTGTGCCTTCCCACATGCGGATGCCTATTGAGAGCAGCATGTGTGACATGAGCGATTTGTTGTTTATAGTGTCACTAGGTGGGCCCCATGGACCCCGTCCACTCGCAGCGATGCCTTCCTGGGGAGTGGCAGGAGGATTTTGAAAAATACATTTTGGTGCCAGTCTTCAGTGTGCTGACACACTAGCTCACAAGGTAGTACAAACAAAGCACTGTTAATGAGGCTGGGGGTCTGTAGCGATGTGTGGTCTGAGAGGTCCCAACAGCCCCACTCACTCTATGCCTGCAGAGGAGCACACAACGTGTAGCAACGTAAAAACATACTTTTGCCCATCAGTTGCCGAGTCACTGGCCAATCATCCAATCGCTCACTTTGTGGAATTGAATTAACTGTCACTGACGTTGGCGTGCAGGAAGCATCAGTTTTCAAAATACAACAGGGCAAGTTGCCATCCTCTGGATGCATCATCACTCTCAGCCTCAGTCTGAGGAAGGGGCAGTGCACAGCTGATTAGTCTCAGTGTTATTACTACTCTCCAGGGAGGATGTAGTTATCAGTGGCGGCCCCTCATGGAAGTTCTGGAGGGTGGTGGGCGAGGTGTGGGAGGGGAAGGGTGGGGGTAGTAAACTCCAGCTAAGGCCGAACGGAGTTCTGTTAATAAATAAATAAATAAATAAATAAATCGATTTTCATTGCGAGTGCTGCATTGCATCGCTGCAAAGCACTCCCACGAGGAGCCGCCACTGGTAATTGTCAGTCAGTTTAACAGACTTAGCCATGGCATGTCACGTGGCTGAGTACCAGATGCTCTGATTCATTGTGCACTGCAGTCTGAACCTGAGACTGCATTATTCCGTGTGATGACAATTTGTGTTCATTATTGTTAGTGTAGAAACTCAACCTTGAAGGGGGCACTGTATAATGCAGGCTCACTGGCAGCACAGTTTGCACAGCACTGCCAGCAGGCAGCCGGCTGCTTGCGCTTTTGCAATGGTCTGCTCCTATTCGCACTTTTTTATGCCTAGCAATGCCGCTGTGTTAGGAGGTGCTATAAATGCATGATTAAGCATTTTAGTGTGGTGATGAGGACTTCCACGCTAAACTGCATTGGTCTAACCACAGATGCATGATACTTAGCAGAGCTGTACCTCCAGACTGAAAAAATAAAAAGGTGCTTTAATTCCCAACCCCTCCACTGTCCATGTTGCCCCCGACACCCATTCATCCCTCCCTCCTTGTATCCCCAACTTTCCCTCCTACCCCGCCAGCAATTAAAAAAGAGGGTTACGGCTGTGTCATATCTCCTTTTTAGGTAAAGCATGATGTATCTACAATATGGGCTTTAACCAAGGCCATCGATTGCCATTCGTTCTTTTTTGTTCCTATCAAAAATGCTGTCTTTTTATTAAAGCATTGCTTGTAATTGTCCCTTCTTTGGGTACTTGGTTCAAGCCTAGGCGATTTCACTAATTGTTCCTTCGGATTGGCTATCACGTTTCCTCCTTGTTGTCCATCGCAACCAGCGTCTCATTTGCTCTTTCCCTCTTGATCAGCGCGGCATGCAGTGTTTTATCTATTCATCTGTGTGGTACATCAAGCTTCAACTTCAAGCATGGATGCATTTGAACTTTAAATTGCATGTTACAAACAGACAGGTATCTTGACCGCTACACGTTTCTCCGTGTATTTGGCATGATTCTGCTCAAGCGATCTTATTGCAGTTTAGGTTTCCTTTCTTTTTCACAGACGGTGATTGTAAGTCACGTGGGGGGGGGCCTGCCAATGTGGTCTTATGTTTACACCTGGAAGACCAGTGACTGGAAGCACAAAAGACAAATAGAAATGTTACTTGAGAGATTTAGACTGAGTGCCCTCTGTGCCTCGCTTGCTTGTGATAATAGACTGCATGTAGAGAAGTGATCCTGTACGTCATTTCAGAGCTGTAACTATTAACGCACATGATGCCTTATTTCTCTAAGCTATAGTGCGGAGTTGTTGGAAAATGTAAGAAGCATTGTGTAGTTCACCTTAAAGTGCTTTGTAGTCCTCCCTCCCCCTCAAACATTCTCCAATGGAAGCAGTGGGTACCAAAGAAAGCTAATCCAGGGTCAGTCTCAGCCTGTTCCTCATAGGTTTCCATACGAGAGCAATTCCTCCGGATCCTGAGTAATTGACCTACTGGCAAATTTTGCCCCAGTGATCTGGGGTGGAAGCTCTCAAAAAGTAGTACGCTGTTTTTGTGTGTGCTCTTGTTGTGAACTTTAGTCTGGATCCATTCCGCTGTCATGCTTATAGCTAGGTCCAGAAAAACAGCTCCCTCCGTGCTGACTGCATGTGTGAATTTCAGATGTTCATCTCTAGTATTGATCCATCTAACAAAGTCCTCAGCTTCATCTTGGTTGCCGTACCAAATGACAATATATCATCTCCATACTTTCAATTGTACTGCAAACGAGTTGCCTTGATGGAAGATGTGGTTCACTTCAAATTGGTGTACATAGAGGCACGCCATTCTTGGAGCAAAAGAGCTTCCCATGGAAGTGCCTCTGATCTGATGGTATATTGTGTCTTCATATTCGAAGAAGTTTTCCATGAGAGCCAATTCTGCCCACTCCATGATGAAATGTCTGAGCGTCATGAACTGCCAGTCTCTTTCCAGGAGAATGTGTCCTATCACGCTCAATGTGCGTCTGTGAGGTATGCTGGTGTATAATGCCTCGATGTCCATGGTAATGAAAAGATCTTCAGCTGGGGTGATCTCGAGGTCTCTAAGTAGGCACAGGACATCTTTAGTGTCTTAGGCAAGATGTAGACGACTGTGCGATAGGTCTCGCAGAATTGTGAAAGAGGTTCAAGAACTGAACCTATTCCCAACACTATAGGTCTCCCTGGTGGGGGCATCCTGTTTTTTGTGGATATTGGGGACAGTATAGAATCTGAGGGTGCAGGGATTATCACCCACCAGAAACCCAGCCTCATGTTTGGTTATCCAATCATTCATCAGGCCCTCATCCACCAAGGTTCTGATTTTGTTCCCAAGTCTTGGAGTAGGGTAAATCTGGTGGATTTCATAGCTGTTTTCATCTGATAGCAATCTGGTGCATTCTTCGTGATCCATGTTTTTATCCATGATAACGATTGTGCCGCCTTTGTCAGCTGGTTTAATGACAAGTGTAGCATTCTCTTTCAGGTCCATGAGTGCCTTCGTCTCACCTTTCTTGAAGTTCTGTTAGACTTTGATGTTCTGAGAGTCGATTGTTTGAATTTCCTTCAGTACTGCCTGTTCGAATGCCAGGACTGTCACTGTTCCTGTGCTTATAGTGTCAGTTGTATGTTTTGTGGGTAGGCTCCCGTTGTGCTTTTAGACATGCAGCTCACCCAGGCAACACTTATAATACGGCACAAACGCGGGGTAGGCACCCGCATTTCTCCTGCACACAGGGGGATCCCCACGCCGGGGGTCCCCTCGGGGGTCACACAGCAGCAGGTTAGGCTTCTGCTGTATTTCTTAAACAATCAGCTCTCCCTGGCAGCACACGCTACAGGTCCCCCGCACCTTCTTCCTTAGGATTATGAAATATAGCGATCTGGCGGCGCTAGAGTCCTCCCAGGATCACATAGTGCTCTGGCAGCACAGCGCTGCAGGGGGCAGGCGCTCCGCACCTCCTGGGCAGCGAAGACAAAGCGCTTCCCAGGCACTAGGCAGCAGGCAGAGCACAATCCATGCTGGGGTAAAGCTGTGGCGCTCCCCCGGTGCTAGGTCCCATAAAGTAAAGTAGTGCCCGCGCTCCTCACCTCCAAGGCGCAGTTGCAGCACTCACAAGACGCTAGGGCTGGAGCGCAGGCAGGCAATGCTGGGACAGATCAGCAGTCAGTGGGCACTCATCAGTACAGGACAGCAGCTCCTAGAAGCATTCATCTCCCATAAAGTGGCACTCCTCATGACATAGCAGTCTTCACTCCAGCAAAAGCTCTCACTGGCCCTGTGGACAGCAGAAGGGTACAGATGGGCTCAGGGGCCAGCAAACAGGCCCTTGCGGTGGTACGTCCTGGCAGAGTGTCCCCTATCGATCAAGTCCATGCTCAGTCTGAGCACATGGAGGCACAGCCCCCCTATATATACCCCCCTCACCCCACCTACCAGACAGGGCAGAACCTTCTAGAAGGCTCCTGGCAGTTCCAGTCCCAACTGTCACTGTGGGGAGGTGTAGGGCACCCTGTCACTCTGAACACTAGACCGCCAACCCTCCTCAGGCAGGCGGCACAAAGCACACAGCAATGGCGTCCATTTTAAAAGTGACATTTTCTTCCATGGTGAAGTTAAACCTCTGGACACCATTGCGCAGCATGTATTATTTCTAGTGCAACCACAAAACATACATATTTATTGTGCCTCATTTCGAACCACCAATTCTATATTAGGTTAAAAAAACTAGGGGGAAGGCAAAAAGTTCCGGGATGACCCTTCAAACAGGGCCAAGTCCAACACCCTCACACTTTAATATTCTTTCCATATTGATGTGTTTTACCCTTTTAGGTTTTTTAGAATTAAATCGTTTTTATTGGCAGTACACACAGAAAACAGAATACAGAGCGTTAGCGCCTACAACCCTGTGGGCCGCCAAATTAACAAACATGTAGTAGAGGGCATAGTACATGGTCCAACCAACAATTATAACTTTATGTAACACAGTATGTCACCTACAACCCAACTTGGGCCGGCCGCATAAGACAACCTGAAAGAATTAGCAAGCTTAACAGTGTAAAGATAAAAACAATGCCCGGCCCAGGGCACCACACCTGCTTAAGTAAAAGCACCAATCTAACACTCCGTTGCACGTGCAGAGCAAGTATGCCTATCTTTAAGGGATAAGAACAACAAAAGGGAAAAAAGGAAAAAGGAGAACATCTAAACCTAGTCCCCCCCACCCCACTCTTCCTTCCCCCTGGTGTGCCACCCGCTACCTAAAGCCTACACATGCGTGCCTTTAAGAAGAAGAACAGTCCCCTTGAGAAAAGGTCGTATATGTTAGGGGCTCACAAACTACAAGCTCACAAACTACTGCTATACCTCCACCTCTTTCCAGCAGTAAATGTGACAAACTTGCCCAGTATTTTACTTCTAAAATTGAAAACATCTACCAGGATATTACTGCCCATGACAACACTAATATCTTAATAAATCCATCTTCGACCATGAATAGTGATGCAGACTCTTTCCTGCCTCTCACTAAATCTTGTTTATCTTCGGCCTCATTGCTGACTTGGCCTGATCTCTCACCTACTACTCTACTGGAGATCCTAAACAATATTAAGTCTGGTTCCCCCATTGATCCCCTACCTATTTCGATTCTACGTAAGCTAGAGCTCCCTCTACTCACTATGATTTGCACTTTACTCAATTTCTCTCTTAGCTCGGCCACGGACCCTAACTGTTGGAAGCACGCAATGGTTTCTCCGCTACTAAAAAAACCTACAGCGGATCCCAATGTTGCTTCAAATTTTCGCCCCATTTCATTGTTGTCTGCTTTTTCTAAGATTCTTGAAAGGCACATTCATTTGCATGTATCACATTTTGTAACAACTAACAATCTTCTTCACCCCTCCCAGTCTGGTTTTCGTCAGGGTTTCTCAACAGAAACCACTCTTTTGGGAGTGACTGAGAATCTTCGCCTACTATTAGATCGAGGTGAATCGGCTGCACTGATATTATTTGATCTCAGTGCAGCCTTCGATACTGTATCTCACAGTATCCTCCTGAACAATCTTGCCTCCTCTGGTATTAGTGATAAAGCCTTGCGTTGGTTTTCGTCTTTTCTCACCGACCCGACTTTCCAAATTTTTTCCAATACGTCTACGTCCAACACTTATTTCTCTCCACATGGTGTGCCCCAGGGTTCTATTCTTAGTCCTCTTCTTTTTAATCTTTATGTTGTTCCTTTGGCCCATATTGCTCACTATTTTGGTCTAAATCTATTCACCTATGCTGATGATTCTCAGATTGTGTTTTCTCTATCCCAAGCTTATCCCACCTCTCCTTCATCTTTGCAAACGGGTCTTAGCGAAATCTCCCGTTGGATGAATCACAATTTTCTTAAACTAAATAGCGATAAGACGGAGGTGTTAGTTTTCAGAAACAAACCTGATCTATGGAGCTCGAGACATTGGCCTTCGACCATGGGTTCCTTACCCATTCCTTCTGAACGAGTGCGCAATCTTGGGGTCATTATTGATAGGGATCTATCGATGAAAGACCAGGCCAACAAAGTTGCAGCCACCTGTTTTACCATCTTAAGGTGGCTGAGAAAAATCTTCTGGATTCTGCCTTCCGACACCCAGAGATCCGTTGTGACGGCCTTGGTGACCTCTAGATTGGATTACGGGAACGTCCTCTATCTGGGGGCTACCAGGGCGGTCATGCGCCGTCTTCAACTAGTTGAAAATGCTGCTGCACGGCTTCTCTGTGGTTGTCGAAAACGCGATCATATAACCGAGCGTCTTAAGGAACTGCACTGGCTCAACCTTGACAACCGGGTAAAATTCAAGGCATTGTGCTTTATGCACAAGATCAAAATTGGAGTTGCCCCCTCCTATCTTCAGTCCCTTGTTAAATGTTATATACCTGCCCGTTCTCTCCGTTCTTCTTCCCAACACTTTTTTGTATTCCTAAGTTCAGGCTCTCCAGAGTGGGTGGTCGCTCTTTTTCCACCTTGGGACCCAAACTCTGGAATTCCCTTCTCTTGGACTTGCGTATGGAGAACTGTCATATTCTCTTCCGTAAAGCCGTAAAGACCTGGCTTTTTGTCCAATAAATTTCCCTCTGGATTGTATTCTGCTACCATTGTCTTTCAGCGCCGGGAAACCCTTACGGGTAGCTGTCGCGCTATATAAGATTAATAAATAAATAAAATAAATAATAAAATTAGGGGCGGTCGCCCTGCTCCGCAGCGGTCCCCTCGGGAATCAATTTCAGGAGACGTAAATAGACAGGACAAGTTAGTTCCCGAAATTCAAAAGACGAAATTGCTATGAAAGGAGCCCAAATCTTAGAGTATCTATTCTAGTAAAGCCATGGATAAACGCTCCGTACCCCATAACTAGAGCAGCCACTAGGAACGGTCTGGGATCCTGTCAGTCTTCCAGGCCGCCAGGATGTAATTGTAATGTAATGTAATTGGTTTTTTATATCGCGCAACTATCGCTCCAAGGAGCATCTAGGCATCATTTACTGATCCAGAGATGTAGGAAATAGGTTGGATACTGTTGAAAGTTCATCCAACTATTACACTAGTGCCCTAGCGCAGGTATCCTGTAACTTAAAGACCCAGGTTTTCAATCCCTTTCTGAAATCCTTTTCCTTTTCTATTGCCCGTAGAAAAGGGGGGAGAGTATTCCAGGCCTTTGCTCCAAGTACTGGAAGTGATTTGCCACCTCTTCTGCTAAGCCTGAAGGTCGGAACCGACAACAGGTTCGCATTGGAAGAGCGGCGGGTGCGTGTTGGGTGGTATCTGGCAAAACCTCCGCTGTAGGTATTTTGGACCTAAGGCGTGGACGGCTCTGAAGGTAATAATCAATATTTTGAAAAGAACCCTCTTGGTTATAGGTAGCCAATGTAGTGTGATAATCCGGTGCGCAGCATTCAAGGCCAGGGTAATCTGCTTGCCTTTAAGTGAATGCAAGGGGAAGGTCAAGGCCTTGGGAAGTCCTAGTATAGTGTAAGCGGGAAACCTCGGAATAGTAGTGTCAAAGGCTCCGTCAATCTCATCGAGGATTTTGTCCCAATATCGTGTTAGTTTGGGGCAATTCCATAGCAGGTGAAGGAGGGTCCAGGGACTTCCGCAGCCACGCCAGCAGAGGCCATCATTCTGGGAGTTCCACGTAGCCAGTCAAGCCAGGGTATAATACCAACAGGAAACTATTTTATATGCAGTCTCTGTGTGCCCCATTGAGTGTGCAAAATGATGTGATCTGTAGAAGATGTTCTCCCACTCCTTGTCTGTCAAGGTACGGCCAATCTCTATCTCCCACCGCTTCTGTCCCACAGAACGGGTCCCCTTTGACCAAGGCAAGAGAAAGGCGTAGAACTCTGCAATAAGCCTGTGATCATCATTTTTCTGGAAGTGCCACTTCTCTAATGGAAGAATCAGCCTACTGACCAAGGGCTGCACCATGGGGCCCGATGTCCAGTGGCACATTTGGGCATGGAGGAAATCGTCTGAGTCTGTTAAGTTATAGTCCTCACAGAGTACCTTAAAAGGGATATGGCCATCCAAATCAAGCAACTGCCCCACTGGCTTACATCCTCCCTCCACCCTGCGAGAGCCTGCACCTCTGTCCATGCCCGGAGGGAAATCAGTATTCGAAAAGATGGGAGACATGGGGGAGGGGATAGTGGTGAGATTGGCTCGCCAAGACACCTTGTCCCATGCTAACATGGTAGGGGAGTGACTGGTGAGGAGTAAAGACCCCATGCATACGCCGACCTAGGTAACCAACACTCCCTCCAAATATGCCTACCAGCTACTGACTGATCCATAAATACCCAGTGTTTCTCCATCATGGGACGGTTCCACTCCACCAGGTAACACAAAATCGAGGCTTGGTAATAATGAATGAGATTAGGAAAGGCCAACCCCCCTTCCTTCTTAGGACGTTGTGGTATATAAATAAATAATACCGGATCTAGGTTTTACTGGACATAGCAATAACAGATAGCTCAATAAATAAGAGTCAAGATTCGAGGTAGTAGGAGTTTGCAGGTTTAATACAGCATAAAGGACAGGAACAGGACAACCTGCACAGGAATAGGATGGCAGCGCTGCCGGGGGCAGGATCAGGATCGGCGTAACATTTAATAACAGTACACAAGCATATATACTAAAACAGTTGCATTGCAATGAATACAATAGGCGGAGCAGTGGGTGTGGTCAATAGCAGTCGCGAAAGATAAGGGTGAAAGTGGGTGTAACAAGAGGCGTATACATAGACATGTGATGTAGACGTAACAGAATATGTCATAAATGGGGCGGAAACATGGAGGGGGCTACCTAAGGAGCCGGGACCTCTAACCTAAATGGTGCGCGCAAACTGACAATGACGTGTTACTAGGAGAAGCTGGGGGCTATGAACTCTGTACTAGGAGCAGAGACTGAAGTCTGGAGAGTCAGGGCGACATGTACCTAAACCCTATCTAGTATCTAATGTTTAGAGAACATGTTGATATAAACTAAAAGTCAGGAGGGGAGAGGCTAACAGACTCTAAGACTGGTGTATGCATTATTCTACATGTAGTGCGTGATGAAGAATATTAAATGACCATTAAATACAGTATTTCTCTTACATGGAGACGTAAAGGCTAGACTGTGACGGAAACTATTGATGCGATTCAGTAGTTTAGGAATGCAGTGAAGGAGGGCTGAACTGATAACTAGAATCATAACATACTCTTGGCAGACTCGTAGGCAGAGCCAGGCTGAGCCGGGCACTGTGAGGCAGGAAGTAAGTGAAGGGTCGAGGATACAGGTGGGGGCTGTATCGCTCCTCAGCGAGGATTCAGGAGACAGGAGCTGAATCTGGTGTCCGGGCCCCTTTTGAGGCCTAGAAACGGGGACTTTTCAATGAAATAACGTGCACACTGAGAAACGTGGCAACGTAACTTTACATAGGCCTAATACTCGTAGCTTTCACGAGAACTGGAAACTGGCATACTAGAGATGGACACAACTGTAATTGCGTCTTTAATCGATCATGGGGAATACATATGCATATTAATCATGCACATATAACATAAGATGGGGAACCCGTAGGGACACAGAACATGGCAAAATTTACTTTTCCACATTCCCTCCTTGTCACTACGTTTCCATCAGGAAACATCAATATTCATGATACCATCTATCATTTCATACAGTATCATTTGCTCGGAACGGATTTTCTTGGAACGGGATTTAGAACGGGACTTGGGACTAGGAATACAAGAGGTAGCACAAATGCCACAAATCGCAGGGCCACATTGTATACATAGGCAGCAGCTGAATATGATCGCTACTGCAATACCTAGAAAGAACAATACTTTCCATCCCCAGACGGAAATTATATTCCAGAACCAACCGGACCATGTCCAGGTGCCTGGATCTTGGTGTAACATATGGGCAATTTTATGGAGTCTGGTTATAGCTGAATAAACAGACGGCGCGTTATTAGGAATGAAAATGCAGCAACTAGATCCGATGACTCTACATGCCCCGCCCCTATCGGCCAGTATGACGTCAAGGACGAGACGATTCTGGAGCACGACAATTCTCATAAAGGATTGCTCTTCGGTTAAGTTACTTAGAGCAGAAGTAGTCTCAATCACTACTGCTTCGAGTGTTCTGGTTAATCTACGTATCAGTTTACTATTCACGACTGTACCTAAATAAGGGAAGACACCTTTATTGATATCTATATATTGTTCTAGAGCAGTTTCAGTATAATCGACAATCGGGAGGTCTCTCTTGTGTCTAGTATGTACTAGGTGGGAATTCCTATGGTAGTCGGGTGGGGCTAGAAAAACTGGTGGCAGTAAGAAGGCAATGTAACAGGTTCCCTCCCAATCGAGGGGCAGACGAACATATGCGGTCTGACCACAAACAAAATAAGAATGACGTGAAGCTTTGAAAATAGATTTCCCACTGTCACTATACTTGACAATAGTAGTACAATCACTATGTCCTACATGTACGGAACCATTCTTTCGGACACATAATTCACCTTTGACTGGTAATACTGACATAGCAGGTAAGTCTGGAGTAGTATCAGACTGAACATTCAGGACCATGAAATTCGAAGAATAATTACCTAAATTGTAAACTTCATTTTCTAGATCTAACCCTGTTCTGTGGGGAAGACCTTGCTTGTCTGGAAAACATGTACTGTTAAGAAAAGACATATCTGTTGAGGATGACGTTAACGTGGACCATGCTCCACACGAACCATTATGTGAAAATGGATAAGGAAAGAGTGGCAGAACTCCCTTCGGTGTCTGGAAAGGGGGGAGTCGACCACACACCCAACAATTAGTGGCATTGCTGGTCTGGTGTGAATAATGTAACATGCGGATAAAGGAATTATTACGCATAGCAAGACGATATGAGAGTTCATGAGGAGGCAGATCACTAAACGTGTGCTCTACTGTAGCAATAGAAGACTTATTTACATGAGAAACTGGAAAATACAAATAAAAAGCATAACTGGTGCAGGTAGTCATAAGGCTGAAAAACAATATGAAACTTAGAAAAACGATACATCGGATTGAGTTTTGACTAACTCTCTCACTATGGGGGTCTATTTTATACATGTCAGAAACCGGTCTAACCGTTTCACCTAGGGGAGGACTTAGACAATCAAACTGGCTGACTTATTTTACTAGACCTTAATTTTTGCTTATACTCCTGTTGCGGAGTTTTCTCTAACAGGGAGGGTTCAATATCATTGTCTTTTGCGGGACAGTCCTTAAGAATAGTACTTTGGCAGTCCTTTAAATCCTGGGAAATGTTCTTAGAAACAGGCTTCAGTCCGTAAAACTTCTTCACATGTGACAAATGGACCCAGCCCTTCCTGCCTTCCAGCTTGACGGCAGTACGGGTGGCCAGGAGGACCTGTCGGGGTTCCTTCCAGCGAGGCTCCAGCGGACTTGAACGATCAAAGTTCCTGACAAGAACCATGCATCCGGGAACGATTTCATGCGGTGCCACCTCGGTATTGTCTGGAAATGCGGCGGCAACCTGTGAACGACAAGAGTGTAGGGCAGACATCAAGGAAGCTAGGTAATCTGTCAGCATATTACTTGAAACATCGGTAATACTTCGGGGTCTAGGTGTACCCCACATGTTAGGGGGGCGGCCGAATACGACCTCGTACGGGGACAGACCTGATCTGGAATGTGCGACCATGCGCATGTAAAACAAAGCGACTGGCAGAGCTACTAGCCAGTCTACACCTTTCTCTTTACATATTTTGGCAATGCGGATTTTCAGGGTCTGGTTATGTCTCTCTACGAGACCGGCTGCTTCAGGATGGCGTACACAATGGAACTTCCACTGGTACCCTAACAACAGGGAAACGTGTTTCATCAACTCGGAAGAGAATGGCTGGCCGTTATCAGAATATACGACTCTAGGGAGTCCATAACGGGGGAAGAACTCACAAACCAACTGCTTGGCAGTGGTCGTGGCTGTGTAATCTGGGACTGGATATGCTTCTGTCCACCTGGACAAAGCGCATACAACTACAAGGACATACTTGAAACCTCGACATCGCTCCATCTGAATATAATCCATCTGGAGGACTTCAAAAGGGTGGTCATGGGGCTGGAATCCACCTTGTTCCACCGGGACACTTTTACCTGGATTAAACTGGCAACATATCATACAGGTACGGACTTTCTGCTTGGCTGCAGCTCGTAAATGCTTGTTGAACCAAATGTTCTGGATACTGTCTAACATAGCTTTTTCTCCTAAATGTGCTGGACTATGTGCAGTATTGATAATGACTTGAACCATAGAGTCGGGGAGAAACCATGTGGCTCTACCCTTCGTTACCCATCCCTGATCTGTCTGGACCCCTCCTTGTTCGGACCATTTCTTAATTTCATCGGGAGTAGCATGTAACTGGATATCTATGACATCTTGAGTGGGGTCCTTAACTGTCATGCTTGTAGTCGGATCTGGAGTATGTGTCTGTGTTGGATTAACTGGAATGTCTGGAGTCTGTGCTGTAAGCTTGGCTGTGCGATCTGCTAGATCATTACCTTGAGAAATAATGTCAGTAACTTTCGTATGTGCTTTGCACTTCATGATAGCAATAGATGTCGGTAAGTGTATGGCATCTAACAGAGCTTGAATAAGGAGACCATGCTGAATCTTGGTTCCATGAGAAGTCATGAAACCTCTCTCCTGCCAGAGCACTCCAAAGTCGTGTACAACTCCAAATGCGTAGCGTGAATCTGTATAAACATTAACTTTCAGGTTCTTAGCGTGTATGCAGGCTTGTGTCAGAGCAACTAGCTCTGCTGCTTGAGCAGACAGGGTGTCAATACGGTGTGTTTCTATAACTTCAGTGTCAGTAGTCACTGCATACGCGGCTACTAGTTCTCCTGTACTTGTTCTCATACATGAACCATCCACATAAAGTGTCAGGTCGGGATCTGGTAATGGAATATCTGTCAGATCTTGTCTTGGCTTAGTCATAATATTAACTACTTCCACACAGTCGTGTGTGGCAGGATTTGAATTAACTGATGGTAACAGGGTAGCAGGATTTAGAACGTTGCAGCGTCTGATTTCTATGTGTGGCTGGAACAGTGTCAATTCATAACCTGTTAAACGTGCAATTGTCAAGTGCTGAGTCTGGGTTCGGTTTAAAAGAACTTCCACGGAGTGTGGGACTTGTACTGTCAAGGAATGTCCTAATACTATGGAATCACTTTGTCTGATAGCTAGTGCTGTGGCTGCAACTGACTTAAGGCACGCAGGCAGAGCCTGGGCTACAGGATCTAATGTGCTCGAAAAATAAGCACAGGGCTTGTATTGACCTGCTTGATCTTGTGTGAGAACAGATAATGCTGTACCTTCGCGTTCTGTGACGAAAAGTGTAAAAGGCTTACTGTAGTTCGGTGTAGCTAGAACTGGAGCTTGGCATAAAGCTTTCTTTAACTCATTGAAACTAAGTGTATGTTCAGATGTCCAAGGGAGGACAGTCGATACGGCTGCCTCCTGTGTCGTTAACTGTATCAGTGGTTTAGCTAGAAATGCATACTGAGGAATCCATTGTCTGCAATAAGAAGTAAGGCCGATAAAAGCACGTACCTCCTTCTGTGTCTTGGGCTGAGGAAGACTCGCTATTAACTGGATACGGTCTGGTGTCAACTGCCTACCCCACTTGGACAGTAAGTGGCCTAAGTAGATCACTTGCTGGACACAGAATTGAAGCTTTGAAGGGGACACCTTGTGCCCCATCTCGGCAAGGAAATACAAGACTGTAAGTGATGCTCGCTCGCAAGCACGTTCAGAACGGGCTGTGATCAGTAGATCATCGACATACTGGAGCAGGGCAGTGTCAGTTGGCATGTGAATATTGTCTAGTTGTCTCTTAAGTGCTTGACTGTAAATACTAGGACTTTCTGTGAAACCTTGAGGAGCTCGTGTGAACATATAGCTCCTTCCATTTAAACAAAATCCGAAAAGAAACTGGCTGTCTGGATGAATGGGGACACTGAAAAATGCGTTCTTGAGGTCTATGACTGTAAAAAATGAGGCTTCGGAATCAATGGCTGTCAATAGGGAGGAAATATCTGGGACAACTGGATACTGGGGAATTATACATTTATTGAGTTCTCGAAGGTCAATCACTAATCGATATACTGGGGGTGCATTTGGATCAGTACGTTTCATGACTGGAATGATCGGAGAATTACATACATTGGAGTTAGTTTCTACAACTACTCCTTGAGCGATGAGCTCGTCAATAATTTTGGATAAGGCTGCTACAGCCTCAGGTGGCAATCTGTACTGTCTGATTCGTGGCAGGACTACACCTGGCTTGAGAGTCACACGATGGGGTGTGATTTGCATATAACCTACATCAGTTGGACCTTGCGCCCATAGATGCTGCGGAACATTGGACAATCTCGGATCAAAATCTCGTAATACATAGTGACCCTTGAAGTCACGTAGAAACAGGCGTATTCCCTCTGGGGAGCAGCAAATAACTGCACCTAATTCTTTCAGTGTCTTAATGCCTAACAGATTTTCTGGACACGACTTCGTAAGTAACAGATCAGTAGTGCGGGACAATGGACCTACTTCTAGAGTAACTGGCTTAGATATCTCGTTTACAATAGGCTTTCCTGAAAATCCAAGGGAAACATTTCTAGAGCCTGAGAGCGGAGCCCCTGGAACTTCGGCGTGACTAATGGTGGTCCTACTTGCCCCTGTATCAATCAGAAACTTTCTGTCTTTCCCTAGTACCTGACTATGAACATAGGGACCTTCTTGATCTACAGGAATCTCGATGAGAGGCAAGCCTACCTCCCTCTCTAGGCTGTTTCATGAATATGGCTGATACTCTGGATACTCTGACTGGGCATACTGGTACATCTGCTGTGTAACATGCTGTGTTGCAGCAATAGGCTGCGGTGCTGTAACTGTCTGTTGTGCATTCTGTGGCTGAGAAGTCTGTGAAACTTGTTCTTGTCTAGGCGGACGTGGTCTTTCTTTAGTTTTACCAGTGGCTATATTGTGTTTCAGAACTGCACACTCGTTTATAAAATGACCTGGCTGTTTACAATAATTGCAGGTCCCTTTAACGGGAGCTGCAGGATGACTTGCTTGATTCGTACCCCTCTTCTGACTGTCTTGAGGAACAGATTGTGCAACTAGTACTTTCATTTTCGTGTCTTTCATACGTTTTCTCTCGTGATCTTGCTCTTCTCTGATTCTATTCTGGTGGTATTGGAGCATCTGTAACATCTGGGACGGGGTACTAGCTTGCCATGTACTTTCGACTTTCAAAACTCGATTCTTAACTTGTGGACTTGAATTCTCGACTAATTTAGTAACAAAAAGATGAGGGTATGACTCACTACTTGTCTTGAGGCCACTGTTTATAATAAAACATTTTTCAAATCTAGAATAAAAATCACTAGTGTCTTCATCTTGTTTCTGTTTACAGGCTGAGATTGCATCCCAGTCTTCCTTTTTAGTTGCTAATAATCTGGGCAAAACTTGTATTAACAGTTCTGGTAATTCTTTACATTTCTCTCCAAGACCGGTACCTGGTACTCGTATCTTATCTTCAGTTTCTAGAACTGCCCAATCGATCTTTTTCTCTCCCACCTCCCATTCTTTTTCCTTGAGTTTCTCGTATATGCCCGCAGGCAACAGGACCTTTAGCATTTTAATAATATCTGGATACGTGTATTCTCCCATACGGAGCATGTCCTTTAATTCTCGGTGGAACCCTGCTGGATCTTTGTCATGGCAGGGAATTAATTTCTTCATCTCTAAGAGTTCCATCTTTGTAATCGGGGTGTAAACAAATACTCGTTGCATTTCACCATCTGTTGTCCTGACTGGGTGTACTTCTCGTAACGGATTCTGTCTATCTATGTAAAACGGTTTACTTTCTGGGGGTGAGACATGAACAAAATGCGGGTTCAGAAACGTTCTATATTTGTGGCGCTGTTCTAGAATGACACTAATTAAATCGGTACCTAAACCTTTCCATCTATACTGGAGTAACTCGTTCAGGACATCGTGTAACGGACCTGGATCAGAATGTTGACCCTCATACAGAGTAATGAGGTGCTGGATCATATACATACCCACCAGTCGCTGCTCGGCTGGGGGCAATTTCAGAAACATTTGTGCCACTATTTCGTCTGGAAAAGTGGTAGAATCAGTAATCCATCGGACTGCTGATCGGGCTAGTTCTTGTTCATGCATAGTACTTAACTCACTATAACCGATTCGTGATTTCAGAATATGATCGGTAGCTTGAAATACTTGTTCTAGGGAACCTTGTTCTGGTGCTGGGTGATGAAAAACTGACTTGTGTTCTAGGCGTAAATGGCGGTCTGGAAATCTAGATCTTCCTAGATACGCTATTCTGGCGGGATTCTCGTCCTCTACCTCTTCAGTAGAAGAGTCATTCTCTTTCTCGCTTACTTGTGCTGCTTTACGTTGTTCATGTAACTTTATTATTTCCTTACGAATTCTCTTATACATACTCTCTATACTACTGATAGTTCTGTGTTTACCCTCGGCTATATTATCACTCCACCTTGTCAGGATTCTCATTTCGGCCGGATCTTTGGTCGGATAATCTTGTTCCCTTATTAAACAATTAATCAGAAACTTTAATAGCATGAGCTGGATCTCAGCTTTCCTTTGAGACATGGCTTCACCAATACTTTCTGGATCATCCCCTGTACGGATGAAACGATATATTCTGTCTAGATCTTCTTTCATGTCTGGTAGGGTGTCCAAATACCCGGTCACCCGTCTTACACGTATGGAATATATAACTGTACTATCATCATCTGCAACTGGATCATAGCGGCATTCAGTAAGGGCTCGTCGGATATCTGCAACGGACTTATATTTGGGCGTACGCTGTAACGCACATTCATGTAACTCGACTAATGTTAAACGTTGGTGTGGTGGCGGGGTACCAGGAGGACCTCCTCCTGCGGCCCCTATACTGGTATCATCGACTGATGCTCTTCGTGCTGGCAGAGTGGGAAATTGTAGTGTAGGCTGGACCGGGGGTACCGTAGCAGGTACTCCGGTGACTGGAGGAGCAGGATTTACATTATTTACAGGGACTGGCGGAACAGGGTTTGCATATTCTGGAACCGTGTCGTCCAAGTAGGACGAGATGAAAATATCAGCTGCGGTCGGTTTGTGACGTAGCTTGGTCGGAACTAATGGTGGCGGAAAATTACTGGATGCCTCCGGGGTTGCTTTTGGCAAGCCCTCGGCAAGAAGAGGATACATACCCTTAATGAGGGCATTCCTCTGTCTGTCTGACTGTTCGGCTTTGACTCGTTCACCTATCTCGATTAATTCCCTTTCTTGGGCTCGTTCTAAGGATTCTCTACTTAATTCTGACTTTCTGATTTCTTTTTCGGTTCTTTTATGAGATTCTTTGCGCCATAACTCGATGGCATCTTTCTGGGACTGTCTGGCTTTCTTTTTCCATAATGCTTCTTCTACTCGCATGATGCACTCGGCATCCCATGTACCCGATACGGGCCATCTATACTTTTCTTCTAACTGTTTGGTATACTCTACCCATAAATCTAGATATAATATGGCACTTATGCCATGCTTCTGATACATAAAGTGACCTGGACTGTCCCTAGGCGGGACAGGAACTGCTTCTTCTAACAGACCTTTTCTAGTTCTTAACTGACGTAGTTTGGAAAACCACGGCATGACTGGACTGTAATCTGGACACAATACAATACACAATGAACACGATAATTACACCACTCTCATACCACGACATTAAAATACATGAAGAACATTTAAAATAACAGTTCGAACAGAATACTACCTGGAATACGGAAAACAGAATACATGAATCTTCTCGAGAACAGAACTGGCTAGAACAGAAACTAGATGCACTGCTGAAACAGTACGAAACTTACCGGTCTCATAAAGAGACACGTCAGGACACGCATCCACCGGAGTGGACACTTCGTTTTGGGATCTGTGTACCACCAAACCCCACGGACCAGAGACAATTAGATTGACCCTGTCTAGATACTCCCCAGCAACGGTACTCACCGGGCAGCAAGAACGGAAGGCCTCGGACTGGACTGGACTGCTTCGACGCCGGACGGACGAACTTCGGACTTCAGTTACGGGTGGGCCTCCGGATACCTCGGACCTTGGACTCTCGGCTTGGGCTCTGGTCGGGACTCGCCGCGTTCCTCCACCGCCTCGTCTGGATGCTGGACTGCCACCTCCGTCTCCTCCGTGGGCCTGAGGGATACTTGAAGCAGAAATATCTGCACGTGCACGGTATGGTTCCGTCACGGCTGCAGAGGGTCAGGGGGCCGGCGTGGCTTCACCGGCGCGTGGGGAAAGGGCAAGTCCCTATTCGGGCGCCATTATGTGGTATATAAATAAATAATACCGGATCTAGGTTTTACTGGACATAGCAATAACAGATAGCTCAATAAATAAGAGTCAAGATTCGAGGTAGTAGGAGTTTGCAGGTTTAATACAGCATAAAGGACAGGAACAGGACAACCTGCACAGGAATAGGATGGCAGCGCTGCCGGGGGCAGGATCAGGATCGGCGTAACATTTAATAACAGTACACAAGCATATATACTAAAACAGTTGCATTGCAATGAATACAATAGGCGGAGCAGTGGGTGTGGTCAATAGCAGTCGCGAAAGATAAGGGTGAAAGTGGGTGTAACAAGAGGCGTATACATAGACATGTGATGTAGACGTAACAGAATATGTCATAAATGGGGCGGAAACATGGAGGGGGCTACCTAAGGAGCCGGGACCTCTAACCTAAATGGTGCGCGCAAACTGACAATGACGTGTTACTAGGAGAAGCTGGGGGCTATGAACTCTGTACTAGGAGCAGAGACTGAAGTCTGGAGAGTCAGGGCGACATGTACCTAAACCCTATCTAGTATCTAATGTTTAGAGAACATGTTGATATAAACTAAAAGTCAGGAGGGGAGAGGCTAACAGACTCTAAGACTGGTGTATGCATTATTCTACATGTAGTGCGTGATGAAGAATATTAAATGACCATTAAATACAGTATTTCTCTTACATGGAGACGTAAAGGCTAGACTGTGACGGAAACTATTGATGCGATTCAGTAGTTTAGGAATGCAGTGAAGGAGGGCTGAACTGATAACTAGAATCATAACATACTCTTGGCAGACTCGTAGGCAGAGCCAGGCTGAGCCGGGCACTGTGAGGCAGGAAGTAAGTGAAGGGTTGAGGATACAGGTGGGGGCTGTATCGCTCCTCAGCGAGGATTCAGGAGACAGGAGCTGAATCAGGTGTCCGGGCCCCTTTTGAGGCCTAGAAACGGGGACTTTTCAATGAAATAACGTGCACACTGAGAAACGTGGCAACGTAACTTTACATAGGCCTAATACTCGTAGCTTTCACGAGAACTGGAAACTGGCATACTAGAGATGGACACAACTGTAATTGCGTCTTTAATCGATCATGGGGAATACATATGCATATTAATCATGCACATATAACATAAGATGGGGAACACGTAGGGACACAGAACATGGCAAAATTTACTTTTCCACAACGTTGTAGTAGGGTTTTCTGCAGCCTGGGTGACATAGGACCCCAGATAAAGTGCTCAATCTCTGTCTGGATTCGTGTGAGCGCAGTTGACGGGGGCAGCAGGGGAAGGGTCTGAAATAAATAGAGAGCCCGGGGTAGAACATTCATTTTTATCATAGCCAGTCTGCCGAGTCAAGACAGGGGTAGCCATTTCCTGTGGGCGAGGTCTTTCCTAATGCGAGAGAGTAAGGAGGCATAATTTGCTTCCGCTGTCTTAACCAAGCAAGTGTGCAGAGTCAGTCCGAGGTAGGTAATGCCCCCCGTCACTCAGTCAAAATCAAAGTGGGCCTGCAGATACGCCACTGTAGAGGGCCCCACAGTGAGATTCAGTACCTGCAATTTTTGTAAATTTATTTTAAAACCAGAGACCTGGCTGAAGGCCTGCAGAGCTGTCACTACGGTCGGCATAGAGGTTTGTGGGTGTGCCAGTGAAAAGATAACATCATCATCGTAGAGGCTGATAAGGTGACGATCCACACCGAATGGAATCCCCTGCGCCTGTGGATGGTCCCAAAGCCGCTGGGCAAAGGGCTTCATATATAAAACATAAAGCAATGAGGAGAGCGGACAGCCTTGTCTGGTGCCTCTCTCCACCCTAAAATGTTTGGAAAGTACGCCATTAACCCAGACTTGCGCTGAATGGGTATTATAGATACTAGCCACCCACTTACGGAATTTCGGTCCTATGCCAAAGCGCTCTAACGTGGCAAATAGGTACGGCCAATGCATTCGGTCGAAGGCTTATCAATTAAGTGGCAGATCCTCTTTGTGTCATCCCTGCACTGTCTCCCCAGGATGAAACCCGACTGTTTCGGGTCTATTAGGCTGGGCATAAGAGAGTTGAGCCTATGGGCTAAGATGCTTGAGATCAGTTTAGAGTCCAAATTTAGCAGGGAGATGGGGCGGTAGGAACTGCAAAGCACTGGGTCTGTCCCTGATTTGGGAATGACAGAAATCGTGGCCTGCAGCATAGAGGGCGTAAGAGTGCCTGTGTCCAAGAATGAGTTGAACAGTCGGGTGAGCACTGGTGCCTGTTCCGTACAAAATGTTTTATAAAACAGGGCACTAAACCCATCCGGGCCAGGTGCTTTCAGAGGTTTCAACTGAGATATGGCGGATATCACCTCTTCGAATCGAATCGAATGGGGGCCTCCAGTCCTTCCGCTTCCTGCCCTGGGAGGGGGGTTACTGCTGCACCTCATACATACTCTAGAGGATCTAGAAGGCCTGAGGTCTTGGCAGAATTTAGCCCTGCATAAAATGCCCAGAAGGCTGTGGCTATAGCAAGATCATCTGTTGCCTCTGACCCCTGGGCTTCTCGGGATCACTTTCACTGCCTGGGTCTGGTGTTGGCAATTAAGACAGTGTTCCAGCATGCGGCCGCCCCTATTAGAACAAACATAATACTTATGCTTCAGTCGTAGTACCGCATATTCGGCTCTATCCAGATCCAAGCACTTCAGCTGTCGCAGCCCCTTCTCCAACAGGCGCCAGATACAAGGGGCACCCGTGCGCTAGTGAATGGCTTCGTGTTCCCTCACCCGGCCTTCAAGTTCTTGACGCTTCTCACGCCTGATATTATTATCGTAGGCCGCCCTAGAGATAAGAGTCCCCCGCGCAATTAGCTTAAACACCTCCCAAACGGAAGCTTGGGGAGTGGAGCCATTGTCATTGAGCTTCAGGTAATCTGTCAGGGTACTACGGAGGCTCTCCAACACTGACGGGGACCTCAGGAGAGAGTCCCGTAGCCGCCAATGAGGGGAGGGCGATTGTGTGAGCAGAAGGCTTAGTGTGAGGGTGATATGAGGGTGGTCCGACAGAGATCGGGCTTCTATAGAGGAGGCCTGAATGCAGTTCCATGCAGCACGAGTGACAAGGAAATAATCCAATCGGGCATATGTCTTATGAGCCGCGGAGTAGAACGTATAGTCCCTTTCATCAGGGTGCAAACACCGCAAAGCATCTCTAAGCCCGCAATCATCCAGCCAAGCCCTCCCCACCCCCGAAAGAGCACCTGCGCCACTTGTGCATGAGGAAGAGTGATCTACCTGTGCATCCCTAACCAAATTCAGGTCCTCTCCTATCACCACCAGAGAGTCAGGTGTGTGCAGCACCGTTCAGAGAGGGAAACGTGCCCCAACTACCGCTTTGTGCGTAGTATCCTGCTGCACAACCTCCGCACTGGAATACCCTTATGACGACCAGGAGACTCAAAACTGCCAGTGTTTGTCATAGAAAAAGGTGGCGTCCCCTCTTTACCATTGAAAAAAGAAAAAATATCTATTTGATTGACTACTAAAAGCCGCCCCCTGCCGTGGTCAGCTATTTTTCCATATTAAAAAGCTATTGGCTGCTTTTTTACTCTACCTAAAAAGATTCATATCTGACTACGCCTAACCGTCAGATGACGTGTTAGAGTATTATTATTCCCAAAAAACATCTCTACATATATGTTCGTTTTTGACAGAGAATTACATCCCAGGTTTAGAGGTCCTATATCGCACTGTATCTGTCTTGGTCCTGATGAAGGTGGTCCGCACTCCTGCTAATTCCACCGAAACGCGTCGACCTTCTCCCTTCCTTTTTTAAAATCACTTGACTTGGGTCATGCAGAGGACACCAGATTCCATGCTATAGGACACAATTTCTGTTGTTTATGTGATAGGATGTATGTTTAGTAAGTATATATGTGGTGTGCGTGTGTGGCTCTTTACCTGTGTTGTATATATTTAATTATGTTTTTATGAATTGGAATAGACATATATGCATAGCTTCAACATGGTGAAGAATAATCTTTGTGAAGCTTTATTGTAATATGTATATATTTTTATATTTGACACATCTGAAAACTATGATAAAATGAAAAAAAGTGATGTTTGTATTGAAAAGGAATAAAATGAAAAATAATTCACATTTGGTGTAGATTTCGTTGGTATATGCCCTGTGTTTGAGAGACCACTCCAATGAAAAATGTATTTATAGGTCAAGAGGGAGCTATTTCAGTTGATACGGAGGCTCTCCACCACTGACGGGGACCTCAGGAGAGAGTCCCGTAGCCGCCAATGAGGGGAGGGCGATTGTGTGAGCAGAAGGCTTAGTGTGAGGGTGATATGAGGGTGGTCCGACAGAGATCGGGCTTCTATAGAGGAGGCCTGAATGCAGTTCCATGCAGCACGAGTGACAAGGAAATAATCCAATCGGGCATATGTCTTATGAGCCGCGGAGTAGAACGTATAGTCCCTTTCATCAGGGTGCAAACACCACAAAGCATCTCTAAGCCCGCAATCATCCAGCCAAGCCCTCCCCACCCCCGAAAGAGCACCTGCGCCACTTGTGCATGAGGAAGAGCGATCTACCTGTGCATCCATAACCAAATTCAGGTCCTCTCCTATCACCACCAGAGAGTCAGGTGTGTGCAGTACTTCGGCCAAAGCATTAAGCAGGAATTCCTCTTGGTGAACATTGGGAGAATAGAGGGAGGTTATTGTGATAGTGGTGGACCCTATACAGAGTCGTTCTGTGTGTAATTGCTCCAGAATTTCTGCGACTGTACCCACAACCCAGCCTCTAAAATGCGTGGAAAGCAAGATGGCCACCCCTCCTGTTTTCCGTTTCTCCGAGGACCACAATTGTACCGGGAACGCCCTGTGTTGCATGCGATGTGTGTCACTGTGGAGGAGGTGCATTTCTTAGAGTAGGCACACATCTCCCCGCGTGTTCTGAAGTAAAGTTAGCACAGCATTCTTTTGAGTGGGATTATCAAAGCCCTTGACATTATAACTAACAATCTGAACTGTCATCAGTAGGGAAAGGACCGTTCGATGCTATAGTGAAGTTCCCAGAGACCCAGTAAGGAGTGGAGTACTGCAAGGACAAAGGGTATATCTGTAGGCAGGTAAAACTCATCTCAGTGTACATGACTAAAAAGCTCACCATAGGAAGGACCCACCCACCCCCAGAACAGCAAAAAGAACAAACTGCAGACAACCAAAACAGCACATGGTCCAACATGAAGGTTGGGCAGTATTCAGAGGAGACTGTCAAGAAAGTAAGGGTCATCTGCACCAGGTGAACAAAACCTCCCGTCCTCCCCCACCAGGCCCACAAAAGTGGTAGAAACCTCAGACACATCACCCTCAGTCATTAGCACCCAACAAATCCCTCCCGGTGCCCATCAGGGATCGAAGAACAGCAGAACGTTCCTTGAAGATGGTGTCTGGGTCAGGGAAATGGCGGTCAGCATTCCAGGCGTTCCGAGGACCGCGGTTTCGAGATCTCTGTGAACCCTGAACTGCAGCATCTGGAGGAGAGGGCAACTCGTCGAAGACAACTTCAACACTCTGCAAGCTTCAGAAATGGAAGAGACCTGTATGAGCTTCCCGTCTAGATGGAAAATGAGGCGAAAAGGATGGCCCCAGGCATAAGAAATGTTCTGTGAGCGGAGATGATTTGTTATTGGGTGAACATCTTCTTGAGTGTGCTAGCAGTTAAGTCCTGGAAGAGCTGCAGAGTATGATCCCTGAAATGGAGAGGTTGTATGGAATGTGCCGCTCTGAGAATCTCCACCTTCACTATATAGTTATGAACGCATATCAGGATGTCCGCAGGGGGATGATTCCTATGGCGGGGGGCCAACCCGAATGCATCGATCTATCTTATTGGTGGAATCCGATGAAGAGCCCAAAATCTTGCAGAAGAGATCCTGCACATAACCCACGAGGTCCCCACCCTCCGCCCCCGTAGGGACCGCCCAGATGCGAACATTGTTCCTCCGAGATCTATTCTCCAAATCCTCTGTGTGCGTTTGGAGGTCTAGATGTTGTTCCCTCTGTCTCAGGACTTCTTGTTGAAGCATTGTGATCTCCTCATCCCTTGCCGCCGTGGAGTCTTCCAAGGCAGCAACGGGCTCTCCCAACCGCACCCACATCGCGCCTGACCTCCCAGAGAGCCGCCTGCAAATCTGTCTTGATGGCCAGGATGTCCTCCCTCTGAGAGGCAAAGAGAGACTCCAGAAACTCCCGGGTGACAGCGCTGTCCGGACTGCCCTCCGCCGATGCTGAGCCAGAGCCCGATGCGTCTCCCGCAGCTTTCAGTAGGAGATCCCGCACCGACCTGTCCTTTCTACCTTTAGCGGCAGCCATTGCTGGAACGGCAACCAGCGGGCAATATAGGCAACAGCGCCTGATGCCAGTAGTAGCAGCAAGAAGACCCAGCCATCCCCCTGTCACCACAGCCGCCATTGACTGCTCACACCTCCTGCGATGATATCAGCCAGGCAGCTCCTCTCTAATGACTAGTAAAACTCTTGCTAAAGAGGATTATCAACCGGGCGGCCCAGGCTGAAATTCTGTTGTGCTGCGATGCTGTGGAATAATGTCCCACTACTGTACCACTCGGGCCCTCCACAGGCCAGTCCCCAAGAAATCAGCAGGGGGTCGGTCAAACACTTGGGGGGGGCCAGCAGGCGACCCTCACCGCAAATCCACGGAGACCCCCCTGTGATGTGCACCGTAGGCCTGTAACTGCCAAGGGTAGAGGCCTCGTCAGGGCGCAGGAGCGCCTTGTTACACAGCAAACCACAGGTAGGCCTCACGTAGGCTGCAAGCCAACTGCCAGCAGGGGGATAAAGAGGCGTGGCTCCCCGCGGGCACAGGAAAACAGAGCGGGCCCTCAACGGGACACTTGCTGGCTTCACAAAGTCCCGGATAGCGCCATCCACCGCCGCAGGCCCGGGGCGGCAATCTCAGCCAGCTGCCGGTATCACGTAGAACAGCGCCGCCTCTTCTGGAGTCAGGATCGGGCGCCTCCGCAGCACTGCATTAAGCCCTGGTGCCCCGCTAGGTCCGGGGCGAGGGCGCAAAATCAGCTCACAGGTCCCCCAGCAGTACAAGGGGCAGGGTGAATCTTGTGCCATCCGCCGTCAGGGCCGTACCACCATTTTCCATCTCCGATGCGCCCTAGCAGGTGCAGCAGTATGGCCGACTCTTCGCCGGAGCCGTGGGCAGCTCAGGGAACTCTCGGGAAGGCTCGTCGCGGGTGGGGAACGCAACCCTGTGCTCTCCACCTCGTCCGCTGGGCAGGTCCAAGTACCACGCATCAGATGTTGGACTAACACATTTCAGTGTGGTTCACCGCATCACCGCACTGAAATTGAAAGTCATGCTTTTGTTGCGCCTCAGGATCAAGCCAGAGTGCTATTAGTTCTCTGTTAGAAACTGAAATCTAGGTTGCAGCGCGCGGTCCGCGCTGCTCGTGCCGGCTTTGGGCGGCTGGCTCAGCTCGTGACTAGGCTTGCTTAGGCAGGCGAGAGCAGAGGCTACAATGTAACAAAGTTTATACACTTCCCCTCGACACCGGTAATCCATTCAGGTTAACTGTGTGACTCACTGTGAGACTCGTCACGTGATGGCACCTCACAGTCCGTGTTAAAATTATGGCCAACAGCTTCTATCAAGAGACATGCTCTCTTTATACATTGGCGGACCAGCTTGGTGCGAGGGGGATATGTGGCAGTCACTGACTAATGTGACAGGCTTCTGACACATGGCCGGTCCCGTCCCAGTCTAGACAGCCACGGGATTGGTGGTCTCTTACAGGCAGCACTTAGCTGCAGCCAGGCAGCCTCACCTCAGAATGCATGCAGTGGCGCAGCAGGCAAGGAGTAGTCAACTCAACTCCTGGAGGAGCCCGGCTGCAGCCAACTCTGAAGACAGCAGCACCCAGGAGGGAGAGGGTGAGCCTACACCAGCAGCAGGTAATGGAACCCGTGCCCCCACCATGACACTTAATCTTGCTCCACGTGTGCCAGTACTAGCTTCCCCGGTTGGTTTGGTCTTGAATTCTCACAGAGCAGGCCAGCAGCGCAAGTACTCACGCACTCAGCAGGTAATGGGAGCCACTGGGATGAAAGGGTCTGCACTTAGCACCTAACCCCGCAAATGGCTTGATGCCCCACCGGCGCTTCACAGCATATAAACGGCAGTGATCTGCAGCACCACAGAACGTAAGGGACCCTATGTGAGACACCTGCCTGCAACTGGAATCTTTACCCCACGCCCTCCAAAAACACCAGAGAAACCCATACACTCACCCCCCCCTCCACCCAGCATCCCTGCTTCCATACTTCCCTTCCACAAAGGACTGCCTGGGTACACCCTGTGCATACTAGGCTGCCGCAGGGGAGTGCGGCCTACACATAAACAAGCTGGAAGGTGAGCCCTAGGAAGCCGTCACCAGGATAGATGCCGCCTCCCTAGGGCCTCAGTCTGTTGGCGCATGCCTAGCGAAGTGACTCCGGCCCCTAGCATCGACAACTTGATACTATTGTAATCAGGGGCAGTGGTAAAGATGCTGGTCCAACTTTCAGCATGGCCAGCAGCTTTGTCACTTACGAGCCTGTTGTTTTTAGTAGGTCTGTGACAGCTGTAGCCTGCTGGTGTGATCTGGTGCCACGGGGTGGGGCAGGCAGTGGTGTGCCAACCTGGGCTGACACCACTCAGCTAAACTCCTCAGTTATCATTTTTATTCGGATTGATTAATGTCTTTGAAATCAACAGCTTTCTGGCTGGCTGTAAAGGCTGCGCCTCACTGTCCTGAGCCTTGCAATTGCCCTGGTCTTTCTGGGGCGGTTTGCGAGTTCTAGGTTAGTGCTCTTCCATAACTGGTGACTTGCAGTAATTTTAGGATCTTCTTAGACTTTCTCTTTCGTGAAATGGGTGTAATTTTTGATATTTATATGCTTCTTTCATCTTTATTACTTGACTTTGCTTTCCAGAAAGTGTAACTCATTGTTGTTGAAATATCACTCATAATTACACTGAAATTATATGAATGTCACACATAGCAATATAAAACCTTGCAAGCTATATTCCCTTCTCTCTCCTTCTCTCTCCCCATGTTTTAATTTACGTCATTCCATCTCTTTGAAAATAAAAATTCCATTCTTTCACTTCGTGTATGTTTCATTTTCATTTATTTCACGTTTCCTTCTTAGTACTACTTGCGATTTGCATAAATAATAAAAAAAAATGCCTGAAAATAAAAATTCCATTCTTTCACTTCGTGTATGTTTCATTTTCATTTATTTCACGTTTCCTTCTTAGTACTACTTGCGATTTGCATAAATAATAAAAAAAAATGCCATTCTTTCACTCCCAGTCCCTGCCTGCATTAATTTAATTGCCATTGATTTCACCTTTCCTTCTTTGTACTAGTTGGGATTTGCCTGAAAAATAAAAAAAAAATGCAATTCTTTCGCTGCCTTTCATTTACTGCAGAGCGTTATATAGCGCAAACTAGACTCGAAGAGGACAGCCACACATTTTAGCGTCGTTACCGAGACTCGAACCCAGTACCCCAGGTCCGAGGTTGAGCGCCCTAGCCGTTAAGCCAACTCCTCTCCTCAGCATACTTCGTGCATTAATTTAATTGTCATTAATGTCACCTTTCCTTCTGTGAACTAGATGGGATTTGTCTAAAACATAAAAAAGAACATTCTTTCACTCCAACTCCGTGCGTGTATTTATTTCATCTCTCCATCTTTGTGCCAGTTGCGATTTGGTTGGAAAATAACCATTCCACTGTTTCACTGCGTCTCTGCATTTATTTTTCATTTATTTAAGCTCTCAATCTTTGAACTACTTTTATTTGCTTCCTGTCTCTTGTGCAGCTGTGGCTCCAGCATTAGAAAACTAAAAGTAATTTATAGCGTGTGCTCGGTCTGGTGTCCCGTGAGATCGTGTATCCCTGCACTCAGCCCGAGCAGAGATCGACTGCTTCTGTCTGATCCTGCCCGGGCTGAGTTCATTCTCCGAAGACGGCCGAAGTGGAGGGGATACACGATCCCAGGGGGATACCTGATATTACACAACACCGGGTCTATTGAATCTCAGGACACATTGTGACTGCCAATGCTCGATGGCTGCTATGGCACACTGCATGTTTTCATGGTCCGTTTTCAATCTCTCGCACTCCACTGTATTGTATCCGCCTCAGAATGGAAGCGGAAGCTGAGTGGTTACTTGCAGTGAGATTGAGAGGGAAAGAGATGTTCTGCTGCTCGGGCAGGGCACTGTGCATATTCGGGCCGAGCTCACTGGCGAGGGGGAGAAGAAAGCATTGCTCCATTTAGTCAACGTATTTTGGCTGCAGAAGTGTAACATAAGACCCCGCAGAGGGGGCGAGCAGGTCACCTAGCTCCTCTCAGCCTGGATTGTGTACTGCAAAGTAATTATAAAAACAATTCACAGCTGCTGCCAGGCTGGAGCCTGCTTGCGATGTCATTTCAGGAGGTGAAATGTATCTATTTCGTGAGGCTGGAGGCCAGGGCTTTTCCTTCCAGGAGTGGATGTGGCCTGGCCTCCCTAGCGAGTGGATGAACTGAAACTATAACTTAGTTTCACGTACAACTCTGTGACTAGTCTCCACTCCAAACTGAAGAGCTGTGCTGTGCTACTAAAGCATATGGCCTGACCTTCAGATGCAGTTTCCATCCGCACTTAGAGGTGCTGCAAGAGCCTGTGCTCCACCTTACTGCTGTGTAATCAGGTAAATGAAAGTAGTGACCATGGTCTGGGACTACCGGCCACCCCCGCCTTAATACACAGACTGCATTACTTAATTCAACCAGTCAACACCTGGGTCTTTGGAAGGCAGGGGGTCAGGGCCCCCCCTGGCCGTATTTATTAAATTATGAAACAAAATTAAAAATTTTAATAAAAATAAACATTTAGACAATTATTAAATGCACACTTCAGAACATTAGATTAACATCCATTTTGACATGGTATGATGGGCTAACCTTAACAAATAGCTAGTACAGCGTGTTTCCTAACCGAATCTAACATCCTGAAAAATTAACTGCATTTTAATAATTAAGTCGTACGGCAAGGTCGCTAACCGGTGTCAGATTCTTTACAGCTACGCTCTCACGTTCGAGATGCGCATGCGCAACCCAGGGCACGTTTCACCCACGTGCGCTCCCTGAACTCCATTTAACCATAACAGGAGGGCCCTTACACTCGCGCACCTTGATGGCGTCGTAGTGTATGTGCGGGGTGGCTACCAGCCTGAGGAAAGCATTGACTCCCCTCCCCCGCACCCAAGCAAGCGGATATCCTGCCCCATAAGTTCTGGGAAAGACAAGTGGCCCCTCCGCCTGGGCGGCCCCTTTCGTGAATGGGACCGCCCCCCCCTAAGGACCTTAAATTGCTGCTCACCGATTATGACCTTACCGCCACAGGCCAGCATAGTTGACCGACTATCTGGCCCCCCCCAACAGCCTACCCTGAAAGGTCATATCTTCCTAATAAAAAAACCCTCTACCCCTGCTAGTAGGTTCCATATCAATAGGGCCTTCCCTGACCGTCAAATGTGCCCCATCCTGTAAGTAGAAGCGACCCTCCCACCATGGCCAACTATTCTTTGTCTGCAGCTCACTGCCTGACTCTACTGCAATTGAGGTATTCAAAATAATTTCTCAATCCACGTGTTGGTCATCTTTACCGAGTGGTTCTTTACCGCGTGATTCAGCGCACTAACAGAGTCCACCCCCCTTTACTGTAACCTAGGAAACAACTGAGACCCCCCTGGTGCCGTCTGGGTTTATTTTTGCTAACCTGCTTACTACAGAGATTATCCCTTCCACCAGAAACCACCTGCCCAGTTGAACCAAAACGTCACTACCCGCAGTTCAATACTGAGGGTGGAGGGGTGTGCCTCTCGAGTACTTCTCACTCCCCACTCTGGACAGCCAAACCCCATCTTTTGGGTCCCTGTAGTTGTTGTGACCCGGGTTATCCTGGCCCTATACGTGTACACCCCACCTAACTCAGTAGCCTGCCCAAGTTGCAGGGGCGAAAGCCGGGGCTGGCCTACGCATAGGCACCTAACGCCCCTTCACGGTGACGCTACCTGACCTCCGCCGTCCGGGTGCTGAGGTGTTGCATTCGCCTACTACTCCTGGGGTTGCCCAGGCTAGCACTATGCATTGCCACATCCCCATCGCTGGCCCTACCAATTGGCAACCTATGAATAAACCATGTTGACTCTGGTGGCCCTGCGAGCATGGGCGCCGTTACTGTAGAAATAAGTTTTTCTGATAAGCCATGCCATTTTATGTGATGCAGCATCCCGCTACATTACTGGGGCCCTGCCACTTTATGTGATGCAACATCCCGCTACATTACGGGGGCCCTGCCCCTGGCAACACCAATGCGTGACCATCACACATTACAATTATGATACATGGGTAGCACCTTTACCAGCCGGCACCGATTTCACCGTTGAAATGGCCGCTCCTCACACTTGATGCTTTTCTTCGACACTCCCGATGCCGGTGTACTGATCCTCTTGGCTGTCCACCTCCTGTAATTGTGGTGTGGAGGTCTTCCCGGGTATCAACCATGGGTCCAGTCAGACATAAAATAAAACAGACACAGAACGATTAGTGTTTCTGGTTTCCGTACGAAAAATACAGTACACATGCCCGTACTATGTTTTGCAGCACGCTAAGCCATAGCTAAAGTCTGCCCCCGGATGCATTTCCAATCAACCTGCAACCGCCAGTGTGTCTCATAGCATCCGACTTGTGCCACCTGCGGGGCATTTACATCATGGCAACCGTGAGGGTGCCTAGTAGTATGACCTTCGTGAAAGCCTAGACCTATAGTCCACCGTAAATGCAATAGCCCATCCCTGATTCCTTCCTGACAATACACAGTGTGAAGTGCTGTGCAGTAGCGTTGTATGATGGGTAGGGTTCCTGGCTTCCCAACTACAGCTGCCCCACCCGTGTCTGCATTCATTGTCTTCAGATGCTAGGCCCTAGCTGGCATTAACCCCGTATGTATTCCCTTCCTTACTCGTCACTTGCGAGTGGTCGGCATAGCATCAGCTTGTGTCACTTGAGTCACATGTAGCACACTTAACTCAATGCTACCGTGGTGTGCCTATTAGTATCACCTTGCCTAATAATAAACCTGTATACCCCAGTGACTGCCATAGCCCTTTCATGACTACTTGCCGTCGCTACCCAAGCGCACTACCAGCACATGTAGCCCCGGGGTTTAGACACCGATCCCCCACTGCCTAATTGATGCTGCAACGGAGCACCGGGATACCTTTGAAGGTATAACAACAAGGGCCAGGGTGTAGGAATATCAAGACCTCAGGAAAGAAGTCATTAGCGTGTAGAGCTTCCCACTGTTGATGTGACCATCAGTTCGGTTGATGCCATTGTGGTGGCCCCAGCAGTTCTACAGGCTCTAGGCCCTGTCTCTATGCCATTCGTGGTTCCCCTACCACTTTATTGATATTTGGCTTGGTACACCCCTAGAGCTCAACGTATATGGTGCTAAATTACTGTGTGCTAAATAAGTTTACCGACTGTAATTATTTGCCTCTAATCTCATCATGGGACTCGAGGGATGTGCTTAGAAAATTCATATATTTTATATACACCTGGTGTGGTTCTCCTACCATTTACTCATTCTTGGGATTATAGATTGGTAAAACAAGCTGCTTTACATTCCTCCAAGACTTAGCCTGAAGGCTTCCCTCCACGGCTACCACTAGGATAGTTTTTTAATAAGGTTGTCTGTAACCTCCCATAAGGGTCGTTTGGACTGGTGCGACGTGCCCACTAGCATAATGGACAGCATATGCCAGGCAACCTTCTCACGCTATTCTCACATACTTTGCTCCAAGAACAAATGACGCCACTTCCACAGGCACCCCGATGGCGACCTGATCTGGCTAGATCAATGTTTAAGGCATTTTGTACCATCTACAGAGCATCTCAATGAAAAGGAGTACCACTATAAACAAACTGTAAGTAATTCAGACAAAAACAGGGCTCCTCGCTCAGAGGTAGCACTTCAGATTCCAAATTTAGGTTTCCATAAGAAATCCACTGGAGGATTCAGTCTCTTGGTCCGAGTGGCAAAGCCCTGGAAGTCAATGCCACCTAAGTCTCGTTGCATTCAGTAATGCATAAAGTTCAGAAGAGAAGAGTTGGATGTTCATGAGATAACCATGTGACGCACCCACCATAGGAATGAGCAATAATTGAAACATCAATACCAGAGCCATCCTGAGCTCCGGGCCCGTCCCATCTAGATAACAGACCCTGGGACTTTCTGCTGTTAGTGTTTCTAAAAATTCCAATAAACTAACACTCCAGAGCAGAATGCTAATCCGAACTGATGAGCAGGGGGGGGCCTAAATGACAGTCCCTACCGTTGCATTCAGTGATGCATAAAGTTCAAAAGAGAAAAGAAAGTTGGATGTTCATAGGAATGAGCAATAATTCAAATATCCATACACGGACCATCCTGAGCTCTGGGCCCGTCCCAGCTAGTAGATGAAGAAAGAAAACAAACACAGGGACTTGTTGCCTGTATGTGTGCTCACTTCTCTTTAGTGGAGAAATTATGGCATGACGTCATGGCCTATGCGCCTTCTACAGCTAACCACCTTTGAAAACCTTGTAGGTATGATGTTACTTGTTGTTGTATCATATATCTGGATGCATTGGCAGAAACAGCAAAACACAATTTAAGGCAGCACACCATGCTAAGCCCGGATGTTTAGCTCACGTAATTTTAAAAAACGTAACATCGAAGTTCCTGTTGTCCCTACAGTCTGGAAAAACAGGGCACCTGTGATAGGGCTCAAAACAGAGCCCGCTAAAGACCAGTTTAGACTGCCGGTGCTTAGACCCAGCCCGGCGCCTGCGACAATGATTCTCGGTGTGTCTTGCGCTCACCTCACTCAATAAAATCGTATTGCTATATTTTCCATCTTTTCCAATAGCCTAAATATAAATTGTATTTATCAAACCAACCGCTTAGAGTAATGCAAACCCCATCATTAGCGCAGATTCTGGCATCCCCATGTGAAGAAAGCCCCCCTTAATCATGCTAGCTACCCCTCTATCTCTCTCGTTGGACCATCATGAAAATACCAATGATTCCGCACTTTTAAACTTGACCACTAGATGGTAGCGCAGGCAGCTAGGTGTAGCTTCATGTATGCCAAAACAGAAACCCCATTCCAGACTTTCGTCCATGCAATCTTTATTCCTCTCCCCATACATGCACGTGTGCACACACAGATATACTACACATATGCATCTAGACATAAACACACACCCTGTCCCTAGTCCCCACTGGACATGCACCCATGAAAAGAAAGAAAGGAGCTAACGAACCCTGGTGCAATGTTGTGCTCTGAGGTCGCAAGTGGTGGTACGGATACATACATACATATACACGGTGACACTAAGCAATCATGAAAGAGGGAAGTCGCTTAATAAACAATATGCGGCTGTGAAACATTCCTTTATCTCATTAATACAATATGAATATGCTGTATCTTCTGTGCCATATAATTCAATTCTGGAGCAGAGGTGAGCACGTGAAATGAACACGTGGTAGGCTGAGGCTGCGGACATCAAGCTGTCTAGCCTACGTTGTGTATACCGACTTCTGAGAGCATAGCATGCAGGCCCAACTGCTACACACATTGATGGTCTGGTAACAGCACGTGTACAGGATTAGAACCGCATTGGCCATGGGAACCCAAACAGAAACCTCTTGTAACTAACATAGAATGCATCGGTATTACTTCGAATTCATAATCTGATTTATCACCCAGCACATACTGGTAGTGGTAAGATACGGCTGGTGTTCATAAAACTTAGCTATCTCGAGCACAGGTTGTCGAATGTTAACAACTAGCCTCAAAATCTCCTCACGGGATGCCAATTTTCATGGCATTACCGCTGACTGCCATTGGTGAAACCGAAGACATCAGGTTTTACAAATTAATGCATGAGCACTTTTAGTCACATAAAAGCAAGGAAGGAGAAGACAATTTAAGAGATGCTTCTCCAATCCCAATTACCCCTCGCGAAAACCCAATGATTATTTCACTTACTTGCACTGAGTAAATCATTACAAAAACCTTATATAAACAGGCCTGATCTGTATCCAGGACACCTGCTAAAAACGCACTAATCTAAATTCTTCCTTTGCAAACTCCTAAACGTTCAGTGGGTATACTATGATTTAGCAGTGATTCTCATAGCTGTACTTTGTTCTATCTATATTGGGTAACGTGTTGCGTAGTGGGACATGTAATTTGTTTTCAGGACACATATGAATCACTGTTTATGCACAATAGCATTACAGAGCTCTGAGCTGCACTCCGTAAACCACGCAGATTTCAAAGAAACTAGAAGGGAGTAAGCGGGACAATTGGCAAATTAATTTCCGCCTCTTCAAGCTGAGCCGGGCTTCCTGAAGCTGAGCCGGACTTGACGGTCACGCAGGAGAAACAAAAGGTCTCCACGAGTAGTTTCTGTACAACAAATAACATTTTATATATATTTAAATTACCCCCAGCAGCTTTCCCTACCCTCGAATTGAAATAATCCAGTCACAAAACTGGTTACGCGATACTCCACTGACCCAGTTCTGAGCCAAAGCCTTTCACTTACAAGGTACGTTTCTCTGCCATGGCAAATTGGTTCCCACCTGATTTCGACAGTATAAACGCGGCCATGTTCTCCGAGTCACGCTTAAAGACTGCAAGTTTACATCCACAGAGCGGCACATAGTGGCAGCTCTTATCAACATAGGATCACAGAAGAGGCTTGAAGGAAATAATCTAGACACTCGGCTGACGGAGGATTTGAAACACAGGGTGATGCAAAAAATTCCTATTCATTTACTCTCAGCTGCAATTTAAACTGAACACTGTCTGTCGCAAGCTACCGGCCGTCTAGACCACCACGGGGCATCCACAGAAGCAAGCCCGCAAAGCCCCCCGCGCTGTAACTGTGCGCTCGCACCCTGCCCACACAGTTATTTTTTCAACTTAACTGGATGTAAACCATCCTCGGTGGGGTTCCGACTCCTGACCCCGTGGCCCGTCCAACACGATCGGAGGATACAGCTACTCCCTCCGTTACTTCTGTTATATTCAGACAGCACTGTTGTCTCATCACTCCCCGGGCCGACACCTTCCTCTGTTTTCACCCGGGCCTCGGGCTCCGAGAATAGGGCTCGCACCGACTGCCTGCAAAAACAAGAAGAACAAAATTATACAGCCCCACGGTGGGGCGAGGAGCGGGCCTGGGAGCGCGGGCACAAAGAGGCCGTTTCCCGCGCTCCCCAGGCTCTTAACCCCTTCGCCGTCGCGGCCCCGCCCCCTCGCCCCGGAAGTGCACAACTACTTCCGGGGCGAGGGCGGGGGGCAAGCCACCACGAAGAGACCGGGATATGGGAGGGGCTGGGCCTCGCCATGCATGCGTGGGGGGCGATTGGCCCCCCCCTTTTCTAACTCCGTCCTGCTGGCCTTTTAATTTCATGTTTCTTGACTCTGCTTAGTGTTGCCAATCTTCCCAAAGAAAAGTATTGATCATCTGTTCCAGCCACGGCTCGTGCAGGGCGTTACACCGGGTGGTGACGTCAGGCAGAGGAGGGGCAGGGTGGGGGGTTGTAAAATGCGGGATTTAGTCGATGTCAGGTAAGTACCGAAAAAAAAATGAATTTCATTGCGCGCGCTGCATCACATGTGGCGATGCAGCGCGGGTAACGAATTTTTTTTTTTTTTTTTTTTGGTACTTACCTGACATCGTCCATATCCCGCATTTTACAACCCCCCACCCTGCCCCTCCGCTGCCTGACGTCACCGCCCGGTGTAACGCCCTGCACGAGCCGTGGCGGATCTGTTCATGCTTTAACATTCTGCAAAGGCCTGGCGGGATTCTTAGGAGAAACTTCATATGAAAATGTCTACTATTTCTCACATGCGTTCTGTCCTTGTTTACTTTTTTTTATCAGTCGGGGTCACTAGGGCATCTGGAGGAGTAGATGTTCAGGCCACACTATTGTTTCCACTTTTGGTGGTACTTGGTTTCCAACTCACTAGTACTAACATTGAAATCAATGGAAGCTACACATGAATAACAGCAGCATGCACATGAACCTGCTAAGTTATGATACTTAGATGATGTTGCGTTGCAATTTCTTTCAAACTGCTCAGCAGCAGGCATGTGATCTTTCCAGGGCTTTTTTATGATGATGTAAACCTGTGATCAGCAGGTTCCACACAGGTATCTGCAGAAAGGGCAAATAACCCCCCTAGCTATCTTACTAGAAGAACAGAGACATACTTCATGCAAACCAGTTGCTGCAACGGGCACTTTAACCCTTAGACCTAGTCTCCTACGGATGCATTTATGTACCACATTGTACTGCTTGCTGAGGACAGCCAACAGGTCGCATGTCTGACTCTCGTTGTGGTAGCACAGCCTATCATGCTTCTAGGATCGATAAATGTGATTTTCTCAGGTGGACACTACTAAAAAAAACTACCATTTACACTGCCACTCATTTGTGGTACGGATTGCTATGTAAAAGAAAAAGTACTGCCAGTGTATGGCTCACCTATAAATATTTGTATTATGACCGTGTTTTTAGGCCATTCGCAACTTTGAAATCTATGAACCTGGGAACTTATGCTGGCTCTTGATCAAACTTTATCAAAGTCTGTTTTCATGCCCTGGTCAGCTGTGTCACTGTATCTCTGATCTGAAATCTAACAAAGCTTGGAGTGCTAGAAACTGGCTAGCCTCTGAAGTAATATATTAATTCACACTGTGATGTCAATATTTTTTTTATATTGCCAGCTTATAACAGATAGCAGCACATGGGTGTTAGTAATGGATGCTTTTGTTCTTCATATAATGCTGCACCACTGATGTGGCCAATTCAATGCCTCAATGATCCCTTAGTGAAGCCTAGTAAATATCTCATCACTATACAAAGGCTAATTTACTGCCACATTCAGTGTGTGAACTGGGGTCTGGAGTAGGGTCGTCTCAAGAGCAGTTCAGGGTGTGAGGAGGGCAGGCCTATGCAGAATCCAAAGGAGATGAAAGGTGAAGCAGCTCAGGTTCAAACATGCAGCACAGGAGAGGATCAGAGAAGGCAGAGTGTGGTAGACAGGAGCAGAGAGGGTGGTACAGAGGGGAGAGAGGAGCAGTGAGGGGCAGAGAGGAGAAGAGTGTGACAGAGAGCAGCGCAGAGGGGCAGAGTGAAGCAAACATGAGCAGAGTGGCAGAGAGAAGCAAAAATGGTAGTAAGGAGCAGAGCGAGGCAGAGAGCTGCAGTGTGCCAAGAAAGCTCAGAGAGAATACACTAGCATGCTGAAAAGATTAGCACAGAGTCTACAGGGGATGGAGAACACTGCCAGGCCTTGTGCGGTGGAGGGGAGAGAATACTGCATTGCCCAGAGGGGTGGGAGAGCAGCACAGGGTATAAAGGGAGATAGGGTACAGTGCCTGGCCTAAGGCAGTGGAGTGGTGAGAACACTGAAGGATTCCAAAGGGTGGGAGACCAGCACAGGCTGTAAGTGGGGTAAGAGCAACACAGGGTAAAAGAGGGTTGGAGAGCAGTAAGTTTAAAAGACAGGTGTTTGAGTGCTTACCATGTGTGCTCATGATGGGCCTCTGTATCTCTACTTTGAGCTCCGGGTTATAAATCTAAATCTTGACGTGGCCACCCAATCTTTCATCTTTGTGAGGTTGCTAAGATTAGTACCATTGAGTTGGATAACATTTTATTGTGGTGTCAAGACCCTGTCTGGTGAATATGTGCTTTACAACATACATGGTGCGGTAAGGACACAGAAATGTATTTTAATCTTTTGTTTTTCAATTTCTTTGCAATATTAAACTGTCATTATTCCCTCTGTCCCTTTTTAACTCAGTACTCGTATCTATTCCCTTGACCGCCTTTCTTTCCTTCGTACCATCTTTTACCTTTCTCTTTTCTCTTCCTCTGCACCTCCAGCCATGCCTCCTTTCTTCTTTCCATTCTTGCTTCCTTACATCCTCATTGATTCACCTTCTTCCTTCATTTGTTCCTTACTTTCTTTTTTCCTACTCCTTCCTGCATCCCTTCTTTAATTTCTTCCTTTCGTATCCTCAACCTTTCCTTCTGCTTTTCTTCCTCCTTGCTTCTTTCTATTCATCCATCCCATTGTTGAATTCCTTTCTCCCTCTATCCCTTCATTTCTTCCTTTCACATTCTTTTCTTAGTTTCTCCTTTTTTCATCCATTACTTAATTTCCTTACTTCAGTACTCCCCTTCCTGGGTTCATATGTTGCTGCCTTCCTTCATCCCTTCCTTTCTTTAAAACAGCACTGTACAAGCATATTTTCTTTAGTTTGCAAAGTTGCCTCAAGTCCTCAAATGACCTTTCAAAAGCTGCATTTTGAGAGGTACACACAATCTATAACTTGAGTTGTTGTCCATATGTTATATAACGTTATGGTATATTGATTTGTATAGTGCACTAATCACCCGAGAGGGTATCCAGGTGCTTGGGCAGAAGTGTAGGTGTGTGGTCCCCGAGGTGCTTATATAAAGAGCCACGTCTTCAGCTTCTTGCAGAACTCAAAAAGTGAGGATGTGGCTCTGATGTGTTGAGGCTTGTGGATGTGGGTGGAGCCACAAAAGGAGATGGGCGGAGGCAGTGGAGGAAGTAGGTGGAGCCAGGGGAGGGGGGTGTGGCCACCTAAAAAATGTGAGCATCTGCACTTAATATTTTACAAGTTAACCACATCAATGCTGATGGTATTCCCCTCCTGTGCTGAGATTTTTTGATTCCCATGTTTCATGACGAGCTGGGCTCGTCATGAGCGTGCGAGGAGGCTACCTCATGACGAGCCCAGCTCGTCATGAGCGTGGAAGGGGTTAAGCACTGCCTGAAAGTACATTATAATATAAGATATGTATTTTTGGTCCATTCATCGCAGGAATAGTGTTGAAAATTGCCTCAAAATGCACCAGTCGTTTAACATTTTCTTGGGAGGAGAACCCCCACTAAATCTCCTGATAAATGTCAGACAAGAGCACTTCGCACGGTCGTAAACATTCATTGTTTTCTCTTATGCCCAACCACTTTCAAATTTCACCAGTCGCCACTGGGGACTGCAGTGGCCCGACATTAATTCTTATCACTTGGCTGAATAACTTTCACAGCTCCTGTACCTGGCACGCACCTATTAAAATGGGCCCCCATTGAAAGGATACACCAGGGTTATATGGCCGTTCTTCAGGGCCTATACTGTTAAAAGCCTAAGGCCAACGGATACAACAACCACCTCTACAGTTAGAACAATGTTAGGTTCTTGAACTCTGTGCCACAAAAGAATCAAGATGCATGCACACCTCCACAGGAAATCACCTCTGTGGCACAATGAAGGACTGCAGAGGGAAGCCACATATTCAAATGGCAGATCTGGACCTTGTGCAGCCTATCCACCATAGATGACCTAATACATGGGAGCAAATTGAAATTTTTCGAAGACCTGCATCGGGAATATCCCTCACCACACTCTTGGGGCCAGATGCAGGTAGCCAAATACCAGTCGGTAACGGCCGATTTCGGCCGTTACCGACCGCTATTTGGCTTTCAAGATGTAGGTGGGTCGGAATTTACAGAATCAGTATATTTACCGATTCGGTAAATTTACCACTTCGGTATTTTATCGAATCGGTAAACATACCGATTCTGTAAATCCATATGTAGATGACACTCCTGAGAGTGCTACAGGCCCTTAAGAGTCAGTATTTTACCACCCAATCCTATTGGGTGGTAAAATACCGAATTCAGGTGTGCATGCACATCTGTGCATGCACACCTGTGCAATGTGACACACAGACATGCCCTTAGGGCATGTATGTGTGCCACATGGCACACAAGCCTGTAGTTGGGGTGCTAGAGGGTGTCAAAGTGACACCCCCTGCACCCTTGCAGGATTCGGTATTTACCGATTCTGTAAATACCGAATCCGTATTTCCCATTGATTCCTATGGGCTTCAAGGCCCATAGGAATCAATGTGAAATACAGATTCGGTATTTACAGAATCGGTAAATACCGACTCTTACAGAATCGGTAATTTTTTACCTACATCTGCCTCCTTCAAATTTACCGACTCTTAAATACCGATTCGGTATGGGTCGGTATTTAAGAGTCGGTAAATCGAAATTACCTACATCTGGCCCTTGGTGTTTTCAAATTCCACCAGATGATGCACTGTTTAACTGGCAAACTTGGACCTGACCCACTTAGGCTTCCAATACTTTTCTACCTGATGAAACGTTGCAAGCAGAAGAAGGTGCGATATCAAGGCTTTAAACACCCCGACGTATCCCTTGCATTCATGCGTGGTGATACAGAAACAGGGACAGGGGCGCAACACAGGCCCCCGCAGCCCACGCAGTGCGGGGGGGCCAGAAGCTCCAGGGGGCCCCCTCGGCACTGCACTCTGTCCAGAGAGATAATTTAGGCTGAAGATATAAGGCCTCTGGCTGCAACCTAATGAATATACTGTGGTCCTGTCCCGACCGTCTGATTGCTGGGTAGGGGGTGTGACCCCTGCTGCGTGCAAACCGTGACTGTTCACTTCGACCCTCCGTGAACCTCGCCAATCTACACGACTCCTCCGGTGCAGACAACATCACATCCCATTGGCGGAGATACATTCATAAAGTTTTATATAAAAAAGTGAAAGGACACGGAAGTACTGTAAAGACACTAAACTACTATCTGAAATGGACGAATCCACATATTGGTACAGACTTCACAGAAGAGCTGAAGAAACAGTAGAGAATTGTGGACGAAAGCTTTTTCATAGTTAATCTTAAAGTCAATTTGAATTAACAGACGGGGTTTGCCAGCGGTTCTCTCCGGTTTTATACGCGCTTCTTCATGCATAGAAAGAATGTTTATTTCCATCGGTAAATCTATTGCAAAAAAAGACAGCACTATCGATGTTCACTAAGTCCAGAGCTGGACTGACCATAGCGGGCACTGGGCAATCCCCCGGTGCGCCGTACGGATGGGGGCCGGTTTTGGGACCCCGGGGGCCGTTTTTGTTACAGGGCCGTTTTTGCAGCATATCTGCAAAGTCGGCTCTGTACCAAAATCGGCCGAAAACCGGCCCCGGCAAAGAGCTCAGCGGCACCTCTAACCCCTCCAGTGGGGTGGGGAGGGGTGGGGTGGGGGGGGGGGGCGGCCAATCACTTTGCCAGAGCCGGTTGTGGTTCCCAGTCCGGCTCTGACTAAGTCCCTGCGAGCATCTGTGTTCAGAGAGCCTGACGCTCCTGGGGGCACTGGGGCACACCCACCTGCATCTGGACCGAATCAGCCAACAAAAGGCAGAAAAGAAAGCATCCCTGAATGCTGCACTTCATGAACAAGCAGTGCAAGTGATCCAAAGCGAGTCAAGTTCCAGGAAGCATTTAAAAGGTTTAGTTGTTCGATGGTGTCACAGAGCTATCTCATTTCAATGAAACGAGGACACAGAAACAAAGGCGTCTCTTGTCTCGTGTAATACACCATGATAGGCAATGCGGGGGCTAAAGCATTTCACATCATTACAAGGATTATGGACTTTATAGCTGGGCACTCTTACATGGTTAGAAAAGCCAAACGTGGCTTACACCCATGCAAACATGGGCGTGATTTATGGAGTGTGAGGCTGCCTGCTTAAGATAGTTATAAGCTGTCTTTCTGAAAAACGTCAAGCAACTTGAAAATATTCCCTGCATTGCAAACGCGGGGCACTGTATTTTCCTAATATTTAATTTCCAGTTGCCAAGGGTTCGATCTGTACAGTACAACTACAAAACACCTCCTACTTGTCCTGCTCCTACTCCATCGTCTCAACTACTGTCTACACACACTTGCCATGTTCCAAACTCCTGCTAGCCTTCTTGTAGACACATGGTCAGTGCTTAATTTGGGAAAGTGGTTTCCGGTGCACCGGCACCTAATTGCCAGCATCGGGGCTTATGACAGTTTGACACTTGGTGACACTGTCTGGCTAATTTAGGTATTAGAACAACAACAGTGGTGTGTGATGGTTTGTGTATGTAAAGCGCTCTGATACCCACGGGTCTAGCTAGCACTATATAAAACTTTATAAATAAATGGTTAGTAGCTGTGTTTGTACTGGCATTGCCAGCTGACAGGGGCAATGTGTGATGCAAGCTGCAGTGACCTCCTGACGAGAGCCCTGGCACTTATTGGTTTACAAATTAAGCACTGCACATGGTGCAGCTCATCTTCACCGTGCCACCCTGACATTATCTTCGCTCGTGTCACTCTCTCCCTCAAGGTGATTCATAACCCTTCACTCCTCAATCTCCATTCTCCCCTCCTGACATTAAGCCCACTCTTTCCACAAACACATCTCAGATACCTTCATCCCATGCACCTCTCAACCCTCCTTTTTGCACAACCCACTCAAGCCTTCTTTGTTTACTGTCTTTGCATGGTTAATATTGACCACCTCCTCTCTTCTACACTCATTTCAAAGCCATGCAGCATCTTCATCTTGCTCCACAACCTTCCACTATCTACAAATCAGTCCAACACCCCCTTCACATACACAATTCCCGGTTGGAACATAGGTCATACCTAAATTTCATCATAGATTCCTGGCTTGGAAAAGATACAGCTTCAAATATTCATGAAGCTATTCACCCAGAATATAATGTGCACCTCAGAAAAGCACCTCACTATTAGGCTGCCAGGTTGACTGTTGTCCACATGTCATCATTGTCAGTTTCAGCCTTTACTTCCACCTCTGCTACTGAATCCAATCCCCTGCTCTAAACTCGAAACCTCTTAACACAGTACTCTCACTCTTTTCTTCTTATCTATTGCCTTCCACCTCATGACCGAGTCTTTGTGGAATCTACTGTGATTGAGCAGGGTCAAGACTGGTTTGCATATGGCTGGGTAAAACCGAGGTGGCATGTTGGGCACAAGAACAATGAGTTGGAATGCTACATATAGTGATTGCCAGTGGTTAGACAAATTGCAAGAATTCCTCACATAACCTTTTGTGTGCTTAACGTTACACCCAAAGTGGCCAGGGGTATGCCCAGACGTTGGTCTGGACATACTCCTGCCGCCGGAACCAAGCTACACTTTATTAGAAGAACCCCAATTAGGGCAAAACCGATCTTGCAGTTCTTATGTCTGCTTCAGGGAAGACCCGGCATGGCAATTATGTGCTGAACTGTTCTGAATGGAACAGGGTCAAGACTGATTTGCATATGTCTAGATCTAAACTGAGGTGGCATGATGGGCGAAAGAACGATGGGTTGAAATGCTACACCAGAGGGATTGCCAGTTGTTAGACTTATTGCAAGCATTACTTCCATCACCTTTTCTGTGTTTGATGTGGAATAATGAGATAGACTTTTCCTGTGACAACTTCGTATTAAGAACAACATTAATGAGATGTGTGAACAGATTTGTTCCATTCATGAGAACATACATATTCTGGTACTGGCTGTGCTATGTACAACTGCAATGTTATATGTGGTATTACTATCCATGAGGCTACTACGCATAAAATGAGTTTCTGTTTTTAAATATGGGTATACTTTTCTGTATTTGCAGTGGCATTACCACCCAGGCAACAGAGGAAGTTAACAGCTCTGCTGTCTTCTGGCTTCTTGTTCACTCTCCTTTTATTGTCCTAGTAAATACAACTTTTGAGAGAACTTTTTGTATAAAAAAAAGAAAACTGTATTGATGCAATAGTGCCAACTGCATTTATTTTTGCAAATTGCAGATTCACAAAAACTCCATCCAACCGTGTCAGTAATCTCAGAATCATTATTCACAACAAGCTCACCATGAAATCACAGCTACCCCTAGAGATGCACCATGACACAGACCCTCATCAATATCTGACTGGACCACAGCAACACCCTAATAAAGGGGAAAAAAATGCTGTGAAAGTTGAGATGGTTTCCTTACGAAGGCAACTGCCGAAACGCGCGTAGTCTCCGTCTACCGCTGACCCGGTAGTCAGACAAAATATCGAAATTAAAATATCGATATACAATAATATCGATGTTTTAATATCGATGGTATAGTATATCGATGTGCCATAATATCGACAGACAGAATATCGAGATTAAGGTATGTATGTTAGTAATATCGAAATGTTGTTGTTTAGTGTTATGTATTTTATTTTGTTGTTTATATGTTTGCTAAATATGTTTAGAAATGTATGTTTGAAAATTAGTAATTTTGTTAACATTTTGCGTTTTAGTATTAGAGCGGGTTGTGGGTTTATAGGGGAATAGGGTGGGAAGTAATTTAATAATAATTAATTAATTAATATATGTTTGTAAATATTTTTAATTAATAATTAATTGGTAATTAATTAATATTAATGAGTTAATTATTTAATATAAGTTTGTAAATATTTTTAATTAATAATTAATTGGTAATTAATTAATATTAATTAGTTAATTAATTAATATAAGTTTGTACATATTTTTTAATTAATAATTAATTGGTAATTAATTAATGTTAATTAATTTTGGCTAAAGGAGTATTTTTAGGGTTCAGGGTCAGTTTTCAGTTCTTGGGTAAAGGGGTATTTTTGGGGTTCAGGGTCAGTTTTCAGTTTTTGGGTAAAGGGGTATTTTTAGGGTTCAGGGTCAGTTTTCAGTTTTTGGGTAAAGGGGTATTTTTAGGGTTCAGGGTCAGTTTTCAGTTTTTGGGTAAAGGGGTATTTTTAGGGTTCAGGGTCAGTTTTCAGTTTTTGGGTAAAGGGGTATTTTTAGGGTTCAGGGTCAGTTTTCAGTTTTTGGGTAAAGGGGTATTTTTAGGGTTCAGGGTCAGTTTTCAGTTTTTGGGTAAAGGGATATTTTTAGGGTTCAGGGTCAGTTTTCAGTTCTTGGGTTAAGGGGTATTTTTAGGGTTCAGGGTCAGTTTTCAGTTTTTGGGTAAAGGGGTATTTTTAGGGTTCAGGGTCAGTTTTGGGTTTTTGGGGTACAGGGGTATTTTTAGGGTTCAGGGTCAGTTTTGGGTTTTTGGGGTACAGGCGTACAGGGTAAAAATAAAATAAATTTAAATTTAATTTAAATCAATTAAATGAAATTAAAAAAAATAAAATTACATTAAATTATTACGTTTTTAATTTATTTTAAATGTATATGTATTACTTTTAATTTTTTAATTATGTTTTAATGTTTTTATTTAATATTTGTTAAATTATATGTATTTTAACATTATTTTAACATTATTATTAATACATTTAAAAAAAACGATATTTTTATTTTCGATATTTTTGTACTACGATATTAAATTTTCGATATTTTTGTACTTACCTTTATGAAGATATGACTCCGATATTTTTGATTTCCATATTTTTGTGTCGATATTTTTGTATGTCGATATTCTGTCTGTCGATATTATGTCATACAACCGCTGACCCTCCTTTCTGTCCATAGAACCATCTAGACCCTGTTTCCAATACATGATAGTGAGGTACTACATATAATATTGAATTGTACTGTATGATCTTTTTTACTATATGACTATTGTTATGAACTGTTTGATGCATTGAAGATTTTAGTAAATAAGTAATAACTTCGGAAAAAACGATAATAGATCACGAAAATAAAAAGATTTTTGATAAACATTCATGAATAATGTTTTGTGATTGATTATATGTTGTCCGGTTCGACTACTGGTTGTTGAATATTGTACACTTGACTCTAGCATTTTTTTCCCTTTATGTTCTTTCCCGACAGCTAGCAAGGTCTATTGTCATATGTAAGGGTCCCCCTTTTTTCCAAACCTACAGCAAAGCCCTCTACTTCAGACCATATAGAACGCCGCAGCCAGGCCCATCCTCAGCCATGGCAAACACACCCATATCACACCCCATCTCAGGCAACTCCACTGGCTCCCTGTACAGAAGAGATGCCAATTCAAGCTGATGACCCATGCACATAAGGCTCTACATGACAAATGACCCACCTACATTAAACACCACCTAAACTTCCACCAACGGTCAAGAAGACTACGCTCTGCCTCCCTCTCACTTGCCCATACTCCCTGCATCTGTTGTTAAAACAGGAATAGGGGATGTCTCTTCTCCCATATTGCAGCAAAGACTTGGAACATCCTCCCCACATGACTTCGGATTATCACTTCACTGCCGTAATTCTGAATGGGTCTCAAGACCTTGTTTTTCTAAAAAAAGCCTTTGGTACCCTATTGGATGATCAGCCGTACTTTATAAATCCTGATTAATTGATTGACAAAATCTTGTAAGATCTAGAGAAAGAAATCATCAGTAACCCTGTACCTCCCATTTTTTTATTAGAATGAGAATGATGTCAGAAGTTTTTCCCAAAAAACGGTAGAAAAGTTTAGCCAAAATAGCAATTATATTATGTTTGAGAAATTAGGAATTTAAAGATGTAAAATACCAAATGCATTTCACAATTTTAGCTCTATCTTAAAACAATCCTATTATTAAAGTATAAACTGAGAGAGCAAAATACAAGTTCAAGATGATATAGTGTTACAGGAAACTTACTACATATGCTGTCTGAATGCATTATTTTCACAAATAGTGGTTAAAAAATATCAGAACTAGTGAAGCTCTGTTTTTCCCAGATTGATTAGTTTATAAAATTACTTCTAGGCCTAGACATTTTCCTTGGACAGTCCAAGAATGTTAAGCTACTCTTGAACCTTACCACCTTTGAAACAGAAAGCATAATGTAACTATGGATTGAGGACACAAAAGGATTTGTAATGAGAATGATATGGAAACCGCGTCATTTCCATCCAAAACTGTCTTTAAAGCAGCATATTGGAACCTCATTAAAACTGAGCGGTTCTCGTCTCTGACCTGTTCATCTTTAACCAGAGCCTACTGTGAATTCAAAGACGAATCTTCGATGGAAAGCTATTGGGATCTAATAACCAAACCCAGAGATCGTAAGCTTTACCATCAGTTCCGTGTCGAGATACACTTCAAACAAGGAAATTTACTAGTAAATGGTCTCTTGATTCAAGTGCCATGTGTCCGTTCTGTTCCGAGCATACTGAAGATATTAACCACCTTCTTTATGTTTGTCCAGCCTACCAGCTCCCCTGAAGTACGTGGCTTAAACTTATATGTAGATCTATGGGCACCTGTTTTGCAGCGGTCGCCAAAAGGCTATTAAAAACAGGCTGTAATGAGACTGCTGTTATTGGGGTATCCAAATTCCTGAGCTGGGCTTGGGCTATTCGGGAAAAAAGAGTGGGCTCTTTGAGCTAAATGAGTTATTGTATTAATTGGCTTGGTTGAGTATTTTTATAGGCGTTGCCTTTTTGTCTTTTACATAAAAAGTCTTGTGATTGTACTAGATGTAATCTCTTCTGAGTATTGGTTCTAATGTAACCCTGTTATTTATATTTTTAACTATGGTTCTTTTACCTGACAGTCTTATGATGAATTTTGAGCTTTATATACTTTTTGTAATTTTATCTTCTGTCTTTTATGATGAATAATCGAAATAAAGACTTTTTAGAGAGAGATATGGAATAGTGTCACAAGTAATGACTTTTGAGAGAGATTTTCTCTGCAATGTAATGCAAAGTAAGCAAGGAATTGGAAACACGGGCAAATGTACAGTGTATATGGACTATCACCACTGATGTTCTATACAGAATCGTAATGAACAGCCTCATTCCAAGTCAGGCAGTTATAAAGGTGCTGAAACACATGGATGGAAAATCAATTTCCTCACTGTGGGCCCAATGTACTAGTCTCTGGTTGCAAAATACCAGTTGCAATTTGCGACCAGTATTTTTTGTGACCAGAGTGCTATTTTGCGAACTGCTCTATGTTTTAATAGGCTGGTTCGCAAATGAATTGTTACCAGTGGGTCACAAATCTACCTACCTGGTGAATATTAGTTAGGTTGTTCTGAATTTTCAACCTACTAGGAATTGCAGCCATCACAGGGAAGGTGGTCTACTGTGGTCAGCAGACCACTATGTCTGGGATTGTTTTTAAATAATGCAGTCATATTTTTTTTTAAAACACAACCCGTTTTCCTGAATGGAAAACAGGATGTGTCTATGAAAATTAAACGATAGCCTTATCTACTGACTACTCTAAAAAAAAAAATATTTTAATATTGTCAAAGGAGAATGGGTCCCGTGGTGAACCCTTTTTTGTTTGCGAATGCATTACCACGACAGTTCTGTAGTCAGTAAAGCGTTAATGCTTTGCGACCAGATTCCGGTTGCTAAACATTAATTGAAACAATTCTGACTCAGTATTTGAAAGAGATGCCCTAAACACACCTTTTTGAGACACAGAATCAGAACTGTGTCGCAAACCCAAATTGCAATTCGGTAACAAGCTAATTAATCTCAATTTGTGTTTGTATATAGGACAAATGGGTAGATGCATTATTGTTGCCTTTTGCGATTCCTAAATTGCGAAAATTAAGGAATCGCAATTTAGAAATCGCAAACGGCAATGCATGAACAATTCGCAATTATTTTTGCGAATCGGTATTTTTCCTTAATTGCGATTCTCAATTTGCGAATCACAATTAAGGAAAAGCCTTCCCATTGATTCCTATGGGCCAAAAGGCCCATAGGAATCAATGGGAAGGCAATCACATTTTGCGAATTTCAAATTGCGATTCGCAAAATGTGAATGCAATTTCAAGGGTGCAGGGGGGGTCCAAAGAACCCCTCCCTGCACCCATGAAATGTAACTTTAAATCCAATTTACACACACGCATGCCCCAAGGGCATGTGTGTGTGTAAATTTAAACCTTCAAAAATGCTATTTGTGCATATTTGATAGTTTTAGGTAAATTAGCATGAAGTTCAATTTCTTGCTATTTTACCCCTTCTAAACTGCGAATTCGCAATTTAAAAATAATCATGCATTGCATTTAAGAAATCTCTAATTGCGATTTCTTAAATGCAATCGCAATTTTAGAAATCACAACATGGTTGCGATTCCTAAAATTGCGAAATGCATGATGCATTACAAATTAGTCAATTGCATTAACAAACGGCCGAAAAAAGCGATTCGCACCGTTTGCGAATGCAATTCCGTTTGATGCATCTAGGCAAAAGCCTTTTTGCGTTTGCAAATGCCCATATTCAATGAATTGGGATGTTTGCATCCTTAACAAGCATTGGCATAGCCAATAGGTCTCGCTTGTGGTACCTTATAAGTATTTAGTTACAAGGATATTGTGCTGCAAAACAAAATACTTATAAGGTCCCACAAGCGAGACCTATTGGCTATGCCAATGCTTGTTTTTTTAGTCCCAGCTCTCCCCGTTGAGCTGGAGGGCTTCGCCACCGTTTGGCTCCTCTGCCTAGAGCTCGACTCCCCCTCCCCTCTGCAGCTCCAGCCTCAGCTTGCACCGATGCAGGATGCAATTCCAGCCGGTATATGCTGACTCTGCCGGATACAATTGAGGACCCCTGGAAGCCGCGCTGGGCAGCTGCGCGCCTATCCCGTCGCAACTGCAGAGCGGCAAGAGAACACGATGAGCCCGAGGCCACCACCACACAAGCCCCGTGTATGACAGAGGGGCTGACGCAGAAGCCCACAAGAGAGCGAGTCACATTTCAGACACCAGAGAGGAGTTAGCTTGTGGCGACACACGGACAGTAAGACAGGGACAGGCATAGATAGGTGGGAAAAGGCAAACAAAAGGAGGAGTGCTGCTACGGGCTGGGGAGGGGGAGGAGAAATTAAAGGAAAGGCTGTGTTTGCGGGGAGAGAGAGGGGAGGTGCTGGTGTGGGAGGGGGGAGGTGCTGGTGTGGGAGGAGTGCTGCTACGGCAACTGCTACGGGCTGGGGAGGGGGAGGAGAAATGAAAGGAAAGGCTGTGTTTGCGGGGAGAGAGAGGGAAGGTGCTGGTGTGGGAGGGGGGAGGTGCTGGTGTGGGAGGAGTGCTGCTACGGCAAGGCTGTGTTTGCGGGGAGAGAGAGGGGAGGTGCTGGTGTGGGAGGGGGAAGTTGCTGGTGTGGGAGGAGTGCTGCTAGGGGAGGAGAAGCCCTGGCCGTGAATGCTCGTGCATGTTCACGTGAACTGCAAGAAAACGCCGGGCTGAAAGCCCTTAGTTTGAAGAGGATTTTGCCGACATGAATTCTCGCTCCGCTCGATGCGCATGCGCGCATCGATAGGTTGCGAGACCTAAAAATGCTTTGAACATCAGGGGTTTGCAAATGTCCAGATTCTATGAATTGGGATGTTTGCAGCCGCAAAAATGCATTGAACATAAATGGCCACATATACAACAGATTTTAGAGGTCGCAAAAGGACACAAGGGCAGTTTCCCACCACTAAAGAGCCTTTAGCCATGTGCCATCCCTAATTTGCCAGTCAGTAAGCTATTACTGACTTGCAAAATAGGGTTTGCAGGTTGGTATTAGAAAGGTATGTGTCAAGGGCGTCACTTCCGAACAGCGAGTATTAGGGGATGTAAGAATGTTTTGCCACCGGAATGCAATTGTCAAACATTCACAGTTCACCACCTACTTCAAGTAGGTGGTAAGCCAATCCCAAATGATAAGGGCCCCCGGGGGACCCGATCCTGTTTGTGAATCACAGTGAAAATATTTTTAAGATCAGCCAAGGGACCCAGGAACCACTGCCTGCTCTCCAAAAATGAAACTGAAAGGTTTCATTTCTCTTTTTGAATCGCATCCTGTTTTCCTTTAATGAAAATGAGCTGTATTTAAAAAATAAAAGTTGCTTTATTTAAAAGCAAACACAGACATGGTGGCCTGCCGTTCCCAGCAAGCTACGATCCCTGTGTTTTTTGGCATTCCCAATAGGTCGCAAATTGCAACCTACCTAATAAATATTGATGAGGTATGTCAATTGCGACCCCATTAGGAATCACTAAATGTGTTAGAGTCACCTTTGTACATCGCATATTGTGAGTTCCTGATTGCGAGCCGCAAAAATGCGCAATTAGGGACTGTAGCTTGCCTTTTTTTTGCACCTGATTTTAGCTTTTGAGGTAAACATGGTATAAAGTGTAAAATGTTTTTTACAATATATTTTCACACGGATGGAAATTTGCATGTGTCGCCTTCAGTAGTGAGCAATACCGTTGTTCATTTTGCAATTAGGGCCCCATTAGGATGTCTGGCGGATTGCCTCCGCCAGGGTGCCGGTGGCCACCGCCACCCTGGCGGAGGCAATCCGCCCAACGAGCACTCACGTTTTCCCCTCCGCCAGATTAGGATGGCGGAGGGGACAGCGGCGGACGGAAAGACCATCCGCCGCTTTACCGCCGTGGTCGCCTTGCGACCGCGGCGGTAATGGATTAATATGGTGGCGCCGTCAGCCATATTACAATAGCACAAAGTAGAGGCCTTTCCGCGGCGGCAATGCCGCCACGGAAAGGCAGGCGGGGATTGCTGCGGGGGCCCCCTGCAGGGCCCCAGGTTGCCACCACTGTCACATGCACTGGCACATGGGGGGTACTTATGGTACCCCCCCACATTTGCATATGCAAAGCGGCAGGCACCGCGCGGTGCCTGCCGCTTTGCATATGCAAATGCAAAAAAGCATTTTTAGCATTGTGGCGGGCGGTGCAGAGTGCACCGCCCGCCACAATGCTAAAACTACAGGATGTGCCCGCCACTGTGGCGGGCACATCCTAATTCCCCCCACGGGACCCCCGCCCTTATGGCGGGCGGTCCCGTTCTCAGATAGGGGGTCGGGCGGACAATGTCAGCCCGTCATCCTAATGGGGCCCTTGGTGCAAAGTGTAAACTTGATGTAAAATATGTTATCACTCGATTTCACACTTTGCCCACGACTCATAAAGGGGCCCTTAAATAGGTAACTCAGGTTTCATGATTAGGTGCAATACAGAGGAATTATTTACAAGTGACTTTAATAAAAAATTGCTAAATAGTACATAATAACACTATTAATAAAAATCATCATATTATTTAGCACAATTAAGACAAAAAAATAACCTATGAACAAAACGATGGCAGAAGCACTTCAGAAAACAAAGTTTGTGAAGTAACTCTAACAACTTGTAGAGTGTTGACAGATTGTGGGGAACAGAATGAAACCATGCACCACCTTGCTCCAAAACAGATGTCATTCCAGCTGAGCAGCAGTAGCACAGCCACCAAACATTTAACTATCAAATATTTAACCTATTCTTAAATTTGGCACCAATGGCGTGAGTCTCCCTTCCACTTTTTGCTGTTGCCTCATCTGTTTTTGCTGGTCTAGATGCTTTGGGCACTTTGGCACTGCTGTTCAGTGCTCTCTATTGTAAATTGTTGAATGGATTAGTGATTCCATTATTTCATTATTTGATTTACTTGTCAGACCCCAGTACAGTGCACCATGTGTGCCCAGGGTCTGTAAATCAAATGCTGCTGGTGGGCTCACAGCACTGATTGTGCCACTCACAGAAGCAGCATGTGCAAGGTGGCTCGGGCCTGCCATTGCAAAGCCTGGGTACAGTCTGGGATTACCATGTTGACTTGGCAAGTGCACACACTTGCCAATCCCTAAACATTCCCTTTTCCGCATGTTAGTCACCCCTAAGGTAGACACAAGGTGCTCCTTGGGCAGGGGGCACTGTATGTGGAAGGTAGGACATGCCCTGATGTGTGTGGCATGTCCTGATAGTGAAATACTGCCAAATTTGTTTTTTACTATTGCAAGGCTATCTGTTCCCATAGGCCAGAATGGGCAGTTTGATTATAACATCTTATAACCATAACTGACTCAGGGAACAAGATAGGAAAACAAAGTTTAGTATGCCTGAACTCAGAATGTTAAAGTGCATCTTTTAGCAAGGGTGATTTTAACATTCTGCGTTTCAAAATACCACTTTAAGAAAGTGGACATTTTCTTGCCTAACTTTCCAGTGTGCCTCTGCTAGGTTTGTGTATTGCATGTCTGGCTTGTGAGTGACATGAGCTGGGAGAGGGCTGCAGCTCCAGCAGTCAGATGAGTCAGGGCTGGGCTGAATGGGACCTGGGTTGAATTTAGAGTAGGGGGAGCATATTTACTTTCACTTGCCTGGGGCAGGTCTGCTTTCAACAATGCTGTCTCCACCTCCTGCTAGGAAGCTGCTCCAGAGAGGACAAAAACGGTTTTGGCTGGGTACAGACACTCTCTGCCTTCAGAAACAAAGTATTTGTGTATATAAAAAGGGGGACCCAGACCCAGAACTTTAGAACACTTCTGGGAAATCAAAAAGAACCTTTGCCAAGGAGAAGGGCCGGAGAAGCTGTAGGAAGATAACTGCCCCTGTGCTGTTTGCTATTGAGGTTGGCCTGCAGTGGCTACTTTATTGCCAAGGAAAGGAGAAAAGGACTTTACTGTGTTTGCTATGTCATCTTGAGGAAGATCTCCAAGGGCTTGAAGCTGAGGCTTGCCTCCTGTTCTGAAGTCTCAGGGACACAAAGACTTTACCACCAGCTCCCCTGAATTTCCTTGCTGGGAATTCTAACCTGCAGAGAAGTGCCTGCTGCTGTTCAGGACCTCTAGAGACTGTCTGTCGAAGGGAGCTGGAAGCGCAACGCAGCGACAAAGGAAGCATGTCACCGCCGCTGCTGTTGCCGCCGCATCACAAAGGAAGCATGTCGCATCCACACCAAGACCCTATGCATTGCCAAGCCGCGGGGACGATATGTGCCGCATTTACACCGAGTCCCGACGCATCACAGAGAACATTGTCGCAGCACCTGCCATGCTGCTGCAAAAGTTGACGCATAGTACGGGATCCTCGCATGGCATCAAGCAGCCATTTTATCGCACCAGATCGTTGCATTGCATCGAGGCGCCATCTTGTCGCATCATAACTGGAATGCAGTCAGAAAGTGACACACCCCCTCTTTCTCCGGTAAGGAACTGTCGCATCGCCTCCTCTGCACCCCAGAAGCAAGGAACTGACGCTTAGCCTTGCCTGAGACCCATTTGTTTGTTTCTACGTAACGCATCTCAGGTACTTTGTTGGAAAAGTGTTGCATTTACAACCTGCATTGAACTGGACTGTTTCTACCATTGAAGAGCCTATTTTTGATAATGCATTGTGGACTTTTGCCATTTGGTCTTGTTTAGATAAAGAATACTTATTTTCCTAAACTGGTGTGGTGTCCATTTGTAGTGTTTTCACTGGGTTACTGTATATGTTCACAAATGCTTTACACACTGCCTCTGAGATAAGCCCGTCTGCTCATGCCAAGCTACCAAGGGGGTGAGCAGGGGTTATTTTAGGAGTGTATCCCCCTTTCCCTGACTAGAAGCAAGGGTCTCTATTTAGACAAAGGTGCAAACCATTGTCAACTAGAGACCCCCATTTCTAACACCTATAAATTAGACAACTACAGTGACTACGTCTGTATCAACAAGTATTTTTAGTTTAAGGGTGTCAAGTTAAACTAACATCATTATTACACTCAGGGGCATGTTTACAAGGAGCTATCGCCAAATGAATGGCACTTTATCGCAGCCAAAGTAATGATAAATTTACCCTGCCATTCACAAGCAGGTGTTAACAGCCCACAGCACCAGTTTTCCCACAATAGCAGCCGCAAAAAACATTGCCACAGAGGACCCCCGCACTATCGCTAATGAGATGCAGAATGGGTGTTCCTGTGCACAAAGCTGCAACAACACCACACCTCAACATTCACAACGACCAGACAGATCGGCGATAAGATCACAAAACATGCGATAAGGCGCGTTAGCAGCAGGAAATTTACACCTGCTCTGACCTAGTGTAAAGTTGGACGGGAGTCTGCACCACAATAGGGAGCCTAGCCCAGGGCAATATCGGAAGGGCAACAGATGCCATGGAGCAACTGAACATGCAGCCTGGACACCCAAGAGGGCCACAATACTCACCCAGCACCCCCCCCCCCCGGACCACCTGTAGCGATTTCAAGCAGCAAAGTTCCTTGCAGGGCAGGATATCGTGACAATAGCCGCACTACATCTCCCAGAACACCCTGGGCTCTGGCGGTCCGGAGATCACAAACGGATGCTGGTATATAAGCGCCTCCCAGGAAGGGGTGGGTGCTTGTCAATCCTTCCCGATTCCTTGACTGAGCCTGTTGATGTTCGTGTATCACAGAGACCTGGGTTCCGCAGACGCTTTCCTTCCCGCTGCTCGAGGACGACGCTGCTGGGTTCCGTGGACGCTTTCCTTCCCGCTGTTCGAGGACGACGCTGCTGGGTTCCGCGGACGCTTTCGTTCCCGCTGTGCGAGGTAGGATCTAGTTTGATAGCGCACCCGTGCTATCAAGACTGCTCATTTCATTTCATACATTTACTTTTACTTACCTTGAAGCCTTCCTTTGTGTAAGGAAATTACCACTCGGCAATTAGACATTGCTTTTCTCTGAAGTGATTGTAACTTCACATTACCCAGGAAACTATTTCGAGACGCTCAGAGAACATTGCTTTCCTCTATTTTGGTAGCTGTGATTTAAACAGCAGAGGATGGTTGCTGGGTAATTCGTGCTACAGACCGTGTTACCGTGGGGTGGTTCCAAGCCCAAACATTGCAGGGCATCGTGTAAGTGTTCTCTGAACTAGTCTTGTCTGTATCTGTATGGGTCAGCCTATTGTCCTAGTAAACCAACTCTCCTTTTGTCTCAATAGCTGCTCTGTGCCAAGAAGAATCCCATACCTTAGACCAGACCTAGACGGGTGCCCTATCAGCAGTGTTTTTTCTTATTTTGTCCCCTTCCCTTTTCCCCGGAGTGCGACCTGTCCTAATTGTGTTTCTCACATTGGGGGAGTTGACGCTTGAGGGAACTGGGAGGCTTCTCTACAAGCTGTGGTCCCTGCTGGCTAGAAAGAAAAAGGTTAGTGGCATGTGCAATACTATTTTGGGCTATTAACTTTCTGATAACCTTGATACCACCACAGAGAAAACGCAGACAAAGAATTGGCCCCCCAGGAAACGCACGTGCCTCAAAGGTACAACATCTGACAATGTCACTGTCCACTACAAGCTGAAAGGGACAACCATCCTACTCATCCTGGCCATCATCGCCCAACAGGCCAACGGCACCAACACAGCGGACATCCAGCATCCCACCCCACACCAAGCTGCTGGCTGTGATGCACATGTTAGCCCCTGACACACCCTAACCATCACCAGCCAGAGTCGGCGGAGTCTCACAGCCAGCCACATCCAAGTCACCCACACCTGTCCTGGACATTACCATCACCCTGGAACGCCAGGTACCGTATGGCGAACATAATGTGCAGGAACCACTGGCAACCAAGCAAGGACAATAGCTGGATGCACGCATGTGTTGGGGCAATCCACTGCACACATATCCCACCTGTGCCTTCTGGTGACACAGCACACAATCAGCACAACAGGAAGCACACATCACACATCAATGTGCAGGCAACATCAGAACACCACAGGACCTACATCAATGTTGCCTCCAAATACACAGCCAGTGTCCCTGATCCCTTGACCTTCCGACAGTCCATCAGCAATTAGCCTTTCCAGGATGGCACCAAGGGAAAAGCACAGCTCCTTGGCAAGTTCCCAATTAACATCCCACCCACCTCAACTCCATAACCATGCAATCCACAACTCTGGCAATGCACACGTCACAATTTCACAATCAACATGCACAACAACAAGCCCACCCACCAGAATGAATAGAACCACTTACATTGGTAACCTGGGGAAGCCGTGAACATGACCAATCAACGGCATGGCACCTCAGCCACACAATAGATGAATGTGGGGAGAGGAGGCAACCAGGCATGTGTGAAGGATGCAGTAGAACCATGATTGTGAAAGTACACAATGCCAAGAGTGTCGGCGAAGTGCTAGACAGACCGCAGTATGCAGAACACACCCATATCCACGGCAACATACACATCTGGTGGATGGAGTGTAGTAGACGCAACCATGTCACCCCAGCCAGTGGGGGTCCTCGCAGAAATGTTGCCTGTTACACCCCCCGTAAGCATGAGCAGAGTGGGATGGCCTTGCGTACACCAGGCCAGTGTAGGGGTGGAATAAAAAACACGGAGCCCTGGGCGTGGGCCTCTTTTCGGAAAGCCCAAAGTCTCTGCCAGGGCGGTACCTCCCACCCCACCATGAGACTGACACCGTCCTCATTAGCAGAGTTGCCTGAGATCCTGTGCACCTTCCATACCCCGGCCCTCTGGACTACAAACCCGTCAGACCCGACCCTATGCAGCCAGGCCACACTGATCAGCATCAGACACCGGCATGGGTCAAGGAGGGCCCACCACGTACCTGTGTAAGCTCCAAGCCCGAGGCCCGCAACCCGGTCAGCCTTTCAGACCATCACTGTCACCCTGACGTTGGCCCACATTGCTCCTTCCATGTTGACATATTCTACCGGCATCCTCTGCGACCAGATGGGTCTCATATGTGAAACTGTGTCCTGGCTCCTGAATGGCAGTGACCCCAAATCTGGGCCAGTGTCCGCAGCACCAGACCTCCTTCAATCCGTGAGGCACAGTTTCATATGCGCATTTACGACACGTGGTGGCACTAACCCTGTCCAACTCCCGCCGGCGCCACGTACTGCCACAAACCCTGTCTAATGCCAGACGGCGACACGTGCTGCCAAAAACCCTGTTCAACGCCAGCCGGCGACACGTGCTGCCACAAACCCAGTTCAACGCCAGCCGGCGACACGTGCTGCCACAAACCCTGTTCACCGTCTGCCAGTGACACAATGACACATGGATGAGGGACCAGGACTACCCTGCGGACCTGTAGGTCTCACATCCACACCTAGTCGTGATTCACGAATGGCAGAGTCCACACCAGTAGTCGCACTGAGATGAGTAAGAGGTAGATGTGGCTCAGTCCAGACGAAGGCCTAGTCACAGTCACGGAGGTGACCGAACACGTGGTGACACTGAACCTGAGCTACGCAGGTTGGTGGGGCCACCAACCTATGTCGGCAACACTCTGTGAATGAACCGTACTGACCACTGCCTCCAGCCTACACTTCTCTCGGCCTAAGGCTGCGCTTGAGTAAGTCACAGATTCGGAACTGAACATCGAGTATGCAAAGGCAGATTACATATCATTGCTCGCAAGGAGAGGCGTAAGAGGTTGACGCCTTGCATCTTGGTGGAGAGAAAAGGATCATTGTTACGGAGGTGTTGGGACACTACCGACAAATGCCCTGGTGTCAATTGCGCTGTGCATCACGAGCCAATGACACATGGCTCTGGTCCACTGCTGACAGCTGCCTCCAGCCTGCACTGCGGTCCAGTAAGTCACAGAGTCATGATTCAGCAATGGCGGAGTTCATATCAGTGTACCGGCATCATCACAGACTGCATCCCCACTCAGCCCCGATACTGTTCCTCGACATTCATGGACACTCTCTGGTCGAACTGTGGTGGCGTCTGAGCCTATGGATTACGGGGCAGTTTTCATCCTCATGTAGCTGATACCAAATTGGTGGTGGTAACAAAGCTGTTGCATTCCACTCCTCCATTTGCTGCTTCCGTATAAAATCAAACCTTTCGTTGTCTTGCCCCGGAGGACACCTTCCGCTGTTCCCCGAAACACTCCGAAACATACACCTCGGATATTGATGGTGATCCACTCAGGTCGCATGGCCCATCTGACTGCACTGCAAGTCACCGTCCAGTGGCTTGGTGCCTGTGCTGGCCGCAGTGCATCCGGGGCCACTAACTCTGTGCTGGTCCTGTCCGGTACCCCTTCTTCGGAGACATTGGATGACCCCTGAGAGGTAGGCCTTGGGGTCATCAACACCATTACTCTGTGGCCTTGCCCTGTACGCAGCCTCCAGGCCAAAATGCGATCCTCCAGGGCTCACACACCAAAGCGAGTCCAGACCGGTCGGGACGATGCATTACCGCAGGAGGCACATGTCACCACCACAAGGACCACCTCCAAACACCATCTGCCAGAGTTGAAGCGGTGGTCCTGACAGACTTATGGAGTTGCTCAGGCCTGTCGTGGATGCCATCATCGGCCTGATACCCAGCTCAGCACTCCAGGTGCCAGTGACTCAGTGCACCGCAGGCCATTGTCCGTTGCTGATTATGTTTTGTGCTGTGGAGCAGTTGCGCAGGTATGTCACCTCAAACAGTGTGGGGGCCCTGAGACATTGATGGGGAAGATGATGCAGGTCTAACACGCCCCACTGCATCTGCATCAGGAATATATTGAAGGGACACAATCCGAGACTTTTTTTTCACACGAGCGCGCTCATCTCTAGTGTCCAAAGCTCAGTGCACTGCACCTCACGGACACTTCTGTTTGCATGTTGGCTGTCGTCTGGGCTTTCTCCAGCTCACTCCATGTTGCTCAGCAGTTGACTTTGTATTGTATGTGTTTTCTGTTTCTATTGCACTGGTGTTCAATGTTCAAGTGGTTGCCAGCACCAGACATTCCATGCAGAATGGCTTACACTCACCCCACAAACATCCAGCACAGGCGTCACTGTACATGTGGCCCTGCCAATAAAGGGGCCGGGGCATATGCCAGTAGCCTCTTCAACATGATGTCTGCATGTGTCCCTGTGGTCTTGTAATATGCATGTGGGCCCTGGGCCCTACGACATTATATTGTGCTGTGTACATCGAAAGCAGACATGTCACCGCAGGCAGCTGGTTGGAGCTTGGTCATGTAGCTTTGTCGTCACCTACTCAATTCATGAGGGGAGTGGGTAGGGCCATCGTATGCACAGCCAACATGGGTGTCTGAATGCTATTTGATACAAAAGGGGGTGGTGATCTTTTGACTGAGTGTGAGTTTTTGATTGGTTCAGATGCTCCGTCCATCACCACCCCCTTTTGTACCGCTTTGTTCGCCATAAGTTGGCAGGGTATGCTCAGACGTGAGTCCCTTGCTCACTTTGCCACTGGATTCAAGCAAGCCTAGCTGAGGACGGCTGGAATGCCAGAAACCGGTCCTAGGAAGCTTGTTTCCGGTCCAGGGAAGGCATGGCTTGGCAGTTCGGGCTGGACTGTTCCCATGAGGCACAGGGTCAGACTGATTTGCATATAGCCATGTCTGAACTGGGGTGGCAGAGTGGGCTAAAGAACGGTGATGGATCAAACCCAGATCTTTTGACTGGGTGTGAGTGTTTGATTGGTTCAGATGCTCCGTCCATCACCACCCCCTTTTGTACCGCTTTGGCCCCGATAAGTGTGGCAGGGTATGCTCAGACGTTAGTCCCTTGCTCACTTTGCCACTGGATTCAAGCAAGCCGGGCTGAAGACGGCTGTAATGCCAGAAACCGGTCCTCGGAAGCTTGTTTCCGGTCCAGGGAAGGCATGGCTTGCCAGTTCGGGCTGGACTGTTCCCATGAGGCACCGGGTCAGACTGATTTGCATATAGCCATGTCTGAACTGGGGTGGCAGAGTGGGCTAAAGAACGGTGATGGATGAAACCCAGATCTTTTGACTGGGTGTGAGTGTTTGATTGGTTCAGATGCTCCGTCCACCACCATCCCCTTTTGTACCGCTTTGGCCGCCATAAGTGTGGCAGGGTATGCTCAGACGTGAGTCCCTTGCTCACTTTGCCACTGAATTCAAGCAAGCCGGGCTGAAGACGGCTGTAATGCCAGAAACCGGTCCTCGAAAGCTTGTTTCCGGTCCAGGGAAGGCATGGCTTGGCAGTTCGGGCTGGACTGTTCCCATGAGGCACAGGGTCAGACTGATTTTCATATAGCCATGTCTGAACTGCGGTGGCAGAGTGGGCTAAAGAACGGTGATGGATCAAACCCAGATCTTTTGACTGGGTGTGAGTGTTTGATTGGTTCAGATGCTCCGTCCATCACCACCCCCTTTTGTACCGCTTTGGCCGCCATAAGTGTGGCAGGGTATGCTCAGACGCGAGTCCCTTGCTCACTTTGCCACTGGATTCAAGCAAGCCGGGCTGAAGACGGCTGTAATGCCGGAAACCGGTCCTCGGAAGCTTGTTTCCGGTTGAGGAAAGGCATGGCTTGGTAGTTCGGGCTGGACTGTACTCATGAGGCACAGGGTCAGACTGATTTGCATATAGCCATGTCTGAACTGGGGTGGCAGAGTGGGCTAAAGAACGGTGATGGATCAAACCCAGATCCTTTGACTGGGTGTGAGTGTTTGATTGGTTCAGAAGCTCCGTCCATCACCACCCCCTTTTGTACCGCTTTGGCCGCCGTAAGTGTGGCAGGGTATGCTCAGACGTGAGTCCCTTGCTCACTTTGCCACTGGATTCAAGCAAGCCAGGCTGAAGACGGCTGTAATGCCAGAAACCGGTCCTTGGAAGCTTGTTTCCGGTCCAGGGAGGGCATGGCTTGGCAGTTCGGGCTGGACTGTTCCCATGAGGCACAGGGTCAGACTGATTTGCATATAGCCATGTCTGAACTGGGGTGGCAGAGTGGGCTAACGAACAGTGATGGATCAAACCCAGATCTTTTGACTGGGTGTGAGTGTTTGATTGGTTCAGATGCTCCGTCCATCACCACCCCCTTTTGTACCGCTTCAGCCGCCATAAGTGTGACAGGGTATTCTCAGACGTGAGTGCCTTGCTCACTTTGCCACTGGATTCAAGCAAGCCGGGCTGAAGATGGCTGTAATGCCAGAAACGGGTCCTCGGAAGCTTGTTTCCGGTCCAGGGTAGGCATGACTTGGCAGTTCGGGCTGGACTGTTCCCATGAGGCACAGGGTCACACTGATTTGCATATAGCCATGTCTGAACTGCGGTGGCAGAATGGGCTAAAGAACGGTGATGGATCAAACCCAGATCTTTTGACTGGGTGTGAGTATTTGATTGGTTCAGATGCTCCGTCCATCACCACCCCCTTTTGAATGCTATTTGAGTGCCCCTGGGCGTGGTTCTGTGCTGTGGATGTGCATCTGCCTGTGTCTCTATGGCAGTGTGGGTCTCCTTAGTGGGGTGTGGGTGGGCCCTGAAGGGTGATAGACCCCTATGTATGTGTCCTGGTTCGCATTCCATGGGTTCGGCCCCACCCACACCTGTTGGGCCACCTCCTTTTGGCTTGCTGACACATGGCATTGGGGTGCCAGGTGTGGGTGGGTGAAGTGTCGTGGGCCTGCTCTGCTTGCAGGTACTTCCTGCTGTGTGGTCCGTTGCAGGCTCGGTGTTCCCCCCTGAGTAGCTTGTCTGGCTGGGTCTTGGTGCAGGCTTACGTGGGGTATCCATGGGCTGTTGTAGGGCATCAGTGTCAATGGTGTAGTGGTCCTCTCCGGCATTACTGATGTGTTGTGTTCTGTGCTCTGCTGAAGGTGCTGTGTGCCCCTCTGCGATGTTAAGGGGAGGTGATTGTGAACTTTGTGTTGACATATGTGTTGGCGCATTGTGCTGGTTTGCAAGCAGACTGTATGGCAATGTACATTGTGACTATTTGGGGGTGCTGGATTCTTCTGCGGGACAGTGTGCATTTGGACTACATGACAGATGTGAGGTTGTACGCATACATTTCCATTTCACTGTTTCCGGCACTGTGAGATGTAGTGGACATGTTTCTGTGCATGTGCAGAGCTGGTTGTGTCCTCTGTTCTGCAGTGTCAACTTTGCGCATTGTTCCACGCTGGTGTCATTGTGGGTGTGCTGTTCGTGCTATGTGTGTGTGCTGCAGTGTGCCAAGGGGATCTGGGATATGATCTTGGGTGTTTGTGGGTGTGCAGTGTGCTACGCCTCGTTGTACATGTATGCCATTGTGCCCATCTCCCCCTGTCCCCCCAGTCCCTGTTTGTTACACTCCATGTTGATGTTGTGTCAGGTCCTCTCGAGCTGTGTCTGTACTCCCTACTCCTTGCACTGTCTCCACACTGATGACTGTGGCCTGGGATTCCTCCAACTCCTCCGGGAGCGCTGGACTGCCACCTCCTGTGGCCATTGCTGCCTTCCTGTTGGCACCGTGTTGGTGCCTGGTTTAGGTAGTCATGTCATTCCAGCGCCTATTGGCCTCGTGATTGGCCTCCTCGGCACTCTGACTGCAATCCTGGAGGTCTGCTAGTGGGTCAGTTGCTGGTAGTTTTCTCTCACTTCCGTGATGCCGGTCTTGTTTTCCTGCAGTCTGCACCCCGTCTTCCTCTCCCTCTTCTCCTTGGCCTTCTCTAACCCCGTTATTCCTTGCTGGTAGTCTGTGGGGGTTGTGTGGTTCGAGTTGGCCTCTGCGCTGGGTCAGGGTGCATCCATGTTGCTACGTGCTTTTTCTTGTTTCTGTTGTATATTTTCTGTGGTTTTTATGGTGCATTGTCCTGCCAGACGCGTGGGATTTGCAGGCCTGTGGCTGATTTTTGCTACTTTTTGTATCGCGTTTGGCCTCATCGCATGTTTTTTTGCATTTGCGTATCGTATTTTAGCGGCGTTGTGTGGAATTTGACTGGGACATTTGCAGCGTTATCTGATGTCTATCGCATGCTACCGCCTTGTTGTGAATTCCACGTTGGCACAGGGTTATTTTCCCGCGATAGACTGCGATGTTGAAAGTTGTGTTACACTACTCTTGCAGTAGTTATCACACGTTCTTGTGAATATACCCCACGGTGTAGTAAATAAAACACATTTAAATGTTTTCACCCTTTGAATTAGAGCTTCCAAAAATAAGGCAAGAAAATCCAGCTTGTTTTCTAGGCTGTTGGGTATAGAAAAAACCCAAGAAGCATTGTATTGGCACTTGTATAGCGCCAATACAATGTACTGTATTGTATTGTATTGGCACTTATATAGCGCATGGATACCCGGAAGCATCCCAGCGCTGGGGTCATTACTTTGAGGTCTGATCTCTTTATAGAAAAAGCCAGGTCTTTAATTGTTTTCTGAACTTCAGATGGTTTGTCTCGTTCCGTAGATGTAGTGGGAGGGCATTCCAGAGTCTGTAGGCATTGAGTGGAATTAGCCTTCCGCCACTTCTAGCCTTCTTGATCCTAGAGACCACAGCAAGATGGAGTTCATTTGATCTGAGTTTCCTGTTTGCCCTCTAAGGGCGAATCATAACATTTTTAATTAAGGGTCCACTTCCATTCAGCGCTTTGTGGGATATGCAGAGAGGCTGAAAGTTTATAATCTCCTGTACTGGAAGCCAGTGGAGAGAGCGTAGTGCAGGTCTTGCTGAGCAGCGGTTGGGGGTGTCAGTGAGCAGCCTCCCAGCACAATTCTGTATGACCTGCAATTTTGAAATCACCTCATTTGGAGCACCTAAATAAAGAGCATTTGCATAATCCAATCTGGACAGAATTATGGCCTGGGTCACTAGTCTTTTTGCTGGCAGGGGTAGGAGAGGGTGAATTTTTCAAATATTTCTCAGTAGGCTGTAACCTGAAGTGGCCGTCTTCCTCGCCTGTGCTTTGAAGGTGAGATTCTGGTCGAGCCAGATTCCAAGGCTTTTAATCTCTGTTTTGGGGGTCAGCACCGGGCCCATGGAGGAAGGCCACAAAGTTTTGGGAAAGGAACATAGTGAGTTGTCAAGGATCATGAGCGCTACCTTCTCCCCGTTGAGCTTCAAGTGGGAAAGACTCATCCATTTTGTGACTTCCTTCAGGCAGGAAAGGAGAACATTGACCTGTTGGTAAGGATGGCTCAGAGATACAACAAACTGTGTATCGTCGGCGTATGTCACCATGTGGATCCCAAAGGGGGACACTACTTCTGCCAATTGGGCCATATAGGCATTAAAAAGGGTGGGACTCAGTGAGGAGCCCTGTGGGACTCAGCACTTTAAGGGTGTGGGCCGTGAGTAGGTGTTACCCTCGAAGACCTGGAAGGATCTCCCTACTAGGAAGGACTGCAGCCATAATAAGGCAGTTCCCATCACTCCTACACCCCTGAGGCGGTGAATCAAGACACAGTGGTTAACGATGTCAAAAGCCGCACTCAAGTCAAGGAGTATTATTGCTGCTGCTTCTCCTGAGTCCAGTATTTTTCTTGTTTCTTCCACCACTGATAGTATAGCGGTTTCCGTCCCTTGACCAGGGCGGAAGCTTGTTTGGCATGGCTGGAGAACACCATTGGTTTCAAGAAAAGTGGATAAAGTGCAAATCACATGTTTCTCCGCTATCTTGTTGATTCCAGGCAGGAGCGAAATGGGGCGGTAGTTACCTAGGTCAGTTGGATCCAGGTTAGATCTTATTAAAGGTTAGTTATTAAACAGTAACGCCGCACAGCAAGTCATCTTGCAGCACAGCACTGCGTTACAGGGGAATGACCGGAATGAGCCACGTTCATCACACTACAACACACTCCAGCCTTTTCCCTGCGCTGGCACACTTGCACATTTCGCCTCTACTGGCAGAAGGAGTGTGCCTTACCACTAGAACTTGAAGTATCCTGTTCAAAAGGATGGCCACACCTATCATTCTTTGCACGATAGCACCAGGTACACCAGAACCATCCCTCCTTCCCTCTCTTCCAGGGTCAGTTGTTCACATCAGTTGATATATTCTGGTGGAAGATCTTCGCTTTTGAGAATTCAGATGAGTGGCCCTTGGTGTGACATAATGTTCCCAGAAAAGTTCTCTTTTTACTACAAGGTTCTTGTGAACGCCTTCTCGATCTGTTGTAATAATACTTCAATAACTTAAAATCATAATTCCTGGACCGTACCCATATCTTTATTGAAATGTTTTATGACACATGATTACTGCAGGAAGAATGGTCTTGATCCTAAAATGTAAATGTTTTGTATTGGTGGAAGATCACTTTCATATTTAGCTGCTAAGTAGTAGATAATCTTCTTGTACCTTCCCCTGACGGGGAGCTTAAGTATGGCAAGTGGTCTTCTGCTATGGAAGCGGAAGAAATCCCTTTAATAAACTTGTGGGCTGAGGCATTGCGCCCTCAATGCTAAATACACCCTAACATTACTTTTTACAAATGAAAAACTCGCATATTTTCATTACTTCAATGCTATTGCTATAAGCTGTTTTTTTAAGTGGAATAAAATGGAAAGCTATCTGTGGGTTTTTAAGAGCCACAGGGACACAGACATGTATTTTTGTGCTGGAAACCAATCAGGTTGCAGAAAGTAGAGACACTGTGAAGGTGAGAAACAAATAACTTGACGTTCTTCTGCTATAGCTTTCATTTGTACACTTATTGCATTGTGTTGTAGAAGTTGAAACAAAAATTTTAACCAGCATTAGGCAATTATACATCAGGTGTTTTGGGACTTCAATAGGTGTTTAGAAAGACAGGATTGAGACCTGAATATTTAGTAAATACTTTATATTTTTATGTTCAAATTTATTAAAATACATTATTGCATCAATGATTATTTCATTTCAAACAGATTCTTGATTTACATTAAAATTAAGGGCTTCAAATCCATACCGACAAAAAGCAGTCAACACCTTTTCATGACACTTGGCAAATGTGTTGCTTTTTCAGAGTTTAAATATTTTTAGATGAGAATTACAGGTTCGAAGAACTGGCATTCCTCTTCCAAAGATACATTCCCAAGAGTGTTAAGTGTTTAGGGATCATGTTAAGGTTCTTTGGGTTGGAACCTGATACATGTACATGATCCGAACTGGAAAACAGGGGTAAATACATTTGCCCAAAATATAGACTAACGGCAGATCTACTTTTTGAAACTCGGTCGGGTGCTGCGTCAACTCAGCCCCTCTTCCCTATTGTGAACATGGATGGTCCCACAGGAATCCTATTTTCCAATCTCGTCTACTGGTGCAAATCTGAGAATGCACCTCTAGACAATACAGCAGCCAAATGTTCACATTGTTATGGTTCCCTCTCTCGTACCAAACTGTTAGTCCTGCACCACACATGCCACAAAGTATTAACTGTGCAGGCCTTGCATTTTCCTGTAACAGAACCACTAAAATACTGTTGTGGTAACCCTCATTCTTCTACATTACTGCTACAAAAACGAATTTGACCTAACTTGACTACTAGGCCTTTCTTCCTAAATATATAATCTATTTCAATATTCATGTATCTCAAGATTTCAAGTTCTGGGAAAATAATACCCAAGCAGTATTGTTAAGAACTGAAAAGAAATGTTCAAATGTGAAAGAAATTACAGAGGTGGATGATGACTGTAGATATGTACATACAGGATACATAGTAATTACGTTCATGTGCATATAAGGAACAAGAATTGTTCATAGATATGTTTTTTATTCCTTGCATCTGTGTGTTTGGTGCTGAGGTAATAGAGGCTTCGAAGAGTAGGATGAGCTTAAGTTCTAAGTAGGTGGGATGAATGGTAAAACGCCTGGGTGTTTTACATGCCAGTTTAAACAGCTCTGTGACTTTCAGAGAGGCGACGAAAGATAGAAGCAATTGCCAATGTACACAACATGGATGCCACTGTTATGCTTGCAATTGGAATGGCTTGAAAGCGTTTGCTACTGTGACATCCCCACCCTGAAGGTGGAGAAAGGATGAGTGATTGGACACCGATTCATAAGTCTATGTTGGAGAGACAGTGTTTTGGTTTATTTTGGTGGGAGAGCAGCACTATAGCTTATCTGGTAAAGTAAAGGACAGCCGTCTCAAAGTGTAGAGTATACGCAGCAGAAAAACAAGTGATTGTGCCAGGTTGCTAAGAATGAGTTAATGGTGTTATGTTAAAGTTAATTCTGCTGGGATATTTTAGTGATGAAGAAGTGTTAGCACTGACGACCCAGGGTTGATTAAACTGTTTTTGACCAATAAGCCTTCTACCTGGTCCACTTACATGCAAAACAATATAGACTCAGGAGAGAGGTGTGTACTGAAATTGCTTGGGATCAATGCTTTCCAGTATGAGTTGGACGAGCAGGGATTAGTTCTGGACAGATATGATCACATCAGTAATATTTCTAGATGGATAGCAATGTGCCCACCAATTAGGACCGACACTAATATTGAGAAGCTCAGCAAAATGGGACAGTGTTAAGAGCTGATTTCCTCATCTCAAACATAATATTTAACTATATTCTATTTAACCTTTATTTAAATATACCTTATAGGGAGGTGAGATGTCCACTGCCCAGTGTGGCGCAATTTTTACTCACTGCTTGGCAGCACAGAACTTGTCAGGACTAAAATGAATCTCTCTTCCTTCGGCACCCCACGTATCGCTCCAAATTACACAGTCCTGCTACTACCTATCTGAGAAGGGGTATAACATGGGGGTTGAGATCAAATTAAATCATTTTGACAAACAACCAGTTTGGAGGAGCCTTCAGAATTATTGAAGATTTGGGGTCCTCCATTTAACCCAAATTTAAGATGGCAACCTTCAAATATTTGCTAGTTAATTTTCTAAAGTTTCACCTGGACCTACTCTACACCACTTATGTGAGCAAGGTCGCCTGACGGGCGAGACGCATTGTGGATTTATGAGGCAAAAAATCTTCTTTGCATTTCCACTTTTTTGTTCACTGAGAACGCGTTTTACCTAAACTTTTTGTGTGCAATACTCTGGAAGTCCCGCCGGCACACACGCCACCCCCCTACGGCTTTCCCGGCTCCCAGAAGGAGCAATTGCTGTTTTGGATATATATATATATATATATATATATATATATATATATATATATATATATATATATAGTCGGCTAAAAGCCAGAGGGTATTCTGACTCCATGTTTGATCAGGCACTGGCCAAAGCCAATTTAAGATCTAGGGCAAGTCTTTTTCCAACTGACACTTCCAGCAGCCATGTCATTGAATCTAATCCCACTGTGGACAATGAACAAAATGATTGTCCATGATTTATCACTGCCTTCAGTAATCAGGAAACGAAGATCAGAAACATTATCAAAAGAAACTGGCCTATTGTTCTCACAGATAACATACTAGGTTTCATGTTACCCAACAAACCACTGATCACTTTCCGCTGAGCTCGAAGTATGGGGGCCGTTCTAGATCAGAGTAGCCCAGAATTGAAACAAAAAGCAACATGGCTGCAACCTGCAGCTGGGTTTCGCAAATGCTCAAATTGCAGAGCGTGCAAATTTGGGATAAACAAAACGCATTATTGCACCCCCTTCAGTTCCACCGAAATCCCTATCATTGGCAACCACACCTGTAGGACAGAATTCGCTGTGTATGTCCTGACGTGCACCTGTGGCCTCAATTACATAGGAAGTACCAAACTACAGGTGCACGTCAGGATCTTACAACATCTTTGAGCTATTTTACACAGCGATCCTGCTTACCCGGTGGCGCGCCATTTTCAGAAAAATCACAACAAAGATGTGGGCTGCCTGACTTATTATGTGGTGGGAGCAGTACCTAAACTACGTAGGGGAGGCAATAGGGAGCTCCGGTTGAGACAACTGGAGTCTAGCATGATCCTTAAGTTTGATAGCAAATGGCCAAATGGCCTGAAAAATACGGAGGACATGCACAATTTTTTGTAAATACATCTTGAATTTGGCTCCCTTATCCTAAACCTATAGTTGCCTCTTTCCACCTTGCAGCATGCTCCCATCTGAAAGTCTTTCTTGAAATTCTGTCTCATACTTCAATTCCGTGTCCTACACCCGCAGGCAGTCAGGTTCCATGTTGCCTGTGGGGATGTTTCGTTTTAGTAGGGCTCTCTTGCCTTGTAACTTGATATTGTAGTTTTTAATGGATAGTCAGGTTCCCTGTTATCCATTGCCTTGTATATATCCGTTCCCCAGCCTCCCCACTTTAACATTTTTAATATCCTGTTTTCCCCATTGATCCTTTTTAGCACTTTTTTATACACAGGGTGTTTTAATCACTTATAAATATGATGAATTACCAAATAATATGAAATGTTTTAAATTGCTTTTTATTAACAAAATAAGGGTTTGTCCTAATTGTAATGATGGCAATATTTAATCATGAATATACAGGTTGTTTTATCATACACTTCAGCACTTTATACCCTATCTTTGTTGCACTTTTTACACAGCTTTTTGCACTTCAGGCACCGACTTTATGTCACTGTTACTAGCACTTCAATATATACCCACCTTTCTATATTCCAGCGACAAACTCTTTTGTATTAACAAAACAACTTGCTTTTTTTTCTGAATTATACAGAAATGTGTTGTCCCATTTTTCATCTAAGGAATTATCCATCTAAATTATATCTTGTTTTAATGGGAATTGCTCTTACTTTTGTATGCCATATGTGAATTATTTATGATCCAAAATGTGTATTTATACAAAGGTTACAACTACAGAGTATGTTGTCTATTTTCATGGTCACATGATCAACTGAGAGGCTGGATGTAGGCGGGTCACTAGCATTATAAAATCCAAAAAGTAACATTCAGGCTCTGCATGTGAACAAGGGCTTGCTTAGCCCGAACGCGTCTTGCTTTACCAACTGAAACTGAAATAAAGAAAACTGTAATTCTGGTGGTCCGTCTCCTGCTTCCCCGATCCGAGGGGGATTGGAGGTTGCGTCTTGGAGTTTTCCTATATATATATATATATATATATATATATATATTCACTGAAAAAACCATAGGTTATAGACCATATATAGTTAGGAATTAGCATTTAAAAAACCTTATTTTACTCACACAAAACCATTGAAATTCCATATATAGTTGAAATTCCATATATAGTTAGTTGTACTAACTATATATCGCGCACCCGCAATCCACTGCTGATGATGTCACATATTACATCATTCATGACATGGTCAGTGACATCACTGATGACATCACTGATGACATCTCAAATGACATCACTGATGACATCACTGATGACAACATCCAGTGACTGTATGTTTCTGTAAAGTTAAAATATGTCTTATATATTGAAGAATGAGTGGATGTATAAGTGTCTGGATGATGTATTTAGTAGGTGCATGACTGACTGTATAAGTGAGTGATTAAATGTGTCTCACTGAGTGCATGGGTTAGTGACTAAACTGTTTTAAATTGTGCACCATTGTGTCTGTTGTTTTGTAATCTGATGCATGTGTTGATCATTAGCTATATGACTAACTATATGGGTTATTGATTAGTTGGCCAAGTATTTGTATGGGAGACTGAGTGTGTGTGTGGGTGGCTGGGAGGTGTATGACTCTGTGCATAGATGTGTGAGCAGTTGATTCACTAGATGTATGGGTTCAAAAGTGCATGTGGAAACAGCTGTATGGGCGGTTTACTGTGTGCATGAGTGTATTGGTGAGTGAATGGATATCTCAGTGCTACATGTCAAAGTAAGTACATATGTAAAACACAGTACATGTGGTAGTTGACATATATAAATAACTGTGCATAAGAGCCAGTGAATGTGTGAGTGGCTGTATGGAGTGGAGAAGTGTGGCTCAGGGGTTAGAGGCTGCAGACCCGGAAGCTGAGATCGGTCCTGGACCAGGGTTCAATTCCCCGCCTCGGCGGGGTCTTGGGCTAAAAATTCCACGGACTCGATAATTCTCGCCCCGGTGCCTCCTCGACTCACGGGTTCACACTCTGCGACTCTGGGCAATAGCTTGCTTAATCTCCACAACGGCCCCTCGCGGCGGGATGCCTGACTTTCACCTTGTGGATACCCTGCTATCTCACAGGGGAATACCAGGAAGGGTTCCCTAAGCAAGCGCCGGGAAACCCACTGCAGGTAGCTGTGCGCTATATAAGCTCAACTACATACACATACTACATACATACATATGGATTATTGTGAACTTGTATCAGGGATTGTATAACAGAGTAAATATGTGTTATTATATGTTTCAATAAGTAAGGTGTGTTTAACGATATAGTTGAGCAAATGGAGGTGTGATTGATTCTTTGCAAGACTGATTAGGTGTGTGAGTAACTCCATGGATGAGTGACAGTCTGTGAGTGTCTGTTTACACTGAGTGTATCTACGGTTATATTAGAGTCTGAAGAGGTTCATCGTATCATCACATGAATGATGTCATGAGTAATGTCAAATGAGATGTCATCAGTGATGTCATCAGTGATGTCATTTGAGATGTCATCAGTGATGTCATCAGTGATGTCACTGACCATGTCATGAATGATGTAATATGTGACATCATCAGCAGTGGATTGCGGGTGCACGATATATAGTTAGTACAACTAACTATATATGGAATTTCAATGGTTTTGTGTAAGTAAAATAAGGTTTTTTAAATGCTAATTCCTAACTATATATGGTCTATAACCTATGGTTTTTTCAGTGAATTTCATAGGTTTTTTAATAGCAAATCTTTATAAAAATAATACATTTTAAATCTAATTTTATATTTTATAATTTTTTAATTTTTTTTAAATATTATTTTTAGTGCGCTCCCGGGGCGCGGACAGGTGAACGCACGGGTAAGCGCAATCTTGCGGCGCGCCCCGGGGCGCGTACTAATGCGCGTCCCGGAAGCGCTATTGCCGAGAACGAAAACAACATCGTGACGTATCGCGTAGCCGCCACGCCTTGCGTCATAAGACACGTATCGCGTAGCCGCGAGATGCGTCTTATGACGCACCGCGTAAGCGCACCCGGAAGCGCATACGATCGCGCAACGTAAGCGCCCCAATGCGCTTACGATACACGCCCGGGACGCGCCCCGGGGCGCGTAGCGTAAGCGCGTCAAACCATGTGACTTTAAAATAACACTTTTCATTGGTTCAGAACTTTTTTTTTTCCAAATTGTGTGAAACCCACCCATTTCTCTCACTATTGCTTTGTACTTGGAGAGAGCAAGAGCTGTTGTGTCCACTCTATCTCCTACTTTTCTGATCTCCAGCAATGGCTGCAAGAGAGTCATCCAGCAGTGATTCAGAGGGATTTTTAGATGAGGACCCTCCTCAGCAAAAGAAAAAAACCCATTTCATCTGGAAATTTTACGAAATCCCAGAAGGACAGAAAAAAGTCAACGCTCCCAAAGTAACATGCAAAATATGTGGGAGTAGTTTATCCAGAGGCAATCCTCTGAAAAAAAATAGTTTTGGGAATGCTAATTTGATCCGGCATGTGAAAAGAAGACACCCTAACAACTTTGCCAGGGAGAGTGTCAGAGAGCTGGCACGGAATGTACCCACAGATGGCGGCAGCACCTCCACTGGTGGAGCAACACCTTCGGGACCACCCTGTGGAAGAATGGTCCCTAACATTCAGCCGGTGTTTGCGGGCATCAAATTTTTGTGCACAGAGTGTGACGAACTGCTCTGCTATGGGGAGCAGAGTGTTGAACTGATTGCCCTAAAGAAACAGCAACACCGCTGCTCTTCCAGTCCCTAAATTTTCAAATTTTTTTGCTCCTGTTGAGCAGTTTTGGAATCCTTGTTTTTGTTTTTCCCTTGAAAAAAATCCAAAAAAAATATAAAATTGTTTTAAAAAGTCTAAAAAAATATAAAACAACAAAAACAAAAAAAAAATATATAAAACAACAAAATCAAAAAAAAAGTTCTTTTCAGAACTACCTCCAATTTTTAAAAAGAAGCTTTATTTTTTTAAAAGTCTGTCATATTTAATCTCCATGGTACGCTCCCCCGTACGCTCCCCGGTGCGCGTACCGGGCGCTCACCCCCGCGAAAATCGATTTTTTTTAAAAAAAAAATTTTCACCCGCGGGAGCCTTTTATGGCCCCCACATGAAACCTAGGGGGTCAGGGGGTGTGTACCCTGCCCCCTCTTGCTCATTTCCCCCTTTGATTTTTGCCACCTCTTGTGTCTCAATCCTACCGAGACACAAGATGGCGGCCGCTGCGGACTGTTTCGAATGTTTACAGACACCCGAGAACCAATCAGCTTGCCGTGCGCAAGTCGCGTGGCGCGCCTGGAGCGCTCCCCGGTACGCGTACCGGGGAGCGCTCCAGGCGCGGCTCTAGATATATATCTTTTTTTGAACGTTAATTTCTCAAAATCCACTGTAGCACATATATTGAGACCTACAAAAGGCACATCGGGCTACCAGTCCCTACAATTTTGCCAAGTTTCGTGCAAATCCATTCAGCCGTTCGGGCTAAAAGTGAGGCCAACCGCCCTATGGAAAACTCAATGTTAAAAACACGTTTTGGGACCCCCCTTTTTTCTCGGCCCCCCCTTGACGAAACCCCCCCAAATTGTCAGGGGCTGCTCAGAAACAAAATGTTCCATTTTCCTGAAAATTTCAGCCAATTCCGTCTACAAACGCCAAAGTTATTAGACATAGAATTTTCAAAAATCCCATAGGGAAAAAATCCTAACTATATATACCTACTGGCGACCGCCAGTAGGTAATATATATATATATATATATATATATATATATATATATATATATATATATATATATGGCCGAGAAAAAAGGGGGGTCCCAAAAGGGGTTTTCCCCATGCAATTTTCCATAGGGACCTTTTGACGCAGCTGCAGCCCGAACTGCTGAACGGAATTACACCAAATTTGGCAAAGAGGTAGTCCTCAGTTCAGACATGTGCCTTTTGCTCAAATGGTGTAAATCCATTCAGTAGTTCCTGAGAAAATGACAGTTAAAAGCATTCATATATCGATGGCCGCGCAGAATCCGCATATCCTAAGCACACCCTGCCTTGCACGAGCTGTATTCTAATTGGCTTATATATAGAAACAAAATGGTCCCTGACACAATTCAAACTCACATTTAATGAGAATCTCGTTATTTCAAGTCAACAGATTATAAATCTGAAAACGGGGGAGATATATTATATTGCAAACCACAATGCTAAGGCAGCAAACCCAACACATATAATACTAAAAGTCACTTAATACTCAGTCTCTTCTTAGTACAAATGCAAATTTATTTACATATTGGTAAAATTAGAAAAAAAAAAGGACTGCAAACTGCAGTAAGAAAGGGGGTGCACAAGTGAATTGAAAGGAAAAATAGATTGAAGGACACAGTTAAGATATTTATGTACAACTAAAAATTCAATCTTTCAGTTGGACAACCAAAAAACAACGGGCCTACCCATACATTAATATCTGTACAGTTTGATTAAACAGGGCGGGAACAGGGACAGTGACAAATAGATGGTATAGGCCTAAAAAATGAAGGGGGCGTTGTAGTCGACGTTTTGACCCTGGCGCAAAAAGGGGAAATTCACGACCTCTGCTGCGGGTCTTCTTCAGGACTGGGTACAAGAGGGGGGGGGAGGGGCGAACCAAAAATGGAAATATTTGTATAAATTAAAATGGCCCTTCATATGTGGCAATTCCTAATTGTGTCAAGTAATCAGTGTTGGGTACATTACCAAAGTGTAGGGCTCACGTCAATACGTCTGGACGGGTCACCTGCAAAAAGACAGAGAAACTAACTAAGTGCCCATCTCCAAAGGCACAGTTAATAAACATCAGGCAGACCTATTAATAACCGGTAAATTAAAGCAACCACTCACCTACTGAAGACTTGTAGGTGCAATTCAAGTTTGAATAGATGGTGGGAAGCAAGATTAATTAGAGAATCCAAAATTTTTTCAAAAGTATCATTCTGTTGAAAAATAAGGCGGAATGCAATGAATCCGACTTTTATAATTAAAGGGCACACACTCGACAAGACAAGTGCCCGATCTAGATTCAATAACAAAAAACAAAATTAAAAACAAAAAACGTTGACTCACCCTCGTATGTTCAAGGTGGTCTAGTTGCTCGCTCACCCACACAATCGTAATGGAACTTAATTCCAAACAAAAGAAGTCCAGTTGGAAAGGGTCCTATATCGAAAAACAAAACCAGGTTTTACAAACTACTCTGGTTATAACCTGCTGGTTAAAACCTTAATGATGTAATTGTGGCGAAATAGAACATCACTGCAATGTTTACCTGGAAATTTTATTTTGGCCCAGAGAAAAGGGGGGATTCCGGGGACGACGGGCTCAGGCGGCGTTTAGTCGATATGTCCAAGGCTTGGAGGTGTGTCCAGAGGTACACGCTATGTTAGTCACGTGGACGGGGAACAATACTTTCTGTTTATATAAACAGAGGACTTCCCGGTAGACACAAAGGAAGGACCAACACCTCTAATATTCTCAGAGGTTTATGGATCATTCAAGATGGATGATCGTGATTGTACTACCACTAATTTATTCGAGGGCCACTTGTAACACAAAGTGAATGGCGTAACAGATAGCTGAAAACCTTGCCCTTCCAAAATAATACTAATAATAATTGTTTAATTAATTAATTAAGGGGGAATATAAAAAAAGGGGGTTCAGTGAGAGAAAAGGGCCACTCGGACTTCTAGTGAAAATTCAAACACAACAATAAATACGTGACCCAAATTGATATAATTATGCAATCTACTGAAAAGATATTATTAGTTTGATCGATCCAACCTAATGACAAAAGCGGGTGTACTGTACACTCCAACAGAATGAGAAGAAAAGGCAGCCACACTCTATGGAAAATACATCATAGTGTGCCCTCAAATCTGTGTGTATACTAGACACAAACCATAACATTAAAAACATTAAAAACATTGGACAATCCCACAGTACAATATAAAAAGACAAACAAACAATGTCAATATTTCTTAACAACATTAGACAAACCTAACAAATAATGCAAATGTTACATAAAGAAAACAGACCGACAGTGGAGATCTAAATAGTGTCAAAACAGAATAAACATTTGATACATCATAGTAGTGTATCATAATGGTCAGGATGTTCAATATACATAGCAAGTATTTTGTAAGTGCAGACAATTCAACCATTGGGGATTGAGGCCATTTGTCTCATAACTTCCTCCTGTTCATTCAAACCCCTATTTACAGTATCAAAAAGGTGCATCCACCTACATTCTCGAGTGCTGATAGTTTTAGCAAAATTCCCTCCCCGTGGGTTTTGTGTTACTTTTTCAATTATCCACCATTTTAGACTCTCTGGATGATGGTTAAATTTAACAAAATGTTCCACCAAGGGAGCTCCTTGTACCTTACAACGTACCCGGCTACAATGTTGCAGGATACGACTTTTAGCCTTCTGGGTGGTTTGGCCTATATACATAAACCCACAGGGACAAAGAATGGCATAAATAACCCCCATTGAGTTACAGTTAGTGTGGGTTTGCATCGTATGAGTGTAGTTATTGTATGTGCATTCCTTAATTTCTACGGCCATAGAGCACGCCTTACAAGATCCACATTTGTAGTGGCCAACCAGCGGTGGGATGTTCCATAATACTGTCTGTGTTACCACATGTTTCTTTTTCAGCAAGGAATGCACTAAATAATCTCTTAAACTCCTACCCTTACGGAAGGCATGCATCGGAGGGTCCGGCAGTCCAGTATCCTCTGCTACCATATGCCAGTTGTTATTAATGATGTTCTTAATTTCGGTACTCTTTGTGTTAAAGGTTGTTACACATGTTAACCTCCTCTCCTCATTTTCATTCTTTATCTTCGGTTCCAAAAGCACCTCCCATTGGCAAAACCACGCTCTCTTACGGGCTTTTTTTACCAAGCTCCTAGGGTAACCCCTTTCAATCAATCTTGTCATTAAGATAGAGGATTCCGAAAAATATTCTATCTTATGGCCGCAATTCCTACGCAACCTCAGGAACTGTCCATAAGGCAGATTGTCCCTGAGGTTGCGCGGATGGTGACTTGAATATCTCAACAGAGTATTTTTCTCTGTAGATTTTCTAAACAGGGTGGTATGTAAAATCCCATTCTCCTCTTTAATTGTGATATCCAGGAAGTGTATGTTTTGGTTGCTACTTTCCATTGTGAATTGTATATTTTTATCTCTCCCTTTTAGCCAGGTGTGAAAGGCCATCAGATCTTCATTTGAACCTTTCCATATGAGGAGAACGTCGTCAATATAGCGACGCCATAAAGAAATACCGTCTCTATATGGGTTGTTCTCACAAAGGATCCAGTCATGTTCATACCGATCCATATAGATAATTGCCAAATTTGGGGCAAAACTCGCACCCATGGCTACGCCATTTGTCTGCTCAAAGTATTCACCCTCAAAAATAAAGAAGTTGCGTGTCATCGCAATTTCCAAAAGATCAATTATAAAACTGGTGGGGACTCTATGCGGTCTTGGTCTCTCATCCAGTACTTTCCTTATCACTTCGATTGCAGCATGTTGTGGGATATTAGTATACAATGATGAAATATCCATTGTTACTAATACTTCCTGCGTAGGGTCAAATATTTTGTCATTCACCAACTTAATCACCTGCATGGTGTCTCTAAGATAACACGCGGTGTTCTCTGCTATGGGCTTAATAAAGATGTCAACAAATTTGCAAAGGGGTTCGAGAATCGAACCACATCCCGAAATAATCGGTCTCCCTGGTGGGTCATTCAGCCGTTTATGTACTTTAGGTAACGTATAAATAGTTGGTAGACGAGGATAGATGTTATTTAAATATTCACACTCATGTTTTGTTATAACACCCTCACGGAGTGCATTATCTGTCACAGTTCTAATAGTGAGTGCTATGTCCTTAGTAGGATCAGAGGGTAGTTTCCTATAGTTCCCCTCAACTGACAATTGGTTAAGGATTTCTTTCTTGTAAGCATCCCTGTTCTGAATCACAATAGCCCCGCCTTTATCGGCGGGCTTGATCACTATATCCTGATTCGTCTTAAGATTTTCTAGGGCTGTACGTTCTTGTCTGGAGACATTATATTTGACATATTTCCTGTCTGTCAGTAGTTTGTTGATGTCCCTCATCACAATTTGTTCAAAGGCCAACACTTTGGGCGGCATCATTTGGGAAGGAGGTGTGAAGGTAGAAGGTGGTCTTAATCCAGTATTACTAAATACAGGTTGATATGGTGTTTTAATGAAGTAATGCTTTAGACGCACCTTCCGGAAAAACTGGTGAAGTTCCAATTTTAAATTGAAACTATTAGGCAGATTTGTGGGGACAAAGGATAGTCCCTTCTCCAAAATCTTTTGTTCATCTGCAGTCAAAACATAGTTAGAGAGATTGATCAGGGGACTACCTTCATTACCTGATGTGGGAAATTCTACCACCTGTAATGTTGTTTGCGAGTTTGTATTTCGCCATGAGACTCCTGTTGGAAGTGGACTTGTTTCCCTGGTCGGTCTCTCTCTTGATTCCAATTCGATCGGCCTCTGCCCTGATTCCAAGTGGCTCGGCCCCATCCCCTGGGTCGTCCCCAGGGGCGGCCCCTGCCGCGCTGTTCCAACCATGGGTCTTGATCTAAAAAATCGGGTTGGCAGTCTTGTTGGGCAGTCGCACTGGTAGATGGTTGTTCAGATTCAGAACCACTGCTTACAGAGGAGTTCGAGAAGGTATTATACCTCCTGTATCCTCCCCTTCCTCTGGTTGTGAATCTCCCCTGTGATTCTTGATTATAATATCCCTCAGTGATTTAGGTTTGTTTTTCGATATAGGACCCTTTCCAAATGGACTTCTTTTGTTTGGAATAAAGTTCCATTACGATTGTGTGGGTGAGCGAGCAACTAGACCACCTTGAACATACGAGGGTGAGTCAACGTTTTTTGTTTTTAATTTTGTTTTTTGTTATTGAATCTAGATCGGGCACTTGTCTTGTCAAGTGTGTGCCCTTTAATTATAAAAGTCGGATTGCTTGCATTCCGCCTTATTTTTCAACAGAATGATACTTTGAAAAATTTTGGGATTCTCTAATTAATCGTGCTTCCCACCATCTATTCAAACTTGAATTGCACCTACAAGTCTTCAGTAGGTGAGTGGTTGCTTTAATTTACCGGTTATTAATAGGTCTGACAGATGTTTATTAACTGTGCCTTTGGAGATGGGCACTTAGTTAGTTTCTCTGTCTTTTTGCAGGTGACCCGTCCAGACGTATTAACGTGAGCCCTACACTTTGGTAATGTACCCAACACTGATTACTTGACACAATTAGGAATTGCCACATATGAAGGGCCATTTTAATTTATACAAATATTTCCATTTTAGGTTCGCCCCTCTTCCCCCACTTGTACCCAGTCCTGAAGAAGACCCTCAGCAGAGGTCGTGAATTTCCCCTTTTTGCGCCAGGGTCGAAACGTCGACTACAACGCCCCCTTAATTTTTGAGGCCTATACCATCTATTTGTCACTGTCCCTGTTCCCGCCCTGTTTAATCAAACTGTACAGATATTAATGTATGGGTAGGCCCGTTGTTTTTTGGTTGTCCAACTGAAAGATTGAATTTTTAGTTGTACATAAATATCTTAACTGTGTCCTTCAATCTATTTTTCCTTTCAATTCACTTGTGCACCCCCTTTCTTACTGCAGTTTGCAGTCCTCTTTTTTTCTAATTTTACCAATATGTAAATAAATTTGCATTTGTACTAAGAAGAGACTGAGTATTAAGTGACTTTTTGTATTATATGTGTTGGGTTTGCTGCCTTAGCATTGTGGTTTGCCATATAATATATCTCCCCCGTTTTCAGATTTATAATCTGTTGACTTGAAATAACGAGATTCTCATTAAATGTGAGTTTGAATTGTGTCAGGGACCATTTTGTTTCTATATATAAACTATCACCCAGGTCCCTTGACCGATTGGGTTTACCCCATTGGTTTAATGGTATTCTAATTGGCTGTCAACACTCCAAATCAGGAAACGTTGACAGCCATCTTGTGCCTCGGTAGAACTGAGGCACAAGAAACCTATGAAACAAACAGTCAAAACGCGAAAAGGGGGCAGTGTAGAAATACCCTGACCCCCAAGGCCAACACATTTTTTTTTTTTATTTGGCAAAATCCGCGCCAGATGCGCGGATCCTGCCGATGGAAAAAAACGAAGCGCGGCTTCCCACGTTTCAAAGCTAATTAGCCCCCGGGGGGGCAAATCCCGGGGACATTTTGAAAAACAAGTGTGGGGGGCCACACCGCCCGAGGACCGCCATCCCCCGGGGCAAAGTTTGAATAACTGCGGGGGGCACATTGCCCCCCTCCCCCGCAGCCCTGGGGACTGCCACTCCCCACGGCTTTAAAAAAAAAATATTTGTACCCTGTGTGGGGGGGCTCAAGCCCCTCCCCACAATAATAATAATAATAATAATAATAATAATAATCCCCCACATGCCCCGGGGACCGCCACCTCCCCGAGGCACCAAATATTTAAATTGGGGGCGTCCCCAGCCACAGGGACCAACACCCCCCAGGGCTTTGCAGATGATGGGAGGGGACCGCGCGGCCCCCCTTCTGGAGCCTTGTGATGGCCCTGGGGACCGCCACCCCCCAGGGCCGCCTCCTGCAGTGTCCCGGGGTGCCCACCCCCGGAACACTGTAGTTTGCTATGGCAGGGCGGGAGCCTCGCGGTTCCCGCCCTGCCATAGCAAACTCCTTTGCTATTTGGAAGAGAGAGCAGGAAACCTGCTCTCTCTTCCAAATAGCAAAGCAAATTGCTTTTCCAGATGGGGAGCAACATCTTAGCAGCTCCCCGTGTGGAAAAGCACTGCTGGCTCCCTCAGGATGCGGGGAGTTGGCTGGGACCATGGGGGGGTTTGGGGACCCCCCACGGTCCCCATTAAAAAGGGCCATGCCCCAGGGATTGGGTCCCCGGGGCCGAATATTGCCTCTGGAGGGGAGCCACGAGGCCCCCATCCACACTTTTTAATAAAAAAAAGGGGGTAGGCCCTGGGGGATGGGGTCCCCAGGGCTAAAAATATTAGGAAAAGAAGGGAAGCCACACAGCCCCCCTTCTTAAAACAAAAAAAAAGAAAAGGACCGGCATCGTGCCGGAGGCAATGCCCCCCACCAGCATCACTCTGTAAATGCAGCCCCTGGCACGTTTGCAGAGGGGCAACAAATTCCCCTTGAATACTGGGGGTCCCTGGGGGCCAACTAGCCCACCAGGAACCTCCAGTATGCGCCAGGGGGCTGCGTTGCAGAGAGGTATTCCGAGGTCACGCCCCTTTTAACAACTCTCTGCAACGCAGCTCTGTAGAGCTTACTGGAGGTAGCTGGTGGGCTAATTGCACCTCAGGGACCCTCAGTATTCAAGGGGAGTTAATCCCCAACTTAAAACGCACCACGGGACGCGTTTGCACAGTGGTGAAGGGAGGGAGTGGGGCCTGAGTTCACATGTGTGCAAAAACACCCTGTGGCACGGTTTAAGTTGGGGAATTAATTCCTTGTCAATCCTGAGGGTCCCTGGGGGCCAACTAGCCCACCAGGTACCTCCAGTAAGCGCCAGGGAGCTGCGTTGCAGAGTGTTGTAAAAAGGGGCGTGGCCTCTGAACATTTCTCTGCAACTCAGCCCCCTGGTGCATACTGGAGGTATCTGGTGGGCTAATTGGCCCCCAGGGACCCACAGGAATGAGGAGGAATTATTTCTTTAACTTAAAATGCGCCACATGACATGTTTGCAGACATGTCACCTCAGGCCACGGCCCCTTCATTCACCACGGTGCAAAGGCACCCCTTGGTGCATTTTAAGCTGGGGAATTAATTTTCATTCAATACTGAGGGTCCCTGAGGGCCAAATAGCCCAACAGGTATCTCCAGTATGCGCCAGGGAGCTGCGTTGCATACAGGTGTTCAGCGGCACACTCCTTTTTACACTTCTCTGCAGCGCAGCTCTGTGGCACTTACTGGAGGTACCTAGTGGGCTAGTTTGACCCTAGGGACCCTTAGGATTGAAGGGGACTTAATCTCTCAACTTAGAATGGTGACAGGGCATCACTCTGTAAATTCAGCCCCTGGCACGTTTGCAGAGGGGGAACAAATTCCCCTTGAATACTGGGGGTCCCTGGGGGCCAACTAGCCCACCAGGAACCTCCAGTATGCGCCAGGGGGCTGCGTTGCAGAGAGGTGTTCTGAGGTCACGCCCCTTTTTACAACTCTCTGCAACGCAGCTCTGTAGAGCTTACTGGAGGTAGCTGGTGGGCTAGTTGCACCCCAGGGACCCTCAATATTCAAGGGGAGATAATCCCCCAACTTAAAACGCACCACGGGCGCGTTTGTACAGTGGTGAAGGGAGGGGACGGGGCCTGAGTTCACATGTGTGCAAACACACCCTGTGGCATGGTTTAAATTGGGGAATTAATTCCTTGTCAATCCTGAGGTTCACTGGGGGCCAACTAGCCCACCAGGTACCTCCAGTTAGCGCCAGGAGGCTGCGTTGCAGAGTGTTGTAAAAAGGGGCGTGGCCTCTGAACATTTCTCTGCAACTCAGCCCCCTGGCGCATACTGGAGGTATCTGGTGGGCTAGTTGACCCCCAGGGACCCACAGGATTGAGGAGGAATTAATTCTTTAACTTAAAATGCGCCACAAGACTTGTTTGCAGACATGTCACCTCAGGCCACGGCCCCTTCATTCACCACGGTGCAAAGGCACCCCTTGGCACATTTTAAGCTGGGGAATTAATTTTCTTTCAATACTGAGGGTCCCTGAGGTCCAAATAGCCCAACAGGTATCTCCAGTATGCGCCAGGGAGCTGCGTTGCAGACAGGTGTTCAGCGGCACCCCCCTTTTTACACCTCTCTGCAACGCAGCTCTGTGGCACTTACTGGAGGCACCTAGTGGGCTAGTTTGACCCTAGGGACCCTTAGAATGAAGTGGACTTAATCTCTCAACTTAGAATGGTGACAGGGCACGTTTACACAGTGGTGAAGGGAGGGGACGGGGCCTGAAATGATGTGTGCAAACACGCCCTGTGGTGTGTTTTAAGTTGAGGAAAAAAATCCACTTCAAACCTTAAGGACAATGGGGGCCAAGTAGACCACCAGGTGCTTCCAGGAAGCACTACTGCACTGCGTTGCAGAGAGGTGGTGCAGGCCGTGACCCACATCTCTTTGCTACGCTGCTCTGTGGCGCTTACTGGATGTACTATGAATTCCGATTTACTCACCTGTTGTCAGGAGAGACCTCAGTGCTGCATCTTTGATCCCAGTACTGATCCTGAAAAGTAATTCTAACCGTACTTACCAGTAACTTCCATTTACTTCCATAGGCTAACATTGAATGGTTTCACTTGGAAATTCTTGTGGAGTTTTGAAACTTTTAAATATTCACCAAAAATCATCCGAACAACGAATTCAGATTTACTCACCTGTTATCAGGAGAGAACCCAGTGCTGCATCTTTTAGCCCAGCACTGACCCTGAAAAGTGATTCTAACCGCACTTACCAGTAACTTGTATTTCCTTCCATATGAATCCATTGTCTGGTTTTCACCAGAAAAGTTTCAAAGAGTCTATTTTCAGAAACTAAAAATATTCCTAAAAAATCGCCTGTATGACTTAAACGCATTCTTTCAACTGTTTACAGGAGATGCACCAGTGCTGGATCCAGGATCCACCACTGAGTAAGAAAAAGATACGATAACACTACTTACCTGCTAAGTGAATTTCCTGCCATAGGATAACATTGGTGATTCCTTGTGAAAACATTTCTAATTGTCAACTGTTAAAATTCAATAATATTGCTTAAAAATGACTACTGTAACCAAAACGCTTTTACTCAACTGTTTACAGGCGATGTCCAAGGACTGAATCTAGGATCCAGTCCTGTGGTTAGAAAAGTAATCCATAAAGTAACTAATTGCATTTAACTAGAAATTCACATTGAGCTCAATGTTGGATTGTGTTTGAAATTGTGTTGCCCATTGCAACAACTGTGCGTAAAAGTCTATTGCCTATTTGCAAAGTATTTAAACTAAAGTAATTCATTCTGAGAAAGTATATTTTGTAATGTAATGTATAATGTAATTATAATGTAATTTAAAAAATAAAATATCAAAAAATAAATAGTTAAAAAATGTAGTAAATCAGTATCAAAAAAATGAATATAACAAATAATACATTTAAAAATTGTCATTTACAAAACCTTGAAATTCACTGAATAAAACATAGGTTTCAGACATGCTATAGTTAGGAATTAGCATTTAAAAAACCTTTGAAATTCACTGAATCAGGACTGAAACCTATGGTTTTTTCATATATATATATCCCACAATGTGATCCCTAGAAGTCCGTTGCGCTCTACAGCGGGTGGTCAACATGGGGGCCTGCTCCTGGCCCTCAATTAAATTTTTGGCGCTACAAAGAACGTGGCACTCCGAAGTTGAATTTACATCTTTTATTCTCGGCAACACTCCACCAACGCGTTTCAGCCCTCACATGGCTTTGCTCACGGTTGCTCACAGTTGTGGAACCTCAGTCATGTTGTCAACATCCCCTGCCATCCATCTGTCCACCAAGATATAGACCTGCGGAACCTGTGGAAAAATAGGGGAAACTGTCAGACACGGGTTCATAATGGCATACTGCAGCTCCAGACCTCCACAGACAATCTATCAGAAATCTTAAGAAGGCAAGAGAAATTCACAAGTTTTGAGGGTAGTATTCTTCGCTACAATTACCAGCACCAACACAGACACCCTTGAAACATGGTGCAAGGGTTTCTGCGTTGCATGCAGGATTATTTTTGGCACCTTCCTGCACAAAAGCAATCCCCTGAGATATTTTACTCTTTCTATGTATGCTGCACAATGCAGCACACATAGAAAGAGGAAGTAAGAAGGAGAAATAAATATTTTTCTCCTCATTTCGTCTTACCTGAGAAAGCGTAGCATTTGGGCGTATTCCCAGGTCTACCTGTAATAGTCAGTCTGGGAATGCGCCAAAGTCTTTGGGTGTTGCATGGGAATACCTACACAACACATATGGAATGCCTTACTGGGGCAGAGTTATTGAAAGAAGCGATTTGTGCTGTGTTGCTTTACTCCTGATTTATCAAGCAACTAAGGGCCATGCAAAGTGGGCTTGTGTGGCTTGATAAATTGCATTTTAGCGTTTGGTTCGCAGTATGCCCCTAAGGGTGCTATGTGTGTCGAACCATTACATAACAGAGATTGCTCATCATGGACAATAAAATTGTTATTTAAAAGGTGCAACTCAAAATTAAATGCTAAGCTAACTTGTTCACTATTTCATAACAATATGTTTTGCTTTCATTCTTGAGTTCAGTCTGTATATATTGGGGCATAAAAATTGTTAAATAACATTGATTTCTTTTTACTGTACATTTTATTATTCAATGGAACCATTTTTCAAATGAACATCGCCCCTTCTTAAACTTGTCCTGTGGATTTGTGGTGAATTCTCCATACTTTCTGAAGCACTGGATCAATCAGGTGTTAGTAAATTTGCAATAAGTGTGCAAAATGCACTAGACAATGAGTGAAAATACCCACAACATTATGACTGTGTGCATGTACACTTGCAGCTAGTTGATTGAAAAATTTTAGCTGGGTATTTCATACAGTGGGTCTTTAATATACTGTTTAATTCCTTTTAATGATGAAATGTCTCAAGCACATATGTTTTTTTTAATTCATTTTATGTATCCTATTTTTTTTTTATTGTACAAATTGTCTTTTATGATGTAAAAGTCGAAATAAAGACGTATGGAACCTGGGACTGTGTGCATGTACACCTCAATTGACTTGCCATTCCACAAGCATTCACCAATTCCCCTTGGAAGGCGCACTCAGTTTGTTCATGTAAAAATCACTTGTGCTCCATCACGAGTTGCATGCAGCAGGCACACATAAATCCCTCAAATGCATCTGTTAAACAGAGTGCACGATTTCCGGCTCATATATAATTTACAACTGCAAAAAAAAGCGACGAGTGGGAAGCTTCAAAGGCAATGCCGCCTTTGAAATCCAACCTAGGAACCCCCAGTTATTGGGGGGGCAAGCCCCCTTTCCTGCTCCACGTTTGGTGTGAGAAAAGGTGGGAACATTAGTTGGGTCCCCCCATCAGGCTGCACTACCCCTAGAGTTGGGCCAGGCAAGGTGAACAACTCTCCTGAAATTCCACCAATTGAGATGGGGTGAAAACCACCAATCAGAGCTAGGGTAGTACCTGTTCCCACAGTAGTCACTAAAAGGTGTAGATACCCTAAACGAAGACAGCCCATTGGCTATTACCTGTCTCCCCTTGTAACACCCTTAAATTCAGTATTTAGGTCCCCACCAAAGCCCTAAACCTCAGATTCACTGGACCAAACAAGACCAGGACAAAGAAGGCCCGCTGCACTTGAACTGAAGTGCTGCTGCAGAAAAAAAAGGCGCCAAACACTGCCAACTGCAAGAAGAGCTCGGCAATCTCTTGTGCTGTGTTGTCCTGAAACCTGCAAGGACTCAAAGTACCTCGGAGTACCTCCAGCCTTTTAGAAACTGCTGAAAAGCTCCATTGAAGTGAGGGTATCACTTCCCTACACACCGCATGCACAAATCCTGTAAAGTTTGGTGTGTGCAGAGGTTGATGATGACTGAATATATGTACATACAGGATACATTGTAATTACGTTGCTGTGCATTTAAGGAAAAATAATTGTTAATAGAAAAGGGTTTTATTCCTTGCTTCTGTATGTTTGGTTCTATTGTATTAGTGTTGCTGTGTATGTAAGGAAAAAGAACTGTTCATAGATATAGTTTGTATTCCTTGATTCTGTGTGTTTGGTGCTAGTGAGTAGAGGCTTCGAAGAGCAGGGTGAGCTTAAGTTCTACGTAGGTGGGAAAACGCCTTCTGTGTGTTACATGCCAGTATAAACAGCTCTTTGACTTTCAGAGAGGGGTTGAAAGATTGAAGCACTTGCCAATATACACTAAAAGGATGCCACTGTTTTGCTTGCCATTGAATGGCTTGAAAGAGTTCCGGGACATTAGCTACAGTGAAGGTGGAGAAAGGTTGAGTGATTGGATAGTGATTTATAAATCTATGTTAGAGAGATTAGGTTTTGGTTTACTTTGGTGGGAGAGCAGCACTATAGCTTATCTAGAAAAGTAAAGGACAGCTGTCTCCAAGTGTAGAGCCTATGCAGCAGAAAAACAAATGATGATGCCTGGTTGCTAAGAATGAATTTTATGCTATTATGGTAAAGTTCATTCTGATGAGATATTTTAGTGATGAAGAAGTGTTAGCACTGTATGGCCTAGGTTGGTTGAAGTGTTTGACCAGTAAGCCATCTACCTGATCCACCTTCATGCTGAACAATAATAGAATTGTGAGAGTGGGGTGTACTTAACTTGTTTGGGATCAATGCTGTCCTGTGTGAGGTGGATGAGCGGGGATTGGTTCACATCAGTAATATTTCTAGATGGATAGCAATGTGCTCATCAATCAGGACCCACACTCATACTGAGAAGTTCACCAAAATGTGATAGTGTTAAGTGCTGATTTCATCATATCATATCATCTATAATAATTCAATATCTTCTATTTAACTATTATTAAAAAAATGCCTGATGGGGAGGTGAAATGTCCACGGGTCAGTGTGGCACAATTTAAATTCACTGCTTGACAGTACGCAGTCCGTCAGGACTAAACTTGGTCTCCCTTCCTTCGGCACCACACATTTTGCCCCAAGTTACACATTCCTGCTGCCACCTATCTTCATGAGCTCATAGTAGGAGGACTATTTTCATATCCCAGAAATTCATACTTCTGTAATAACCAACTGATATGACATATTAGAAAGACTATATTTTGATTGCTGGCTTTGTCCTTTTATTATGTCTATAAACTGATATTATAGCTTAAAAATACTATAATCTGGATTTATATTGCACACCCCTGTTTCATTATGTGCAAAAATTAGCAGGTGTCAGCAGGAGTGTGGCACTAAAAACCATGACAAGGGGGGATCTCGTGGGGGTGAGTGAGGAGATAATATTTAAATGTTTTTTTACAAATAATCACTTTGGAGGAGCCTTCAGAATCATTGAAGATTTGAAAGCCCTTCATTTATTTAGGCGCTAAACCCATATTTAAGATGGCAACTTTCAAATACTTAACAGTCAATTTTCTAAAGCTTCACTTGAACCTACTCTACACCATAAAAGTGTGATGAAACTGCTTTGCCTAATAGTTCTTGTCATATTTGGAATATATATAAGTACCCCCAGTATTATAGTCAACATCCCCAGCCATCCATCCATTCCAACCAATATACAGACCAATTGAACCTGTGAAAAAATAGGGGAAACTGTAAGACACTGGTTCATAATGGCATGCCTTCAACCCCAGACCTCCACAGAACAATCTATCAGAAATCTTAAGAAGACAAGAGAAATTCACAATTCTTTTAGGATAGTATTCTTTACTACAATATGTGCATACAAGAGAACACATATACAAGGAATTTACAACTTACCAGGTTGGGGCAGGCCATAATAAGCCTTGGTTAAACCAAAATTCTGAACTAAGACCAGAGGAAGCTGAGAAGGAAAAGAGGGAAAATTCAAACAGTGCGGATGAATATGTGGAGTTAGAGGGAATCCAAACCAGGGTATTGTGGAGACAAGGATGGCATCAGTAAGATCCAAATAGATACCACATAGAGCAAAATACAGGACCAGGGAAGCAGTCATTTTGTGAAGAAAGAAGGTGAGTGTAAGGTATCAGAATATTATTTGGAATGGGTGACTGTCCACCTCAAGATATAATCAGAACTCTTATCAGATTAAACCCTCAAAGTAACTAAAATAGCCTGAGCTCAACCCCCGGGTTGCTATGGCGCAGAGAAGGCAGGCTTAACTTAAGGCAATGTGTAAAGTATGCAGTACAAAAATAGTAATAATATCAAAACACCAATCAATAAAATACCAAACCAAATTAGAAAAATAGATTCAATGTTATTAGTAAAAGGACAACAAACCAACCTGGTAGACAGGGACCTAGTTGTGGTTTGAGATGGACCATGAATGGGCCTGTGTCAGATACACCAACCAGCTATGCCTGGTCAGAGGCATCACCTTGGGATTTAGGGCCATATGCATCATTCAAAATACCAGTCGCAAATTGTGATTCCCTAAATGCATTGCATTAACCCCAAACAAGTTTTCGATTTCGCAATTAAGAAATGCAAATTACCATCAATTCAAAGTTGATGGTAATTTGCGAAAACTTTGAAAAATGCACAATAGTGCATTTTTCAAAGTTCCAAGTTGCACAAAGACATGCCCTGGGGGTATGTGAGTGTGCAACATGTGGTCACATGGCAATTTCAGGGGTGCATAAGGGTGTCCTTTTAGCACCCTTGCACCCTTGAAATTGCATGCGTAAGTTGCGAGTACCTATTTGGTACTCACGAATTGCAAATTCAATTCCCCTTCATTCCTTTGGGCATCTAGGCCCAAAGGAATGAATAGGAAGCACTTCCTTAATTGCTATTTGTAATTTGTGACTCACAATTAAGGAATTTGTAGGAATAGCAATTTTATTTGTGATTCCTACATGCATAAACAATTGTGATTCCTAAATTGAGGTGTCTTAATAATCGCAATTTAGGAATCGCAATTACAATGTTTGATGCATGTGGCCCTTAATCCTTTTTTTCTGGAAGTCATAATTCTTCAGCAGGCAAGGCAGCAGTTTGTATACAAAGAAGTATTCATAAAGTCGGGTAGGCGATGGACAAGGTACAACTAACGCTGCTGGTTTTTTTGATGGGAAAAACTGAGCTCTGGAGAAATTCACATTTCGCACCCAGAGAAGTTCTGTCACTCTTTGGGTAATTTTGACTTTTTTGCTCACCACATCATTCCAGTTTGGACATGGTGATCAAAAGAATTATGGATTTAGGTCCAGATGGCTGCACTTGAGGTGAGTGTATGACATTTTTCAGCGTTTTGTCCATCATTTGTTCCTTTTGCATTTGTCGCCCTAAGTGGGATGGGTATGCCCGGACGTGAGTCAAGTGCTCACCATGCTACTGGACTCAGCTATCTTGGCTGATGAAGGATGATACCCCCAAACCAGTCCTAAGTTGCTTATTTCCGGTCCAGGGAGGACCTGGCCTGGCAGTTTGGGCTGGACTGTTCCCACGAGGAATAGGGTTGAGACTGGTTTGCATATGCTGGTTCTGAACTGGAGTGGCAAAGTGAGCAAAGCAATGATGATGGATTCAACCCAGGTATATTAGTGACTATGGGTGAATGTCTGAAAAGTGCCATTTTTCTCCAAATTGATGCAAGAGAAGTTCCTCATAATTGATTAACAGAGGATACCAAAGAATTCATACACAGGTACGCTTCATACCTATTCCCACTCAGAAGCTACTCGATTCTTGTTGCCTAGTCAACAGTACTACAGAGCCCTTAGCTATAGTCCTTTGTACCAAAATGCTTCCAGAAATACACCCATTAGAACCTAATCATGTAATTAACATCTCTACTAAGTACCATGTTGTTTAGCTTGTTGTTTTTCGGAGGTGAAAATGTTCTTAAAAAATGTTCGTCCTAAAAAAAAGACAAAGAGAGCTCTAACCGCTCTACATGCACAAAAAAGGATGTCTTCTAATTGTAATGTTTTTTTATAGAACTTGTTTGTCCTGAGGAAGGTGTTATTACAGTTTCACCGAAACGCAGCGTCGACAACGAAAACAAACTGTGACTCCTGATACTCATTGTTTTTAATTTAATTGTGATATTGTATTTACTTTTATCTGTGCATAATAATGTTTTTAACCTTGTGAACATTGTAATAAACTGTACAACTTTTAATATAAAACAACAAACATCTAAGGTTCTTTTTTTCGCATTTTTTTCGCATTTCTGCTTTACAATTTATACAAATATGGTGTATTATAGTGTTATCTAGAAGATATTTCAATATTGGGGTACAGCTTTTTGGTACACATGATCTATACTAGGGTTCCCAAGTTAGTACATAGCCCAGGGACTTTCCTTGTGTTTTCCTACTGTCTGAAAAGTGCTCCGTTCATCATTTTATTGTGTTTACTCATTGTATAAGATTTGTTTGCATTTGGCTGGGTCCGACCTCAAATGTGATGGCGAGCTCCAAAAAAAAGGATTTAGGCCAAGATCTCTGTACTGGGGTGAGTGTTTGACATCGATCAGTATTCTGTCCATCAGTTGTTCTTTTTGCAATTTCGCACTAATTGAGACAGGGATGCCAGAAGTAGGTCCAATGCGTACCATGCCACCGGAGTCAAAATATCCTGGCTGATGAGGAGTGAAACCCCAAACCCGGTCCTATGATGCTGGTGTCCGGTCTGGAGAGGACCTGGCCTGGAAGTTCATGCTGGATTGTTCCCATCGGGAGGAGGGTCAAGATTGGTTTGCATATGGCTAGGTCTAAAATGATCTGGCATGGTGAGCAAAAAAACTATGGATTTAGGCTTGGCTTCCTGTCTTGGGGGTGAATGTTTGACATTGTTCAGCATTCCATCCATTATGTGTTCTTTTTGTGAAGAAGCTCTGAGCAGGAAAAAACTGTTTTCTTAGCCCATTTAGGTAGCGCTTTCAACAGATAAGCTGGTGTGGTTTGTCGCAGTCCTCCGGAGGTCTGAAAGTCCAAAGAATTTGAAGTTCCCAGTTTTCTGGGGTGGTAGGAGAAGTCTAGTTAGATACAGCCAAGAGTTTCTAGACCTCAGGAAGAATACTTGGGCGTCATGACTCACTCCAGCAGAGGCAACCAGCCGGGTCCAGGTCAATTCCAGTTGTACTGGTCAGTTGGGCACCTCAGAAAAAAAGACTCTTGAAGCTTTTTGCCACCCTGTAGCAGCATTGTTCAGCCAACTGCACCTTTTCTGTCTGTTTCTGCATCTCTCTTGCTTCTTTCTGTACCTGTGTTGCTTCTTTCTGCACTTCTCTCTCTCTTTCTTCACCCTTCTCGCCTCTTTTTGCAACTCACTTGTCTCTTTCTGTACTTCTCTTGCCTCTTTCTGCACCTCACCTTCTTATTTCTACAATCCCTCTTGGCTTGTTCTGTACCCATCTTCACTTTTTCTGTACCTCTCTTGCCTCTTTCTATACCTCTGTTGCTTCTTTATGTGCTTCTCTTGCCTCTTTCTGCACCCCTCTTGCCTCTTTGCACCTATGTTGTTTTTTTCTATACTTCTATTGCTTCTTTCTGCACCTCACTTGCCTCTTTCTGTACTTCTCTTGCTTATTTCTACACCTCTGTTGCTTCTTTCAGCAATTCTCGTGCCTCTCTCTGTACTTCTCTTGCTTGTTTCTGTACACTCCTGCTTCTTTCTACACCTCTGTTGCTTCTTTCTGCATCTCACTTTCTTCTTTCTGCACCCCTCTTGCCTCTTTATGTACCCCTGTTCCCTCTTTCTGCACCTCTCTTGCTTCTTTTTGCACCCCAGTTCCCTCTTTCTGTACCTTTCCTGTCTGTTTCTGCACCTCTCTTGCTTCTTTCTGTACCTGTGTTGCTTCTTTCTGCACTTCTCTCTCCCTTTCTTCACCCTTCTCGCCTCTTTTTGCAACTCACTTGTCTCTTTCTGTACTTCTCTTGCCTCTTTCTGCACCTCACCTGCTTATTTCTACATCCCTCTTGGCTTGTTCTACACCCATCTTCACTCTTTCTGTACCTCTCTTGCCTCTTTCTGTACCTCTGTCGCTTCTTTATGTGCTTCTCTTGCCACTTTCTGCACCCCTCTTGCCTCTTTGCACCTATGTTGTTTTGTTCTATACTTCTCTTGCTTCTTTCTGCACCTCACTTGCCTCTTTCTGTACTTCTCTTGCTCATTTCTATACCTATGTTGCTTCTTTCAGCAATTCTCGAGCCTCTCTCTGTACTTCTCTTGCTTGTTTCTGTACACTCCTGCTTCTTTCTACACCTACGTTGCTTCTTTCTGCACCTCACTTGCTTCTTTCTGCACCCCTCTTGCCTCTTTATGTACCCCAATTACCTCTTTTTGCACCTCTCTTGCTTCTTTTTGCATCCCTGTTCCCTCTTTCTGTACCTTTCCTGTCTGTTTCTGCACCTCTCTTGCCTCTTTCTGTACCTATGCTGCTTCTTTCTACACTTCTCTCTCTCTTTCTGCACCTGTTGCGCCTTTTTTGCACCTCTGTTGGTTCTTTCTGCACTGCTCTTGCTTCTTTCTGCACCTCACTTGCCTCTTTCTGCACCTCACTTGCCTCTTTCTGCACTTCTCTTGCTTCTTTCCACACCTCTGTTGCCTCTTTATGTACCTCACCTGCTTCTTTCTACACCCCACTTGTCTCGTTCTGCACCCATCTTCACTCTTTCTGCACCTCTCTTGCTTCTTTCTGTACCTCTGTCGCTTCTTTATGCACTTCTCTTGCCTCTTTCTGCACCCTTTGTGCCTCTCTGAGTACGCCTGTTGCTTCTTTCTGCACTTCTCTTCCTTCTTTATGCACCTCTCCTACCTCTTTCTGAACATCTCTTGCCAATTTGTGCATCTCTCCTACCTCTTTCTAATACTCAGTGGGCGGAGCGGAGCTCTCAGCCCATGGTTAACCATAACTCACGCCCCAGCAATGCACTGCTGATGATGTCACATATTACATCATTTATGACGTGGTCAGTGACATCACTGATGGCATCACTGATGACATCTCAAATGACATCACTGATCACCACTGATGACATTATCCACGTGGTATTCTGATGCACCGCCTCTCGCCCTAATATAACCTTTGATACACCCACTCTAAAATACAGACTACCATTTTTAAAACCATAGACACACCAATACCAGTTACTACGTACCCACTCACTGATTCCTAGGTCTACACACACATCAACTCATTCACCCACCCAGTCACTCATACATGCAATCACTCATCAATACAGCACTATCATTTGCACTCATACACCTATACAGACACTCACACATCGCCACTCATCCATAGAGTCACTCACACACCTAGTCAGTCATGCAAATAATCTATCACACTCCCATTTACTCACCTATACAGTTATACCCAAACCACCTCACTTATTCATACTGATACTTACACATACTCACTCTCTTATACAATCACTGATACAAGCACACACCCATCCATACAGCCACTCTCACAATCACTCACTCTCACATATAGTCTTTTATATAGTCCAACACTCACATATACTTCCTTTAACATATGTAGTTACTCACAAATGTACCATTGAGACATCCATTCAACCAATACACCATAAACACTCCCCCCACATACAGCCCTTCACAGAAGCACTCTTGAACCCAGTGAATTACCCATTCACATCTATGCATAGTCACACCCCCCCACCCACCCACACAGACACTCAGGCACCCATACAGAAACTCAGACAACCAATCAATAACCCATATAGACACTCATGTAGCTACTCACCAACCCATGCAGCCGCTAAGATACCAACTGACAGACTGATACGGACATTCATACAGTTTATTCACTAACCCATGCATTCAGTAAGATATGTTTAATCACTCACTTACATAACCAATGAGATTCTATCAATGTGAAAGGAGTGAATATTTTATTGGTGTTTTCAATTTTTGATGAAGGTCTAATAACTAAAGGTGATGAGAAAGGCTCTCTTTGAAAATGGAAAATGGAGAACACTATGTGCTTTTAAAATACCCCTCACACACTAAGAATCCCTTAGTTTCATGCTTCATCATAGGGGTCTTCCCGTCCCTCTGCGGGGCGGGGCGTGCTGCGACCAAACGAACTACGTGGGAGCACTTAGTTTTTGACGATGGGCTATGTGTAGTGTGAGGACAGTGAATAGTGATTGGGGTGTAGGGACCTATATGAGTGAAAAGTAATTAAAAAGTTAAAAATTCCATGGCTATGGGAAAAAATTGATTTAATGACTTCTCTGGCTGGGAACAGTAAAAAGGGGTTTTAAGTAGGGTGAAATACGCTTATCTACTTGGTCGACATGACATGTTTCGTAAGCAGTCCCCTCCTGCTTACTCCTCAGGACCTCTATTGGTCCCTACTAACAATACTCACTACTAATTAGATGTAATATGCCTAAAGTCCACGGGGCAGATTTATGTTAACTGGCGCATCCCCAGGGATGCGCCAGTTAATGTGCGCCACAGTGCGCCACAGCTCCGCCACCCATGGTGCGCCGCATTTACAATGCGGCGCATCATGGGGCACAAACGGCACAGATGCGTGACGCATCTGTGCCGTAAAGGCGGCGCATTGCTGGAGTTGCGTCGCAAGCGCGACGAAGCTCCAGCAAGGCTCGGGGGGTGCCCTATCTGACCAATGCTGCATCAAGACCTACGCCTGCTTCAAGCAGGTGCAGGCTTTTGACGCAGCATTGGCCTGAAAGTGACTAAGTGAAATCTTATAGATTTCACTCAGCCACTTTTGCGAGGCGCACCTGCCCCGGAACGCCCACCCTGCGCCGGAACGCCCACAAGGGCGCAGGGCTTTACAACGTGACGCATCTGCCTAGATGCGTCACGTTGTAAATCGTTCGTAGGGATGCGCCACGTTTACGCCGCCTTGCGTGACGCAACAGCGGCGTAAACGTGGCGCAAGGGCCTCTTGAATCTGCCCCCTAAAACCTAGTAGCAAAAATTGGCTGCTTGGTTTAGCTTCTGGGCTTGAGTGGGACCACAACAGGTCAACCATTTTTTGCGCTTCACTATGGGCCCACTCAAGCCCAGAAGCTAAACCAAGCAGCCAATTTTTGCTACCAGGTTTTAGGACTTTAGGCATATTACATCTAATTAGAATTGAGTATTGTTAGTAGGGACCAATAGAGGTCCTGAGGAGTAAGCAGGAGGGGACTGCCTAAGAAACATGTCATGTCGACCAAGTAGATAAGCGTATTTCACCCTACTTAAAACCCCTTTTTACTGTTCCCAGCCAGAGAAGTCATTAAATCAATTTTTTCCACTAGCCAAGGAATTTTTAACTTTTTAATTACTTTTCACTCGCATAGGTCCCTACACCCCAATCACTATTCACTGTCCTCACACTACACATAGCCTATCATCAAAAACTAAGTGCTCCCACGTAGTTCGCTTGGTCGCAGCACACCCCGCCCCGCAGAGGGACGGAAAGACCCCTATGATGACGCATGACACTAAGGGATTCTTAGTGTGTGAGGGGTATTTTAAAAGTACATAGTGCTCTCCATTTGCCATTTGCAAAAAGAGCCTTTCTCACCACCTTTAGTTATTAGACCTTCATCAAAAATTGAAAAAAACAATAAAATATTCACTCCTTTCACATTGATAGAATCTCATTGCTTATGTATATCATTTAGGAGGGTGATTCTATCACCACCGCCTCTACACTTCCTCGATTGTTTTCTTTAATCACTCACTTATACAGTCAGTCATGCACCTACTAAATCATCCATTCAGACACTTATATATAAAAAAATAAGCACGGGCACCTGTGCTTCATTTCTTTAAGCCCCCGGGTGGGTCAGTTAACTGGGCAATGTTTTAATAGGGTGCAGAGGGCCCCCCCAGCCCCGGGGACCACCACCTCCCCAGGGCTTTATTTATTATGCGTGGGGGCATATGGCCCACACAGCCCCGAGACCTCACCGGGGTTTAATTAAAATTATAAAGTGACGGTGGGTCTCCTGCCCCTCCTCACACTGCCGCGGGAACCACCGCCTACCAGGGGCATTTTGTATTATGGGGCTGGGGAGCCAGCTGCTTATGGCAACTTCAGCCTGCAGGGCTTGTGGGAGGAAGGGCAGCCCCGAGAGCGGTGAGCCTACCCCCGCTTCATAGCACCTGGATCTGTGCACTGGGAACCTCGAGGCGCTGGTCCATCCACCAGACTTGGAGATACATGATATTTATTTATTCATTTTTGTTTTTTGTTGGAAGATAAGAGTGAGGATTATGTTGTGATCTGCACTGCAAACAAGGACTGCAGATCCGTACAGGTATGTGTTTATATCAACAACTCTTGCGTGCGCAGTGCGTAAAGGTAAACAAATCTGTTTTGTTGCGCCAGGATCATTTAGACTGTTCATTCTCCGAACCAGGGAATATTTTGGGAAGGGATGGGGCCTAATTGTAAAAACCTGATGCGATATTTGCCCGGCGGTATGGCCTCTGTGACCCTCTAGTTAATTAATCAATGAAGAGGCAGGCGCTGGAGACTGGAAAGCAGGAAACAAGGTTTTTATTCTCTCCGGAGGAGAACACAACGAAACGGACAGAAGGTATCGTTCTGAGGTGCTCTAACTTACGTTTGAGGCCTGGCCCCTTATATACAGTGTTTGTGGTTTTTATTATAGTTTACATACATGTGACAAAGCTTTGATATACGGAAAGACATTCCCGGAATCCCCCTTTGGGGCCCGTTCCCACACACATTTACAGTTGAAATCCCCACCCTAGTCATAACAGGTGATGAGTATCACGCAGCTGGATATTCCGCTGATTCACGGAATGTGGGGGGTTTGATCGGGTCTCATGGCGTGGGGGCTTTGATCAACCCGGGGATCCTTTGATGGGGGACGCTTTCTATTGTACGGGGAGGGGCAAGGAATGGTATCGGCAGAGCTGGGTGTCGGCCTGGGAACGGGGAAGACAAAACGGGCACACGGGGAAAAGGGGGTTTGCATCTAAGGGCCGGAGATCATGAAAGGGAAGCAGGGAGGTGTCGCGCTGGGAACAGGATGGGGGCCTGGGGCAGAGCAGCGCCGAAGAGGGGTTTATGACTCAAGGCAGGTGCAAGCAGGGGGTGGTCAGCGTGCAGGCTTAGTGAAGGCGAAGGGCTATGTCAGGGGCCAGCGGCATGCAAAAGGGTTCGTTCTGATCGGGGCATCTAACAAAATGGCGGGCGCGCACGACAAAAGTGTGGCATCAGGGGAAGAGGCAAGATGGCGCAGATAATGTTCACCAAAACGTACTAATTTTCAACAGTCCTCCCTTTAACATATTCAAGACATCTTGCTGGTTCATTTTCTACTCGGTTCTATTGTGGTGGGCATGAGACAGAAAACGGTAGGAACCCTAGATGAAAAGAGTCGTAAACAATACATTTTAACATTTCTAGTTTTTAGGAGGTGGGCCTATTTGATAAACTTTGATCAATTTGTCTAGCAGGAAAGTCATAGAAATGCAATACAAAAACGATTCTGTAGCGAGAGCAAGTATTTCATACAGGCAGGTGATTACATATATATCAGGTTCGGATTGGAGCATGATCAATACAATGGCGGCTGGGAGAAAAATGAGGTCTAGCAGAAACGGCGATTGGGGATGTCAAATGTTCATTCTTTGTTGCCTTTCGTTGGCGCTGTTGAGCACCGGCGGTGGAGCTACGAGTCCAGCTCTGTTCTAAGTTCTGCGTTGCAGGGCACGACCCTTTCCTCGCGTTTCTGGTCGGAAAGGTCCTTTTCGCCCTGTGTCCTTTGAGGTGATTGTCAGAAAGTTCAAATGGAAGAAGAGCGTACAAAACAGTCCATAGGGTAGGTCAGAGGAAAAGGGGGATGGAGCAAGGCCAAAGTAGGAACAAACTAGGGGAACGAGAGACTTCAAATAGGCGGGCGTGTGACCGAATTCAGAGAGCGGGGACTTGTCGACAGGCACTGGACATCGAGCAGGGGCATCAGGTCGACCCTTTCTTCTCATGTTGTCGAAAACAGTGCCTCGTCCTGCAGCTCTTTTCTGTCGTGGTCTCGCCTTGGCTAATGTCGCAGGTGTTCCATAGTCTGCAGTCAGGCCTCGTGCTCCCACATCCGGTCCTTCTCTCCTCCAACGGTAGTACCCTTAAACAAGTTTGAAAAGACAGTCTTTAGTGAATTTGCCGATGAAGATAATCAAAAAGTCTATTTCTCTCCCAGCTCCAGGCAAAGAATGGAAAATGCCCGTTACATTAGTGTCACAACTGGCATATGAATGACCGGTGACGGGTTTGTTGGATTTACTATGACTTTCCTTTACAATTAGTTACTACACAGGTATTTTGCTGAGAGACGAACATGGCTGAACATTTCCCTTCTATTGATGCATCCTGCTTTTCAACTACTACGAGGTTCATTTTGATGATTTCTTTACCTTGGACTAGTCTGTTAACCTTGTAAAACATCATTCTGGGTCCTACATAACCTTTTATAGCCCGATTACTTAATTAGGAAGGACAGGGGTTTTATGGGAAACAACCAGGGACATAGGAAACTTGTGGTAAGGGCACAAATCGACCCATCTCTCACAACCGGAAATGGGGGGGTAGTTTCATAATTCTAGTTTTGGGCGGCTGATACAGGGGAGGTAACAGGGGTGATCATTCTTTCGGTTTGGGTATTGCGACGATTCGGGGAGGGGAGGGTCGCGTATTCTGAGGTCCTTGTTTTATACTATAGGAGCCGTTGACATGTAGTTCCCTTATTTTCGGGTCAGATTAGGGAACTTCTGTCGTCTTACCTGTCCTTTCCCTTACGGCCCAACCTTGGTTCATTGACTTCTAGCGGAAAAGGAGAGGTAACGACGCGGCCTCAGGGTGATTGTATTAAAGACAAGTTTTTGTGCAAATACTGACGGTATTTGAAGCCAATTAGGTGGTGTGCTAGGGGGTGGCAGTCTGCCAATTTCGGGGTTAATCACTCGGAAGAGTGGGAGTGCGAAAATAGAGGGAGAGAGAGAGAGAGAGAGAGAGAGAGAGAGAGAGAGAGAGAGAGAGAGAGAGAGAGAGAGAGAGAGAGAGAGAGAGAGAGAGAGAGCGCAACGGCAGGCTAAATAGTACACGTGCAACAGAGAGGGTGGCAGTGTATTCAAGAAAGGCTATTTAGTGCATTACACAGTAAAAGGCATTCACGGGTCTGCGTTAGAATCTTGTAATCATGCAGTTTGAGCATTAGACAGGGTAGAGGGGACGTGCTTTGAGAAAAAAGGGAAAGAAGAAAGGAGGTACCATTTTGTCGCACTTCTCGCATTCTTGGTCCTTCGACCAGTTGGGTCAACGCCTCAGTCACACACACACATTCCCTCACAGTTTCGCATCATACGTGACATGGGTTCATTCGTCCGGTCTGGTTTAAGGGTGATCACTTTTTATCAGGTTGTGCTAATTTCTTTCGGGTTTGTTCGATACGTGAGTAGTTTGCAGGCGTGCTTAGACACCACCTTGCGGCGCCAGTCCGCTTCGTGTATTAGACATGGCGAGGCTTCAGATCTTCGCCACACCTCGGCTGTAATCTCTGATGTAACCTGCAGAGGGAGGGAAAAAGGGGGGGGTGGGGGAGACAGCATTCGCGCGCATTCAAATACATGGATTCATAAGTCCTTTACTTACCTCTTACTCGTCTTTCCTCCTTGGGGCAGGGTCCCCGGGGATATGGTTTCTGGAGTCGAGGGGGGGTAGTGTGTCCATATAGGTCGTGTGCGGGGAAACGTAAAAAGGAAACCAGAGGTGCCTAGTGCGAGGTATCTAGTCAAAGGATGTATCTCACTATCGGGGTCCTTAAACCTCTTTCAACGCTGTGGCGTTCTAAGGTTCTTCGGTTCTTGGGTCCCTGATACTTTGGAACGTGGTACTTTATAACATTTATATTATTTCATTTCACCCTCCTTTTACATTCCCTCATTTACACCGTTCATTTTACCCATCCTTGGAAGTCAAGGTCTTCCTCTACGCGAGAGTTCATGGGTCAGTCGCGTACTTTGAAGGCGGAGTGTCGTGTTGTCGATCCGATCCGTCCTCCGGGGCTGGGCAACCATTTTCTTTTAACCTTAAAGAGAGAGCAGAGTAGGGTGCACAGAAAAGAACTTTCCCACCGATCCCACATTTTTTTAAAATAAAGCATGCAATACCCGTCCATAGTTTCAAAAACTTTATTTTGTAAAATTATTTCAGCATGTGGATTATGAGGGTGCGGTCGTATTTGGCCGGTCGTGGTAACGGCTAAAGTGCTTACAGTGGGGGGTGTCGCTTGCAGCAAAAAACATCGGAAAGTTTTACTCATTTCATTTGTAAGAAACTAAAACGTCTATTAATTGGCTGGGGGTTCGGGGGCATTTATTTTCATAATTTAGAAGCATAATCACAATAGTTGTAATCAGATTTCCTATATGCATACCGTACGTGTGCGTCGTAAATGAGGTTTACATCGATTATAAAAATATAATACATTGTACATTTGTAATCAACATTTGTAACGGGGATCCCTTCATACTGTTCGTCGAGTGAGTTCTCCTTGTCTTTTCTAGCCAAGTGTACAAAGGATCATATAAAATCTCAGAACATCAAGTTTATATTAGTGCGAAGGAACACCACGAGGTGTTCGTAAGTTCCGATTGATACCAGCGCCATTTTGGGCGGGGCCGGCTCAGTCCGGAAGCAGCTTCAGGGGAAATGTTTCCCATTACTGGCAGTTTGGACCAGAGTCCTTTTCGGCAGTTCTAGAATTCATGCTAACAGAAGGAGTGGCAATGTCATGTTTGTTTCGTTGGCGATCAAGGCAGCCGTCCCTTACCGGAAACCTGCAAAGGCCGAAGGTTCCGTCGGGGACCTTTGTAGGATCTTCAAGGCTGCGGAGATGCTGTCGGAGATGGGGGTTCGTGCTCCAGGGGGCAAATGTTCGAGTTATATGGCTGGTCAAAGTTACTCTAGTGGCCGGGGCCCGTCTTCCAGCGGACCCAGACGCCATTTTGAGGCCCTACCGGGGCCACTCTCGTCGAGTTTGCAAGAGTGGAAGAGACCCTTCGGAGTGAAAGGAAGAGGTCCCTGTTTTGTGAAAGCGGGACGTTCGGCTGGGGTGCAGCTGTGATGCCCCCACCTGGGGGGCGAGGGAGACTGGTTCGCATCGTCTCCTTCTCCCGGTGCACTCCATGCCGCTCCTTTTCATCGCCCCGCATGAAGGATTCTCCACATCCGGTGTTCCCCAAGTCCTGTGCTCGGTGCTGTGGGAGTATGGCCACCATTGCACGTTCGGTGCTGCGCAAGTACTGGGGTGCCACCATGGTGTGTTCGGGGCTGTGGAAGTATGGGCACCATCGCCTGACTGGGGGTGTTCGGCGTCGGGCCGGGGGCTGGGAAACCTCCTACCGGTGGAGGTGGGAGAGGCTCGTCCGCGTCGCCTCTCCCTCCCAGCCCAACTTGGACAAATTGTTGTGGAGGTACGTGCAGGACATCCCGCCGTCCAGAGCTGCTGCGGCTGTTACGGAAGAGAAAAGGAAAAAAAAGGTGCCTCGTTCTCCTCTGGACATGTGGCGGGACTACCTACAACAGCCCGGGCTGCTGGCTCCTGCCTCTCCTCCGGCTCCCCCATACGTTAAGATTTCCTGACCAAGAGTTGGCGGCCGGGCCCGCCTTATATGGGTTGCCGTTGGTTGGGCGTAGCCGTAACCCTGCCCAACTTTGGAAGGTTCCAGAATGGGGGGGGGGGGGCGAATGTTCTGTTTGACTTTCATTTTTCTACAGTTTTACCGTTATTATTCCTTGTTTGTTGCGCTAAATTAAAAGTTCAAGTTCATTAATGGTCTACGGATTTTGTTTTACCATTTCTTTCTTTCAAGGTTGCTTTTATGCTAAGTTTCTGCTAACAGAGGTTGAGTAACACGGAAACACGTGTAGAGGGATGACGCAGATTTGTACATTACATACACACAAACTCAGACGGGGGACAGTACAAGTACGACATACAAAGACCCAAGACGAATATAAAACAGTTATTGGTCATAATTATCTCTTTCCGTCTGTGAATTTGAAACGAGGCTGGGTTCCTGTCTTGACATTGCCCGACCTAGGAGAACTTGAGCATGCCGCTGAGATTTTCCTGGCGAAATCTGTGCCATCGGGCATAATCAAACGTGGTGGTTCTGTCTGGTCTGTCTATGTAAGTCGGGTTCTTCTTTGTCTCGCGCTTTTTCCCGTACTGCCGGTCTGTCGTTCCTGTCGGCCCTTTGCCTTTACTCACGCTCAGTAGAGTCGGGCATTGGGCTTTCCAGTGTCCGACATACCTACAGAAAGCGCATTGGTCTGGCCCTAAGTCTAGTCGTCTTTTGCACAGTGTCGGGGGATAAGTTGTGGGTAGCGGTGTCCTGGGGTTGTCCTGTCGGTATATTTCTCTACTTGGTTTGTCCTCGTCTTTTCTCTGTCGTTTCGTAGCCTCTCTGCGCCACATACCGAGACTGTCGAGCATAATTGGCGTTGTCTTATTATTTCGAAGGGCTATTTCTAACGTTTCTATTTTATCAAGGTCAAAGGATCCTGTCAGTGGCCACTGTTTGTCTTGACTCTCTTCGGTATACCTGTGCCACAATTTATTATAGGCTATGGTGACTAATCCATAGTTTATGAACATGTCCTTATTAGGGGTGCCTTCTAGTGGAGCTATATGGTCCACCTCTAATACGCGGTCCGGGCTAAACAGGCTATTTATCAGTGGGGAGAAGACAGACATGACGGCTCGTAACGAGGGACTAAAAAGTCAGCACTGCCTATCTTATCACTAGGTGCAAAGACCGTACAGAATATTTCTATTCGACGTTGTTTGCAGGCAGTGAATACCTCATGGATCAAAAAAAAATGATAATAACCAAACGACCAATAAATAACAATGGGGAGAATGAGTAGGTCCGCAAAGATCTGCGTTACCTACCCTTTTCACTATCTGCAAAAAGGGTGGTCTCTTCCCTGTTTGCAGACAGGGAATCTCCAGGAAACAATAGTTTTGCGAACAACAGTTCAGTTTCAAGTAATTATTGCGTGGGGGAGAAAAAATAAGCACGGTTGCTGCCCTACCTATCCTCCACTGCTTGCAAAGAGAGAGAGCCCGTTGTTTCTCCGTTTGCAGACAGTGAATCTCCAAACAAATAAAAAAGAGCAATACTAGTATTTTTTAAACAAACAAGCAATCAAGCAATTTTTCGCAACTTGTCGTGGTAACACGACCTTACCCGGACCGTATGGACAGTTTCTTGTCTTCCGAATCCAGCGCCCGATCGTCCTCTTTTTCTCGTATTTCTCACAGCACTCCTGATGGTTCCCAGTCAGGACCGTAGATCACTCGAGAGAGGTCTGTTCGGAACTAGTGAAGTTCGGATGATCGGCTGCCAGACGAGGGTCTATTGGGCAAGAGCTCTCCCGATCGTTGCAGTCGTTCACTCTGTCGTCGGGACCTCTCCCACTGGATCCACGAGTCGCTGATGGGCCCCACGCTTGGGACGCCAATTGTAAAAACCTGATGCGGGTCGGGGACAATCGATATTTGCCCGGCGGTATGGCCTCTGTGACCCTCTAGTTAATTAATCAATGAAGAGGCAGGCGCTGGAGACTGGAAAGCAGGAAACAAGGTTTTTATTCTCTCCGGAGGAGAACACAACGAAACGGACAGAAGGTATCGTTCTGAGGTGCTCTAACTTACGTTTGAGGCCTGGCCCCTTATATACAGTGTTTGTGGTTTTTATTATAGTTTACATACATGTGACAAAGCTTTGATATACGGAAAGACATTCCCGGAATCCCCCTTTGGGGCCCGTTCCCACACACATTTACAGTTGAAATCCCCACCCTAGTCATAACAGGTGATGAGTATCACGCAGCTGGATATTCCGCTGATTCACGGAATGTGGGGGGTTTGATCGGGTCTCATGGAGTGGGGGCTTTGATCAACCCGGGGATCCTTTGATGGGGGACGCTTTCTATTGTACGGGGAGGGGCAAGGAATGGTATCGGCAGAGCTGGGTGTCGGCCTGGGAACGGGGAAGACAAAACGGGCACACGGGGAAAAGGGGGTTTGCATCTAAGGGCCGGAGATCATGAAAGGGAAGCAGGGAGGTGTCGCGCTGGGAACAGGATGGGGGCCTGGGGCAGAGCAGCGCCGAAGAGGGGTTTATGACTCAAGGCAGGTGCAAGCAGGGGGTGGTCAGCGTGCAGGCTTAGTGAAGGCGAAGGGCTATGTCAGGGGCCAGCGGCATGCAAAAGGGTTCGTTCTGATCGGGGCATCTAACAAAATGGCGGGCGCGCACGACAAAAGTGTGGCATCAGGGGAAGAGGCAAGATGGCGCAGATAATGTTCACCAAAACGTACTAATTTTCAACATAATGGCCATAGCTCCTGACTTTAAAAGGGGAAAAAGCACGTTTGAGTCCCGGTTCTCCTTCCTGTGATTCTGTGCCAGATCGCCCCCCCTACTGCCGAACAGCTCCACCTGTCTGTCAGCTCACCGCTGCTCGGAGCACGAGTTTGACCCTTGTGTGCCCTGACTGCCTCTGCCCGCCGCTGCACCTTTTGACTGTATTAATATTTGGTGTCTTCCTCCCTGTATTTTGTTGCTTTTTTGTACCGTATTCACAGCCCCAGCCCATCTGTTCCCCCCCACCCATCCCCTTCTTGTTACTGCACCCCCATTTTTCCCGCCGCTGCCCCTGCAGCCCCACCCCCTCGCCACCCCGCTCCCACCTCCCAGCTGCTCCCCCTCCCTCCCCGCCTTAAATGGCGGTCGCTGCACAGCTGCGCAGCGGGTGTGGCGCTGGCAAGCACGTCTGTGCCAGTCTCAGACAGTGGATCGAAGACTGCGCCAACACCCTCGCCCCGCTCAAGAAACCATCCAACAACCACACCAGCAAAAGAGCCACCTGGTTCACCAATGACCTCCAGACCTCAAAACGCGCATCCCAGAAACTGGAGAAGACATGGCTCCACGAACGCACACCGGACAACTACGCAGCCCACAAGGATACCACACGCACACACCACCTCATCAGACTAGCCAAGAGATCCTCCTTCAAAAACCGCCGGACAACAACGCACACGACAGCAAAGAGCACTTCAGCATCGTAAAGGAACTCTCCAACCCCAGCGCCAACACCAACGACATCCCGCCCTCACAAGAACTGTGCAACTCACTAGCCATCTTCTTCCACCGCAATATCGCTGACATCCACGACAGCTTCAACACCACTACCGCCCCCACCACGTCAGTCACCACCTCCCCTGCGAACACCACCAGCGCCAACCGCCTGACCTCCTGGGCCAACGTCAACGACGACGAAACACGCAAGGTCATGAACGCCATCCACTCAGGATCTCCGTCTGACCCTTGCCCACACCACGTATCCAACAAAGCAGACACTGCCATCGCATCCCAATTACGGAAGGTCATCAACGTCTCCTTCACAACAGCGACATTCCCGGAAAGCTGGAAGCACGCCGAAATCAACGCCCTCCTCAAGAAGCCCAAAGCGGACCCCAAGGACCTCAAGAATTTCCGGCCCATCTCCCTGCTCCCGTTACCGGCAAAGGTCGTCGAGAAAATTGTCAACATGCAATTCACCCGCCACTTGGAAGACAACAACATCTTAGACCCATCCCAATCCGGATTCAGATGCAACCACAGCACCAAGACAGCCCTCATCGCCGCCACAGATGACATCAGGCGCCAACTAGACAACGGCGAAACATCAGCCCTCATCCTCCTGGACCTATCAGTCGCCTTCGACACGGTTTGCCATCACACTCTAAAAACATGCCTCCTAGAAGCCAGAATCCAAGAGAAGGCCCTGGACTGGACCACATCGTTCCTCTCAGGCAGAACCCAGAGAGTCCGCCTCCCACCCTTCCGATCCGAAGCTACCAACATCATCTGCGGCGTCCCCCGGGCTCATACCTTAGCCTGACGCTGTTCAACATCTACATGGCCCCCCTCGCACAAGTGGCCTGCCATCACAACCTCAACATCATCTCCTACGCCGACGACACCCAACTCATCCTCTCCCTCACCAAAGACCCACTCACCGCCAAAACCAACCTCCACGGCGGAATGAAGGCCATCACTGACTGGATGAGGAGCAGCCGGCTGAAGCTGAACTCGGACAAGACAGAGGTCCTCATCCTTGGACCCACCCCCTCAGCCTGGGATGACTCCTGGTGGCCGACCACAATGGGAACAGCACCAATACCCACCGACCATGCACGCAACCTAGGCTTCATCCTCGACTTCTCCCTCTCCATGTCTAAACAAGTTAACGCTGTCTCCTCCTCCTGCTACAACACCCTCTGCATGCTCCGCAGGATCTGTAAGTGGATCCCGACCGAAACAAGAAATACGATGACACATGCCCTCTCAGCAGCAGACTGGACTACGGCAACGCACTCTATGCAGGAATCCCAGCCAAACATCTACGCCGACTACAACGCATCCAAAACACCTCCGCCCGACTGATCGTCTACGTCCTCCGCCGCAACCACTTCACCCCCCACCTGAGAAACCTACACTGGCTCCCTGTCGACAAGAGGATCACCTTCAAGCTCCTCACACACGCACACAAAGCACTCCACAACGCCGGACCAGCCTACCTGAACAGCAGACTCAGCTTCCACACCCCCACCCGCCAGCTCCGCTCCGCCAGCCTCGCCCTCGCCGCTGTCCCCCGCATCCAACATCCAACCTCTGGCGGCAGATCCTTCTCCTATCTCGCCGCAAAGACTTGGAACACCCTCCCTACCCACATACGACAGACCCAAGACCTACTCGCATTCAGAAGACTCCTCAAGGCCTGGCTCTTCGAACAGTAGCAGCTCCCCCCCTAGCGCCTTGAGACCCTCATGGGTAAGTAGCGCGCTTTACAAGTATTCTGATTGATTAATGGATTTAATCTTCTCATGTCTTAAAAAAAAGGTTATTCTATGCTTGCCTAAAGTAATTTGGTGTCCCTTGGGCCAAGTTCATGCTATATAGAACAGCCAACATATATAATAGTAAAACATGTTTTATATAGCCATGAAACGCCTATACTTGCCTACCTAAATCTCGATGGGCATGTTCACTAGCTCACTGAGCCAGTCACTGCATCCTCCCAGGGAATAGTTCTGAATTCATTGAAGAAAAAAAAAACTCTGTTGTGTACAGCTTTCTCACCCAACCTGCCCGTTGCCTCACACCCAGGCAGATTCCTGTGTGCCTGGAAACTACGCAGCACCTTTCATGGTCTAGTACAGCTCACAGGCTCACCAAGCCTTTTCACTATGGAAGACTCGCCAAGCATGTCACAGTCTCCAACCCAGAGGATAACCCTGTATGCTGGAAACCATCAGGCTCTACTTCCCTTAAATAACTCCCTACAGCTACTCACTGCCACCGTGCATGACACTGCCTTGCACCTAATAAATCTTTATTTAACTGACACAAACTGGGTCCCCTTCGCTGCTTGTGACTCAGTGAGACTGCTCACTGCCTAAAACTGAGACTGTTCCCTTCACAGACTCCCTGAATCTAGCCGCTGAGTTGAGTTCAGGGTGTAAAACTGCGCGATTCATCTCTTTGAATTTCACTTGGTGTAAGTTACGGCTTGAATCTTAATCAACCGTGTTCACTGTCAGAATGTCACTTATCAGCCCCATTGACTCAGTGGTCACTCAATCTTTCTTAGTCTCAGGAAGTGACTAACTCAATTTCACTGCATTAAACGCAGATGCCTATTCCACTGCATGAAACTCGATATGTCTCCCATTATCACACTGAATCTGCCTCACTTGATAAAACTCACTGAATGGGCTCATTATTTAGCCGAAACTCAATGGGCGTATTTGAATGCCCAGAAATCGACAAATCTCTTTCATTGATTTGAACCTACTAAGTTGGTGTCACTGTTCTAAATTCACCGGAAGTCTCTCCCTGACAGTAGCAACACTTAATGCTTCTGAAGTTGCAGTGATATTTCTGATGGATGACATGAACTTTAATTTGGTTACTACCAAAGGCTGATTAATCTATTCTCTGTCTGAAACCGGTTTTGCTAAAAATACAGCTGTGTGACAGCGTATCTAAAGGCAGCTGTGACAGACACAGTAACAGCCCTCTCCAGGTACCAGTGTGCTCTGCACAAACCTACCTTCACCCGTATATAGGACTGTGCTGGAAAACCTGGAAAGGGAATATCAACTCCTGGAGCATAGGGGTGGGGGAAATTGTGGATGGTTGAGTATTGAATGCGAGGGGGTAAGCAAAGGAGCCGAGCATATAGCGTCATACGATGAGGCGAGGGCTAGGTTCATCAGCAAGATTCGTTTTATGGGTTTTCTCTGCGAAGAGGGGAGTAGCTATTTTTTCACAGTGCATACATTAGAGGGCATCGCAGAAGATCCAATCGTACATCAGATAGGTGTACAGTGGCTTTAGTGGGTAAGTGATGTCACACTCTACACTGTCCAGTGAGCTGTCTCTGCTGAGGGGCCGGCTTGCCTGGTCTGCAGTGCAGCCTAAGAGGTTACATGTCACTTCCAGCTGGACCATCTGCTGAGCACAGACCACCTTTCCCTGCCCACCAAGGATGCTGGATGTGAGCCAGAACAGGGGCCCAGAGGTGTGGAACAGTGAACATATGTAAAGGAGGGCGCTTCAATGAAGCGAACAGTGAACTTGTTCCCGCTGTAATGTGGAATCTGGGTTAGGAAGCAGGACACCTTTCCTCCCTGTAATCCAGGATGAGGAGCCAGGGAGGGGGGCAGGTGCTCTGGTGAGGTGCTCAGTTAACATATCCCGCTGTAATCCGGTGTCAGAGCGCAGAACAGGTCTGGGCTTTTTTCCCGTAATCCCGGATAGGCATTCGAGGAGAGTAATAGGCACACAGATGCCCTGTAATTATGGATAGAGACTCTGTGTGGGGAGAAGGGCAAACACCAGTGCTGCAACCGGTGTAGGGGGCCCACGGAGGAGACTTGTGAGTATATACCTTTTGTAAACCAGGATGGCGGCCGCTGGAGGGCAGAACTGATAATATCCTTGCTGTAATCCGGGATAAGGCTCCTGGGAGAGGATTAGTGACCATATACCCCTGTAATCTGGAATAGGGCGTACAAGGTGGTCACATATTATTTGATCTGGGAGTATCTAGTTGGCAATGGTATTTACCTTTGTACAAATATGGAACCTTACTTCAATGTCAGGGTAAGGGGATTATACTCCTTAATAACCCCTGCTCACCCCTTTGGTAGCTTGGCATGAGCAGACAGGCTTATCTCAGAGGCAGTGTGTTAAGCATTTGTGAATATTCACAGTAATACAGTGATAACACTAAAGATGGGCACAACACAGGTTTTATAAAAATAAGTATTCTTAATATAGACTTAAACACAAGACCACAAACGACAAAAATCCACAATACTATACTTAAAGTTGCCTTAAAGATGATAAAAGTTACTTAGTTCAAGTTGATGATAAATGAGACAAAGTTCTCAACAACGTACCTGGATGAGAAACGCAAAGTAAACAAAAGGCTTGCAAAAGGGGAGATGCGTCGGTTCCGTGATCCGGGGGAGATGATGCTTCGTGCCTCAATGCTTGTGCAGAGTAGGGGATTCGTCGTGCTCCTTACCGGTGTGGAGGTGATGCGTAGATTCTCGGCCTGCGAGCCCGTTGAGGTGCGGAAGATGGCGCCTTGATGCGATGCGATGATCCGGTTGCAATGCGAGAAGATGACACCCTTGATGCGACGATGCGTTGATGATGCGTAGACACACTGGCAGCCTTGCGACGGCCCTGTACTTTGGAGCTGCGACAGGCCCTGCGACACACTTCCCCAGTGATGCGATGGCGACTCTCTCGATGGCGTCACGTTTCTCCGGTATTGCGACAGCAGGCCGCTTTGGTGAACACACGCTTCCAGGGAGATGCGGCGAAGGCTCGCTTCTCCGACGATACGACGATTTCAGCTGCGGCGGCGACACGCTCCCTCTCGATGTGTTGCCCTTCCAGCTCCCAGCAACACGCAAATGTCGGGAGTGGAGAATTCCCAGCAAGGAAATTCAGAAGGGAGCTGGAGATGAAGTATTTTGTCCCTGAGACTTCAGCAGGAGGCAAGCACAGTTCAAGCCCTTGGAGAATATTCTGTAAATGATGAAAGTCCTTAAAAAGTTCCTTCTCCTTTCCTTGGCAATGAAGCAACCACTGCAGGCAAACCCAGCAAACAGCACACTGGCAGAGGGGCAGTCAAACTCCTGCAGCTTCCTTGGTTCTTCTCCTTGGCAAAAGGTTTCTTGTTCCAGAAGTGATCTAAAGTTCTTGGGACTGGGTCCCAACATTTATACCCCAAAATCCTTTGTTCTCTGAAGGCAGAGAGGCCTCTGCCTAGTCCAAACCAGTTCCTGAGCACTTTGTTTACATGACTCTCTCCTTCCTTTCACTGTGCAGGGCAGAGACATAAGACGCCCCACAAGAGGTGGAGCCAGCACAGGGTAGGTAAGGCACAGCTCTGGAGCACTTTGTTGACAAGATTCCTTCTCTCCTTTCACAGTGCAGGGCAGAGACTTCAAGCGGTGGAGCCAGCATTGTAGAGGGAAGGCCCAGCCCTATTCAGGTTCCAGGTGCAACTCCTCCCTCCCATCTAGATGCAGATCTCTCTAGTCACCACTGAGCTGCCCCGGCCTGTCTCCTGGAATCTCTCAGCCCTGTCACTCACAAACCCAGACAAGGAATACACAACCTAGCAGAGGCAGGCCTGGACAGTTAGGCAAGAAAATACCTACTTCCTAAAAGTGGTGTTTTCAAACACAGAATATTAAAACCAACTTTACTAAAAGATATATTTTATCATTCTGAGTTCAGGCATATCAAATTCTAATTTCTACCATGTTCCCTGAGTCTGTTAGGATTATAAGAATGTAATAATCTAACTGCCCATTCTAGCCTATGGAGAACAGCTAGTCTTGCAATAGTGAAAAAAGAAAATGGCTGTAGTTCACTATTAGGACACGCTACACACCAGAGCATGTCCTACCTTATACTTACAATAAACCCTGCCCTTGGGTATCTAATATGAAGCAAAGGGAAGATTTAGGGACTGGCAAGTAGGTGCACTTGCCAAGTCGACATGGCAGTACGAGACTGCACACAGGCCTTGCAATGGCAGGCCCGAGACACACTTTACAAGCTCCTTCTGTGGGTGGCACAACAAGTGCTGCAAGCCCACCAGCAGCATTTGATTTACACGCCCTGGGCACACATGGTGCACTGTACTAGGGTCTGACAGGTAAATCAAATAACCCAATCATGGAATCACCAATTAGTACATGGGGCAGGTAGCAGGGCAGAGATCCTACCTAGAGTCCCGTATAAGGGTTTGAGGTGGGAAATAAGACACAAAAATGTACTGTAATCATGGACTGGGACTCTGTGCGGGGAGCAGGGACCCATCTGCGTTGAATACGGGGCCTAGGAGCCGAGCAGTGCCTGCGTACCCCTTTAAATGCTGGATAATAGCCAGTAGAGGGCAGCAGTGAAATTATCCTTGCTAAATTCTGCGATATGGGTTCTTAGGAGGGGAACAGTCGTCATATTCCCTTATAATCTGGAACAGAGTATACAAGGTGTGTGGGAGATCACATATCCTGCCTGTAGACCTGAAATAGGACTTGGCCGTAAATGAAAAAACAAGGGAACCCTATTCACGATGGAACCAGTGTGATTAAGTATTTTAAGGAAAAAACAATGGCTCCTATGGGGAAGATACTTAATAGTAAAATGAAGAAGGAAGCGAAAATTCGCATATATACGCAGGGATTTGGTGAGATGTCAGATAGAAATCAAGCCAGAAACACTGATTACGTTTTTCAATTTTCAATAACTGTATTGAGATTTGGATACACAGTGAAAGCGATTTTACATGAAATATCAGAAACTATTTACAGTTGTGTAATGTGTCCCAAGTGAAATTATGATCCCAAAACATAGAAAAAGCATTTGTGAAGTAACACATGCAGCCCCACCTACAACAACGACATAGGCACAGAGACACAGACGCAAATGACAGACAAGCCCACACATCAGCAAATATACCCATGTATATTAAAGCCAGTTCTTGAAATGGAAAAATAGAAGGGCAGGTACTCTGAACCAGAGTACCTGCTTGTTTCTGAAATGTGCCGGTACTCTGCAATTAAACGTATTAGGTCACTCTCGAAAAGTGCTGGTACTCTCCCTTTCAAAATAAAAAAGTGCTGCTACTCAGTACTAGGCAGGACCAGCCCATTTATGTCACTGATTACAGCCACATGCTAACAGGCACACAGGTGTAACACACACATACATGCATTCACATAGTTACCCTCTCACACACATAAAACACATTCTAACCCAAATGCACACAGACAAGCAGGCACACCAGAAAACAAGCACACACATGGTGGCATACGAAATGTCTCTCTCACGCAGACACGTGCAAGCACACACCACTGTACCAAGGGTATCATAGATACAGGTGCCTGCAATGTCAAAAGAAGGCGCAGCACCAAGCACATGCCTGGTTGTTTTAAAAAGCACCGTGGGGGCAAGGCATTATATATTTTATGCCCTTTAAGTGCCATTTTGAGTGGTCACAACTTGCAGCTGAAATCCACTGATACTGGTAGCTGCAGCGATCGTTTGTTTTAGTGTGTCACCCAAATGTATCATGTGACAGCTGTTTATCCAAAAAACCTTGACTCTGCAAAACCTGACAGCGAATTGATGTTGATATGGGGTTTTGGCCCTTTTGGGGTACTCTGGAACCGTAAATACAATCGGACCCATGTTCGTTTTCTGCCTTACAAGACAAGAGCACAGTCCTCCATGATACCTTACAAGCTTGTGGTTTGAAACCACATTGCTCCAGACTCCACGCATCAGTGACCCCTGCCTGCCTGCCAACCCAGCGCAGGCACCACTTCACTGCCCTCTGGAAGATGTCTGGTCCACAATGTGGGACCAAACCGGGCCATAGCAGTGGTGCCAGAGGCCCTGGTGCAAGCAAGTAGACACCCACTGTCTGAGAAGCAAAATACAATAGCCACCTGGGGGTACTTGGCTCCCTAACACCCACATGCTACTGAACCTGCTGCACTAATAATAGCTACACCCTAGAACGCATGCTAATAGAGTAGCAGCATAGACTGAGAAAGCTGTTTCTGCACACAGTCTCCTCTATAAAAGTGTCTCTTACACACACCTCGGCACACCTCCATTTCACCTTACACTGTGCGAGAAAAGCAGGTCCCTCTTTTAGCTGGACTGTGTTAATTTAATATGTGTCTCTAGTACAGGCATTTCTGTGTAAGTACCAGATCGCAGAAGTCTAAAAATGCAATAGGAATATTGAAGGCAACCTGAGAATACTGCAGTGGGAGATTTGGGCGTCACTTTCGTATTCTAATTAGCACCCCAGAAATCCCTATATGAATGTTATGCCGTCAGCGATACGTAAAATACAAAAGTCATAATAATGTTAATTTTGGCAGACAACAAAGCACAAAGAGGGTTGAGGCAAGAGTCCTGCACCTATTACTTATGGTGGCTTAATAGTATTGCAATGGTGCTAAAAAACCAGGAAGTGCACCCCTCTCCACTTCCTATTGGGTAAACCCAAATACAATCAGAAACAACAATTGGAATTAGCACCCATCAATTGAGAAATCTTATTGCAATTCATTGAAACATAATACATCCATGACGGATAGTAGAAGAAGCAGGTCCAAAGTTTTCTTGTAGTCGAAATAATTGTTCTTTATTGATTTATTGTATTCCACTAGCAACTTTCGAGCAACTTTCGATTGCTGCTGGCCACCCTGCCTACTCTTGTTATTTCTTCTACGTGCATCATATTCACATGACTATTGAGACACTATATTTATTTGTGTCCCTGAACTCCTTTTTTTGCTAGTGGAATACAATCAAACCACATATATAGAAATCTGAGCCCTGAAGAAGTCTCGAAAGAGATGAAACGCATTGGCTAAAACAATCATTTGTGATCATTGGATTTTAAACATCTGAATACATTAACTAAATAAAGAACAATTATTTCGACTACAAGAAAACTTTGGACCTGCTTCTTCTACTATCCGTCATGGATGTTTTATGTTTCAATAAATTGCAATGAGATTTCTCAATTGATGGGTGCTAATTCCAATTGTTGTTTTTAATTTTGGCTGAAATGATGCTGGTAGACAGCTATTACAATTGCAAAACCTAGAGCCACCCACACATCTTTTAGTGTACAATGGATGTGTGCATTTTATAAATGTACTCTTTCGGACTACGAAATACCCTGTCCTTTGTGACCAACATATCATAAAAGTGAACTCATGTGAAATAACAAATTCAGAGCAGATTTGCTGTCACCAGAGAAACTTGACACTAGTGACTGTTCATTGCAAAGCTCGCAGATGCAGCTTCTAACTACAGCTCAACTTTGGCATGTTCTCAAATTTGAGATGTCATCAGTGATGTCACTGACCATCTCATGAGTGATGTACTATGTGATGTCATCAGAGGGGCATTGGGGGGGCTCGAGTTATAGTGACCTCAACTAACTATAACGGCTGAATTTCTCTGGTTTTGTATGAGTGAAATATCCAACTAACTATAACGGCCCTGAAACCTAGGGTTTTTCAGTGAATTTCTAAGGTTTTTTTAGATGCTAATTACTAACTATAACGTCCCTGAAACCTGTGTTTTTGTTCCAGAGAATACATATATATAAAGAAGAAGTTAATTTTATTGTTTAAGCCAAGCAAATAGTATGTATGTATGTATTGGCATACTTGTATAGCGCAAAAAAACTGTCACCCGACGGACATCCTGGAACTTAGACTGTTATGACACATACATGATGTTTCTGGCAACTGAACCATTTACATTATTCTAGGGAACAAGTGTGTTTTTAAGGCTTTTTTAAAGGAAGAGAAGTCTTCCAAACCCCTCAGACCTAGCGGAAGGGAATTCCACAGTCTTGCTGCGGTGAACCTAAAAGATCAACCACCCATCCGGGACCTCAAAATCTTGGGCACTACTACCAAGTAGGCCGAGGCCGAACGGAGTGATCTGGACGGGGTGTACCAAGAGAATAGATCCTGCAGAGGGGACGGACCTTGTCCGTGAAAAGCCCTAAATACCAAACACAAAGCTTTAAAGTCAATCCTCTGAGGGACTGGCAGCCAGTGAAGGTCCCTAAGTGCCGTGGCAGAGGAGTCCAAGCATCGGCGCGAAAGTGCTAGTTTGGCGGCGAAATTCTGTACGTGCTGCAATTTTCCCACCAAAGTAGCAGGCGCCCCCAGAAGTAGCGCGTTACAGTAGTCAAGCCTACTTAAAATTATGCTCCGCACTACCTCAGGTCTAGCCTGTACAGGGAGCATGGGTAAGATCTTCCGCAGCGAGCAGAGTAGTGCCATACAAGAGGCCACCGTTTTATTTACTGATACATCCAGCTGCAGGCTGGAACTGAACATCACCCCCAGGTTTCGAACGGATTCAGCAGGCAAACTGGTACCTTGAAAGTCAGGCAGCCAAAAATCCTGTGGAAGAGGCCTAGGGGTACGGTCCAAGGAACAATGTAGCACCTCGGTTTTGGAGCTGTTAAATTGCAGGGAGTTGTTACCCAGCCATTCTGCCGTGGTGCTCATACAGCGATGGAAGACCTCCTGTGACACAGCCTCCTTACCCTCAAACGAGAAGATAAGTTGGGTGTCGTCGGCATAATTGGTGACTGCTATGCCAAAAGATTTTATCAGCTTGATCAGGGGGCGGTGGTAGAGATTGAATAGGATGGGGCTAATGGCCGACCCTTGAGGTACGCCCTGTCCAACCCTCCTGATGTTCGATTTAAAGGGTGGCAGGGCTACTACCTGGTGCCTGTTGTCAAGATAAGACACCAGCCAATCAAGGGCCAGGCCCGATACCCCAACCTCCGCCAGTCTCCTGATCAGGATCGCATGGCTGACTGTATCGAACGCGGCCGACATATCGAGCAGCACTAAAAAGGCTGCTCGACCCTGGTCGGCACGCGTCCGAAGGTCATCAAGAACAGTCACCAGTGCCGATTCTGTCCCATGGGCTGATCTAAAGCCAAACTGAACCACATCCAAGCAATCAGTGGTCTCAAAGAAGTTGGAAAGATGTTTTGTGGTCAGTTTCTCAAGAATTTTTATTGGAAATGGCAACAGGGAAATAGGCCTATAGTTAGCTGGGCAAACGGGATCCAGGTTTTCCTTCTTTGGCAGTGGGGAGACCACAGCCAGTTTCCAGCAGTCCGGGACCCGTGCCGACCTAAGGGACTGACAGCAAATGGAAAAAAGCGGGGGGAAAAGCTCTTCCCGGAACAGTTTCCAGAATTTAGGTGGAAGAGGATTAAGCGGCGAGCCCGAGGACACCCCGTCAGCCAGCCCGCAGAAGTCCTCAAAGTACGGCAGGGGGAAGTTGTTCAACCCGGCTAGTTTGGCACCATCCTTCATGGTCTCAGTCAAAATGGAATAATGCGCGGATTGAGGGACAGGGCTAGATGACGAGGCAAGATTGTTTAAGATGGTGGCGATCTTGTCCTCAAAGGCCTGTGCCAGTGAGTCGCAAAGAGCTTGAGAGGCCGGGATGTCATTTATAGTGCAGGCTGGGTGGGCCAGGTCTTTAACGATCTTAAATAAGGCCTGAGACTTGTTTGCAGCTGCCTTCAGCGATTCTTCTAGGAAACTGGCTTTGGCCAGCTTAATCTGGACTTTATAGGTCACCAATGCCTGTTTAAAGAGGACTCTGTCTGATTCCAGGTACTGCTTCCTCCAGGCGCGCTCCACCTGTTTGCACTGGAGCTTGAGCTGCCGAAGTTCTCCTGTGTACCATGGCATAGCCAGATTAGTCCTAACTCTAATTTTACGCAACGGGGCCAAAGAGTCCAGAGAAGCCAGAATTCGCTGACAAAGGATCTCATAGCTCACGTCCACACTGTTTCCCAAGATGAAGCCGTCCAAAAGCAAAGTAGGTAGGGTAGATTGTTTAAGGAGTTTAGACCATTGTCTACCCATCTTAGTGACTCCCACACTACCTTTCTTTACTATAGCGGCTGTAAGTGAGAGAGAGAAAAGGACGAGCGCATGGTCCGTCCAGCACTGAGGTAGGACCTCCCGCAGAGTCGTATGACATACGTCGGCGAAGAGCAGATCCAGGGTATGACCCTTTGAGTGGGTTTGAGATAGTACGAGCTGCTGTAACTCGATGTTGCGGCAGGCCTGGACCAGCTCTACGAAAGCTGAGTTCGTCGGTCCTTCCGGCCATAGATTGAAATCCCCTAACACCATCAGCCTGGTGTGAGAATGGGATAGATCATAAATTAGGTCTATAAGCTCGGGCACAGCAGATAGCGTGTTAGCCGGGGGTCTGTAACATAGCAGACCAGTGTGTAATACACCTCCCTGACCCTTAAGGGAAAAGCCCAGCAGTTCACATCCAGAAAAAGCCTTGATGTTAAGCTGGGAGAAATCTAACGTCTCCCTAAAGATTAGCCCGACTCCACCTCCTCTAGCCCCCACCCGAGGATTGTGTATTATTTTAAAGTCGGGGGGGCAGGCTGTCCCCAGTTCCACCGAACTGTTCGCTCTGGTCCAGGTCTCTGTCATGAAGAGTACGTCTAGATTGTGAGACTCAATGAGTAGCGCAATTTCTTCACAGTGCTTGCTGAGAGATCTCACGTTCAGCAGGCCACAGGACAAAGAGTCTGGGTGGTTACAGATAGTATTAGCTTACAACTAGGGATAGTGCCGAGATTCAGGCTTACAAGTTCGTCATGGGAATATGATAATGCGGCTCGATGCAGAGAGGCAAAGTTTCCGGCACCCGGCGCATCCTGTGCGCGACCTCCGGCGCTCCGCCGGCGCGCCCGCTGTGCGCCTACGCTGCGCGCTTTAGGATCAGCCATCTTATATAGCCGTACACACGGGAGTCCTGCAATGAAATCACTGGCCCCCCAACCAAGATGGCGCCTGCTATTCGGCACTCCCTGGTTCCCTCACCTAATATGGCGGCTACAATCACCGCGACGCGATGTCCCCACAAGCCCAAGGTGCCCTGATGCGCTCTGAGTCCCGCAAAGTGCGGGGTGAGGTCCAATTATGGTGCAGGTGAGAAGCTAATCTAAGTATTGCCCCCCAATTACGAGCAAGGAAAGGTTGCGCCTAGCGCCAAAGATCGTCAGCGCGAACGCGCAGTAGAACAAGTGATTTTTAAAATAGTTAAAACGAGCAATGCAGCAACAAGTACTTCAGCGCGCGGTGGTCAAATTAGTCTGACCTGTCGATAGAAAGGCTCCGCTTTTAAACCCCTTCTCAGACACGGGAGTCCTGCAATGAAATCACTGGCTCCCCAACCAAGATGGCGCCTGCTATTCGGCACTCCCTGGTTCCCTCACCTAAGATGGCGGCTACAATAACCGCGACGCGTAGCCCCACGAGCCCAAGGTGCTCTGAAGCGCTCTAAGTTCCGCAAAGTGCGGGGTGAGGTCCAATTATGGTGCAGGTGGAGAAGCTAATCTAAGTATTGCCCCCCAATAACGAGCAAGGAAAGGTTGCGCCTAGCGCCAAAGATCGTCAGCGTGAACGCGCAGTAGAACAAGTGATTTTTAAAATAGTTAAAACGAATAGTGCCATAATGTGTTTCATAATATATATTATAGATATTACCTACTGGCAGTCGCCAGTAGGTAGTTATAGTTAGGACCTATTTCCCAAAGGAAAAGTGCTTTTTGTTAACCTGCCTATAACTTTGGCACGGTTTGACAAATCTTCACAAAATGTTTGAAATAAAAGTGTGCCTCTGATTCTAGTTGTGCATCGAAAGCTTCGAGGTGAACCGTGAAGCGGGTGTGGAGAATAATGAGGATTTCCCATGTTAATTCCTATTGATATTTTAGACACAACAGCCTGAACCGCTGAACGGAAATACATCAAATTTGGCAGAAAGGAAACTCTTGGTCTAGTAAGAGACCTTTTTGTTATTTGGTGTAAATCTGTCCAGTAATCTTGGAGATATTAAAGAAAATCCAAATTTGTATATATCTGGTTGTGAAGTATTTGCAAATAATTTGTATGTCAACAGAATGCCATGATTGACTGGTCTCAACCTGTGTAGAAAGTTGAGGCCACCATTTTAAGTAATAGAACGTGCTCCCCTGGGCTGAAACTAAAGATGATAGAAGGTATTAGGGGTAATGGTAGAGGTATCCTGACACCATGGCTGCATTATAGGGGTGATTCAGAGACCAGTTATGTGTAAAATACATTGCAAAATGGTTTGTTTTCCCCATTTGAGATATTCGTGAATTTGTTGCCATGCTCAGCACAGCCCCCTGTGTATAGTTGCGACTACTTTGAGCATATAATCACAAAACATTCACACCCACTCACAGATGCACTCAGACACTCACACACCCAATCACAGACCCACTCAGAGACTCATGCAGCCATTCCCAGATCCACTCGGATCTTTATACACCTACTCACAAACCCACTCAGGAACTCATTCACAGACTCACTCAGAGACTCAGGTACCCACTCATAGACCCACTCAGATACTCACGCACCCCCTCACAGACCATCTCAGACACTCACAGATCCACTCTCAGATCACTGATGATATAGCTCAAATAACATCACTGATAAAAATCATCCAGTGAGTGTGTTTTGTAAGCATTTCAGAGAATTAAAGACATTTGGTAAGCTACAGCATAACTTAAATTAATATTCTTTTTGTATTAGCAATTAGTCAAACTATTACTTACATATATCATCTGAGTGGTTGTGTAATGAAAAACAAATTTAAGAGTTTTTCACTACCAGGACATGTAAAGCATTAAAGTACATGCCCAACTTTTTAAATATAATGCACCCTGCCCCCTTGACTGTCCAGGGCCTACCCTAGGAGTGACTTATATGAATTAAAATGGAAGGTTTGGGCCTAGCAAATGCTTTATTTTGTCAGGTCGAAATGGCAGTTTAAAACTGCACCAACAGGCTGCAATGGCAAGCCTCAGATATGCTTGCAAGGCTACTTAAGTGGGTAGCACACATAGTGCTGCAGGCGCACTAGTAGCATTTCATTTACAGGCCCGGGATGCATGTTTGGCACACTTACTAAGGACTTTTAAGTAAACTAAGTATGCTAATTGGGAATAAGCCAATGTTACCATGTTTTAATGAGGGAGCCCATCCACCTTGTCACTGGTTAGCAGTGGTAAAGTACACAGAGTCATCAGGACAGCAAAAATGAAGGAGAAAGGCAAAACATTTGGGGAAAGACCACCCTAAGGCTGACAAGTCTAACAGTAAAGTAAGATATTATTTCCAGTCCTAACTATAACGTCACTTTAACCTTTTGTTTTTTGACTGGAAGTCTGTCTTTTATTTTTACATAAATTAACAATATAAAGGGATGCAATTTTAAATAAGGCAGACCTAATAGCTTTGTCGAAGGGACAGAACACCAAAATATAAAAGGCTGGTCTATTGGCTTTAGCAAGGGGTCAACACATCAGCCAATGTAAACCAATCACCACTGTCATTTTCATTAATCATATTCCTAAGTAATCTTTATAAATACACACATAACAATGTACAATAATTATTGTCATAAAAATAGATAAAATCAAGCACTTCTATTCAAAACCAATAACTTGTGTTTAAGTCTTTATTTAACACTGTTCAGGCCACAAAATACAGTCATAAAACCGACCACACGGGTGGGTACAGCATACAGTCCCAGCTCAGAGTGTTCTAAAAACAAATCTTAAGCTCTCTAGAGGTCATGCGTTCTATGACCCAGGGGACTTATAGTATTGTTTTTAAGTTTCCTGGTGGGCTGCTGTTATCTTTGCAGCCCCCTGCCACACTTTTGTAAATTGTTGGTGGTGCGCCGCCACTCCTTGTGGCACCTCAACAACTAAACTATATTAAAAAATGACCATGCAGGGCATTATGGGGCACTCTCAGGAGGGAGCAGAGAATATTAATGAGTGGCCTCAACTTTTCTTTTTTTTCCTAGGGTGCACCGATCCCACCGTGGGGTGAGAGCAAAACTTTATTCCTTCCTGTGAGAGTGGATTTCAGGAAATAGGTTTTTCTTCCAGTTTGCTCTCTCCGGGGCAGTGACTAAGACAGTGTTCTGGAGGATGCCGGGTCTGCCGGGTACACTGGATCAATTGGGGCACTGGGAATGGGGTACCCGAGGTCATCCCATGGCTTAGTGTGGGGGAGACCCATGCCCCCTCACCAAATAACGCATCAGGCCCTGGGAATGGAGTCTCAGAAATGGGAGACCTCATGCACACCTCACCATAATTAAGTTTAAAAATCAGTCTGGCCCTGGGAGATGTGCCCCTCAGGCCATTTAATGGCTCCGGGAGGGTGGCTGCAAGACTCCCTTCCCATAATTAAGTTTGCAAATCAGCACAGGCCCTGGGATATGGGGCCTATGGGGCTTTATACTTGCTCAGGGAAGGGGCCTGAATGCCACTTACACTCACAAATATGCATGCCGAACCCTGGGACCTGGTCCACCGATGGGAATTGGAATTGAAAAAAATCTGTATTTTGCCTCGGTGTGGTAGATCCCCACAGTGTTTCCGTACTCTGACCCCCTATATGCAATTTTTATATTTATTTAGGACACATTTTATATACCTGGAAATGGTCCCTGGGGCTGACAATCTCGGTGCAAAGTGTATGAAATGAAGTCTCCTTTGATGCTGAGGTACCCTGGGGGCCAAGAACCCCCTCCTCTTACCACTAGTAAGACCCACAGAGCGGATTGCTGAGAGCTCGTCAGAGGCCCTACCTCTTTCTCCACCCCTCTGTAAACTCGTCTCCTGGTGCACTACTCGTTGGGGGATAAAGTCCTCTTGGATGCTAAGGGTCCTTGGGTGCAAATAACCCCTTCTGATACCACCAGTAAGTCCCACACAATGGAATTAATGAGAGCCCGTCGGAGGCCTGTCCCCTTTTTCCACCACTCTTTAAACTCGTCTCTCGGCAAACTACTCATTGAGGGATGGAGTGTCCTTGGATGCTGAGGGTCCTTGGGGGAGAAGAACTCCTCCTGTTACCACCAGTAAGTCCCACACAGCGGGATTGTTAGGAGTTCGTCTGAGGCCCCACCCACTTTGTCCACCACTCTGCAAGTGTCCCTTCTGGTGCACTACTCACTGGGGGATGAATCCAGTTTGGATGCTGAGGGTCCTTGGGGGCTAAGAACCCCTTTGTTTATCACCAGTAACCACACAGATTACTGAGAGCTCATCGGAGGAGATGTCAATGTCATTGTTTTTTTTTTAAAACATAGTTAATCTGTTATAACCAAAGCTAACAATACCTTCATTTTAACCTTTTTTTGTGAATGTTTATTTTACCACATACAACAGTTCATTGCGCCTACCCAACCATGAGCAGCCAGCCCCTACTGTGCATGGCTACTGTGCAGACACTGTGGGGCTGGCCACAAGGACTAGCCTGTAGTCAGGCCCTCTACCCAACTATTCCTGGGCAGTTGTCCACAATAAGTCTGGCCTTTGGCCATCCACAAAGAGAGTGGGCCTTAATGCTGGGCCTTTGGTGAGACACAATATACAACCCTCTCCAGAAATCCAACCCCTCTGCACACAGACTTTAGCTAAGCATAACAAGGGTTGGCCACAGGTGGCCAGGCCCTACGACCAACTTGTAATGCGTGGCCAGACCCCACTGCCTAATGCCTTCGGCAGTGTGTAGTAAGGGTTGGCCTTTGGGTCTCATCTCACTGTGGACAGCCAATGTACAATATACATGACTGTTGTCAGCAGGGGCTAGCTACTGAGACTATGGACAGACCTTGAATGGATTTCTAAACCACATACTGCAAGGCACTTCTTTGAATAATGTTCGATTTACTTGTGCAAGTTTGGTGAAAATCCATTCAACCCCTTTTTCTGTATTAAAGATCAAAGAATCCTATGGGAGATAAAATTGGAAATGTCACATCCGGGAGCCCCTTCTTTTAAACTTCTGCTTACCAGATCTCTATAAAACGTGCCATAAAGTACCTAAAGTGGATGTTCTTTTTTTGAAAGGTTTTGAGTAGAGTGCTGCCACTGAAGTAAATATATATATATATATATATATATATATATACACATATATATATATATATATATATATATATATATATTTATATATATATATATATATGTATATATATATATATATATATATATTGTTTCGAAACCTGCTCCTTCCAATCTCGTTTCCCGAACTTAAAAGCAGGCACGGACCACGTTTCTGTGCAAAGTTGTTTGTTTATTCCAAAATTAGTCGGCCATGGCGTGTTTCAGTCCGTCCTGGACCTTGATCAAATGACAACGCTCCGTGGCTTCAACCACCATTTTATATATTTTTTAAAGTGACAGTGCTTAGTGCAACAAACAGCATTCACCACAGCGAATTTATAGACAGCAAAGACATACTTGTTATAATGTTCCTTCTGAATATTTGTTCCTATACAAATGAATAGAACAATATATAAATATATAAATATTTAAATATACATGAGCAGGCCTTAATAATTATATAAATACACTAGCAGCCCGTCCCGACCTTGTCCGGGTGCTTTTAGGCTTCCCCCAACCCCCGCCTGCCCCGACATTGCCCAGCAGCCTGTGCCCCCGCCCGCCCCGTCCCCCGCCTGTCGCGACCCTCGCGTAGCCTGAGTCAATCCCCATCCCCCGCCTTCCCCGACCCTCGCCTGCCCCGACATTGCCTTTTGGCCGTTCCCCGCCTGCAGCCCGTGCCCCCGCCCGCCCCGTCCCCCGCCTGCCACCTGGCCCGACCCTCGTGTGGCCTGAGTGAATCCCCGTCCCCGTACCCCGGCTTCCCCGACCCCCGCCTGCCCCGACATTGCCTTTTGGCCGTTCCCCGCCTGCAGCCCGACACCCGCCTGCTTACCTTTTCCGACGCTCATCGCCGTTCTGCTCCTCACCGCTTGTACGCCGCCGCTCCTCCCCCGCACCATGTCCGCCTCTCCGTGCTGCTCTTCACGTGACCGCTCCTCCCCCGCGCCATGGCCGGAGCTCCTCTGACGCCGCTCCTCGACGTGAGCACGCACGTCGCGGCCGGCGCTACTTTGGGGGGGACTACTTTTTTTTAAATATAAATTTTTTAATTAAGGTTTATTTTTAAACTTTATCTAGCCTATAACCATCTACACACCCTGACGATTTCTACGGTGTATCGGGTGTGTAGATTGGCGCAGTGGTTCTGGAGTTTACCCGCCTCAAAGCCTGAAACTTTCTCCTTTATTATAGTAGTATAGATAAAAATATAATTTAAGTCAATAAATACGTATTTAAACATGTAAAAGGACCCGTTTTATTAAAAGAAACCTACTATAACATCCGGTACAGCAAACAATGTAAGCTAAAATGTTCATTGCTTTTTATTGTGTCACAATATAGTTGCCTAAATGCAGTGACATATTTAGTAAGGCTGTATGTTTTTCATGATAAAATATCACTCTTGGCTTGGAAGGTCATCATAGGATTTGTGTGGGTGCTGTTTTATCCCTTGAACCAAGTGTGTAAATGGTGCTCAAAAGCAATTACTTGACCCTTAATAGGGGTTGGACCTATTGAGTGACCTAAATTTGTGCAAAAATCGCAATAACGTTTTTATATTGCCACCCTATGTGAAAAAAAGTGCAAGTGCAAGTGAAGACTAAAAATGGTTTCAGGTCAAGCGGCGGTCTGGGATGACTAGATTGTATAGTTCCCTTTAAAAAATATTTTATTTAACATCTTTTCAAGGCTATTTCAGTTTTTAGAACCAAGTATAGATATATGGTTACATATTTCAGTAGAGATATTAATTGTCTGCAGATTAGTGAACCTAGAGAGGGCGTAGGACGGAACTCCTTAAATGCAAGTGTATAGGTCTACTGTGTTGTTAAGACCTCCCGGAATCTTGCTGTCGAGATCTATTATATATCTCGTTTCTAGTTTACGCAAGATGCCTTCCCGATCCCCTCTTCTTCTATTTTTGGGAACTGAGTCTATAAGGTAATATGGTAAAAATTGCAGATCGCTATTATGTATTTCCTGGAAATATCTAGCGACTGGATAGGTAGGGCCTTTATTGGTTATGGCTCTAAGGTGTTGCAATATGCGTTTACTAGCAGGGAGTTTGGTGCTACCCACATATTTGAGTTTGAATGTACATTCCAGAATGTAGATAGCATAGTCTGTTTTGCAATGCAAAGCTCGACGTATTTTTATCTCCCTGTCGCTGAAGGGTGTCTTGTAGGTTTTCATATTAATACCATATTGGCATGCCCTACAATTCTTACATTTGACAAACCCTTGTCTTTCTTTGTGTGAGCCAAGTCTGGGTTTCCACTACTTCAGGACTGCTTGTCACTAAGGTGCTGCTCATAGAAGCAGCCTTCCTATAGGTTACACCCAGTGTTTTCGGTAAGAACCCTCCTATCATTGGATCATCAAGCAGAATCGGCCAATTGCATTGAACTATATTTCTGATGGTCTTGTGTTGCAAGTTATATGTTGTGATTAAACACAATTGTTGTGCTTTCTCTTCTTTTTTCGAATTACTAGACTCAGGTTTTAGAAGAGTCTCCCTCTCTAACCTCATGGTTTTTGCTATGGCTCCATCTACTGTTTTTTTACTGTAACCCCTAGCTAAGAATCTATTTTTGCTCTCCAATTGTGTCTTCTGTAAATCGATTGGATTACTGCAAATGCGTTTTATTCTCAACATTTCTCCGTAGGGGATACTGTTAACCAAGTGTCTTGGGTGGAAACTCCTTGAGTGAAGCACTGAGTTTCCTGCTGTTATCTTTCTGAAAAGTTTCGTTTCTAGCCTGTTATTTTTGACAAAAACTTCCACATCTAGAAAATTATTACTTTGACTATCAATTGTTGCCGTAAAACTCAAATTAATGTCATTGTTGTTGATACTGTGGACAAACTCCTGGGCTTCATTGATTGGACCATCCCAAACCACAAAAATATCATCAATATATCAGAGGAATGCTCTTACATTTTTGTCCATTGTTGTCTTGTGTGTTACGTTGAGGACCAGCTCCTCCCACCAGCCCATGTGTAAAGACCATTTTATCAAAAAGGAAGACATTGTTATTTAGACAAAACTTGGTTAAATCACTTAACATTGTGTCATGGGCAGAGAGTCTTGGCTTGCGTTTTACTGAGAAAAAATTCCAAAGCCCTTATACCATCTCTATCTCTTATACTGGTGTAAAGAGACACCACGTCTAGAGACATTAGAAGATAACTGTCTTTCCATGTAAAGTTGTCACTTTTACCCAAAAAGTCACTAGTATCTCTAATATACGAAGGTGAAGAATGCACAAGTTGCTGTTAAAAATAGTCTATGTATCTGCTGGCATTTTCCAATAGGTTATTCTGTGCCGAGATGATCGGTCGTCCAGGAGGGTTCAATATGTCTTTATGAATCTTTTGAATAAAATAAATGTTTGGTACCGGTGGATTCTCTTTACGAATAAACGTATATTCTTCCATTGTTAAAATTTCCGCACTCTTCCATGCCAGCACTTCCATAGAAGTCGTCCTCTATTGCCTTTAAGGCTCCCCAATTACTGATTTTGTAGCATTCTCTATCATTGAGTTGTGATAGTGCCTCTTTCATATATTTATTCTGTCCCACAGCACAATGTTGCCTCCTTTGTCGGCATTCCTTACAATTACATTTTTGTTTCTTTGTATTTTAGTCATTAGCTCTTTGTATTTCCTATCTTTAGGATGTCATTTCCGTTTGCTTTGCAATATTTTGTAGTTGAGTTCATTAATAACTTGTTCATTGAAAATCTCAATAATGTCTCTGGTCATTATGGGATTGAAGGTAGATTTCCTTTTAAAATGGGTCTTTTTTCTGTCTGGTAAGTCCTCTGTTGTTGGTGACAGGACTATTGAAATTGGTTTCCTAATATTTTGATGGTCCTGTTGTTGGTTCATATGATCTGCTGACTCAATAGAACTTGTCATTTGTATTTCCACAATGTTTCTAGTAGGGTTGAATCCCCTGTTTGGGACATTTCTCTTAGATCTTTTTCACTCCTATTAGTTTCCACCATCTCAGTTTCTTTTATGTTCTTTTTATCTTTTGCGAGCGCATGGTACTTTTTCAGTTTCAATTTCCTTATAAATCTGTATATATGTATATATATGCATGTGTGTGTGTGTGTGTGAAAATTTCAGTGACAACATAGCGTTTTAAACATCCAAAATCACTGAAATTCACCAGTTGAGATTTAGATATTCTGCAGTCAATACTGTTACTGTAGCAGAGTCATATTAAAAGCTCAATTTTGTTCTCTAATCTTGTTCTGTAATGTAAGGGGATTCAGAAAGGCATGTAAGAGTTTATAAAAAATGGTACTACAGGAGTAGTCTTTTATGCTTTTATGGACACTTATATGCGTTTTTTGTAATCGGCCCCAAAAACTTCGACTGTCTAATAGTAAAAGTGTAACAAGGTCACAGTAATTTCTAGTATTACTTGTTCTCTGAATATTCCAGTTTATTCTCATTTTACATGGGTTGGGGTAAAATCACAATGGGATGTAAGAGTACACATAAGAGTACTAATTGATGTACTCTAAAATGCCATTGCGAACAGGCCCACAGACTCTGAAATACCTCAAGGCTATAAAACAAATACATCAGGGAAATCATACAACGAATTGCCATTTCTATGTCATTCACAGTTACATCTTCTGCAACCTACCTCTGCTTCCTTACCTGATGCATTAAAAAAGCGTAGGGGCATATTATCAAGAACTGCGATAATATTTTCGCCACTTTAGTGGCAGGAAACTGCCGCTAAAACGTCGATAATGGGCTTGATAATACGTCCTTGTGAATTTCCATAGCAGCCCAGGTTCTGGTGTTAACCTGGGCTGCTATGGGAATTCAAAAGGGCATAATATCAAGCCCATTATCGCCGTTTTAGCGGCAGTTTCCTGACGCTAAAGCGGCGATAATTTTATTGTAGTTCTTTATAATATGCCCCGTAAGCCTTTATCTCTATGAGGTATCTTAAGATTTGCTGGTCGCTTAACCTGATCTTGCTTACCCACACTGACAACACATTCCAAATGCCCTCAAAAGCTTTTGTCCTTGTTTGGTCAGTTGAATATTATTAGGACTCTTGATTCTATTGTGTTTTTTCATAACGTTACAATACTGAGATTGGAGCTTCTGTTGGTTATTTTGAGTTTAAAAGATGTGGACACCCGCCCCAAAAATTGGTGAATGTCCTTTCCGTCGTTTTTAGAGTCGCTAGCCATGTATACACTCTAAAAAGGCACTGCAAATCTACACAAATATTTCACTATTCTGGGGTAAGACATAAAAAACAGAAATGATTACAATAAACATTTCAGGTCCCTCCCTTTCACCTCGACTGGAAACGTGTTCGCGTACCTACTTCTGCCCTCAACCATTAATTTTTGGGAATTGGGAACTGAGCCCTCACTGGCAAGTGATATCACTGAAGAATGATACACTGGGGTAATTGAAGCCATTCTTAAGGATCCCCCTTCCTGAGAAATTCACACTGGAGTAATTAATTCCATTTATTTCTGGTGTCAGTGTAAGAATATTGGCACCTACCAGAATGACTTCAGGGCTCCCTTGAACGAAGGCCATTTAAGGTTGATGCTTCAATTGGCACAGCAGGAGTAGTGGCACCAGTGCCCAGAGGCCTGAGGGGTCCAGTGAACCATCATTATTGCTGTATTTCATGCTTTAAACATCGTCCAGGGAGGCCATTTTCTTTCTTGCACTAGGTCCAAGGACACACTGCCCTTGAGGCCATTCCTAAATCCCCCTTTAAAAACGTACCTTTATCCATAGTAACATTAAACCACTATAGAGCAGCATGGACAGTAAGCGCCATATTTGCTTTATACATCTGAATAAGTGGGATATCTAATCTGTTTTACCTCTCGGTCCCATAGATATGCGTGCACAGAAAACATAAACGCAACAGTCTGGTTTTCTCACAGAGCATGCAAAGATCCACAAGCAGCATTATTCGCACAGAGATCATATATACAGGCAACGAGCAGTATGCAAGCATGCTCACATAAACACATGTATGCGCTCCATATATATATATTGAGTGTACATTTCTGACTGTATTTGATATCAGTATGTATGTTCTCTTTGCATGAATATCTTACCTGTAGTGTTTCGGTTAAAGTGTGCACTCTAGGAAAGTCGGCTGCTGACTTTGTCAATGCTTGTTTTAGCTAGCCCCTGCCTACAACCTGGCCAAGAATAATACAACAAACTGAGGTAATTCATATTATTTGAGTCCAAGCGTAATAAACTAATAAACGGAAAACAAAGTGCCAAATAATTAAATTGGCAGCATATTAATTTTCCAGGGACTGACTATTATGTAATTGAAAACTGAAAGGTTAGTCCTGCATTCGTTGCATAACCCCTGTTGAGGTCACCTTTTCAGCTTTCAGAAATGTTTGTTTTAAATTGGCAAATCAAGTACACATTTGGTTTGTGAAATCCTAAAAGCAATTGGAAAAAAACTAAGATTTGTTCCCACTTATATCTTATGAAGCTCAGATTATCATGCCTTCTAGCGCAGTTTTTTTTTCATCATAACCGTTGTTCAGCTTTTTCAAACACTAAGGATTATGCCCTTAAGGTATTTGTCTATATAATAGGTTAATTCTGATATTCATCCACCAATATATGATCACATCTGTGAATCATAGACTTAGTCCTGCAGAATAGTCGTTTTCTGCATATTCTGGGAGTCTTTAGAAAAGAAGCATATGCCAGGAAAAATACACAAATCTTAACAAAGGTGTACTCCTTCACCTGTCTGGAGAAGGGTTTGCTGAAATATGCATTTGCATATTTTTATTTGATTATGGGTGTTACGGACTTGGTCCCACCCATATGTAAATGTATTCCAAAATGTGTGCCACTGAGTATAGCTACACAAATAGCTTGGAATGTTGATGACTATCACATAAACCATGAATTTTAGGAAGTAAACTAAATTCTGGATGGCCAGCCGCCTGCCACCCTTCCTCACGAACATCCCTGTTCCCACTTATACCCCTTAATAAATGAGTGTAGACACACTACTTGGAACACTTTCCATGGCTGTGTATCAAATTTGTCGGTGTCATTTAATGTATTAGAATCAGCAATTTGCGTCCACTGAAAACACGTTTTTCAGGATATTGGTAAGCATTAATTTCGATTGTCAAGATCAGTGTAAGGTCAAAGCCTGACTGGTTAGTCTGTAGTAAGTTGAGGCGATCCATGTGGCTTGCGGGTCGATGAAGGGAACTGTCATTTGTCATGTTGTTTATGTGTCATAGATAGTTTTGAGGCTGCCGGCTTTGAAGCTTGAGAAAGAGTTAATGATGTTTTTGTTAAGGGCAAGTCATTTGGAAAGAGTGCTTAGTAATACATGAATGAGGATGGTATTAGGTTATTGCTGTTGCAGCATAAGCTCCATGTTGCTGAAGTTTGACAGGAATGTTGCATTGGGGCTTAGAGGGACTGGGTGCACAGGCACTATGAAATGTGTTAAGTTCCAATTTGTTTTGACTGTGTCAATACTAATAACGAGGTAGCTGTTGAGTTCTGTATGGAGTGGGTAGTGGAGCATGGTGGGATTGGGTTTGTGCAATGTTTGACTGCTTCAATGAGTGATTTCTGTACATTCTCTGCTGCAACTGTGATCTTGGTCTAATCGTCAAATTTAGGTTAAAAAAATAGGAAATTGCAACAACACATTATACAACATTAGGGACCTCACTAAGAGGTGTAGGTCGCAGGGGTCCCTCACTCTGTGCAAGGTGCATTTGCAAACAGTACTGGAGAATGAGCTCCTGGAAAAAGAACAATATCAGTTCTCCAGTCCCAACTGCAGGTTGTACTCAAAGCAGAGCAGCTGACTCCGGGCGTGGGACTTAACACTCAATCCCCAGTGCTGGTGGCAGCTCAGTTCAGCATCATGTGACTATCGGCAATAGCTCACTTAATCTCCCCGATGGCCCCCAGCGCCTGGGTACCATTAGAGGTGATAAATTCACGTTTTACAAAATGGTGAATTCAATTCAATGCCATTCAAAAAGAGGGACTACAAGTCCTACTCTGAGTATCGTTTTGTCCCAGAAGACCTTGGTTTTCCCTACTGCAGAAAACTAACCACACAATAATGTTAGTGTTTTGCCCAAGTAATTTATTACAACTACTTTCCGCATATATTCAAGAAGCAAGTCACAGATTTCATCTGTAAGGTGACTACTATTGTCATGGCTTTATGTGACTCCTAATTTATCGAGTTTTAACACTGCAAAATGTTCCTTCTGTTAATTTGTTCAACATTGACAGGGCCTAAACTGGTAAGGGGTCTAGAAAAACGGCCATATGTTTGTTGCAATGCTTCTACCACAGACATAAGACCCATTACCCAGTTCAATCAAACAGCTGGGAATCAATCTATCTTCGCTCTCTCCTACTGTTGTATGGTTCCTACTTTCTCAGTAAGACTGTGCATCTAGGCAACAAAAACTTCAAAACTATATGGGACTAATACCATCAGAATATGTTGACTTAATTCCTGGCTAGTTCACAGTGCGCCACCTGGGACACTAAACTGAAAGGTGACTGGATGGTGTCTGCAACCTCAGAACATGACAATCCTAATTCGTCCAAGGAAATCATGGAAACAGATTCCACTAGTTCGCTAGTAGCTCAGATATGCCCAAAGGGAGAGACAAGAAGTACACATATTAGCATTTCAAACATTTATTGAAGCAATTCTACTCTTGTGTAAAATATGTGCGCTGTAATGATTAATAGAATGGAACAAAACAATGTTACGTGTATTACAAAAATGGTAAACACAATGAATAATTCAACCACTGTGTTTTTGCATTAGATTGTATGAATGCATATAATTGCACTGCCACCTAGCGCTGCCTATCCTACAAAGCATAGGGTATGCAGGTCTGTCAGAATACCCTAAAGTGGTCTAACTCTCCATTTACCTGCAGGCGTGTGTCATCTGGCAGCCAGCCTTAGTGTACAATAGGACGCCGTCCTCTTCAGGATTGTGTTGGAATTTAGCTGGGCTAGAATTCAGTCATGGGGTGACCTTCAACAATCCATCTCCTCTGGTTAAAGAGAGGCTTAGTGCAGCTTACGTAATAACCTGGATCTGAGTCCTGGTAATGTTGTCATTGTTGATTCTATCCACCCAGAGCTGTCTCCAAACAGACAACAAACAACATTTTGGACAGTGTACTAAGTCCTTGTACAGAATATTCTAACGTCAGATAACATGCCTATGAAGAGATGTAACTGTGAGCAAACAATTTCTGAGTACATTATCTCATGAGGTAACACAAACAAATGTGTGTTAAAAGACATTGTCTAAAAAGAGGACAATTTTAAAAGTGAGCATGTAAAATGGAAGTGTTTGTACCCGGAGCATATGCAACATCACAACACTACTACTTCTGTATTGCAAAAAGACTACTTATGGATTAAATTATAATAAATTAGACATTCATATTTATTCATTGATGATATATAAATGTATAGTCACAGTTGACAAGATTTTACTCCAGAAGTTCAGCTGATGAGATTTCTCAAGGCAAGTTATTTTATTGGGATCAGTTATGCTGACATTTCTGCAATAACCTGGATCACCACAATGTATCCATCCCATTTGGAGACTGACAAAATTATGGTCTAATTGCCACCACAGAAATGCCAGTGTAACTGTGATTTGATTCATGTAGCAGGGACAAAGTACTGAGCTGAATTTTCTCAGGTCTCAACATGCGAAAATTTCTTATGACTACTGATCTAGAATCAAATGAAGGATAAGCAACCGAGTGACATTAACAAACTTCAATCTATTTATTTGCAATGCATTGAGCCTTAGCCCATCTTTGGTAGAGAGAGAAAATCTTTATTCCTACTATCATGAGTGGAAGTATCCGGGGTGTTTGGAGCAAGATAGAAGCTTTTAACTAAAACAAAAATATCCACCCTAAAAAAGAAAATACTTTTCCTCCTTCTGAACTGCTACATTGAGTGCATTGACTGAGCTACAGTCTGGGCCACACTCCTTATTAAAGAGCTACTCTCATGCTAGGTAGGATTTGCACCCTTCTTCAGTAAAGGGGTGGTGCTGGGAATTGTACTTTCTCCCAGTCAGTCCCTAGCCCCAATAGTGAGGCAGCGTCTTCTTTGGACTAAGAATGGAATAGACAATCAAGACTGTCAGAGGTCAATGGGGCAGCATCAGCCGAGGTACTGAGATTCACTTAAATTCACAAGTGGAACTAAAGCTACTGTAGTGTGAGATGATGTCATGGAGGCATAGAAACCAAATCTCTGTCCTTAAAGAAGGTGTGAACACCAATTTTAACAAATCCCTGTTCGCCTTGCAACAGACTGCGTTTGACCAATGATATGAAATTCAGTGATCACATCATGTACACTGAGTGAGAGAAACACCTGATTTTATATATATATATATATATATATATATATATATATATATATATATATATATATATATATATATATATATATATTACCTACTGGCGGTCGCCAGTAGGTATATATAGTTAGGATTTTTTTCCTATGGGATTTTTCAAAATTCTATGTTGAATAACTTGGGAGTTGATGGACGGAATTGGCTAAAATTTTCAGGAAAATGGCACGTTTTGTTTCTGAGCGTCCCCTGAAAGTTTGAGGGGGTTTCGTCAAGCGGGGACCGAGAAAAAAGGGGGGTCCCAAAACGTGTTTTTAACATTGAGTTTTCCATAGGGCGGTTGGACTCACTTTTAGCTCGAACGGCTGAATGGATTTCCACAAAACTTGGCAAAATTGTAGGGACTGGTAGCCCGATGTGCCTTTGCTATGTCTCAAGATATATGCTCCAGTGGTTTTTACGAAAATTAACTTTGAAAAATATATATTGGGCTTCATTGGGCTATATATATGTTAGAGCCCAAATGTAGCCCAATGTAGCCCAATGTAGCCCAATGTAGCCCAAAGATGGCCACCAGAGACAAAAAAAAACAAATGTAGCCCAAATATCAGCCAGATGTAGCCCAACTATAGCCCAGTGACAGAATGTCCCAGAGTGTTCTAAAGAACAACTAGAGCGCTAACAGTCTTTCTTATGACAAAAGTATGGCACACCTGAAGTCATCTTGATTGAAATAAAGTGTTAACACTTAAAACATTTAATTTGCAAAGGAACAAAATGAGGGGGGTTTCAGTTTGCCATAGAAATTATGATTAGTGCTGAAGAAAGAAAAATTAGGGCACATTTTGAGTGACTTCTCAAATCCTCTTATATTTCATTAAAGAAATTCTGATATGCAGTCTCCCAAGATGGCCACCAGAGACAAAAGAGCCCAAATGTAACCCAAATATCAGCCAGATGTAGCCCAACTATAGCCGAATGACAGAATGTCCCAGAGTGTTCTAAAGAACAACTAGAACGCTAACAGTCTTACTTATGACAAAAGTATGGCACACCTGAAGTCATCTTGATTGGAATAAAGTGGTAACACTTAATACATTTAATTTGAAAAGGAACAAAATGAGGGGTTTCATTTTGCCATAGAAATGTTATATATATATATATATATATATATCCACACGATCAGGAAGCACAATGAGGAATGCCTCAGGAAGCTTGAAGTAAAAGTTCATTTATTTAGCACTCGAGCACTTGCCAACAGCTCCCAAACACGAAACCACAGGCTCCAATATAGCTGCTCTGCCAGACGCGTTTCCGGATAATAAATCCCTTCATCAGTGGCACAGACGGAAGAAACAACTTCGCTTGCAGTTATAAATACCAGCCCTTGAGGGCGTGGCGTTTCCCAATGTCTCATGGTCTATGTAGTTTATACATTGAGATGTCATCAGTGATGTCATCAGTGATGTCACTGACCATGTCATGAATGATGTAATATGTGACATGATCAGCAGTGGATTGCGGGTGCGCGATATATAGTTAGTGCAACTAACTATATATGCGAGTTTCAATGGTTTTGTGTGAGTAAAATAAGGTTTTGTAAATGCTAATTCCTAACTATATATGGTCTATAACCTATGGTTTTTTCAGTGATATATATATATATATATAGATATATATATATATATATATGTATAGAGATAGATAGATAGATAGATTGATAGATAGATAGATAGATAGATAGATAGATAGATAGATAGATAGATAGATAGATAGATAGATAGATAGATAGATAGATAGATAGATAGATAGATAGATAGATAGATAGATAGATAGATAGATAGATAGATAGATAGATAGATAGATAGATAGATCTACAGTGCTCATGTGAATGCCCAAACCATGGAGGGTGGAGCGTGCAGTCGGCGGAGAGGGCCGACAACCACATTTTTATTCCCAACAAAATGAACGCTCGGGTAAGGCTCCAATGTGCAGTGAAAAAAGTTTTAATGGATAGCCAGTGCAAATGGTACAACACGTTTCGGCTATGAAAAAGCCTTAATTATAGATCAGATTCAGCCCCAGAGGGTAAATGTATTAGGGGTACCAGCATTATGCTGTGGGAAACATAATATAATGAAAGTCAGCCTGATTGGACTTAGACAGAATTTCTCATTTTCAGACCCAGAATATAAAACTATTGCAAACAAGGAAAACAAATTATCATAGGCGCTATCTTGAAACCATATTAATACTATGGTGGATGTCATGTTCTGAGACCCAAGCTCTCGAGTCTGAAATTGGCTTCAAACTAGAAGGTGAAATATGATCTGACAGGATAGAGCACCACAAATATACATATGAGTATATATATGTCTGAATAAATTCAATACACATGATATCAAGAAATTGTCTGAAAACAAAGATATGTGGCTGCAAAGGGGCATATAATGATACAATAAAGACAATCAAATGTATGATTCTCACAAAGCTGGACTCCCCCTGTTCATAAGAAACAAACTACATTCAAGGAGGCACACAAAAAGTCTTATCTGTAAATCGAAGTGCAGCACACCCTAGTGTGTCCAAGAAGAAAAGTGTTAAGGAATCCCAGAAGACAAGTCCATTTCAGCATGCGAGGCTCCACTTGCCCTCCTGCTGTAATTAAACGAGAGAAACATATGTAAAAGTTAAAACCAAAGAACACTCCTATGGGAAAGCTGCAGAGTCAAATAGATAAAAATAGGAATTAAAAATCTCATAAGTGTACCTTGAGTTTTTCTTCTGTGTTCAGTCCTGTAGGACTCTTAAGGCCTAATTATGAGTCTGGCTGTCCGAGGACTGCCTGAATTCATCAGGCGAGGCATTGGCGGTCCAGCCACCGCATCACTGCACCGGCGGTCCGTCCACCCAATTAAAACTTTGGCAGTCAGACCACCATTCCCTATGGTGGGGCAGAAGTCAGGGACTCCGCAATATGCTGGTGGTGCCACTATGGCACCACCATTCATGTTATCAGTTGCAGGACTGCCAGGTTGTTACTCAACGAAATGGCTGTCCTGAAACAGAGAGACCCCTCTGTTGTCCATGTGCATGGGAATGTGTGCAGGGGGCACAACATATATCCCCCTGTGTGCGTGCACCCCATTTCCTGCATAGCATGGACTTTACAGTCCATGCTGTGCAGGAACTGTTTTTGGCATTCCCATTGCGGTGCCCTTTTCAGAGGCACAGCTGTGGGACCGCCATAAAATGCCCTCCAGACACGAGGAAACTTGTAATCTGGCGAGCAGTGTGCACACCGGTTTGGCTGTGCAGGAGCGGGTCGTCGGTGTGGTGGTCCACTCCCGCACCGCCAAACTCGAAATTGTTGTCTAGATCTATTATGTGTCTAGATGCCTTTCTCCGCAATCTAAGTGTTCTATTCCCACCTCTTCTAATAAATGGTACACATTCTATTGCAAAGTATGTCAATTTATTTCTGTCCCCAAAGTGCATTTCATTGAAGTGTCTCACTACTGGATATTGCGGATCACAGTTGTCAATGGCCCACATGTGTTCCAGAAGGCATTTTTTGACAGTGTGTACAGTGCTGCATATGTATCTTCTGTTGCATGAACACTCAAGTATATGGATGACAAATTATAAACTGCATGTGAGAAATTGGGTTATTTTCTTAATTCCTCTACCATAAGGGACCTCATATTCCCTCTGTTCTTGCTGTTCTTACTAGCCTTGCAACAGCTGCAGGGATACAAATCTTCAAGTATTTGATCTTGATTTCCCTTAGTTACTGTGATGTCACTATGTACAAGACAGTTGCTGAGGGAACGTCCCTTACAGTATGTCACACTGGGTAACTCTCTATATGATTTTGTTCAAAACCCATTGCGGATATTTCCTCTCCCTGAACCTGGGCATCATGGCCTTTTCTTCTTTAAGATAGTATTCTGGTGTGTTACAGTTTTTTTGGCTCTTAGTAGTTCTCTGTATGGGATGCTCCATTTGAGGGCATCCGGGTAGTCACTGAGAGCATGCAGGAGACTTTGTCCTTCTGTTGGGTTCCTGTATGAGCTGGTTTGGATCTTATTCTCCTTGATTTCTTTGTGACATCCAAAAATTCAATTATCTCTCTGCTGATGTTGTATGGGAATTTTCAGATTCAGGTTATTTGCTCTGAGACTGTCAACAGATCTAAGGGCTGATCTTTTTCTGACTTTCCAAATAATAAACAGGTTGTCAATGTATCTAAGGTAGAGGATAGCATTTTGCATGTTCTCCAAAGTAGTGAGATCTTTGGACAACTGCTCCTCCCACCAACCAAGGAAGATATTTGCAAAGCAGGGGGTGAAGTAGGTGGCCTTTGCAGTTCTGAGGTGTTGCCTGTAGAGACTGTCATTGAATAGAAAAATGTTGTTTTCTAGACAATACCTAATAAGCTTGGAAGTACTCTAACAAACTGGTCATCAGCTCAGGCTTACTGGCCTCTGAGGAATGTATAACAACACAGTTTATAAGAGACTCTTCTGGTAATTCTGTTTATCATCACAGTTCACTTCCTACGCACTCTCTTGCGGCCACTTTGGGCGGGTGGCAGGCATAGCGACATCATTTTTATTTATATACATTTTTATTTATTGTGTCATCCCAGGCTCAACAACATGGGCCAAGGAACAATATAATTATATATATGGGAATTACTTGGCAAGGGGCGCAACGAACCAGGTGAGCAAATTACATGATGAGCTACAGACTGCTACCGTCAACAACAAACTCTCTGTCGCCCGCTACAGACCTAAACACTATCAAGATCGAAATCCTTAACACTAATTTCAAAGAAACTGGGATTACACCGGAGCCCCCAGTAATTAGCATTACGATAAATGCTGCATTTGCCCAATCTTATCCTCCTTATTGGCTGTAACGCACACCAGTTTCTATTCCCTTGCGATTTTATGGAATTACTGTAATTTTTTAAAAGCACTTAACTAATCCTAGCATTACCAATGATGTTGTTTTGTTTTTTTAAATATATGTTCTATTTGTTTGCAAAGGTTTTAATTTATCATGCAATAAAGTGAATTACTTACTTACTTACTCAATCATACTTGATGATTGTGTAGAGAGAACCTACATCCAATGTCATGAGTAGGAAATCCTCTTTCCATTCCACCGCTTCTAACCTGCCTAGAAAATCTTTAGTATCAGTCCATCAAAAAGAAATCTATATATTTGGAAACATTCTCTGCTACATTGTCACATGAGGACATAATAGGTCTGCCTGGTGGATTAGTGATGTCTTTGTATATTTTAGGGAGCAAGTATAGAACATGAAGTTTGGGAAATTCTTTTTTGAAAAAACAATATTCCTCCCATTCTAATAATTCCTTGTCTTTCCATGTCTTAAGTTTGTCCAAATGTTCTTTCACACTCATATGGTAAGTCTCTTTATCAGTGTTTTCATAACATCTAATATACATATGTTGTCTCATCACTTCTTGTATGTACAAATCCCTAAATAAAATAACAATGTTCCCTCCTTTGCCCACAGGACGGATGATCATATCACCATCATTGGCTATAGAGTTAATCGCTTTCTGTTGTTCTCTGGACAAATTTCACTGTTTGTTGGAAGTGTAAGTAGAATTGTGGGGTGTGTGGGGGGGAAAATTACACTGGTGTGAAACGTTGCTGGGGCATGGACAATCCTACACAATACCCAGGTCATCTAGGAAAGCTATCAGGTAAAAATTCCCTATATCTTCTTGTTGATTGTTTTCTAGTTCATGAAATGTCACGAGCATATCTATCCCCTTGATGGTCAGATTGGATGTGTCCGTGACATTAAATGATGTATTGTGATTATCAGGCACCTCCCCTCTAAATTTCATGTGGTGCAGTTTTTAACTTTAATTTTCTGACAAGCTTGAACGGATCAATAGTTATGGGTTTCAACGTATTTGACATTCGATACTGGACAAAAGGAGAGTCCAAAACATAAGGTGGATTTTTCTACCTCTGTAAGTGTTATCTTAGAAAGAATGCTAACATATTTATTTACTGTCTCTTTTCATCATTGTTTCGCTTGTGAGCTCTTTTTTCCATTTCCCATGAGAGTCTGCAATTATGCACCGTCTTTTCTCATTTCTTTGGTGGTTTCTTTTCCTCCTCTGCCTCTTGCTCCACATCCGCAGCCTCCTCCACTTGTTCCTGTTCCTCTTCCTTTGCTTCTGTTCCCTGTAGTCTCCTGAATTCTTTTCCATCCTCTCCTCAGCAATTGATACTCATCTAAAAAGTATTCTCCCTTTGGCCAGTGTCCGATCCTGTTGTACTGCTTCCTGCAGTCTCAGATCTGTCTATTTCTTCTCCCGCTAATGATCCTAATTCATAAATGCTGATTTCATATTGACTTGCTATATTTCTACTTGGGCCTTTCTCATGCATCTCATCATATCTGCGGTTGAAGGTGAGAATGCGACCTCACTCATAATATTGACAGTCTCTATGCATCTTGTGTAGTTGGCGCGCCTTGATATCATCTCCATGTTTAGTGACCCTGCCTTTCATTTAAAGAAATGTTCATTTGTTTCTTTCTCATGTCTTGTTTTTAGTTCCTCTTTAATGGTGCCTATGTGCCAATGCATGTTGTCGGCGTTCTTCACCACCACACAGGCATCTGAGGCACCAACGTTGATATAATCGCCAGTTATCTATACTGGTGGAGATTCGGATATTTACCTACTCCTGCGTGGGTTGCCATAGAGCCTGGTGGTTGGCGAGGGGTATCTCTAAGAGGGTCACCGATGCAACGTGATTAGGTACTGCGCATACAGCTATGAAGAGAGGAGAAATGCAATTTTTGGGCGAACTGTTTACTTCTGAAGTGTTCCATCGTAAAAATGTCATCAGGCATTGAGACTTTCTAATGTTAAATTACATCAGAAGTATGGATTGTGTATTTCCTGTAATGAAAGTGGAGGGATTACAGACAAGGAAACGGGACTGACCAATCCCTCTTTTACTCTCATTTACAGCGTCCAATCAGAAACTAGCTATGTCTTTAAAAAGCACCGTCAAACATCTGTTGTTTCTTCAATTTCATGCGAGCTGGAAGAAGGCAGGATGCCGAAACGCGTCCTCGCGAATAAATGGATGAAATGTACCCCGTGAGTGCTGTGTGTGCTTTCAGGACACAGAAGCTTTGATAATTTAAATGGACCCACCTCCATTTCACTTGCACCCATCAAAAAGAGTGCTGTAAACGCCAAGGTGGAAATTGGAGCGGAACATATATGTATATATACACACACATATATGTATATACATATAACAGCAACTCCTTCACCTTCACACTTCGCCGCAGAAGACAGGCGCTCGGACCGCAATTTGGTGCTGTAAGTATTATTTTATTGTCTGCTCAAACAAACCACAGCCATGACGCGTTTCGAGCCCAAAGGCCCTTGATCACATGACGGGATACGCAGTTAATGCTGGGCTTTTAAACCATTTTTTTCCAACTCGTGTTTTTTTCATTTTTAAAGTGACAACTGCAAAACAGGTCAAAGTGAATCGCAAAATAAATAGGAGTAACTTAATAAACATACTTATAACTGGGCACATATTTAAAACTACAATAATAATTATGATAAAATCAATGATAGTTATAAATATGTTTGTAAAACCATAATTGATTTAAATATGATAAAGAAATTAGTAAATGCCTAAAATGCAATATCATAATAAAACATTATATTGATGACCTAATTAACGACAAAGTGTCGTTTTTACTTCAGTTAGTATGTAGACACACTTTCATCCTTAATTGTAGGATGGAGTGTGTACATCAATGGTTTATCATTTGATCTTATTGTTGGATTAATATTGCCTAATAATGGTTATATTCATAATACCCAAGCCTTAAACTCCTAATTTCAAATGGTTGCGATATTTTTATAAAATTACGTGTCTATTTGATTGTGACTGTGTTTTGATTTGCAAATAAACCCTAAAAAAGACTAAAACCCATAAAAACAGCTGTGATAATAGGAAATGGGAAGTAGTTACTTACATCTTGGCATTTTAAATTTCTTTCTCATGATATATATTAGTTGTTCATTTTAGTTTAGGACTATTTAGTTATTACAACATTTATTATAGGCATGTATAAAGATCCTCTGTCCCGTTAAGACCCGCTGGTTGTTTGCTATCCAGTTCTAAAATGTGTCTGGTTTCTAAATTTCTAAGGGTTTTTTCTCTATTGCCTCCTCCTTTGTTGTGCGGTACGCAATCAATTAAGAAATATTTCAGATCTTTTGAGTCTCCATTATGTGAATCTTCAAAATGACGTGCCTCAGGGTAGGTCTGATCTTTGTTTTTATGGCTTTAATGTGCTGGAGTATCCTCTTGTGGCCTTGGAGAACCGTGGTCCCAACATATAGTAGGCCACACGGACACTCCAGCACATAAATTACATATTCTGTTTTACATGCCAAATTTCTATATATGGGTCTTTCTTTATCACTGAAAGGTGTTTTGTAGAAAGATTTATTTACCCCATGTTGAAATGCTTTACATGATGTACATTTGTAAAAGCCCTTTCTTTGGTTTAGCCAGGTAGTTTTCTTGCAATCCCATGGGTCATTATGGACTAATTTGTCCCTCATCGAAGGCCCTTTACTCAATGTGATTTCTGGTCTAATAGGTAATGAATGGCCTATGGTAGGATCGCCCAGTACGAGGGACCAGTTTTTCTTAATGAAAGTACTGATCATTTTAGCTTGTTTACTATAACCAATTATGAATCTAAATGTTTCTACATTTTGCTTAGATTCTTGTTGGTTATTCATACTATTGGTTATGTTGGCCCTCATCTGTGCGGTTAGGAGGCTATCTCTACTTACAATATTGATTCTTCCTATAACATTAGCAATTGTTTTTTGGAATAACCTCTCTCTAGAAATCGTTTTTTGACTTACTGCCTGAGCCCCCTGTAGGTCTTCTTCATTGCTACTTATCGTTTTAACCTGAGCATCTCACCATATGGTATACTCTGTAAAAGAGGGTGAGCGCTAGGTGCATGTAGGATAGCATTTCCGGCAGTTTACTTACGGTGTAGTCTTGTGGCAATTTGTTCTTCTTTTATGTAAACCTGTACATCTAAGAATTCAACTACCTAGGGCCAGATGTAGGTAATACAGAAATACAGAGTCCTTAATAGCGAATTTTACCAATTCGTTATTAAGGACTCGGTATTTCCGATGTATGTAATGAATCGGTAAAAATTACCGATTCGGTATAAATCGCTAAAAAATAGCAATTTGGAATGGACCGGTAAAAAATAAATACCGAATCCCCACTACCAAGTCGTTAGTACCGAATTCCCAATACGATTCGGTAAATACCGATTATGTAATTAAAAAAATCGGTAAATGTGGAATCAGCCAATCTTGTGCATCCCCATCACCTTCCAAACAGGAAGTGGCCACACCCAAGCAGCTGCACTGAACCTGGAGCTGACTGTGAGGCAGGGAGCAGAGCAGAGTAGCCAGGAGCAACACAGCTGAATTTTGCAACAAAAACCTAGCAAAATGGCCAACCAGGAGAGGGAGAAGGAGGCAGGTGAAAGGAAAAGGAAACAAAAATTCAGCGAGAGGGAGCTGGAGGTCCTCATTGAAGATGTTACGAAGGACCACGATAAGTTATTTGGAAAGCAGTACCTGCAAGTGCCAGAGTCTCAAAAAAGGCAGATCTGGCTTGCAATACAGGATAAAATCAATGCAATCAGAGTCACCCAGTGCTCTATTGAAGGCCAAAAGAAAAGATGGTACGATTTGAGGAAGACTGCTAAGGCGAGGATGGCAGAGAGGCAGAAGCAGGCAACCAAACAGGTAGAGGGAGGAACACAGCACCTGCAGCAACTGCTCTAGATCTCCTGATTGAGTCCACCCTCCAGCTGGAGAGTGTGAGTGGGGTTGGCGATACAGACAGCTCAGCCATAGCTGCCAACAAACAAGGTAAGATGCATTCACAGCATGCTGTGCACCCCCCTCCTTACCCCCAATCCCCAGCGAGGCATAGGGACTCCCACTCCAGTACATGTTTTACTCATAACCTGCAATGCATTATGGGAGATGTAGTCAGAAGTAACACATGTCAGAACAGTCAGTCCATCAAACCCAAAGGCATGTGACACCAATTAGCAATTAGCAAGCAGAGTACAGTCAGTGTGATTGGCAGGCATTAAATGTATTACAATGCAAATGCTGCCAGATGAGTGAGCATATGTACATTCTGTCTTCACAGGCGAGCCATCTTGCAGGGCAGCAGAGGGGAGCAGAGGAAAGGCACCCAGGACAGAGAGGAGACAAGAGCAGGAGGTCCAGTCACCTGCAGGGCATACCACCCCACCACCACCACCATCACCACCACCACCACCAGCACCATCACCACCGCCACCATCAACGCCACCACTACCGACAGGCAGGAGGCATGCAGTGGCCACCCTCCAGCAGGTGGAGGTGTCCAAGGAGGACAGCACAGGAATACAACAGTCCACAGTGGCTGTGGATGCCAACAGGGTAGGATCACAGTCCTCCACAGAGCGCACCCACACAAGTTCCAGATGCCGCAGGGCAAGGGCAGCCAGTCCTCATTTCCAGGGCGAAGATGATAAAGTGTTTGGTGGCCTTGAAGGTAACATGTTGAAGGTCCAGCGCCTGCAAGGAAGAGCAATCAGGTCAGTGCAGCGGGAGATGGCACACATGAATTCCCACATGCACCGCATAGAGAAGGGCATCAGTGCCATGAACTCCACCATGACTGAGGGCATGAGTGACGTGGCCAAGGCTGTGATGCTGCTGTGCAGCAAGTTAGATGAGGACCGTCAAGGCGCAGGGAGAGGCAGAAACTTGATAATTATATCAAGGCGGTGAACCGCCTCTCCACTGCAATCTCTGTCACGTGCAGACGCTCGTGGCCATGCAGGAGGAGATGGCACACTGCAGTCGTGATGTGGCTAGGGGGCTGGTCACAGTGACCACTGCACTTGAAGTGCTCCAAACTGACAAGGTGGCCACTACAGGGGATGGGGGTGATGTGAAGAGGATACTAGCCGTAGTAGCATCACGCCCGCTCCCAAAGAGTCCAGGAGGTGCAGTGAACGCCACATCGCTGGCTCTGGACATACTGGCAGTGCGGACTGTGGGGCAAAGGAATGTGGCAGTGCAGCGCGTGGGTGCAAGAAGTAGAGCTAGCCATGATATGGTTGTGCTCAAATGGGTGACGTAACCCATGTTTGTATGGACACTGCTTTTGATCTTGGTGGTGTGCTATCATCATTAGACACCTTCACTCACATATAGTAACTGGCTATGTCTCCTTACTTACTCAGAAATAATTGTGTGTTATCTTAGCATGTCTGTGTCTCCCATCCGGTGCTGCTGCCACACCTGCTTCACTGTGCTCTGGCTGTGGACAGTCCTCACCCTCGTCCTCAGAGTCAGTTAGTTCCACTACTGTTCCTTTCTTTGTGACAAGGTTATGCAGCATTGTACATGTTGCAGAAGGTGATGGAGCGGTTCTGATGTGCACCTCCACTTTTGTGAAGGCAACGGAACCTGCTTTTTAGTAGTCCAAAAGTGTATTCCACAACGTTGCACGTGCTTTTGTGTGCCACATTGTATCTCCTCTCACTTGGGGTGGATGGGTTGAGGTATGGCGTTAGGATGAATGACTGCACGGCATATGCGCTGTCACCTAAATGGGAAAGAAAGTGCTATTAATTTGAGTCACCAATACATTCATACAAGGTATTCATCAGGGCGTGTCACATTGATTTACCTAGCAGGTATCCTTCTCCGAATTCACCAGCAGCCAGACGTGTGTAGATCCCACTGTTCCTGAATATGTAGGAGTCATGGGTACTCCCTGGAAATTTGGCCACAATGTCAGTAATGATGTAGTATGCATAACATATCACCTGCACGTTGATGGAATGTGTGGATTTGCGGTTGTATTCTGTAGCTGCAGGTGGGCAGATTGGTATGTGGGTCTCATCAATGCACCCTATTACATGTGGGAACTGTGCCTTTTGGTTGAAATCCAGCTTTGTCTTCTGCAGTTCCCCCTGTGTGCTGGGGAAGCGTATGTAGTGATGCATTCTCTGCATCATGGCATCCACAAAGGAGTTGAAAAAACGGGACAAGCAACTCTGTGACACACCACCTGCCGCAGCTATCACACCCTGATAACTTCTTGATGTGAGTAGGTGCAGGCTACAGAGCACCTGCACATGTGTTGGTATTGCGTGCAACCTTGGTGTCTGATGCTCCAGGTATGGGTGCAGGTCCCGTATCAGGTCTAGGATGGTTTGTGGGTGTAGCCTGTACCTCTCACATATTTCTGCCTCAGTCATTCGGAACAGTGTGACACGCAGTCTTCACGCACGCTCTTCCCGTCTCCAGACCCTCAGTCCTGCTGCTCACAAATGTAGCCGCATTGCTATAACGCAGAGGGCCACCAGTGTGTTCACACTGTTGCATTTTGGGGCTGTTTTTATGCAGTGCACCTGATTACCACCTACTCTGGGTCAGTTGTAAGTACCAATTCTTAAATACCGATTTTTAACAAATTCGGTATTACCGATTTTATGTACATCGTATTTGCGATTTGTTACCGATTTCTTATTTACTGATTCAGTATTTTGGTGTTTCGGTGTCTGCCGATCGTTAAATAAGGAATCAGTAACTGGTTTCCCTTATTTTTACTGATTCCTTATTACCGATGGCATTCGGTAACACCTACATCGCACATGGCTAAATACCGGTCGGTGACGCTGTAGTTTACTGATTTTTGGCGTTACCGACCGGTATTTAGCCACCTACATCTGGCCCTTAATCACTTATATTAGCCATGAACTCTAAATTGAGAAGATTAATCTTTCTGCCCCCGGCCAGGTCCCCTGCCAGATGATAAAAAGAACATCAATATATCTTAGCCTGACCTTAATATTTATATTGACCGTTTTTGCATGTTCCTTGAGGAGGACCAGCTCCTCCCACCAGCCCATGTGAAGACATGCGTAGCTAGGGGAGAAGTGGGCCACCATCGCAACACCTCGGTAATTGCTGATGCCACATGTTCCAATACATGAAAATATTGCTGTTCAAACAGAACTCTGTCATATCTCTAAGCATTTTGCTGTGGTGTATATATTCTGATGGTCTCTGATCAAGGTAATGTTGCAGTGCCTTCATGCCATCCTGGTGATTGATTGAAGTATATAGCGAGGAGCCATCCAGAGTGATTAAAAGATAATCTTTGTTCCATTTGAAGTTGTTAATTTTAGATAAGAGGTCTCCTGTATCACGAATATAGGATGGTAGATGTTGCACAAAGTCCTGAAGGAAATAGTCCACATATATTGAAGTTCGCTCTAGGAGACTGTTCCTTGCCGAAATGATCGGCCTTCCCGGTGGATTTTTAGGATCTTTATGTATTTTTGGATTGAAATACATAATTGGTGTTACAGGATGATCATTTTGCAGGTATAGATATTCTTCTTGTGTCAATAACCCTGCATTTTTCCATGCGATTAATTTAATCCTATAGATGTTATAGGTATTTCTGAGGGTTAATTGATCACATTTACAATAGCATTTCCTATCTTGTAATTGATTCATAGCCTCCTTATTATAGTCAGATTTATTCCATATGACAAGATTTCCTCCTTTGTCCGAATTATGGATAACCAAACCAGAGTTTGCTTTCAGTTTCGTCATTAATGAGTGATATTGAATCTCTGTTTTATTTTTCTTTGTTCTCAATATTCTCTGTATTCTATGATTGAGTTTTTTGATTTCACCTACAACATGCTTGTAGAATATCTCGATTCCATCCCGAGGCATTATTGGATTGAAAGTGGAGGTTGGTTTGAAATTTGTCACTTCGATATTGCGATTAATAGGTTTGTATGGTGTTTGCTTGTCTTGTGCAAATTGAGTAGAGGTCATATTCTCATCCAACAATGTCTGGAGTGTATTAAGCGTTGGCATGTCCGTGCTTGTCAACCCCATGGGTGGACACTTCAAGGGCACTAGTTCTTGTTGTGAATTTCCATCTGACTCAGCAGGTTTCTTTTGCATGAAGTATTTTCTAAGTTTCAATTTGCGTATACTTCTATTAATGTCCATGCAAGTCGAAGCATAATTGAAAGAACTTTCCGGACAGAAAGATAGTCCTAACAATAATAATTGTTCTTCTGCTTTTGTTAAATCAACATTTGCCAGGTTTATTATTGTTGGGCTTATTGCTGATTTTGTCATCTCCAGTTCCTGCGGGTTGAGCCTCTGTTTTTGGGAGTACTTGCATTTTTCTGCTCTCCTCTCTCAGCGTTTTGTGGTTGATTTCTTATTTGAGGTTTCCCTTGGTTCCCGGGGCGCAGTGTATATATGCATATATGTATATATACGTATATGTATATATATATTCACTGAAAAAAACATAGTTTTCAAGTATGTTATAGTTAGGAATTAGCATTTAAAAAACCTTAGAAATTCACTGATAAAACCATAGGTACCAGTGGTATTATAGTTAGCTGGACATTTCATTCGTACAAAACCATTGAAATTCCTCCATTATAGTTAGTTGTACTAACTGTAACTCGCGCGCCCGCAATCCACTGCTGATGATGTCACATATTACATCATTCATGACCTGGTCAGTGACATCACTGATGACATCACTGATGGCATCTCAAATGACATCACTGATTACATCACTAATGACATCATTCAGTGAATGTGGTTTGCTTCCATATTTAATAATTTATATATATATATAGGAATCTGCATTGAAGCCTGAGTGAATGTATAAGTGTCTGGATGGAGAATTGAGTTGCCCTGTAATTGACTGTCTAAGTCAGTAATTTAAAGTGTCTCACTAAATATATGGAATAGTGATTTAACTGTATGAATATCTGTATCACTCTGTCTCTTGTGTAAACTATTGCATAAGTTGATTACTAACTATGTGAAACTTTATATTAGTTTTTAATTAGTTAAGTGACTATTTGTATGAGACTGTGAATGTGTGTGCGTAGTTGGGTGGGAAGTGTGTGACTGTCCAAAGATGTGTAAATAGTTGATTTAGTAGGTATATGAGGTTAACACTGCATGTGGAAACAGTTGTTCAGGTGGGTGAATCTCTTTATCGGTGTGTTGATGTGTAAATATATTTCTCAATGATGCATGTCCAAGAAAGGTGAAATATAAAACGCAGTGTATGTGACAGTTGTTCTACACAAATAAGTATACATAACAGCCAATCATTGTGTGAGTGACTGTATGGAAAACTGTATACTTATAATAGTGATTTTATAACACACTAAGTATGAGCTACTATCTATAAAAATAAATAAAGTGGTGTTTGTAAGAGTGTATAGCTGAGTAAATGTAAATATAATGAATCATTTGCATGAGTGAGTAGGATGACTATATAAATCAATACAATGTGTACTGGTGGGTAATGGCAATAAACATCTATATGTATATTTAATAGTGTTCTATTGATGTTTGTCAGCATGTATGAGTAAATGTATACGTAAATGTTTAGAAGTGTGTTTAGATCTACAAAGCAGTGAGTGGATTTTTAGAAAGTTGTATTGGTGTGTCATTCTTTTAAAAATGATACTGTATATTTTTTAGTGAGTGATAAAAAGTTATACTGGTGTATGATCCATTATAGCAGATTGTCACATGGATGATGTCATCAGTGATGTCATATGAGATGTCATCAGTGATATCACTGACCATGTCATGAATGATGTAATATTGGACATCATCAGCAGTGGGTTGTGGGCGCGAGAGTTACAGTTAGTACAACTAACTATAACGGAGGAATTTCAATGGTTTTGTACGAGTGAAATGTCCAGCTAACTATAACACCCCTGAAACCTTTGGTTTTTTCAGTGAATTTTTAATGTTTTTTAAATGCTAATTCCTAACTATAACATACTTGAAACCTGTGGTTTTTTCAGTGAATTTCAATGGTTTTTTAAATGATAATTCCTAACTATAACATACCTGACACCTATGGTTTTTTCATTGAATTTCAAAGGTTTTTTTAAATGCTAATTTCTAATTATAATGTTCATTAAGCATATTTGTTTCTTTCTTACTTTTTTAATTATCATCCCACTCTCAACCTAGTAAAAACTGCAAATATCACCATTCTTCAATTGAATCCTTCCGCCAACAAAATTGCCCCAAACCACTAAAAAAACAGGTAATAGCTCCACTTACCAGTAACAAATTAACATCAACATTTAACTGGTGTAAGGAGGTCGACTATCTACTGCTTAAATTACACCCAACTCACACCCATATTTAAAGACGAATATAAGATAGAGTTACTTATCATGCACCTCCGACACCCAACAAAATCACAAAACCCAGCGCCATCAACACCACATCCACCCCTCCGGACCCCTCCCCCTACTACCTCAGAGGCAGCACAAAACAGGACAATGGACCTTCCCAACATACCATATCCTCTCAACCAAACAATAGCTGAATGTTCAGAGATGTGGCAACCAACTATGTATAAGGGTGTAAAATCGCACATCAACAATATTTTACAGAATCCCAAGTGTACCGGTGATATGCTATACACAACTCACTATAGAAACAAAAAACTTTTCCATGTGGAGATATAGGGCCCAATGTAGGTAATCCCAGATTACCGATTCTTAAATACCGAATCATACCGATTCGGTATTTAAGAACAGGAAAATGGGATGTAGGTAATTTTACCGAAAAAATTACCGAATCGGTAAGTTTCGGTAATTACCGAATCTGTAAATACCGATTCGGTAATTGCCATTCATTCCTATGAATGCCAATTACCGAATCGGTATTTACCGATTCGGTAATAGGGGGAAACATTGAAGGGTGGCGGGGTGTCACTTTGACACCCTGTTGCACCCCTCAGTTGTGTATGGGTGCACATGTTGCAGACATACATGTCCTAAGGGCATGTATGTCTGCAACATGGCACTGTTGGAAAAGCAAAAAAAATGCTTTTTCCAAGGTTTTCATTATTTACCACCAACTTGTAGTTGGTGGTAAATAACGAATCCTAAAAGGGGAAAAGCACTCATTTGAGTGCTCCCTACATAGCAAAACAGGTAATTTACAGATTCGGTATTTTAAGGAATCGGTAATTTACCGATTCCTTAAAATACCGATTCGGTAAATTACAGAATCAGTAAAATGCCCACCTACATCTCATTTTCCAAATACCGGTCGGTAAAGGCAGAAATTACCGAATTTCGGCCGTTAGCGACCAGTATTTGCCTACTTACATCTGGCCCATAGTATTGATACATGTAGTGTACTCCACAGTGGACGCAACCATATTATCTCAGACACTGGGGAATATCTCGGTCATGTAGCTGTGTTGTCCCTCCCCTTGAAGCAGAAGTGGAGTGAGCTGGTCTAACGTACGAAACTCCAGCGTAAGAGTATAAATAATTAGACTACGCCTTGGATGTGGTGCAAAGACAAAAGACACTGGCACAGCGAAGGTTCTCACCCTGCCACGTGGCTGCCGCCATGACCATGTACCTCCTCGATACAGGCCCATTCCAAACTCAATGCCACAACACCGCAGATTTATGTCTGCATCGACTACTGCCTTCAATCTACACTGCGGGCAGCAGGGTTCACAACTTGAATTCAGCTTTGGATCAACACTACAGACAACATTGAATCAATCCTATCTTTATTTAAAGCAGAGACAATTGTAATGTATGTCTTCAGATTTTGTTAAAATATGTGACAAAAGGCATTCGTCTATAACTGTGCTGACTACTGCCTTCGATCTACACTGCGGACAGCAGGGTTCACAACTTGAATTCAGCTTTGGATCTACACCATGGACAGCATTGAATCAAGTCTTGCTTTATTTAAGGCAGAGATAATTCTACTCTATGTCTTCAGATTTTGTTAACCACTTGGCTGCTATGCGTTTTCCCCCCCGGTGCTGGGATCGCCCATTTTCCATTATTCATGACGAGCTGGGCTCGTCATGAGCGTGCGAGGAGGCTACACCATGACGAGCCCAGCTCGTCATGAGCGTGGAAGGGGTTAAAGGATGTGACAAAAAACATTCCTCGATGTCTGTGCTGACTACCGCCTTCGATCTACACTGCAGACAGCAGGGTTCACAACTTGAATTCAGCTTTGGATCTACACTACGGACAGCATTGAATCAAGCCTTGCTTTATTTAATGCAGAGACAATTGTACAATATGTCTTCAGATTTTGTTAAAGGATCTTACAAAAAGCATTCCTCAGTGGCTGTGCTGACTACTGCCTTCAATCTACACTGCGGACAGCAGGGTTCACAACTTGAATTCAGCTTTGGATCTACACTACGGACAGCATGACATTTAGCCTTGCTTTCTTTAAGGCAGAGACAATTGTACTCTATGTGCTCAGATTTTGTTAAAGGATGCGACAAAAAACATTCTTCAATATCTGTACTGACTACTGCCTTCAGTCTAAAATTGTGAGGGCGCACGATTCTGGTGGAATGGCGATTGCACATGACGCATTTCAGTGAGCAAGAGACATTGTACCAGTGCAACCCGCCCAAACAACGAATCATTGCAGGGTACGCACACGCTGAGTTCTTCAGGTACCACTAACTCACTGCACCTCAAGTCATCTTCACGAGGCCTTATTAAGGCAGAATTAACAAGGCAAAAAACATTGCTACCAGTGCGGCCTGCCTGTACCACGCATCATCGCAGACTCCACAGAACCTTTCTTCAAGTGCCACTAACTCAGTGTTATCATCGCTGGCTGCACACACGCTAAATTACCAATACTGTACACCTCTCCTCAACGCCACGTGGTCGTGGGCCCTTGCTATCCGCTGCCTCCTGCCTACACTGCAGGCATCAGAGCTCACAATTAAATAGACTCTTCATTCATTATTTGCATAGTGCAAAACCAAACAAAGTATAAAGTCCCTCAAACCTACAAAATATCCCTTTAGTAGCCTTCCTTCAAAAACATTTTTTTGCATATCAATTCTAGGTTTAGTTGAATAACAAAATTCACCCTACAAGTGCAAAGGAACAGTGAATGGCAGTGTACACTGCGGATAGCACAGGTCACAATTTGAACTATAATGTCCCTGAAACCTACATATTTTGACAACGTATTCCATATATGTTTTGTCTTTTATTTAAATCATGATTACAGATGATGCCGTCCAGTAAGCAACAGACAATGCTTCCAGTGCAGCCCGTTCGGACCACGCATCATAGCAGGGTGAGCACACGCTGAGCACCAGACGTACCACTAACTCAGTACACCATAAATAATCACCACATGCCCTTTTTAAGGCAAAATTTAGTAGTCAAAAGACATTGTTACCAGTGCGATCTGCCTGGAAGATGCATCATCGCAGGCTCCACACAAACTGCCCCTACCTCAGTGCACCACAACTTATGAACCTTTTACGATAGAATCTTCTGTGTATTATTTCACATGTAGTGCTCCTACCTTTGTACAGCAGAAGTCATAAACTGTTTATAATGGAATATTTGTGTATGATATGATGATTACTATTGTACTTGTTACCAACAGCAACATAATAAAATGGAGTCGAGCGAATGTGCCCGTACCCACTTCATCTATCTATCTGTGTCTGTGTATTCATTATGTTTGTAAAATGCTGCCCCTGGGCCCTATCACATTATATTGTGCTGTAAACAGCGTATGCAACCATCTTACCTCAGGCAGTAACAAAAACTTCAGTTAATTAACTTTCTCTCGTTCATTCTACAGATACGAACGTAGAAACTGGATCATTACAATGCTGCAAGCGAAGAGTATAGTAAATTTATAAGTGTATGCTATTGCTCGACTTTTAATTTTGTTTTTGTAGCATATTTATATAGCGCGAAGTCAACCCAAAACTATGTCAGCAATTTACATGAGCCCAGTATTTACAGTACATTTTCAGGCATGCGTACATTACGTGATTTGTCTACAATAACAGGATGTGGACGCAACTCCAAAGCTCAAACACAGATTTCCAGCACCAAGTTCTACAGTATACCCGAATTAACACATACGTATATATATATATTAGCTGCCCTTCATGTGCCAAAAACTGCAACCTAAAGCTTTCATAGCCCTGTATTACTATAGCTACAACACTCTGAATGTACAACAAACATTCATATTCGCAAAAATGTGTCACGTCCACCATCTTTTATGTGTGGAACTATGGATAAATGTAGGATCAGTGATTCCCTGTACCTTCCATATTGGCCATGTTGTAAGACTTCACAGACATAATGACACATTTGCGTTTAAGACCCGGGTGACGGCAACACTACAACACTGACATCCGAATCAGTTGATTTCTCATATAGCTCACGACGGAGCCGAGCCCATAGCTCCAGAGTCATTGTTCACAGCCTTGCGCAGCACTAGCATACGGCAGGCCAGCCAACTCCGCTTACGCTTCCAGGAAAACACAACAATGCTACATGGCCCAGATTTACATTTTAGTGATTTCTTAGTTCCAGGTCTAGTTGTCAGAACAGCACACACACACACACTCCCTCATGGCTGGTATACACCCACACCACACCCATCCAGGACAGGCGTCACAACACACGTGACCCTACCAATAAAAAAGACCGGCCGCGCATGCTCTACACCATTTTAAAGTTCCTCCCATCGCAAGCGTTGTGATGGCCCGACCTGGTGGTTCGGATGCCTCATGTAGGCCCAAACTACCGAACAAGGGGGCCCACTACCACGTGCGCGACCTCTTTGGTCACTTGGTTAGTGGTACCACAAGGACTGAGCGGGTGAAGAACCTGCGATGCTAATGGGTGCATGAGTATGTCCTTTGCCATAGCGATATCAAGACTCGGCAACAAATGTGAGACTTCTTGGTGGCAGAGCGGGACTGCATGATGTAGAAGGTGCTCTGTCCACAAAAAGGTGAGCAGTGAGGCCTGGGTGCACACCGGAGGGAGTAGATGCGATACAGCAGACTGGATACAAAAAACCGACGCAGCGAATTAGGCGTACGCATTTCTACATACCCTATCTTATTCCATTTGTATTTTTTTTTCCTGTAGCGGGAAAGTTTTATAGTTGGTCAAATGTCTGTCGCTCCTACATGCGTAGCGAAGTAGATGAGTATTCTTTTTTATACTATGTACAAAGAAATGTATCATCTTATTTTGACAACCTTTCCTTTCTCAATTCATTTAGCACTTGCACCTCTGTTGCTGTGCTCAATACAGCTCGTGCCTTCGTTGAAGTGCAAGACATTTTCTATATAAAAAAACAGGATATGAACCTAACCTACGAATCGAACTTGCTTGTGCGTGTCTGTTTCCTTCCGTGCTAAACCATTGGCCTTTGCGTGCAACTTATTCTAAACGACTGCACGCAATTGGCCAGAGACGGGCGCATTGCTCCATCTCTGACCTATTGGTATCTATTACGCGCTTGCTGTGCGTAATAAACTGCAATAGCACATGAGGGTTCAATTATTGTACCCAGACACGGGCGTGATGATTGAAACTACGTGTATGACTGCGCACCACTTGTTTTCCATAACCGGATGCAAAACATTACTACTCTACTAATTGTTCATAAATCGAAGCCCATTAAACAAGTTGGAACCTTACAAATGGTTGCATTTTTAATGGGGGAGGGAAGGTGTGTGAAAGAGCGATGTTATTCTACTCCACATTAAGATAGTGGCAATTACCAATCATAACATCTTTCTTTTACTATCTTTTAGATGTGGAGCTTCTGGGTTAACTATCTCCCTATCTACGAATATTCTTTTCAATCACTCTCTTACTTCCTCTCTCCTTTGATGAACAAATGACGCACAATCTTATCTTCCTTTTTATCTAACAGGTTGTGTATCACAAATTGGCGTCCCCCCAACACCTCCAAAGCTCATTGTTTGAGTTTTATGCGTTGATGCGTGGCCATCGTAAAAGCACGTAGGAAGGGTGCTTCGACACGTGGTGGACCCTCTTTGAAACAAGCCAATGGGACAAGATGAGCAAAGAAGCTTGTTTCTGAAGAAAGGAGAAGTCACCTGTGGGCGGAGAGACTGGATAGTGTGCAGCAACTTGAGTGCCGCTGAATGTACAATCCACTCCGGGCAGTGGGAGTGGATAGGTTGCAAAAGTCTGGGTCTGCAGGATAGGGCACTCACCTCCGGACACTGGGAGTCAATGGGGTACAGCAGTCTAGGTGGGCAGTAATGAGAACTCACCGCTATGCAGTGGGAGTGCATGGGGTATAGCACCCTGGGAGGAAAAGAGCGCACAGACATCTCCTTGTAGTGGGAGTTGATGTAATACAGTACCCTGGGTGTGCAAAGGCGTAATGCAGAAATATAGGTGTGCAGTTGTATGTACTCTGCAATTACTAATTCTATACTATCTTTCAGGTCACTAAACTTGAGGGTGTACTATGAACCGGGACGTGGTTGGACACACACCGGAGGCAAAAAGGTGAGCTGCGATGATTTTCTCCAGTATCAACACTACCACTCCTGCTCCATCTATTACTCTCTCTCTCTCACACTTTCAATGTCTTTCTTTCTCTCTCTTCCTCTCTCCCACACTGTTTCTCTTTCTCTTTTCAAGTTATGAACGCTGCTGTCCACACTGCAGATAAATACATCAAGGCTGAATTTTAGACTGTCTGCAGTATAGATCCAAAGCAGAATTCAAGTTGTGAGCTCTGCTAAAAACAGCGTTTGTAAAAGGTAAGCAGAGCTGCCTAGATATACAATGCCTCAAATAAAACGTGCTGCAAACAAACGATATTGTCCTGCATGATGACGTGATCTCTCACCTCATTCTGTCTCATCTCTGGATCATTGTAAAGACCTGCTGGACCATACTGTAAATTTGAGACAGCAGGCACTTCCCTAAAGACACCTCTTCAGTGCGGGCCTACGAGAGGGGTGGGATGTATCAAGCACATGGCACACGTGCGAATAAGCAATATTGCCAAGTGTTATGTTAATCTGTGATCTTTGACCTCATTCAGTCACATCTATGTCTCATTTTAAATACCATCTATACCATAACATAGGCCTAAGCCTAAGAGCAATGCTGCCTTACAAACTCCTGTTGAGGGTGATTCTGCGGGAGGGGTGGGGTGCACTACCTTGAGTGTGCATGTGAGAAAAAGTGATCTTGCCTTCCATAATGATGTAATCTCTTACCTCATTCAATCACATCGATGTAATTTTAAGGACCTACTGGACTGTACTATAGACATCAGCCAGCAACAACCGCTGCTCTACAGACATGTGACGGTAGATTTTAGGACACTTTACTTCCCTACTGAGTGTACATGCACACAGGCTCCCGTCACTGCATTACACAGGAACATTAAGCTTCTAGCATACGCTCTATTGCTATGTATATTATCATTAGGCTGTCCGGAATTCGGTTAAAACCGACTCTACTCGAAAATACCCTACAGGATGAAAATCAGCTGACCTGGTTTAAACCGAGTGTCACTGATTTTCATCGTTGTTGCAGGTTTTGGCCACTTGAGGGAGCCAAAGCATAATAAACTGTGGTGCCTGGCGCGGAGGTGTGAGGCGAAAACAGTGCTTCTGGGCCGGTCCAGTACATGCACATGGGAAGCCGTGGTGTGAATGGCCCAAGGGCCATAGCAACACCAAGCCCCCTGCCTGGCTCACGTGGGGGTGAGGAGCTGTTGTGCTCTGCTGTGTTACTGCCGCAGGCCGCTCCCAAGTACTTAACAGGTCTTTAAAAAGACCATTTCCTGAACAAGGCTTTGATGTTGTTAACACAGGCACTGCAGGGGCTACAGGGCCCTGCTTCGCCCCCTTGGTGTGAGGAGAGAGTTGCCGCAGTGTTGGGAGTCACGGAGAGCACCAAGGTGTCACAGAGCAGACCCTAATGCTAATGCTTCATCTGTAATGGGGCATCAGCTCTTAATAACCTGCCTCGTATACGGCAAGAGTTTATGCCTTCCAATTAACCTCACTTGCGTAATTTGAGGATTACTTCTGAAATTGTTTAAAAAAATAATTGCCTTCTGTGGTATGGTAGCAGATCACCAGCAGGACCACACAGAATAATGAATCGTCCTGGCAAGGGGGGGTCTGCCGAGCCCAGAGAATGATTCCACACAGTGACAGGGAGCAGCCTAAAGCGGACTTGCGGCGCCTTTCGTCTTCATTGTATTACCCCTCCACCCCCACACCCCCTGCCCCCCACACCCCCCACCCCGTCGTGTGTGTCAGCCCGGGCTGACACAGCTTTGGTGCCTGGCGACCGTCTGATTGCAGCCGCACTCGAGTAGTTAACAGGTCTTTAAAAGACCATTTACTTGTAATGTAGGCTTTTCTTATGTTTTCATACCCTTCTTACAGCTACTGTCTATGGTTGTTAGAATTAGGCCCCCATCCCCCCGAGATATTTTTCAGCCCCCCCACCCCCGAAATTTGGCTCTAGTTGCCCGCCTGATCAGGAGCCATAGAACTCTGCTTCAGCAGCACCCCTGTTCAAACCGTGACCCCAACTGATTGTCCAGCGCCCCTTGCTATTCCAGCAGTGGAGCCCCACCTCCTCCCCTTCCTGAGTTCTCTTGCCACTGCCTGCAGTTCCGAGTGCTAGCCATGGCCGGGACCCAAGAACAGAGTTCTAATAAATAAATATAAATAAATCTTGCTCGTGACCTAGTGCTCTCTGTCGTGCTTCTGCGCAGAGTGCACATGTAAACACCCACTGCTCGTGGTGGTGGTGGTACAAACTACGAGGGATGTATCACCCTTCAACCAGATTTTTGAGTGGGGAGTTTAGGGGCAATTCCCACCACCAGATTTTTTAAGTGGCAAATGAAGAATAAACAAATCTTCGGTTCTTTGGGGACTGCACGGCATCTTTGTTTTATTTTTTTTTCTTCTTTTAATTGAACTTCTACCAATATCGTTCAGTTATGTAAGCCAAGGGACCCAGCGATGGGGAATGAAGGAGCTATTTTATGTTAAAGCTACAGCTGGAATGCCTGTTTTGAAAACAAAGTGTTTTTAGGAAAGTTTAGCTCCTGATCGCAATTAGCTACAAGCAGGGGCGGCTGGTGACATTTGAAAGTGGAGGGGCGTAAACTAATTTGCATATTGCACCGCAGCGATCGAGCGCAGCGAGCGAGCCCGAACCACCTTGCATCCATCCATACATCATTCATGCATCCACCCATCTATCCACCCACCCACCCTGCATCCATACATCATTCATTCATGCATCCACCCATCCATCCATCATGCATCCACTCATCATGCATGCATCCATACATCATTCATACATCCACCCACACATCCTGCATCCATACGTCATTCATTCATTCATGCATCCACCCATCCATCCATCATGCATCCACCCATCATGCATCCATCCATACATCATTCATGCATCCACCCATCCATCCACCCAACCATCCTGCATCCATACATCATTCATTCATGCACCCACCCATCCATCCATCATGCATCCACACATCATGCATGCATCCATACATCATTCATGCATCCATACATCATTCATTCATGCACCCACCCATCCATCCACCCATCCATCATGCATCCACCCATCATGCATCCACCCATCATGCATGCATCCACCAATACATCATTCATGCATCCACCCATCCATCCACCCACCCACCCTGCATCCATACATCATTCATGCATGCATCCACCCATCCATCCATCATGCATCCACCCATCATGCATGCATCCATCCATACATCATTAATGCATCCACCCATACATCATTCATGCATCCACCCATCCACCCATCCTGCATCCAAACATCATTAACACTCTACTATCTCAAGTCATTTGTGCAAGCTAGTTTACTGGAACACCGAAAAACACACACTCTTACCTTGCTGCCGGTCCCGCACACATCACAGGCTCACAGCGCCCCTGGCCAATCCTGGCGCCAGGGGCACAGGTACCCTCTCGCCCGCAGCACGCCCATTAGGGCTCCTGATGGGCATGCGCAAAGCCGCCAAAACACAAGTGCGCATGCGTGGGCACGGGTAAAAATTCAACCTCCGTCCCCACGCATGCGTACTTGTGTTGCCGTCCGTACAATCATGTCAATGAATCAACATGACGCCCGCCCGGCGGTCTGACGTCATGTTGATTCATTGACATGATTGTCATGAGGGAGCTGCGGGAGGCGTCGGGCAGGGAGGGCTGCGCCCCCACGCCCCAATGGACGAACCGCGCCTGGCTACAAGCATTGGCAAAGCCTTGTGACATGTGTTGCAGTGTAACGGAAGGCCCATTTTAAAGGTTGACTGGTCACCTTTCTGTTGCTTATGGCTATGTTTGACTGTTAAACTTGGTACTAATGAGGTACAACCTATTCCCAGACAGTGTTAACAAGTGTTGAAATAATGAAGCAATACTATCAGCAAATGTGCCGCGTTAGGCAGCATAGTTTACATTTTCTTATTGCATAATTCGGTCAACCCTGCCACATAATTTGGCCCTCTTCTGCAGCATAATTGGCCCTCTTCTGCCGCATAATTCCAGTGCCCCACAACTACGTATCATTTTCCTTAGCTATTCACTTTGCGAGCACACTGAAATAATTTGGTAAAGGATCTGTGTTCTAAAAACCGAACTTCTCTGTGTGTAACATAAAACAATCTTGCTTACATTTAATAGTAATATGGGCTGTATAAACAATTAGAGAAAGTAAACCGGCATTTTGGGTAACTCGTGGGAAGGTAGTCAGGGCATGGGAATATGTATGTGTTCTTGAATATTTCATGTTTAAAAAAGTAAAAATGCCTTGATGTAAATCTTATGTACCCGAGACACTGGTACATTTATTTTTTTAATTTTAAAACCGTGATCATATTGTTTCATGACGTATTGTCGGATTTACATCATTTGATGACTCGTACTTTGACTCTTGGGGCCGAGACAGAGCCCCTGGCTTAGCTCTCCCAGGCTGTGCGTTCTCCCCAGAAATGGGATGTCTCCTACACCCTTGCTGCTCGTGCTCGGAAAGCTTAGAGTAAGTTTGTTGTAGGACTACACTTGCTGTGGAGGCAGGGCAATACAGATTGGTGGAATGGCGCCACATTCCGATAGCCAGTTAAACAAAAGGGTAGGGCACCAGGGTAACCTGGGAGCACAAGCAAAGGGCTCCTTTATCTACTCTCCATTTAACAAGCTTGTTAAGGCTTGGGTGCTTTGATGCCGTCATGCGAGCCCATACTCTCAGGTGAATAGAACCAAAGTGCATTGTTTCAATAAAAAACAACTTTCTTTGTATACATCCTCTGACTGACCTCCTCGCTAAAATCATTCGAAGTCTGCGCTGAGCACACAGAATGTGCAAGCTCACAAAGCCAAAGAAGCATTGGCATAGGCAACAGGTCTCGCCTTTGGGACCTTATAAGTGTTTAGCCATGCAACAGTTGATGTTGTTGCACGAAGGATATTGTGCTGGATAACTAAACACTTGTAAGGTCCCAAAGGTGAGACCTTATGGCTATGCCAATGCTTGTTTGACTTGCATATGCCCCTTCAGCCACATTGCAATTTCATAATAGCATTAAAAAAAGTTCTCTACGTATATTTGACAAACACTTGCTGAGTGACCAATGCATGCTTCCATTTAAAACAAGCATTTACAATGCAATAGGTCTTGCATTTAAGCAGTTTGAGCTATTCACATTGCGAATAACAATGCCTTTTATTTTTGTTTTTGTTTTTAAAACATAAATAAAAGTCTTTGTCATTTACAATGCCAATAGGTTAAACTCGCATAAATGCGAGAACTATTGCATTGCAAAAGCTTGTTAAATCTGAGCTGCAGAATCAAAGAACAATGGAAAGTATTTCGTGACTTTATTAAGCTTCTAAACTGTAGAGCAGTATACAATTTCTGAATAAAAATTGAGAAAGCAATCGTAAAAGCAAAGCGTTCCATAAACACCGGTAAAACACCGTTTCAGTTGTTTTTTATGGCGCAAAAATGAGTAAACACTGAAAAGCCCTGTTTTTTTGAGGTATGGAGATCACTGGAAAACACTGAAAAAACACCACCAGAATTTACCAAAAATAGAAACTGAAAACAGGAAAGCCTAATTATCATTAACATGATATATTATAATTTAACCTTGTGTTTTCTCGTGCATTCCAACTCCACTTTGAACCACGATTATCACTAACGATTAATCGAACTTCAAAAACAAAGGATGCACTCAACTCCTATTTTCTACCAAGTATAAAATAAACATTCATTTTACCTGACAAAGTTTCCACCAATAAATTACTTCTCTCTTTATAGAGATAAATTAATTGGCTGAGAGGGGCTGAGCGGGAACTCTCAAATGCCATGATGCCCGAGCATTCTAACACCTTCTATGGCATTATCAAGACACCGTTCCATTGTGGAGACCTGCTCGTGGGACACACCAGTGGTGGCAGGTGAGCTGTGAAGCCTCAGTGTGCAAGACCTACAATTGAGCACATTGTGGGGTAGGGACTGGGATGCAGCACTCTGGGTGCACAGGTGCATACAGGAGATTTTCCAGTAAGTAATAATGTAGGAGCATATTATCAAACAACGGCGATCTCTGGCTTCATGTATTTTATTTTAAGGACTTCCTAAACCACACTCTATCTCGCAGATCCCTGCGTATACATCTTCTTCTTCTGACAACATTTGACTAGCACCACCCAGGCTTCAGAAACAGCCGAGGCACACCCTGCATATTAAAAAGAAGATCCTGAGTATGACAATTTCCGGACTTAAGTTGCCTCGAACTCCTCGAACAATTAGTAAATAATTCTTGGGAAGGTGGCCATGTCTTAGACTACAAAACGTCTCTGTACCCTTCCGCGCCCAATTCACATGTGACTTTAACACAATTCTTGGGGGCATATTTACAAGGAAGCCATTAAAATTATACCCCTTCATTTGTAAAACAATAACTGACGGGTCTCAAAGTTTTACTAATAAAAGAATGATGTTTCTAACTAGAAGTGTAATACCAGGGCTAACTCTTTACCAGCTCTTTACCAGAGGCTGTAACTGCGATTAAGGGTTCCTATGGATTTTCTTTTATTGTCAAGCACACTTTCTGTTTGGATTAGCAACACTGTCTCCTGAACTTGTGACCTGTCTGCTCAATTAAGTGTTCCATGAACTGTTACTATGGTAACAGGCAGTAAGCAGTTTGGGGGTAGCGTTCAAAGGTGTTGGCTGTACAGAAACCGTCATATTTACCCAAAGTACTCTAAGTGACAGAGGAGAAAGCAAACAGAGACGACAGAACACTGTGTACATAAGGAGCAAAAGAAGTACACAACTCTTCGAATTAACCTCAAGTTGGGGCGCGAGCAATAGCCACTTGTGTTACACAACCCCATGTACAATTTGCCTACTCTGTACTCAACAATGCGCAATTCTTTATCGATCCCAATCACACACTGCTGCTTCATGTTTCACAGTGTGCACTTCACTAAATACTTTGTGACTACTTAAATGGAAGATGGGATTGTCGACATTCCAAAACTTAGGAGCATATTTACAAGCACGGCGTTGAAATTATCGCCGCTTTAGAGGCAACAAACTGCTGCTAAAACGGCGATAATGGGCTTGCTAATATGTGTGATAGAATTCCAATAGAAGCCCAGGTTAGATGTACAGGAATCTAGCCTGGGCTTCTATTGGAATTCTATAACGCATAGTAGCAAGCCAATTATCGTCGTTTTTATTCTTTTTTATTTATTTTAAAAGTTTTCTATAGCGCTGGCTGGACCCGGAGGTATCAGAGCGCTTGACATGAGTATCGGACTAAGTTGCAGGTTACATTGTTACAAAGATTACACAGTTATTAGAGCATGGCAACATAGTTACATGTAAGGTCAAGACAAACAAACAAGGACATACATATACATAATGGAAAAACAGGCAAGGGGAGAGATTCAGGGGAGGGGGGTAGGAGACAGAGAATGAAGGAGGGAAAGTGGAGGGGAGGGTAAGAGACACAGCATAGAACGAGGAGGGGGAGGGTGAAGGGGACACAAACCAGTAGAATAGTCAAATCTGCGTCCAAAGTCCAGTAAGCTGTGATCCCAGGGGAGCTGGTGTCATTTCCCCATCTCTGTTGCAAGAAGCTCCCTATACGCAGTGGACTCTCTCAGAGGGATCCCTGAGACTCCAAGTCCTACATACTGGATACTTCCCCAAAAAGGGGAGAGGGAGTGCTTTGGCAAGTGGTGCCATACCATACCTCAATTGTGAGTGGCTCCCTTAGCGCTTTGAACTCTCTCAACGGGTTCGCTGAGACTCCAGAGCATAAATATTGGATCTTTCCCCAACAAGGGGAGAAGACATTTTAGCGGCAGTTTCCTGCCCCTAAAACGGCGATAATTTTAACAAGGTTTTTGCTAATATGCCCCTTGGTTTGGATTTTGAAAGAGAGAGCAGGGAAACCTGCTCACTCTTTCAAAATGCAAACCAGATTGCTTTTTCCCACAGCGAGGTGCATATTAGCAGGTCCCCATGTGGAAAAGTAATGGCAGCTTCAGAAGGACGCGGGGAGCAGGCTAGGGCCATAGACACATTGGGGCTCTACCCACGGTCCCCAACCTTGTATATACGCCAAAACAGTAAACAGGGTCATATATTTTCACAAAAAGTTTGCCTTTTTTTTAAAAAAAAGATGAAATAGCCGTTGTTATTATGCCCTCAAGTTTGCTATGACAGAGCGGGACCTCGACTCCCGCCCTGCCATACCAAACAGCAGTGTCCTGGGGTATACACCCTGAGACACAGCAGGAGCCGGCCCTGGGGAGTGGTGTTCCCCAGGGCCCTTGACTGCCCCAGAACGGGGGCCACCCGGCCCCTTTCCCACAATATAAAAAGCCCCGGAGGGTGGTGATCACCGGGGCTTAGAGGGACCTTTGAGCCCTCCGACCCATTTTTTTCAAAGCCCCAAAGAGTAGCGGTCCCCCCTACCCACGTATTTTACTGAGGGAGTACCTCTGAGCTCCCCCACCCATTTATTTTGTAGCACCGAGGGATGGCGGTCCCCAGGCTACAGGGCCCCTCTGGACCCCCATCAAATTTATTATTTTAGACACTGGGATTTACCCCCCCGGTAGCTAATTTTTAAACAAGCACAGGAGCCTGTGCTTCGTTTTTTTTTTTACGGCGGATCTATGCACCCAGCGCACATTTCTCTGTTTTTGTGGGACCCCCTAAGCAGGTCTAGAGGGGCAAAATATTTCTCTGTTTTTGTGGGACCCCCTAAGCAGGTCTAGAGGGGCAAAATATTTCTAACCTGCCCCCCTTTTTACATTTTGAACACATATTCCACTGATTTCTAGACCCTCGCTTCTACCGAGGCACAAAATGGCTGCCAACACTTCGTGGTTTCGAATGTTGACAACCACTTGACAGCCAATTAGCAGTGCGTGATCGGGACGGTGCGCTTAGGGTGCGCACAGGATGCGCAGATCCACCGCGCCCATAGATATATATGTACTTTTAATTGTGGTTTTCTCAGAAACTACTAAACAGATTTACACCATTTAAGCAAAAGGCACGAGTCTGAACCAAGGACTACCTCTTTGCCAAATGTGGTGTAATTCCGTTCAGCAGTTCCGGCTGTAGCCGAGATGAACGGTTCCTATAGAAAATTGCATGGCAAAGCACGTTTTGGGACCCCCTTTTTTCTCATCCCCCGCTTCACGAATCACCCCAAGACTTTCAGGAGCTGACTGGAGCACCCCACTAGTTTTGAAAATTTTGCGAAGATTCGTCAACCGGCGCTAAAGTTATTCCGAATAGAATGTTGCGGATTTCCTATGGAAAATAGGTACTAACTATAACTACCTACTGGCAACCGCCATTAGGTAATATGTACATATACATATATGTATGACATTTGAGGTGAGCAGATCTAGAGTGTCGCTGGTGTTGAGAGTGCTCTAACAGGGGCTGCTTTCCACCTAAACTTGAGAACTACCCAGAGTTCTCTCTTTCTTTTTTACATATATGTATATATACGCCAAAGGCAAGCCCGTCTGCGCCTGTCCGCGACCGGCCGGGGCCTGGGGCCTGTCATAATGCCCAAACCATATCCTATTCATCGGCCCAACTCCAGGCCTGCCAGGGTGACTGGTGCATCAGCCCCTTCACCCAGGCACGTATCAGCAATCTTGGAATCTCATCACTTATCCTGACTCCAGCGCAATTACCTGCGCTTTCAGGGCATCCCCCGCAGCCTTCTGTGACCCCCTCCCCCGCCCTGGCTAGCGCCATACTATTGAACACCCGCTCGGCGGTTAAGCACCAACTCGAACTGTTCAACCTTCTGACCTCTGCAAAACCTGAATTCCTATTCCTTACTGAAACCTTGTACTCCTCTGATTTATTCGCCCGGTTGCGGCCAGCGGTTATCATACACCAGAACCCCACGTAGAGCCCCGACGAACACAATCGAGAGAGAGCCATCACCATATACAATCATTACCTTTTTCAAGTTGTGGACCATACAGGACCGAACTGGCAAAGAAATAATGAAGGGTCTCACATCTCCCTGATATAGTGGGTCTACTAAAAAACCGAATACTGATGTGTCCTAACAGAATCCAAAGGATGAATACTATTTGTCTTTATCTAGCCCTCATCAATTAAGGCTAAAACTATCCCCTTTCAGCCGTTATAGAGGACATCGCCGACAATGCAAATAGCTTGGTCTAGAAACCGATATCATCTTTCAGCAATCGACAACGATAACTAGCTAACCGATAAAAAAAGTCTCCAGTGTACGGTTCTTCAATGGAGAATTCTCTGAATATTTTTTTTAAAAACATACAGAGTTTGATGGCCAACCATTATTGTCATTTAATTTTTGTCCTGTTGCAAATGACGGACTCCTGAAGAAGGCAATAGCCGAAACGCGCGTAGAGTTTCCATCCACCGCTTAGCTAACTCCACTAGCCCACCTTTACAACTAAGTTATTTGGGTCTTTTTTTCTTTTACTTGTCTTTGTATTTTTTTGTATTATAATCTGTATGTTATTGATTATTGTATTGACTACATGTATTTTTAAACTGGAAATCCCCAAACAAATGCAGAAAATAAGATAAATAAATTAAAAACACTATCCTGTTTACATAAATCATGTTTGGTTTTTATTAATAATGTTTACATGTCACAACATTTAAGATATTTTGCTGTCTGCACCCCCTAGGTTTTGGCTTGTAATTTACTGGTTTTCACTACTGCCTTGTTTTCAAAAAAGTAACTCCCCTGATTCGCTGCCTGATGTTCTGGCGACTCTCCCGAATCTTATTATGCCCTCCGCGCTGACCGACCGGATGGGAAAGTTGGTGGCGGAGTGGCCATGATTGTCCACTCTAAATTCCAGTTCCAACTCCTGCCCCACCCCCCTATCGCTTCAGTTGACTTCCTGGTGGCCCGCTCAGTCAACCTTGCGGCCCCTCTTACCTGCGTATTACTCTATCGTCCCCCTCAGGCTATGCCTCACTTTATCACAGCTATTCAGGAACTGTTGGCCACTCTTGTGGTCAACAATTCCTCCGTGTTAATCCTGGGAGACTTTAACTTCTGGCCCCATGACCCCCGGGAAGATCTCATGTCCAAAGATTTCACCGAATCTCTTGGCTGTCTTAACCTCACTCCCCTGATCCACCTCCCCACCCACTCAGGTGGCCCCATCCTGGACCAGATCTGGTCTGACAACCTCTCCACCTTGTCTCTGTCCATTTCCCCTTGTATTTGGTCCGACCACTCGCTTCTTTCATTTTCCCTCAACCTTGGGACTGTCAATAAATTTTCCCCCCCAAAAAATACTTGGCTTCGCAATTGGAACCGTGTGGACATGCCCGCTTTGTGTTCCTCCCTTGCGGCCTCACCCCCTCACTTGGAGGACACCTCCCCAGACTCACAGGTAGCCGCCGTTAACAACTGGCTTCCGGCATCCTGCGACTCAGCTGCCCCTCCCAAGTTAGTCAGGTACCGCCGTTCCCATGAGGCCAATAGATGGTTTACTGATGATCTTAAAACCCTCAAACTCTCATTAAGACAAGCCGAACATCACTGGAGGGTGCAGGTACTGCCCCATCCTTAAGTCTCAATATTAAGCCCTTCTTCATGAATATGAAACAGCTATTCTTCTGGCCAAAACTGAGCACTTCTTGGCTAAAATCCTCCTTGCTAGCAACAAACCCAAGGAGATCTTCTCCATCGTACACAATTTAGCAGCCGCAGATAGAGTTTCCCCCAAACCGGTTCCCTCTCAATCTTTCTGCAACTCCCTAAACAGCTACTTCACAGAGAAGATAGCTGTCATCAAGCACAACATACCCTTGCCTCCCCCTTCCTTCCTCCACCTCACTCCTCCCTCCTTCCATTTTTCTTGACAAGTTTCCTTTAATTTCTAAGAAGACCTTTCTTACCTTATTGAAGAAATTTAAATCTGGGTCCCCCTTGGATTGCTGCCCTGTCCGCATACTGAAGGAGGTCCTCTCTAATTGCCCCGAACCCCCGCTCACCCTCCTCAACACATCCATCCAGCAGGGTACCGTCCCGGTTGCTTTCAAATCGGCCATCATCACCCCCATCCTGAAAAAACCTGGGACTGACCCATCCTCCCCTTCCAATTTCCACCCCATTTCTTTACTCCCGTTCTTGGGAAAGATTCTCGAGAGCTATATCACCTCCTGCCTCTCGACCTTCATTGAGGATAACCATCTCTTGGCCTCTCATCAGGCCGGCTTCCGTCCAGTCCATTAGACGGAATCCGTGGTCCTCTCTGTCTTGGATGAGCTTAGGCAGAGTGCGGACACCAAGTCCTCCCAGGCCTTGGTTCTCCTTGACTTGTCCGCCGCCTTCGACACGGTCGACAATCCCATTCTTCTCGACCTTGTCGGAAGCGCTGGCATCCGGGGGACTGCTCTGGCCTGGCTTACTTCTTTCCTAAGAGATCGGACACAAGCCGTTCACCTGGATGGCTTCTCTGCTTCTCCCTGCCCGGTCACTTGTGGGGTTCCCCAGGGTTCTTCTCTTTCCCCGCTTCTTTTTAACCTTTATATCCACCCTCTCATTTCTGCCTTACAAAACATGGAGGTGTCAGTTTACAATTATGCTGACGACCTCCAGCTTATCTTCAATCTTTCCCCTTCCCACGACTCTAGGTCTAACCTCTGTACTGTCCTCACTTTAATCTTCGACTGGATAAACTATAACCATCTAAAATAAAATCCGGACAAAACAGAACTGATACCCACTGGTAGCCTCCCCAGCCCTTGGTCCCCTGCTTTCTGGCCCCCTGCTCTTGGCCCTCCTCCCTCTCCTTCCATCAAAGCAAAAACCCTGGGTATCCTAATTAGCCAAGACCTAATAATGCGCCCCCAGATCAGCGCCGTTGTCTCGGCCTGTTTTTTGTCCCCCCGCATCATCCGCAAAATCTCTTGTTTTTTTTCTGCTGATGCCCTCAAGCTCATCATCATGGCCATGATTGTCTCCTGCCTGGACTACGGCAATAGCCTTTATGTAGGGATCCCGGCGTATGAGCTCCGGCGCCTCAAACTCATCCAGAATCAGGCTGCACGCCTTATCTATAGGCTCCCCAAGTGCCATCACATAACCCCTCTTCTCAAATCCCTCCACTGGCTCCCCATTTCCCAGCGTTCCCTTTTTAAGCTGGGCTGCCTTAGTTCACGGCCCTTGCAGGCACTGCTCCTGGGTTTGTTAACTCAAAAATCCGGGCCTATCTTCCCAACATGAGCCTTCGCTCTTCTACCCAAGCTCTCTTGGTGGTCCCTCGCTTTAAGAGGAAAAAACAGGGTGGTCTACGCTTCTCCATTCTTGCCCCCAGCTTCTGGAACGCCCTTCCTTTCACCATCCGGTCCCTTCCTAGCTATATGGACATCCGTAAAGCTCTAAAAACTCATCTCTTTTCTTTAGCTTTTCCTTTGCAATAACCGTTCTCGCTTCTCCCTCATTTTTCACCCTCTTTTCCTCTCTAGGTTAAGCCATAGCGCCATGAAACCGCTTGGTGTTAGCGCGCTCAATAAATTCTTTTAACTTCAACTTCATACATATATGTATAGATACACATATATCTAACATGATTCAACAGCTCATGTAGATCCATCATGCTGGGATACTGTAATGTCCATGCATGAACCAGATGTCAAAAGGGGCAGTTTGAGTGTTCTTGGTAATTATAAATCCACAGTGCTCTTGTGAATGCCCAAACCATGGGTGGTGGAGCGTGCCCTCGAAGAAGCACACCGACCACCAAATCTCGAATCCCCAACAAAATGAATGCTCATGCAGGGCTCCAACAATGGAGTGAGGAAAGTTAAATGCAAACAGCCAAGAAATGGCCTTGTAACATGTCCATAGATGTGCAATTAAACCTAAAATGTGTAACATAGAAAAAGGACTAGAGAACACAAGTGAAACGCAATAGAGCAGTCTTGAAATATGTAAAATGCACATACACAAATAATCCAACATATATTACATTCACAAATTATAGTTCAAACACTTTTAAAATTATTTATATTTGATAATCTCTGATTTGTATTTAGGGCAGCCTAAAGGACAAGAATACAGTACTAAATATGTGCGCATATTGACATCAAATGCATTTACTAACATTTTTATAAATATTTTAAAAAATTAAATAAATGAAAACAAATAATGTAAAATAGCAAAACAAATCTTTACATAAATTTTATTTGATCAATATTAAGAAAAGTGTTAAACTTTGAAAATATTAGATATAATATCCCCACTCCATTTTATGCAACATGTTTGATTTTGGAGTGGTTACATCTACTATTCCCACTCCGACCTAAACAACAGTAAGGAATATGTTGGACTTCGAAGGGGTTAGAATTACTATTCCTGCTCCACTCTAGCCAATAGTGAAAGGGTCAGGTGGCTGACAAAACCAGAAGGATTTCTGACACACAAAGCCCAGCTGATCACATACCCTCCAATGTTAATCATTTGGAGAGGTTGTGGCCTTACGGCCAGAGCTGCCAACTTTGGAGCTGGAGAACCAGGTTTGAGCCTCGGAATCGGCTCAGCTTTCTGCGATTCTGGGCAAATCACTTAAACTCCCCGTACCTACTAAAAAATGTATGTGCTCTTGTGTAACGTAACTGGGCACATGTAAAGTGCACCAATACCTTCAGGTAGAGTTTACGCTATATAAATCAGCAAAAAAAACTAAAGAAAATTGTGAAGGCTGAAGGGAGATTGTTGGGACTGGAATGTCCCCTTCATGGTATACTCTTGTGTTCCTGCCCTGAGTGCTCGACTCCGTGTATCTGGTATCCTGGTTTTTTATTTTGGCACTAGCTGCACACTGCATAGAGGCCTTCGACTGGCATGACTGACATGTGTGAGGCCCTGGACCTGTCCTATGACCTGGAGGGGTGCACTAAGTGTGCCCTCTTTATAATGACAATGGACTACTATTCCTGTCATGTGTTTAACATGTAGAGTGGTGGTGGCAGCATACCATGTTTTGTGAACCAATGGTTGTGACCAGACAATTTTACCTGTGAAACTGGAGTGGAGGCCTACTAGCCACTAATGTAAAGTTCCACCTGTATGTTCTACCCCATAACCTACCATTAATATCCCAAGTGTATGTGTGCATGTTTGTGTGTTTGACTTGTATGATACATTCATTGTGTTTTTTAGTGAGTCAGAATAATGGAGGAGGCCTGTGGGATCCATTTTGGAAACCTCTGGATTGTTCCTGTGCACGGGCTGGAAATGAGGTTATTTTCCCAAACAGTGGAAGTGTATTGCTGATATTCCTGAAGCATGAGGGAGGAGACAGAAGTGGGACTAGAGGAGACAAGGCTCCTTTAAAAATTCAACTGGGCTTTTTTGCTGAAAAGGAGCTGCTGATTAGTCTTCTTGTAGTTCTGACATTTAGTGGACAGTGGAGGCAAAGGGTGGGACTGCAGTCTCTGTTGTTCAAAGTAAAAGAAACCCTTAGATGGAGTCAGCCTTTTGGCTTTCTCCTGATCACTGTTCAGTGTCACTGATGATAGCCAGGTGCACAAAGCTCACATTGCTTTGTGCCTCTGTTGCAGGTGCTCCAGGTTGGAGGCTACCCAGGTGAGAGGAGTATCACACTACATAAAAGGCTCTGTCTGGAGAGAAGCCTGGAAAGTACAGTTAAAAGAAAAAACACCCCAAACCGGTTCTGAAAATGTGGTCAGTGGATCTCCACCTCCAATGTCCTAAGACGGTATAAAAGTGGAAGCCACCGGAACACTTGTTGTTCCAGTTCAAGTTATTTTTAACCAAGGAAGGGAGTTCTCCATGGAGTACTGAGGACTGTTGTGTCTGCCTGACAGACATCTTCCAAGGGGTGGCCAGACATTATGTGAAGTCTTGCCTTGCTGGAAGAGGTGGTTCATCTGACATGATAAGCCTACAAGATAACCTGCCTGATCAGAGACAAAAGGAACCTGCCAACGGGGCAGGATGTGTGACGGTTCAAGAACAGCCAGAAGCAGTGTGACTCCATTGCAGCTGGGATCTGCCAAGATTAGGAAGACAGAGAAGAGCGATTTGTGAGCTCCAGCAGGGGTGGTCACTATTCACTCCAGTGTTGTTGGTCTGGGTCGGAATTGCACATCTGTGACTAACCCTGTCAATGCATCAAGAGGTGTAAACATGGCCAACTCATACCAGAGGGGGAAACCCTGTGAAAATAGAAGTTAGAGGCATCATCCCAAGGTGCGGTAGCCATAGCACCAGTTCCTTTAGTTGTGCGTATTCGACGTTCCTGTGTAGTATTCCACTTCAAGTGTTTGTAATACTCTACTTTTCATGTCTAGTGAAAAGCCCTGGGTCAGACAATCAGTTATTTCTCTGCTGTTCTGAGTTTGTGTGCACACTCCCATGCTACCTCCCTGAGAATCCTGTGATAGCTCGTCATCACTACCAGTCAAGTTCTAAAGAGGTTATACTTGGACCAGTTTTCACAGCCTTTGTAGGAGAGACTCTGGGCCATCAGAGGCAATCAGCCCCAGACCCTAAAGTTGAGAGTATCTAGAATCTTGCCCTGTATACATAACAGATTCAGAAGTGACCAGAAGGACCTATCCCTGCTGTTGGGAAAATGTGGAACTTAAACATTTTTTGAGCCTCAGATGACCAGGAGAAGGTGCTCATGCTACCCAGGGATGTTGCACCCAAGGAGGGCAAAAACAGGTTTGTTTTATAACAGGTTTTTGCTGCAATTAAAACAGGTCCAGCAGAACCTCACAGTAATGGTATCTAGCCTTATGGAGCCCTACCTGACTATGGCTTACAGCCTTCTTTCACTGAAGGATTTTGAGAACAAATAAGTAACTAAATAAGAACGTAAATACAAGACTAGCAAGAGAGACAGTATATCTCTCCAACCGCTGAAGCAACCCCAGCAACTACAAAAAGCAGCTTTGTTCTGCTCTGAGAATTTGGTGCCCAAATCAATGACTTCAGGAGTGGCTCGACGATGACATATCAAACTTCAACGGACCCTCACCAGCCTCAGCCATGGATCTTAACCCGCTGCAGCACACTGACTTCTATTTCAGAAACTAAGCCCAAAGATACAATCTTTGATTAGAGCAATCTTCCTGGTGTACCTGACCTCTGTGCCATTGAGTTTCACCAATATCATGCCTAGGTCCTGGTCAACTGAAAATGTTGTTTCTCAATGGTGCTTTACTTTTTTCTAGGAGCATTTTTCCTTAAGCATTTACAAATTTGCATCCCCAGTTCCCATTATCTGAGTTTGTTAATGTAAGTGTCTTTTTGCTCATCATATTTTTCTTGATTTTTTTAAGTTAGTTTGGGAATTTTATTGTGTTGTTTTTCTTGACTTTGTAAGTGTTGTTTCTGCATGAAATTAACCCCCTCGCTGCGACCGGAATTCTGCGCCTGTGCGGCACATTCCGATTTCGGGCTTGGTCATGACGGCTCCTGGCCGTCATCAGCACACGCCCACCGTAACTGATGACGACCGGGAGCCATCATCAGCACAGAAGGGGTTAATATGTGCTTCTTTGAGGGATGCCTGCTTTCTGTGTCACAGTTTCCAGGGGTAAAACAGAGATTAACAAACTGTGTTTTGGCTTAACCATTGTGATTATTACGTTGGTAGGGGTCCTCCTCCCAAATAAATAACCATATTTCTCACAACAGGCCCCGCTGTTTTCCCATTACTTTATGTACTTCCTCTTGAGTTCAGCTACAAAATAGTGAGGTCTAAATGCAGAACTACTTTCTCCTTACTTCAAGCACAACTAATGAAAAAGTGCTTCATCCATTTTTGCCACTTACTCAGTGCATAACCCCAGGTTTTAACCGCTGGAGGGAGGTCATTCAATATTAGGGGACACCATGCTGACTGAATAGTGTCATACCCATAAACCTGGATTTTAACTGGACAAAGGCCATGCTCATTTCAGCAAATCAAGAGGATAGGTATATTTTAAGATGTTAGGCTACCTTTCTAGGGATCAGTAGGAAATATAATGTAGGATCCTAATGATCTTTATTAAGCATGTTTTGGATTCTGCTCATGCTCCTATTTTCTAATTATTGCCTCTGATAAGATTTTATTTAGAAATACCCTAACTGCATGTCATACTTTATTATCTAGATTAAAGCACAGTGTAGATTTTTCACTATATTATTGTGGTAGATGTTTGCATCTCAGAACTAAACGGAGTGGCGCTTGGATATAGATCACCCAGCAAGAGCACTGCATGACTGACTTCTCACACTGTGGTTCAGTGTGGCCATTTTCTGTTTTCTCCGGTTTGTGAAACCACAGGCTACACTTTCACATTTGAAGAAATTGGGGAATCTCTTCTGAGGATTAAAATCCATTATGGCCCACAACACTACTTCAGCAAAATGGCCATGATGAAACAAGGGCAATATGCTTGCCAGATAGTTTGTGTACCCCTAAGAAGGCTGTCTGTCTTTAGACTGATCTCTCATTTATCCTGCCTCCTGGAGTCATACCTAGTCGCATCTTCATCTGTTCTTCCTCCATGATCTGCAGCCTGAACTTTTATCTATGGACCGAGCGGAACAATTGAAGAGTCCGTAATATACATCAGGATTTTTTTTAAATCTTATTCTTTGCAGTTTTTCATGACTCGAACTTGGCCCAAGGCCATAAGAGCACTTTAGATGAGAACCAGACATTTTACATGTGTACCAGACAGACATGTTTAGGCACAGGGAGGGTAAGCGATTTGTTCAAAATCACAGAATTAAGGAGCTGAACCAGGTCTCTTTTGTAGGAATGCATTTCTCCAATAGACACAGAATAAGTAAAACCCTTGTTTCCCCAATTCCAAAATTGCCTACAAGCTTGCAAAAGTGAGTGTGGAAGCCTAAAGAAGGACACGAAGAAGACATTTTGTGCACACAAGATGAAAGGAGAAACAACTTTTTTAGGAAAATGCTATTTGTATAAAGCATGTCTCCCATTTTTTTAGATCTAAATGCACTTTCAATGCTAACCATCTCCTGCTTAACTTCTAGTCTGGCTTCAGATCATGCTGCAGCACAAAGACTACCACCATACACATTGTTGACGATGCCCTCTTTGCCAAAGATGAACATGGCTCTTTCCTCCTGAAATTGCTGGAACTCTCAGCTGTCTATAACACAGTTGACCATCCCACCCTCACACATAACAAATGGGATTCACTGGCAATGTCCTTTACTGGTACTCCTGGTACCTTTTCAACCAACACCACTTTGTTCACATGGGCACACTCGGGTCACAAATGATCCTTATCAAATGATGAGGCACCCATAGGACCATACTGTCTCCTGTCATCTTTAACCTGTATATGGAGCCTCTTGGTGATTCAAGATTCACCACTATGCCAATGATACGCAACTCTATTTGAATATCTCCCCTGCTTCAGACACCAACTCCCCAAACACCGCTTGCATATCACCAGACCTGGATTTCCAGTGCCTACCTAAAGCGCAACCAAAACCAGACAGAATTAATATTATTTGCCATGAACAACAAACAAGATACAGTAAAAACTTGGGTCAATGACATGATCTTTGATGGCTACGAACCCCAACTCTCACCAAATGCCAAACCAGTTGTATTCCCCTTAGAATAGAACCTCGTCCTCAAGGAACACATTGCCAAGGGGGGCGTGGCTTGGAGCCCTCGGAAGATGGCGGCATATGGGACCTCCGGGACCCAGTATATGAGCGAGCACCTTCAAAACCCTCCCTGCGGCATTTCTCCACCCAGAGGAGGTATCAGAAGATGCGGTGAGGCCCGGCAACTCTTTTGCGGCGCTCACTGATTTCTACTTCACCTGTGAAGCTCTTCCCCTGCTGATGGCTCGGTTCTCTATCGCGAGCCGGCCACCATCTTGCATATATATCGGTGTTGAGCAGCTGATAATTTTAGTCATGAGGAAGGGAGTGTCTCCTGCGGCAGCCTTATTCTCCTCACTTTTTTCATTGTCCTCGCTCACTATTAACTCTTCAACACTTACTACTCCTGCTTTATGATTTTATTTATTATTGCTGTTTACCTGCTAATCATGGATTGTTCCTCATGTTACTGATGTGAAGGTGAAACTCTTCTTTTTTATGTGACTTTTGCTTATATCAAGGACCTATCCAACCTTTCAGATATATTTTTGAGGTGTGTTTTTTTTTCTTTCTCTGTGCTGAAGTGTTGGTTTTTGACGGCATTTTGGATCAATAAGTAATTTTCCCATACTCCTGTAAATCTATGGGACGTTTGAGAAGGGCTAATAACCCATTCCCAATCTCTACTCATAAATTTGTCAAGAATTCCTCTTTTTTTTTAAAATTATCAAGTATGAAGGATTATTGTTCTTTAATTTTAGGTAGCTGTCCATCATTCATGATGAGATGTTTAAAAGACACTGTCTAAAATTGGCAAAAGTGGTCTCATTGTGTTCTCTAAAAGAGAACACCAGTTGTGTGTCGTCGGCATACGAGAAAACTTTCACCCCACATTGCTCAACAATTGCAGTGAGGGGAGTAAGATAAACATTAAAAAGTGTGGGGCTCAGAGCCGAGCCCTGAGGAACACCACACATCAGGGGGCTGGAATTAGAAACATGGGGATGAAGAATCACTTGTTGAGAGCGACCCTCAAGAAATGAATGGAACCATGCCAAAACAGTTCCCTTCACTCCTAATTGATGGAGTCTGTTCAGGAGATTCCTACGTGACACTGTGTCAAAGGCTGAGGACAAATCCAATAGCACAAACATTGCACAGCTACCCTGATCTAAGGTTTCATGGATCGATTCGGCCACTTCAAGCAGAGCTGTCTCCGTGCTGTAGCCTGAACTAAATCCAGACTGAAAATCATGAAGATGGCTGTTCGATTCCAGGAAGTCTGAAAGTTGTCTCTGGACTTCTTCTTCACTTCTTTTTCTTTTTAAGACTACTACTTATGAGGATCTGGTCAAACTGAAGAGTTTTATTAATGCATGCAAAATCAAAAATATGGACACATCAGGACCTTCTACTGCTCATTAAGTGGTGCCCTTCCCTTGTTATCTTTTACATGCATAAATCCCTAACTTTTATTTATGGAAAGTTACTTAAGTATTGATAACAATATGTTCACGCATTCGTTACCATTATAAGATGTTCAGGAGCTTTGTCCCCTTTATCTTATTTTCTTCTCTCTATACAGTCATTTTTATAACTTAATATTGATAATTAATCCTTATTTGCTTCCTTACAGATTTATCATTCGTGTTTGTGGTCTTCCCCATATTTTCTACTCTGTCCTATGCTCCTCTCGTGCCATTTCCATGGATCCCCGGAGTACCATCTGTTCCATGTGGCCTCAGCCACTGCCCCAACCTTCTCTTGGACTCTACTTCTCATAGGTATGGTTGGCTCATTTTCTTTTTTGCTAACATTTTGTTATGTTGTATTTTATGGATTATTATCTTTTTCTTGTGATTTTTATGTCTTAGTATTTTATTTATATTCCCATCCTTCTCGCTCTTTCTCAGATTTATTTCTGCCCTTTTCCTGTCTCACGTTTCCTCTTCTGTCTATCCTTTTTTCTCTATCTGGTTTAATGTTTCATGTTTATATTGGAATTCTTTCTTCTTAAAACTCATCTCTAATCATACTAAAACCAAACATGACTGGGTTGATGTACAATTTCTAATATATTCTTGGATGGTTTGCTCCATTTGTTATCTTTATTGTATAGTCATGTCATTATTTCAATGTCTCTTATAATTGTGAAGTGGTCAGGACCTGTGACATTTGGATGGCCTAGGGCCTGGTCCTGGCCGTGGACGACTAGGGAGTGCCAGTAGGGTATCCTAGTTGGGACAGAGAGTTCTTGTTGAGAGAAATCCATGTGGGTTCAGAGTGGCGCAAAACCGGAGGGTGTCCCTGCCGTGCGGGCCCGTGTCCGTGTTTTGTCGCCCAAAGCAGGGAAGCCCATCAGTGGAGTGATTGGTCTACCCTGCGTTTTGGCTGGAAGGGGGTTGTGTTGGAACTGGCCCTTTTTGGCAGGTTCACCCGAAACTTTTTGCTTTTTCCTAGCCTATTTCTGTAACCTGGTGTTGGTGATTTTAGGCCTCTGCGCACTTTTTCATTGTGGTACAGTGTAAAGTGCATGAGCTCTCTGTGTATGTGTAAGAGTGACCTGCCCTCCCATAGGAATGCATGGGGAATATGTGTGACCATGGTAGTTCCTGATGTGTGGGGAGTGCAGGGTCGAGTTTGGTATGTGCGAACTCGTGAGATTGAATGCTGCGTAATGATGTATGCGGCATGAATGTGTCTAGTGTGGAAGTGCCACTTCTAGACATGGGTGTGCGTGTGTAGTGAGTGTGCTGACATGTGATTGGCTGGAGCCTGGCTCCAGGAGTCAGAATGGGTCTGCCCAGTGGTGAGTGTTGAGATTAGCATGCTGATGTGAGGGGAGGGGTGCACCTGGGTCCTGAATAGGGCTGGGCTTTCCCCACACAATGCTGGCTTCGCCCCCTGTGGTGCGACTGATGACCCTAGCCTGACTAGTGAATGGGAGGGGTGGCTGAGCTCATCAAGGGGGCTCCCAAACCAGCTGTGCCTGGTTTTTCCCCCACCCTGCACCTTTAGACAAAGGAATTCACTGTATAAAAAGGAGCTGTGTCCCCTTACAAAATGTTCTTGTTTCTGAATTGAATCCTGCCAGGGGCGTGCTGCTGCTTGGGCCCAGGGGAAGGCTTGCCTCCCTGGGCCCTGCCCAGCCCCTGGATACCTGATGGACCTGGAAGCCTTGTTCTGCTGATGTCCTGGACTCCTGAAAGGACTTTTGCTGACCTTTGGCTGGGCTTATTATCCTCTAAGCGCCTGGAAGCGCTTTATTTTTGCCTTTAGCGCTGGGAGCGCTGTCTTTTACTTATAGCGCTGGGAGCGCTTCAATTATCCCCTATAGTGCTTGGGAGCGCTTTATTGTTGTTCTAGCGCCTGGGAGCACGTTTACTGCCCTCTGGCGCCTGGGAGCGCCTTAATTGCTTTGGCCGGTGCCCACCCGGCATCTTGTACCCCTTGGTTGTGTCTGCCGTGATTTTGCCCGACTTGAGCCTCAGCAGCGCGACCAGAGCCGAGGGAGGAGGCTCGTCAGGGAGGCCGGGCTGCCATTGGCTGCCGAGTCAGCCTATGCACAGAGAGAGGGGGGCAGGGAGTCCCGCCCCCACCGCAGCTGCGAGACGAGGGAAGGAAGCTGCCTGCCGGGTCCCCCGGTGCTCCCGAGGGTAGGGAGAGCCCCGGAGGTTTTGCTGATCTCCAGGGAGGCCGGGAGCCCACCCCGCCTCCCAGGACGCCCCCGCCACAGAGGAGAAGACTCGAGCAAGGCACCGCAGCGCCGAAGAGGAGCCCCCCCGCCGTAGGTTCTGGTGAGTGGGGGCCGGGTGTTTCTATTAGGAAGAGGGGGTGGCGGGGCATTGCCAGTAGCCACCCCCCCTCAGTGGTGCAAGTGTTGGTTGCGGGGGCAGGGCGGAGGGTAGAGCATCCCCGGCTTCCAGCGGCCCGCTCCCCCAGCAGGGAGCATCATCCTGTGGGCCCCCGCAGTTTCAGGGGGCCGGTTTCTGGTCCCGAGTCCCCCGAGCGGGACTCCAACGAAACCGGCACCATTTTGTGAAGGAGCCCACGAGAGGCTCCAGGTGTGCATTTTGGAATTTAGATCACCGAGGGCTCTAGGGCCTCCTTGTTCTTCCGGGTCCCCTGAGAGGGACCCCAATGACCCGCAGACACCGGGGAGGGTCGAGCGGCCCCCGTTGGCAGCGGGCCGCTTCCCCCCCCCACCAGGAGGCATCTTTTTCTGCAGAGCCCCGTGGGGCTCAAGGAGCATCAGTTGTTACAAGCCCAGAGAGGCTCTTGAGTGCCCCATTTGTTTAGAGCCCAGCGAGGCTCCAAGGGGCCAGTCCTTTGTTTAGAGCCCAGAGGGGCTCAGGGGACAGTCAGTTGGCCAGAGCCTGCGAGGCTCCAGCGTTGGCCCCATCATTGTCTTCACAGTTGCCCAGCACTTAGTGGGCAGCTGCTCCGTTTAGGCTCCTGACATTGGGACACAGGGCGTCCTAGCCCCAACAAGGCCAGAGGGCCTAGGGACAGTCACAGGTGGTGACTTATGTGAGTTTTGCGCAATTGTGTTTTGCTGCACCTCTGAATGTGTTTGGATGCATCATGTGCTTTGTTCTTACACCGCTGAATGTATGTTTATGCATCATGTGTTTTCTTTCCCTATACCTCTGAATGTTGTGATGCATCATGTGTAATATGTTCATGCTTATACCCCTACAGGTATTGTGATACTTAGGTGGTTGTTTTTCTCCTAGTACAGGTGTTGCTAGTGAGGTCCTGGTTGCCTGTGCAATATTCTCCTAAGTTGGTTAGGGTTGCATAGGTGGTACTTACCTGGTACCAGTAGTTACTGGTTGTGTGCTAAAGTGATTATTATTCTATGATCTACAACATGCTATTTCTAACAGTATTTCTGCTAAGTGCTGATTCTGACAGTAGCCCACGTGGCCCTGTCCTGGTGTAAATAATCCCTTGTGAATATTGCCCATGCCAGTTGGCACAATGTATATTGTGTGATTACTATCTGATGTGTTGTGACAATACAAAAGTTATTTTTATATAACCTTGTGTGGAGTTCCTTTTGTGGTGTGCCTAGGATGTTGTTGCTGTTGTGTGCATGCGCAAATACTTTACACATTGCTTCCGGGATAAGCCTGTCTGCTCGTGCCAAGCTACCAAGGGGGTGAGCAGGGGTTATCTTGGCGTGTGACCCCCTTGCCCTGACTAGAATGGTGGTTTCTGCATGGCTTTGGCGTAAGCCTTAGCCAACCAGAAATCCCAGTTCTAACACGCACCCTAACCTGTGAAACAGTACAAAGTGGTACAACTCACGGTTATACCCCGGTGATCTTGTGTAGATGTCAAAAGATCTTTGTAAAAACCTGCAAAAAAGATATACACATAAATATACTATAGCATCTACATTGTGAGGCAAAAGTGCAAGTTATTTAAGCAGTCATTAATGAAGGGCTTAGTTCCTTGATTCTGCAACCTGTCAAATCTTTAAATATTCAGACGAGACAAGTCATACATCGTCATATAAGATGTATGCAATTGCAGCCATAAAGCAAAAACACTTTTTTAAGCTTTTGTTCCCAGATAGAGAAGTTTCTCTTTTAACCGACTGCGCATAGTTGAAGGGCCTATTAGTCCTTCTGCACACTCGAAGCATTTTATATAAAAAGCTCACAGACGCATAGTTCAACATGCCAAATCTACCGGAACAGTTTGAGCACATTAAATCTCAGAAATGGAGTACCCGTGGGAGAAGTGAGAAGTTAAAATTACTGGCAATCAAAAATCAAATAACCCAATCATGGAGTCGCTAATTAGTACAACAATTTATCATAGGGAGCACTTGCACTGTGGCCCTGAATAGCAGGGGCACAGTGCCCAAAGCATCTAACCAGCAAAACAGATAAAAAACAGAGCAGGCAATCAGTAAAGGGAGACTCACGCCAATGATTCCAGATCTAACACTCACTTATTGATTTTATATTGATTTCATCGTCGGTAAATACTCTATTTACGGGATTCAAGATCCAAGCAAGCGCCCATAGTGACCGTAGTCCTTTGTGTGTCAAAATCAGTGGTTCTTTACTGCCACCTAAGAGAGGAGTTGGGGAAAGCGGGTCTGTGCGATCCACAGAGAGCAGCATGTGGCTAAAGTGGTCATGGATCTCCCCAGATGGATTTTAGAAGTCAGTGATAGACTCATGTGCAAGCGAGTTAGCACTTTGCACTTCATCGCAAACATCTCCAGTGGAGGTCATCAGCGCCTTCAAAACCATCTCTGCTAAAGTAGGTGACCTTCTCAGTATCCCAGTGCGACGCCCAGCCACCCAGGCCCCAAGATGGTTTGATTCCTCCTGTTCTCTGCCAGCAAGAAAGGTGCGGGAAGCTTTAAACAGGAGCCCAAAAAATCAGACCCTGTTCAGATCGTGTAGGAATAATTATAAACTGGAACTGGCCAAACGAAAATCCGCCTTGAAGGAAGAGGCATGAAGAGGGTTGATTGAGGCAAGCACGCTGAAGGACAGCTCGGGATTCTGGGGCATTATTAACAGTTCTCTATTAAATCATGATGAAGTCTGTGCAGTAGTTGCACATATCACAAAGGATGAGTGGGTGCTCCACTTTGAAATTATGTTTGAGAGCCCCACTGAGCTAAATCTCCTGCCAAACAGTGAGACAGTTGGCGCTGACCTGGCTTTTAGCATAGAAGAGATGGAGGAGGGTATTGTCAGGTTGACTAGTAACAAAGCCCCAGGACCCGACGGTATCCCTCCGGACCTCTATAAATCTGATCCAATTTTTTGGGCTATGGTCCTTGCAGCAGTAGTTAATGCTGCGGAAAGGACAGGCTGCCCCAAGTCCTGGGCCACCTCGACCATTGTGCCAGTCTTTAAAAAGGGAAATCGTGATAGCACCCACTATTATAGACCTATTTCATTGTTGGATTCAGTGGTTAAGGTGGTGGGCTGAGAGCTTCTAGAAAGGATGACTATCTGGGCAGTGGAACACACTGCGTTATCAGAAGTCCAGTATGGGTTCCGCCCAGGTCGGTCCACAGTGGCCTAACCATGGTTCTTAACAAATATATAATTGCTCGTGCTGGTACTATTCATCTTGCATTCATGGAACTGACTTCAGCGTTTGATCGTGTGAATAGGACCAAACTCTGGCAGTCCATGATTGGTATCGGGGTGGACAGAAATATTGTTTATTTTTTAGAAGATCTACACTGTGCAACTAAGGCCCATGTAGGATTTTCACTGGAATTTGGAGTCTCACGCAATTTTGACATAAGGAGAGGTGTACGCCAAGGCTGCATTCTAGCACCCTTTTATTTTATTAATATAGCAATGATTTAGATAAAGCCTTATTGTTAACAGTGGTAGATTATCCATATGTTGGCCGCCGTGGTCTCCCTGTCCTCCTATACGCATATGACGCGGTCCTTATCTCTAGGACCGCCAGGGGGCTACAAGCCCTCCTTTATGCATTATCTGCCTTTATGTCAGAGCGGGATATAGCTATAAATGACTCTAAATCCTACGTTATGCAAGTGGGTGCCCATCCAAAAAAATCCTCCCAATTTTGGCTTGGATCAGCTAAAGTACCCTGCACTGACGTCTTTTCGTATTTGGGGGTAGTAATGGATGAGCAGATAAAGTGGGGTCCTTTAAAACAAAGAAAGAGGGGAGACTTGGTACAGGTGAATGCAGCTATTTTTAATAGGTGCATTGAAACTTGGAAAGAGACCTATTGCAGCTCTCTTAAAGATCTATCAGGCCAACCGTGTCGGGACAGTTTCCTATGGTAGCGAAATATGGGGGCACATTACCACAGACGTTTTACAAGTAGCGGAGAATGCATTCCTGAAACATTTACTGGGAGTTCTGTGGAGCACCTCTTACCTAGTGGTAAATGAAGAATTGGGGGTGCCTTATTTAAGCGACACACTGGCCCTACGCCCTCTAACTTTTTGCATGAAAATATGGTTGAGTGAGGAATCATCACTGAGTCAACAGATTCTAAGATAATGCATGACCCTTGACCACACACTTCACATACCATGGCTTAGATATATCAACAACAGTTTTGTAAGGTTAGGAAGAATCGAACTGTATACTAACCCTGAATTGGTAACTAAAAAGGATGTGGGGTTAATAAGGAAGACTTTTAGTGGCCTAAGGAAATTAGAGAGGGAAGAACTGGAACTGAAGAAACCCAGTGTTCGTAATTCATCACCGTTAGCTGAGCCTTATCTCTTGGGGCTTTTAAGTATATGTTAACGGTTTTTACTAACCAAGTTTCAACTGGACCTCTTCCATTTTTTGTTGGCTATCCCCAGTAGAGGGGGGGGGGCAGCAGAGGCCAGGTGTTAGCACCCTGTGGCTGCGATGATGAGTCTCCACAGGATCTGCTTCACTTTACATTAATTTGTAAATTTTATGAAGTCTCCCGAAAAACTTTAATCTCCCCGATTTTAAAGAAGATGAATTTTACACAGGTCAGCCCAGATTTTATCTATCTACAGTTGTTGCATGATGAATGTACTTTCTTTGTTCTCATCTTCTTGAAAGCTGTTATGAAGACGAGGTCCTGCCTTGAATGAATGTCAGCATTGGTCAGGGTCTATGCCACCCCAATGATATACATACTCAAGAAAGAGGTCTGGGAACTCATTGTCTTAACTGTTGAAAATGTTCTATTGTGGGCTTAAGGTGCACGTATTTAACTTTACTCCCTGGGTTTTGAATCAACAAGGACTCTCGTGGAATGTGTTTTAACCGTGATGAACTGTGTTATCTCTTTATGATATTTTATGTATCGATTACTTTTAACAGTGATGAATTGGGCTATCTTTTTATGATATTTTTATGTATTGATAACTTTTACGGTTTTATATGTTGAAACCGAATAAAGTTGATTGACTGACTGACTGACTTCAGAACTGCTGTTCAACCCCTTGTACTCTTGCATCTAAATGGTGGTAAAGTCTTAATTCAAGGTCTTCCAGACTCCACATTTTCATCCCTTATGGGCATTCTACACACTGCAGCATGTCTCATGCAGGGCCTGAAGAAATATGCTTGCATTACAAGCACCCTGATGGAACTCCTTTGGCTCCCCTTGCCAGCCACTGAGCTGCATCATTTATAAAGCCATCACAACCAGCATCCCCACTTATCTTACAGGTTACCTTCACTGGTGGTTCTTGGCACACCCACAGCCAAAACAACAGGCTTTATCCATCTATTCACCCAGGATCAGAAGCACTCCATTGCTACTCCAATTTTGGAAAGAGTTGAAGACTCAGGGCCTAATTTATGAGTTTTTGCACCAGAGCAGCGCCTCAGTCCTTCCTGCTGCGCTGCCCTATGGCAATAGAAAAGGGCAGAAATGCGCTGTATCTATCAGATGCAGAGCATCCCTGTCCTTTTCCCCTCCACCGGACCAATATGGGCTGCCGTGCGCCAACACAGGCTCCTTTGCACCATGGTGCAAGGGTGCCTGCGTTGTGGGGATGACTGTTTTTGTGCAGGAAGGGGAACCTTCCAGCCCAAAACAATCAAAAGAGGCTCTCTCCTCTTCCTATGTGTGATACAGAATGCAGCAAACATAAAAAAAAGAAAAACGAGGAGAAATAAAGATATTTCTCCTCGTTATGCCTCCCTTATGCCTCCCTCAGGGAGGCGAACATTTTTGGTGCTGCCTCAGAGTTACGGTTTTTCGTAAATCTGGGGTAGTGTCAAATAGTTATGGATGTTGCTGGGAACACCCCCAGCAACACCTATCGCACACCCCTTTAACACAGAAAACTGTGGTAAAGGGAATGATATTTACAAGCCAACATTAAACTAAAATAAGTGACTTTGTGCTCCCTGGTAAATATGGAGCAGGCTCCTATGCCTCCGGAGCGTTAGAAAAAGTGATGCACCAGCAGGCGGCTCAAGGAGTTTATAAATAGGGCTCCCGGTTTTATGGTATTCATTTTTGGGATATTTCCATCTGTATTTATCCATATTTCTTTTTTGTTCATTTTATCTGTATTTATCCATATTTATTTTGGGTCTTGTGGAAAAATGAAGCTGAATTTAGTATTTTTCCACATTTATCTAACCGACAAATATGCACTCATGTGTGAATGCCTACTAGGTTGCAATGCTGTAAACACCAGCAGAAGATAAATCAATTTACTTAAAAGAAAATATGCAAATTTCAGTATCAACCTTGTGCATATCTACTGCTGTTAAAGCCTCTTTACTAAAAGTCCTTTCTTTTTTAGCCCCCTTACCTATCAATCCACACAGCTATTGGCCTCACAGTCATGGCAGACAGTATTTAGAATTACTCAAAAAGAAACCCAATTTCCGTTTTTATCCACGTTTAAAAATAAACACAGACAAGAAAATAAATGTTTTCTGTCTGTATTTACCTGTGAAAATTAGTAAAAACGGAAAATAAGGAGCCTTATTTATAAATAAGCCCCTCACTTCTGTAAAGAACACTGTATCACAATACATCAACCGCCCACAACTCAGCTTCCTCTCATATCACTCCCTTACTTTAGCTTTTGACATCACTCTGCTGGCTATGGGGCTAGGTTCATGCTACAGGAATATCATATACATGCATACATACAAGGAATTTTGCGGAAAGCATCTTCTCATTTAATAGTTCAAATAACAAGACGCTTTTATTTACCAACAGACGCTACCTGGATTGGGTGGCAAACAAGAGCCCAGCTCTTGGGCCACCAGAGTTAAAAATATGAGACTATGAAAGGCAACAGCATAAACTGGCGAACTTTGTGGGGGTTGGCAATATATATGCAATTATATCAGTATCACGTGACGAGCTGAAAATCTCTCTTTGTAAAGCGCAGCTCCTTTCTGGATAAAGAGATAAACGATGCGCTTAACAACTGACCGGCAGCATTCTTCCAGTGCAACTAACTGTTACTAGGCCGAGGACAGCTGGCCATCCCCACAGACTAGTGTCTTAAAGGAGATTGGAGACAGATATCATTTTCGACAAATGCCTGCTCTGGCAGAAGATTCCAACTCCAACATAAACATGGCATGCCTTACCAAGTTTGCATTTCTATAAAAGAGAGACATTACAGGTTGGTATTGCTGTATTTTTATGCGTTAAGTTCTTGCGCATAAAGTAACGAAAGTTTTCCCGCATTTTATGTTTGCTTTCCCTGCACCCCGTGGTATTCCCTGCCTATATTGATTTGTGGTAAAGCCACTAGCAAGAGTCCAGATGTTCCTGCCTTTGTCTGTAATTCCCGAACCTATAAACGCACCGGCTCCCAGCCTTTTTCTATGGCTCTTCTTGTGAAACTTCCTAGAAATGATACCTCCATGCCTGAACACGCGCTGCAAGGGCTCCTTAGCATAAGCAGTTCACGCGCAAGAGACTCCATGAATAGTTTACGTTATAAACACAAGACAGTGCCCCTCGTGTCCCTGCTCAAGTTTACGGTTTCGGTACGTCGGGGATATCTTCCAGCATGATTATACTAGCGATTGTTCTTCAGCATGCGGCGCTACACCCGGTACAGTGGCAGAGGCCTCTTACCTAAACAGCGTTGACGTGAGGCAGTCGTCCTTTACTGGAAACCCCTTCTGCGGTTACAAAGATGAAATGCAAACACGTAGTACACCTCGTGAAAGCACTGGGACGAGTGATCAGATGAAAGATTTACACCATCTTAAACACCTTGAAATGAAAGACTATTCATGGACAGAACAAAACAGCAGTAGCAAAGAAGAATAAACAAGCATTGGCAGTGCAAATAGATCTTGCTTATGCATGAAGTGCCTTTTGAGGGTTTAGGCACTCAGTACGTCATTTTACATGCACTCAATAATTCATTTTTGCACTCGTGCATCCATTCATCCATCTACTGATTCATTCTTGCATTCCCTCTCTGACACAACCACAATAAAAGAATAGAGAGGGACCCCTTAAAACTATCAAGGGAATTGAGGTAATAATACCGAAGGAAACAGGATTCCCTTGACCCAGCAATCAAAACATGTTTGAGAACAGTGACTAACAGTACATGAAAATATTGAATACTATATTCAATATGTTATAATAACACTTTATTGTTAAAAATGTTTTATTCAAATACCATTGTGCACAAAATTAAAACTGCATTAAGCTCCACAATTACAACACAATAAAACAAATTCTTACTTATATATTTAAAAAACATACAATTCACAGGGAAATTGATTACTAACACATAGCAATTATGACCAGCATAATCGAGACAGACACAGATGTAAGATACAATATTTGTCAAATACAAATGTACATCAACTTGTATTCAAAGACACTGTAGTTGATACGATGATTCAATCAGTATTTAACACATTTGTGTCAGGCCTTAGATTGTACTTTTAACAGCGTCAACGCGTTTCGATGGCTTCAAGCTTATCAAATCATCTTTATCAAGACACACAGGGGCATATTATCAAGGACAGGCGATACATTATCGCCGCTTTTATCGGCAGGAAACTGCTGATAAAGCGGCGATAATGGCCTTGATAATATGCTCTATGAATTCCAATCGAAGCCCATGTTAGATGTGTTCACATCTAACCTGGGCTTCGATTGGAATTCATAGAGCATATTATCAACGCCATTATCGCCGCTTTATCTGCAGTTTCCTGCCGATAAAAGCGGCGATAATGTATCGCCTGTCCTTGATAATATGCCCCACAGTTTTCTGTCTCTGTATTTTTTCAATTGCTTTGTTACTTTCCTCCCTAAGTAAAACAGAGATACATAAAATCCATGAACATATTTGTACATGTTGAATTTATCAGAACAGTTCATCACCATCACCTATTTCCTAATTTCTTGGCATTATTAGTGCACTATCAATGGGCACTGAAAAGCCATGAGCTGCTTTTGACAGAGATGTTAATAATATCCCTTCTATTGCCTTGGATTTTAACCATCCCCCGAATTCGTTGTTCAAGAAAGGTTTCCCTCATGCAGTGGTTTTATTTCGCCCACATTGTGATTCGGTTGGGACAAACAAGGTGAAAGAAAAGGTTCATTATTATATACCTTGTTTCTTGGGATTTGTATTTTCGTCCGTCAATCATTCATTAGATATTTTAGGCGTTTTACTCGTTTTTAATTTCTGAGTGATATGTCGCCTCTTCTAATACAGAAAACAAAAGCACGTAGAGCGGACCCCTTGTTAAACTCTATTGCTACCATTGTTCGTGGATTCTGCCCTTTTCAATTGTTTTATTGTGTTGTAATTGTGGAGCTTTATGTGGTTTTAATTTTGTGCACAATGGTATCTGAATAAAACATTTTCAACAATAAAGTTTTATTATAACATATTGAATATAGTATTTAATATTTTAATGTACTGTTAGTCACTGTACTCAAACATTTTTTGATTGCTGGGTCTAGAGAATCCTGTTTCCTTCGGTATAACAACCACAATAAAACCATTAGCGGCTCGTGGAGGGAGTGCCGCTGGGCCGTCGGGCGGTGGAATTGTAGGGAGGGGGTAGTAATTTCCAACTCCCGGCCGACCCGAGTAATGTAAAGGAATATATAATTTAAAAAACTTTTATTGCGGTGCTGAAACGCATTTGGCGTTTTAGCGTGTGTGCAATGAAATTCTGGGGGGGGGTTTGTCCTCATCAGCCCAGGTCCTCAAAAGGTATAAGTGCCGACCTCCGGGGTCTCCCTGAGAATAGTACCATCAGGAGCCCTTTTGTTATTTGACCTAAGTTGGGTCACTCTATACCTTGCTTCTCATACTCCTACCATAGGTAGCCTTGTCATCGGCCAGACTGACACCACCGGGGTGAACAAGCAAAATGGTATGAAGGCCGATTCATAGGACTATTATTATACTTTCCCACAAGAATTTACCCTATTCTCAAAAGGGAGCCAGAACTCATTTCATAACCATGTATTTTACTGAGGCTAACCATTCTGCTTTGTTTGGGGGCGTAGCTTTAATCAATTTTTTTACATATTTCCCTGCGAGGCAGCAATATTAAATAAATGATGAGTTTTAAAATATTTTTTGTTAGAGAATTATGGTTAACCGTTAACCCAAAGAATACCAGAGGTATGCTTACCTGGAGCTGCACTCCGAGTATTAAACATAATGTATTACTCACATCCCTCCAAAAAACTTGGAGTGCCTGGCACTCCAAGAACATGTGTTCATCATTGCTTCTTTCCTTCCCACATTTGGAACACTTTGGTGTAGCATTTTTTGCAAATTTTGTTAGCTTCTATGGCGTCCAGTAGACCTTGTGGAGACAAAAAAGGTGGTTCCGCCTTAAATTTGCAGCACGTACTGTGGAGTATAGCATGTAACAAGATACTTGCCATAAATTTGTAGACTATTCTCCCGGCAAGCTCTTTTCCCACAGTATTGCTGGCAAATTAAAGTCTCCATTCGAGCATTCCACTAGACTCCAGTACCAACTTGCCGCCTCTTTTCCACGGGATCCTTCAGCTTTTATTAGGGTTTCTAACACATTCGATTGTCCCGCATCTCTCCCATCCATGAGGCTCCAACTTTTCATTTAAAGGTATTTACATTTTGACAGTTTCCCATCAGTTATCTTCTGGGCCTCCTCCCAGGAAATCAATACACCTTCATCCATCAGTTTCCCCCAGGTTTTTATCCCTGCATCTTTCAATGGACGTGCCAGGCAGTCTTTTGACCACTCCGGAGAACCTGGGGAGTCCCAAACATGGGCAAGTTCACTATAATAGTTTATGTTGGATCCTCCCCTGATCTTATACCAAATTATTGCGAAGCTTTGCAGAGTCTTTAGTCGCACCTTTTTAAAATATCATGAGTCTCCAGATTTTTGTATGAACTCATGTTCGCCCCCTTGTACCTCAGATAACATAGCTTTAAACATTCTCCCGGTATCTGAACTGTCTGGTTTACTTAATACACATTTTCCCCCTTTTAATAAGAATGCCCAGGCATAATAAGACAGAACTGGTAATCGTAGCCCCTCTTTATCATATTGCCGTCTGAGCTTTCTCCAGGCAATTCTGGTCCCTTTTGAGGCCAAGATAAAGCTACTAATCTTTGATTGATATTTTTTAAACCAAATTTCTTTAAAGGCCATTGGAATGTTTTGGAACAAAAATGAAATTTGTTTTATTTATTTATTTATTTACATTACTCCGGTCGGCTGTGAGCCGGAGTTTATTACTCCCTACCCTGACCCTCCCCCGCCCCGCCACACTGCCCCGTGGCACTCCCTCCACGAGACGCTACTGAATAAAACACACACAGACTAAACAACACATGGAAAATTGAAAGAATACAAGTAGAAAAAAGAAAACATGCTGCCATCTCAACATATTGGGCAAACGATCGCAATAAAAAAAAAACAGAGGAGCCTATGTCTGTTATACAGTGGTACTATGCATAGTGTTTAGTTGTTAGTACATGTTTATAACCAACGTGCTGGCCATCTTGCAATGGTAAAACAATATCCCTATGAACAGCGGCATTCCATAACAGATGCATTTTTTTAAAGCAAGTACCCTCACTGGATGGAAAATACTGCAAACAAAATGAGTGGCAAGTCAGTGACCCGTTAGCACTATCGGGGAGCTGTAGTATCCTTAGTGAACAATGAAAATAAAAATACATTAAGCAAAGAAATGAAAGGGGAATGAAAGGGGAAACTGGTCATCCAAACGTCAAGGATAACAAAATGTCCCGTTTATTGTGGCAGGAAGTGAACAATAAAACAAACACAAATGTCAGCTCCTGCTTAAATAGTGCTATTGCAGAATTTGGTATAACACCAATCTGGGAAACCACAATTACGTCGGAGAGCTTCAAACAAACAATAAACAAACTCACTAACTACCTCTCCATGATTATGGACAAAAATACTCTGGTCAAACGTAGCCACGCATGGTCAATTGTCTCTGGATTTAAGAAAAAAAAGGTTCAAACCTACCTGGAAACACCATGGTCTAAGAAAAATAAACACATTTTTGTTAATGCTAGATTTGGCTTTTTTCCAGGCACATGTCACTTAGCACCATGGAAAAGGTCACAAGGAAATAACATATGTAGGCTTTGTAAGCTAGGAGAAGAAAACATCTTACACTTATTGTGTCTTTGCCCGGATCTGGAAATCGAAAGAAAAACTACGCTTAAAAGAATGTTTAACATGCGTAGTGTAAGGACATGTAGACAGGCCCTGATCGCAAGTCTAAATCCAGAAGATTTGCCAATGAGTTCTGCACTTGTTAAATTCCTTTGTGATGTACAGAAGAAATTGGAGGTTTTTGTTTGACCAAACAACAGACTATGTGAATACGGACTTTATACAATACAGCATTTTGTAAAAAACAATAATGAACAGTCTACTATTCTATTTAATGTGTATGATATATATTTAACTCTTTTAAAATTGATTGAAAATCCGATTGTTTTATCATTTTAAAAATTGGTGAAGTTTTATCTGCCTTTTTGTAAGATTTTAATTAATCAAACAAATAAACATGAATATGAACTTGAACTTGGTCATCCAACCCTGACATTAAACTGCTCTCATTGTGTGACAATGACACTCAGACAAACAAATGGCAAAAGCCTGACACTTAAAGGGTATTATTAATTGCTTTTTTTGTTACAAGATCAAAAGGTCCTGACAGAGAGCTAAGCCTGACGGTCCTTCTGAACACATTCCTGCAAGAATTATTGCAGTTCACATCTTCTACCCACAGCATTTATTAAATGGGATTACTCACCCTCAAATCCTTCTCTAGCAAGGTAATCTATGAGATTTTATGCATCAAAATAATTGACAGCACGCTTTAATACAGTACAAAAACAACGCAACCTTAAAGACCAATTGGCTTTTAACATATGTGAGACATAGTAAATAAAGCAGGTCTTCTGCCTTTGTTCTAACTTTTCATGATAAACAGATAAGACGTATAGAATCTGAAATACAGTTTACGAGTGTACCAATCAGGCCTATAGCTGTTAGCGTTGGCTTATGCCCAGAAAAATGTCAAGCCTCATGTATGGAGTTTAATATTTCCCACAAGGCAACCATTAGGCCTACAGTATAAAATTGCATATGTCTACAAAATTACAGTTGGGAAAGCAAAATGCTATTTCTCCTAAGAGGGACCAACAATGATTATCACGGTGAAAATCTTTTATAACCACAATTTGTCAGAAGTGGTAACCAACTCCAAAACCACTTCCTGCTATGGTAAACTCCATATAATAAAATACCTATCTATACGCTTTAAAACAAAATAACAACAATCCCCCCAAAATGCCTATGTACTATATTATGCTTTTCGCTATAAATCTGCAAAGTCTGTCGCATTTATCGTAATAAACAATGGGGCCAGTAGCCATCATTATCATCATCATGCCACCATAACCAACGTATTCCTACTGTTTTGAATACAGGCTTTTCCACCAGCCAAAAAGTGAAATACAAGCACTCTTTTCAAGGAAAGCACACAACTTCGGCCCAATCAAATCCTGCACTCAGAGGAACGCACATAAGGGTGGAGCCTAAGCCATTCTCTAATTATTATCACTTTTTTACGAGGAAGAGACAATCTGTTATTAATAAGATACAAATTTGTTCTGGTGTCTTATGCATTAACATATCATATTTTGTGATGGATATATTGTATAGTTGTATTGCCAAGCCAGGCGGGCTTTAGTGTAGTGGTTTTCCCTATAGGTTATGGTCGGCTTGTAAATATTAGACACTATCCGGGTTGGCGATACAGTTTTATGACATAGGATAAGGAGGACAGCTCTTGTGGTTCTGACAAGTCGCTATCCAGGATATGCAGCAATGCTTGCAGTGTTCTGTGGAACTGAAATTTAGTAAGGAGGGTTACTGCTGAATCTCTGGACTCTAGCTCCTCCCAGCTCTTTGCTGTGCTCTTCTCAAACAAGTCCCCTATTGTCCGCATCCCTATTAAGTTAAGCGCTCGTGTGACTCCCTTATCTCTGCACGGGGGTAGCCAATTACACCATTCCAGTGGCGTGAGCGGGTAGTACAGAATGGCACCCGCCTGCAGTTTTAGAAGGTGGTACTAGGCATGTTTGGTAGCATTCACTGAGTCCAGTATCTCCATCCTACAATCCGCAGGTGTGAACATCCGAGCAGGCAATGGGAGAGGGGAGGCCAAAACTTTCTCTATACGTAAGTGTGGCGTGTCAGGGGGGCTGTGCATCCAGTGATAAGCATGCGCACTTTGTGCTGCCCTATAATATAAGTCCAGGTTGGGAGCGCCCAGCCCCTCCCATGTGGTAGGGTAATGTAAGTACATTCCATTTGACCCGCACCTTCTTGCCGGCCCAAGCCAGCTTGATGATCAATGCTGTGAGCTGACGAAAAAAGGAGCCGGGGAGAACTAAAGGAATATTAGTAAAAAGGAGCAGAAATTGGGGCAGTATTACCATTTTCATAATGGAAACTCTGCCCCGCAAGGACAGTGGCAGTCGGATCTAGCTTTCCACCTCGTCTTCTAATTTGCTAATCGTCACTCCGTAGTTTTCCCTGAACACTACCTCAGAGTCCGTATGGATCTTAATACCTAGGTATCTCACCGGTTCTGTTGACCACTGCAATGGGTAGTCAGGTTCAAATGGGGTTGAGGCTGGTGTGAGGGGGTTATATTATAGACTTCGGCCACTTAACACGAAGCCTAGACACCGCTCTGAATTGCACCACTTCTTGCAGGACAGGGGAGAGGTTACGTTCAGGGTGCCTTACATATAGTAGCTAAAAGCGGCACCAGTAGGTCTATGAACGCCTTGTAAAAAGTTACTGTTAGGCCATCCACTCCTGGCGCACTACCTGATTTCATGCTCCATAATGCTGTGGTGATTACATCCCTCTCCAAAGGCCGCATAAGATATTCGCGATGTGTGTCCATTAGCCATGGTTGCTTTATAAGTGTTAAGTAGTCCAATATTTCCTCTTCAGTGCCACTACTGCAAGTGGAGTGGAGCTCTGAAAAATATTGCCGAAACCTACCTGCTATGGCAACTTCTTCAGTTAATGTGTCTTGCTCAGCTGTTTTGACCTCTGCAACTATTGTTTTGTCCTGCCGATATTTTAGGAGTTGGGCCAATACCGCACCCGGCCGTTCGACCTCACCGTACGAGCGAGTTGTGGCATATTCACTGTGTTTTATTTCAGCATCAGCCGCGTCATGGTATGCTCCTAATTGTGATTTGAACTCCTTTGTGACATTATCATCAGCCCTTACCAGCAGTTTTCCCTCCAGACTGGCTAGTGAACCCCCCAGGTCCGTAAGTCGATACCTCTGATATATACTTTGAACGCCTCCCAGATCACTTGAAAGCTGTCCACTGACCCTACGTTAGAAGCAAAGAACATTCGGATCGCTTCCGTCAGTTCCTCTTTAAAAACGGCGTCTAGCAGAGAGCAAGGTGGGAACCTCCACCTAAAGGGGGGGAATAATTTTCTGAGGGGTATCTAATACTAGTAGTATTGGGGAATGATCTGAAAGCGTACAGGTAAGTACCTCACTGGCTCGGGACCTCTCGAGTAACGGCCTGGGTGCCAGCCAATAATCTATGCGGGTATGCAAGTCTTGAAACACTGAGTAATGCTTATATCCCCCTTTTTCCGGGTATCTCTGACACCACACATCACACAAGTCAAACTGTACCATTGCATCTTCTACTGTTCGGGCTGCCGCCGTGATATGCCTCTCAGGCCCTCCGGATCTATCCTTCCGTGGATTCGTGACTAAATTGAGGTCTCCAAACCAAAGCTGTTGACCCCCACACGCATGGAAACCTTTTCTGATAATGCAGTGTAAAAGTTGGGATCGTCAAAATATGGGTAGTATATGTTAACTACAAGTAGTTCTATTCCCATTCCCTTACATCTGGAGATCACAAATCGCCCTTTGTGCTCTGTGTCTAATCATTCGAGTTTAAGAGTGGTCCTAGGGTTTACCCATGTAAGCACTCTTCGCGCATGTGTGGTGAAACCTGCTGCGTGTATGTTTCCCTGCAGTCCCCTACTGCATAGCATAGGGCTCTTGAGGGTGAGATGTGTCTCTTGCAGTAGTGCAACATCAATTTCGTGTCTCCCCAAGTAGGACAGGACTTTTCTGAGGTTCCTGTGGTCATTGAGGCCTCGCACGTTCCAAGTGAGTGCACAAAACATGCCACCCGCTGCGTTATTACTGGACCTGTTAAGGACTGTCATGGGGGTGTGTAGTGACTGCATTGCGGGGCCTGCCGCTTAGATATATAGGCTGTGTGCTCACCATGTACAAGGATGAACACAGCGTGAAAATTGCCATACCTCTTTAATCTCAATCCCCTCCCCCACCCACGCAAGGCATGCCCCAACTACACCTTGACAAAATTCCACAAAAGATTCCCCATTCGCCCTCTGAATGTTCAGCAACCCAAAACAGCAAAAAACAGAACGAGGAAACCCCCCCAGTACACTTCCCAAGGTGTGTGGCACACTCGTGGGCGGATGTTGCCCGTCTAGCAGGGTAATGTGACTGAACCAGACTGGGTTCACCCCCGCTCATCATCAAGCAAATTTATTGCATCTGCTAAGAAATGCACCCACTGCATCAGTGTATCTTTTCACACAATAAGTGGCATACTGGAACTCCCACTAAGAGCTGACCACTCTATAAGTAACACTATAGCACAATCGTCTCTGTGGTGCTCTCCAATTGTCCGGCTCTCATTCAATCAAGCCTTCTCCCCAAACGATCCCATGATACCCCATAATTCTCCCCCCCGGCCACCCCCAGAAGTAGCTCTCTTATCTGTAACACGTGTAGTCCAGTGATCAGTCCTGATCGTCCATTCGGCCGCCAGCCGCCCCTCCAAGGAACTCCGCTCCGGGCTGCAACACTTTTCTTCAAACCACTCCTTCAGGGCTTTCTAAAGGGCTTTAGGGTCTGTAAAGACTCGTGATTGGCCCTGCCGATTGACGCAAAATCTTGCCGGGTACAGCATGGCATAGTCCAACTTTTGATCCCTTAGTTGGTGCTTCAGTGGCGCAAACTGTCTGCCCGCTTCCTGCACTCGAATCGTGAATTCTAGGTGTAACAATATACTGGAGCCCTCGTACTGTAGTGACTGTTTCTCCCTGGCTACCTTCAGCGCCGAATCCCTGTCTCACTAATTCAGCAGTTTTGCAATTATCGACCTCGGGGAGCACCAGGAGTGGGACGAGGGCCCAGGGAGCGGTGTGCTCTCTCTACCACGAATATGGGAGAGAATGTCTCGCTTCCAAGCAGTGTTACCAACAGCTTCTCGACGAATTGTTCCATGTTGCCGGTCTGGGTCGACTCCGGAAGTCCTGTGATCCTTAAGTTGTTCCGACAGGATTGTGCTTCAAGGTCTTCGGTCTTGTCCTGTAAAACCTGCAGCACCCTCCCCATTTGTTTGTGTTCAGTATCCATTGATGTCTGTGCTTCCTCCACCTCTGTGACCCGGCGCTCCGTCATACCCAGCCTTTCTGTGTGTTTGTCAATACGTTCGGACATTAGATCCATCCTGTATGAGAGGGAGTCCAGTTTAGTCCCCAGGATAGAGAAGCTGTTCTGCAAGCCTTTCTCCATTGCAGCAAGCATTGTGCGGATGTCTCCATCAGCCTCCCATGGGGCCTGTTCCTTCGTGTTCTCCCCATCTTCTGAGGCATTCTCCCTCACTTTCATTTTCCTTTGATCAAATGTAAGTTTAGGCTGCGTCTTGTCCACTCTACCCATCCTGGCTGGTCCGCAATGACTACTAATGACCTGTGTTCATCAATCAGCTAGCCGGGTATCTACAGTCGAGCAGCTCACTCCGAGTTATGCCCTCTGTGTCCACCCACTGTCATGGGCCAGTGTACTGACCAGCATGAGCCAGGAGTGTAGCAGCGTCTCAGATGTGCCCACCACAGAGCGGCTGTCGCCAGCCACCACGAAAAAGACACCGACCAAGAGTTACAACTATTCCGGCCTCTCAGGTGACTGGGCAAGCCAAGACCTGCCAGGGACAGAACTCGGGCTCAGGAGGCCAGTCCTTGAGCGCTACCGCTGCCAGCGGCACCGCTCCCCACCTTGATCAGGGGAGACCGCCACTTTAGGCAGCTTCCTGCACAGGTTCACACAGCAGGACGTATGGTTACTGGGAATCAAAACCAGCCACTCCCGGCTTGCACAACCAGAAGCCTTTCCTCCATCGAGAACACCATGCATCCTCTAAGTCAGTTCCAGTCTCGCAGTACTCTGAGTGAGATGGCGGTGCTGTCTCCAGGATTCCAACACAAGCACCGTCACAGTTGGCGATCCGCTCCATACATCCCCTCACAGCTACTTGCCACTTGTGCCAGCGGGTGCCAGGGTACACACCGTTCGCCACGATGATTCGGGGTCAACTCTGCCCCCAATCAATAATTCCCCTAGGCTGCCGCAGGAACTACAAAGCACATCAGATAGGCCTCAGTACATGCAGGTATCAAAATGGCTGTCCTAACCAGCCACGCTCCTGTCTAGCCCACGGGCCCACTGCTTTACTCACAGCATCCAGGGGTATCTTCACAGTCCTTGCAACCCCACCGCAGGTCATCTCAGGTTACCTCATAGAGCCAGCTTGGGCCCCACAAAGGAAGAGAGCCTCCACTAGAGACGGCGCCGGGCTCTACTCTGCCATCAGCTCGCTCTTCAGGCCTCCTGGGTTCCCCGCACTCTCTCGCTGCTGCTGGCCTCGGCACCTCACAGGTATGCTGCTTTTCCGGCAGCGATATGCGCCGCAGCCGCCACCAGCTCTGCTGATGTACTTTGAGCTCGCTCTGACCCCGGAAGCGCCCGGGGACAAATCCGCCGCTGGGTTGCAGGCCGCCGCTCCCCTGTCGTGGCAGTCCGGGGATCATGGCCCAGGGCAGAGGTTCAGCAGGCAGAGTCGGCTAGCTCCTTCGCCAGCAGGGTCTTAGGAACCAGAATTGGCTCACCATGCTCTGGAGACACTCCAGAACAGGCGACAGCTCGGGTCCAGTCAAATTGACCATGCAGATGCAAGATTCTTGCAGGATTGTGTGATGGCGATGCAGAGCTTACAGTTTAAGCAGCCATGTTCATTGCAAGCAAGCTCCGCCCCTCTAACCCCTGAGAACATTTACTCCATTAGTTAGAGAGGAGACAGGAGTCAGACTCACCCACAAGCTGGTGCCAAGCATAAATGTGGAACCCCCAGTAGCCTTCTCAGAACACTGGACGACATAAGGAAGATCAAAACTGGACTACATCAGATTTCTGAGACCTTGAAGAACTGGACCATCTCTCTCGTGGAACACAAGACAAAGAAGTGGACTCCAAGGGTCATAGGCTTGACTTCCCATTCAAGCTACAGGGACACAACAAGCTACAAGCTACAAGATACAATTTGAAAACAAAGTCCTGTGCACACGTTTGAGGAAATCAATTCAAGTGGACCACATGTTTCGGCAGTTTCATTCACAAAACAGAAAACAGAGAGCAAGGTCGATAACAGGTAGTAGTTTTTCTTCGTATTTATGTGATAACTGGTCCTCCTTCCAAAGGAGACACCAAGAAAAGACCAGCCATCATGTGTTTCATCAAGCGGGTAGTTACCTGTGACTCTTCAGGGCTGAAAAGAAGCCAATCTAGGTGGGATTGGCAAACCGGTGATAATTCCAACCCAGTTCTGTAACAAGTATAATGTGTGGACAACGGCCGCCCGTCATTTTCCTGCTCCCGTATAAGGGGGGTCTTTAAATTTACCTCCAGTTTGCCATTAGTGGCTGTTGTCTACATGTTATACTCATTACAGACCCGGGTTGGAATTATTATCACCGGTTCCCCGATACCAGCTAGATTGGCTTCTTTTCAGCCCTGAAGAGTCACGGGTAAATACCCGCTTGACAAAACACGTGCCGGCTGGTCTTTTCTTGGTGTCTCCTCTGAAAGGAGGACCAGTTATCACATAAATACAAAGTAAAACTACTACCTGTTGTCCACCTTGCTCTGTTTTCCGTTTTATGAATGAAACTGCCGAAACATGTGGTCCACTTGAATTGATTTCCTCAAACGTGTGCACTGTCCTTTTTATTTTTAATCGCACAGGGTTGGGTTTTGTCCACTCTATTTCAGGGGTTTTGGGTTGCCCCTTGACCTAGTAGCACCGTTCTTACACTGTCTTATCATTCATTTGGCGACGGCTTCTATGCCTTCTCGAAAATTGTGTCTGACGGTACTGGGTTCGTTGGATAGGGAGAGGATGAGTGTGGAGAAGCGTGGCTCAGTGGTTAGAGGCGGCAGACCCGGAAGCTAAGATCGGCCGTGGACCAGGGTTCGATTCCCCGCCTCGGCGGGACTCGGGCTCAAAAATTCCACAGACTCGACAATTCTTGCTCCGGTGCCTACTCGACTCACGGGGTCACACTCTGCAACTCTGGGCAATAGCTTGCTTAATCTCCACTACGGCCCCTCGCGGCGGGATGCCTGGCTTTCACCTTGTGGATACCCTGCCGGGGTATCTCACACGGGAATACCAGGACGGGTTCCCTAAGCAAGCGCCTTGATGCCTTCGGGTGATACGTGCGCTATATAAGTCGCAATACATGAGTTGCGTGTCGTCTGCGTATACAACGTACACCGCTACCTGTTTTGTGCACCAATTGTTCCTGTATACCTAAAACCTAAGCAGAACTCCTCAAGCTCCAAAATACCAATGCGGAATATTTCCAACTGACCAGTTCCAACTGGGCCTGAAATGGACCCTACTGGTGAAATCAGCTGGAGTGAATACTAACCTTCAAGTGTTGTTCCTGAAGTCCTGGAACCCTTGGCTGTATCTGACTAGACTTTTCCTACCACCCCTGAGAGCCACGGGGCATGCATTGGCTACTGGGCCCAACCGTGGGGGTTGAAGTGTTTTACTACTGATTTCCTGAGCCCGACTTACTGTGGATTGTGCATAACTGGGCCAAGTACCCCTTCTGCACTTAACTCTCAAGGTATGCATGTTCAGAGCAGCCCAAGGCTCCCTTGTGGAGGAAGTGTGGATACAGAATTTCTCAACACAGGCTCACAACTCAAAATATGAGCAGCAATAAATCATTGTCCACATAAATACTCACTTTTATGAAAAAAACAGAAGTAGTTTATTTCTACTGCTCATCAACACTAAGGTAATGTACCACATCCACAAACAATTTCACAGTCCTTCCCTGATGTTGGGCTCTAGTGTTTCTTTTGCGGTTCCCTGTCTCCCCCACTCACTCTTCAAATCAGTGATCATGGTTATGTCTCATTCACTATTCGTAACATCCACGGTATGCCCGACTAGTAGTCTGAGTCTCAAGAGTGCACTACGACTCTAAATTTAAGCCAACAGTGTTCCAGCGCTAAATTAGCAGCAAGTTCTCCCGGGCACAAAAGTCCCAAAACCAATCTTACCCGCACCCGTTGATGTGAAGCATTCAGTGTTCCAGGGTGTGCCCTGTCTGCAGCCCAGTTCAAGTAAGCCTGCTGCACGCAACCAAGATGGCTGCACTCAGCAGGTGCAGAGTCTCTCAGTTGCAGTGGCACTCCAAACAAAGACTGGAGGCTTTCTGCAGCTCCTCCTGCGGGTAAGTGTTCATTCGGCTCCCAATGGGAGACGGCTACGACGATCTAGTCTTTGGTGTCTCACCAGGGTAAAGGTATGCAGATGTCACATTACTTGGTGCTCCCGGTGACCACCTCAGACATACCAGGTAACCACAATTCATTTTCTCAGGTTCCAGCCCAATCAGCACTGTGAACTTCTCCATGGTGGCCCCTCCTGGCATAAGGGCTCGTCGCTACGCAAATGCACACATTTTTGCTTTTTACCGCACAGCAGTCTTGTTAGACCTGACACGCTTAAGGTAGTGCTTCCCTAAACTTTTTTCTCATGGGTTTTGCTGATTCTCTTTTAGTGGCCTTAGGGCTCTGGGCACATTCCCACTTTAAAGGCAGTATCAAAATGTGCAAGACATTCCTGCACATATTAGGAATTGGTGCTTACATGATGTTTTTAAACATGCCTCAAGCCTGCCATTGCTGTCGTGTGGGTGTGCACTTTTTCACTTATGCAGTGGTGTAGCAAAGGGGGTGGTGGGCGGTCAGCCCTGGGTGGCACAAGTTTTGGAGGCAGCAGCCTCCATCCCCCCCCATCTTTTTTCATGTGGCTGCCATGGGTGGCAATACAGAAACCACCAGCTCTGTCACGTGGCTGCCATGGGCGGCAAAAGCAATGACCGCCACGAGCAGCACAAGGGCTAGCTACCCCACTGAACCTATGCTTAGGTTGGCCTTTCTAAACCACTGACCAATCCTGAGGGGACCATTCACTAGCACCAGAGCACCCCTGGGGTAAGTCTTATGAGGTGAAGCAAGTGATAGGTAAAAAGCAGGGCAGGTACACTTATGTGATCCCTGCACAGGTAGTGAAGAATATCAATGTGTGTTTTCACTACCTGCTCTTCCCATAGTTTAACACGGGGAATGGTTGAAATTACTCCAAGCTGCAATAGTGGCTTACAGTGGAGCAGGCTCCTAATGTTTCCTATCATTGAATTCACAATGACAAACCATCTCCTGTGGTAAAGAGTAATTTGTCATTAATTGCTTTGAAATTCCACTCTTAGAAAGTTGGCATTTCTCTGTTCTGAAACTTGTTTGACTCCAGCTCACACTGGAGGCCTGTGCATTAACCAAGATAGTTATGCAACTGGAACAACTGACTTCTGCCATTTGAGGACCTAGCTGAATAGATTGGAGGGAGAGGTTTTGACACTTGGCCGCTGGGAAGCCAGATCATAGTGCCACTAAAGATCAAGATCTGCATTCCACAGCTTCATGGCAGGCAGGACTGAAATTTAGGGGAGACATCTGTGGGAGCAAGACCACTGACTCATTGCCACTTAAATTGGTCCCCCCCTCACAGCTCCACCAACAAGTGAGACCTTCCCCCGAGCCCCTGCACTCTCGAGTGCTGGTGTTCGAGGCCCTACCCCACCCACAGGTTTTACCTGCGCCTCATCCCTGGTGGTCCAGTGGACCTCTGTCTCCTTTCTCTCGCTCTGTTCTTTCTCTCCATTTTCACTTGTTTTTCACTGATTTCAATCTCCCACTTTTACTCTCCTTCTGTGTTTCTCCTCCATTCTCACACGTTTTTTACTGATTTCAATCTCCCCCTTTCACTCCCCCTCTGTGTCTTTCCTCCGCTTTCACTCATTTTTCACTGATTTAATATTCCCCTCTCACTCTCCGTCTGTGTCTTTCCACCACTTTTCTTGCACCTTTCACTGCCTCATTTCCACTCTTTCCTCTATTTTTTTGCCTTTTCTGCCCGGTTTCCCTTGCTGCTGCTGCCCCCGTGGCCCCTCCCCCACAGCATAACCAACGCGACCGGCCCAATCCATCTCCCCTCCCAGCTGTCCAGCCCTCCCGACTCCTACTTAATGGCGGGCGCTGCGGGGACAGGCGAGCAAGACCACTGACTCATTGTCAGTGAAATTGCTCTCTCCACTCGCAGCTCCACCATCAAGTGAGGCCTTCCCCCGAGCCCCTGCACTCTCGAGTGCTGGTGTTCAAGGCACTCCTCCACCCACAGGTTTTACCTGCGCTTCATACCTGGTAGTCCAGTGGACCACTGTCTCCTTTCTCTGGCTACCGCTCTTTCTCTCCGTTTTCACTTGTTTTTCACTGATTCCAATCTCCCCCGTTTACTCTCCTTCTGTGTCTCTCCTCTGTTTTCACTTGTTTTTTACTGATTTAAATCTCCCCCTTTCACTCCCCCGTGGCCCCTCCCCCCAGCACGATCAACGCGACCTGCCCAATCCAGCTCCCCTACCCACTCCCGCCTCCCAGCTGTCCAGCCCTTCCTGACCCCTACATAATGGCGGCCACTGAGCGTCCGCGCCACTACTGAGCCAAAGGGCGCCAAAGGCAAGCCAGCCTGCGCCTGTTTGTGACCCAAACGCAAACAGCACAAGGAACCCAGCACCTCCTCAAAGCCAATGCTATGACCCAGCGGCACACCACGCTCTCAACCCAGGACGCAACAACAACTGTAAGCTAGCATCACCAGTCGGCACCCACGGACCCTTCAGCTATCACCGCTGCTGGCATACCTGCAGCACTGCCAAGACCACGGACCCGGCACAACCCCCGCAAAACCACAAAATCCAACCGAAGACCCTGCAGTGCATCCTCCTCAATGTCCAATCCCTCCACAAACACACCACCGAAATCTGGGACCTTCTCAACAGCACCACTTCGGACGAAGCATTATTCACCGAAACATGGACCAACACCACCTTGGGACCGGACATCGCCATTCCTCAAGGATACAAGATCTCCAGGAAGGACTGCCCCACCCGCCAGGGAGGAGGAATCACCATCGTCCACAAATCCAACCTCCGCATGAGCACACTCCCTGACGAGCCCACAGACCTGATGGAACACCTTCATTCAAGATACTGGCCAGCCCTATCACCACCCTCTGAGGAACCCTCATCTACCGACCCCCTGGACCACACAGACTTTTTGCCAACTCCATCACGGACATCATCTCCCTGCATGCCATTGCGTCCACCAACTACACCCTACTGGGAGACCTCAACTTCCACCTCGTCAATCAACAGGACCCCAGCACCACATCCCTCCTGGACAACCTCCACAATATTGGACTCCGCCGGATCATGACCGGATCCACACACTCAGCAGGACATACCCTTGACACTCTCTTCACAACAGGTAACTCCATCACCTTCAGCCACACCACTGAACTCCCATAGACTGATCATCCATGCATCCACTTCACCCTCAGAACATCCACCATCCACAGACACCTGCACCTGCTCCCACGAAGAAAATGGACCAGAATCACCTACGGACAGCTAACCTCATCACTCAGCAGCTCAACCCCAACCATCGCGGAAAACGACGACGCCAACACCGTAACCCGAACCCTGCACAGATGGCTCTCCGACAGCGCCAACACCATAGCGCCCCTCAAGAAAAACAACAATGCCCACGCCAAGAAAGCCAGATGATTTACCACCGAACTTCAAGAGTCCAGACGCACTTCCTGTGTTTAAATTATTTATTAAGAAAATTTCAAACAAATTACAAATGCAGATACATATGCAGAAGAAGGAATGATATACAATACAAATGAGGAAGGCATTCCTAAATTATGATAAAATAGATGTAAAACAACATATCCTCTAGTATTCCGAAAGTGTAGTTTAGTAAAGAAATAAGAAGGGAAAGAAGAAGAAAGGAAAAAAGAAATAAGAAGGGTAAGAGAGAAAGAAAGGAAAAAAAAAAAAAAAAACCCAGAGTAGCAATCTAGTTATAAAGAAGAATGAAAGCAATAAAAAGAACGATACGAGGCAAAAAATAAATAAATAGATGAGTAAGATAAAAGAAACATGGTATAAGGAAAAAAAAGGTAAGATTAGGAAGGAGTAATAGGCGCAGCAGAAGAAGTAGGAGAGGCAGACTCATTATCGACTGTGGTTTCCAAGAATGGGGACCATACTGGAAGAAAAATGGAAGCTTGGTCCTGTACATTATAAATTATACGCTCATATGAAGCTGTTTGTATCATTGCCACCAACCATTCCTCCTGAGAAGGAGGTAGGGAGGATTTCCAGTGACGCAGTATACAAATTTTTGCCGTGGCTAAAGCAGTGTGTAGAAGGCGAACCTGTGGTTTGGTAAACTTGGGAAGGTCACGAAAGTCATGTAAAATTATGTTTGCAGAGGTAAAGGGTAGGGGCAATGACATAGAATGAGCCAAGGTATTTCGTATGAAAAGCCAGTATGATCTAGTACGAGGGCATTCACATATAATGTGCGTGATGTCACACCTGGAAGCTGAACATCTCCAACACAAGGAATGCGAAAGTAAATTAGCATGATGCAGTTTAACCGGAGACCAGTGCCATTCATGAAGGATTTTAAAAATACTAAATTTAAGGCGGGCTTCTCTAACACTCTTGTGCAATCCTTCTAAAATAAGATCCCATTGAGTATCTGAGCAGGTCACAGAAAGACGTGTTTGCCATTTTAATTGAAGAGCTTTGGACAAAGGTAGCGAAAATAAAGGGTGTAGAAAAGTCTTGTAGAGACCAGAAGTGACACCCTTAAAAGTGCCCCATAAATTCAGATAAGCTAAGATAGGAGAGGCGGATAACAACTCAGGCGGGGAACTTATATGCTTTGTAATAGCCTGTTGGAGGTGAGAGTATTTACAGGATTGAGTAAGTGGCAGATGAAATTCTTCACTCAATTGGGAGAAGGATTTGAAATGGTCACCATGAAACAACTGTTCCAGGGAATGAATACCAGCTTCTTGCCATAAAGGCCAAAGTAGAGTTCGACCTCTCACTCGAATAGCTGAATTAGACCATACAGGAGCATTAAGGTGAAGCCGCGGATTAGACTTAAGGAGACGATGACTTCTTTGCCAGGACTTAAACATGGCAGACAAAATAGGGTTTTTGGGATCAAGAGAACTAGAACCCTTGCCATATAAAAGGGATAAACCAGGACCAGATGCCAACAAATGACGTTCAAGTGGTACCCATTGAGGAACGTCCTTGAACTTAGGTAAAAAGAAAGAGAGGTGGGAAAGATGAAGGGCAAGAGAATAGTGCTCAATAGATGGAAGACCTAAACCGCCATATAATTGGTGAGCTTTTAATTTCGCAAAGGCGAGGCGCGGTTTAATTGTTCCCCATATGAAAAGTTTGATTTTTGAATCAATGGACCGGAGAGTAGACAAAGGAATAGACAGAGGGAGCATACCCAGAACATAGAGAAAGCGTGGTAAAGTAACCATCTTAATTGCCTGAACCCGTCCCCAAAGGGATAAACCTAAAGCCTTCCACTTATCGAAGTCCCGTTGCATTTGTGTGATCAAGGGAGTTAAATTGTCTGTTACAACATTATCTAATCCTCTGTTGAGGAGAATACCCAAGTACTTAAGTCTACAAGGTTGCCAGTGAAATGGAAAACCCGAAATTGCTTCTTTTGTAGTACCTAAGGATATAGGTAAGGCTTCACTTTTATCCCAATTGATCTTATATCCAGAAAAAGAAGAGAAGTCCTCAATAATACGGAGAAGAGCAGGGAGCGATCGCGGAAGATCAGTAAGTGTAAGAAGAATATCGTCCGCATATAAATATATTTTGGAATGAGCAATTGGAAGAGGAACACCCACCACATCAGCCGATTGACGAATTGCAGCAGCCAGTGGTTCCATAGCCAAAAGAAAGAGGAGAGGGGATAGCGGACAACCTTGACGGGTACCCCGCCGAATAGGAAATGAAGTGGAAAGAAAGCCCCCACAATTAACTTGGGCTGATGGGTTGTCGTAAAGTAGACGCACCTTGGCTATGAATTGATCGCCTAATCCAAATTTTTGCATGATGGTAAAGAGGTATTCCCACTCAATACGATCAAATGCTTTTTCAGCATCTAAAGAAAGAAGGAGGGCATCATCTGTAAGATTTTTGGCGGACCATAGGGCATGGGAGAGGGTACGTAAATGATTACGGGAGGAACGACCGGGAACAAAACCTACTTGAGAGTTATGTATTAAGGAAGGCAAAACCTTGCGAAGTCGTGAAGCTAGAATGCTGGCAAGAAGTTTAACATCAGTATTCAACAGAGATATGGGGCGATAACTACTACACAAAAGAGGATCCTTGCCGGGTTTTGGCAAGACTGCTATGAGTGCTTTGTTAGAGATAGAACCCAGAGAGGACTCCCCCACAGCTTCCTCAAAAGCGGCATGAAGAGTATCAAGCATAGACTGACCAGTCCATTTAAAAAATTCAGGAGGGAAACCATCATCACCTGGGGCCTTATGATATGGTAAAGAAGAGACAGCTGAAGAAATCTCCTCCTTCGTGATAGGTCCCTCAAGTAAAGCTCTGCCATCATCAGAGAGCCGTGGAAGACAAACCCCATCCAGAAATCTAGACATCATTGTCTTGTCTACCTGAGTACCTGGGGAGTATAAAGATCTATAAAAAGAGGCAAACTCCTCAACTATCTCCTGTGGTCGAGTGAGGATATCACCACCAGTTGATTTAATTGCTGGGATCGCCATAGCGGCCTCTCTTTGGCGTAACTGCGCAGCCAATAACCGGCCAGCTTTCTCTCCTTGTTCATAATGGCGGCCTTTCATTTTTTGTAAAGCATACTCCGCCTTAGAGGTGAAAAGTGTATTAAGAGACATACGCGCCTGTTCTAATAACTTTCGATTTTGGAGAGATGGTTCCGAAATATATAATTGAGAGAGTCGTCGAATATCTTTTTCCAAGTCAGTCTGCTTGGCAATATTCTTTTTATTATACAGAGCAGCATCTCGCATAAGCCGGCCTCTAATGGTGGCTTTAGCAGCCGCCCAAACCATACGTTTAGAGGAAACCGAGTCTGCATTATGGAGAAGATACTCATGTAAGTGGGATTGTAAAAGAAGTTTACCCGCAGGTGTTTTATATCTGTTGATATTTAAACGCCACGATTTGCGCCCCGGATTCATAAGACCCAAATCCAGCGACAAGAGGACAGGGGAATGATCAGAAATAGCTGCTTCCAAAATCTTAGAATCAGTAACCAGCCGGACCGAATCTTGCGAAAGAAGAAAGTAATCAAGACGTGAAAACGTACCGTGGGTGGAAGAAAAAAATTTATATTCCTTATCCTGTGGATGACTTAATCTCCAATGATCAACAAGACCAACATCAGCAAGAATGTCACCAAAAATGGCTCTGTCAGAGGCATTAATAGTGTCAATGCAACCCGTTCTGTCAAGAGCAGGATCCAGTGCCAGGTTCCAATCACCCCCAATTAGAAGTTGAGAAGCATTGATTTCCGTGAGAAGGCGATTTAATCGGAGAAAAAATTGCTTTTTGGAGCCAAGCGGAGCATATACAGAGCCAAGACAAAGGAAGGAATTGCCAAGTTTCAATTTAACAAAAACATAGCGACCGTCCGGATCCGACCAGGTCTTTAAGATTGTGAAAGGAAGTGACTTCCTAAAAAGAATGGCAACTCCACACTTACGAAGAGGGTTAGGATTGGTGGGATCAGGTTTAGAGACTGAACTATGGATAACTTTACCCACCCAATCTCTGCTGAGCTTACTAGACTCAATATCATCCAAATGAGTCTCCTGCAATAGTGCCACATCCACATGTTTAGAATGTAAATAGGAAAGAACTTTTTTACGTTTTATGTAATGGGTGAGGCCATGAACATTCCAAGAAACCACAGATAACGGATGGGTAGAGGGCATGATATTAGGATTGTGTGGCTAGTAAATGGGGAAAGTCAGAGAGAGAAAAAAGAAATGCTACTCTGGGAGGAAGAAAGAGAAGAAAAGAAGGAAAAGGGGAAGAATAAGTCAGTAAGGAAATATAGGGGGAGAAGGAAAAAAGAGAGCAATCTGGACTGTGAACTGCGGGTCTGGGTGCACTTAGAGCAACGCCAGAAGGGATCAGACCCCCTTCGAGGAAGAAAAAATGGGGACTTAGAGGATACATTGTGACATGTAATGCATAAGTCTGAAAACAGGAAAATATCAACATAAAAAGCTGGACCAACTCCTGGATATCTTCTCAGGGGTCTGTTATAAAATGGAATAATAAAAGTAACCAACATATGAAAACCCCCAGCATCCTAAGGTTTATATGGAAAGGAGATGAAAATACTCTAAGGGAGACAACCAACAAGTACAAAGCATAAAAGAACCAGAAGGCCTAATACACATCATGAGACAATAACGAGGAAAAAGAAAACAGGTGATGAGGAACATACCAATATTGTCATAAAAAGATAAAAGAAGAGAAGTAAGGGCCTCCTGAAACCATTTTGTAGAGAAGATAGAAAAGAAAATAAGCACAGTGAGAAACGAGAGACTCAGTGAAGTAAAGAACATCATAGAAAGTCAAAATAGTTAATACATGAAGTGAATGACGAGAAGCGGAATAATAGAAGAACACCATAGAAAAGATAACGAACAATAGTAGAAAAAGATCTCTTATGGAACAAAGAACAATCTTATAGCATATAATAGGTAGAATCTGAAAAAGATTGAGTGACTGTAAGGTTGAGAATCACATAAAGAAAAACTACCTGCAGGAAGATAACATCCTTATAGCATATAGTGATCGGAACCTGAAAATGATTAAATGACTGCAAAACTGAAAATCACATATTAGAGCGAATACAGAATAACAATAGGTCATAAAGCATAATACAGAGCCCTAAATAGAAGGAGTCAGATTGTACCATGCAGGACAAGTCTCAGTGGAATAAACAACAGCAAAGAACAAAAGCATTATGAACATTAAACACTACTAGAAATTTAGAGAAAATATTACAGCATAAAAGAGAATTCAGTCAGCATCCGAAGGCGTCTTAAGAGGCGATCTAGACTTGTCTCTTTGCTGCGTGTTAGTATGAGAGGAGACAGAGCGTAGAGCTGAATCCCTGTCCTCCTGAGAACGAGACAGACGAGTAAGATCCCTGCCACGTTGTCTAAATTCAGAAGAGGTGGAGGATTGAGATGATGGCAGAGTGGGAGAGGAGGACTTAGACTGAGGAGGTGGGGCAGAGTAAGAAGACTGAGTCTCCATATCACTGGATTTGATATCGTCCAGAAACTGTTGAAGAAGTGCAGGATCATAAAAGTCTTTGGACTCTCCATTCCTGGTAACACGGAAACGTGCAGGTTCAAATAAGCCATATTTGATGTCCATTTGACGTAACTGGGGTCGCATGGAAAGAAACGCTTTCCGTCGTTCATTCGTTTCTTTGGAAAAGTCTGCAGCCATATGGATGGTATGACCTTGAAACAGGAAAGAGCCATGAGCGCGAGCCAATGATAAAATCTGTCTAGTTTGCTCATGGCGAAGAAAACACGCAATCATTGGCCTGGGCTTTGCCGAAGGACTAGAGCGTGGTGGGCCCAGTCTATGAGCACGTTGGAGCTCAATAGGTGGAGTAAAGGAAATTCCAGTCAAAGTAGGAAGAGCATTACAAAGAAAGGACTTCACATCTTGCTTTTCAATATTTTCGGGAAAACCAAAAAAGCGGATATTGTCTCTACGACTGCGATCCTCCAAATCTATGATCTTACTGTGTAGAAAGAGCAGATCTTGATCTGAGCCTTGAATAGAATCCAATCGACTTTCTATAGCCACTATTTTAGAATCCATGACGTCAATCCTTGTATGGAAAGTGGTGAGTTCTGCCCTGATAGACTTGGTTTCTGCAGTTAAGGAAGTCATGGCAATATCCAGACCCTCCAGTCGTCGGTTAACTCCAGAGAGTTCTTGCAGAATACGTTGCATGGTGTCAGATAAAGATTTGTCGCTTTGAGATGATGTAGCTGGCGGTGTAGGAAGTGGTGCAGATCCATTACCTTTAGCCGTCGAAGTAGAGGATTGTTTAATCACATCAGAAAAAAGTGGTTGTTTAGGCCCACGACCACCATTTCGATTATTAGACATCTTCGAGTACTGCTGTATTGATGGTCTGCAATAGCGAATAGAGGAAATATTGGAATAGGAGGCAATGATGAAATATATCCAATAATAGGAAGGAAGGAAAATATGAGCAGCAAGTGAATGTCCAGATCGAACAGCATACAAGTAATGCCTGAAATTTGAAGAAATTATTACAGCTTTGTCACAAGATAACAAATAGTATGCTACTAAACCAAAGTAGCGCTAAAGTGTCAGGTCCTGCGTGCGAAAGGTACCACAGAAACAAAGCATAAAGTACAATAAATGAGTGTTACAGTGGATTAGCAATGGAAAAATGACAAAGTAATTGTACAAAATATGAGAGTACACTTTGAAAGTAAAGCGCGTCTCTAATGGAGGGTAGTATATGAGATGTTAGGAATATTATACATTCAGGGCTGCCTCAAAGAAAACGTGAGATGATGACGCTGGCTTATAAAGCAATATACATGAGCTAATAACATATGATGGCGATCATAACTGAAAATGCAGCCTCTATCCTGTTACCCTCTATCTGCCTCCACCTGTTAAAGCAAGAGTAGCAGAACTAGCAAAGCGTCACAGTAGAGGAAGAGGGTGACATAGTAAAAGAAGTGATAGAGACAAGTAGCTCTGTCCCAAATGACACATGTCTTATAAAACGGCTGAATAAAAGTGCCAAAATCAGATGAGAGATGGAGCAGTACTATTACAAGTAAATCTGCCTGTACCGCTAATGCTGACTCTTCAAAGGATATTCATAGCTGCAGCCGTGCAAGTTGTGTCATTTCACCAGGTCATTAGAACATGTGTGACAAGAACACCCTTCAATGTGGCAGTTGATCAATGACTTTACCCTGATTTTGTTGTTCCTTCACGGTGTCTATTCAAAGTAAGGTTGCTGTTAATTTCGAAATAAACAACACAGCAAAATCCTGAGGAGGGCGCCGTGTGCTCTAAAATGCAGGCAAAGTATTCAAAAAGGCAGTCTGTGGCTTCGTTGTAACGCGCCCCCACCGTCAGAGGGGGGCGCGGCCTACAATATGGAGAGGCGCGGCCCTGTGGTATTGAGAACGCCGCCCTCGCTGAGGAGAGGCGCGGCGTGAGAAGCGCGCGAACCCCGCTGCGAACGTCACAGAAGCATTCAGCTCACCGTCCCGCTGCTATCTCTGGAATGGAAACCACCAGCTGGGAAGGGAAAACACCGCAGCACTCTCCATGGGTCTCCGAGGGCAGTAATCGCCCCAGAGACGACCCACACGAGCAGGTGAGATAGGGAAGCTCGTCGGGGGTCCGTCCCTCGGCGGAGCTGCGCTAACAGGCGACCATCTTCCTGCGTGGCCAGGCCACGCCCCCAGACGCACTTCCTGCCACCTTGAAAAGGCCTGGAGGAACACTAAATCCAGAGAAGCCTACAACAACTTTAGAGCCGCCACCAACTCCCACCACCAAATCATCAGAAAAATGAGGAAAAAAAGCGATTGATGACAGAATCTCCACTCATGCAAACAACAGCAAAGAACTCTTCAACATCATCAAGGAGTTTGCCCAACCCACCAGCAAGTCCACCGACATCCCTCCCTCACAAGACCTCTGCGACAAACTCAGCACCTTTTTCCACCACAAAATCAAGAGCATCTACGACAACTTCGACAAAGACAACCAACACGCTGAACCCTCACCGACCACTACCGACACCCTGAAGCCAGCGATCAACAACTGGACAGCCCTCTCCACCGAAGACACACTGAAAACGATGAAGTCAATCCATGCCCCCTGCCCCCACCAAATTTTCAATAGAGCCGCTGACACCATCGCACCCATGCTCTGCCACACCATCAACCGCTCTCTGGCAACCGCCACTTTCCCCAACGACTGGAAACACCCTGAGATCAACCCCCTCCTGAAGAAACCCTCGGTGGACCCCACCGACCTCAGAAACTACAGACCCATCTCTCCTGCTCCCGTTCCCAGCGAAAGTCCCACCCTCCTCGCTGCAACAGACGACATTCGCACCCTACTGAACAAAGGAGAAACAGCAGCCCTCATCCTCCTCGACCTCTCAGTGGCGTCTGACACAGTCTCTCATCGCACCCTAATACGCAGACTCCACGATGCAGGGATCCAAGACAAGGCCCTCAACTGGATCTGCTCCTTCCTCTCTGGCAGAACGCAGCGGGTCAGACTCCTCCTGTCCTCTCCAACCCTACACTCCCACCTGCGGAGTACCCCAGGGGTCCTCCCTCAGCCCTACACTATTCAACGTCTACATGGCTCCGCTCGCCCCCTTCGTCAGAACCGATGGACTTGTATATGCAGACGACACCCAACTCATCCTCTCCCTATCCAACGAACCCAATACCGCCAGACACAATTTTCGAGAAGGCATGGAAGCCGTCGCCAAATGGATGAAAAACAGCTGCCTACAACTAAACACCAACAAAACAGAAGTACTCATCATGGGCCCAAACCTCAAGGCATGGAACGACACCTGGTGGCCACCCCGCCCTCGGAAGCCTGCCCACTCCCACGGACAACGCACGTAACCTGGATATCATCTTGGACTCCGAGCTCAAAATGGACCACCAGATCAACTCCGTCTCGTCCTCCTGCTTCCACACCGTCCGCCTTCTACGTAAGACCTTCAAATGGATCCCCCTCGAACACAGAAAGACCATCACTCATGCCCTGGTCACCAGCAGACTCTACTATGACAAAGCACTCTACGCCGGAATGAACAAAAACCTCACCCGCAAGATACAGAACATCCAGAACGCTGCCACAAGACTGGTCCTCAACCTGCCAAGACACTGCCAAATCTCCCAGCACCTGCGCACAATCCACTGGCTCCCCATCGAAGCTAGAGTCACATTCAAGATGCTCACTCATGCCCAAAAGGCCCTCCATGACACCGGACCTTCATACCGAAATACCCAACTCAAATTCCATGCACCCCAGAGGACCCAACAATCTGCCCAGCACTCCTATGCTGTGGCCCCCCGCACCAGAAAGACCAGATCGGGAGGCGGATCCCTCTCCTTCCTCGCGGCCCGAGCATGGAACGCCCTGCCATTCCACCTCAGACAGACAGCATCGCTCCCCATCTTCGCAAGAAACCTCAAAAACCTAGCTCTTCGACAGACCCCCCCCTTGATGGACTGGAGCCTGCTAACACCCCCCCCCCACCCCCTCAGCGCCTTGAGACCCTTATGGGTGAGTAGTCACGCTTAACAAATGGCTGATTGATTGATTGATTGATTGGTTCAACCCACCCCAACTTCAAAGGCACACTTCTGTATAACAGCTGGTACCATACTTCTTCAGTGTAGAGATGCTCTTGTGTGGACGAGGGACAGGAGACTCTGGGACTGCGTGGTGCACACTGCCAGAGGAATCTGTTGTGCACAAGGAGGATTGCTGCCATTGAAAGAGACCATGCACCCTTCCTGAATAGTGACTGGCCTTGGCTGACTACCTGCTGCTGTGTGGCACCCTGAAGTGCTCTCCCCAACGGCTTGTTAGTTCCTCCCCTATTCTCTTGTGAAGTTTCAGGCACATCAAGGACCTCCCGTGAGGGACCCACACCACCTACTTGTGACACCTGGAGAGCGGTGCCATCTTAAGTCCCCACATCATCTTTTGGATCCAAGTTGTAGCTTGGCGTGAGCGTGGAATTGAGTTTTGTGCTTGGAGACTGGATTGCCTTGTGCAGAGCCCCAGAAGTACTGCCTGCATCTCAGGAGTGTAGCTCTTGCATGGTGGGGCCTCAACATGCATAAGCATTTTGTTGGTGGTGAGAAGATTCACTGGTTGTGGGACCCCAAGTGGAAAGCTTTGTCGATCGTGCTGCATCTCTCTCGTGCGACACACCGACTGCATGCTCATTGCGTGCAGTGTCCGATTCATATGTTGAGGCCCAAAGAGGTGAGTATCCTCAAAGGTGGGGTTGTACCCTTAGCAGTGCCTCATTCTATCTCGTGCTGCACTGCTGAACTTGTGGCTGTGTGTGTGACCAGAATTGTCTGGTGCGACCCGTATCAATGTGCATCAGACATTGTGCCTCATTTCTAGGGAGGTACTGAGTTTGCAACTTTGCATGTGACTGGAACTGTCTGGTGCAACTCTTATCAACGTGCATCAGACATTGTGCCTCATTTCCAGGGAGTTGCGGAGGAGGGATTTTGCAATCTGAGGTGCCCGGATTGCCTGGGTGCTACTTCGATTGACATTTGTCAGAAGGGGTCCCTCCTTCTTCCGAGAGGCTTCCCAGCTTCATCTACCATTCATCGATTGTTCCTTTAGTGCCCTCAGGATAACGGACCATCTGACCTCTCATCACCCGGCTATGATGACTTCGTATTGCCAGGTAGCATTGCCCGGTTTGGATCTAGGGGCTGAGAGTAATTGCGTGAGCTAAGTAATGCTTCCAAGAGCGGTCAGAAGCGGGTCAAGAGACTTCATGACCCCCCTGTGCTTCACAGAACTGGGCTGGTGACGGAAGATACAGTGTGGAATCCCTTGATTGACTCACTCTCAACACACTTCTGCTCCCCATACTGTGGGTGAACTTGCTGAGTAATTGTCAAACCTCCATTTGTCAACTGACACCTAATTATCTGCTACCTCCCCCACCTTCTTTCCTGGGACCCTGATTAAGTGTGACTCCGGCCGCCATCGGCCTAGTATCAGGGGGGAAGTCTTTCTTTATCTCCAGCCCGTGGGTGTAGGGTGGCTGGAGTTTGCTGAATGGTGGAAGAGGGCTTGTGCATTATCAACTGACCTGCCGAATATCAGTTGCACCACAGTACGGTGCTGTGTACATGCGTGTGCGCGCCATACAAACCTGTCTGTTATCTGTGGCACTGTGTATTTGTGCTTAGTGAATGTGTGGGAGTGACTACCTGTTATTATTTACACCTCATGGTGGTGCTGCTTTACACATTGATTCCTTGCCAAAAGAATACTAATTTAGACAATATTTTTACCTGTGCAGCCTTGTCCCAGGGTGCTATTTAAAAGTGTTGAAATTATCTGTGTGTTCACATTTCTGATATCATTGTGTTCTGGGGTGCATCCTATAAATGTATGGTATTGAATTATAATAATTGCCAGGCTGGGCCTCATTCTGACAATGTTTCGCACCGCATAAGGAAGCTAGGAATAAAGTAGGATCTTTCCCAATTGTGTATATTACATTTTAACACGGTTAGGCCTAATACTCCTAGTTATATTTCGAAATGTGATTTAGACCCAAAAAAACATGATGTTCATGTTGTGTTAATTAATGTGTGTGTTGAATACAAACTTTATTTACATACACCATGTGTGAAGTTTCTTTTATGACGCTCTTTTTATTTATTGTGAGAGAGTGCTGTGCCAATGCTTTACACATTGCCGCTGTGATAAACCTGACTGCTCAGTGCCAAGCTACCCAAGGGCGAGCGCAGGTTATACAGTGAATGTAATCACCCACCCCTGATGAGAGGGGTCGGGCCTCTCTTCTGCCAGCCAGAATGTGCAAGATCCAACAAGTCTGTTCCATGGGGGCCCCTCCTAGCATATGGAGTTGCCAATAGTTACTTCGCACAGGCTCAGGCCAAATCGGCTCAGCACGAAACACAGCTAATTTCCTGACATACGGGGATCACCGTCTCAGTCCTGCACACTGGCATCGACTGGAACAGTACAGCATTCTTTTCCTCACACCTCGCACAGGAACCACACTTGACAGATCAGCCCGCTGGACCTCATTCCCTCCAACAATCTCATCTTCCTCACAGGGCACACTGGGCTTGGCAAGCAGGCAGGCTCCAGGGCAGGTGATCTTGGATTCCCTGGATGGTGCCCATCACCCAGCAGGGAGACTAGCAGGCCTTGGCTCCCAGTCCTGGTTACAGGTAGAAGTCTTGCAGAGCTTCCCCTCCTCACACAGCCCATCTGGCTTCTTAGATGATAGTTGTTGTGGGTCTCAAGCTTCCTTCTTAGAATCCCTTTTCAGAGACCAAATGTGATTTAGGGTCTATGTCTTTGAGGTTTTATGTTGGTGTTCTGATTTTTTTGAAGTGTCCACTCCTCTGCTCCCTCTTCCTCTTAAAAAGCAGTCTGTCCCAGCAGGAGTGTCTTCAAAGCTAATAGTCCCACAGCACAGTCAATGGGAGTGACTGGAGTTCACTCCTGGATTTCAGTCACAGTGCTATGTCACAAGGTGCCCACTGCCCCCAGCCCTACTCTTTATGTTTCTCTTATCAGCCTCATCTCATTCCTGAGATGTGCCCAGGCCACTTCCTTGAGACCTCTCAATGAATCATAGAGAACCCTTTGAAGGGTACAGGGGAGGCATTGTCCTCCTCTCCCCAGTGTGTATCCCACCCATCTTACAGGAATGCAGCAATACGCAAATCTATCTGGGGGAATCCCTCTACCACCTCTTCATATTTCAACATGGTGTCACTACCAGCTCTCCGTGTTTTAACATGGTCTCACAAAATGGAACCCAGGGCCCCCCACGAATTGTACCATTCACAAGCACACACACATCCAGTGCATCTATACATGATTAACACACTGCACAGTTCTATATCCTCCATGTACTGTACCACTCAGAAGCACACATACATCCAGCGCTTACACCTGACATTCATGCACTACCCAGCACTGTATCCTTTTTGTACTGTGCCAATCATAGGCACATATACATCTAGTTGATGCATTTAACATGCACACACTGCATCCTTCATGTACTGTGCCACTCTCGGGTACACATACACCAGCACATGCCATTATCATCCATGTGCTGCTTTCTTCATGTTCTGTACAACTCACAGATACACATACACCCAGCACATGCACTTATCATGCACGCACTGCACAAAGCTACATCCTTCAGGTACTGTACCACCCATAGGCACCTACATATATCCATCACATGCATTCACAATGCATGCACTGCTCATCACTGCATTATTCCTGTATCCACAGGCCCACATAAACTAGCGAAGATACACCACCTCAGCGCTGTGCAATCTGATGTAGGTTAAGGGTGAGTAAGGCCTACAGCAGTGGAACTTTAAAAGTTGCTGAGTCTGTAGGCCTCACTCCAGTGACACAGGTTGAAAAAGACCTGTTCTCTTCTGATCACTACACAGAATGCAGCCACTCATGCGCTCATGCTGCTTAACTCCTGGTGAAGGTAGTTGCTTTCCACCAATATGAGGTAGCTCTTTGGGAGCCACTTCTGGTCCAACAAGATCACAATCCAAGAGACAGGCCTGTATCATGGTATTCATGCATGAACCATTTTTGCCTATGACAACAAAAATCAGCATTAGGGAGTCACACATCAGTACAGTTAGACATTCAGAACAGTAGTGCATGTCTATTAACATGTAGAGAACTTTTCCGTCCCAACAGCTCCAAAGACCTTTGGAGGGCGGGTCAAACCTGCCAAGCCGATCCGGCCAAGGAGCGTTGCTGCTGAGCTTAAAAAGGTTTCCCCACTCAGAGCTTGTTCGTGACAGCAAATCCTCTGCAGTGGAAACTCGCAGAAATGGTACCGGGCCTTGGGTCACCCTCTTCAGCTACAGCCGCAGCCTTGACACACTGGAGGAACCCAAGCTCTATAAAAGTGTCAACGAAGAAATCTTGACTGGGAAAAACTACAATAGTATCCAGCTGGCAAGTGACCTTCCCTAGGCAGAAAGTCCAATCTCTCCTGCTCTGAGTTTTACTGCCAAAGACTAACGGCTTCACCGGGACCATGTCCAATGGCTATCTAACATCAAGGAGCCACCTTTGGCTACATTTGGTTGCCTTGCGCTGCTGAAGATTTTGAACTTCCATTTTGAGACTAAGTCCCAAGGTAAATCATTTGGCTTGGTCAAACCTTGTCCTTGTGTACGACCCGCTCCCCATTGCAGTTGGCCTCAAACTGCGAACAATTGTCTGCAGTTGGTGCTTAACACCTTTTGGTGCTATTTTTATTTTGAATATTCATATTTCTGGGTCCTCTTATTGGATTTTTGTCATTTTGGTGTCATTTAATTTCTTAAAATATGTTCTATCTTTCTAATTTGGTTTGAGGTTTACTGTGTTGTGTTTTGAATTTATTACTGTTTTTGGACTTCATAAATGTTTTAGACATTGCCATACAATACACCTGTCTCATCTGTGTCAGAAATCACAAAATGAACCTGTGCATAACCCTCTGGTAGCTTGCCACAAAAGGAGTCAGGCTTAATTTGGAGGCATTGTTTAACGTATTTATGTAGTACACAAACCGTTATAAAGTGAAAACACAATATAAAAAAATCCCAATCCAATTTAGAAAAATTGTGTCAATTTTAATAAATAAAATAAAAACAGAAAGGCAAAAGTCAAATTTGTAGAATAAGATTGCACCTAAAAACACAAAGCACCTCTCGCGGTCATCTGGTCTCTCTAGACCATGGGTACTCACAAACTTTCTCTCGGGGGCCAAATTTACAGTGTGGTTTGTGTCCGAGGGCCGCACCGGTGGGGGCGGGGTCAGTGGGGGAGGGGGCGGGCCTAGAGCAAAAAAAAAAAAACTGCGACCATGAGGTTGAACACAGGTCCCTGCAGCAGACGCCTTCGTCCACTGAGCTACCCGGCATACACACCTCTCTCTCTCTCTCTCTCTCTCTCTCTCTCTCTAGCTCTCTCTCTCTCTCTCTAGCTCTCTCTCTCTCTCTCTCTCTCTAGCTCTCTCTCTCTCTCTGCCTCCTTCCCTCTAGCTCTCTCTCTCTGCCTCCCTCCCTCCTTCCCTCTCTCTGCCTCCCTCCCTCCTTCCCTCTCTCTGCCTCCCTCCCTCCTTCCCTCTCTCTGCCTCCCTCCCTCCTTCCCTCTCTCTCTGCCTCCCGGTCTCCCTCGGTCTCACTCACTCTGACTGTCTCACTCCCTCTCTCCTTCCCTCTCCTTTCTTCTCCCTCCCTCTTCCTCCCTCTTCCTTCCCTCTCCTTTCCTCTCCTTCCCTCCCTCACATTCACACCCTTCCCTTCCCCTCACTCCCCTTCCCCCTTTTCCCCCTCTCCCTCCCTCACTCCCCTTCCCTTTCCCTCACTCCCTCCCCTTCCCTCTCTCCCTCCCTCACTCCCCTTCCCTCTCTCTCTCTCCCTCCCTCACTCCCCTTCCCTCTCTCCCTCACTCCCCTTCCCTCTCTCTCTCCCTCCCTCACTCCCCTTCCCTCTCTCTCTCCCTCACCTCACTGCCCTTCCATCTTTTCCCCCCTCCCTCCCCTTCCCTCCCTCACTCCCCTTCCCTCACTCCCTCACTCCCCTTCCCTCACCCCCTTCCCTCCCCTTCCCTCACCCCCTTCCCTCCCCTTCCCTCACTCCCTCCCCTCTCTCCCTTCCTCCCCTTCCCTCTCTCCCTCCCTCACTCTCTTCCCTCACGTCTACTACATTGCTCCTAAAGCGTGGAAAGACCTGCCACTACACGTAAGAGCCTCCTCCTCGCTGCATTCCACAAGAAGACGAAGACGTGGCTTTTCGAATAGGTCCTAGATTTGGCTACATTCACACCTGCTCAGCACCAGGATACCCTTCTGGGTAATAGTGCACTCTACAAATCTGCATAACATAAAGGGTGTGGTTCTTTTCCAATGACACCACATGGCTATTTTTTGCTTTATGTCGCAGGTAAGCCCATTTAAAGTGACACTTCATACTCACAATGTAAACAAGTGCTGGGCCTCTGCGCATCTCGCTGGGCGGCGAGCCCGAGATTTCCAGAGATACTGGCGGTAATTACATCCACACCGCCAATGTTTATAGCCCGAGACAAGAGCTCCTGCCCGTCACATGCCATTCACCTCGAAGCGATCTGACAAGCCGGAGATATCTTAAAACGCAAACGATATAAGATTGTATTAATTCCACTGAACTCCCCCTGCCCACCCCCAACAGTAGAAAAAGAATGTTTTTGAGAAAAAGTGGTTTGTATTTTACGTTGCCCAGGGCGATGGGAGAGGCGCTCTTCCTAGCCCAGGGGCGACGGCGCTGTTTAAGCATCGAAAGATGCTGGGGCAGGACGACTGCGTGATCACAAAAGCAGCCAAACCGTAGCTTCTCTGATTTTTTTTCACTGGAGTTTGCCATCCAGACTTCACATCACAAACGAAGGGGCCAAGTGTCAGCGTGTTATCTTGTTATCCAAATATTTAGACGTGGCAGCTCCAAAGGGGGCAGAGTTTTCATGCAGAATAACAAGGGAGTATTATTAAACGCCCAGACTATTAGTTAAAGGCAGTTTACACTTTCTTCGAATGTAAAGGAACCATGTAAATCTGCTCAGTGGAATAATGCACACGCTGCAAGTGCTTGTGGGCAGCCTGCAAACCACCGGTTCCAGTTCTGGCGCACCCCCTCGACCTTTCATCTCTCTGGGGCCAATAGGAAGTCGACAATCGATAGTATTACATAACACCAACTACCAATACAGCGCTTTGAGATTTTGCGGCTGAAGCGCTTTACAGGGAAACATACTAACAAACATACTTTTGACTCATTAAAAGCAGAGAATGCGCCCTCGTTAATTTCTTTTGAATCTGTCCTGATGGCGAGCGGAGCGGGGCTGCGGGCTCTACCAGAAGGGCCATTAACGGCGAGCAAGAGCCCAGGGGTGGGAGGGGGTCTTGGCAGTAAATATTGGGCTTGGGCCCGTACCCTGCCTGTGTGCCCTCCCCCCTCCCCTCTCCCGGGCTGTGACAGCTTCCAGGCGCGCGCACACAGCCGCACCCAAGCATTTCACAGGTCTTTAACAGGCCATTAGCATGTTAATGAGGCTATTTTCACCTCTCAGCGCCCCTGCAGCCCCACTCTGACTACCGCGGAAATCGCCCGGCCCCCACAGGCAGCAGAGTCTCGATGTCAGCGCTGGTTGCAGACAGCCTTAAAAAAAAAAAATAACCTCGGGGTACGATGTCTGAAAGGTCTGCGGGCCGCCGGGAAAGGCTTGCCGGGCCGCCAGCGGCCCGCGGGCCGTACTATGAGTACCCCTGCTCTAGACTGAGGAGAGCCACAAGTTCAGTCTGACCATGATGGAGCACAGGTTGGACACAGGAACCAGATGAGTCCTGCTGAAAAAGATACCTTCCAGCGCCATGAAAGAGGTTGCAAGGGGGAGGCTGAGCATCACGAACGGTGGTTGCTGTAGCACAAAGAGGAGGTCGAGTGACGCAAATGGTTGTTGCTGTAGCACAAAGAGCCAATCAAGCATCAGGGATGGTCATTGCGGAAGCTTTGCGTTGGCAGTCCGAGTAGAGTACCGTTGCTATAGCATGAAGAGCAGGTCTCGTGTTGCCGGTCGTCGTTGGCGGTTGCTGTCAGCTCAAAGAGTAGGTCTCCCTGGATCTTTGTATTGACGTTCCGAGTCTTGTCACAATCATGTCAGTTCCTGTTTGCAAGAAACCCAAAATTCAGGATTTTCACTTTTACTTCAGGAGGAGTACACTCTGATGCCTGCAAAGGGTTTCGGTAGGCACTTCTTGGGGATCAGTGCCTCACTCCAGCAGAGGCCATCGGAGCCAAGGCAGGTCCAATGGCAGGTCCAGAAAGGTCCAGCTGCAGAAGGTCAACTGAGCAGTTGTTGGGAGGCCTATGAGACTAATTGATTCCCTCTAGTGCACAATGGATGTCAGGCACTTGACCCTTTGAGTCACTCTGGTTGGCCTAGTATGGAGCAGGCAGTCCTCTGCAAGCAGGGCAGTCCATCTTGTGTATCCTCCTCAAGTCTAGGAGTGTTCTGAAGAGTGGCTCCGGAGGTCCACTATTTAGCCGGAGGACGCTCGTTCCGAGTGCGTGCAGCGGTTCTATGGAACTCCCTGCCTCCGGCAATTCGCGCTGTGAGAGATTTGCTTTCTTTTCGTCGCGCGGTGAAAACCTTTTTATTCCCTTAGTTTGTAACACTTGTTTGTTTTTTGGTTTAGGTGTGTTGTGCAGCTGCCTTGTCGGGCGCCAGGACGCTCCTTAGCTGGAGCATCTGTGCGCCAAATAAAAACGCATAACATAACATAACATAACATAACACTATTTATACCTGTTTCCAGTCTTTGTGTGGGGGGACTTACAGTCCTGGCCCTCATATTTGGGTCTGGAACGTTCTTTCCTTTCAGGCCAATTTTACCATGTTTGAAGGAGAGAGCACAATCACTTTAGCACTGATTAGCATTGCTAAAGTGCACAGAGTCCTAAATCCAACAAAAACATTATTTAAAAAAATAAGAGTGATGAAGGAAAAAAGTCTGGGAGAATGCCACGCCAAGGATGTCAGGTCTAACAGTTAGCTTTCTATTCTACATCTTACAATAGGAGAAGGGTATATAAGGACTGACAAAAATGGCGTCTACCGTAATCGCTGAGGAGTAGGCATGTCCAAGTGAGACCCTACCATGTACTTACAAGCTGGTGAGTTTGTGTATGTGGTGAAGAGATGCTTTAATGCATGGGCAAAGTGGACTCTGGCCCAGGGCCCCAGCCTTTCAGGGGGCCCCCTGATAGGAGCCAACTCTGTCCTGCAGAGTTTTTCCCTAATTACCATGAATATTTCGTAAACCGATTTTTGTAAATACTGTTTTCCTTTAATTTACTTTTAATGTGGGTGATGTGTGATAGTCCAGTACAGACTTTCGGCAGAGAAATGTGTTTATGTTTCATGCAACATCCATAAAAAGTTTCTTTTAGATCAAAAGAGGGCCTCACATTTGAGAAATAGGAGGGTAGGAGTGTGTCATAGAGATTATTTGCATTAATATTGGCGAGCTGCTGCTCTGTTACATTATTGAAAACACACATCACTATCCATCAAAATGACATGTAAACACGTTTAGAATTTGGACGAGTGCTCCTGTGCGCTGTCTGGGACCTAGCCAAAGAAGGCATGAAAGAGCTAAAATGATATCATAAATGTAAAACTGGTCTTAACAGGGGCCTCAAAACACGTTTGACCCAGGGTCCCTAAAATCCTTAAGATGTCCCTGATGTGGTGATTTGTAACATACATGGAAATATCATTTCTTTGGGTATTATGTGCTTTTTTACTTATCCTTGGTACTGATACAAACAAAACATCTTGTAATAAATCAAGCCGAGCGCGATCCATACAGGGTCTAAAAACATAGAGCACATATCTTTTCCATATAATGTGTTAAGATGATAACTGGCATGTGAAATAGAGGATTGTGGATGCTGATATACTCACTTTTGTGTTTTTTCCAATCTCTTATGTTTTTTTTATGTGCCATTCTAATATGGTGGTCACTTCCTAAGCCCGTTATTAAATGGTATCCAAACTACTGTTCATTTTTATATCACTGAGATGTGTTTGGGACTCTTGTTCCCAGTCAATTGTGATGGTAGTTTTTATTTTGCTAAAAAAATATTTGTAGGTTTCCTGAACCTTGGGAAATTATAAGGAGTTGTTGGAACATGGAATAGTGAAGGATAGCGTGATAATGTAGTATCGATACACTTGCTTCCGTGCTTCCACCTTGTGTGCTTACTATTCGTAATCTCACTATGATGACCACCTGTTAATCTTTCAACTATATGGATGTACTCCAAATGACAATTAATTTCATAGACATTTTTGGTAGCATGCAATGTACTCTTAATTAGATAAACAGGATGTAAACAGTGATGCCCTTATACAATAAAACGTCTTAATTTAAATTAATGTTTTTTAGAAAGTGGGTTAACGAGTTCACTAATAACATTATAAATGTTGTATGAATGTAGCCATTATGTTGATGCATTCCTGTAATTAGCACTTACTTCGAACATTTCTTATAGGACTTGTACAGCAACTATGTACTTGGGGACTATCAGCTAGATGCATCAAGCGAAATACAGGGGCATATTATCAAGAAAGGGCGTTACATTATCGCTGCTTTTATCGGCAGGAAACTGCCGATATAGAGGCGATAATGTGCTTGATAATATGCTCTATGAATTCCAATCAAAGTCCATGTTAGATGTGAAGACATCTAACATGGCCTTCGATTGGAATTCCATAGAGCATATTATCAAGCACATTATCGCCGCTTTATCAACAGTTTCCTGCCGATAAAAGCGGCGAAAATGTAACGCCCTTTCTTGATAATATGCCCCACAGTTCGCAAAGGGGCAGATTCTCAGAATCTGCCCCTCTGCGACCAGTATTTATGCATTTGGGATGCCGAAGGGGAAGTGCCCATAACTAGATCTTTCCTAGAAACTCTCTTTAACTCGCTCAGGGAGAATTTCCAAACGTTGAAACAAGAGGTAGCAGGAGAAGTCCGATAATCATGAGAGACGTAGACGGCCTAGGGGAGAGAGTATCCAGTATGGAGGAAACCGCACATGCGAGAGACGAGGAGCTGGCGCAACTGCAGCAAGAGGTGGTCAGGCTGAGGGATCAACAACTCGACCTCCAAGCACACGCCGAAGACCTGGCAAACAGGTCTCTGCGGAACAACATCCGGGTCCGAGGCGTTCTACTCAAAGAAGAAGGCTCCGACATCACAGGGTACTTGCAGGCCTTGTTCGTGGGATATCTTGGGCGAGCCGGTGGACTTTCCCATCAAAATAGACAGAGCCCACAGGGTAGGCCAGCCACGGTATTCGTCGGCACCACCTCCGGACATGCTAGCCGGACTACCCGCTTAAAGAACGCATTACCTCTGTTGGACTTGGCCTCGTGGCGTGGTCCCCCCCATTCCTCAGCACCCCATTAGCGTAGCCCTGCACCCAGAGTCCCCTGGTCGTCCTGCTCCCTTTACGCCCAGACCCCGTAATCAACAACCTGCCCCGCATGTCCCGTCCCGCTCCCGGCTCCGGGCACCCAAAACCTGCATGCCCCACAAGGCCCGGCAGCCATTTTCCTTCCCCAAGACCCCTGACTCCCTGGGCCTAGCATGACCCCGGCCCCGGCGAAACTTAGGCTCCAAGGCGTGCCAGTCCTGGCTGGGGGGTAAAGAGTTCTCCGAGTGAGATAAGCCAGGGGGTTTCGATGGCACCTCCGGCCTCCCCTGAGAGACTGGTTTCTGTCACACCTTTGGCCCCTCCCCTGTGGGCCAGTTTCGATTGCACCTCTGGCCTCCCCGAGTGCTGGCTCCAGACCCTGCTCGGCGTCTGGGAATTCCCGGACGCATCTTCAAAGGATCAAAGAGCCAACGACCAGCCCCCAAGGCATGAGGCCTCCGCCTGCGAGGGTCCGGACATCAAAGGGCCACTGGACTATATCAAGGCCCGCACCACAACTAGCGGGCAGTTGTATCCTGGACAAGAAAGCCCTGCTGATCTGATCGCGGCTGACCCTTGGGAGAACTGAACCTTGGAATCCTTGAGCCCTGCTGACGCTGTCGCGGCTCCTTCTCGTAACACGGAACTTGACCATCGGAGCCCTGCTGACGCTGTCGCGGCTCCTCCTTGCAAAGATGGAACTAAGACTTCGGAGCCCTGCTGACGCTGTCGCGGCTTGAGCTTGAACTTGAAAGAGATCTACGTGAACCCACCTGAGCCCTGCTGACGCTGTCGCGGCTCCTCAAGAACATCTCCGGATCGAGCCCTGCTGACCTCGTCGCGGCTCGAGAAGTACTCTGCTCCGGCTGGACCATCGACGCTACCAACACGGCCCGAGTCGACTTGACGTGAGTGAAGTAGCTAGTACGATCATCATCTTCCGTATCCCCCGGCTCGAGGATTGAAAGCTGTGCGCAGGGTACGCTTCGTACTGGCCCAAAGACTAAGACTGTCCCGCTTCCCTCTTCCCGAATTCCCAAAGACTTTACGATCCCTCGATCGCTTGTAAATAAGAGTGCCGATTTCTTCTTACTGTTTGATAAAGAACTTGTTACTGAAACCCTACGGTGTGGTGTTCGTTCGTAAGTGTGGTGTGAGCTCAGTGTGTACGATCCTAGACTCGAAGTCCTCCCCGGGGGGGACCTCACGATAAGACTCGGCAGTATCTGTGGAAGAGGTGGGTCCTGGGGTGGTCAGGTGAGCATAACCTGGCCCTCTGAGATCGCCCCTTCTAACATTCTTGGAGGCACGACGGAAGCAGCCCCTACGATTTCGGGGACAACAGGTTGCCCTCTTCCAAGACCTATTAGCGATAACCCTCCAAAAACGCAGTCCTTCAAAGTGGCCACGGATTTTCTGCGGGACAAGGAAACGCCATATGCATGGGGACACCCCTTCAGACTTATTTTCAGATGGAATGGCACCCTACATCAATTCTGCTCACTTCAAGAGACATGTGCCATGCTGGGCATCACTCAACACGAGGAGACCGCATCACCACCACGGTCCGGGCGACCGCCCAGGGATGGCTGGCAGCAGATGACACGGAGGCGGTCGTCGGGAGCAAACCCAAAACCAGACACACGCACCATCAAGGAGGAGATGGATAACGCCAGCACAGTGGTGGCCAAGGACACCGTACCCTGAGTAATATTTTTTCCGGGGGGAGATCGCTTAAGCACCACCCATATTGCTGGTCCGGGGGGGGGGGAGGGGAGGGGGGTACCGGGGAAGCAATGGGGCCAGGAGTCCATCCAGGTAACCACCACAGACCTGCTCATCACGAGGCAGGACTGGGACTATGCGTGCTACGGGGTTCTTGAGTTCAAACGGGGGGTCTCAGGGGAGGGGGGAAAGGGGGTGGGACTGTTGGGGGGCTGTTGGGGGTTGTTGAGTGGGTGGGAAGGAATGCAGTGCTTTGACTGATGGGGAGTTTGAGGTTGGGGTTAGGGTGGGCACTGGGAGGGGGGAGTGGGGGAGCAGGGGTTGTTTTTTGGGGTTGGGGGGTTGGTTGTTGTGGGGGGGTACACCTTGTCCACCTATCTCAGTTGCTTCCCAGAGGAGCTCTTTTGTTTTTGTTCCTTGCACATCATTCACAGCTCCAGAATCATCCGGTTGACCGATGCCACACACCAAGCTTAAAGTTCTCTGCCTGAATGTGAGGGGCCTTAACAACCCCATTAAGCGCCGGGCAGTCTTGTCCCTCTTAGAGCACACAACAGCCGACATTTGCCTCCTACAGGAGACACACCTCCTATTCAAAGACCAGCATCGTCTTAAATCCCAGGCCTACCCTACACAGCTTTTTTCATCCTCCTCCAAGAAAGCAGCAGGGGTGGCTATCTTGGTGTCTAAGTCATTCACAGGCAAGGTTCTGCAGCGGGAGGCAGAAATTAAGGGGAGACTATTGGTACATCGCTTCCTCATAGCAGGGCAGACTTTTATACTGGGCTCAATATATGCACCTAACGAGGGGCAGGAAACATTTCTTAAAAGAGCACTAGCGGCGGCTACAGCAAACTCGAAGCGCCAGCTCCTACTGGGGGGCGACCTTAACTTAGTCTTTCATAACACATGATCGCTCGTGCCAATGGTGAGGTCAGGTTGGGGCCCTCTCCAAAGCCAGTCAGGCCTACCTACATGATCTTGACCTGACTGACCTCTGCAGGCATATCCACCCACACTGCACGGCCTACACCTATCATTACGGGGCCCACAAATCATACGCCAGGCTGGACTACATCCTATGCACCTCCCCATTGGTGGCGCAGGCGCTGGAGATGGACATCCTGCCAGCCTCGCTCTCCGACCACTCCCCAATAGTGGCTACGTTCCTCGTACCAGCAACACCGTCCCCGCGCCGACATTGGCGCCTCCGAGAGGCCCTCCTTCATATCCCCTCGACAGTGGAGCGGATCAAAACCGCTATCGCACAATTCCTGACCCACAATCACAATACCGACACTTCGAGAGCCACCCAGTGGGCAACCCTGAAAGCGGTCTTGCGCGGCGAGTTTACATCTATAGCCATGGCCAATAACAAAAACAGAGCACAGAAGAGGGCCGAAATCGCGCAACGAGTGTCGGAACTGGAGCAAATGCACCAGCGCACGGGGGCAGCACGGGCCTGGCGGCAACTGTGCACCGAGAGGAAAATGCTAACCGCGCTAGACCAGGATGCCGTGGAGTATGCAGCTCTACGCCTCAAACAGGAGTACTACTCAGGGGGAGACCGATGCGGCCGGCTCTTAGCGAGCAAGCTGCGGGAACAGCGCCAGCGGCAAGGGGTACGGGCCATACAGACAGAGGGGGGAGGCCTTGCGTTGTAATACCTGCGTTGTAAAGGCATGCGTGGTAAAAGCATGCATTGAAACATCATACATCCAATAAAAGTATGTACAATATATATTGCAGGGTGTTTGGGCATGATATGCCCCATTATAATTGGTAATCCCACCTAAACCCGATGCGTTTTAGACACAGTATGCAGCTACACAGCATGTGGTGGGACCCTGAATTGCTACCCCCCCCCAAGTTGGAAAGGATATACCTGCTGAGGATTGCAGATTTCCCTTTACGATCCCTTGATAAGTAATTGGAATGAGAAGAATGCAAGGAAATGCCGAAACCTAAATGACTTACAACATTGGTAAAAGTTTATGATTGCTCTCTTGCTAATGAGTATTGAAGCGGTTTAGTCATAGTGGCAATGACCTTGCTATTTGTTTTATTTTCTGTGTTTAATTTTCATAGTTCTATGAGTCATGCTATTTATTGCATTATTCCGTAATATTGCTTGTAATCGCTACCAAATTGAAAGCATCTGTGGCCGCATCACAGAAACTTTCAAATGCCGCATGGTGTCATGCAGTTACATTCTTATAAATATTTAGGCTTGTGAAATACAGAATGGAACAAAAGGTATTTACACCAGGGCAATCATGTAGCAAACTAATTTTGCACTTTTTGTTGTGTACCTAATGCGAATTGTACAAAATATATGCTCCTCGCTTTTAAAATGTGAAATATGGGTCCATGCTTAGCAAATGTGGCAGAATCTTTTTTGTTCAATTTTTCCATTAACTTAACTAGAAAAACAGTTTTAGATATCTTTGAAGATTTTTAAGTGTCATTCATTAATTAGGATTTCTGTAGTAACTTAAAATAATTCTGGAAATGTACATTTCACAGTCCGTCTGTTACACTTCATATAGTTCTGTCGTGTGACATATGAACTAAAGCAGAATCTGTGTTTTAATGTGTACACCAAAAGCAGAATATTGATGCAAATTTTTTTGCCCTATTTTTTCAACTGTGCAAATTGTCCATATATGTATAAAATTGTGATGACGTTGTTTCTGTATTCAAAATTATATATTCTAATTTATTCTGTACATATTTAGGTCTAGGTGAAAGGAGGTTTTTTTTGTTTTTGATGTAAAACAATTTTTTTTATAAATAACTTAAAGTAATATTTTAGATTCCACTAGTGCACAAATGATTCTGTGAGAAGTATAATTAGATGATTAAATCAAAAAGAGACTAGCTCAAGTTACTTTAGGGGAGGGGGAAGACTCTGGTATGTTTTGTCACATAGTGTGAACACCCAGCAGGTGTGTTCAAAAAGCCCTCACCCACCAACCTAGTTGGTGGCATGCTTCATCATCGGGCCCACCCAGTGGCACCTAGCGTGCCCCGGGTGTGCTTCAACGCCTGACTACAGCGGAGCTGGTATATTACTGAGTGTGCGGTGAAGATAGTTAAGGAAGTGATGTTAAAACGGCTGGACGGTGGTCCCAGTACCCGAAGGTAAAATTAGACTTTAATACCTGGGCCTCCGTCAGCGGTTAAAAATAAGGCAAGGGGATGTAAGGGGCGAGTTACGACCTCTCACATCCAATGGGTCAACATGTTTCAGCCAGTGCCTTATGACTAGACTGGCTTTCTTCAGGACCTAAAATAAGTGAGTGCAAATTACCTAATGGGGGTGTAGGGGAGACTATGTGTCTACACGCCCTAAAGTGTATCTACGTGTGAGAGGGGGATTCCCTTCTCAAGACCACCTGTACACATAACATGAATGGACAAAACAAAACACACAGGGAGAAGGTAGAGTCATTAGGATGTACAGTTTTACGCACATCTGATGCCGTCACTATAGCGAGTGCTGGTGGGCTATAGGCGGCTATAGTGTGATGGTATTGGTGGTACCATCACAGTGGGAATCGCACTGATAACTCGAGAGTGAGGTGATTTAAGAGACGGAGAAAAACAGGGTGCATTAGTGAAATGCGGCGCAAGGAGGGATTCTTACGCAAGTTTTTGCTCAGTCTGACCTCAAGGTTGGGAGGTGGCAAAGGCTTGACCCTGGGGGGGCAAACATTTACCATGCTGATTAGGGAGACCTGTTAGGAAAGAAAATAGCGCTTACCAGGAGTCGTGGTGGTGGTTTCTCATACTCACAGTAATTCTGGGTTGAGCCTGCTCTGGACCTGTAGTGCCTCCTTCGCATACCGGTGGGGAATGAGTGTTTTCCCAGGTCTTAAATAGTCTTATTAATTGGTCTAATTAAGTGCACCTGTAATGTGGAGGGCAATGGTGAAAAGACTCACAAGCCTGAGTCATGCTGCCTGGAGTAAGTATGGGCGCCTTAGGTGCGCGCGCGCTCTAGCGTCCTGTCGCGCTGGGAGGCATCGTTATGGGCCACTGAGGAGTCAACCAGGCGCTCGCGTCTATAATTAGCGCATGCGCAATAGGTCCGAGTGCATGCTCATCCGGGGAACAGCCTGGATGGTAGTGTGAGTTGTTCGCGCATGCGCATTGTGACCGGGCTGGTCTGCGCATGTGCGGCGTATGACGGGTGATCGCCCGCGCATGCGCGGTGTGTTGTACACCGGGCACACTTGATTTTGTCCATTGAGTGGACATGGGGCATGCAAGTTATTGCGTTTCGTCCATTGAGTGGACGTGGGGCCTATAAAAAACATTCAAACAAATGCATTATGATTCAATGGGGGACAATCTTTGGCAATTTCAAGAAATAGACTGCTTGGAGGACCTAAGGCGCCCATACTTACTCCAGGCAGCATGACTCAGGCTTGTGAGTCTTTTCACCATTGCCCTCCACATTACAGGTGCACTTAATTAGACCAATTAATAAGACTATTTAAGACCTGGGAAAACACTCATTCCCCACCGGTATGCGAAGGAGGCACTACAGGTCCAGAGCAGGCTCAACCCAGAATTACTGTGAGTATGAGAAACCACCACCACGACTCCTGGTAAGCGCTATTTTCTTTCCTAACAGGTCTCCCTAATCAGCATGGTAAATGTTTGTCCCCCCAGGGTCAAGCCTTTGCCACCTCCCAACCTTGAGGTCAGACTGAGCAAAAACTTGCGTAAGAATCCCTCCTTGCGCCGCATTTCACTACTGCACCCTGTTTTTCTCCGTCTCTTAAATCACCTCACTCTCGAGTTATCAGTGCGATTCCCACTGTGATGGTACCACCAATACCATCACACTATAGCCGCCTATAGCCCACCAGCACTCGCTATAGTGACGGCATCAGATGTGCGTAAAACTGTACATCCTAATGACTCTACCTTCTCCCTGTGTGTTTTGTTTTGTCCATTCATGTTATGTGTACAGGTGGTCTTGAGAAGGGAATCCCCCTCTCACACGTAGATACACTTTAGGGCGTGTAGACACATAGTCTCCCCTACACCCCCATTAGGTAATTTGCACTCACTTATTTTAGGTCCTGAAGAAAGCCAGTCTAGTCATAAGGCACTGGCTGAAACATGTTGGCCCATTGGATGTGAGAGGTCGTAACTCGCCCCTTACATCCCCTTGCCTTATTTTTAACCGCTGACGGAGGCCCAGGTATTAAAGTCTAATTTTACCTTCGGGTACTGGGACCACCGTCCAGCCGTTTTAACATCACTTCCTTAACTATCTTCACCGCACACTCAGTAATATACCAGCTCCGCTGTAGTCAGGCGTTGAAGCACACCCGGGGCACGCTAGGTGCCACTGGGTGGGCCCGATGATGAAGCATGCCACCAACTAGGTTGGTGGGTGAGGGCTTTTTGAACACACCTGCTGGGTGTTCACACTCCGTGACAAAACATACCAGAGTCTTCCCCCTCCCCTAAAGTAACTTGAGCTAGTCTCTTTTTGATTTAATCATATATTAACCGGGGACATGGACTAGCTTTCTGGTCCTACCTCTCTCTCTTGATTACGCATCAGAAGTATATTTAGCACATTGGGTTGTGGACAGGCATCTGAAGTAACTACGACTGGCTCTCGCCGCCCAGTGCAGTGAATGCAGTCGTGGCCAGCATGTCTCGTGGGTGGGGGTGAGGGTTGTTGCCAGGGTGGGTTTAATTTAATAATAAAAAAAGCAGCGTTGTGATTGGTCGGGACGCTGCCCAGCCAGGGGCTAACGGCCCGGCCATGTCCTCCATGTAGGCTGCATTGCAGCGTGCATGGAGAAGGACAGAGTATGCATGACTAGCTTGATCGGCCCTAAAGGGCCGACCAAGCCAGTCATGCACTCTCAGGAGTGGGCACACCACTCCTCCCCTGCCCAGCCCTGTTCACAGAGCAGCCCCGCCCACCTGTCCGCCCTCAACCAACACCCTTCTGTTCTGCTTTCTCGCAGCGCGAGAAGCAGAAACATAACATGTTAGTTATTACCATTTTATGTTTCTGCTTCTCGCACTGCGAGAAAGCAATGGGGCGATGCCCCTCCGGCCTAGTGAGGAGCCTCCCCTGAGTGAATGGTGAGTGAGGCCTTCTTTCCACAGAGAATGCTCCCCCGCCACGTCAATAACTTACTGTGTTAGGCTTAGAGTAGTTCTCCGAGCAGCTTACGGCTCATGACAGACATGATCCCATATGCACCCTAAATCCATCTAGGCTATATCCTGCCATTTAGAGAACAGATTGGAGACAATGGAGTAACAGTGTTGGAGGAGACCTGAGTGACCACATTGGGAGACTTGTTTCAGGAGGGTGCCCAGATCATATTTGAACAATTGCGTGATGGCAGAGAGCTCCCGGTGGGACACTTCCTGGGCTGTGGTTGGCTGAAGGCTGAGCTTGGGCGAAGATGGCAGATCGCAGATGCAGAACTTGTCACACACCCGTTAGCACCCTCTATGCACACTGTGCGCTCATTGATAACCTGGCTGATCATGCCTTTTAGCAACATACACTGGACCCCTACTTTGTAGAGTTTGGCAGGATGACATGGGCCAAGAACTGATGCAGAAAGAATGGGATAGAACACTCCTCTACTTGAGGAAGGTCTCCCATAACACCAGATTCCAAAACATTCAACACAATATTTTAAATAGGGCTTATCTTATGGCTGGCAAGACTTAACAGGATCTTTCCCAGGTCCTTGTGGAATTGCCCAAGGTGCATGGAGCCTGAGGCAGATATAGCGCACATGTTCTGGAACGGTACCATGGCTAACAACCTGTGGCTAACAGTAACGAACAATCTCACTGACCTCACAATGACCAGTTGCCTGCTTGGGATAGACAGGAAGGGACAAGCTGGGGCTGCTGTCACTCGCTTCATAGACTTGGCAATACTGATGACCTGTAGACTGATAGCCATGTATTGTAAAGCTGTAGCACTGCCTAGGGTGAAGCGCTGGAGTGTGGAGATGCTCAAATGGGCTAGGGCAGAAGCGATAACATTAAGAGGAGAAGAGGCGTGGGCCAACGAAAGAGCCACCAATAGCAGTGGATTGGGAAGGACTGCAGGCACCCACAGAAGATCGAGACGTATAAGAGTGCATCGACCAAGAGACTGGGAGCACCTTCCCAGTCAGGGAATGTTTTGCGCATGGAGGGGATGTGGGACCATGCCATGAAAAATTGTTGTGGGATCGACCCCAAAGGTGATAAATGCTAACAAACAGGGGGAATATGCGTATGGGGCTCAAGAATCACAGGATGGCTGGGACGCGCCTGCCATTTAGGGAAAACTAGAGCATACAAACTGCAAGTTTGGTTTATTGTTTCTAATATTGTTCTCTGTTTTTTATTCCTTACTATCTTAAGAACATGCAACCCCTGTGTTAGAACCGGCTATTTCTGGTAGGCTAAGGCTGATGCCAAAGCCAGGCAGGAACCACCATTCTAGTCAGGGCAAGGAAGTCACACGCCAAGATAACCCCTGCTCACCCTCTAGGTAGCTTGGCACGAGCAGTCTAGGCTAAACTCGGAGGCGATGTGTAAAGCATTTGCGTCAGCGCACAACAGCGACAACATACTAGGTACACCACAAAAGAGACTCCACACAAGGTTATATTAAAATAACTTTTGTATTGTCAAAGCATATCAGATAGAAATCACACATGTACATTGTGCCAACTGGCACGGCAATATTCACAAGGGATTATTTACAAGACAGGGCCACATGGGCCACTGTCAGAATCAACACTTTGCAGATATAGAAATACTTGTCAGAAATTAGAATAAAAGTATATAAACTTCACTGTAACACAAAGTAACAGTTATAGATCACATCCAGTAACTACTGGGAACAGGTAAGTACCACCTACGCAACCCTAAACCCTTAGGAGACTGTCGCGCCGGGGACCAGGACCTCACTAGGACCACCTGTACTAAAAGAACAACCACCTAAGTATCACACAGCATTTAGGGGTCTAAGAAAGAACACATTACCCATGATGCATAAATATACATTCAGAGGAGTAGTAAAGAGAAACACATAATGTATAAACCTACACATTCAGCGGTGTTGAGAATAAAGCACATGATGCAATAAAATTACATTCAGAGGTACCAGAATAATACAGTAGCGCAATAGTCACATGATGTCTAAAAACATTCAGAGGTGCAGGAATAAAACATGATGCAAGGAAATACATTCAGAGGTGCAAGACCCATACAATTGCGCAAAACCTACATAAGCCACCACCTGTGGCAGTCCCTAGGCCAACTGGCCTTGTTGGGGCTAGAACGCCCTGAGTCTCAATGTCAAGGGCCTAAACGATGCAGGGGCCCACTACTTGCTGGGCCCCTGGGAAAACTCACAAGGGCCTAAACGCTGCAGCTGGCACTAAGTGCTGCGCAGCTGTGACTGGCCGGGCACCTCTGTGACATCTCTATCCCTCTCAGGGACTCACTCTCCATCTTGCGCCTAAACGGTGCAGCTGCCCACTAATTGCTGGGCAGCTGGAGACTCAAAACTGCGCCGGGCCCTCATGGCCCTAGAACAACACTGCGCAAAAGGTTGGAGCCACACAGGCTCTGAACAAATATGCCCCCTGAGCCTAGCAGGCTCTTAGAACAACTGTGGGGGTCGTTGGAGCCACACAGGCTCTGGCATGACACATGCCCCAGTGATTGGAGCCACACAGCCTCTTGAAAACACTGGTGTCCCCCCAAGAGCCTCACTGGGCTCTAATCACAATTAAGGGGTCGTTGGAGCCCTCCATCGGGGGCTCGACATCAGGCACCTGGCCCCCGAGCCTCTCTGGGCTTTAGACTACGTTGGGGCGACCCGCTGCCAACCGGGCCGCCCTGCTCCACCAACTAGGCCCCCCTGGATAGAGGGCAGGACACGGGCCATCGAGAGAGCCTACGGGGCTCTCAACACATCGCGGGAAGCAGAGAGGAGCGGCCCGCTGCCTCGATCAGGCACGGCCATCCGCAGAGCTCCCCGCCTACCCCCAGCCCTTCAAACACTCACCGGGCTGGTCGAGGGGGCTCTGCCTCACACGCGGCTTCCTCCGAAGGGCTCTCCTTTGCTGGCGCTGCTCTCTCGGCTCCTCTCCTCAGCCGACCGGACTTCCTGTCTCTGCAGGGCTACCTCGGCACACGGGAGCCCTGCCAACCGGCCGCCTCGTCTCCCTGGGGCTCCCTCAGCCGAGAGGAGCCCCGTCCACCGCCGCCATCTCCCGCGCCTTCCTTTCCCCTCCACGCCGACTCCGGGGGGTGGGACTTCCGGCCGGCCGCGCTGAGATTGGCCGGCCGACCACTTCCGGGTCGCTGCGGGCAGCGCAGCGGCCCTCCTCTTTAGGCAGGCAGGCGGGGAACCACGATCCGAGGGGCGGCACCCTCGATACAACCAGCACCCCATAAAAGTTGAAGCGCTATTAAGCGCTTGGGGACAAGTAGCGCTGTGAAGACAAATAAAGCGCTCTCCAGCGCTTGGGGCAATAAAGCGCTCCAAAGCGCTAGAAAAATAGGCAAAGCGCTCCCAGGCGCTAGGAAAGGCAAATAAAGCGCTCCTAAGCGCTATGGACCAGCAAAGTCTTCCAAGCAATGCAGCAGGCGAGGGGACAGTCAGGAAGAGTCCCCCAGCAGTCCATCAGCCTCCAAGGGCTGGGCAGCACCCGCCCCTGGTAGATTCCCGTCAGCAACAGAACAAGACAAGCAGAAATTGGAAGGGAACACAGCCCCTTCTTATACACAAAAAAGGCTTTGAAGTCTTTTGAAGTCTTTGTGTAAGCGAGCCCTAAGCCCTGGGTGTATCTGGTTTCCCTCTCCTGTCAGCCTCAGGTCAGAGGTGACAGTGGGCCATCAGGAGGGAGAGGCAGCAGGGTGGGCTGACAGGCACAGCCCGGCACCACCAGAGCTCTTCCCTCCCATCCGTGACAGCAGATGGGGGCCTTTCATCTACGGCTGACTCAGACCCCCTCCTCCAGGGCCCTGCAGACCCCGTCCTACTCACCAGACAGTCCATCTACCAGCAGGCCCAGGCACTCCTGGGCCAGGCCCATCAGCCAATCACGTGCCAGCAGACTCACTACCCAATTATGCCAACTTCTAAAAGTGGCGCTTCTAGACTAGACACAGCCATGCCGCATACACCATTCTGCAGCATTCCTTCTCACGAGTTCACACATATCAAACTCGACCCTGCACTCCCCACGCATCAGGAATCTACCATGGGCATACATATTCCCCATTCATTCCTATGGGAGGGCAGGTCACTCACCACACCTACACAGAGAGCACACGCACTTTACACTGTACCACAGTGAAAAAGTGCGCAGAGGCCTAAAATCACCATCCCAGGTTCCAAAAACAGGCTAGGAAAAAGCAAAAAGTCACGGGGTGAACCTGCCCAAAGGACCGGGTCCAACACATCCCCCTTCCAGCCAAAACGCAGGGTACACCAATCACTACACTGATGGTCTTCAATGCTTTGGGCGACAAAACCACGGACACGGGCCTGCTCGGCAGGGCCACCTTCCAGTTTTTCGCCACTCTGAACCCGCATAGATTTCCCTCAACCACAGCTCTCTGGCACAACTAGGATACCCCACTGGTACACACTAGTCATCCACAGTCAGGACCAGTTCCTAGGCCATCCAAACATCACAGGTCCTAACCAATCCACAGAGTGGGGCAGAAGCCCTGGCACACAATAGCCAATCTCCACTCTCTCTCTCAGGGTAGCTACACTACCACTGATCCTACAACCTAGGGACCACAAACCCAGGCTGACCAGAGGTCACGGCAAGAATGCCCCACCCTACCTCTACTCCACCAATGTTAGAACTGAGGGTCTCTAGTTGGCAGAGGTAAGTACCTTAGACCAAGTAGGGACCCTTGCTTCTCGTCAGGGTGTAGGAATAACCTTCACAGGGAAGCACTCACCAGAACACAACTCTCCTACCAGATCAGGACCTCACTCCGTCACTGGTCTACCACCTGGAAACTATTTCACTCCTGAGGTACAAAGCACACAGCACAGTCCCTCTTCAAGCAGGTGGGGGGGGGGCACAGCACACAGCAAAGCCCCCTTTCCTCTACCTTAGTGGAAACAACAAACTGCAGGTGGGCCCCAGAACACACAGCAAGGGCAGCCCCCTCAGTCTCTTCAGCTGATCTACTTGGGTAGAGATTCCTCTTGACCTGGAAGCTTCCTAATCTCCCAACATAGGATTTAAACCCTCAAGTTGCACCGGGGTCAGAAGAACACCGTCCTTCTGCACCCCCTTGCAGTTCTATCATCACAGGCACAGTATGTCTCAGGCTAGACAGAGCACACGCCAGCGGCGTATCAGCGACACACTTTCCTCCCACCGGGGTCAGAAGTAAGGACACCGTCCCTCTCCACCCCCCTCCAGAGTTCTGCACCCTCCCACCTGGGAGCGGTACCCCTGGAAGCCAACAACCGGTCAGGACACTGACTACAGATGCCCTTTCCTCCAGGTCAGGCTGAACCTGAACCTGGCCTCCCCCCTCCTCGGGGAACGACCTCCAGAGGCCCCACAAATGGTCAAGCACTCTAGACGGTCAAATGCCCAGCGAACCAGGACTTCTGCACCCTCCACTTAGGAGCGGTACAGCCCAACACTAGGACCACCGGAGTTCTGGTTACAGACACTCCCCGTCCTCTAGACACAGGAAGATCCTCCTCAAATGACCTGTAAGTACAGCCTAGGCCCCTGACCTGGCACTCCCTTAGGGAACCCTCCAGGCCCTGAGACAGGGTTTCGGGCCAACGTGGGATACACCGTCCCACACTCACTCCGCCTCCACTGAGAAAGTACGTGAGCCTCTACACCCCTACCATCCTAATGGGACTTAGCCGGGCTACACATGAACCTCTTCACCTACACAGGATCATCAGATACACAAGCCACTACTTTTAGAATCACTCCCTAATGTCTCTGTAAGACATCCAGCACACTGCCAGACATCCACCTTCTTGTCCAAATGCCTCTGCAGGACCTCCTGCACACCACCAGAGGTACACCTCACGTGCAAGCTCCTTAAAAAAAACCTCACACGAACCCCTCCAGTTCAAGACACCACTCATCCACACACTCCCCCTCCAGACTGGTGAGACAGTTCCTCACTGCCTCTGACTCTCAACCTGTCACCCTCTTACTGAGCACCAGGCACCATACTCAGGGACTGGGAATGGGAATTCACGCACTGGACACATTTAAGCTGCCACCACTGGATCCTACCATACTGGGGAATCCACACACACACACTACACTCAGGGAATAACCACCCTCCTGAGCAAGCAATTTCTCCTCCACACTCCCTCTCTTCCATCTACCCACACAGGGACAGGGACAGGAATTGGACACTGGACCCAGCAAGGGATTCCTAATCTATGGGGACCTCCCCTCTCTACTGGCGTCCCGCCCTGTCATTTTCTCTCATCTGCCACTAAACATAAAGCGCAGGAACACCATCTGAAAATGACACTCTTGAGGAAAAACAAAATCAAAAACAATAATCCCAAATATGTGACTATCTGAAAAACGCAGAGTTTTTGTAATGTAGCCAGCTGTCGCTATGGCACTGCGCAAACACAAGTACAAATCCGCACCGCTGACCCACCAATGTTAGAACCGGCTATTTCTGGTAGGCTAAGGCTGATGCCAAAGCCAGGCAGGAACCACCATTCTAGTCAGGGCAAGGAAGTCACACGCCAAGATAACCCCTGCTCACCCTCTAGGTAGCTTGGCACGAGCAGTCTAGGCTAAACTCGGAGGCGATGTGTAAAGCATTTGCGTCAGCGCACAACAGCGACAACATACTAGGTACACCACAAAAGAGACTCCACACAAGGTTATATTAAAAAACTTTTGTATTGTCAAAGCATATCAGATAGAAATCACACATGTACATTGTGCCAACTGGCACGGCAATATTCACAAGGGATTATTTACAAGACAGGGCCACATGGGCCACTGTCAGAATCAACACTTTGCAGATATAGAAATACTTGTCAGAAATTAGAATAAAAGTATATAAACTTCACTGTAACACAAAGTAACAGTTATAGATCACATCCAGTAACTACTGGGAACAGGTAAGTACCACCTACGCAACCCTAAACCCTTAGGAGACTGTCGCGCCGGGGACCAGGACCTCACTAGGACCACCTGTACTAAAAGAACAACCACCTAAGTATCACACAGCATTTAGGGGTCTAAGAAAGAACACATTACCCATGATGCATAAATATACATTCAGAGGAGTAGTAAAGAGAAACACATAATGTATAAACCTACACATTCAGCGGTGTTGAGAATAAAGCACATGATGCAATAAAATTACATTCAGAGGTACCAGAATAATACAGTAGCGCAATAGTCACATGATGTCTAAAAACATTCAGAGGTGCAGGAATAAAACATGATGCAAGGAAATACATTCAGAGGTGCAAGACCCATACAATTGCGCAAAACCTACATAAGCCACCACCTGTGGCAGTCCCTAGGCCAACTGGCCTTGTTGGGGCTAGAACGCCCTGAGTCTCAATGTCAAGGGCCTAAACGATGCAGGGGCCCACTACTTGCTGGGCCCCTGGGAACACTCACAAGGGCCTAAACGCTGCAGCTGGCACTAAGTGCTGCGCAGCTGTGACTGGCCGGGCATCTCTGTGCCATCTCTATCCCTCTCAGGGACTCACTCTCCATCTTGCGTCTAAACGGTGCAGCTGCCCACTAATTGCTGGGCAGCTGGAGACTCAAAACTGCGCCGGGCCCTCATGGCCCTAGAACAACACTGCGCAAAAGGTTGGAGCCACACAGGCTCTGAACAAATATGCCCCCTGAGCCTAGCAGGCTCTTAGAACAACTGTGGGGGTCGTTGGAGCCACACAGGCTCTGGCATGACACATGCCCCAGTCATTGGAGCCACACAGGCTCTTGAAAACACTGGTGTCCCCCCAAGAGCCTCACTGGGCTCTAATCACAATTAAGGGGTCGTTGGAGCCCTCCCTCGGGGGCTCGACATCAGGCACCTGGCCCCCGAGCCTCTCTGGGCTTTAGACTACGTTGGGGCGACCCGCTGCCAACCGGGGCCGCCCTGCTCCACCAACTAGGCCCCCTGGATAGAGGGCAGGACACGGGCCATCGAGAGAGCTGTTGAAAATGGCAATGTATATGCACATAAGCGGCGTTCATTTGCGTTCACTGTACCCCTTGTTGTAAGCAGAACGGATATCGCTAAACACTGACTGTGTTATCCCGCCAGCATAGACCCATGCACACACGTACACGACAGCCATTTTAGGCACCATGGCCTCTCTGCCCGTTTGTTCCCGGCACCCCTCCCCGCGCGCACTGCTCATGCATCGGCCATAAGACCCTCTCCCTCTGCGTGACCCTGCCCTAGAAGTAACCCTCCTGCTTGACCCACACCCCCCATTTCCTCCCAAGAACACCCTTCCCCTCAGCTGACGAGCCCCCCCCCCCCAACTGCACTTGGCCTTTCAACCCGGTCCCAAGTCCTAAGACCAAGCCTCGTGGATGTACACCCCCCCCTTTTCCTGCCCAGCATAACAAAACCGTGATACACCAGCCGAAGTCCCCGATCTTATCGCCTGCCCAACCTTTGATCTGATCATCCCCTCCTGCCCTCGTGTCCTGTAGGAATGTCCGGCTGAGAGATCACAATCCCTTGTTACATTCAGAAGGGGAGGATGACATCTGAGCGACGGGTATGGGAATAGGCCTGAAGCTGGGATTCCAAGCATGCCTTTTTCCTACTTCAAAGCGTCTTTATTGCAATAAGGAATGTTTGTGCATCATAAACATGTGTATAAAAGACGAAGCCTCAGAGAAACTGAGTGTGTGGGTTGTGGAGGGCACCAAGAGAGAGCACCTCCTGAAGACACTATGCGAGTGTCCGAAATGACAGGCTCTCCTCATGAGAAATAAAACTCTGTTCTTGTTTTCCTGCTTCCAGCGCCCGTCTCTTTATTTGGTAATTGTTCAAGATGGGAACTAAGAGGCGTCCTGCGCCAGCAGCCTGGGCATCAGGTGCGTTATGGGCTGACTTTTCCACAATTGGCGTCCCAACGCGGGGTCCATCAGCGACATAAGGTCCGGTAAGAGAGGTCCAGACGATGGGGTGAACATCTAAACGATTGGAGTATACCTGCCTTGAGAGGGCCCTCGTCCGGCTGCCGATTGAATGAACTTCACCGATTCCGAACGGACCTCTCTCAAGTGACCTACTGTCCTGACTGGAATCCCACAGGAATGCTGCGGTAAAAACATGGAGAAAGAGAATGATTGGGCGCTGGAAAAGGGAAGGCGAAGAATTGCCCACACGGTCCGGTCCGGGTAAGGTTAAGTAGGACGTCTTTTATGTCCGATTGGTAGGATGGCTTTATCCATCTGATTGATTGATTGATTGTACTTGAAGTATTGGTTCTCTTTGAGACATTTTCTATTTGCAAACAGCGATGAATAGGAACGTTCCCCTCTCTTTGCAAATAGTTAAGGATAGGTAATGCAGACGTTTGTCCCCCATTGTAATCCGTCATGCCTATCTTTCTCCCCACTGATTGTTTGTTATCGATTTTTATCGATTATTGCTCTTTGAGATATTCCCTGTCTACAAACAGGGAAGAATAGAAATATTCTGCCCCCTTTGCGGATAGTGAAGGATAGGTAATGCAGATTTTTGTCCCCGTTGTAATCCGTCATGCCTGTTTTTCTCCCCACTGATTGATTGATTGTCTGGACATTTATTGTTCAAGGAATAGTTCTTTTTAGGTATTCTCTGTTTGCAAATAACGTAGAAAAGAAATAGTCTGTCTAATCTTTGCAAGAAGTGAAGGGTAGGTAATGCGGACCTTTGTCCCCCGTTGTAATCTCTCGGGCCTATCTACTCCCCACTGATTGGTAAACTAGTTCCACCCGGAACATTTATTAGAGGTAGGTCATCTGGCTCGACCGGAGGGCACCCCTAATAAAAAGGACATATGCAACAATAACAAAGTAATCACCGTATCCTGTTAACAGAAACTTTAGCATGAAACACGCTAGGAAAAAAAGGGAAGAACGAAATAAGAAAGCAAAATCAGTAGGCCACTGATGAGTTTTTGTATTTCACTACAAATAGGAAAACGTTAGAAATAGCTCACGATAAAACACATGATTTCGCTAGAAATAAGAAACGTTAGAAATAAGCCCGTAATAAGAAACATGAAAATGGTGAGAGAAGCCAAGCTTGACATCACAACGGCCACGAGGCAACCAGGCTTCGCCACCCCTCACTGCTCCAAACATGTCTGTCCCACCGCCTGCCACGCCCCAATAACGGTAACATGAGATAGATACAAGTCAGCAGATACCTACCCCCATTCTGGAAACTCCCGAAGTGCAACTGGTCCGCGGCTACGCCCATCCGGAAGACGAGATCTTCGGCACGTGTAGGGTGGGTCCGGCTGCCAGCCGTCGGCCGGAGGTCGTCGCATAAGGTGGGCCAGAAGAGGAGCCGAGGCCAACAGGATCCGGGCGTCCCCTCTTCTTTCTTCAATAATGGCTGCGACAACATGGGGGGGGGATGTCTTGCTCATGCCACCGGCCCCCCCCTCGCATCTCCTGGTCCAGCCACGGCTTGGTATGAGCTCCCCGTTCGGCCCTGAAGCGGCGCCTTGCAGGCCACCGGGGGGGGATGTCTTGCCTATGCCTCCGACCCCCCCCTCTCATCGCCTGGTCCGGCCATCATGAATATTAGCGCCGAGAAAAACGGGGTGGGGTGCGCTGGGAGGGAGAGGCGGCGCGAACGAGCCTCTCCCACCTCCCCAGGTGGGGGCCCCCAGCGGCACCCCCAACGCTCCACTCACCCGACGAGGGTTCGTCCACTCGTAAAATGGCGGTCGACCCTGCAGGAGCGGGCCCGGCGTGAAGAGATGGCCCGGTTGCTTGTTGATTAAGAAATGAGTCCCACAATCAGAAGTGTTCTCCTCGACTTTGAAGATTCTATAAAAGCCACGGAGGCCCCCGACCCCCGCAGACACCCCCGATGGGGAATGACTGCCATGATTGCCCGCGGAACGATGAAAATGTAGCCGCGAGACGTCGGTGCTCCCATGCTGGCGCCAGCCTCAGTTTGAATGACTAAAATCCTGCAGACTACAGTTCGGATCAGTTCCGGTGAAAACCCAGTATGACCCGGTAGAAAAAATTGTTGCCTCCCTCCCCCTTTGACTGATGGTTCATACCGCCGATCCTTTCTGTTGCCCTTTAACGGAACTTTTGGACTGCCGAAAGAGGCTCTGGGCCAACCACGAGTTGGTGGAGATTTTGACTATGCCTAGATCTGCCTGGCTGCACCCAAAATGGCGCTGGTACAAATGAAACTTTCAACTCCTTGTTGTACCCCGATTGGTCAGCCTTGGTGTCATGAAATATGTATGCAGTTTTTAAACACAATGAATTGATATGGGATGGGTACTGATTATGTGTTCGGACAATGAATTGAAGTGAGATGGGTACTGATTGAACATTCGGACAATGAATTGTTGTTAAGTTTTGGCGCATCATGATTATTGAAAGTTCGAATTTCAACACTTATGATACTCGCTCACACTGAAGTTTCGATATGATTTTATTGCACCTGTCGCACTTTTTATTATGAAATCAACGACCACCGACTCCGTTAGGTTTTCCACTAATAAGTATCCCCACATGTACAGTTCTGGCCGGCCCACGGGGTTGTAGGCCCGTATTTATGCACCAACATTTTTATTAAAGATTTTTGGAAAAAGCAAACGTAGTTGTCACGCGTAAATTGGTAAGTTTCGAATAAATGACCACTATTTCCGATATAACTAGATTACAGGTGAAATGGCTCAGCTCGACTAGTTAAGGGTTAAAAAGTATAGTACGCAGAAATATTGCAAATATGAATGGTCCAGGTTTTTGTTGTATGTGTTTTTCATTTTTTGTACAAGCCTAAAGCAACTGCTAAAGATCCTGGTATTTAGCCTATACTTTATATGCTACCTGTGTCAGGAAAGTTGTTTTAAAAATGCCCCAAGGTCGCCCCGAAGGAGTGCCACCTGACCCCCCCCCCTGGTACGAAAGACAAACGACCCCGTACCACTGTAGGTTATCCCTTTTCCTCAAAGGAGAGCACGAGCTCGCCCCCACTTTGCACCGACTGCCCTTTGTTCTGACCCCCCCCCTGCACACGATCCGTAATACCACACTTGGGCGACCTATGCTATCCACAGGCTTCCGATAATCATCTCTCACACACTAAATGGTCCACCTGGGCTTAAACGCCGAGTTGGCAGGGACTGTGTCCAGTGGAGATAGCCCGAGTATGTAGTAAGTAAAAGCCTTTTCGAGTTTATGCTCGCTGATGTGTTTTTAAAATGCTGCCCCCGCCCCCCTTCTTTTTCCCTCTTTCTGCAGGTCACATCGGAACGTCGATTAAAGTACGAAAAAGAAAAATGGTGATCTAGCGGACAAAGAGATGGGAAAAAGGGGTTTGATTATGGTACCTACACACGACGAGCGAACAATGACTATTTCTCTCCCTGAACTTAGCGCTTGGGAGGACAGCCTGAAGCGGAAACTACAAAATATGACTTCGCTTGGCACCCCGAATAATACAACCAGGAATGATGTGCACTAATGAATAAATTCCTACATTTAACTAAATAGGGAAAGTTTAAGGAATATTCCGAGGTGAGGTTTACCCAAGTACCCTCCGCTTGGAAGACTAGGAATGTTGCCAGTGTTTAAAATCTACTACCTCCTTTTCGCACCCTCATAGACATGAAACTCAAAGCTGCCCTATTGTTCTCCCAACTGACACCCACTGTTGCCTCAGCCTGGAAACACATTAGCCCGACCAGGTTAGTTCTTGACCAATTGCCAACGGCGTAAGTGTGTGCAACCAAAGCCACCAGTGGAGGCAGCCCATGATAAAAGAGAAGAAAAAGGTAAAAAGAGCTTAGGATGCTAAGGATGCGCAGCATACAGGAAGAGATCATTTTGGCCAATAACTGTTCTATGTTTTGTCTCGGAGTTTTGTAAATAATACATGTACTGTCTCCCCCGCCTGAGTTTGTGTGTACGTAATGTATGGATCTACGCCGTCCCTCTGCCTGTGTTTCCGTATTACTTGACCCCTGTTGTTCTGTGTTGTGTGCGCACTGAATGGCCCATTATTGTACACGTCTCTCTCTCTCTCTCTCTCTCTCCATGTCATACGTGTACCGAATGGTTCGTTTAGAGTGCGGACGACTCTCTCTCTCTCTCTCTCTCTCTCTCTCTCTCTTCTGCAAAACGATAGAACCCGAGTTGGTAATGAGAGAAAGGACAGGTAAGACGACTGATGTCCCCTAATCTGGCCTTTTATAGGGGGACTATAACGTCAATGGTTGTCTGTTTTTCAGTTCATTAGAAATGCAATCCCCAATGCCCAGATTGCCTCACCCCTCTGCTCTTAAGTGCGGATGTCCAAAGCGTCCTCGCTTCTCCCGATTGACCCCAGCTCCCTGTCCAAAGCGTCCTCGCTTCTCCCGATTGACCCCAGCTCCATATCAGCTATCCCCGAAGCGTAATTGATGACCTTGATTAACAGTCGCTCCCCAAGAAAAGCATGTTTAACCTCTGCCCCCCTCTCATGATGATAACCCCCCTGCTTGCAAGAGTTTGCCGACCCCGAAGGGAAATGTAAGATTGTCAGTACTTGGGTTAAAAAGAAAAAGGGCGAGTCTCTACCTATGGACTCGATTTCGAGTTTGATAGAATACACTGTCAATGGGAGTCCGATTTCTCTCCACGTACGTCACGAATGAACGCCAAATAGGCTCACGAATTCAGTGGAAATGCCCTCCTACATACTCCATAAGTGATGACTTCTGACTGTGACCGATGAACCTATCCCCCACCTACTTAGGATTGGGGACGGAATTGAGATGTATAAATGTCTTCTCCTGCCAGTTTTTCTAAAACTTGTTTTGTACCCATTCAAAGATACAATTACCGGAGGAGAGGAGCTGGATGTGACGCACAGCCTGGCCACAGATCATGAAGCACGTGTGACCGCAACCAAAGAGTCGCAAAGCAACGAGACGCGGGACGAAGCACCACTCTCAAACTCGGCAGATAAAGGAATGAAGGGCTGCCTTGAAGCCCTCGATTTGCTGACCCACTCGTGCCTGAAAACCCCGTCCCTTTTGAGTCCTACTGATGGGCCTGCCTGCTCGTCGTCCTTTGCTCCTTTGGTCCCTTGGTGTGTTCAATGATCTGATCCCACTCCGCCCTCTCTTCCCTCGATTATTCAACAACATCACCCTTTTCGCATAACTTTTGACTCAGAAAAGAAGAGCAGCATTTAGATAGAATAAGGTTTTGCCACGGAAGAAGAAAGACACGCAGGTGCCCAGCATGAGGCACCCCTAAGAAGATCAGTTAGGAAACAGGACTGTGATCTAACAGCAGAGGACTGATCGCACCCTGCAACGCGTAAGGATGAATCCGAGCTGGACCTATAGCTCCACCGCCGGTGCTCAACAGCGCCAACGAAAGAAGACGGACTCTGTTAGAAAGACACTGTGACGAAGACCCCCCCCTTCCTGAACTTTCTCCCCGCCCCTTGACTAATTGCTTGTATCGAACTGAATTCCTCCCTCAGCCATTTTTTGTATTTCTTTCAAAAATGTTTCATCGGTCACTCATGTATTTAGTTTTCCAAAAGTCTCTTATAGCACTGACAAGACCCGAAGGTATCAGAGCACTTTTTACTGTATTTTGATGTCACCGGAGAGAAAGTCAGAACCTGATTCTATAATGTGTCGGAACCTTTTTCTTGATTGAACCCGACTAAGTATTATGCCGATCTCTAGACTTGTATGAATAGCCCAACAAATGTAAAATCATATGTACCGCATTCCGCCAATCGTATCGACTGTATAGAAATGAACTAGCTTATGTAAAAAAGCGGCGACTGTTGAAAATGGCAATGTATATGCACATAAGCGGCGTTCATTTGTGTTCACTGTACCCCTTGTTGTAAGCAGAACGGATATCGCTAAACACTGACTGTGTTATCCCGCCAGCATAGACCCATGCACACACGTACACGACAGCCATTTTAGGCACCATGGCCTCTCTGCCCGTTTGTTCCCGGCACCCCTCCCCGCGCGCACTGCTCATGCATCGGCCATAAGACCCTCTCCCTCTGCGTGACCCTGCCCTAGAAGTAACCCTCCTGCTTGACCCACACCCCCCATTTCCTCCCAAGAACACCCTTCCCCTCAGCTGACGAGCCCCCCCCCCCAACTGCACTTGGCCTTTCGACCCGGTCCCAAGTCCTAAGACCAAGCCTCGTGGATGTACACCCCCCCCTTTTCCTGCCCAGCATAACAAAACCGTGATACACCAGCCGAAGTCCCCGATCTTATCGCCTGCCCAACCTTTGATCTGATCATCCCCTCCTGCCCTCGTGTCCTGTAGGAATGTCCGGCTGAGAGATCACAATCCCTTGTTACATTCAGGAGGGGAGGATGACATCTGAGCGACTGGTATGGGAATAGGCCTGAAGCTGGGATTCCAAGCATGCCTTTTTCCTACTTCAAAGCGTCTTTATTGCAATAAGGAATGTTTGTGCATCATAAACATGTGTATAAAAGACGAAGCCTCAGAGAAACTGAGTGTGTGGGTTGTGGAGGGCACCAAGAGAGAGCACCTCCTGAAGACACTATGCGAGTGTCCGAAATGACAGGCTCTCCTCATGAGAAATAAAACTCTGTTCTTGTTTTCCTGCTTCCAGCGCCCGTCTCTTTATTTGGTAATTGTTCAAGATGGGAACTAAGAGGCGTCCTGCGCCAGCAGCCTGGGCATCAGGTGCGTTATGGGCTGACTTTTCCACAGAGCCTACGGGGCTCTCAACACATCGCGGGAAGCAGAGAGGAGCGGCCCGCTGCCTCGATCAGGCACGGCCATCCGCAGAGCTACCCGCCTACCCCCAGCCCTTCAAACGCTCACCGGGCTGGTCGAGGGGGCTCTGCCTCACACGCGGCTTCCTCCGCTGGGCTCTCCTTTGCTGGCGCTGCTCTCTCAGCTCCTCTCCTCAGCCGACCGGACTTCCTGTCTCTGCAGGGCTCCCTCGGCACACGGGAGCCCTGCCAACCGGCCGCCTCATCTCCCTGGGGCTCCCTCAGCCGAGAGGAGCCCCGTCCACCGCCGCCATCTCCCGCGCCTTCCTTTCCCCTCCACGCCGACTCCGGGGGGCGGGACTTCCGGCCGGCCGCGCTGAGATTGGCCGGCCGGCCCACCACTTCCGGGTCGCTGCGGGCAGCGCAGCGGCCCTCCTCTTTAGGCAGGCAGGCGGGGAACCACGATCCGAGGGGTGGCACCCTCGATACAACCAGCACCCCATAAAAGTTGAAGCGCTATTAAGCGCTTGGGGCCAAGTAGCGCTGTGAAGACAAATAAAGCGCTCTCCAGCGCTTGGGGCAATAAAGCGCTCCAAAGCGCTAGAAAAATAGGCAAAGCGCTCCCAGGCGCTAGGAAAGGCAAATAAAGCGCTCCTAAGCGCTATGGACCAGCAAAGTATTCCAAGCAATGCAGCAGGCGAGGGGACAGTCAGGAAGAGTCCCCCAGCAGTCCATCAGCCTCCAGGGGCTGGGCAGCGCCCGCCCCGGGTAGATTCCCGTCAGCAACAGAACAAGACAAGCAGAAATTGGAAGGGAACACAGCCCCTTCTTATACACAAAAAAGGGCTTTGAAGTCTTTTGAAGTCTTTGTGTAAGCGAGCCCTAAGCCCTGGGTGTATCTGGTTTCCCTCTCCTGTCAGCCTCAGGTCAGAGGTGACAGTGGGCCATCAGAAGGGAGAGGCAGCAGGGTGGGCTGACAGGCACAGCCCGGTACCACCAGAGCTCTTCCCTCCCATCCGTGACAGCAGATGGGGGCCTTTCATCTACGGCTGACTCAGACCCCCTCCTCCAGGGCCCTGCAGACCCCGTCCTACTCACCAGACAGTCCATCTACCAGCAGGCCCAGGCACTCCTGGGCCAGGCCCATCAGCCAATCACGTGCCAGCAGACTCACTACCCAATTATGCCAACTTCTAAAAGTGGTGCTTCTAGACTAGACACAGCCATGCCGCATACACCATTCTGCAGCATTCCTTCTCACGAGTTCACACATATCAAACTCGACCCTGCACTCCCCACACATCAGGAATCTACCATGGGCATACATATTCCCCATTCATTCCTATGGGAGGGCAGGTCACTCACCACACCTACACAGAGAGCACACGCACTTTACACTGTACCACAGTGAAAAAGTGCGCAGAGGCCTAAAATCACCATCCCAGGTTCCAAAAACAGGCTAGGAAAAAGCAAAAAGTCACGGGGTGAACCTGCCCAAAGGACCGGGTCCAACACCCTGCAAGAGCAGTAATGGCTCAATATGATAGCAGAGATAATGTTGGCAAAATCAATCAGATTGAGATATGTATCTAGCTGTCAAGTGCTGGTAAAACCGCTCTAAAGTGTATATAGAAAATGCCAATAATGATGGTAAAAAAAATAGTATAAATAGCACATTTTGCATATGTGAACTAGATTGATAAAATCGTTAACATTATGCATAACATAAGGATGCAGGGTGAAGACCTAGAAACATAATATATCTGACATCTTTAGATTATTTAAAAGACGTCAATAAAATACATATAAAGTCACTTGTACATAATAAAGTTGTTTGTGTAAAAAAATCACTTTATACTAATAACAAAAGTAGATTTGCTAGTATGAGGCTTTAGCTTTAGTCTTTCTCTTATCTACCTCGACTACTGATGATAGTCAATTCTTGGAAATAGTAGGAAATATCTTAATATCTCGGGCAGCATTTTAATATTATTGAAAAATAATATCATTTATAATAAGTGTGCAGTATTAACGTGCAGCTTTAAAGACAAATTAAATGTGTTTAAATGCAACATTTTGGAGTAGGCCATTATATTTACTCACTAGACCTGAAAAGCTGAAATGGCATTGCTTGAACAAAGCTGTCAATACCAATGTATTTATGGCTCTGTTTGCATCTGTTTAGATTTATCATGTATTATTTTATAAGATATTTTTAACAAAACTGTCTGTTCTTATCCCTTGTGTAAATTTTATAATATTTTATTGTGTTCTTGCTTTTATTAATTTATTACACAATTTGAATAAAGCTTAACTTTGATTTGACTAAAGAATTCTGACATAACCCAAAATGTTTATTTTCTTGACCTTTCCATAAACATGTTGTATCATAATAAATAATAGCTGAATAAATGTTTTTCATATATTTCCGTAGAATATTTTTACTTACATGTAGAGCACTGTTAACAATGATTAAAAATCGGTCTTTTAACCGGTAAATGATGAGTTCAAACATGTAGACTCAGCATTTAAACTTGATCTTGACCCTTTCAACTAACAGGTATTTTCTTTCAAATGAATGGTTCCTGCTAAATGTTTTCTTTTTGTATATTTATATTTCAACTTATACATAGACAATTGTTAATATACCTAATATATTAGAAGGTTAGAAATGTAGTTTATACGTTGGAAAGTAGTCCTGAATGAGAGAATAACCCACATGAACTTAGAAGTGATACAATTTAGTAGCAAACTAAACATTGTTGTCTGTGGACTATTGTATTCCTGTGAGAAGACAATGAGTGATCCTGTTCCAAGGGGAGCATCAAAAGCTGATTGGCTGACTGAAGATGGAGGAAGCAAAATGTTGCAAATCTTCATGAAAAATGTAGTCTATAATAGTGTAATAGTGTGTGTAGACCAACACACTCTTTTCCGGACATTTGTCCAGACCCATTTATCCTTAATTCATGCGTGTTGAGAAGTTCTGCTTTGAATTATTTTTGAACTATTGAGCTGACTTTAAAGCTGAAGCTTAATGCTTTCTCTCGCTCTCACACAAACTGTTTTCATCTTAATTTGAAAGAGGCATAAAAGGGGCAATCCTTCCAAACTGAAATTTGGTATGCATTGTATCAATGGTTTGCAACCCCAATTGTGGACTCAAACCATTATACAGTTACAGGTGCTCCACTGCTGGTTCCCTCTTCTATGCGCAGAGGGGGCTTTTGGCTGCCTGTGGGAGTTGGGCTTCAACTAAAAACATAAACAGGGGTATCACTACTAGGATGCATGTTCAGTCAAGAGCTGGTTCCTGGTTGGGTATGTTTCTCCCCTGCCAAACTGAATTTTCTGCGATCCATGCAGAAGAGCGGTATGCGCCCGTAGAGGTGATTTCAGGATGCACAGTGTGGTCTGGAGCATACAATGTTGAGGATTCTTTATCTTCCTGCCTCTTAGCAGCACTGAGCTGCTTGGTGTGCCATACTTTCAAGTGAATCAACACACTAGTATTACCAAAAGGATATTTCTGGAAAGCTATTTTTCGCAACTTTCTGGACCTCTTTTCATCTGGTGGGATGATGAATAACTCCCACACGATGGATTGGGAGGTGCTCAGCGAGTCATCCTGCTGCTCCTCTTAATTTACCAAATGGAGTTGCTGGTCTTCTCTTCCTGATGCTATGTTTTGTTTTCGGGTGAACCCCCTAAAAATGTCTAAAAAGGAAAAAAAAGACAGCAGACACTGGATAGGGTGTCTGTAGTCTGAACTGCCACTCTCTAATATTATTAAAAATGGTGAGAACTTCCTGCCCATACATCAAACTAATGGCATTATCCAATGAGAGGGTGTTTCTCTATCTGTCATAGTTGCCACACTACCACTTTTTAGGTAAAGTGGTACCTCAACACCTAAAAATGCAGAACTTTCAATAGAAATCTTCTAGACACCTTCCTAATTTACGGTACAATTCTGTTTAACCACACCACACCTTTCTTATTTAGGCCTATGAATAAACCTCTAGGCTTAAACTTTAAATAAATCTATCCCTTCATAGTGAACACAAATTTTTATTACAAAATACAGGTCCTCTGTAGCTCCCGCAGGGCCCAGACCTGGAAATAAACCTTCACAGGAAATCCTGTGGGATCTTCTCAATGGTTCGATGTGTCCTGACGGAGTAAATGTAGTGTATTTTGTAAAGCGCGCAGCTGCCCCAACGGGACGTCCCGGCGCTGTATAACGCTGTGGAACCCTTCCTGGCTCTCCCTGTGAGATGCCCCTCCTGGGCATCCCCAAGGTGAAGCCAGGCATCCCAGTGTTGTAGGGGCCGTTGTGGAGATTAAGCAAGCTAGTTGCAGCGTGGGACCCATGATTAGAGTAGGCGCTGAGGTGAGACATTGAGCTCAAGACCCTGCCGCGTCGGAACTTGAACCCTGGTCCCGGGCCTGATCTCTGCTTCAGAGTCTGCCGCTCTAACCAGTGAGCCACACTTCTCCACAACCCACGGTAACCTATGAGAGATCATAACAAATTATAAAATGAAAGCAGCTATTTGATCAGTCATTCAAGACACACTACTAAAAAAAACCTTGGCCACTTAGGGTAAACATAGGGCACACAACAAGATGATGGACGGAGTGCTGAAATGTTTCAACTACTCTCCCCGGTCAAGAGATCTGGTTTAATCCATCATTGTTTTGCTCACTACGCCACCCCAGTTTGGACCAGCAATATGCAAATCAGTCTTGACCCTACTCCTCGTAGACACAGTCCAGCCCAAACTGCCAAGCCAGGTCCTCCCTAGACCGGAACCAAGCATCCTGGGACCAGTTTCAGAGTTTCATGCTTGATTTCCATGCCTATAAAAGGGCAACGCGAATTGTACCTATATAAGGGCATGAATCGGCAAAATTAATTCGGAATCTAAAACGCCATACAACAAAACTTTTCAGCCACTCACACCAAGTCAAGATATCTGGGTTTATTCAATTGTTTTTTTCCTCACTCCACTCCAGTTTGGACCCAGCCATATGCAAATCAGTTTTAAACCTGCTTCTCATGGAAACAGTTCAGCCTGAACTGCCAGGCCAAGTCCTCCCTGGACCGGAAACAAGCAGGGACCAGTTTCAGAGTTTCACCTCCTCCTCATTATTTCTAAATGGATGTTTAGATTTTCCACATTACTCATCACCCTGCGTTTAAAGTTGCCCCTCACTCCGTAATCCATAGCCTACGGTAATATTTGCACCAGCACTCTTTCATTGTGAATGCTGCTTCAGATTTGCACTTAGAAATCTTGGGTTTTAGCAAGATGTTCACCAGCACTTAGAAGGCCTGGCTGCAGATGCACATTTGTACTATTACACAGTAGCCCTAGCTCGGGCTCAGATTTGTGCCGTGACTCGCTAATCATTAGACAAAGCTCCTCAGTACTTAATCATAGTTACTCCTTCACTCAGTAAACTGACCTACACTTTGGAAATGCTCGCTTTTTGATTTTAGCCCAAATATCATATGAATCACATACATAATCAATCAATCAATCAGTACATTTGTAAAGCGCACTACTCACCCGTGAGGGTCTCAAGGCCCTGGGGGGCTGTTACTGTTCGAATAGCCAGGTCTTGAGTAGCCTCCTAAAGGTTAGTAGGTCCTGGGTCTGCAGTAGGAGGGTGGGGAGGGTGTTCCAGGTCTTGGCGGTGAGGTGGGAGAACAATCTGCTGCCGGTGGTTGCTCTTCGGATGCGGGGGACGGTGGCGAGGGCGAGGTCGGCGGAGTGGAGCAGTCGGTTTGGGGTGTAGAAGGTGAGCCGTCTGTTGAGGTATGCTGGTCCGGTGTTGTGGGGTGCCCTGTGTGCGTGGGTGAGGAGCTTGAAGGTGATCCTCTTGTTGACGGGAAGCCAGTGAAGGTCTCTCAGGTGTGGTGTGATGTGGCTGTGGTGCGGGATGTCGAGGATGAGGCGAGCAGAGGTGTTCTGTATGCGTTTTAGACGTTTTGTAGAGGGCATTTCCGTAGTCCAGCCTGAGGCTGACGAGGGCCTGGGTGACCATTCTTGTTCTTGTTTTGGTAGGGATCCACCTTAAGATCTCGCGGAGCATGTGGAGGGTGTCCAAGCAGGAGGACGAGATGGCATTGACTTGCTTGGTCATGGAGAGTGTTGAGTCGAGGATAAACCCCAGGTTGTGTGCGTGGTCAGTGGGTGTCGGTGCTGCTCCCAGAGTGGACAGCCACCAGGAGTCGTCCCAAGCTGAGGTGGTGAAGCCGAGGATGAGGACCTCTGTCTTGTCTGAGTTCAGCTGCAGACGGCTGGTCTTCATCCACTCGGTTGTGCAGTCGGGCGACGTGGGAGAGCGGTGCCATGTAGATGTTGAATAGTGTCGGGCTGAGGGATGATCCTTGGGGGATGCTGCAGATGATCTCAGAGGCTTCGGAACGGAAAGGGGGTAGGCGGACTCTCTGGGTTCTGCCAGGGAGGAAGGAGGTGGTTCATTCCAGAGCCTTGTCCTTGGTCGCTGCGGAACCAAGACTGGGACAGGTCCAGGATGTTTTTCTCCTTGTAGCGGGCCAGCTGTCTTTTGACGGTCTTCTCGATGACCTTTGCTGGGAACTGGAGCAGGGAGATGGGCCGGAGGTTCTTGAGGTCCCCCGGATCCGCCTTGGGTTTCTTCAGTAGGGCGTTGATCTCGGCGTGCTTCCAGCTCTCCGGGAAGGTCGCAGTCTCAAAGGAGATGTTGATGGCCTAGCGGAGATGGGGTGTGATGTTGGCGCTAGCTTTGTCGAAGATGTGGTGGGTGCATGTGTCTGACAGAGAGCAGGAGTGGATGGTGGTCATGATTTTGATCGTGTTGTCGTCGTTTATGCTGGTCTAGGTGAGTAGGGGATCAATGTGGGTGGAGGCCGTGGGGTCTGAGGTGTTGGTGGTTGTTGGGGAGGTCAGGTTGTTGAAGCTGTTGTGGATGTCCGCGATCTTGCGATGGAAGAAGGTGGCGAGGGAGTCGCACAGGTCTTGTGATGGTGGGATGTCGTTGGTGTTGGAGCTGGGGTTGGAGAGTTCCTTCACAATGTTGAAGAGCTCTTTGCTGTTGTGTGCGTTGTTATCGAGTCGGTCCTTGAAGGAGGCCCTCTTGGCGGATCTGATGAGGTGATGGTGTCTGCGAATGGCGTTCTTGTGGTCCGCGTAGGTTTCTGGTGTCTGATCGCTGTGCCATTTTTTCTCTAGTGCTCGGCAGGTTTTGCTTGGAGGCCTGGAGGTCTGCGGCGAGCCAGCTGGTTTTCTTGTTAGTATGTCTGTTGGAGGGTTTCTTGATCGGGGCGAGAGTGTTGACGCAGTTGTCGATCCAACGTCTTAGGTTGTGGGCGTCGGTGTCGGCGTCAGTGGGGTCGGCGGGTGGGCTTCAGGCGAATGTGGTGTTTAGCTGGTCTTCAGTAATTTTGCTCCAGCTGTGGTGGGGGATCTGTTGAGTGCGGTGGTGCGTGGTGGGTTTCCGGAAGGTGAAGTGGATGCAGAGATGGTCGGTCCAGTGGAGATCGGTGGTGTGGCTGATGGTGACGTGGGGGCTTGCGGAGAAGATGGGATCAAGCGTGTGGCCGGCGGAGAGGGCGGGCATTGTGACAAGCTGTCTGAGTCCGAGGTTGTCAATCAGGGTGGTGGAGTTGGTGTTGTTGCTGTTCCTGAGGTGGAAGTTCAGGTCTCCGAGGAGGATGTAGTCTGTGGAGGCCAGGGCGTGTGTGCTGACGAAGTAGGCGATGGAGTCGCTGAACTGAGGCCGGGGACTGGGGGGTCTGTAGATGAGAGTTCCTCTGAGGGTGGTGTTGGAATCGGTGTGGATCTAGAAGTGCAGGTGTTCGGCGGTGCTGAGGGTGTCGTCGGTGCTAGTCGATACCCTGAGGGCATTCTTGTGGATGCTGGCGATTCCTCCTCCTACTCCGTGGTGCGGTCTCTGCGGGTGATCTTGTAGCTGTCCAGGATGGCTATGGCGATGTCGGGTGCCGAGGAGGCATTCATCCAGGTCTCTGTCAGGAAAGCGGCGTCCGGGGAAGATGTGTCGAGCAGGTCTCAGAGTTCGACGGCGTGTTTGCGTGCGGAGCAGGTGTTCATTAGTATGCATCTGAGGTGGTTGTGGCCTGTCACAGTGGGCAGTTTGGCGGCTCGGAGGCTGGTGAAGTTGCAGCTCCGGTAGGAGAAGGGTCCTTTGGTGTGCTTCGGGGCGGCCAGGAGGCAGGTGTGCGGTTGTCAGGTGTTAAGTGCTTGGAGGGTGTTGGTGTCATAGCGGCGTCTGGTGTTGTGATGTTCGCGGGGGCCAGGGGGTCTGGCGCTGGGCGCAGTCCAGGCGGGACAGGTGTGGACGGGCACAGACGGGCTTGCCTTAGGCGCGCCTTCGGCACGCCAGCGACCGCCATATGAGGGGAGGTGGAAGGGAGGAGCAGCTGGGAGGCGGGAGCAGGGCAGCAAATGGGCGGGCAGGGCCGCAGGGGACGCATCGGAGGGTAGACGAGAGGGTAGAGCGGGCGGAGGAACAGAGGAAAAATGGGCACAAAAAACACAGTATTACCACAAGGTATAAAGTGAATACAGAAGTACACTAGGGGAGTAGGAGCACAATCACACCAGGTTTGACAGGGAAACAAGGGCAGAGCGAGCGCAACGGCCTACCAGTGGCCACCAGGGATGAGGCGCAGGTGGTAGTCTGTGGGTGGAGGAGGGCCTCGACTTCAGCAATACAGCAAGCTGCAGCAGCGGGGGGCACCAGCACACAGGTGGCGCTGTGTGGCGTGGGGAGCGACCTGCCTAACAAGGGTCAAGGGTCGCTCTCCTCACCGCACAGTGGCCGCCATATATGGGGAGGTGGGAGTGAGGAGCAGCTGGGAGACGGGAGCAGGGCGGCGAGTGGGCACGCAGGGGGGCGGGCCGTAGGGGACGCAGCAGCGGGAAGACGAGAGGGAATAGCGGGCAGAGGAACAGAGGCAAAATGGGGACAATAACACATTAATACCACAAGGAATAAGGTGAATACAGAAGTACACTAGGGGGGCAGGAGCACAATCACACGAGGGCTGACAGGGAAACAAGGGCAGAGCGAGTTCAAGAGCTAACGTCCTACCACTGGACACCAGGGATGAGGCGTAGGTGGTAGCCTGCGGGTGTAGGAGGGCCTCGACTTCAGCACTACAGCAAGCTGCAGCAGCGGAGGATGCGAGCACACAGGTGGCGCTGTGCGGTGTGGGGAGCGACCTGCCTAACAAGGGTTAATAATATGACAGAGCAAAGAACTTTGTTGTGTTTTGCCCTTTGTATAAGAATGTAAGAGCCACATTTTTGACCCCATTGTTGTGAACCCTTCGTCCATGCTCTTGTATAGATGGTTTTAGTCAATTACTCTCTTTGGATATTTGCTCAGTGATTTTAAGCTTCATTAGAGGAGCCATTGTTATTAGGAAGTGGTACAGATATTGGTAGTAAGGAATTAAAGCAACCACTAGCTTTAATATCTGATTATGTTTAGGCATATATATGCCATATTTTATGGTCGCTGCCAAACAGTTTTAACTTATTGATTTGCTGTTATGATTTACTTTTAAATTGAATATATCTTCTTTCACTTGACTTGACTCAATAATCATTAGACAAAGCTCCTCAGTATTTACTCATATTTACACCATCACTCAGTAAACTGACCTACACTTTGGAAATGCTCGCTTTCTGAATTTAGTCTAAATATCATATGACTGACATACATATGTTTTTTTAATTATTTTTTTATAATGGATCTTTCTTTCCTCATTGATAATGTAAATATGTATTTATATTGTATCAAAAGGTTTCTCAACAGTTGTTTTCTACATCAACTGTAATCGCTAAGTTTAAATGTATAAATTGTACTTTCCAGTTTGACTGTGTTAGAATGGACATCTGTTGTACTGATACGTTTCTCTCTTCCTGTTGTAAAGCGCTGTGGCATTACCTGACTTGGTCTCCACTATACAAAACTTCAAATACAATAAAAAAAGAAAAACTGCTATATTACTTTTGCACATATATAAACAAAAATGCTGCATTTCTGATATTAAAATAAGGCATTTTCATATGTAAAGGGTGTAATGTTCATACTGATGGCACTACACCCACCCCATCCTTCTCCAGTAGTGATTTATTTATCACCTCCTTCCTCCTAATGCTGTCAGCTGTTATCTAGTTACAGGGTGTTACTATATGACCCTCTTAACTATGCAGACAGAGTGCAGTACTTCAGGTTGTTATTCATGTTCCTTCTGTAATAAAGCAAAGTGGGTGCATTAACTCAGGTCATTATTTGAAGTCAGCAGAGTGGGTGCATTAACTCAGGTCATTATTTGAAGTCAGCAGAGAGGGTGCATTAACTCAGGTCATTATTTGAAGTCAGCAGAGTGGGTGCATTAACTCAGGTCATTATTTGAAGTCAGCAGAGAGGGTGCATTAACTCAGGTCATTATTTGAAGTCAGCAGAGAGGGTGCATTAGCTCAGGTCATTATTTGAAGTCAGCAGAGAGGGTGCATTAACTCAGGTCATTATTTGAAGTCCGTCTGATATCAGCAGAGAGGTCGCAGCACAACAGGTCATTACGAGAGGTTACTCTGAAGTCAATTAATGTGTTATTGTACCTCGATTTGTAACTAGAGACCCAGATAAAGTCAGTAGATGGGGTGCAGTAACTCAGGTTGTTATTCATGTTCCTTCTGTAAAAAAGCAAAGTGGGTGCATTAACTCAGGTCATTATTTGAAGTCAGCAGAGTGGGTGCATTAACTCAGGTCATTATTTGAAGTCAGCAGAGAGGGTGCATTAACTCAGGTCAATATTTGAAGTCAGCAGAGAGGGTGCATTAACTCAGGTCATTATTTGAAGTCAGCAGAGAGGGTGCATTAACTCAGGTCATTATTTGAAGTCAGCAGAGAGGGTGCATTAACTCAGGTCATTATTTGAAGTCAGCAGAGAGGGTGCATTAACTCAGGTCATTATTTGAAGTCCGTCTGATATCAGCAGAGAGATCACAGTACAACAGGTCATTACGAGAGGTTACTCTGAAGTCAATTAATGTGTTATTGTACCTCGAATTGTAACTAGAGACCCAGATAAAGTCAGTAGATGGGGTGCAGTAACTCAGACTGTACCCTATCTACTGACTTTATATGGGTCTCTAGTAACAATTCGAGGTACAATAACACATTAATTGACTTCAGGTGACCTCTGCCATCCGAATAAATAGTTCACTATCATATGTTTTTACTGGAGGTCCCTCTGAAGAAAGCAGAGTGGGTTCTGTATCCCCGGTCATTACTACAGGTCCCTCTGAGCTCAGCTAAAAGGGTGTATTACTCCAGGTTTCTCACTAGACATATCCCTGAAGTTAGCAGTATGAGGGCAGTACATCAAGCTGTCACTAGAGATTCTTCTAAAGTCATGGATACAGAACCAAAGGATATTTCTTGAGGTCCCTTTGGAGTAAGGAAACCTGGGCACTCCCTCTGGTCCTTACTAGAGGTCGTGCTGAAGTTAACAGAAAGCGTGCTGCACCTCAGGCCATTCTTAGGTGTCCTTCTCAAATCAGCAGACGGGCATACTGCCAAAATAGGTTACTACATGCCCTGTGTGCTTAGACGTCTACCCTTAGCTTCATGTCAGAAAAGCAATGTGCTTTCTTTTTGCCTCCTATATATAGTACATTTTTAAAAGCATCCCTGTACCAATAAACCATCCTTGCAAAGAAAATAAGTTGTGAGCTCTATTTTCTGTCTTAAATATTTTTCTTAAAAACATTTATTAAAAAATGAGGTAATGCTCCTTCTGGAAGAAACAGTTTGTGGAGCCAGCAGGACCAGAGTAAGTGATAGGAGCAAAAATTAGCTTCTCAAGAGCTCTTGATCCCCACACACATGGTAGGTTACAGCTCAATCTCCATCTGTGGAAGCCCCTTCCTTTAGTTTGGTAGGAACACGTTGCTGTTCCATTTGTTATCTCGGATTCCACAATTTATTTTGTGTCTACTACCACTCCAACTTACTGTCTAGTCGGACTTTGGCATAAAGTTAACAGTTTCAATTTCTGTGATGCATTAGGTGCCTTGCCCGATCTAACCTTCGCCAAAGTCACCTCTCAATTTATTGAATTTAGTTGTTAGATTATCACCACTCTGGATGCCATTGCCCTGAAAAAGAAGGTGGCCAAAACTACAATCTTCCCTCTTCTCATTGGTTGCGACGAATTATATGAGCAAAACGAAAAGATAAACAGTTAAAATAGCACATGAATGCCCATGTGATGGGAAAGCAAACCAGACCACGATGCATGTTATGCTGTTTTGTAAGTTTTACCAAGATATTAGAAAAAAAAATGTACCGGCAATTTGAATTGTACATAAAATATTTTTTAATAAAGATGCTTTATAAGCAAATCCCTTATACTTCTAGACCAATTAGTTTATGAAACTGAAAGAAGGATGACCCCTGGCCAAAAAGTAATACTATTAATTGAGATAACAAGATGATGTGTACAGATGAAGATTTAAATGTAATATCATAAAGTTTTAAAAGTAATATCATGTATTATATAATATTGAAAATACGTTTTTAATTGTTTGTACTTTTATGAATCGAAAAAAGATTCAAATAAAGTGTCATCATGATGATGAATGTATGTGGGGAAAGGAATATTTTTCTTCCAATAAGTTCATCTACCCACAAGAGTTGATCCAGTAAAGAGGCTTTATACTTCTACACTTCACAAACTGAAAGCATGAGGAATTCTTTCCATGAAACCTTTTGTATTGTAAAGATAATCCTCATCCCCCTTCATGAGATAACACAGTCTAGCCCTCCCAGAGACTATGCAATGACATTTCCGCATCCTTTAGCAATAAAATGTAAAAGCCCCATTTTATTTTCTCCAGGATGCTTGGTCAACCTAATACATCTGACTTTTCTGGTTACTTCATGGAACCCATTGGTTCCTCTCAACCATCATCCCCGTCACTAATGCCCTAGTCAAAGCCATTTTTAACTTTCACTAAATCCGCCTTGCCTGCCAACCCTTGTCCTCCTAAAGTTCTCTCACTTTTTACAGACACATTTTTGGCCAAATTAGTCAGCTGCAATCTCTCTCTATCAGAAGCCACAATCCCAGTGCACTCAAAGAAGGCAAAAATCACCCTTTGCTTAAAAAGCTGACAGCCGATCCTAACCAACTTAGCAAATTTAGATCCATTTCTCAGCTGTCCACCTTTAAAAGTTTGGAAAAAGCTGTGACCCACCAGCTGTCTAACTATCTAGAACGCTACTAGATAGCTCTCGATTTGGTTGTCGACTGGCACATAGTACTCAATCCGCTTTGCTCTCCATCTCAAATGGCATCAGAACCACCTCTGACAGAAGTTGAGCCATTGTTTTAATCCTTCAGGACCTGTCCTCGGCCATTGATAGGGTCTTGCATTTTATTCTTCTCTCTCATCTTTTTGAATTGGGTATCTGTAAACCACCTCTGAAATGGTTAACTCTTTCCTTTCAGATCGACCTCAAGCAATTTTACTTCCACCCTTCCGGTCTACCCACCCCTGTAAAATATGGCGCTTTCCTTAGTCCTACTGAGTTTAATATCTATGTTTCTCGTCTTCAAGCTTTGGTTTGGTCTCACGGATGTGAGATTATATCATTCGACGATGATTCACAGATAGAGTATCTATTCGAGCCAAAACACTGGAAAACCTGATCATGATCCAGAATTGCATGGAAGATGTTTCAAGATGAATTAATATTAATTGACACAAGCTCAACTGAGACAAATATTAGGTGTTGGTCTTTCACAAAAACATATCCATTTATTCTGATTCTTGGTGGCCTTCCTCCTCTGACAGTGCCCTTTAACCAAGTACTCCGTTTAAAATCTAAGAATCTTTTTGATGACAAAAGTTTCTTTTCAACAACAAGTCAACCACGTCTCTACTGTTTGCTTTGCTTTTTTTTACATATACTAGGTAAGGGTATTCCGGTTCTTTCCCATTCTGCTAGTAGAACAGTTGAACAAGCCCTCCTGACTTTTAGATTAGATTACAGGAACTACTTAGAGCCCCAAAAAATCTCTCTAATCGTGGTGCGGAATTTGGTGACCTGCCTATTAATGCCTATGCCCACCTCTTGACATATCTCCCCTACTTTGGCCAACCTCCATTGGCTCACCAATTGGAAATTAATCATCTTTAAGGCAAAAAGGAAGGAGGACCCAAATCCAGACCTGTTCAAGAGCCTCAGGGTGTAGAGCCCATTCCAAGCTCTGGCACTCACATGATATAGAGAGAGGTTGGAGGCTTTAAAAAATGTTCTATTTCTACTCTGGTGTTATTAAAACATTGATTTAAAAATGTGAACAGCACTCTTAAACTAAATAAATGGTATCACTTTCACAATATCCATTATTTCCAAACAATTGCTGATATGTCATATCAATTTACCCTGATGAAGTGACATGAGTAATATAAGTCTTTCGAAACGTGAGTCAGCTGGCGTTTTGGAAAGTGTAATTAAACACAGCTATCTTCACCTTTCACAATTGATGTTTCAATATAACCTGAATAGAAATTCAAAACTCTTTTGAAGCCTCCAACTTGTATTTAAATCATCTTCAAGGCACTTTGATTTACATTTAGAGTTCTAAATAGCACTGATCCAACATAACGCTACAGGGCTCCACGCACACTCAGATCTTCTTCCTTGCATCTCCTAGCCTTGCCCTTTATTAAGCTCCCAGGACAGGGAGGTCAATCCATCTCAATCCCTGCAGTAAAACTTCTGAATTATCTACCTGTGGATGTCACCACTAGCTTTAACCTGACACCCTTTTGAAAACAGCTAAAGACTTGTTATTCACGCCGACCATCTAACTAGTAGACCTGTTTTCTCTAGTGCCAGGAAGCTTTAGATATCAGCGTAATTTATAAACTAAAAATCAATCAATCAATCAATCAATCTGAGGCAGATACACTAAGAAAGGTAGACCCATGGTACTACAGATGCGGTGCTCAGAATCTTGGACTATGCTTCATGTCATTTGTATAAGTTTTCACTCTTCCACCCTTTGCAGTTAGCACATGTCCCTGACTGAGCACAGTCACAACAGGCAGGCTTAGCTAGAATAATATTACCTTCTAAAGGATCACATTTCTACTTGGAATACAGTGTGGGGGGTCCTTATAGTGAACAGATAAGGGTGGTAGACGTCAGGCAGGGACAAGTGTTTTGAGGATGTGACATCCCCATGCCCACAATAGTTTGCACAAAATCTAAATATCCACAATCCTTATGTTGAATCCTAAATCCTCCAGGTTCATATTTATGAGAACATATTATACCTTGAACATTTGTTGTGCCAGAAATAATGTGTATAGAGTGTTATTACCTTTACCTTAAGGACAACAGTTTAGCATCCCAAACACCTTCACTAAGAGGAGGTTTCTTAATGTCTTTTTCCTGGATCCACTTGCGATTTGTGTGGCAGTGATGAAAGGAGTTAGGATTATTGGAAGCATTTTACACATACAGAGGTCCAAAATCCCTAGACAAAGCAAGGCTTAACATTTAGTAATTTATGGTTGGAGTGCTGGTTCACATTTCAGCTGTGTTTTGACCAGCATCTTTCTGGAGGATGAATGTGGTGCTGAAACGTGACTCTACAGTGAGAAAATGTGTGTGAATTGTAACAATCATGAACTTCGTATTAGTTATATCCATACAAGAAACAACAGAGAACCAATTCATTTTAGTCCATTAAAAGGTACTGTCAAAGGGTTTGTGTTCAAGGTGTAACTTTTTGATTTGTAGACCTTTTTCTGCTGTTCTGTATGTTGAAGCTCATTGCAATCTTTACAGGGTTCAATTGCATGCCAATTATGTTGTTTGGGTGAATCTTCTAGGATTGCTATTTTCTGCCATTTAATTGTTGCTAAGATGTAAGCAGATGGGGCTTTACGCATGCACAGTGAGGCCTCTATTCTCAATGCCACCCTTCATAGAAATATTCTAACAATAGATATTCAAGTATCATACTAATCAATTGTGTGTCTAGTTTTGATGTGCATCCTCCATGCTACACAAGGATAGACATATTTTTCAATAACCCCCTGCAAAACTGTTTACTGCACAATACTCCTGTAAACTCATACAAAATATGTACACGCTTCAAATTAGCAATAAATGAAGGGCAAGAACCTCTGCAAAAAGTATAATTACCAGGGCTGAACTGGAAATCAAGCTCAGTCCTGGCAAACATGTTCAAAACAGCCCCATACTGCAAGAGGCTGGAGCGTGATTAAGGCCAAATTGCCTTCATGGCTTGGTCATGGCAGCCCATCAAACTCTGAAAGCAGCTCATCCAGTCTGCAGCCCACCAGAAAAGCAACAGAGTGGCAGAGTAGTCATTCCTGTGGGATGATATCAAATAAAAACAATACTTCAAACATGCAATGGCTCAAGAAGACTGACCCATAGCCCGCTCTGTGTGTATTTGTGTGTTGATGAGATGAGCTCCGATACACACTATGTCTGCGTGTAGCCAGACCTAAAAAAGTGAGTGCTAATAGACATCACTCTAGCAACAGAAGCAATAACTATAAAATCATGTTTAGATAGGCACAGAAAATATAGTTATCTAAACTAGAGAGGGAAGGACATGTGGCCTAGTCCTAGAGCTGTCGACTTTGCACCGTAGTGAACTAGTTTCAAATGTTATGTTCGGCTCCTTCTAGGTGAATTGCTTAATATCCCTATGCCATATGATGTAAACTGGTTCTGTTGTAAAGCACTCTGATGTCCTTTGGCCATGTTAGTACTACAAAAAAAGTGGAAAAAATTCGAGGTAAATAGTGGACCGTGACTCTGTACAAGATATTCCACTAAGCCATTCGAGGGGCAGACTCGTCCTTTCAGTTCATCCGACTGATGAAAAAATTGAAACCCTACAGGAACTCATGCATTTATTTGTGTTGTCGGCAGCTTATGTCTTCCTAAAAAAGTTACAGTATCCTCCTTAACATGTCTTCTTGATAAGGTAAGTCTGAAGTAGATTTCTGCCTTTGGATTTAAGAACTTAGTACCAAAACTATATGGAAATTCATATGTACTCGTTATTGATTCAAGATCATTTATTTTATTTCCTTGTCATTCTGTTATAGTACAGTCTGTAATAGATAGACTTTAACAGGTACATCCTGAAAAGCAAAACATGACACTAACATCAGACTCAAAGAAACATTTTTTGCGATTAAACAAGGCGAGTGTAAGCAGCAGCAACAACTTCAAAATAATAAACACATGTTCAATGTAGGAGTGTGGCGGCTCCTTCTTCTACTCGGTTTCCACTTCTACCATAGGTAACAGAAATCACCCTCAGTCTGCGGAATTCTGACACCATTGCAGCACTTCCCACAACCAGTATGTTGACTTCTAAACTGCACCTTAGGTGGGTGCTGATACAGTTCTTGGGGCTAGGCCAAGCAGAAAACAGGAACAAAATGTTTGAGGTTTGTTTGTTAACACTATCTATCGAATGATCATTTTAATATTTAGGTCGAGTATTCAAGACCTCTTGTATATGCTTTAGTATATACCTATATGTGTATGTACTTTGTGGGCTCTGGAGATCAGCCCTAGGACTTGTCTGCTTCCGCTTAGGGACGTTTTTCTGTTCAACGGCCTCTATTTAACTGTCTTGATAGAAAACGACCAGTAGAGGGCAGTTAAATACCAGAATTGCTTTCTGCTAAGGGACTTTCTTTTTTTAATTTTTATGGTAACTTCCTCTATTTTACTTTCTTGATAGAAAACGACCAGAAGAGGTCAGTAAAATACCAGAATCACTTAAGCATTCTCAAGATTCCAGTCCATAGAAATTGTTTTCCACGAGCACCCGTAGAAAATAATATTTTTTTCAAAGCTTGTATTTTCAGTGATATGACCACCGAAGGCCCAGATTTTATATTAAATACAGAGCTTTGGACTATACCATTTCCCGCTGAAAGACAATATTTCACCCCACGTGTTCCCATACGCGTGTCACGCAGTTTGGTGCTTACTTTCCCTCCATGTTAAAGAACTGTTGATGTTTCAGCACCCAGGCTAATATGCTGCATAGCTAAATACATATAAGGTCCCAAAGGCGAGACCGATTGCATTGTTTTCTTAATTGGCATAGTTCAATCCAGCTGCCACTCTTCAAAAATCCATTCCAACTGATATAATATCCATGATTTCGGTCTTACAAAATACGTGATCTTTTGTTAAATAAAGGTTCATTAATGATCTTGAGCCCTCTTAAACCTCAGAACCCCATAAAACTACAGAACGATTCGAGGTACAAGTACAGAAATGCTGATCTGCTGACACGTTTCTTTTCTCAAGTTAAAAACTTCCCACATCTTGATTCAGAGTAGAAATCCCTTGATTGATGGTTGATATGCAACTTTGTAAAGTGTACATGATCCGGAAGTGCACGTTCAGTAAAAGAAAGCAAACACGTAAAAGGCCACTTACTGTGAGCTTGAAATGCCATCGCTGCACAACATAAAGCATCTTACCGTTTTGGTGAGTGGGAAAAACGTAGGTCACACCGAGTACGAGTTAATTGTAAACCGACTTATAAAAAAATTTAACTATTTAGGGGTATATTACCAAGCTATAGCGATAATTATCGCTAAGCTTGGTTAGCGGGCATTAAAATATCGCCGCGCTCCGACGATTTTTACCGCTGAGATACCTTGATATTATCAAGATTTATCTCAAAAGCGGTAAAAATCATGGGAAATGCATGAATATCGCTGTAAAATCAGCGATATTCATGCATTATCGTGACAAGGCTCTTAGCCATGTTATCCACCTTCCATTGGATAACATGGCTAAGAACTGCTCTAGGCAGGCGTTAGCTTTTGGAGATAATCGCGCTTAGCGCGATTATTTCCAAAAGTTGGTAATAGGGGATAGCGATGTTAGCGACTGTTTCCAGTCGCTAACATCTTGCACGCCCACTTTGCATGTCATTAGCGATAATCATCGCTGACATGCAGAGTGGGCCCCTAAATGCCCGCTATCGCCTGTTAGCTGTCGCTAACTGGTGTTAGCGACAGCTAGGTAATAGGGCGATAAAATTATCGCCGCTTTAGAGGGAAAAATTCCGGCTAAAGCGGCGATAATGCCCTTGGTAATATGCCCCTTAGTTTGGTCACTATGTGCTTCTTCGTGTTTTGTGTTTCATAGATTGTGTAACTTTATGCATAACGTAAATATAGAAATGGAAATGCAGTGCATGTAGACTTAAACAAAATAAAATGCACTAGAATAAATGTTGCTTTGTTCTAAAGGATGCCACAAAGGTGGACAGTCTTTTCCTCATGCACAGGTAGAGTAGGTACCCCACGCCGGCCACCAGGCCAGCCATGAGCGTGGTGCCCAGGATGGTCGGGGCCCTCTTCTTTGCCACGCGGAATGCGGTCGGCAACACAGCAGATATTAAGATGTTGTTAACATTTCCTAGAACTCGTCGAAAGGTTTTCCGCTGCAGGATTCGTTCATAATAGTTTTCCAAGTTAGGACGTTTTCCATTGCCCCAGTTTCTTCTTGCAAATCCAAGAAACTTCAGCCGGTGTAGGGTGACAGCCAGGGATATGTCAGCCAGGCTGAAGAACTGGCCACAGAGCCACAGTTCCTGTCCCTCCTCTAAGGAAAGAAGGGAGAAAACACGGGGTTTGACACTTTGGCACTCAAAATCACAGTGTTTATTTTTTCATTTATTTTCACTTCATTTTCTGCATGCACCAGAGTCGCAAAATTGGACAACAAGCTTTGGCAATGCTAATGGGCCTGGCTTGCGGTTTGAGTCTTGACTAAAACATTAAAGATAGCCTGCTGCAGAGAAAAACCAAAACAAAAGAAACGATTGTTTATGTATACAATGCTTCTTTGAGATAAATAATTTAACATGTAATGATTCTGTGTACTTTTGAGAGATAAACTGCATGCGTGCTATAGATGGCAGACGAATACACCAGCAGAACACCAAACAGCCAACATCATGAGGTGAGAGAGCAATACTCCTCAAGGTGGAGCCAAAGTCCACCCAATAAACATATTTTAAAGCATTTGTAACTCTAGGTTGACAGACAGCTGCACTGTGCTGCCAGACCTAAAACACAAAGCAGTTATTGTAACATTATGTTTGACATGGCAGCTTTAGCATTTGGCATAGTATTTTACAGCGCTTGTTCTTCGCTAAAATACTTCAATGCACTTCTTTCATGACGTAAAGGCTCGGTTTATTGTGAATAACCATCCAGGATTCTGGCTTCTTCTTCTTTATGTATCCGTCCGAAAAATAGAGGAAGGAAGCAAGAGGAAATGTAGAATGATACCGGAAGACAGACAGAATGATGTGGTGAAATGTGGGCGTTTTGTATCGAGCAACACAAAAATTAAAAAAAATTAAAATAAATTACGTAGTGCTCCCAACCACACTTCTGCAACCTCTAGCAATTATAACATGTTAAGAGTACGAAATTTACCAACCTTTGAAGTATGGAAGGCTGAGGTGGCCTTGCCAGCATTCAATCTTGTATCCTACATATTACAGCATGCTTCAGCAGCGAGCGCTCAATGTACTGGATAAGCCACCAGGCGCTTGGGAGGTACAATATTACCTCTTGAGGGGAGAGGTGGTCTGGCTCTATACACTGGCAGGATAAATGGGCAATAGCAAGCTCTTGAACAGACAGAAGCAATCAGTGCCTCATTAAGTGTGCCTCCTGCCTGCGCGGGCTCGTGCAGCCACTTCGTTTTACCAGTGTCTGCCCACTTAATCCCTGCAGTAGCCTACTGTGGGCTGCACGAGGTGGCGCTGAGACGACCCAGCAGTGAAGAACTGAGGCTCTGTGGACAGCAGAGAACCCATCAGAAGACCCCACAAGAAGGCCAATGACGCAGCTGTGACTACACGAAGGGAAGGATCTTCATTATTCACCTGCCAGTCTCTTGCGTCCAATGACTATGGACTCAACACCACCGAATGTCAATAACCATAGGTACAATGTCTTCAACTAAACGCGAGGAATGGGTAATGGAACAATAACAAATGGAGGAGCTGATAGTTGGCATCCTGTTTGAAACTATCAATTTATACTGGAGAAGCCTGCAAACCGCGATAATTACTAGTGAAAGGTGTGCACAAAGGGTTGGTGCGAATATGTCTCAACAGAGCAATGGGACCTTGCACAATTTGTGAAGTGGCAACAGTTGCTGGCACAATGTTTGCAGAGGAGGACTCTGGGAACTTTACTACTGCTGACCAGTGCTAAAGCGCATGTGATCTCTCCTCCAAACATGGAATAATTGGGTTACACCTATTTGGCATATTTGATTTACAGGTAAGTCAGTTGTAAAGTGGTATACCATGTACCCAGAGCCTGTAAATTAATGCAACTTGTGCGCCTGCAGCACTGATTGAGCCACACAAAGAAGTAGCCTTTCAAACCTGGATCAGGCCTGCCACAGCAGTGCCTGTCTGTGCAGTTTAATACCACTTCAAATTGGCATTTAAAACTACTCACCAAGCCTTAAACTCCCCTTTTATTTCAAATAAGACACCATAAGGAAGGCCCTAGAAAGCCCTAAGGGCAGGGCCATATGCGAGTAAAAGGTAGAACATGTACTTTTATGTTTTGCATATCCTGGTAGTGACAAACAGCCTATTTCATTTTTTACTACTGCGAGGCATAATACCCTTCTCATAAGCCAGCATTGGAAATTCCTTAATACACTTTTAAGTTGTAATTCCTGATCAGAACATCATGTTTCATATATTTAAAATGGTAATGATAAATTCTCTAAATTGGTGAAGTTGGATTTCACATTACTGTTTTAGAAATTACACTTTTAGAAAGTGGACTTTTCTCTCTGCTTATAACTCTGTGTTTTTGCAGTCTATCTCCAATACATATCTGAGTCTGGGTGACAGCTAAACGCTGTGCATTCCCTCTAGACAGCTACAAACACAGGACGGTGAGGCTTTTCTGCATTCTGAGCACTCATCCTCATTCATCTGCATTCTGATGGCAGATGTCCAGTAACTGTGAACTATTAACATCTGACATTGTGAAAATATATCTTATTGTATCACACATCTACAAATTGTTATTCAAGATTGTGATAGGGAATATCGAAGGCAGAATATTGGAAGGTCGCAGTATAACCACAATTGAAAATGTGTGCTGTTAAGCTGCTGATTTTTGTGGTTTTGGTCTCAAATAATGTATTCAATGTTACTTTATTTTTCTACATAAGCACAAGAATGTTCTTGTGTTTTGTTTTCACTTTATTACTGTTTGAAGTGCTGCATAAATACGTTATCCATTGGCTATAAGTTAGGCCTGACTGCTTGTGTGCCAAGCTACTAGAGGGTTAAGCACAGGTTAATTTGTGGTTTGTGTGGTTTGCTTCTGTTTCTCCTTGATGAAAACTGTGGTTTCTGCTTGAGTATGGTATCACCCCCCTCAAACAGTAACCCAATTTATAAATGCCTTAAATATATATATATATTCAAGGTGCATAGATGTGGCATTAAGAATAGTAAATCCAAACCCCCTCTGTGCAGTTACCTCTTTGATATTCAGTACCTCGCTATTCTGGTCACAATATTATGAACCTTTGATATTCTGCCATCGATGTTCCCGACCTACACTTTATCCACAGATATTGGCCACTTCTGAAGTTGTCCGAGCTTGGATTGAAAAAAGACTCAACTTGATGGAGATGCAAATCGCTCTCAGTTGCTGCCGAACTTTGTAAAGCTGTACTGTACTTTGTTAGTAAGATATTTTCAACCCATTGCTGTCACCTTGCATTTACATTTTATTGAAGAGTCGGCCAATCTACGGACCTACATAGGGGAGATTTCATAGAATCTTGCGTTCTCCTGGTGCAGCTGGTTAAGGCTCTGCACCCTGCTTCCACGCAATACATGGACTAAGTCCAGGTTCGGCTTCGGGGATGGAGCGTTGGTCGCCCCGGTCTGCTGACCTCTCCACAGCCTTTGGGGGCTTGGTGTCCATCGCCCCTGCCGCTTTCCTCTTTGCTGCCTTTGGGGGCATCTGCCTCTGCCGCAGCCTTAATGAGGTATTGGTGTGGCTTGGGGCAAAGACCTTCCCCCGTATGGCCTGCAGATCCTTTATAACTCTGGCTCGATTGGCGTTCTTAGCCTTTCTTATCATGTTGCCTTGAGTCTGGGTTTGGAGGAGCAATGCCTGCAGAGACTGCATAACTCCGGCTCGCTTGATGTTCTCCGCCTTTCTCTGCACGTTGCCTTGCTTCTGTGTTCGGAGGAGCGATGCCTGCAGAGCCTGCATTACTGCGGCTTGCCTGACGTTCTCTGCCTTTCTCTTCACGCTGCCTTGCGCCTGGTTTCGGAGGAGTATCGGCCCTGGACCGGGTAAGTGTATTTGCCTAACCCTTCTCTGTAGCAAGGGCAGCTCACTCCGATCTGTGGCAACACAGCCTCTTGTAGGCTGCTGCGGCCGTCACTCTGTGCATCAGAAGTGGGCCTCGCATGTTTTCTTCAGCCATTGCTCCCATTCTGTCCACCATTTCGGGTCTGTCGTTGATTCCTGGCTGCCACCTAACATGGCCTCTACGGTCGGAGCCTGACCTCATTATTTTTAGGCTACAACTCAAAATGACCAATACTCAAATTGGCCTCGAGGATCCCTTGAAACTTTCCCTTTAATGGCAGAGAGGGTGGTATCTGGTCCTGAATTTAAGTACATTTGGATCCTACTTAAAATGGACACGATGAGCACACAAGCCTGATTTTATTTTCACGGGTGAAATAGTACCTCGCTCGCCTTTCTACTGCATCTAACCTGCAATCAAGGATTAGTCCTCCTTAGCTCCTTAGTACATCTTTTGATCGTCAAATACATGCTAGGAAGCCCTCAGTCAGCTCTAAGTTCCTCTTCCCCTTGTGCCCAGTTCATCCTTATTTCTGCTAGATTATTGCCTAGGGTGTGAGGGAACTCTTTGGTGGCCTCACTGAAGCATGAGATAGATGACTACCCATCCTCCGCTACTCCCTACGCCCCTTCTGGGGATTACCTCCTTAAGCTTTACTTCCCTATCGCTTAATAGGCTCCCCTTAACCAGTCTACCTTTCCCCAGCTTACTGTTGCATCCCCTTCTTCTTACTAGGACCCCCCTATTGATGGGTCTACCTTTCTTCCACCACTCTTCCTATATTTCTACCCTGAACCTGCCTTTTCTCTTAACCTCTTCCTTCTGCTAGCTACACTCATCATGGCACAAAATACAGATTTCTCCTCTAACCCATTACCTCAAACAGGTTTGAACTCATTTAAGATTATCTAACCCCCAACTCATCAAAAAATGCAAAGAAGACCCTCAAACACAATCTCCTCAAACATTGTCCTGAAACGCTAATATCGGCCACATATATCTCCAGTAAGGGCAGTGTAGTGACTGATCTCATCTTCTACACTAACAGAAGAGCGCAATGGAGAAAGGCTTCACTCTAAACAACTGACCAAAACAGCGCACAGTTTCTGTTTAACTACACTACCTTCCCTGGCCCTTAAGACTGAGCTGACCATCTCCATTTACAATAAAGGGAACATCATTGTTCAAGCCTCGGACCTAAAGCGCGAGTGATTTGACTATGCCTTCTTGTGGATTAAGAACACTTTAATTAACTCTAAACCGTCCACCTGTTTCCATATCTGTACACCCACAATCTCTGCGCCTGCGGTGACAGATGCCCCCTCCTCCCCATATCCTTCTTTCCAATCTGTAAACACGCACCCCACTGATCTATCCAACATAACGGAGGATGTGTTCATTACCCCCACCCTTAACATGGACAACCCCATTCTGCCTCTCGTGGCAGATGGTTTATCTGACCTGAGTACCACCCACCTAGCGGCTCTCTCCAGCTCTGCTCCTCCTTTACCAAGCCCTCTTATCCTCCGTCCCCTGCTCCACCCATTGTTCGCTCCAAGTAGGGTGTTGGGCACCACACCAACTCTAACAGCCAGGTCTGCACAGGTACTCCTCCTGTAGGCTCAGGATCTTCCAATTCCAGGGTCTGGAACCTAACTGCTGTCTCCAATAACCGGCACTCTACCCTCGCACACGTTACATGCTTGACATCCATCCTCTCTTAATTCCGTTCTGCCTACACCTATTCCAACTCCGGGCTATGACTCCTGTCTCAAGCATGACCTTATCTCCCCCTATGTGTTATTGGTCCTACTCTACACTCTTTTACCCCTCTCGCTGCTGAATCAGTTTTAGTATCTCTTTCAAGCTCGGCAAATCATTGCATAAACAGTCCCTGCCTGGAGGAGAAGATTACTGATTCTTGGTAGTTAAAGAGATGGTGCAAAGCATACTTCAGTTCTCCTTGAAGATGTAGAAGCTTTGGATTACACCCCCCACTCAGAGGAACGATAAATACAACACACAGAATATGTTCCACTCAGGTAACGACCTTACCTCGTTCCGCTCCCCTCCTAGTTCGGGCTGAGATCTAGACCTTTACCTAATCATTACTCTAGGCCCCACAGACCCCCTACCTCAGCTATCTGAATAGGACATTCTCGCCCTACTTTTCTCTTTCACTGACTCGAGAACAGTCTCCTCCTCCTACCCTACTCTCAACATCCCCTCCATCGCTGCAGACCCTGGCAGAGAACCGAGTCTTAATCACAGATCGGTGAACAAAGAAAACCTACTTCACATAACCACCACTCATCAAGAAGTGTTTACCTCTAATCTGCACGTCAAATCGATTCTACTCAACTGTAGATCAGCTGTGAAACATGCAGCTGATATTTCAGATCTCATCATTACGCACAACCTGGACCAACTGATTGTCACTGAAACCTGGTTTAATGATATCTCCTCCCCAGTTCTTGACATCTTGATCCCCCCGACTACACCATTCACAGAAGTGATAGACTTGTTAAAACCGGGGGGGGGGCATTGCTTGTGCATTCATCTCTCTAACCTTACAGTAAAACAATCTTGATGTTCTGTGTTATCCTCCTGTGAACAGCTGGTCACCGAAATCTGGAATAAAGGCAAGAAGGTCTGTGTGCTGCACTTGATCTATCATCCTCCGGTGACAATCTGGTCTTCATTGAGCAAATCATGCAGGTCATTAGCTAAAGCTTGGATCAACTCTGCCACATCTTCCTCTGAGACTTTCACCTTCATAGGAATGACACAAATGATCCTATTGTCTGTTCCTTTAAGACTTTCCTCTCTGACGCCAGCCTTTCACAGCTCTGTAATGGCCCTACACACAATAAGGGAGCCGATCTCGACCTTATCATTGCCAAAGACAACAGCATACAAAGAGGCGACATCTTACCCTGCGGCTGGTCTGATCACTATCAAATTCCCTTCCTCATCTTGGAAAAGGGCTTGGGTAGACAGGGACAAACCCTTAAAGCGAAACAACTGACGTGCAATATGAGAGACCTCAACATCAATATGCTAACTTCAATTACCAAAAATAGACTTCAGCCCCCCCAACATGACCAACCTAGATGATCTATCTGATCACTGCATTAACACGGTATCTAACATCCTTGATTCTATTCCACCAAAGCAACTCAAAAGGATTCCTGTCAAACAATCCAAACCTTGGTTTAATGATTCCCTTAATGATGAACGACACAATCTTAGACTCTGAGAGACTCTGGAGAAACACACCCTCCACCACTAATCTCACTCAACTTAGAAAAGTGAGAAACACATCTGCCTGGCTAAAAAAGACTACTTCAGAACTCAAGTGACTGGAGGCAAAAATAGACCCAAGAAACTCTTTGAAATCATCAAGGAACAAACTAACCAGTCTTCCAACCCGATCTATACTCCGGTATCCCTGCTCCCTAGTGGTGATGATTTCACAGCTCACTTCTCTGAAAAGACAAGGAAAATCAAGTTGGAGCTATTACCTGTCACCCCAACTCTGAGGCCTACAAAACTTTCTGCAGGATCAGCTGAACTGGCAGATTCCTCGACAATATTCTTGACCTTGGGCTACTCTCTCAAAAATAACGCCTCTTGGAATTCCTTTCTCCTCCCAGATGTCACGGAGCTCCTACACAACATGGCGTCCCTTAAACCCCTCAACCATTTCTGTGATCCTTTACCTGCTAAGCTTTTTAAAGAACTAAATTCAGCCATTCTCCCTCTTTGATCAAGGATCATTCAAGAATCCCTCTTACAGGGAAAGATTCCATACTGCCTAAAGGTTGGGCAAGTTACTCCCATTCCTAAGAAGCCCAATGCGGACCTATCAGATCCGAACAAATTCCGACCTATACCAGCATTATGAGAGTAGCTAAATTGCTTGAAAAATGCGTCCACTCGCAGCTCTGTAACCACATTGAGACATATCAACTCTTTGAACCACATCAGTCAGGATTTAGATCAGGGCACAGCACTGAAACGGCACTAACGCACATTGTTGATGAAGCCTTGAGAGTCCTTGACCAAAAGGTTCCTTGTCTCCTGATCCTTCTGGATCCGTCCTCAGCCTTTTATACCATCAAACATGAAAACCTGATTGATCTTCTACAACACAGGATGGTTTGCCTCCTTCCTGCATAACCGCAGGCAAACGATCAAAGTTAACCATTCCCTTGCATCCAGTACCCCTGTCATGGTAGGAGTGCCCCAAGGATCCGCGCTCTTGCCCACTCTCTTCAACCTTTTTATGGAACCACTTTCTGTCATTCTGAACTTTGCAAATATTCAGTATCACATGTATGCGGATGACACGCAACTATACCTGAAGATCTCATCTCACAAGGACGTTAAAACATTAAATGCTGCACTTGCACAAACCCAACAATAGTTAGCTCAGAACCACCTGCTGTTAAATACTCTCAAAACTGAATTTCTTTTGATATTCCCACACAATCACTCGGCTCTTACCCTAGACTGGCTTAAGCAACTCACTGCTCTGAACTCCCCCCCTCATGTTGTAAACTCTGCCAAATCTTTAAGTAACACCTTGGATAAACACTTTAATATGCAAGTGCACATCAGTGCTACTATTATGGAAGACAACTTCCAACTGAATAACCTTATGAAAATCAAAACTTTCCTCCCCCTGAAGACGTCAGGCTGGTGGTTCAATCCTTGGTTACCTCTAGATTGGAATATGGTCTGGAGACCTTTGCTGGACTTCCTAAAGCTAGTTTGGCCCCACTCAAAGCTACTCTGAACGCATCGGCTAGACTCATCATTGGCTCTAGAAAGCATGACCACATCTCCCCTGACCTTTTGCAACTAAATTGGCTATCTTTCGAAGCCAGAATCCAATTCAAGATTGCCCGCTTGACTCATAAAGCCATACACTACAACACCTCGATCTACCTGGTAAATAAGCTTGAACTTTCGGGTTCTAGCCGGAACCTTAGAAGTATGTCCATCCTACTCCTGAAACCTCCGAAATTCAAAAAGAAAAGATTTTACAATTGTGCTTTCACTGGTCTTGCTCCGAGAATCTTGAACTCCCTACCATCTAAGATTAGATCCAGTCCTTCCACTGCATCCTTCAAGAAACTTGTCAAACCACTACTCTTAAATGAATCTAACCGTATCAACCTGTGATCATGCTCTTTTTTTGTTAAATACTTAGATTTTTTTTTGTACTACCATGGTGCGTTTTATTGTATGCTTTTATGTTATTTTGCTCTTGTGCTGTAGGGCACTTTAACAGCATCAACTTGTGATCATGCTCTTGTTTTGTTAATACTCTGATTCTTGTTGCACTACACAGGTGCGTTTTACTGTATACTTTTATGTTATTTTGCTCTTGGTGCTCTAAGGCACCGTTGATATCCCAACTCTTAACCTGATCTATTTCCCTTTTGTGTTGTAACTTCAACTACTGGCCCATTGTGTTTGTACCCTTGCTTTCGTCAAGTCTGTACAGCGCTCTGATACTCGTATGGGTTTTGTTCACGCTTTATAAAACTTTTCAAATAAAAATTGATATTTGTCATACTTTTAGGTTGTTTTTGTTCCTCATCTTTTTTTATGCCCAGTTTTTGCATGTACTGATTTAACTTATTTACTTTATCAATATGTAGTTTATGATTCATATCAACCAAAATTATTAACAAACCTAGGGGCATGTTTACAAAGGAATGGCGAAGTGTGGCATTAAGCAAACATTGCTAACGCCACCCTACGCCATTCTGAAAACGGAGGGATGCGCCGTATTTACAAGAATGTGGCGCACCCCTGCGTTTCCCCTACCCCTGGTGCTAGATCTAGCTTCCTAGCGCCAATGCAGGCACCGTTGCACCATAGTGCAAGGGTGTCTGCGTTTTTTTGGAATGATTGTTTATGTGCAGGAAGGTGTCCATTCCTGCACATAAACAATCCAGCACGGGGAATTGTAACTTCTATGTGTGCTGCATTGTACAGCATACTTAGAAGTTGCAAATCATAATTTTTTCAATTATTGTTTATGCGCAGGAAGGTGTCCCTTCCGGCACATGAATAATCATTCATGGCAATTTGCCGTTTCTATGTGTGCTGTACAAAGCAACACACATAGAAACAGCAAAAACGAGGAGAAATTAAGCATGTCTCCTCTTTTAGCCATGTTAAGACCAGGTTTTCCCTAGTTTTAACTTTGGCGCTGCCTCCTATTTATGCCACCCTTGTAAATAGGGGGCAGCATCCAAATCAATGGGTGTTGCAGCGGAGCGCTCACTGCAACACCCATTGCACGCCCCTTTCATGCTAGGTGTAGCGTGAAAGGGGGCCTTATTTACAAATCTGCATTGTAAATAAGGTGAAGAGTTTATCGCCACAGAAACGTCATAAATAGTGGCATTCCTGTGGCGATAGGGGCTTGTAAATATGCCCTCTAGTGCTCTTTGGTCTTGAAAGGACTTTAAACAAGCAATGGCAACAGCTGCCTAGTAGAGTGGTCTGAGGAAATATGTAGCCCATACTATCTACAGAATGAAATCACTCGCTCTGCTCAAGGGTGGGTAGGTTATTTCCAGGCCTCTCTAACCTTTCCTAATTACTGGGGAGAGTAAGGAATGTCTGCCTTTGCAAAGAGTGGGGAGGGATCATAGTTTGATACAAGGGCAGCTAACTGCCTGCCTCAGTGCTATTAATTTCTTGTATTATGCAAACGTGCATGAGGATATTGTTCCAGCAGCGCAATGCTCTACCACAATATTGAGTTTAAAAATATCAAGCCTCTAAAGCATTGTGTCCAGAATGTATTCATATATGGTCTAATACCAGTAGCCATACATTAACTATTCCTAACTTCTCAATATTCTGGACACAATCCCCCAGATTCATCATGCTCCTCTTTTGCGAGTCCTTAATAGCGATTATTAAGGAATCAATATTAAAGACTCGCAAAACGGGATGCATGTAGAAATCGCAGAATTTATAGCGATTTCTACTGCTTCCTTATTTGCGATTCGCTAATTGCTAATCGCAAATAAGGAATGACTCCCCATTCATTCCTATGGGCCATAGGAATGAATGGGGAGTCAATCCTTATTTGCGATTAGCAATTAGCGAATCGCAAATAAGGAAGCGATTTCAAGGGTGCCAGGGTGTCCAAAGGACACCCTGTAGCACCCCTGAAATGGTGATTTACACTGGTGTTGCGCACACACATGTCCAAAGGACATGTGTGTGTGTGTGTGTAACATCCAACTTAGAAAAATGCACTAAAGTGCATTTTTCGAAGTTTTCGCTATTTACCACGAAGTCAGACTTCGCGGTAAATAGCGGCCAAAAATTGCGAATTCGCAATTCTAAAATGGTTCATGAAATTGCATTTAAGGAATCTCAAATAGAGATTCCTTAAATGCAAATCTTCGCAATTTAGCGATTTAAAAATTTGCGATTTTTGCATTTGGGATGATGAATCCCAAATGCAAAAAAAGCGCTTGCAAAGGGCCAGATTCGCAGAATCTGGCCCTTTGCGAGCCGATTTTTGCTACATGAATCTGGCTGTTAGTTATGGGATCACACCTGCATTGCTCCAGAGCAGGGAGAATTGGTCCAACACCCTGACTTGGTCAAGGGCAGGAAATGCTTGTTAACCTCCATTATATTGCCAAAGTACGGGGTATTTTGTTTACCTCTGCCTTTCTAAAAGGGGTGGGGGTGCACATTCTGTTTTTTTCAACAACCCTTCCTTGTTCAAGGGGGTGGGTGTTTTTTGGCCCCTTTCCTCACATTACCAAGTACAAGGGATACATTCGATCAACACAGGCCTTCCGAATGTTATTTTGGCTTCTTAACCCACCAACACCCCCTCACCCAACTGCAACAATTGATATGAAGCACCCCTGCTGCCATTTTACCATTCGCAAACAGGGCAGCAGGGCAGCTACGAGTAGTTACGGCCCTCCTTCGCCATCACAGAAATGAAGGAAGGTCATCTAGCCACTGTCCTGTTGGTAACCAGAAATTAGTCAACAGTTGTGAGCTGACCTGGTCCTCTTTCACCCTTATGTTTGTGACTGTGAAACACTGCATTGACGGCTTCCTGCTGCCCTGTTCACAAATGCACACAAGTATGGAAGCAGCCTAAGGCCTTCAGTGTAGTCCTCCCTCATCTTTTGGCAAGGCAGGGAGGTTAGGACAAAGTCACACCCCCAAACCCCTGGTTACTGCAGGGGGCTTAGTGGTTTCCTATGCCGAATTCTCACCGTGGCGAAAGGGGGCCAGGGGGTAATAAAACCCTTCGCCCCCCCACCAGTTAAAAAAAAATCCTACCAATGTTTGTGAACATTAGTGGGGGGATTAAAAAAATACTACCCCCTCACTCTTGGGCAAGGCAGAAGAGGGAAGGGTTTTCAAATGTAGTGTTCACCCCCTGCATTAAGAAACATAGGAAGGCTGCTTTGTTTCCAAAGCTACTCTAGGCGTTAACTTATCACCCCCCTCATCCTTGGCCAAGTCATAGCAGACAAGTAACCAAAAATGCACTCTCTCTCCTTAGGCAAAGCAGGGCATAGTAGAGCATCTGGGCGGATTGGGTACACATGGTACTAGCCATTTATGAGCTACTGTTTTCTTTCTCTTTTTTTTACCCCCTCCCCTTTGAATAGGCGAGGAATTGTGCGATAAACGAACACATACTTGGACATAGAAAGGATGGGGACACATTCAGCACCAGAGCGGTTATGAACTCCCTAGGTTTCTATTTGGTTTTCCCCTCAATGTTGGGCAAAGCTGGGGTGAGACTAATAAGCAACCATCTGCTCTTGTTCAATTGCAGTGTGTTGTACGTCCCACCAACCTGCACTTGGACATGGTGGGGGTATAAAAGGGTTTCTTTCTTTACACCTCATCCTAGGGCAAGGGGGTTGGGTGTGGACATACCCATATCTAGTCCTTAAGCAAAGTCAGTGAGGCTACGAAATTAACCTTCCAACCTTAATCAACACAGGGTGTTTACAAAGTCACCCCACTCTTGGGCAAGACGGAGTCAGGAGACTTAACAACAACCCATTCGCCTCTTAGGTAAAATGGGGATGACAAGTAACATCTCCTGTATTTCACCGAGGCAGGAGAAAATAAATAGGCATGGTGGGTTTGATTAAACATTACACGCTCATAAATATGCCTCATTTGGAAAAGAAAGGGAGTTAATTTTAGTAAATTACTCTCTCCCCGACCTTGTCCTTGTGCCAAGTGAGCATTTGAGAAGAGGGCACCAGACCAGCTGGCACCTTGCCTGTGCCTTCTTCCCACATACACAACAAGAGAATAAAGAAGGTCTGGGACAGCTCACAAGTGCCCCGGCACCCTGTCCATACTAGTAAGCAGGGCAAAGTCTTAACAAGGAGGAAGTAACAAGGGGAAATTAAGATATTTCTCCTCATTACACCTCTGTTGGGTAGGTGCACCATTTTGGTGCAAGCTCAGGTTTACAAGTCTTTGTAAATCTGGGTTTGCATCAAAATACATGGGTGGAAACACCCATGCTCCATCCATGTAACGCCTACTGCATGCAGGGCTACTGTCTTTGCGCGGTGAAGTAAATGCTGCAATGGATTTTGCATCAGGACTACACCACAAACGTGACACAACCCTAAGCCCGGGCGTAGTGGGGCTCCGCGGAGCTACGCGGAATGGGCGAGAAGCTACGCCCACTCCCGCACTCCGCGTAGCCCCACTACGCACCTCCCTCCCGCTCTCCTCTACATACATTATTTAAGCAAAATACCCTTAATAAAGCAATTTTAAAGCATTTACCGTGTCCGGGGCTCGTCCGGGGCTCCCTCTTGGAATCGCGTCGTCATGGATGAAGGGACGCTATTCCAAGAGGGAGCCCCGGACGAGCCCCGGACACGGTAAATGCTTTAAAATTGCTTTATTAAGGGTATTTTGCTTAAATAATGTATGTAGGGGAGGGCGGGAGGGAGGCGGGTGGCGGCCGACTCGGCTACGCGCACGTAGTGGGCGTAGTGTTGCCGGCTACGCTGTCTACGCAAAATGCGTAGGAGGCAACACTACGCCTACTCCGTGGGCGTAGCCGATTCGGACGCCCAGGGTTCGTAAATCTGGCACTAAACCTTTAGGGCTCTATCACACAATACAAGCCCTGGATGCGCTAAATTAAGACAGGTCTCTGCCGGATCACTGAAAGAATATCGACGGAGAGAATATCGACCTTCAAAAATATCGTTGAGAAAATATCGACAGTCAAAATATCGAGTTTCTATCTACAAACAGGTAAGTACAAAAATATCGAGTTTAAAATATCGTTAACAAAAATATAGTTGTAAAAAATATCTTATTTACTAGAAACAGTGTTAAATTAAATTAATATTAATAATTAATTACTAAAATATACTTAAAATTACTTAAATTAACTTATGATAAATAAATAATTAATGAAAGTTAAATAAAAAAAATGTATTTCATATTTATTAAACATATATATATAGTAATAAAATATAATAAAATAATACCCAAAAACTGAAAACTGACCCTGAACCCTAAAAATACCCCTTTACCCAAAAACTGAAAACTGACCCTGAACCCTAAAAATACCCCTTTACCCAAAAACTGAAAACTGACCCTGAACCCTAAAAATACCCCTTTACCCAAAAACTGAAAACTGACCCTAAACCCTAAAAATACCCCTTTACCCAAAAACTGAAAACTGACCCTGAACCCTAAAAATACCCCTTTACCCAAAAACTGAAAACTGACCCTGAACCCTAAAAATACCCCTTTACCCAAAAACTGAAAACTGACCCTGAACCCTAAAAATACCCCTTTACCCAAAAACCCAAAACTGACCCTGAACCCTAAAAATACCCCTTTACCCAAAAACCCAAAACTGACCCTGAACCCTAAAAATAAAAATCGATATTACTTCACTTACCTTAAAAACGATATTACTTCACTTACCTTAAAAACGATATTTTGGCTGTCTATATTCTGTCCAGTCGATATTTTCTCCAAACGATATTTTCAACTCGATATTCTGTCCAAACGATATTTTGGAGTCGATATTATGTCTGTGTACCGTCTCTGCCACAGATTTGGCTTGACTGGTGTCTTAAATAGCATATGAGATGGAGAAGTGGGATTTCCCCTTAGACAATGGTAAATGGTTCCTTGCCACTTTAACTTTAAAGGAAAGTGCCCGATCGTCTGGAAACGCAGCACCATGTGTTGACATCTCTAAAGTAATTCCAGAACGTAAGGCAATAACATAACACACATTGAAAAATGATACCTCAACGTCATAGAACACAACCGAACAAAACCTTCAAACAGAATGTAACATAACATCCACAGTACATCACAACATAAAGCAATATCACAGCACGAGAACATAACAGCACCAAAAAAACACACCACACGCCAACAGCTCAAGAAGATGCAACAAAATAAATATGTACAAAAAGTATTGCCATATCTTACCACCTACACAAATATGCTTTCATGATATCGTTAAAAGGTGTTTGTAGGAAGTGCTACCTTACTTACCACTAATGGCGTAATAGAGCCAGTTAAAAAATGTTTGAGATCCGCCCACCGATATCTTGCTAGCATGAAGTGCCTAATGCTTGAAAAAAAACATTTAGAGCAACCCAGGTAGCTATTCTTCAATACGGTCACACAGCATGGAAATCAAAAGCCACTGATGCAATTTTAGCCTTGACTGCATGTGTGTCTTTTAAAATGGGGAGTCCCTGATTGAGCAACATTGCAGCATGCAAAAAATGACGAAATATGCAATGAGGGGCCTTGAAAGGGGATCTGGGTGGCAAACGTCCTATCACTCAATTCATCGGGACATACAAGTTGTGGAGGCTTTGCTCAGTTTTCAAATGAAAATATTGAAAAAATAAGTAGAAGGCATTGTTATCTTAAGTATTATAAATGCAAAAATGAAGGAGAGGCCCAGAGCGCGAATTATTATCCTTTTTAAAGCACTTTCTATGAATGAAGTGATTCACATTTCTAGAAGACGTCCACATTCATTTAGAGGAAGCTCCATGGTATGAATTTCAAGAAACTGGGAGTAATAAACCCAAAGGACCTATTAGGCAGAACATACAAAACGTTCTGTTTCGAACTGGAGCGGTCTTTAAACTTGGAAGTACAGGTTAAACAACCTATAAAAATAACAAGTAACAACAGTGTTATAAAAATAAAACATATCTCTTGAAGGGAATTCGAACCAATTGCTGAAATACTTACACATTCTGATTAATGTTCTTTCCAGTGTGTCACAGATAACAATGAGGGCCTACGTGACGGATTTATATTCGGAGGAAAACTAAAACAATCCATTCTGAAGAAATTCTGACATCTACTGGCTATGTGCGGACTAGCATGCAAAATGAATAACAATTGCTGATTTACAAACGTAAAAGTAGGTTTTTTATGAATGACGTGTAATAAAAACAATGTCACCTATTACATGAATTACAAACGGGCATTGGAAAGTAGTGTACTGTAAGAAATGTGCCACGAACAGAAATAGAAGAATTTGAAATCATAATGGACTGCATTACTGATGCAGGACCTAGGAAAAATACTAAATCGCCATTACAGGCATTGGCACTCTAAAAGGTACACTGGCAAGCAGGATGTGATGAAAGAACAACATCTTGTTGTGGAAAGATTACAGAAAGATATTACTAGTATCAAAGGACCATCTGGTAAAGGGGTAGCGTTGTAGTAAAGAATGCAATTGATTGCAAAACAGAAATGCATACTCAAGAGAAAGATTAGTTATGTTTTGGAAAAATGAATAACGACCGGACACACATGAGTATAAAAATGAACTGGATCCAAAATGGATATCTGTGTCTAACTGTGTATGAGCAGTTGAGCTGGTTGTATAAACTGCTACTAAAGTGCCCAAAGCTATGTTTAAACACAACACTGGACCAATTATTTCAAGGCGGGCCGCACAATGTGAATACACATACACATTACAGCTGAATTTCCTTCACGAAAGACGAGTGATCATCTACATATGTATTTGTTATAAAAAATACCTTTCTCTTGAAAACTGCTTATGTTGCTAACTTCTAACTACCTCATAGAAAACGTAATAAAATTGTTAGTGCTAAATTGTTCAGCTTCTTCCAACAGAGCAAAATGCTCTGAGGGGACTGACCTCATCCTAAACCCATATCATTTTATAACAATTGGTTCCGTTTTACTAACAGTCACAAGAGCTGGGACCCTGTGTGCCCTATTTATATGGAAGTCTCAATTGGCGTCACTGGAAACTCAGATGTTGCAGATCATGGAGCAGGGTTTTCGTGAAATAAAACCTGCTCAGATTGAAACCTTCAATGTGACAAATACTAACGAATAAACATGTGAAACTAATAAAATAAGACTAAAAGGGGAAAAATGAAAACTGCGCAAGTGCGTGCTGGGATAAATGGAGTAGGCCTCAAATGCACATGACTAGTGTAGAAACTAAAACAAAGTTGAGGGTTTATCTTTCACTAATAAATATAGAATAAATGTGCAGTGGGTAAAGAAAAGGAAAGCAAATGAAAAGCATTCAAAGCACGATTCATAACAGAGTTTAATAAAGTGAAGATTAATACATGTGTTTGTCTTTCCTAGAAGTATAGTTACGCGACCCCCAGCTGATAGCACCCTAATTACATGTAACATCCCAGCCCAAACCTGGTTTAACCACTTTTTCTCCCTTTACACCTCTAACGAGAGGCACACACAGACAATCCCTAACAATAGTCTCCATTTAATCGAACCCCCGGGGGATATATTGGGAGATCCCTTCACCCCAAGAGAAGTTGAGAGTGTAATAAAATCCTTGGTGCCCCTCAAAGCTGCTGGTCCTGACGGGCTACCGGGTGATCTGTTGCGCGCCAACCACAATGAGTGGGGGAAGTTGGTTTCTTCTCTACTAAATGCCATCAACAACGGCGAACCAGTCCCTGAATCTTGGAAAGGGGCGGAGGTCGTCCCCATATTCAAAAAGGGGTGTTGGGACGACCCTGCCAACTATAGGCCTATAAGCCTTATCGATTCAACACAAAATGTGGCGGGGAAAGTGATCCTGGGGAGGTTGCTCCAGTGGGTAGACGATAATAACATTCTTTCGGACTACCAAGCTGGCTTTCGCCCTGGTACAGGGACCATAGAGCAGGCCTTCAGACTGGTCCTTCTCTATTGGAAGGTGGTGGTGCTGGGCAAGGGCAGTCTTTATTTGTCCTTTATAGACCTGAAGACTGCCTTTGACCTAGTATCGAGGGAGGGGCTGTGGAGGGTTCTGTCTGAGATGGGGTTGCCCCCGTACATCCTGTCCCTCCTGGTGAGGCTCCATGTTGACAATTTTGCGCAGGTGCGGTGGGGTATGCACGGCGAGAAAACTGACAGGATCCCAGTGGAAAGGGGCGTCCGCCAGGGGTGTGTGCTTTCTCCCACTCTGTTCTCTCTTTATGTGAACGGAGTGGTTGAGCATCTGCTTAGTAACCCTGCAGATGCACCGTCCCTGGCAGGAAAGCGCATCCCCTCTTTACTTTTTGCAGACGATACCCTCCTTATCTCTAAGACTCCCATGGGCTTGCAGAGCCTTCTAAATAGATTTCAGGAGTTCTGCACACATAGGGGCCTGATTATTAACACCACTAAAACTAAATACTTGGTTGTGAACCCGCCCAAAAAACTGGGCCGTCCCCCACTGTTGAATTCCGTGCCTTTGGAGAGGGTGTCTGAATTCGACTACTTAGGCATCCATCTCACGGACTCAATGCATTGGAATTCACACATCCAAAAGATGTTACTTGCGCACAAAAGGGTGGGCGGTGCCCTCCTTAAAGAGCAACGCTCCTCTGCAACTAAGCCCATTGCCCCAGTTATGGAGATCTATAAAGCTAGAGGGGTTAGTGCTGCTTTGTACGGGGCGGAACTGTGGGGCACATGTAACCTCAAAGTATTAGCTAGATCTGAGAACAAATTCCTGAAGGACTTTATGGCCCTCCCCCAGAGCACACCTACAGTTCCTGTATTACTGGATTTGGGTTGCAGATCGATTAAGGACCAAGCCCAATTACGCCCTTTGATACTCTGGGCGCGCCTGTGGCGTGTGCCTGAGCTGGCCTCATACGCAATGGTTTACAAGAGGTTATGCTAATGGAGGGCTGTTCTAAGATAAAGTGGTTGAGGGATGTGAAACGGCTCTTAGGGGACTTAGGCCTTAGTGATGCATGGGTATCCAGGAGCGCACCTCCCAAAGCCGTTCTCAAGAAGCTCTACTGGAACTGGATCTCTTGTAAAATCTCTACTGATTCTAAACATTGTAAATCCACCAGTGACTTTTTGAAGATCAAGGATGTGGTGGCTTATGAACTGTATTTCGATATTATATCTAACCCCTCAGCCCGAGCCCTGTATTTCAAATTTAGAACAGGGACGCTACCTGTAAGTGAACTAAGCGCCCGCTGGAAAATTCCCCATCAGTGTTCTCCTTTTTGCGTGACCTGCCTAACACGAGTTGAGTCGGTTGCCCACATTTTCTTTGAATGTCCGGCCTATCTAGTGCCGAGGCGATGCTGGCTCAAACCATTATGCAGACATCTAGGCACTCTGCAACATAACGAGGCATTACGTATTTTAATGTCCGACACACGTACACTTTTTTTTTGTGGTGTGTCAAAGTTTTTAAAATGGTCCTGGATAATTCGCATGAAAAGGCTTTCTTTGTCAATGTAATACCTGTCTTAACTGCTGATACAATGTTTTATTTGTGTAAATAGTACGTGTTTGTTTAAAAAATTGTTTTTAATCTCATTGTACCATGCTTTTATGATATTTTTTATATCGAAATAAAGCCTTCAATCAATCAAGAAGTATAGTCTGCAGCTTTGTAGAGAAGGCCCCAGAGACACTTTAAAGTTAACGTGGGATGTTTAAAAAATATAGAAAGGGAAAATTGAATGCTGCAAGCTGTTCCTCGCATGCCACTGATGATGGTAAAGGTTGTGTGGAGAAAAACAATGAATACAAAAGAAGCAGAACTTCCTCCAAGAGCGGGCATGAGGACATTTTCTTCCGCAGTTCGATACTTTTGCCTGAATGGGGATTATGTGCAAGTCACAGAAGATAAATATGGAAGTTCTACTACTGAAGGCTGAATGACATGTATAGTTCGGTTCAGTAATAGAATATCAATGTAACAAACATCGATGTTCTATATCGAAGTATAAACATAGAATGCAAAAAATATCGACTCGCTCTACATAAACAGGTGAGTACAAAAGTATAGAAGTAAAAAATATATATATAATAAAACATATTAAATATATTAAATAATATTATTTTTAACAAACTAAATTAAATTTAATATACATTTTAACTAAATATAACAAATAAACTTAATTTAAGAAAATGCAAACACAAACATAATAATTGATTCATATACATATATTTAACTATTATCTTTATATTAAAATAAAAAATATATAGCAATATTTTCAAACAAAAAATGTCATTCTATAATAATAACAGTAGGGAAAGTGCTGGATAGCTGGGGGTAAAAATTATTATTCCCACTCCAGTGAGTGCAACAGTAGGGAAATTGTTGGATAGCGGAAGGGTAAAGATTACTATTCCCAGTCCGGTGAGTTTAACAGTAGGGGAAGTGCTCGATAGCAGAGGAGTTAAAAATACTATTCGTGCTCTAGTGAGTGCAACAGTAGGGAAAGTGCTGTATAGCAAAGGGGTAAAAATTAACATTCCCAATCCAGTGAGAGAAACAGTAGGGAAAGTGTTGGATAGTGGAGAGGAAAAAATTACTATTCCCACTCCAACGAGTGCAACAGTTGGGAAAGTGCTGGATAGCGGAGGGGTATAAATTACTATTCCCCCTCCATTGAGTGCAACAGTAGGGAAAATGCTGGATAGCGGAGGGGTAAAAATTACTATTCCCACTCCAGTGAGTACAACAGTAGGGAAAATGTTGAATAGCGGAGGGGTAAAAATTACTATTCCCGCTCCAAAGAGTGCAACAGCAGGGAAAGTGCTGTATAGTGAAGGGGTAATAATTACTATTCCCACTCCAGCGAGTGCAATAGTAGGGAAAGTGTTGGATAGTGGAGGTGTAAAAATTACTATTCCCACTCCAGTAAGTGCAACAGTAGGGAAAGTGCTGGATAGCAAAGGTATAAAAATTACTATTCCCATTTCAGTGAGTGTAACAGTAGGAAACGTGCTGGATAGCAGAGGTGTAAAAATTACTATTCCCACTCCAGTGAGTGCAATAGTAGGGAAAGTACTGGATTGCATAGAAACAAAAATTACTATAAACATTTAAACAATATAAATGTTTTAAAAAAGCATAGAAATAAATAAACAAAATTAAAAACATATACATTAAAAAATATTAAACATAAAATGAACACATATTATAATATCAATTAAATATAACAAAAAGCTACAAATAATATATAAAATAATTACATTTAAAAACAATAATTATTTAAAAGGAGCAAATATTAACAAACTAAATAATTATGTAAAACATAAACATTTTATTTTATTTCCTACCCTATAACACCACACCAATGAAAAAACACTTAAAAAGTTGTATTTGAATGTATTTCCATAATTAATAATCAATTAAAAAATTATTATTAATAAAAAAATAAAAGAAAATTGAATACACATGTTTTAACACTATAATATACACAACACACACCTACAACTAAGTGCACAATTACCATGTTTATTTTTTAATTAATTCATGTAAATTAATTAACAACTAATTATTCATTCATCAATTACAAATAAATTACTTCCCACCCTTCCCACCTATAAACACCACAACACACACCTAAAATAATTAAACAATTACCATAATGAATTACTAATTATGAATTTAAATTAATTAATAACTAATTATTAATTCCTCAATTAAAAATAAATTACTTTCCACCATTCCTACCAGGTACACCTATAAACACCACAACACACACCTAAAATTAATTACAACAATTACCATAATTAATTACTAATTAATTAATTTAAATGAATCAACTAATTATTAATTCCTCAATTAAAAATAAATTACTTCCCACCATTTACACCTATAAACACCACAACACACACCTAAAATTAATTTCACAATTACCATAATTAATTGCCAATTAATTAGTTAAAAATGATTAACAACCAATTATTAATTAATTCATCAAAAAATACTTTGAACATTTAACACTATAACATCTCAATTAAACAAATATTAATAAATAAAAAATATTCAAAACATTTAATATAATTATATTACTTCCCACCCTATTCCCCTATACACCCACAACCCGCTACGGTACTAAAAGCACTAAATAAAAAATAAAAAAGATTAATAACTAAAATGAATAACTACTAAAAAATAATCAATAATCAATACATTTAATATAATTAAAATACTTTCCACCCTATTCCCCTATAAACCCACAACTCGCTACGGTACTATAAACTTCAAATTAAAACATTAATAACTACTAAACAATTCTTATACAAAAAAAATAATAAAACTACAAATAATTCTTATACAAAAAACATACATCACATACATATAAAATATATACTAAAATACACAATATAAAAAAATTGATATTTTTAACAACTATATTTTTGCAAACGATAATCAACCCTTCGATATTTTTAAAGATCGATATTACTTACCTAAAATCGATATTCTTGACCACGACAATTTTTCTGACGATATTTCTGACCTACAAAATGTTTACCTCTATATTTGTGCAAGTCGATATTTTTAATTCAATATTATGTCTCTGCACCGTATAGTTCATAACAAAGACGCGTTGAAATTAAAGTCATGACAAAAGCAGTGTGATTCAGACACCCCTTGTTTTTCTCTACATCGGGTGGATAGAGTTGGGATTGGACTATTGTGAGTTTAGAGTATAATTAGTTGGAGATAGGGGGTAGATTTAGGCGCATATTCCTTTACTTTGCGAGAGGTGAGAGCTGTGTTGCTGTTTCCCAAATCTATGGGCTGGCTGCGGTTCTGCTGAGCCTGACTCTTTAAATTGCTCCTTAACTCTTATAAGGGGTCTTGGTTACTCTCATGGCCAGAGGGTAACTTTTCAGATTTCTTGAACCTGGTTAGTATGGTATTCCTAATTTGCATAACTGATTTGTAAATGACTTATTTCACTATCCTTTTGTCTCTACGCCTATCCACTCACTCATTGTGCTAGAAAATGAGATGTATAACAACTATTATATTTAATGAATGGTTTATTCTGTTATGTGGTGACGTATGATTCGAGCTGTGGTTGTACTTGATGAGCAAACAAAATAGTTAGATAAAGCATTATATCGCACAACTGAGTTTGTCTTTATTAGAGTCATTTATTACTTAGGTGAGATGATTATTCTATTGTGAAATTTTGAGATTCTAATGTTATTTTGCCAAACCCTGATTAACTTATAAAGATTTATGTTGTAAATAGATTAGGTAGGCAGCAGGACATGTCTTCAGGGTATTAAGATATATTTATTAAGTTAGACAGGATAAGACAGCAGAGCAGTAAAACCTCACAGCTGACCAGACCAACTGCCAAGGCTGGAATCCCACACACCAGATAGAACACTACTAGGTTAGAAGATAGAAACACTAAGAAAGGACTACAGATACCAAGTAGCCATATTGAACCAAGTAAGAATGTACAACACATCTTAGAACACTACTAGGTAAGAAGATAGAAACACTAAGAAAGGACTACAGACACCAAGTAGCCATATTGAACCAAGTAAGAATATACAGCAATTTAATTGCCAAAGATAGGTATAATCAGGGATGAGCTAAATGGTAAGTTGGTTTAAACTCACCCAGTGGGAAAGGGACAGTAGTGGTATTAAATTTCGGTCCAGATGTTAGATTTGTTAGTTTCCTGAGACGCTGGATAAGTTTTTGGTAGCAGACTGATGGTTTAATTAGTTTATTTGGCAAATTAATAGGTTTGAATTAATAATTTTGGTTACTAACATATTGCGCTATTGTTATATGTAGTCAAGACGAAACGGGTATAGAGATGCCTAAGAACCCGGGATGTTATTAGCCTAATGGGCAGAGGATTAGTGTGGTACACACTGAGAAATGTGTTGTCTGCTGGTGTGATATTAAGCAACGATAGAGGTTGTTAATATTGCATAGGGAATTCTGAAGTTAGTATAGTGGAGATTAATTTGGGTACCTTTAGAAAGCACAGCTGAAGAAGTCCCAAAAATGTTCACTTAATTGACAGTGGGGTAATGCTGGTCGATATTCTGCTAGTAGCGAAAGAAGTTCTTTGTTTGATTGTATCTATCTTTTTTTTAGTGGAGCAGACAAGGCAGGATTGTTTATGTTGTTTCTAATCCTATTTTTCCTTTGAAAAAGGTTTGTAATGAATTGCCAAAAGATTTTGTAAAGGGAGGGAGGGTCAGTAGTAGGAGTTATACCAATGTCACAGATCACAGAGAGCCGCGCTGACATTGTTGTGAGCAGTTACAAAAAGAAGAAATATTACAGCTTCACTGTAACGACGATTTATTCATCACTGAAATGGCAATATGGAAATCTTCCAGCAATTTGCCTCGATTCGGAATATTATTAAGGACTTTGTCAGATTCATATTTACAGTGTCAAAATAATGTTTTGGGGGTAATTTGTTTATAAATACAATATCTTTAAAACTTCCAAAGCACTCGAGTGCCATCCAGCAGGTGTCACTGGTATAAAAAGTGTCCACACATACAGAGCCTGTCCTAGAACCAGTTGGATACTATAGCGCCTCCTGCTACAAGACTCCCAGCCCACGAGTCCATTAGATAACCATTGCGAGCTCTCCTGGCCCCACGCGTCTGAGGTCAGAAATCTAGAGAAGGTACAAGCCCCTTCAGGTGAGAAACGGATGAGTCTGTGCGGTTTGTGAAAAGCAGCAGCAGAGTTCAAGTAAGCCTCGAAAGCAAAGCTAGTGTATCTACTGGGAGGACAACTGGTTGCACCCCGCCTGCACTGAAGTGCGTGGCTTACAATAAGAACATAGGGATCACGAGGAAGCCATAAAGGAGTTGGCAACCCTTGCCCATCAAAGATGCCGGCTGGTGACATTTGCCATTTCGCTTCCAATCAAAGACATCTACCGTTGTAATCCTACATTTCCCACAGAGAATGGGCGCCAGTTCAGCGAGGAGCAGGCCCTTGCAGGCCATACTTTACCTTATTAAAGATGGCTGCTGTGTATTCTTCCATCCTGGCAAGTGGGTCACAAAAAAGGAGGACAGGGCCCAATTTCTTAAGTCTATCGTCAGTCCACACAGATACATCGACTGAGTAACCCTTTGCCTGTGGAGTGCTCATGTTTTAAGATTAATCTTCTGCCCTGCGCTAAGAGGAAGAATGCCTCCAATCAGAATGAAAGCCTTTATCTCCAATAAATGGATCTGTTGTCTTCCAGCGACCACAAGCTGTAAACTCGTAAACAACCCATAACAGTCTCTCGGCTGTTGTTTGAAAACCAGAGGATGGAGAAGTGAGTCTGAAATCTAGACTGGACACCAATAATGAGGTTGTCTTTGTTGTGACACCACTCCACAGCTGCTTTCCCTGCATCCAAGACTGTGCTTTGGGGGAAGCTTCCTAGGGCCAATGGCATTGAAATGCTGAGATGAGCAATGTGCAACACAATTCAAACATTCAATAGGAACTGAACAAACAAGACCAGTACCCACAGTGCTATTAGGAACCATGAGACATCTGCAGTAGAAAGACAATTCAGATGTAGGTGTGTAAGGATCTCAGGGGAAGGAGGCCACTTCCATTGCTGCTTTGTCAAAGATCGCAGCTAGGGTGCAACGCTGCGTATGTCCTGTGTAATGTAACGACAAGAGGCTACTCTAAACAAATACCTAGATAGGGAAAGATGTTCATCTCTGGTTGGGACGACCACATTAACTTCCCAAAACCCAGAGCCCAAAAAAAAATCTTATATTGATTGTTGTCCAAATGTGCCATAGACGTGAGGTGCTACCCCTGAGTCTGCCAGATGGGGACATGAACGTTGGCACTTCATGGCCAGGGTGCAGAGTCAGATCTCATTTGAAGCCGTGGAGTATGTGGGAAAGAGATACCACCTCGAATCACTAGCAAAGGCATAGATGCATGTGCAGAAAGGCCTTGATTTTCCTGTGTTCTTGTTGACTAGATTCAAGTGGAATAGATAAAGTAATTATTGTCATTTTTGGGAAAAGGTTATCTTTACCTTTATTGCTAGAAGTGCCTGAAACTACAATAGAAGTGTTACAAAATCAATTATTAGTAGGGGTGGATGTTATTTAATCAGAAGTAATAATGTCACTAATCCGAAAAAGGAGAATGAGGAAATCGGCAATATTAATTTATAAAGTTTGAATTAAGTTTTAGCGACAAAAAGATCAAAGCACCAACTGCAGACACTTGGTCATGCTAGGCTGGATGCAAGTCAAAAGTTAAGGCCTAAATTTACCTGACCTAGAAATGGAAGTCAAAAATCCTCAGTGGGGCAAGGCTACAGAGAGTGGCTGAGATAGAATCCATGAGGCCGGATAGTCGACAGACGAAGTACTGGTAAAGCTGTAGACTTTTGGTGGGAAAGCTCAGTTTGGTAGAAATTCGAAATTTATGCCCTAGGAAGGTTCCTTGCCAGACAGATACTTTTCGTACCTTTGCACGTTGAAGATTTCTACTTTTTATTACCTCGGATTCCTCTAGTGGGGCAAGGCTGTAATCTGTAGTCAAAAAGGGCTCCACAAGGCCAGACACTTCTCCACAACTTCCCGCTCAAACGGATTTGCTGGTGTAGAAAAGCTTTAGGCGGAAGCAACCTGAATCATTGGTCCAGCGGCAATGCACCTTCATAGAATTGAGTTTCTGTCTGTTCTCCAAGTAAAAATCTTCCTAAACGTTTTCTAGTCCCAGTTTTTAGGGTTAGGCAGGAGGAGTTCATTTTTACACATTTCAAAATGCCCCAGGACCTTAGGGACCCTACTCAGAGGTCAGGACTCTCTCCAGTAGAGGCCATCAGCAAGGTTTAGGGCTGGTCCAGTTGGATCTGGTCAGCTGGGCTGTTCAGGAAAGTGGGTTTCTTGCAGATTTTGTGTCCCTGTATCTTAACAGGAAGTCAGCCAATTGACCATTGGAGTCTAAGTCATGGGAACTAGTGGGAGCAGGACCAGCCTTTGGAAGTCTCTTGCCAGGTCACAACATCAGGTACAGTCCTTCTTCTGTCTTCCGAAGAGGGTGCTGGGAGTGCCACATTTATGACCAGTGCCAGCCTGTGGGTTGGGGAAACTCCTTGCCACTCCGTAAACAATTTGGTAAAAATTCCCATGGGTGACCCTACCCACTTCACAGCACTTCCTGTATGTTTTACTGTAAACTATCTAACAGTGCCCTTTGAGACCTAAAATCATGATGGCAGAAACTTGTTTTCCCTGTGCAAAGCTCTCTACATCCAACCATAAATGTGGCTATGATACTAGTCACACTCTGTATTTTGGTCACTCAAAACCAATTCTTGGAGTAGCCTCTCTCCCACTGGGATTGATGCCTGGCTGCCCAGCAGCACAATGGAGAGGGCAGGCCCAGGTGTGAACTACATCTGCTTGCAACAGAGGTGGCACCCTTTGTAGTTAATTAATTTCATAGGTGCCGCCCAGAGGACCATCCTGTCAGTGGAAAGACATCTCCCCACACCCAAGCACTTTGTCCAATGTCTGGTAGCAATAAATAGAGGAGCGTCAATAACAGCAGGTGACAGTGAACACTGGCAGAAAGGCACATTTGGCTTAGGAAGGAAAACACCAGCTTTCTAAAAGTCCTTGAATCAGTTTTCTAGCTATTACCAAACTAAAGTTATGAATTATAAGGTGCTTTAATGTAAACCAGTGTTTTTCAATGGGAGAACCTGCCTTCCCGAAGTGAAAAACGATTTTGTGGGTTTTCATTGCCAATACATGACATAGCTTTTAAATACCATGCATCCTGCCCTGTAGGGCCTATTTTAGGGGAGAATTATAAGTATTAAAATGAAGGTTTAGGTCTAGCAAAGTGTTTATTTTGCCAGGCCGAATTAGCTGTTTTAAAACTGCACAACTAGGCTGCAGAGGCAAGCCTGGAGACATGTTTTGCAGTTTCACTAGTGGTGGCACAACATCTGCTGCAGTCCACTAGTGGCATTTAACTTACAGACACTGAGTGCACTTTGGTACCATATACTAGGGACTTATAGGTAAGTTAAATATGCCAATCAGGCATATAGCCCATTTCGAAATGCTTTAGGGGTCAGAGCAGTTGCACAGAGTCCTAGGTTAGCAGTGTCTCCGTGCACAGAGTAAAAACAAACAGCAGCATCAGCCCAGCAAAATTAGGGTGATTATACAAAGAGAGGAGTATTCCTCAAGGAGTAACTGAGGAAATGGATGTGTGTAAAGAGGTAAGGAACATGAAACCGAATACAGGGGTTTTTTGAATCCATGTTCAATGACTAATATCCGAGTGCCCACAGGAAATGGATTATTTCAAATCACTGAGAGGAGGTAGTCAGATCTGTGTCTTTTACTCATTATCATTATATAATCAGAGGTGAAAATTAACTATCACAGCATATATATGTATTTATCTGCCTACCAGAAGGTGTATCTGACTTATGTAGGAATTGATAAATTCAGAGTTCCATAGTGCATCCCCATGACCGAGTACCACAATTTTGAATTGTTGTAATAACTTGTCGAAATGTTGGGTGAAATTCACCATGCTCTAAAAAGAAAAATTTGGGATTGTTTCTGAACCTCATTGGCGACAAAAAGACACATTGAACCATGCTTATTTTAAGGTTACCTCAATAGATGCAATGGTTTGTGCAACCATGAACATTTGATCACTAGAAGATGTCAACATAACAATGGCACCTGTTTCCAAATCTGCTGCTCACCTGAATACTGCGTTAGAGAGGATATAAGATGCTTTCACCTGAATTCTCCCAATCCTTCAAACATTATACATTTGATGCCCAGAATACTTGATCCACATTGATTTATCCCAAGGGAAGCAATACCTTTGGAAATATGTTTTTTCCAGAAGAACAATGAACATGGATTACTCTTCAGGAGGGTCCAATGTCGCACAGGCAAAATACATGCCTCAAATTGAGGGGTGCAGACACTACACAGTGTTGTGGAGAATAGGAGCAATATACTTTTCATTTTCTCTAGATAGCATTTTGGACAAATGTGACATCTGTCATCAGGCTAGAGGTAATAGAAAACTTGACTACAGTACGGCAATCTTCCAAACATGGCCTAACCATGCAGATCTGCAGGATGACACACTGGGCATAGAAATGCCAAAATACCTCGATATCTTCAATTCAGTTAGTGGGGTGAGAGTAACAAGTGTTGGTGCCCCAGGAACAGGAATGATAGAGACTTCAGGGGAAATTCATAAAACGTAGCTGCACCATAAACAAAATACTCCTAGGAATGGATACAGATTTACAACTTTTTGAGTTCATAAACATTCCCTGTAGCCGAGAAGGATTCCAGGAGATGTGTCCACGTTTCAGGAAAAACAGCAGGATTTCAGATAAAGGAACCATCCCAGTGCAGTAGCAGGATTCCAGGAGCAAGTAACCAGAAGGCAGAAAAACACAGCTACAGTTGACAGAGCATTTGCATCTCATAGAATGGCAGGATCAGGCTTTTTAAACAGGGAAAAATAGGGCAGAACAGGAATTTGTAAAGCGGAAGCAGGAACTGACACACAGGATGTACCATAGTAAGTATGGCTAAGGAAAAGACTATTGACAGAGAGCGCATAGTTGGCTGCGTTATTTTGGGAAGAAGAAAATCTTCCACCTCCTGTCAAGTGGCACAGGGCAAGGAGGCCAGATCTAGGAAAATCCTGTAAAGAGCAGCAAGAAAAATTGAAATGAAGTCTGGGAATCAAGCAAAGGACTGTTTTGGGTTGGTAGAGATCATGCTGAAAGTAAGCTTCAGGCGTGAGAGGAACAAAAGACTGCATTGTCCACCTCTCCACTGAGAGTGTCAAATTAAAGTACTGTATGAAACAGCTGCTCCACATTTATAAAGCGGGGTCTCTTTAAGATCAGTGTGAAAGCGTTTTTGGTCAGAGTGCAGAGATGGCCTCGACAGAGATGTCCTTATTGAAGTCCAAAAAGTGGTGACAGAAGAGGAGTTATTCCAGCCCATCGTTGGAGCAAATATTTGACCATTTCCAGCATGGGAAAAGGTCAGATCACAGTTTGTGAATACCTACATACTAAGAGGTTTGTAGACTTCACAACCTTACAATATTATCCATACATTGTTCTGCCCATTTTCCAACTCTACAGTGGGAGTTACTACTGCTTTTTTATCCACAGCTGTACTGTAGATATAAACTGTAGTAAATCCTTTTAGTAACCGCCTCTCACGCGATAGAGTCTCCACGGACTACCGTTACGCTTATTCATTTCTCAGACATCTGGTGATACTTACGTACCCAGCGCCAAGGTGATGACCATTAAGACTTGATTTTCCTTGAATTTAGATATCTTGGCCACGGGTTATAAAGTTGTATACCATTATACCATCATATATTTTTAAATCGTTTTTTGGGGGCAATTTATAAGCCCTTGGAATGGATCTCTGAAATATACCCTACAGATTTTTTAACCAATTTATCCTATCCTGTGGGTTTTAATAGCAGTTCAAAGAGTACAGTCTGGACAAGGCAAACTTCCTGGATATCCAATATATGACTTTTGGAATCTAAATTTGAATATAATTTTTTTAATTTGTCCTGGAGAAGGTGATGAATATTATCTTTTTCACCGAAACGCCGCGTCAACACTTTGCCTAAACCAATCAAGTTCTTCCGGAGCTTGCTGGGTGTTGTATAAATATTTTTTATAAAACACTCATGATATGGTTGTTGTTTATGTGTTAGATGATCTGAATTTATGAAATTGTAAATTTGATGTGCTTAATGTATTAATATCGTTTTAGTGTGTGAATATTTTGAGTTTTGCTTACTCAACGGTAATATAACTATTTTGACACTGAGGACTAAGAACATTGAATTGTGACTTTTTCAAAAATTTTTATGACTTTTAACATGCTTTATTTTATTGATTAGTCGTACAAATAATAAATGAAATAAAGACACTGTCTTTGCTAAATCCAACATGTTTTTTTTGTTTTCTTGACGATATTTGAAAAGTATTGCTTTTTGTTCACCCATTGATGCAGTTTAATTTGTAGTCTTCAAGGGTTGTATTGCCTGGAAACAGAGAGGATCTATTTATATACCCTCTTCTGACTAAGTTACATCCATAAGAAGCCATCCCTCACTCTACATCACGGAGGCAACTTATACATCTTTGTAGAACTTTTTCCAAGAACAAATAATTCGTTTTTAATGAAAAGGGAATTTCTTCTTTTTTAAGTACACATACCCGGTCACTTTTTGTTTATTAAGGGTAACTCTCTAGAGTTTGTTTTTTTCGTAAATCCATTTGTGCCTCTTAGGACTCCAATAGTGCAGGTCAAACGTGAAAATATTTACTGGGGGGAAGGGGGGAATGCCTGGTAAAATACTGACACATGAGAATTTTTGTGTGGTAAGCATCAACATCTGCATATTGTGCCATCCGTTTGGCAAACAGAGAATACGAGATAATTATCATACCTAACAAATTCCCAACGCCTCTGTGTCGGATTTTTTTAGGTGAGTAATTCTCGCTTATGACATCTGGGCACTGGTGAATGATTCCTAAATAGACATGTTCAAGACGAAAAGCTCCCAGGCCTTTGAAACAATGCTTATGAAGATATTTTGCAGAGAAATTAGGCTAGCAGAAGTCACATGTGTTAATGCTCTTGACATGCAGTCAAACAGCAAGGTAACATCTACAGTGGAAATATATATAAATCTGCCCATCTAGTAAACACTTTCCATACACTCTGAATAGTCACCATTTCTCTTCTATGAAAATGAGAGGAAAACGTGTTAAGTGAAAAGGGAAATTTAGGGAAGTTGGAGAAATATCCTGTTTGAGATGAAAGACATGTGTTAGTGTGCAATTGTTGCACTTGTATTGCATGATAGCTTCCCGATAGGCATGTGCAAACATTTTGAATAGAGGTGTCCTAGAACTTGGCCTACGCTAAAACAAGTATTTTAATGCTAGAAATAAAACACACCAATTTTCACCTCCTTAACCACATCACTTCAGAAAAAGAAAAGTGCAATAGGATAATACTTCAACAAAGCAATATAATTTGACAATAAGTCCAGCAAGGAGACATCTTTTCAAGATATTCAGAACCTGAAGTTTACCCGACACCTGTGAAAAACAAACAGCTTTTCTCTTGGGCTCAGGAGAGTGTGGGAGTCAAGCAAATTACATCACAACACCCTTAAAATCTCGATCTTACAGCTGCAATGAATCCATGATGTTTGCAATTATAATTGACTAAATGTCACAAAATGCTAAAATACTAGCAGAACAGTAGTGTCCAGGAGGTGCATTGGAATAGGTCCAGTGAATCACTGCATGCGATGTTATAGGATGATAAGGAGGGAACTCAAGTGGTAGAAAAGACGGGAGGAGCACCAATTATTTACTAACTGTACAGTTATAAATTGTAAATAATACAATTCCACTCATTATGAATATTAAGTAAATAAAGAAATAAAGGACTTTCCCATCTTTGCTAAAGCACATCTGTAAATAGGAATATACACATTCAAAGTTACTTTTTTATCCCCTAGCTGTATCCCATTTAAAAGCCATTATCCACCATACCAGAAACATCCCACACCCTACTCACCTTTAGCGCACCACACAACCACAATTTACATGTGACTTTCACTACTGTCAAACTGGTCATAATGACCACATGAGACAACTTCGGATTCTATATACGGTTCACAGCCATACATGTCACTCCAACCACGTCTACACTGATCACCCCAACTGAAGAGGGAAGGAAGCTTGAGACAACATTGACAGTGACATGCTGAAAGGTTCAGTGGAAGCGCCAGCAAAAAATATGACGATGGGATTCCCAGTACATACAGGCAAATAAAAGTGGCTTAAATCCCTCCAGGGAACACAAAATGTGGTAACACTTCCTGGAGTGGGAGAGAGGAGCGGAACACCCCTGTAAGGCAGAAAAACAAGTGTTGCTTTGAAAGATGGTGTGAAAAAGGGAAGTGATAGTTCTTGCATGGGAAGAGAAGGAAGTAATAGCCCATGTAATGGGACAGATTGGGCTGGTATCCCACATACAAAAGAGTAAATGGAATGGAAGTCTCTTCGTGGGAAGAAAAAAGATAAATGCATTAATATAGTAATATTACTGTATCAAGTTTTTGTGAATAAGACTTTTTTTAAATTATAACCCAATTTAGTAGTACTAAAGGTATTGATCTCAGAACAGTGATGCCAATCTCAGGGGCACGAGGAGTGAGAGCACCTTAACCCAGATTTGCTTGGTGGATCAACTTGCTCCACCCATTCCTCCCATCAGGCGATACGTCTCCAACACTATACATGTGTTGCGATTCTTTTAAATAAAAATATTTAAATAATTTTTTTTATATATATATATATATATATATATATATATATATACTTCTGGCATATTTTCCTGTTTCCTCCAATCTCCTCCAGTACCATCTGGGACTGACAGTAGGTGCTACACAATGCAGGGTCTGGAAAAGGGCTTAGAAATTGCTGTTAGGGAACATGGTGGCTGTAGGTGGTGGTCTCTACATGCAACCAACCTTTTTAATACATATGCCAATGATCATCGTTCGTTCAAACCTTCCTATGCCTGTTCATTTGTACAAATCTTGTCTATCATTATACAATTAGAAGATACCTGGTGATTCTTCATTTCTTCTCTGTAATTCTGTCTCGACCTGATCTAGAACCTTTTCCAGCTCATCAAGGATTTTCTTCAGGTATTTGATGTTATCATGTTCCAGCAACTTAGACTGAAAGGACCAAATTAAAAAGCGTTAAACCAACTGTTACTCTAAAATATAACAAATCAACACTATTTATTGAGAAGACAAACTTAAAGTTTGCTTTTCAAGCACATAAAATTAACTATTGAAATTGTAGGAATGGACGCAACCATGTGTATTTTTAATTAAAAGTCTCCAGTATTTTTCAGTATTTTTAGAGATATAAAACATATTCCAGAAATTACATTTCCTTGTAGCTCCTTGTGCGCATCTTTGCTGTGTGCACCCAAACGTCACCAATTAGGAGTACAAAAGGAAGGAAAGTAACTCAGAAGCCAATGCACCCCACTTACTGCTCCGGAAAGGGAAGCGTCTTGCTTACATAGCACTCCACACCCAGAGTCCATGTCACTGGGCCACTCCATTTTAAAGCATTATGTTTGTGCCCCGTCCTCCTCCTCCTCAAAGCGCAAGCTCACTCAGTATCCAGTCCTCCTCTCTCTATTTTTTTGTGATAATATGAATCTGTTAAAACAATCATATACCCAACCCCTCTCACCAGCCCTTGAAATTTACCGTGTAAAAGTCCAAAGTGGTGCCCTCTATGGAGCAGAGATTTGGGATTTATCTCTGTAAACAAATTAACGATTTGCGAAAATAATTTTGTAAGGGCTCTCATCTCGCTACCTGTTACTACGCTGCTCACCCCACTCTTTTACGACCTTGGGTTAAAGAGAATAGGTGATCTAGCAGCTCTGAGACCACTGCTTTATTGACTGCGCCTATGGACCACTCCGCAATTATCCGATTACCGTAATTCATTGCGGGAGGTCCTAGTATATAATGGGGCAAAACAACTACCTTGGTTCAGACATATCGCTAAGTGGTGTAAGCTATTGAATCTGACGGTCTTGTGGGAGCACCCAGAAAGGGCCACTAAATGTGACATTCTGACCCTCAAAGCCACATCCTGGAGCATAGTAGGGGAAAATTATACTAACACTCAAAGAAGCGGAAAGTTAACATCTAACTTCTTAAATATCAAATCTAGCCCTCTGTTTGAACCCTTTCTTGACCTGATTTCAGCCCCCTTTGCCAATAGTTTGTGCATTAAATTTAGATATGGCAATCTGCTATTGAAATTTCCAGGGAAAGTGGCGACTGTCTTAGCTCCAGATCCTTGCCCGGCTTGCCGCGAAGCCAACGAAACAAAAGAACACATCCTATTTTTTTGCACCAAGTACCGGCAGCTGCACAGGAGATGGATTCGACCTCTATGTTTAAATCTGGGTGCTAGGCAGCACCAGACTGCGTTTAGGATTTAAAAAGTAGATACCTCAGGGCCAATAGGTTTTTACCCTCAGTCGCTTTTTATTTTCCTTTTGGCTGAGTCGCAAATTTTTTTTTGCATAGTATTAAAGTAATCTTTTTTAACTTTTTCCTTCCCTATGTTGTACATGTATCTCAAAATATCAAGTCGGTACATATGGTACAGCACCCCAAATGCTAGGTGGTTGCATAGAATCCCTCTTAGCTTGACTAAGCCGAATGAATTTATGTATCCTCAAATGTTTGTTTTTAATTCGATTCAGGATGTCATTTGTACCTATGCTTGTAATGGTTTAATACTATTTTAACTGCGTATTTATTTATGTTTTTATCTTTGTATACTTTGGTGGCGTTTTGTACAAATGACCAAATAACGTTATATACAATGATGAATCTGTAATCCTTCAATAACATGGTTTGATCACAACATTATCTTGATAACAAAGATTGACATTCAGCTGTGCAGTGGAAGGATGAGGTTGCATGCCTAGTTGGGGCAACATAACATAGTATAGCTTGCTCTTTAATCTAGCTCATTAATTAATTAGTCTGATTACTTTTTACTTTAAAATCTTAATCTCTGTCAAACTAGACCATAAACGCACATGTACTACAATGAAAACAAATAAGATTAAAAATGCAAAATAAAAGACATTTTTTTTTAAAGTTTTTATTTATGGTATATATACACATACATACATACAGTACACAGGGATAGCTTCGTATGGGAGGCCGTCCTGTGTGGTACAAGGTAAGTGGTACATAGTAAATACTTTGGATGGCCCCCTTCTGCTGGTTATACAGTAGTGGTAGGTTGGAGTATAGTAGGAAGAGAGGAAAAAGTTAATAAGTAAAGAGAGAGAAAGAGAGAGAGATTACATTGTAGATCCAACAGCTTCAGTGAGCTCAGTGTCAGAGTCTAAAACATTTAGTTCAATTCAAGAGTTCAGGTTTTTAGGGTGGATCAAAGGTGTCCAAGCACCTGTCCAGTGATTCCCATAGGTTCATGGAGGTATTTTTCCAGGGTGAGTATCTTCTCGCTAAGGAGTCGGCTCCTCTTAGGTAGGTGATCCAATTGAGCCAACCGCTGTAAATGCTTTAGTAGTGTCTTTCCAGTTCTCTAGTACTAACTTGGCTGCAGCGATTAGGAGGATATCAAGGAGCTCCCTTTCTCCCTCTGTGGGGAGTTCCGTTCTAATAAAGGCCATGGTGATCGAGGCAAAGTCCCTTATTATTTTACGTTTGAACACCTTCTCTATAAAGTCAAAGACCATCCCTTAAAACCCATTGAGTGTCGGGCACAGAAAGATCAGGTGTTCGTGGTCACCTATGGCTGCGTTGCAGTTCCAGCAAGTGGGATTGTCTCTGAGCCCTAGTTTGTATAGGCGGTCTGGAGTCCAGAATGTTTTATGCAGAAGCCAAAGTTTGGTCTGCGCGAGGGCTGGGGTAATCTTAGCCCGTGTGGCTGATGACCACAGAGTGTTCCACTCCCGGTCGTCCAGTGGTGGGTGTTCACAATTAAAAAGTTCAAAATCGTGTTAAAATGAAAAATATACATCAAGCCTCCACCCCCCCCCCACCCCCACCCCGCATGGGACAAGAATGTTGGTGGGTTAAAAGCTCAATTCTTCAAGGGATGCACAATAAATTAAGGTTAAAACAACATTGAATTGCGAAGTCTAATTGCTGATTTTAAACAAGCATTGGCATAGCCAATAGGTCTCGCCTTTGGGTCCTAATAGGTATTTAGTTATGCAGCACAATATCCTTGGTGCAAAAACATTAACTGTTGCATGGCTAAACACTTATAAAGTCCTAAAGGCGAGACCTATTGGCAATGACAATTCTTGTTTTCTATAGTTTTAGATAGTGCGAACTCGACCCTAATGTATTGAAGCGCTTTACATTAGCACCAATTATATTACACAAGGGCATATTGTTGGTAGGCGCGGGACATGAAGTTATTTGCCAGGAATCACAGTATGATGAGCGGGCGCCGAGACTCGAACCTGCTTTTCCAGCTGAACAGTCAGCAGCTCTGGTCGTTATGCCACATCCTCTCACCTCATGGTAGGAATAAAGCTTATACCGACAAAATAACACTTCGAAGCACCGAGAGGCAGCAGGTGTTGAAGGAGGGATCATGACAGGGAACGAGGAGACGGAGGCGCAAGGAATGGAATGTAGACGTTAGAAGCGGAGGGAAGAAAAAAGGGAAAGGGAAGAAGGGAACAGGAGAAAGAAGAGGGAGAAGAAAGAGAATGAAGGAACTGTTGATGGGGAAAGCGGTATGTGAGAGTGAAAACGGGAGAATGTGAGACGAAAAGAGAGACCAGGACATGTATAAAGGGAATGGGAGGCACAGGAGAGAGGAAAGGAGGGAATGTTAGAGCCAAGGAGGGAAGACAAAAGGCATGAGGGATCAAGAGAGTCTAGGGAGGAACAGAAGATAGAGCAATGGACGAAAGATGTAAGATAGAATTGGACAGGCAAGGAGGAAATAGAACGGAAAGAGAGAACAGTGGCGGAACAGAGGAAAGAGAGAACAAAAGGAATGACCAGTAGAGGAAATAAAGGAGGAGGAAATAGGATAGTCAGGGACTGAGGACAGGGAAGGAACTAACTGGAGTGGGAAAGATGGTGGGAGGGTAGAAGGGAACAGGAGTGGGATTAATGAGGGGGGCTGGGGAACCGGAGAGAAGGAGGGGGATCAGAAAAGAGGGTAGGAGGGAAGAGGATTGGTATGGTCATGGGAGGGAATAGGAGACATAATGGAAGTATGCGTGAAGGAAGGAACATGAAACAGAAAGAGGGAGATAAACGAGGGAACAAGTGAGCGAGGGAGGGCAAAATTATCCAAATCTGGTGTTCAGGTGAATGATTACTTTTCTAGGCATTGCCCATCCTTTAGATGTGCAGATACAATCTGCAGTGGAAGAGACCCTTCCCAAAGCTGCATCCTGCATGCTGCTTAGTAAAGCAGTCACCGGCTCTTATGCGTAAATATTGCTGCAGTTTGGAGATCCAGAAACGGCTCAAATACCTTTGGGTCGAGTTCGAGCACTAAAAAAACGCAAAAAAAATGTCAAGATTGCTCGCCTGTCATGGGGTAATTTGCCAGTTATGATAGTAATCTAATCTTTGAAGGAGTTGTCATATTTTCAGACAAATGGGGGTGGGGAGGAAGTAGTCGGTACGAGAATTATGAATGAGCACACTGCCCATGAGGCTTTGATAACGCATGCTTTGAGGCTTTGATAACGCATGCTTTCCATTCATTCATTTATGAGTGCGCACAAGGGACATTGCACGTTTTTGACAGGAAATTCCAAAGATGTCAACTTATATTCAATTATAAAACATGCCAAGAGTGCCGTGATTTTGAAATCTAATGTTGTATACCCAAACTTTCGCAAACTAATTAATCAACGTTATGATACAACTACCAAGGTAATGGTGCAGCTGTGACCGAGAAGTTCTGAGGGGAAAGGTGACCTTGACGCCATTCGGATAAAGCATGCTCCAATATAACTATGTTTGACTGCTCATTTGAATCTTAATCACAATACCGGGCTTAAAAAAAACTGACATTAGCAGGGACGCTAACTCTTTGGAATTTCCCTTATTGTTTACTTTCTATGACGCACACTAAAGTCCCAGAGCATTTTTGACACACATCACTTTGGGGAGCAGCGCGGCTGTGATTTCTGCAGAGCATGCCTCTGAAAGTGAGGCTTCAGTGAACTGTTTTAGCACATTTACTTTCCAGTTCATCCAAGGGCACTATTTCCCCGCAGGGTAAACAAAAGGGAACGCGTGAGAAAATTACACTCAAGATGGGGATAGAGCGCAAGTGAAGCCTACTTTCAGGGAAACAGAAGGAGGGGGATAAACGAGGGAACAAGTGAGCGAGGGAGGGCTCACTTGTAAAGGGACAGCCTTACCTTGCGGGAGCGAGCAGCGCCAGGCGCAATGATTGCTAACATATGGCACCTGCTCGCTTCCGCAAGGTAATCGCCACACATGCACGAGGGCTCACTGGGAACAGGGCAAATCATGCACGAGTTCCCAATAAAGCCCGGACCAATTCCAAAAGGTCCCCAAAGCAGCGCTTGCGCACTGCGTAGCGAGACCTAAAAATGGCCCACCTTGATGCATATTTCCAGTGTCATAAAGACTGCAGATAAATCGGAGCTGCTCTGAATTTTTTAATCTGCTCTTTCTGAACAACTGGAATCAGGAAGCCCTTTCTCAAACGTTTATAAAATGTACAAAAGAATATAAAATGCAGCACGGTTTGGCCTGAAAATTCGTCACATGGGCAACGGATAACACTGGTGGCATCATATTGGCCAAGAGGGAAACATAATTTCTATCTAACTGAGCCCAGACGAACTCTGGTGTGTTATGATTTTTCCCAAGGAATGCTAACCCGTTCTAGACACGGCTCCATCCCGGGACACGTTTGAATCATCCAATGTTGGTCTTACTGTTTGCACTCTAACACTTTTCATTTCTTCACTCATTTGCAAATATCTTTTTAACATTTTCAACTTCTAGAATTCAAGATTGAATGGTTTAAAGTTACGTTCAGTAGCTAAAAGAAAAACAAGCAATCACCGGCCAATTCCTTTCGTACCGCATGTAATATTTGACAGCACACCGGGGTCTGTAAGCTTACTTTAATGCGCTTCTGCTTCGCAATATAGGCATCTTGAAGATCAGGGTTTTCCTGGGCAAGTTTTTTTAGTTCCGTTTCTGTGTTTCCGATTTGGCCTATTGAACAATAATAAAAACAGCTAATAAAATAAATCATTTAAAAGTAATGGTGACATCAGATATTACATTGTGTGATACGTAATTCCGTTAAAAGAGTAGATTTATAAAAGGAAAGAAACTATATCACTACAACCAGATTTTGAGCTTTTTGAAATTTCCAAATGCACAAATGAACCAAGGATTTTGCGTACTGTAGAGGCACTCCCATGTGCACATCTGCAAATGTAAGCACACTTGTGCCTCAAGTGACGCTTGTGAAACCAGAATTTCTCAGCTGCTGACAAGAGAGAGACACAGTGGTCCACTCAGTATTTTAAATGGTGAGGTGTTCTTACAATACCAACTAATAAAACCTTTATTTTACCTTGCGACGGATATAAACTGTGTCTTAACACCTGAAAAACAATAAAATCAAAGAACGTGTAGTGTTGCGGTCTAGTTGTTACGCGACTGCGTAACAACGTGGAGCGTGGCCGCCATTTTGTGCGGCATTGAGCGTGCAGCCAGGACACTGTTTACTAGTTCACCACCTCCAGTCTCCTGTGGTCTTTGGGGGTAAACAACATTCATTACAGAACGCACTACAAATCCCTCTTTATAACCCTGGTCCTGCTCCTCCCTCTTACATAGTCAATGCCACTTACTGGTTTAGATTTGGGGACCTGATATCCTGTTCCCTTTTGAGACCCAGGGATGTGCAGTTTGCACACTGACTAGTTTGAAAATGCAATTTGTGATAAAAACCTATGTAATGGTAGGTCGCATCACAAATTGTCCATTCACAGGGAATTGCAAAACGATGCGCCTAATGAGTATTAGGCAGGTCATAATTTGCCCCCGGGGGTAGCTGTGAATGCAGAGATGGAGGCCGGCACAGTACAGCTGACCTCTTTACCTGTATTTACATTCCCAAACAGCAGTCTGTGGCCATTAAAGTTGCTGCTTTTAAACATAATGTTTCATTTTTGGGAACACAGGACAGTGTGTATGGTCCTTTGGCCCACAGTTTATTCCCTCCTGTCCGACAACATAATTCCCAAAGGGGAAGCTGACCTGCTCCCCCTTTGAGAATGATTATCAGCCCAACTTGGAGGTCAGTAACTGATCAATGGATTGCAACTGCAACTGCGGTAAAAAAAACACTGCTTCGTTCCATTGTGACTTACAAATAGGAGGGGCCCCCCCTTTCACACCTCCTCGTATTTGCGAATCATTATGGTTCAGAAATATTTTGAAGTCTGGCTTGACAGCACAGCTCTCATCAGACATTATGTGATTAACGTAAAACAGGGGTTTAGGATGCACTACCGGGAGAGGGGTGTTTGCTCTGCTCACATGTTGGGGAATCAGGAGTGCACGCTTTGATTGGGCAGACATTGTGTGCTTCCACATAAAAAGTGCTTGCCCTCCACACAGCTGTGGTAATTTTGCTTATTATCCAGCTGCGTGAGCGTGAGCTTTCAGGGGCACACACATGACATCCTTGCTACTGAAGTGTCTTAGAAAGCTACATATATATATATATATATATATATATATATATATATATATATATATATATATATATATATATATATACATATATGGTGTTTGTTTTTCGCTGGCAGCAGCACAGATGGGATGGCAACCAAATTTGCTGCTGCCAGCTAAAAACAAACACCATAAATATGCAGTTATCAAGAACACTATGCTTCAGAGTGCAGTTTTGTGTTTGCCAGCCCAAGGCTACACTAATATACATGAATGTTTAGGTCCTTTGCAAGACAGACACCCGCTGCTATGTTTTGTTTCGTTATTGCAGCATATGCCCGTCGTGTTCAGGCAGCAGCATGTTTTCATTTTCTACTTGTTTTCTTTTAATTTATCTAGCATATGTTGTTGCTTTGTGTTATTCTTTGTGGTTGTGTCAGAGGATGAATGCAAGAATTAATCAGTGGGTGGATGAATAGATGCATGAGTGCAAAGATGAGTGACAGAGTGCATGTAAGATGATTTATTGGGTGCCTAAAACCATCAATGGCACAAAAGGCACTTTCATTCAGGTGCCAGGCCTATTGGCATTGCCAATGCTTGTTCTGACTTGCAAAAAGGGTTTCAATAACATGTAAAATGGTGTTTAGTGGTCGCATACCCTGTGTTTTTGCAAGCTGCACACTTTGCAGCATCAAAACACCTTTATATTGGAGGCCATTAACCGATTGGCTGCAACATTAGCAGCACAGCGGAGTAAAGCATGATTAAAGAAGTATTTTATGGAGAAGAGTGAGAGAGCACAAATCTGAAAAATGTAGAAGTGCACCATATTTACAAGCACGTTGTATTAGTTTAGAATAGAATACACAAGAGTGTCAAACCTATAGAGTGAAGATATATATAAGTGTTTAATTAGAGTAGGGATACATATATCAGTGTGAAAAACTAATGTAGAGATTTGTAGAAATGTTAGAATGATGTTGGAGTCTCACGTTATGGGGCTGTGTGAAAAAGAAATGTAACTCTGCAAACCATGGAAATGTGTAGGCCACATGGCATTTCACAAGAAACGAAAGATGCTGCTACACTTTTAAGTAACCTAGATTCTAATGTCATTTTACTGCAAAGTATTATTAATCATAGAATTGAAATAATGTTTTAAATAGATGTGTTACATTATAGTAATGTGTGTTAGTTAGAATACTGTTTAAACAAAGAAATTAAATGTGCATATGGCAGAGGCCCGTTTCATGTAATTTTAGCAGGCCCGAATAAATAAAGTTGCTTCTTTGATCTGTATGTGCTCGTTAGAGAAAAGTCGTGCTAGACACTAACTGTAAAGCCTGTTCAAATGTTTTACGACCCTAAGATATGGTGGAGGCCGGAATGTGGGGCTCACAGAGAAAAAGTGTCTTTTGCAGGTGCGAGGGGGCTTAATCAGAAAATGATGAATAGACTTTTGTTCAGAGACGCCTGGCACAGGCCTGTAGGAGTCTTCAGGAATTTCTAGGGGGTACCGTCTTGCCGGAGAGAAGCCTGGGAAGCAAGGTCAACTTTAACGAAGGGTCCCGAGGAGTACCAGCATGGAATTTGCCGCCAGAATCTACACCACGTGAGAGGCGTCTCCAGGGGCGTTCCTATTGGAAATGTGATTTTGTATTAGGGACAGCACCCCGGGGTGGAGTTAGAGCAGATGATCTGAGGAACCTAAGAGAGCGGATGGGTAGGCAGATAGGGAACTGCAAGACTTCGACTTTGAGACAAAGACTAAGGGAAGTGTGTGATCTTCTTTGGAAGTCACCACGGCTGACACCTTTTTAGGTAAAGATCTTGTTAAGTAGGGATGTCACTTAGTCTAGTGTAGGGACAGCCTAACCTGTATTTTCCTTTCTGTAAATGACTCTCAAGTTGCAACTCGTAGCTATTCTCGCAACTTTAATGACTTTTGAGCTGATCTTGGTAATTCTATTCTGTCGACTACGAGCATTTAGAGATTTTATGTTTATCTTGACACCTGTTTATCTTTTGAACCTCATTCTGAGGTGCTTGTATCTCCAGATAGCTTTGGTTTTATAATAAACTTTTAAACCTTTTCCAGTGGTAAGTGGTTCTTTAGAGTGGTGTAAGTTCTTTCTTGATTAACCTAGTAGTGGATTGCCTTTTACTCAATGACAGGTACCAACGATTTAGTCGACCTGAATTGGGATCTGGATTAACAGCAATAGGCCAGAAATCCCGCGTTAGCAGTTGGTAGCAGAGTGAGGATGGTTATCTTCTTGAGGAAGGTAATCTAGACTAGGTTAGTTTACCCCAAGGTCCCTAGAGATCGAGAGGTGGCCTGCCGAAGAAGGTGCTGACGGAGAGAGAAAAGCAGCAGTATCGGACGAGAGTGAGTATAACAAGGGTCATGCGTGGACAGATTGCGGTGTTTTGTGTTGTATTTGTATTGTAATGTCATGCGGAGTTGAATGCCTGTAGTGTGATTGTGAGAAGGTTGTGAGCGCGCGCAACCTGGTAAAATCTTAAGTTCGGGGTAGAGCTTAAGTGGTTCGGGTGTATCGAACATCCAGAGTAATTGTCGACCAGAGTAAGGAGGTCATGAGGTACCATTGACCGCCGCAGGACTGAGATAGGGGGAGTGTAAGAGCGAGTGTGTGAGTAACGGACGCTGGTCGAAAGTTACTGTGTGTAAGTAACCTATCAGAGAAGGCGATTGTCTGGACGTAAACGGGAAGACATTTCGTCAGTTAAGGTGACAATTACAGATAGACTGTGGGCGTACAGTCAAGAAAAGTGATCGCTTGGACGGAAGTAATCATTTTTCAGGGTATGAATGGGACGCATGCATGACCGCGGAGACGAGCTGAGTAAGGAGGGGAACTGCTGCGAAGGGGGACGAGTGACGTCAGCGAGAGCCGCGCTGAGATAGGCCGGTTAGTGAGAAGCCGTGCCGTGATAGGGCGGTTGGTGTGACGTCAGTGAAAAGCCGCGTTGTGATAGGGTAGTTAGCGAGAACCGTGCTGAGATTGGTGGATTGTCATTAGGAAGTAAACAAACGCGGAGAAAATAGAAATTCTGTAGGTTTTGAACATGAAGTGTTTTAAATGTTTGAGAGGGATTTTTAAGAGAAAAAGAAGGGACTCTTATTACGGGGAAGAGGCACCGCCAGAGGGTACACCAGCTTACTATATGGCAGCGAATGTTGGCTTGCATACTATACTGTGGATTAGTGAATGGAGCAAGATTTCAGAAGGGAATGAGGAACTGACGTTTCCTAAGTATGGAACGTTCAGGTTAGAGGCGTTACATCGGCTGAAAGCAATTATGTCCTCATTGAATCCTCCGCCTAGACCAACACAATTTGAGGCCCTTAATGCGTGGCTTAGGGCGGCACACGACAGAAATCTGAACAGGCGCCAAGAAAGGTTGAAGCGATCAGTAAGGGCAGTGCGAGATGCCCAATGGGATGCGGACGCCAAGAGATGGAGGGTACAGGCTATTGTGGTGGATAAGTTGTACCCAGTGAGAGAGGTGGCAGGAGAAAAGAGGCTCATGGAAGAGGATGAGGAGAGCGAGTCGGAGGACAACTTGATAAATAGATTGCTAATAGATAGACCGCCTCCGAACGTTGGGGGAATAGAAAGTAGGGGACTCGCAAGAGAAGGGGGGCTGCCATAGAGGGGTATGTACCACTCCCTATATCGGAGTGGACACCTACCAAAGGTGAGGAGACACCTCAGCCTAGTACCGTACAGAGTGTAGTCGGAAGGTTTGTGGTGCAGAAGGTACCAGAAACTGAGAGGGTTGATGATAAAAGCTCAAAAGCAGGATAAGTTGTAGAAGGAGCTTTATTAGTACAACCATCAACAGCAGATTACAGCAACTGACACTTGAGGAGAAAACATAACATTCTCATAATGATGTCAAGAAGGCAAGGCTGGTGGAGTTCCATTAAAGGGACAGTAACAATAACCACAACACATCCCCTATCCAATAAATAAAAATAGAAAGGAATAAATGGAAAACAAAACTTAAGACATTACAAAATCATCGAATTTCCGAGGAAGGTGTGAAGTCCTCCCAGAAACAGTTCTTTGAAAACAGGGAGAAGGAGTAGCACTAGGAGTGCAAGAAGAATTGAAACTGCTGGTGGAATGGAACTTAGCAGCATCGCACTTGGCCAATTTAGACATATTCCAAGTACAACCATTGTCTAAGGTGACAACATTCTTCCTGATGGAAATAATGGTGAAAGGACCAGTGAAGTTTGAAGTACCTTTAAGACCACACTTGGATTTTTTCACCAGAACACAATCACCAACATTCCACTTCCTAAGTTTGACATGCATCTTAGCATCGTAGCGTTGTTTATACTTCTGCTGATAATTTCTCAACGCCCCTCTCCTTCTTACCTCTCTTTCAATACTGTCATCACGACTCTTCCCAGGAAGCCAGGTAGGGTTGAGTTTAGAACAAGCTAACCTACCTCTCAAAGCTTCGAAAGGTGATCTTTGCATGACAGCATTGGGAGTCGTGCGGTGTGCCCACCACGTCTCCCTCAAGACACTGCTAAAAGAAACTTTGGATTCCAAAGCCCTTTGTGCACAACTCTTCACTACTCTATTCATCCTTTCCGTGAGACCATTAGCTTGTGGAGAGTAGAGAGCTGTCTTCTGATGGATGATGCCAAGGTCTTTCAAGAAATCATCCATCTCCCTGGAGGTGAACTGCACCCCATTGTCAGTGAGTAGGATTTTTGGAACACCCTCTGATCCAAATACCTCCTTCAAAAACTCAATCACTGTTCTAGAATTGACAACACTCATGCATTTAGAAACAACCCATTTAGAAGTAAAATCAACTAGCAATACAACAAACCTTTCATGCGCAGGCATAAGTTCAAACGGACCCGCAATGTCCAGGCCCAATTTAGTCCACACAGCAACAGGCACTTCAATCGGTGACAAAGGAGATTGATTAGTGGTGCGTGATTTGTCATTGACAGCACACAAATGACAATCCTTGACAACAGCCTCCACCATGCTATCCATACCAGGCCACCAGTACCTTTCCCTAATACGAGCTTTAGTGAGATTCCTGCCCAAATGCCCTTCATGAGCTATGTTAATGATTCTCTCTCTCAAATCACCTGGAGGTACCACTCTGTCACCCCTCATCAAGTTGTCCTGAATGAAAGTTAAATCATCCCTTACTGACCAAAAAGGCTTCAAAACACCCTCAAGAGCATCATAATTAGGCCAACCATCTCTGATCACACCCTTAAGTAGTTGAAAACCAGCGTCATTAGTCACGCTCTGTGACCATTCCTCCTTGGAGATACTAGACTCCAAAACCCAATTCACACAAACACCTTCAGAGACACAATCCCTTACAATAGGAAGACGAGAAAGACAATCAGCAGGTTTATTATTTGATACAGGAATGTACTGTACTTTAAAGTTGAATTCTTGCAATCCCTCACTCCATCTTTTCAACCTAGGCGTCATATGATCACTTTGATGACATGAAAAGATTTGTACCAAAGGACGATGATCAGACTTTACGAGAAAAGGAATTCCCCACAAATAGAATTTAAAGTGGAGAACAGACCAAAACACTGCTAACGCTTCTCTCTCAATACAAGAGTAATTAACTTCAGCTTCTCTCAAGGCCCTTGAAGCGAAAGCAACGACAACCTCTTCACCATTCACTACTTGTGAAAGTACAGCACCCAAACCTTTAAGACTGGCGTCAGTCGTGAGGATGGTTTTGAGTTTCGAGTCAAAATGACCCAAAGTAGGCATTTTACCAATCTCTTTTTTTACCAATTCAAATGCCCTCTCACACTCAGCAGACCAAGAAAAATGTACACCCTTCTTTAAAAGAGACCTAATAGGTTCAACAAGAGTGGCAAAACCTTTGACAAACTTCGAATAAAATTCTGCCATCCCTAAAAACGACTTGACTTGATCTTTGTCCACAGGAGTCGGTGCTCCAACTATGCTCTCAGCTAACTCCAGTTTAGGCTGAATCCCAGTTCCAGAAATGACATGTCCCAAATATGTAACTGACTTTAAACCAATGCGACATTTTTCTTTTTTTACAGTAAGCCCACTTTCTCCCAACTTGCTCAAGACAGACCTTAGCACCCTGTCATGTTCACCCTCATTTACACCATACAACAAGATATCGTCCTGAAAGAACATGACATTTGAAAGACAACCCAAGACCATCTTCATTACTCTCTGAAAACACGCAGCAGCAGAAGCTAAGCCGAAAGGCATTCGTAAAAATCGGTAAGCTCCTAATGGCATGACAAAGGATGTAAGATGCCTGCTATCCTTATGTAATACAACTTGATGGTAAGCTGAAGAGAGATCAAGTACACTAAAACTTTTCGCACCCTTCAAGGTACTAATGCTCTCAGCTATATTGGGTAATGGTTGCCTATCCACCCAGATCCACTCATTCAATCCGCGTAAATCCACACACATCTTAATTGACTTTCCTCCATCCTTGGGTGCTAAAACCACTGGACTCAACCATTCTGAAGATTCTATTTCTTCAATCACACCTAAATTCAACAATTTCTCAATCTCACACTTAAGTGGCTCAAGCATCATGTTAGGTACTTTCCTCACCTTGTGCACACATGGCTTGGCCGATTTCTTGAGAATGATTCTATGCTCAAAACCTTTTAAACATCCTAAGGTATTTGTAAAGACTCTTGGATAATCAGCAAAATACATTTCAGAACTAGATACATAATCTATCTGAGGAGGAGTGGCAACATGTAAGTGTGCAGCAAGAAATTCTTCCTTCAGCATAACTTGATTCTTTGGATCTTTTGCTCCTGGATCAAGGATAATCCCCAAATCATGTTGATGTCGCCATCCCAGAAGATTATCACCTCTGACAGCAACATACACTTTACCAGAGATACATCTTCCTCTGAAGGAAATGTTGGCTACGGTATAACCCAATACCTCTATCCTTGACTTGTTGTAACTTAAAGGAGAGATATCAGAAGGTAAAAGCTTAACATTCCCTAACCCCACCTCCTCATCCCAAATTTTGTTCCCGATTAAGGTAAAAGGAGAACCTGAGTCAGCCATAAGTTTGAACACGAATTTGTCAATGGCAATATCACAAAATGGCATAAATATGTGTTCAACATCAACCATACCTTCACTAACACTAGAAACCACAACTGTACGTATAATATCAGAATTTGGTTCGTTGCTCTCTTTCTTTTTACCAGACCTGCACACGCGTGCATAGTGTCCCTTGATACCACAATTATTACAAATACTGTCTTTAGCAAAACATTGAGGAAAGCTGGAAGTATGGAAGGAACTTCCACATCTAAAACAACGCATTTTTTGGTTAGTGAGGGAACGTTGTTGACGAGAATCCTGTTCTTTAGAGTTATTGGATTCCCTAGAAGAAGAAGAGCGTGTTTCAGAAAAACTTTTCTGCAAAGATGGATTCTTTTGAAAAGATTTACTCTTAGGTCCAGCACTAACTTTGGCAACATCCTGACATTCAGAGAATTCATCTTCTTCTAACATGTGTATAGAGTCAGGAGCTTTCTTCTTATGATCACTAACAGTTTGACTCTCATCCTCTTTATTTTTTCTTATTTCTTTGACCCATGTAGAAGTGTTTTCCATACCCTCTACAATATCCAGCGCATCTTTTAGTGTGGGATTTCTCGACAATAGTTTTTCTTGTACTCTAGAACTGTTCGTGCATCGAACAAGTTGATCTCTGACAAGAGATTCTGAGAGATCACCAAAATCACAAGTGCGTGAAAGAGTTTTCAGAGCAGCAACATAGGTTCCCACACGTTCACGAGCGCCTTGAATTCGAGTAAAGAATCTATGTCGCTCTAAAACAACGTTAATCCTTGGGCCAAAGTACTGTTCCAACATAGTCATAGACATTTCAAAAACATCAGCAGGTTCGCCATCTGCTCCACCCATGGGTATGGTATCCATACTATCATATGTGTGCCTGCCCTCAACACCCAAATTGTGCAACAAAATAGCTTGTTTTCTGAAAGCCGAAAATTTCTCTCCCCCAATAGCAACTAAATACGAGTCAAACAAGTTCCTCCATCTCTTCCAAGGGAGAATGGGTTCACCCTCCTCTGAAAGGAATGGGGGTGGCTGTGACATACTAGAAGTAGTAGCCATTTTTAAAATAGACCAAGATACGGATAAACAGTGCCAAAATAAAGTAACTTAGATAAGGAAATGATAATAAACTACAATGAATGTGTGGAATTAAGTGTAACAAAGTACAGCATGTAGTGCTAAAGTAGAGAACAATCAGCATGTAACTTAATGCTTTACAGAATATGTTGTTAGACACATCAACAATGAAAATAGGCAAAAACAAAGTTTACTGGGGAGTATCAGGTTGCCGTGTGCATCAGCGCAGTAATTTGATAATTGATAGTCAGAAAGCGCTGCCGAGCGCATCGGCGTAGGTAATTTGTTAATTAATAGTCAGAATGCGCTGCCGTGCGCATCGGCGTAGTCAAGTCCGTAGTAAAGGTAAACAAAATGCACTGCCGTGCGCATCGGCGTTGTTGCTAAGGCAATGCAAAATGGCCGCCGCGTGATGACATCACGCGTAGGACGTCAATCGTCAGTCGTTAAGGGGCAGGAAGTGAAGATCCAAACTGCCGGAGAGTGAAGGCGATGCACGCTCACTTCAAAGTGGCGGAGCAAAGGACATTCTCACGAGGCACACTCTCACGAGGCATACGCTCTGTTGTGCTGGCACACGCTCACCTGATGATGTTGGAGCGGGGAAAGAACGAGGTACTCGCGCAATGGTGAGCGCAAAGTACATGTGATGACACACGCTGGCACACGCGATGACGATTCAAATGGCAACAGGTAACGGTAAGCCTTAAGAAATAGGCATTATCAATGACAGTACCTGTTTTGAAAGAAATCCTGTGCGTTTTCAGTTAAAGTCGGCTAGAAGGCACTGCAAAGCCTGCCAAAGCAATATGATTTTCAGGGTAGTCCAATAAAAACGAAAAGGAAAGGTTCACTGGTTCAAAGTGTAGAGTCCCAGAATATAAATCCAAACCAATCCAAGAGGAAAATGTGTGGTAGGCAATCCTTATGGTAGGTAATCCTTATGGTAGACCATCCAGACCACAACAAGCAAGTCCAAAATGAGTATGTTGAATCCAATGTAATCCAAAACATAGGAAAACAAAATTTGGAAAAAATCCAAGTTAAACACGAAATTCCAAGAGTAGGGGAGTTGATGGTTGTAGGTGCTTGTCCCCAATCAAGCCTTGACCCTCGTCGCCAGTGATAAAAGCTCAAAAGCAGGATAAGTTGTAGAAGGAGCTTTATTAGTACAACCATCAACAGCAGATTACAGCAACTGACACTTGAGGAGAAAACATAACATTCTCATAATGATGTCAAGAAGGCAAGGCTGGTGGAGTTCCATTAAAGGGACAGTAACAATAACCACAACAGTTGAGTCTTATGGGTTGCCAGACGCTCTACGAGTACCCGTTACCATAGGTCCTATAGTATCGATTTACTATCCCGAGAGAGACAGAGAGGAAGAACAGATACGGCTAGACAGAGAAAGAGTTGAAATGGAAAGGAGAAATAACATGACAAATGCCTGGAGGCAATTGCCAGGACCAGTGACGTGGAGCACCCCATTTGATTCAGCAGTGGGTCCCGCAGGAGAACAGGGGGGTCAGAGAGGACCGATGGACCTGAGGGGACCACGGCCGAAATCCTTTAAGGAGCTGAGTGCTGACTTGAGAGAATGGGATGGGTCCACAGAAGCACCAGCCCACAGGTCAAGAACAGGGGCTGAATGGGGAAGTCGAGGCAACGGGACATTGTCTCACTGCGGGGCTAGCGCAAGCAGCCAGGAGTGGGATGGTAACAGCCCGGAGAGTAGAGGAGTTATACGTCATATTGATGGTGGAAATGGGCAGGAGAGAAGGGAGAGAAGTACAGAATGTGGGGAGACGTCCCGTCTCATTACAAGTGAGGGAGACCGAAGGACACAAGAATACAAGGATAGGTTTAGATGTACTCACCATGCACCTAATGATAATGTACAGCACTGGAGTCGTGGGAGCATGGGGAACAGTGAGGGATCTTGCCATGGGTCGGGAGATCAGAGACCACCGGCAAATGATGAAGAAAGGGGGAATAACGGAATGTCTTACCATGCATCTAGGGAAACCATGCAGGATGGGACTTTTGGGATTATGAGAAATGGGAAAGTGTTTCACCATACACCCAGGGAGGATGGAACTGCATGGGACCTGGAGAGATGGGAACATGGGAGGACTCCCCATAACTCGCCTGAGCCTAGACGTAGGACTCGGAGCTGGGATGGGAGAGATGTGAATGGACCCCCTAGAGCTAGCATACTGAAAGCTGCAGTAAAGGCCAAAAGACTTGACGTCACTAGTTTAAAAAATGATCTGGACGAGATAATAGATGGGACGTTAGCCTTAGAAAGGATTGACCTATACGAACAAGATGAGTTACTGTTTATAGCAAAGGATATTACCCGAAAGGCAAGAGCAATTCATGAGAAACTGTCTGAACTGGCAGAGAAGTATATGGTGGATTTGTCCAGAACAAAGACATTACAGAGTAACCATAGGTTGCAGTATTCAGACCAAGACTTAGACGAGAAGAGAACTACAGGATTAAAGACTCACATAAGGGAGCTGATAACAGGAATAAGAGCGTGGAGAGATCTGGACAAATGGGAAGAGAGGTGGTCCAAAAGGGGTACTGTCAGACGGAGCACGAGTGTGATGTCTCCGGAAGGAAGGGTAATGCAGATGGAGGCATTTCCTTTGAGAGAAATATCGAATGGGAACTATGTACATGTGCCCTGGAGTAGAGGAGATTTGGCTGCATTTACCAATTCATTTCCGAAGTTAAGGGACAATCCAGTTGAGTGGTACAAGCAGGTAGAAAGGTTTGTGAAAATCTCAAAGGTATTATGGATTGATTTGAACACCTTGTTTGACATTGTGGTGCCAGGAGATTTGTGGACAGCATGCAAGACTAGTGTCGAGTGGCCAACGGTAGAACCAGAAAGGAATGCTGCTACAAATGGACCGTCTGAAACTGTAATGTTGAAATATGAAAGAGTAATAACTTGGCTGAAGGAAAAGGTCCCACCACAAGACATAGATTGGGTAAAAATAGACCGAACAAGACAGGAACCCAAGGAGACAGTTCATGAGTTCTATGAGAGATTGCTGAAAACATTCAAACAATACAGTGGACTCGATGTAATGGACCCCAAGGACATAGGGCAGTTTGTGTCAAAGTTTGTTTTGGGGTTGAGACCTGATATTTGTTTGATGATTCAGCAACATTTAATTTGTTGGCAAAACAGACCATTAGATGAGATTTTGAGGTATGCAAGGTACTGCAGTGACGAAATAGATTCCAAAGCAAAGAAGCTAAAAGAGAAGCTTATGGTGGTGCAGATGCAGTCAGCTGGAAAGAGCGGACAGCAGCAGCAGGGGAAGGGGACAATGGGACGGAAATCGAGCAATCAGAATAAGGACAGTGAGGAAAACTCGAGACCTAGATTTGACATTGCTACGTTGAAGAAAATGACAAAGTGCCACCAGTGTCATCAGGTGGGACATTGGAGACGCGAGTGTCCCTATAACCCTGAAAACGGAGAATTAGAGGTAGAGGAGGAGGTTCCAGAGGTTCCAGTGCAAGGGGTGCCAGTGCCGAGAATCAAGGTGGCCAAAGGGGGGACTTCGGCTCCACGAGCTCAGTTTCCGCAGCCACCAAAGATTTCGACAGGGGGAAAGGTCTTTAGACAAATGCCTCTTTTCATAGATGAAGAAAAATGTTACAACATTGATCCCTTGACGGGACAACGTGTAAGCAAAGAAGAGGACTGTACCCTCGGGGCAGTTCTGGAAGTGGATCAAAGAGGACCATTTGTAGAGGCAGAAGTGGCAGGGTGTCCCCCAACATTCTTGGTGGATACCGGAGCTACTCGATCAACTTTGAGTTCAGCAGTGGTTCCGGATCTACCAATGTCGGGGGAAACAATTCAGGTGGTAGGAGTCGCAAACAAGAGAATGACTAGCCCTTTGACGGAACCAGTGTCAGTGAAAATCGGAAACTACATGAATGAACATCAGTTTGTGGTGTGCGATTCTAGTCCTGTGTGTCTGTTAGGAAGGGACTTATTGTGCAAGCTGAACTGTACCATATACTGCACACCTCAGGGAGTAGAGGTAGAGACGACAGATGATGACGCTACATTCAAAATTGTGAATTCAAGAACATGCATAGAACTGTATCCTACTCTGACTGTGGAGGACCTTCCTTGGGACTTACGCGAGGCAGAATCATCAGAAGTATGGGATTTTACAGGAGAAGAGATAGGATTGGTCAAAGGGGTAGAGCCAGTGAAGATCATAGTGAAACCAAATGTCGATTATCCAAGAACGCCACAATACAAACTGTCCCAAGAGACGATTGCAGGAATAAAACCTGTGATTGATTCTATGATTCAACAGGGAATACTGAAGGAAATCGTGGGAAGTCCATGCAACTCCCCGATTATGGGTTTGCAGAAACCTAGTGGGAAATTTAGAATAGTACAGGACCTTCGAAAAATTAATAACATGGTTGTTTCATGTTGTCCAGTGGTACCGAATCCATCAGTAATACTGTTTCAGATACCATTCCAAGCTGAGTGGTTCACAGTGATAGATCTTTGTCAGGCTTTCTTTTCAATCCCATTAGATGAAGAAAGCCAGTTCCTTTTTGCGTTTAAAATGGAGAGTCGCGTCTTAACATGGTGTAGAATCCCACAAGGGTTCACAGATAGCCCTTCAATCTTCAACCAGCTGTTGAAAAAGAACCTTGAAAGTCTGGTACTGCCCCAGAATTCAGTTCTGGTCCAGTACATAGACGACCTACTTGTTGCGTCAGGAACAGAAGAGGCTTGCAAGGAAGACACCATCGCCTTGCTGAACCATTTAGCTGAAAATGGACACAAGGTGTCCCCGAGCAAATTGCAGTACTGTCTGACAGAAGTACAGTACTTGGGTCACCGGATAGAAAAAGGAAAGCGCAAGGTGTCACCAGATAGAATAGAGGCAATCATGAAGATGAACTCGCCTACTACACAGAGAGAAGTCAGGATGTTTCTAGGAATGGTTGGTTATTGCCGACAGTGGATAGCTAACTTCTCACTGAAAGCAAAACCCTTACAGAAACTGACGCACAAGGAGGTGAGTGATCCGGTACCATGGGACAATGAGTGCCTGATGGCGTTCCTACAGCTGAGAGATGACTTGTGTCGTGCTCCGGCTCTGGGGATGCCGGATTATGAGAAGCCATTTTCCCTCTATTGCTGCGAAAGGGAGGGCTGTGCTTTGTCAGTTTTAGTGCAAGTCCATGGAAATGCCCGTAGACCAGTTGCATACTTTTCGGCTACCTTAGACCCAGTAGCCGCAGCGTTGCCCGGATGTCTCAAATCCGTTGCTGCAACAGGTGTCAGCATTGAGCGTTGTGAAAGCATTGTGATGGGACACCAGTTAGTGGTGTATGTACCTCATTCTGTGGAACTGTTAATGACCAGGACCAAGACCCAGCACTTGACTAACAGTAGGCTCACGCGCTATGAGCAAGTTATTCTTGCTGCAGAGAACGTGACCCTTAAGAGGTGTTCTGTCTTGAATCCTGCTACACTGATGCCACTTCCTAATGACATAGAAAGCGAAGACTGTGAAGATCACGATTGCCGTGATGTGACTGAACTATGTACGAAGCCAAGACCAGATATTGTGGATGAACCATTGATCGACCCCGATGAAATTTTCTTTGTTGATGGTTCATGTTTAAGAGACGATACTGGTCGGTTGAGAGCAGCTTATGCTGTTTGCACCATTACTGGAGTTGTGGAAGCCGCTTGCCTGGAAGGAGTACACTCCGCTCAGGTAGCAGAAATCATTGCATTGACACGTGCCTGTGCAGCAGGTAATAAAATTAGAGTCACCATATACACTGATAGCCAATATGGTTTCGGTGTAGTTCATGATTTCGGGCAATTGTGGTCTCAGAGGGGTTACATGACCTCCTCTGGTTCGCCAATCAGAAACGGAGAATTTGTACGATTGCTGTTAGAAGCATTACAGGGTCCAGCCGCAATTGCGGTTGTGAAATGTGTAGCTCATATGAAAAATACAGATTTTGTGTCACAAGGAAATAGATATGCAGACGAAGTTGCCCGCTATTGTGCTGAGCATGGTTATTCTTTCACGGAGGTGGAAGTAGGTGGGGCTCAGGAAAGGACAGAACTAAGCATGATGTTAGAAACTGTTGATACTTGGGAAGATTTGAAACAAATGCAAGACAATGCACCCGAATCTGAGAAGCAGGCATGGGAAACAGCAGGGTGTGTGAGAAGCGAAATGGACTTTTGGGTTTCAGCAGATGGAAGGGCAGTGTTACCAGAGGAGTTAGCGAGTCCAATGGCACGACAGATACATGATCCAGTGCATTTGGGAAGAGATGCCATGTTGAGGGTGTTCAGGCAGACTTGGTATTGCCCAAAATTTAGGATTGCAGCAGAAGCAGTGTGTAAGCGATGCGTTACTTGCCAGCAGTTGAATATAGGGAAAAGAACACCAGTTACACTGATTCACATTGGGAGGTCTGGGGGGCCCTTCAACATAATGCAATTGGATTTTATTGAAATGCCAAAAGTCAACCGCCTTAGGTATGTTCTGGTGGTAGTATGCATATTTTCCAGATGGGTTGAAGCATACCCTACACGCAGGTGCGATACACTCACAGTAGCAAAGTTGTTGCTTAGAGAGTTGATACCGCGCTTCGGGGTGCCTGCCTCTCTGGAATCGGACAGAGGAACACATTTTAACAGCGAAGTTGTGAAGATGCTTTGCTCTGCATTGAACATTGATCAGAAATTGCATTGTAGCTATCAACCAGAGGCTTCAGGTATCGTGGAGCAGATAAATGGGACGCTGAAATGTCGAATTGCTAAAGTTTGTTCATCAACTTCCTTAAGTTGGCCTGATGCTCTTCCTTTGGTCCTTATGAGCATGCGTAGCACACCCGACAGGAGGACAGGTCTCTCTCCACACGAGGTGCTGATGGGGAGGGCAATGAGACTTCCAACTGTCCCAACAACTGCATTATTGAACATTACAGATGACCTGATCCTGGATTATTGCAAGGGGTTGTCTGACGCCATTCATTCTGTGTCTCTTCAGGTACAGGCCGCAGAAGTTCCATCTTCAAGAAATCAATGCCACGACCTGTGTCCAGGTGACTGGATAGTGGTGAAGAAGCACGTCCGGATGAATTGCTTAGACGTGCGCTGGAAAGGACCCTACCAGATCATCTTAACGACGAACACTGCCGTGAAGTGCGGAGGACTGCCAAATTGGATCCATGCTTCCCATACTCGAAGAGTTCCAGCACCCCTGGAAGAAACAGCTCCTCTCACAGACGAAAATCCAGTTGTGGAGGAAGAATCACAAGAGGGGATCAGTCAAGCTGTGGGGGTGTCTGAAGAAGTTGGGAGTGTCACAGATCCAGAAGAAGAAGAAAGACAGAACGGCAGTGAAACTGAAGTTGCCACTGAAGGAGAAAGCTGCTGTGAAAACAACTCAGAGACAGAACAAGTTCAGAGTGATCAAGAACTGAGTGAACGGACAAGAAATAGGAGAACAAGGCGTGGAGCAGCTACCTGGCCTGAAAGAAAAAGGAGGCCAAGCTTGAAGCCAGCTCGAGAGGAAACTCTTGCTCCTATATCCGAACATTCAGATCCAGAAGAAAGTGCACAAGGACAAGAACAGGAAGGTCCGAGAAGATCAAGGAGGGTGCGGGTGCCTTGCAGAAGATACGCTACTCCTGAGTGGACCTACCTCGCTACAGATGTCCGAGGGACGCAGAACTGGGAGGCTGAGGAAAGTGACTCTGACCAGAACTGACCCCTTCATAACAGTGGAAGTAGAGTTGCTGATACCAGGAGTGGAGGTCGAAGGGCTGCTGACACTCAACATCGTCTATCCTCCTCTTCTGAGCGGAATAAGAAAATTTATCCTAGAGACAGTTGAATTTCCGTGTTGCTGTTCCAGGTGTCCAATACTTGAGGGAATCCTTCTTCGTTTGGAAATATTCGAGCGAGTAGTGGAAGTTCTTGGAACACGCATAATTTCGGATTACTAAAGACTTTGCAAAGAACTTTGTAAATACAGATTGAGAGATAACCTAGCGTCAAGAAGAAGAAGAAGAAATTAGGGATTTCCAGAACTCAGAGACTGTTCAGGCGTAGGGGATTTTCAGCTTCCAAGTGTGGTTCGAAAGATTGAAGAAGCAAAGAAAAGAGACTTTGTACTGTGAAAGAAAATAGAGCTACACTGTCTTGAGACCATGGAGGCTGGCAACCCGAACCGCAGGGCAAAATGCATAGTAGGCACACTTTTAGTGGTAGTGATTTCTCTTATAGTTTTAGTGGTTACTGTATCATATGTAGTGGGACATGAAAATGATGTGAAAGCAGAAAAAGATGCAAAAAGTGCATCAACACAGAAGCCTCCTACGGTTGGCAAACCGGGGGAAAACACAGCGAAGGAGAAAGCTTTGTTAGATGCTGAAATAAAAAGATTACATGCAGATGAATCACAGGGGAATTTTAAAACAAATGCTTATGCCAAATTGCTTTATGAATATATTGATGTCATGGAGGCGAAGAACTGCTATGTCTCCATACAGTTACCAGCCTCTGTAGATGAAGGCATCAGGTATCATCATCTTCCATTGACCTATGGAATCTCATGTAGTTTGTTGCTGAGCATATTTTATGAACGTGATGGGTTTGAGTATTACTTCTCCAACTTTGACTCGATATTGCCAGAGGTGCCAAATTATAAACACCTCAATAAATGGGATTATTACAAGAGTGAAGACAGGTTACAGAAATCTTTCCTTCCATGGAGAACATTAGATACTTCACATGCCCGAAGAAATAATTTGACTTGTAAAGTATCCGAAATTGAGAAAAAGTTTATAGGGCAGGTGGATGATCGATATAGAAGACAAAAGATCCTAAAAGCTTCAGGACAATGGAAAACAGATTGGACCCAGGAAGAAAGGGAACACCAAAGGAAGGGTAGCAATGGTCCAATAGCTTTAGACCGAGAGAAAAGGGGAAAGCTGTGTATACACAGAAGTCAAACATATTATGAGAATGTGTTTGTGGGAGAAGTCAGTTGTGAACATGCTTTCCAATTGGAGTATTACTCCAAAGATTTCCTAAGGGAAATGCAGGTGATTCCGAATGTGTATTTTGTCTGTGGAAGAAATGCATACGTGAAACTACCAGATAATTGGTATGGATCATGTTACTTAACAATTGTCTTCTCCAAAATATACCATGCTGAGGACTTAGAAACCAAAAAAAGGGGAAAACAAACTAGAAAAAGAAGGGATGTAAGCGCTGAGGAGGTAGTTGGAGATGTATTTGGTGCTATGTTTCCTATTTTAGGGATAGCACTAAATGATGTTAAGATAAGAAGATTGGCAACAGTTGTAGATAGACTATCCGCCAGTACTGCTGGATCTTTAATGCTGGTGGAGGGAGAGATGCAATCGATAAGGGCAATGGTTCTTCAGAACCGACTTGCTCTAGACGTTCTGTTGGCCAAAGAGGGAGAAGTCTGTAAGGCTTTGAAGGTCCAGGAATGTTGCACTTACATTCCATACAATTCAAAGCCTCTAGAAAAGTACATTCGAAACATTACTGAAATACACAATGAAATAGAGGATTTGACGAAGGTAACAGTATGGGAAAAAGTAGGTCAAGGAATGGGTAAAGTTGGAGGTTGGTTTGCCAACCTGGGAAAGAATATCATTTGGTACATATTGAAACCTATCATCATAATAGTGATTTGTGTAATCGCTTTGTGGGGGTTGGTGAAGCTGTACAAATGGTATAGAGCAAACAGGTTGCAGAGATCCATGCGAGAGCAGGGGAGGAGATTAGCTGCGATGCAGGAGAATCAGTACAGGAGTCTGAGGGCTCTAGAGGAGATGAAACGAGGGAAGGTTGCAACGACTTCAGTTTGATACTCTATACTTTAAAGAGGGTGTTGTGATGATGATGACTACTGGAAGTCATCAAAGGGGGGATTGAGAGAGCACAAATCTGAAAAATGTAGAAGTGCCCCATATTTACAAGCACGTTGTATTAGTTTAGAATAGAATACACAAGAGTGTCAAACCTATAGAGTGAAGATATATATATAAGTGTTTAATTAGAGTAGGGATACATATATCAGTGTGAAAAACTAATGTAGAGATTTGTAGAAATGTTAGAATGATGTTGGAGTCTCACGTTATGGGGCTGTGTGAAAAAGAAATGTGACTCTGCAAACCATGGAAATGTGTAGGCCACATGGCATTTCACAAGAAACGAAAGATGCTGCTACACTTTTAAGTAACCTAGATTCTAATGTCATTTTACTGCAAAGTATTATTAATCATAGAATTGAAATAATGTTTTAAATAGATGTGTTACATTATAGTAATGTGTGTTAGTTAGAATACTGTTTAAACAAAGAAATTAAATGTGCATATGGCAGAGGCCCGTTTCATGTAATTTTAGCAGGCCTGAATAGATAAAGTTGCTTCTTTGATCTGTATGTGCTCGTTAGAGAAAAGTCGTGCTAGACACTAACTGTAAAGCCTGTTCAAATGTTTTACGACCCTAAGATATGGTGGAGGCCGGAATGTGGGGCCCACAGAGAAAAAGTGTCTTTTGCAGGTGCGAGGGGGCTTAATCAGAAAATGATGAATAGACTTTTGTTCAGAGACGCCTGGCACAGGCCTGTAGGAGTCTTCAGGAATTTCTAGGGGGTACCGTCTTGCCGGAGAGAAGCCTGGGAAGCAAGGTCAACTTTAACGAAGGGTCCCGAGGAGTACCAGCATGGAATTTGCCACCAGAATCTACACCACGTGAGAGGCGTCTCCAGGGGCGTTCCTATTGGAAATGTGATTTTGTATTAGGGACAGCACCCCGGGGTGGAGTTAGAGCAGATGATCTGAGGAACCTAAGAGAGCGGATGGGTAGGCAGATAGGGAACTGCAAGACTTCGACTTTGAGACAAAGACTAAGGGAAGTGTGTGATCTTCTTTGGAAGTCACCACGGCTGACACCTTTTTAGGTAAAGATCTTGTTAAGTAGGAATGTCACTTAGTCTAGTATAGGGACAGCCTAACCTGTATTTTCCTTTCTGTAAATGACTCTCAAGTTGCAACTCGTAGCTATTCTCGCAACTTTAATGACTTTTGAGCTGATCTTGGTAATTCTATTCTGTCGACTACGAGCATTTAGAGATTTTATGTTTATCTTGACACCTGTTTATCTTTTGAACCTCATTCTGAGGTGCTTGTATCTCCAGATAGCTTTGGTTTTATAATAAACTTTTAAACCTTTTCCAGTGGTAAGTGGTTCTTTAGAGTTGTGTAAGTTCTTTCTTGATTAACCTAGTAGTGGATTGCCTTTTACTCAATGACAGGTACCAACGATTTAGTCGACCTGAATTGGGATCTGGATTAACAGCAATAGGCCAGAAATCCCGCGTTAGCAAGAGCATAATGAACTAAGAGTATTCAATTTGCCACTAGAGGATCATAACTTCCTATCTCTTGTAACTAGTCTTTTGCTATTCTTAATGTTTTAAAATAAAAAGTAACCACTGTAAACTGGCGGCATTTCTTGAAGACAAGGGAAGGTGCATTTTCTTTGATGAAGTATTTCTACTCCACTGTGTGTAAGATGCAGCATACCAACTAACTGAACATGATGGTCCTGACAATTCCTGGTAGATTCATTGTCTCTGAACGTACATACAGTTTAGGATTATGACATGCTGCTTTTTGCAGTAAATGTTTTCACAGCACATCTCTGATCCATTTCTATAGACTCTACTCTGCCCAGAAGAACTGATCCTGGTGTGAAAGAATACAAGGATCAGGCGCTCCTAGATGAGGTGTAAAATAGAAAGTACCTTGAGAATAAATGAACAGTGGGCACATAGTATCATTTTGTCACTGTTGAAAACAGGCTTGTTTAATACAGCAAAATGATCTTTGCAAAGATTGACTCTACCTGGTGCCATGATACTTACAGCACAATTATATAATGTGAAGCATCAAGACACATGCATTCATGGGTTTGAGTGGTGTATTCAACAACAAGACAAAGACGGCACTCAGATTGAATGGAGAAAGTGGTTCATCACAAGAGTAAGACATACAAAAGCAGCCTATTTACCAATATTTTGAATAAAAAAATACACTACTATCTCTTTTATGAAAGGTTCAATTTAAAATAAATATTCTGTGCAAGATTTCACCCTCAAATGTATCTGAAAGACCTGGTTGAAGGAGCAAGGTCTTACTTCCTGCATACTGATAGACTATCATCAACATTTAGAGGTTGACAATGCCACAAAAAAGCCCCTATCAATATCCTTGTGGCTCCACTGTCTCCTCTGGAGTGGAAGAAATGCCGGCTTCTGACAGCAAAGTCTGTGTTGCCTTCACCATTAGAGACCCTTGACTCAGCAGGCCATCTATCATAGGACCATCAGGGGGAACATCTATTACAACGCAGGCATAACATCGTAGTGCCTTTACAATGCAGTCAGTACCACGACTGTGACGCTACCACAAGTTCCATTACAATGCAAGTCGTTACAATGACTTGCTTTATGGAATGCGGTGTTGGATTTTAGTCCAACACCTTCCCCACTGATATACCGACTGGAGTTGGAATAGTAATTTCAACTATTTCAAAGTCCAGCGTGTCCCTAAGGCATGTCGTTGTAATGACTTGCGTTGTAATGGAACTCGTGGTAATGACACAGTCGTGGTATTGACTGTGTTAGTAAGCCACGTGCTGTTTTGGCATGAGTGGTAACAGATGCTATTCCCGTCAGGTCATGCTGCCGGTCATCCTATTTACCCCTTGACGACAGTCATTGATTTTCACTGCACGCTTCCCCATGTGCAAGTCGAAAAGACATGCCTATCAAAATGTGACAGGTAGCTTTCATACTATGGGGGTGCTCTGAAAAGCAGAAGGATTAACTTTTTAAGCCCAGGTCTCTCTCTAGGGCTTATGTATCATGCCTCAAACCACAGAGTCCTAATCACAAAGGCTCTCAAAAAAGTTAATAACTCGGGAAAATATGCAATGCAAAGTAAGGGTGTTTTCTTTCAGAGCCAATAACAACAAATAAATCAACAATAAGAATAATGCCACAAGTTGGATCCCATACTTTTTCACAATGCGAGAGCCATTATAACAGGAGGAGGCACAACACATGCATCATAAGGGTGAAATACATTCCAAAATATAATAGGAAAATGCTAATTAAGCACTTAATTCACAGCACAAATAACACCTAATAGCACTTGGAACTTGACGACCGTTCACAATCCAAGAGCACACATTGAAACCTATTGGTATATGTCAAACCAAGACCCACCAAAACCAGCACCCCAACATAGTCAAATCTATGTTAAAAACTCTATGAGTCAATATATATGGATGTCACTAACACACATTGAAAATACTGGACACACATCTTTACCTAGCAAAACAAAAGCAAAACCTGCTAGGAGAGTTTCTGCAAATAACTTCCACAGAACTAGACCATAACTAGTGCATTTGCATCAACGTGTTCCCTTTTTCAAGGAAATAGCACAATAAATAAGACTGTGTCAAAGCTCCCAAGATGAAACCTTTTCCAGCCCCATGCATGGAAAAAACCTGTACTTGAGAAAGAACTATCTGATTGATAAGAACAATGGAAGACAAAGGTGACCCCAGTTCCACCTGGAATATCAGGCCTTGCAAAGCTTTACTGGCATCTTTGCACCCATGCGAGTCTGTAAAGACTAAAATTAAAAATCATCATTTTTAACAGTTTATTTTTTCCTTTAATCTGACTCAATGGCATTAGAACAACATATCTAGACTACATTACATGTTTGTTTTCTTTTTTTGGATGAAGGGATATTAAGCGATGTGCCCAGATTCACAGGATGTTGAGCTAATGTTGTGATTAGGACATGGTTTCTCATGTAGAAAGACCCTCATCTCTATCCACAAGGCCACATCTCCTTTCATGGAAGAAATCTACTGGCTGATGTGAACTCGGCATTTACTCTGCAGTTGCCAGACACACCGAGCACACTTCTGTCATGACCTGACGAAGGATGATCACAAAATATTTTATAACAGTTGCAAATATTTAGTCTAAAAACAAGGTGCTTGGTTCTGCCTTGATCCGGAAGTCTGGTGCGCATGTTGCTTCATCCTCCTGGTATACCAAGCCTCAATTATTAGGTCTATGGTCTTGTCTCACCTAACTACAGCGCTGATGTAAGATGAGGGTTCCCAAAGATCTTGGTGAGAAAACTTCAGAAGCTACACGGTGTTTCGCATTGTGGCTGTCCTTCACAAACCACATGTGTGGTCCATGCCGTTATCTGCACTGGTATAAAACTAGCCAGTTTGACACTCTGACCTCATTATCCCACATATTCACACAAGAACAATAACATCTTTCTTACTTAATTAAACTGTCACATTTAAAGAAAAGGGCATTTTGGAGGCATGCATAGTTATCCCTCGATTGTGGAATGCCCTCCCAATCGAACTGGGTCAGATTTCAGGTCATTTCAATGATGAAAACATCTTTCAGGTTAGTGGATCTCTCAGGGCTGGCCATTAGCATGGTCGAGGTGGGCCCACATCTGGGGTACCAACATTCAGAAGGGCGCAGGCTGAGCTTGCAGCAGTCTCCATACAGCCTGGCTTTAAAGAAAAGTGTAGTAAAAACTGTCCTGAAATCCGTTCTTCTCCTTTCTCTTGTTCCCCCCTCACCTTGCCCACCCCCTCCTATTTAGTGCAGGGGGCACCAGATGTTGTTTCACCCAAGCCGCAATCTGAGCAAAGGCCAACTCTGCGTCCACTCTTCTGTTTATGCCTCTTGTGGTCCTGTCTTCTGTATGTCATGTCCGAGCACTATGTCACTGTTTTTAATGTACGTTGAGACACAACTAATAAATAAGTAAGCAAACAAAATAATAATACAAAAAATAGTTATTTTTCTTTTCAGAAATGGTCACACTACTCTTTGGACTGCTTGTCTTTCACCATCTTTGCTTTAAGTCTCCCTACTGGTCTGCATCTTTTGTCCTTTCCCCCCTCCCCTTCCTACTGGTCACAAAGTTGAGAGCCCCTGTCTCATGCATGGTCCAAATACACCACCCAACTATTCCAACTGCAGAAGCCATGAACTCATGCAGAGCACCTGCTCCAATGCCTATAAATGCTCACATAAATAAGGCACTGTCGCCAAAGATTCTGAATGCACTAATGCCACGTCATGCTCAGGAAACATACTGAGAAGCACCAATACCTCCAAGAGCAGCAAAGGTCCAACACCAACCGTGCCAATAGCCGCAGGCTGCCACAGACACCGCACACACTGAAAGCTATAGCTGTAACATCAGTTCACCTAAATATAACCATTATGTGGCTGCATCTACAAAGGCCACAAGGACCGTCGTACTGTCCGTTGAGATGACCACGTTAGGTATTACATGGATGCTGGTCAATGAAACTGCATCTCAGGCCCCTCATACTGCATAATAGAATGAAAAGATGTCTTAATATTCAAGCTCAGATGGGAATAAATGACCAGGCCCGGGAAGGACAACAAGGTAGGCATAAGATTTGGTGGGCAAAAAAAAACAATTGCCATTTAAGGCAGGCGAGGGCGCAGAATCAAATAGCCAATGGTTTGGAGTGGTGGGATGTAATATCTATATTGGTGAAGAGGCACAAACAGGCGTGGCCATACTCAGCATCGAAGAAACATAACTGTTTATGTAATGGCTTATTCAGATTTACAACAACCACAACAGGGTGGTAGACGAAGTGCTGAAACTTTTCAACCACTCACTCCCAGTCAAAAGATCTGGGTTTCATCCATTGTACTATTGTTCACTTCGCCACCCCAGTTTGGACCCAGCCGTATGCAAATCAGTCTTGGCCCTGTTCCTCATGGGACCAGTCCAGCACAAACTGCCAAATGCCCAAGAATCATAATGATAAACAAAGTTACTTTTTAATTTGGAACTCAGAAATGGTGGCATCTGCTAGTAGATTTTCCTGCAGGATTTTTATAGAATTTACAGAGTGCATAGCTAGGTCAATTTGACAGCTGCCTGATCAGAGTTGGTAAATTATGTTTTATGGAAACTTGCTAAGTGTGGTGGCTGGGGCATTATGGAAAATTGCAAAGTTTGCTAAGACTACAGTGTAAATTGGTCTTGTATCCTACTAATATTTCACAGTTACTGAACTACAGTGCTATAAAATGCACTTTATGCCATGGTACCAACTAAACATCCTTGGGTAGAACACAACCACCCACATAAAGTGGTCTTTATATCGTACCATATTTTGATCAATAAACTGCTTTCATCTAGATTTACTAGATTACCCACAGAGGAGGACTTTCATCCCTTCCAAGTAAAGTGATTTTCAACCCTACAAAATTTTGACCAATGATGCTGGCATAACAAGCTTCAAAAGTATCATTTACCGCTGAGACTCTCATTAAGAGTGGCCTGCATGCTCGGGCAGGACTACGGGCGCCAACATCCACAGTGGCAGAGAGCCTCGACTCCCACACTTCAGCTTGCCAATTTGGTGCTAAAAGTAGCAGCTATGTCCCACAGCGTGGGGAAAGCAAGCAACTCAGGGTAAGACTATGGGCGCCATCATCCACAGTGGCAGGGAGCCTCCACATCTGCACTTCCGCAAGCTAAGTCTGCGCTGATAGCAGCACCTGCGTCCAGCAGCACGGGAAAAGCCAGCAATCTTAGCTTATCAGATTGGATTCAGGAAATACACTAAGACCAATTCAGGGTCCCTCTACTAATGTATTGCAAACCTCAGCAACGCTTTTGATTTGGTTGATCACTCGATTCTCTGGCTTACTTTGCTCTCATTTGGAGCCCCAGAGAATATAGTCTTCTTTTTGTCCCAGCTATGAGAATCTATCTGCTAAGGTCTGAAATGGCCCCAATGGGAAATGTTTCCCTTCATTTAAAATCAAGTGGGGAAATAGAAAAAGGATTGCGTTTTAGCGCCTTTTTTGTTTTTTCTTGTTAATAATGGGGTTGATGATGTCCTTCAGGCTCTGCGGCCGATGCGCCCATCGTCTCCAGACACTCGGTTCCATGCTGTTGTTTGCCGGTGATGCTGTGCTAATGTCAATGACTCCTGTCAGCCTGCAAGGACTGATTGACACATTTTCAGATTGTATGGAGGCTAGGAAAACATAAACACGATGGCATATGGGGAACAATGCAAAACTGTAGAACCATCCATATTAGGGGCTCCCAAATTGAGAGGGTGAATTCATTTTGTTATTTGGGATTCCAATTCTTTAATAATTGCTCACAGACCCAACATATACAAAATGCTTGCTTGAAAACAATTTGAGTTTTTTAAGGCGTTTTTAGGTTCTCCCACAAACATGGCAGTCGCCCAGTTAAAAAAATGATCACCATATACAAGGCGAGAGCGTTGTCATCTGTCATGTGTGGTGGAGGCATTGGTGGCTACACACACTGCAGCCCCCTTCTGGTGGAGGAGAACATTTTTCTTAGTCCTTTGCTGAGCACTCCAGCCTCCGGACCATCTTTATTTGTTAGAGGACTCACTTTTGCTGAAGCATATTCTACTTTGGTATTCCATCTGGCAAAAGTTGAAAAACATTTTACCATATCAATTATTTTGGATTATTTAGCATTAGACCATGCTTTTAAAATCCCCTGGATCTCTTACATCAATGAAACTTTTTAATCACTATTCGGTTTGGCCGTACCACATGATCCACACAGTATGCTAGTTCTTGATAAGACTGAATTTAAGGCTTCCGAGTCAAGTATTAAATATGAAAATAGAGACTTTGTTGAGTCAAAGAAACTTACAGTCATTCCTTTCATGCCAAATATTTCTCAGGAGGGTTGCCAACAATACCTGTATCTGGTGACTAATACCCAGCACGCTCTGTTCTAAGTAGGTTGCGGTTGGGCTTCGCACATGGTTTGTTGCCTTCCCCACCATAAAGCAAAGGCCCTTGGAAATGACCCCATGCCAATGCGATGGCATCTTGAAGCAAAACACTCAGCACTTTATTTTATTCTGTAGATTTTATGATGGTCTAATGAGATATTACCAGAGACCGATCTTCCCTGCACAGAATATTAGGGAGTATAACGCTGCCTCATGATACTGGTGTGCACTGGAGGCTCCCTCTATATGTCTCCGCATTGTTCTTTGTATATGGGGCGCGATTTGAATTAGTAAAAGTATTTCATTTTAATGTATAGTATGAGGTTGGAGCTGAGGCTTCTTAACTGCACTGTTTTAATTCTGTATACTGTACATCTATTTTAAATATTGCATTATTTATTATATATTGTGTTTTGCACTTTAGTGGCCAATGACAATTGTGCTGAATAAACATTTTGAACTGAATTGAGTGGCCTGGAGAAAGTTGCAATATTCATGGCAAACTTTGAAATCTACAACCAAAGGGCTTGGATTTCATTCGGAACAAATATAATACAGAGCACCTATTAAAAATTGTTGGAAATACAATATAGATATTGTTCCTCATCACACCAAAATGTGCACGTTTATGTTCTGATAATTAGCAAGCATTTTTTTGTTAGATTTCAGCAGTTTTGACCTGCCGAAACTTAATATGGGACACAAACTATATCGCCATCCAGTAATTACATAATTTGTAATTCTGATCCTTACACAAAGAAGGGTTTGCAAATTGATCTGAAACATCTGGGCCACTTGCAATGAAGACCTCCATGTCTAAATATTTTGTAGTGGTAAAGTGTCCAGGCCTCCTTTCCAAGTTGTTTAACCCCCAAAATGTATGTGCCAATATTAATGGTCTGATGTACTGCAAAATGTGCCATTAATTACAAATGTCCCAAACGGCTCTAGGAGAGCAGCTAGCTACCTTCCAGAGTAGTTGATAAATCACTCCATTATTGAGCCGCGTTCCTGGCACAATGTTCTTTAAAATTCAGAACTACCTGTTATTTTTTTATTTTTTCTTGAAAAGAAGAACTCTCATGTTTGGTAAACTGGTCTTTAGGTCCGATCTAAGGGCCCGATTATGATAGCGGACGGACCTGAGTCCGTCCGCCACCATAGAGTAGGAGGGACCGTCCGCAGGGGCAGCAGCGGTCCCTCCGTGTAGATTAGGATGTGACCGCCAGGGTGGCAGTCACATCCTCTATCTTTAACATTGAGGCTGGTGCAGCTTCAAGCTGCACCCGCTGCAATGTTAAAAATGCATGCACGGCATTTGTGTGCACAAAGCAGCAGGCACCGCGCGGTGCCTGCCGCTTTGTTCACGCAAATGCAGGAGGGTACCATAGGTACCCCCCCATGTGCACCCCCATGCCCCCTTCAGCCAGGCGGCCCGCAACGGGCCCCCGAAGTGAAGGTCCGTATGCTTTTCCACGGCGGAAAAGCCGCCGTGGAAAAGCATACTTTCTACTCTATCCTAATACGGCTGGCGGTGTCTGAAAGACACCGCCAGCCATGTTAATGCTTTTCCGCCGCGGTCGGAAGGCGACCGCGGCGGAAAAGCGGAGGACAGATTGCAAGACCCACCAGCCATCTTAATTTGCGGTGGGTCTTTCAAGCCTCCGTGGCGGTTTTCCCGCATCCTCCGGGCCGGCGGTGGCTTCCGCCGGCCCGGAGGATGCGGGAAATCCGCAATCGTAATAGGCCCCTTAGTCTGGTCCCTATCACTGGATAGAATTATCCTTTACACTGTTGTTCAGATGGTGCACACCATTTGGACTGCCACAAATGCTTATGAAAGGTTGGACCCCTGATCTATGGTCGGCACTCTGCATCAGAGGGAAGGGGGATGGGAAGCTTTGTTTGAAGACTTCCTCAGATCATAAGTAAGGTTTAGTATCATATACCAATCAGCACTCAGAGCTGGTGACATCATGACTCCCTGTAACATAACGAGTAGGGGCCATATTTATCATAGGGTTGTGTTACTTTTGCACCATTCAATGGAGTGCAAAAGCAACGCAACCTTTAAAATTTGATTTATCAAGCCACACAAGGCCAACTTGCATGGCACTGAGTCCAGAGTAGTGCAATGCAGCGCAAATCACTGCATGGCTCCATGGGTGTTGGGTGGGTGTTCCTACACAAAACCCATGGATTTTGATGCATTCACTGATTTACCATACGTGGTAGTTCTGTGAATGCGCCAAACCTGCTATGCCTCCCCAGGTGAGGTGTAACAAGGAGAAATATGTTGATTTCGCATGGTGTTTTCCTCTTTCTATGTGTGCTGTATTCTGCAGCACACATAGAAAAAGCAAAATGCCTCAGAGGGTTGTTTTTGTGTAGGAAGGGGCTCCTTCCTGTACAAAAACAACCCTGCTAACAACGAAAACACGAAAGTACCACATTATGTTAAACACAGCACATTCTTGCTCTTTCCATGTCACGGAGATCAGCAAGATGACTTACTGCGCCTAGTGACATATTGGGAAATATGCCCCCAAGTGTGCTCTCATATAGTACAGGGCACATAAACAACAAGCCCTAAGAAAGTTAAAATGACTTCCTTTAATCGTGGTTAAGAGGAGTGGGGTTTCTGTAGGCATGGCCCTGAAATATTCTGTTTGTATTGAAAGAATTACCCTTATTCCAGTACTTTCCGAAGAAAGACTTGTCTCTGGAGGACAGGGTATTGAACTTCATATAACAGTGCCAAATCGTATATTCTTTGGTGGCTTTGGTCATGGGAAGGCAGGATCATGTATTGTAGCTAATTAACCATTCTTAGTAGTTTCCCAAATGACTGCAGTCTGAACAAATCCACTTTTAAAGGATTTGTCCCAGGACAGGCAGTGTTGAGAGGGGTCTAAGCAGACAACTGTGCCACCCCACGTTTGTGCAGATCTTCTGAAGCAAACACCACTGCATTAAAACGGCAGCAGCTCCCTTGAACTTCTGGGGTGGAGCAGATACGTGTGTTGATAATGTCATTATGTTACGGCTCCAGAGGGGTAATGAGGAGTTTACGTACACAGAGAGAAATAACACTGCCCCAGTTAAGTGTTTGTGGGCTCATAATAAAATGCTTGACACCCACCAAGAAAGTCTCATTGCCTTGTTGTAGGTACGCACCTATTAGTCAAAATAAAATGTTTAAATTTAAAATGTATAATTGTCTGAGACCAATATTACTTCACATAAACAATAGTGTGAATATTTGCCCTTCTGAACATTTTGCCTTTTTCAGGCAATACATTAATATCCTTTGGCTTGGCAGAGAAAAAGAAACACAAATAAGAAAATGGTCTTTACTGACCCCAACACATGGATCTCTGGGGCATATTATCAAGGACAGGCGATACATTATCGCCGCTTTTATCGGCAGGAAACTGCCGATAAAGTGGCGTTAATGGCCTTGATAATATGCTCTATGAATTCCAATCGAAGCCCATGTTAGATGTGTTCACATCTAACATGGGCTTCGATTGGAATTCATAGAGCATATTATCAAGGCCATTATCGCCGCTTTATCGGCAGTTTCCTGCCGTAAAAGCGGCGATAATGTATCGCCTGTCCTTGATAATATGCCCCTCTGTTTCCAGACATATTCACCCAATATCATGTTTTTGATGGAGTGGAGTCCACCAGTATCTACTATAAGGTTGTGGGCACCAGTTTATATTGTATCTGATATTTATCCACAGTATGGTAGTTAAATATATGAAGCGGATGCTCCTATGTTGCACTTTCGTATGATGGAAAGCATTTTTTTTTGTCAAACCTTTTTTATTACAGAACCAAAGGCATCACAACTTACTCAGATATCACGTTATAAGCGTGGGACCCTCATCCCCTAGTGTATACATCCATGTGTCGGACACAGCCATTCAGCCCACATCCCGGAGGCCGGGCGGCAATATGCATAGTCAGGAACAACGGTTCATTCAACATTTGCTGTGTGCGACGTATGAAGAGGTCCACTGTCTGCATTTGAGATTTTAACCCCTCCCCCGATGTCTCGCTCTAGGGTCGCCACTAGTGCATCGCCTCATCTAAGCGCCCCCCCAAACCACCCCAATCCCCTCCCCCCCGAATGTTCCCACTCGCGCCTGTCCAGTCTACTTTTGGTTACTCAATGACCAGCAGGAGGTGCAAACGGCTATTTAGATATGTGTGCTTGGTGAGGGCGCATATCGCTGTAGTTGGGTCAGTCGCGTCATCTGGCGCCTCCACATCCTCTTCCTCTTCAGTAATTGAGCTATCTCGCAGAGCTTGCACTAAGATCTCCCACTCCAGTGCCGCCTCCTGAGCCCTCTAGTCATCCTTCCGACGCGCTAGTTGGTACCTGATTGTGCTCTCGCTCGCCGCCCATTTCATAAACTCATTCAACCACCTCCGATATGTGGGGCCCGCCCTCGACTTCCACCCCTTGGTCACTTCCCTTTTGGCCAAGAGGAGGCCCATGTCAATGAATTTGCTCGACATTTTATTCTTGGGCGTATGCGGGAACCAATGCAATATGCTGACTGCTGAGTCGAAGCGGAGGTCCCTACCCGCCACCCCGTTCAGGGTGTCACCAATCTCCTCCCAGTAATTTTGTAGGTGAGGGCAGTCCCTGAGCATGTGGATCAGGTCCGCCCCTGTGCTATTGCAGCGCGGGCAGGCCGCCTCCTCCGCTCCAAAGTATTTTCTTATTTTACGTGGGGTAAGGTAGGCCCTGTGGAGGATATAAAAGTGGATCAGCTGAAATCGTGCATTTCTCGTACTCTTACTAGCCCGCTGTATCAGCTGTGCCCACGTGGTGTCCGGGATCTCCTTTTGCAGGGCCAGTTCCCATTTGGCTTTCAGCCCAGTCAGAGGCTGCAAGGTTCCATTTAATATCCTAGAATAAAGGCATGTGACCGCCTTGTAGGTGCCCGCAGACATCATAGTATATTGGCAAGCCAGCGATGTTGGCGGTTCCACCAACCCCTCGCCCCAGTGCTCTTGAACGGCGCGTACTACTGCCGCGTGCAGCAAGTAGTCCCCTCGCGGCAAGTCGTATCGCTCCTGCAACATTTGGTACGGGGCCAGTGCCCCACCATCGTATAAATCCCCCACCATCTGCAGTCCCACTTCCTCCCAGTGCTGCAGGTGCGACCAATCTCCACCATGTGGGAGTGCTGTCAGCATGCCCAGTGGGATCTCGGGGGCGTAGGGATGTTTATTTTCGGCTCGTCTGTGCAATCGGTTCCAACAAAGGCGGAGAGTTCTCTCCTCTAAGGATAAGTCTCTGATCGTTAATCGTTGTCTCAGGGCGATATAAGCAAGCACATGTCTGGGGGTGCCACTGTCCCTCTCCTGATCCGGACCACGGTACACCCTCGCAATTTCTTGTGTAAAGGTCTGTAGCTGGGCCGCCAGGTAGTAAATTTCAAAGTCGGGGACCGCCAGGCCTCCTTCGACCTTTGGGCGAGTAAGCGTGGCTAGCGCCACTCTTCGCCTGCCCGTGCCCCACAGAAAGGAAATCACCATCGACCTCAATTGTCTAAATATCGCACCCGGCACCCATACAGGTAGCGTCCGGAAATAATATAGCAATCTAGGTAAGGCTATCATCTTTAAAAGAGAAATGCGGCCCGCCACCGAGAGCGGGAGAGTAGTCCAGAAGGACATATTCCCTTTCAGGGCGCGGAGGCAACGGCCCACGTTGCCCTCCAGAATGTCCACGGCGTCATGGTACACGTGGACTCCCAGATATTCTAAGCAGGTAGGTTCCCATCTAAGCAGTGGGCGGGTAGAGGGTTGTAATTCTCCCTTCCGAAGGGGAAACAGACAGGTCTTGGCCCAGTTGACCTTCAGGCCGGAGAGGTCGCCGAAGCGCGCCAATAGCCTCTCCGCACCCTCTACAGCCTTGTCGGCATCCTCCAAGAAGAGAAGGAGGTCATCTGCGTACAGCGATATAAAATTGCGAACACCATCGCGCTCCAGTCCTCTGTAGTATCCGCCCGTCCTGGCCATCGCCGCGAGCGGTTCCACTGCTAGGGCGAACAACAACGGGGACAGCGCGCACCCCTGTCTAGTGCCGCGGCACACATCGTATTGGTACGATATGAGAGTGCCCACCCTCACTCTCGCCTTCGCCGCCGCATATAGCACTCTCGTCCATTCTATGTAGCCCTCTCCAAGACCAAAGCGCCGCATCACCCTGTACAAGTACTCCCACTCCAGGCTATCATAGGCCTTTTCTATGTCAACTGCTAGCACTGGGGGTACTCGAGCCTCCGGCAACGGGTCACTCATCAAGCGGGTAAGCCTGCGGATGTTGTGGGTGGTATTACGCGTGGGTATGAACCCAGATTGGTCCTTGTGGACCAGGTCTTGCATATGTTGTAGCAGCCTGGTCGCCAGCACGGTGCTTAGGATTTTGTTGTCAGTCGTAAGCATCGACAACGGTCGGTATGATGCCGTGTTGGTGCCCTCCCTTGTGGAAAAGTAAATTTTGCCATGTTCTGTGTCCCTACGCGTCCTCCATCATATGTTATCTGTGCATGATTAATATGCATATGTTATTCCCCATGTTCGATTAAAGACGCAATTATAGTTGTGTCCACCTTTAGTATGTCAGTTTCCAGTTCTCGTGAATACTACGAATATCAGGCCTATGTAAAGCTACGTTGCCACGTTTCTCAGTGTGCACGTTATTCCATTGTAAAGTCTCCGTTTCTAGGCCTCAAAAGGGCCTGGACACCAGATTCAGCTCCTGTCCCCTGAAGCCTCGCTGAGGAGCGATACAGCCCCCACCTGTATCCTCGACCCTTCACTTACTTCCTGCCTCACAGTGCCCGGTTCAGCCTGGCTCTGCCTCTGAGTCTGCCAAGAGTATGTTATGATTCGAGTTATCAGTACAGCCCTCCTTCTCTGCATTCCTAAAGCTACTGAATCGCATCAATAGTTTCCGTCATTGTCTAGCCTCTACGTCTCTATGTAAGAGAAATACTGCATTTAATGGTCATTTAATATTCTTCATCACGCACTACATGTAGAATAATGCATGCTCCAGTCTTAGAGTCTGTTCGCCTTTACCCCGATAACTTTTGGATTCTATCAACATGTTCTCTAAACATCAGATACTAGATACTGCTTAGGTACATGTCGCCCTGACTCTCTAGACTTCAGTCTCTGCTCCTAGCACAGAGTTCGTAGCCCCCAGCTTCTCCTAGTAACACGTCATTGCCAGTTTGCGCGCACCATCAGGTTAGAGGTCCCGGCTCCTTAGGTAGCCCCCTCCATGGTTTCCACCCCATTCATGACATATTCTGTTACGTTTGCATCACATGTCTATGTATACGCCCTGTTACACCTCTTTTCACCCTTATCTTTCGCGACTGCTACGCGTCATGCCTATTGCTCCACCCACTGCTACGCCTATTGCAATGTAATGCTATGTGTTTGCGTTATGTATATATGCTCATGTATCTGTTATTAAATACCACGCTAGCCTTCTTGTCCAGATCCTGACCCCGGCAGCGCTGCCAGGGCTTGCCATCCTATTCCTGTGCAGGTTGTCCTGTTCCTGTCCTTATGCTGTATTAAACCTGCAAACTCCTACTACCTCGAATCTTGACTCTTATTTATTGAGCTATCTGTTATTCATTTATGCATTAAAAAAGAGAGGTATTATTTATTTATTTACCACATAATGGCGCCCGAACAGGGACTTGCCCTTTCCCCACGCGCCGGTGAAGCCACGCCGGCCCCCTGACCCTCTGCAGCCGTGACGGAACCATACCGTGCACGTGCAGATATTTCTGCTTCAAGTATCCCTCAGGCCCACGGAGGAGACGGAGGAGGCGGTCCAGCATCCAGACGAGGCGGTGGAGGAACGCGGCGAGTCCCGACCAGAGCCCAAGCCGAGAGTCCAAGGTCCGAGGTATCCGGAGGTCCACCCGTAACTGAAGTCCGAAGTTCGTCGTCCGTCGTCGTAGCAGTCCAGTCCAGTCCGAGGCCTTCCGTTCTTGCTGCCCGGTGAGTACCGTTACTGGGGTAGTATCTAGACAGGGTCAATTTAATTGACTCTGGTCCGTGGGTTGGTGGTACACAAGCCCACAAACGAAGTGTCCACTCCGGTGGATACGGGTCCTGACGTGTCTCTGTATGAGACCGGTAAGTTTCGTACTGTTTCAGCAGTGCATCTAGTTTCTGTTCTAGTCAGTTCTGTTCTCGAGAAAATTCAGGTATTCTGTGTCCTGTATTCCAGGTTGTATTCTGTTCGAACTGTTATTCTAAATGTTCTTCATGTATTTTGATGTTGTGGTATGAGTGTGAAGTAGTTATCGTGTTTTTTGTGTAATTACGTATTGTGTCTCAGTTACAGTTCAGTCATGCCCTTGTTTTCTAAGTTACGTCAGTTAAAAACTAGAAAGGGTCTGCTGGAAGCAGCAGTTCCTGTATCAGAAGCATGGCATAAGCGCCATATTGTATCTAGATTTATGGGTCGAGTATACCAAACAGTTAGAGGAAAAGTATAGATGGCCTGTGTCAGGCACATGGGATGCCGAGTGCATCATGAGAGTAGAAGAAGCATTATGGAAAAAGAAAGCCAGACAGTCACAGAAAGATGCCATCGAGTTATGGCGCAAAGAATCTCATAAGAGAACCGAAAAAGAAATCAGAAAGTCAGAATTAAGTAGAGAATCCTTGGAACGAGCCCAAGAAAGGGAATTAATCGAGATTGGTGAACGAGTTAAAACCGAACAGTCAGACAGACAGAGGCATGCTCTTATTAAGGGTATGTATCCTCTTCTTGCCGAGGGCCTGCCAAAAGCGACCCCGGAGGCATCCAGTAACTTTCCGCCACCATTAGTTCCGACCAAGCTACGTCACAAACCGACCGCAGCTGATATTTTCATTTCGTCCTATTTGGACGACACAGTCCCAGAATATGCAAATCCTGTTCGCGCTCCGCCAGTCCCTGTAAATCAGGCACTCCCCGTTTCTCCAGACACCGGGGTACCCCTTGCAGTACCTGCTACGGTCCCCCAGGTCCAGCCCGTCACACAAGTTCAGTCCGCATTTCAATTTCCCGCCACTCTAGTACGAAGAGTATCAGTTGACGATTCTAGTTTAGGGGCCGCAGGAGGAGGTCCTCCTCAAACCCCGCCGCCACACAAGCGTTTAACGTTAGTCGAATTACATGCTCAAGCGTCACAGCGCACGCCCAGACATCAGTCTGTAGCAGAAATAAGGAAAGCCCTTAATGAATGCGGCTATGATCCAGTCCCAGGCGAGGATAATATGGTTTTATATTCATTACGTGTAAGAAAGGTGGCCGAGTATCTAGTCACCCTACCGAATATGAAAGAAGATCTAGACAGAATATATCGTTTCATCCGTACAGGGGATGATCCAGAAAGCATTGGCGAAGTCATGTCTCAAAGGAAAGCCGAGACCCAGCTCATGATACTAAAGTTTTTGATTAATTGTTTAATAAGAGAACAAGATTACCCGTCCAAAGATCAAGCCGAAATGAGAACCCTGACAAAGTGGAGTGATAATATAGCCGAGGGTAAGCACAAGACCATCAGTGCTATGGAAAGTATGTACAAGAAAATCCGTAAAGAAATAATAAAGTTACACGAGCAGCGTAAAGCAGCACAAGTAAGCGAGAAAGAAAGTAACTCTGATACTGAAGAGGTAGACGACGAGAATCCCGCCAGAATAGCGTATGTAGGAAAATCTAGATTTCCAGATCGCCATTTACGCCTAGAACACAAGTCAACTTTCCATCATCCAGCACCAGAACAAGGTTCTCTAGAACAAGTGTTTCAAGCTACCGATCACATTCTGAAATCACGAATCGGTTATAGCGAGTTAAGTACTATGCATGAACAAGAACTAGCCCGATCAGCAGTCCGATGGATTACTGATTCTACCACTTTTCCAGACGAAATAGTGGCACAAATGTTTCTGAAAATGCCCCCAGCCGAGCAACGACTGGCGGGTATGTATATGATTCAGCACCTCATTACATTGTATGAGGGTCAGCACTCTGATCCAGGCCCGTTACATGATATCCTGAACGAGTTACTCCAGTATAGATGGAAAGGTCTAGGTACCGATTTAATTAGTGACATTCTAGAACAGCGTCACAAATATAGAACGTTTTTGAACCCGCATTTTGTTCATGTCTCACCCCCAGAAAGTAAACCATTTTACATGGAGAGACAGAATCCGTTACGAGAAGTCCACCCAGTTAGAGGAACGGGTGGCGAACTAGAACGAGTGTTTGTTTACACCCCGATCACAAAGATGGAACTCTTAGAGATGAAAAAATTAATTCCCTGTCATGATAAAGATCCAGCAGGGTTCCATCGAGAATTAAAAGACATGCTCCGTATGGGAGAATACACGTATCCAGATATCATTAAAATGTTAAAAGTCCTGTTGCCCGCAGGGGTGTATGAAAAGCTCAAGGAAAAAGAATGGGAGGTGGGAGAGAAAAAGATCGATTGGGCAGTTCTAGAAGCTGAAGATAAGGCACGAGTACCAGGTACCGGTCTTGGAGCGAAATGTAAAGAATTACCTGAATTATTGATTCAAGTTTTACCCAGATTGTTAACAACGAAAAAGGAAGACTGGGATGCAATCTCAGCCTGTAAACAGAAACAAGACGAAGACATTAGTGATTTTTATTCTAGATTTGAGAAATGTTTTAGCATCAACAGTGGCCTCAAGACAAGTAGTGAGTCATACCCTCACCTTTTTGTTACTAAATTAGTCGAGAATTCAAGTCCACCAATTAAAAATCGAGTTTTGAAAGTCGAAAGTACCTGGCAAGCTAATACCCCGTCCCAGATGTTACAGATGCTCCAATACCACCAGAATAGAATCAGAGAAGAACAAGAACACGAGAGAAAGCGTATGAAAGACACGAAAATGAAAGTACTAGTTGCACAATCTATTCCACAAGACAGCCAGAAGAGGGGTCCGAATCAAGCCAGTCATCCTGCAGCTCCCGTTAAAGGGAACTGCAATTATTGTAAACAGCCAGGTCATTTTATAAACGAGTGTGCAGTTCTGAAACACAACATAGCTACTGGTAAGACTAAAGAAAGACCACGTCCACCTAGACAAGAACAAGTTTCACAGACTCCTCAGCCACAGAATGCACCACAGACAGTTACAGCACCGCAGCCCATCGCTGCAACACAGCATGTTACACAGCAGATGTACCAGTATGCACAGTCCGAGTATCCAGAGTATCAGCCATATTCATGAAACAGCCTAGAGAGGGAGGTAGGCTTGCCTCTCATCGAGATACCTGTAGATCAAGAAGGTCCCTATGTTCACAGTCAAGTATTAGGGAAAGACAGAAAGTTTCTGATTGATAAAGGGGCAAGTAGGACCACTATAAGTCACGCCGAAGTTCCAGGGGCTCCGCTCTCAGGCTCAAGAAATATTTCCCTTGGATTTTCAGGAAAACCCATTGTAAATGAAATATCAAAGCCAGTTACTCTAGAAGTAGGTCCATTGTCCCGTACTACTGATCTGTTACTTACTAAGTCATGTCCAGAGAATCTATTAGGTATTAAAACACTGAAAGAGTTAGGTGCAGTTATATGCTGTTCCCCAGAGGGAATACGATTGTTCCTGCGTGACTTTAAGGGTCACTATGTATTACGAGATTTTGATCCCAGATTGTCTAATGTTCCGCAGCATTTATGGGCGCAAGGTCCAACTGATGTTGGTTATATGCAAATCACACCCCATCGTGTGACTCTCAAGCCAGGTGTAGTGTTACCACGAATCAGACAGTACAGATTGCCACCTGAGGCTGTAGCAGCCTTATCCAAAATTATTGACGAGCTCATCGCTCAAGGAGTGGTTGTAGAAACTGACTCCAATGTATGCAATTCTCCGATCATTCCAGTTATGAAACGTACTGATCCAAATGCACCTCCAGTATATCGATTAGTGATTGACCTACGAGAGCTTAATAAATGTATTATTCCCCAGTACCCAGTTGTCCCAGATATCTCTTCCCTATTGACAGCCATTGATTCCATGTTCTTTACTGTAATCGACCTCAAGAATGCATTTTTTAGTGTCCCCATTCATCCAGACAGCCAGTTTCTTTTCGGATTCTGTTTAAATGGAAGGAGCTATATGTTCACACGAGCTCCTCAAGGTTTCACAGAAAGCCCTAGTATTTACAGTCAAGCACTTAAGAGACAACTAGACAACATTCACATGCCAACTGACACTGCCCTGCTCCAGTATGTCGATGATCTACTGGTCACAGCCCGTTCTGAACGTGCTTGCGAGCGAGCATCCCTCACAGTTCTGTATTTCCTAGCCGAGATGGGGCACAAGGTGTCCCCTTCTAAGCTTCAATTCTGTGTCCAGCAAGTGGTCTACTTAGGACACTTACTGTCCAAGAGGGGTAGGCAGTTGACACCTGACCGTATCCAGTTAATAGCGAGTCTTCCTCAGCCCAAGACCCAGAAGGAGGTACGTGCTTTTATCGGCCTTACTTCTTATTGCCGACAATGGATTCCTCAGTATGCATTTCTAGCCAAGCCACTGATACAGTTAACGACACAGGAGGCAGCCGTATCGACTGTCCTCCCTTGGACATCTGAACATACACTCAGCTTCAATGAGTTAAAGAAAGCTTTATGCCAAGCTCCAGTTCTAGCTACACCAAACTACAGTAAGCCTTTTACACTTTTCGTTACAGAACGCGAAGGTACAGCATTATCTGTTCTCACACAAGATCAAGCAGGACAATACAAGCCTTGTGCTTATTTTTCGAGCACATTAGATCCTGTAGTCCAGGCTCTCCCTGCGTGCCTCAAGTCAGTTGCAGCCACAGCACTAGCTATCAGACAAAGTGATTCCATAGTATTAGGACACTCCCTGACAGTACAAGTCCCACACTCCGTGGAAGTTCTTTTAAACCGAACACAGACTCAGCACTTGACAATTGCACGTTTAACAGGTTATGAATTGACACTGTTTCAGCCACATATAGAAATCAGACGCTGCAACGTTTTAAATCCTGCTACACTGTTACCGTCAGTTACTTCGAATTCTGACACACATGATTGTGTGGAAGTAGTTAACATCACGACCAAGCCAAGACAAGATCTGACAGATATTCCATTACCAGATCCCGACCTGACACTTTATGTGGATGGTTCATGTATGAGAACAAGTACAGGAGAACTAGTCGCCGCGTATGCAGTGACCACTGACACTGAAGTTATTGAGACACACCGTATTGACACCCTGTCCGCTCAAGCAGCAGAGCTAGTTGCTCTGACACAAGCCTGCATACACGCCAAGAACCGGAAAGTTAATGTTTACACAGATTCACGCTACGCATTTGGAGTCGTACACGACTTTGGAGTGCTCTGGCAGGAGAGAGGTTTCATGACTTCTCATGGAACCAAGATTCAGCATGGTCTCCTTATTCAAGCTCTGTTAGATGCAATACATTTACCGACATCCATTGCTATCATGAAATGCAAAGCACATACGAAAGTTACTGACATTATTTCCCAGGGTAATGATCTAGCAGATCGCACAGCCAAGCTTACAGCTCAGACTCCAGACATTCCAGCTAACATGACACACACTCCAGATCCGACTACATGTATGACAGTTAAGGACCCTACTCAAGATGTCATAGATATCCAGTTACATGCTACTCCCGAAGAAATCAAGAAATGGTCCGAACAAGGAGGGGTCCAGACAGATCAAGGATGGGTGACGAAGGGAAAAGCCACATGGTTTCTCCCCGACTCTATGGTTCAAGTCATTATTAATACCGCACATAGTCCAGCACATTTAGGAGAAAAAGCAATGTTAGACAGTATCCAGAATATTTGGTTCAACAAGCATTTACGAGCTGCAGCCAAGCAGAAAGTCCGTACCTGTATGATATGTTGTCAGTTTAATCCAGGTAAAAGTGTCCCGGTGGAACAAGGGGGATTCCAACCTCCTGACCACCCTTTTGAAGTCCTCCAGATGGATTATATTCAGATGGAGCGATGTCGAGGTTTCAAGTATGTCCTTGTAGTTGTATGCGCTTTGTCCAGGTGGACAGAAGCATATCCAGTCCCAGATTACACAGCCGCGACCACTGCCAAGCAGTTGGTTCGTGAGTTCTTCCCCCGTTATGGACTCCCTAGGGTCGTATATTCTGATAACGGCCAGCCATTCTCCTCAGAGTTAATGAAGCATGTTTCCCTTTTGTTAGGGTACCAGTGGAAGTTCCATTGTGTACGCCACCCTGAAGCAGCAGGTCTCGTAGAGAGACATAACCAGACCCTGAAAATCCGCATCGCCAAAGTATGTAAAGAGAAAGGTGTGGACTGGCTAGTAGCTCTGCCAGTCGCTTTGTTCTATATGCGCATGGTCGCACATTCCAGATCAGGTCTGTCCCCATATGAGGTCGTTTTCGGCCGCCCCCCTAACATGTGGGGTACACCCAGACCCCGAAGTATTACCGATGTTTCAAGTAATATGCTGACAGATTACCTAGCTTCCTTGATGTCTGCCCTCAACTCTTGTCGTTCACAGGTTGCCGCCGCATTTCCAGACAATACCGAGGTGGCACCGCATGAAATCGTTCCAGGATCCATGGTCCTGGTGCGAAATTTTGACCGCTCAAGTCCGCTAGAGCCTCGCTGGAAGGAGCCCCGACAGGTCCTCCTCGCCACCCGTACAGCCGTGAAGTTGGAGGGACGCAAAGGCTGGGTGCATCTTTCACATATAAAGAAGTTTTATGGACTGAAACCGGTCTCAAAGAACATTTCCCAGGATTTGAAGGATTACCAAAGTACTATTCTTAAGGACTGTCCCGCAAAGAACAATGATACTGCACCCTCCCTGTTAGAGAAAACTCCGCAGCAGGAGTATAAGTTGAAACTCCGGTCTAGTAAAATAAGTCAGCCAGTTTGATTGTCTAAGTCCTCCCCTAGGTGAAACGGTTAGACTGTTTCTGACATGTATAAAATAGACCCCCATAGTGAGAGAGTTAGTCAAAACTCAATCCGATGTATCGTTTTTCTATGTTTCATATTATTTCTCAGCATTATGATTTCCTGCACCAGTTATGCATTTTACCTGTATTTTCCAGTTTCTCATGTAAATAAGTCTGCTAATGTTACGGTGGAGCACACGTTTAGTGATCTGCCTCCTCATGAACTCTCTTACCGCCTCGCTATGCGAAATAATTCTTTCATCCGCATGTTACATTATTCACACCAGACCAGCAATGCCACTAATTGTTGGGTGTGTGGTCGACTCCCCCCTTTTCAGACACCGAAGGGAGTTCTGCCACTCTTTCCTTATCCTTTTTCACATAATGGTTCGTGTGGAGCATGGTCCACGTTAACGTCATCCTCAACAGATATGTCTTTTCTTAACAGTACATGTTTTCCAGACAAGCAAGGTCTCCCCCACAGAACCGGGTTAGATCTAGAAAATGAAGTGTATAATTTAGGTAATTATTCTTCGAATTTCATGGTCCTGAATGTTCAGTCTGATACTACTCCAGACTTACCTGCAATTTTGGTACTACCAGTCAAAGGCGAATTATGTGTCCGAAATAATGGTTCCGTACATGTAGGACATAGTGATTGTACTACTATTGTCAAGTATAGTGACAGTGGGAAATCTATTTTCAAAGCTTCACGTCATTCTTATTTTATTTGTGGTCAGACCGCATATGTTCGTCTGCCCCTCGATTGGGAGGGAACCTGTTACATTGCCTTCCTACTGCCACCGGTTTTTCTAGCCCCACCCGACTACCATAGGAATTCCCACCTAGTACATACTAGACACAAGAGAAACCTCCCGATTGTCGATTATACTGAAACTGCTCTAGAACAATATATAGATATCAATAAAGGTGTCTTCCCTTATTTAGGTACAGTTGTGAATAGTAAACTGATACGTAGGTTAACCAGAACCCTTGAAGCAGTAGTAATTGAGACTACTTCTGCTCTAAGTAATTTAACCGAAGAACAATCCTTTATGAGAATTGTCGTGCTCCAGAATCGTCTCGTCCTTGACGTCATATTGGCCGATAGGGGCGGGGCCTGTAGAGTCATCGGATCTAGTTGCTGCATTTTCATTCCAAATAACGCGCCGTCTGTTTATTCAGCTATAACCAGACTTCATAAAATTGCCCATCTGTTACACCAAAATCCAGGCACCTGGACATGGTCCGGTTGGTTCTGGAATATAATTTCCGCCTGGGGATGGAAAGTCTTGTCCTTTCTAGGTATTGCAGTAGCGATCATATTTAGCTGCTGCCTCTGTATACAATGTGGCCCTGCGATTTGCGGCATTTGTGCTACCTCTTGTATTCCTAGTCCCAAGCCCCATTCTAAAACCCGTTCCAAGAAAATTCGAGACGAGCAAATGATACTGTACGAAATAATAGATGGTATCATGAATATTGATGTTTCCTGAAGGAAACGTAGTGACAAGGAGGGAATGTGGAAAAGTAAATTTTGCCATGTTCTGTGTCCCTACGCGTCCTCCATCATATGTTATCTGTGCATGATTAATATGCATATGTTATTCCCCATGTTCGATTAAAGACGCAATTATAGTTGTGTCCACCTTTAGTATGTCAGTTTCCAGTTCTCGTGAATACTACGAATATCAGGCCTATGTAAAGCTACGTTGCCACGTTTCTCAGTGTGCACGTTATTCCATTGTAAAGTCTCAGTTTCTAGGCCTCAAAAGGGCCTGGACACCAGATTCAGCTCCTGTCCCCTGAAGCCTCGCTGAGGAGCGATACAGCCCCCACCTGTATCCTCGACCCTTCACTTACTTCCTGCCTCACAGTGCCCGGTTCAGCCTGGCTCTGCCTCTGAGTCTGCCAAGAGTATGTTATGATTCGAGTTATCAGTACAGCCCTCCTTCTCTGCATTCCTAAAGCTACTGAATCGCATCAATAGTTTCCGTCATTGTCTAGCCTCTACGTCTCTATGTAAGAGAAATACTGCATTTAATGGTCATTTAATATTCTTCATCACGCACTACATGTAGAATAATGCATGCTCCAGTCTTAGAGTCTGTTCGCCTTTACCCCGATAACTTTTGGATTCTATCAACATGTTCTCTAAACATCAGATACTAGATACTGCTTAGGTACATGTCGCCCTGACTCTCTAGACTTCAGTCTCTGCTCCTAGCACAGAGTTCGTAGCCCCCAGCTTCTCCTAGTAACACGTCATTGCCAGTTTGCGCGCACCATCAGGTTAGAGGTCCCGGCTCCTTAGGTAGCCCCCTCCATGGTTTCCACCCCATTCATGACATATTCTGTTACGTTTGCATCACATGTCTATGTATACGCCCTGTTACACCTCTTTTCACCCTTATCTTTCGCGACTGCTACGCGTCATGCCTATTGCTCCACCCACTGCTACGCCTATTGCAATGTAATGCTATGTGTTTGCGTTATGTATATATGCTCATGTATCTGTTATTAAATACCACGCTAGCCTTCTTGTCCAGATCCTGACCCCGGCAGCGCTGCCAGGGCTTGCCATCCTATTCCTGTGCAGGTTGTCCTGTTCCTGTCCTTATGCTGTATTAAACCTGCAAACTCCTACTACCTCGAATCTTGACTCTTATTTATTGAGCTATCTGTTATTCATTTATGCATTCAAAAAGAGAGGTATTATTTATTTATTTACCACACCCTTCTTGGTTTCAATAGGGGGATCATCAGGGCTTCGCGCATAGAGCGCGGCAGTCTCCCCTTGTCCTTGGCTTCGTTGTAGACCGTCTGGAGCCGCGGGGCTAGTTGCTCTATGTATCGCCCATAGAACTCGATTGGCAGGCCGTCCAGACCCGGGGTCTTGTTGCGGGCCATGTGTTTCACCGCCCCCCTGATTTCGGCCAGAGCTATCGGGCCACCCAATGCGTCTGCTTGCGCCCGGTCCAGGTGCGGTAGGGTCAGGCTATCCAAGAACGCTTCTATGTCCTCTCCCCGGTCACCTAGCGCACCTTTGTATAGCGTTTTGTAGTAGGATCGGAAGCTGTCAAGGATTTCTGGTTGAGTGGTATACATGCGGCCCTCTCCACCGGAGATGGCCAGGATCGGGTGACTGCGCTTGGTGGGGTCGGCTAGCCAAGCCAGCAATGTTCCAGCTTTATCCCCCTCAGCATGTGTTTTCGTTAGGTAGGCCTTATAATCATAGCTACGGAGTCGCTCAATTTCAATTGCTAGCGCTTCCCGCGCCTTGCAGAGGTCCTCCTGTAGCTCAGGTCGATTAGGGCGCGCCAGCTCAGCCTCACGTAGAGCGCGTTCCGCTCTGTCGAGGTCGTCTAGCAAGGTTTTACGGGCCCCAGCGTACTTGCCTATGCAATGACCCCTCACCACTATATTGAAGGCGTCCCACTCCGTCGCTCTGGAGTTAGCGGAGCCTTCGTTTTCTAGGAAGTATTGGCCAATTCTCTCCCCTAGCGCCTTGCGGAACGGCGGGTCGTCTAGAGTGTCCGGCCTCAGTTGCCACGTCGGGACTCGGGAGATTTCGGTCATCCAATTAAGTGACAACAACAGAGGGTTATGGTCCGATAGCGTGCGCGCTAGATATTCGGTGCTAGCCACCGCCGGGAGCACTAGTGGAGAGCACAAAAAGGCATCAATCCGGACGTGGAGGTCATGGAGGGCAGAGTGAAATGAGTAGTCCCGTTCATTTAAGTGTTGCGTGCGCCAAGCGTCGGATAACTCCCACTGCTCTTGCCAGTCTGATCTGCACTTCGCTAGTCTGCGCACCGGGGAGGCGTGCAGTGGTGGGTGTGATCTGTCTAGGGTGATATCTGCCACCGAATTGAAGTCTCCTCCCAGCAAGATAGGACCTGCAAGGTAACCGGCCAATTCCCTCGATAGTCTCGCAAAGTATGCTGCCTGATCTACATTGGGCGCGTATACGCTGCAAAGCACTATGTGTCGGCCCCTGAGCTTCCCCTCCACCGCCACGAATCTCCCCTCCGGGTCTACCATCTGTCTGATCATCTGAAAAGGTACACCCGCTCTGACCCAAACCAGAACCCCCCTGGCAAAGGCCGAGTATGTGGTATTAAACAGGTGACCCCTCCATCTACGCTGCAGCGCTATTCCCTCCTTTTTCGTCAAATGTGTTTCTTGAAGCAGCGCGATGTGGACCCCGCTACGAACCAGGTATGCATGAACCTTATGTCGCCGCGTCATGGTGTGGAGCCCCCTCACATTCCAAGTCACACATTTTAATGTTCCTGCATTAGCCATCGTCCCAAAGTGTACGATACATCGTGTCCTTGAAGCGGCTCCAGGCGCTCGTGGTAGAACATTTCCCCTTCCCCCGAATAACAATCCCCTTCCCCCCCCCCACAACTGTGCCTTGGATCCCCCCAACTTCCTCGGGCTCCCCCCCCCAGAACAGGACCTAACTTCTCAAAAGCCGCTCCCATCCAAACCGTGTGTGAGCAACCGCGCTCTACAATCCACCTAATCCGCAGTCTGCACTACGGAGGCCTTAAGGGCCCTAAGGAGCGTGAACTAGCTTAAGGTCTGAATCCCAATCCCATCCCCCGCCCCTCAATGCATTTCGTAACTCACGATATCACAGTAAAGATGTCGCCCGCTCCTGCGTCAGCCCCGGCAAGGTTCAGGAGCCGAAAGTCAGTATAGAGGCAACGGTTCGCTCTCAGCCTTCAATAATCTCCCCCGACGTCTGTGGCGTGACCTCTGGGCCCTTCGTGCTGCCCAGTTCCGACAGTTCAGTTTCGGAGCCCGTTGCTTGATCCTCCGAGCCCGAGGCACGCCCGGGTGAGTCGACGCTGTGGATGATAAGTCCACCACTGCCTGTAGAACGGCCCTCCGCTCATCAGCTGTCTGGGAGAAAGTCGGTTTACCAGCTTTTTGGTGACGCCTCCGGACCCTCCGCGACCTCCTCACCGGTTGTTGGTGTCGTGCCTCTTCCGCCCTCATCTTCGCACCGTCCGTGCCAGCTTTATAAGTGTCCCACCAAGCCCACGCCTCCGCCGAAGTAGGGAAAAATAGTGACTTCTCATCCACTACCACCCGCAGCCTGGCCGGGAAGAGGAGCGAGTACTGCAGGCCCTCTGATCTCAATTCTCTTTTGATGGACAAGAAGGAGGCACGTTGTTTCTGAGTCTCGAAGGTGTAATCCGGGAACAGCGTCACTCTGCTATTATTCACCTGGAAGGGACCCACCTCCCTCGCTCTCTGCAGTAGCCAGTCTCTGTCCTTGTAGTGCAGCAGTTTCACCACCACTGGGCAGTCCCGGAGCAGGAGGCCTGGCCGGTACTCGGTGCGCTCTTTCAATCGTGAAGAACGGTGAAAGCCCCTCTGGCGCCACGGTTGTTCTCAGCCAGTCGGTTAGGTATTCCACGATGTCTGGGCTCTCTTTTTGTTCCGGAAGGCCCACGAGGCGTATGTTGTTGCGCCTGCTGCGGTTTTCAGCATCCTCCGCTCGCCGTTCCAGAGTTTGTATACGGTCAAGCGCCTCAGTCAGCCGACCCTCCATGGATTTGTGAGCAGGCACCAGGTCCTTTAGAGTGGTTTCGGTTGTCTTGACCCTATCAGACAATTTTCCGTGGTCGGCGCGCAGGAGGCCCAGACCCGTCGCCACTTGTTCTATATCTCGGTGTAAGGCGTCTTTTGTGGCGGCAATGGCCTCTAGGATACGATCCTGCATCTGCTGCAGGTCCGTCGCGGGTGGCGAAGTCTCGTCAGGCACCTCCGAGCTAGGGCCCCCCTCGCCCTTTGGACCCTTGGGCTTCCCCATCTTGCGCCTCTGCGTGCGTTCCGGGTTTCTCCAGGTGTCAGTGGATGCAAGCTCCTGTCCCCGCACACGCACCAGTGCCTCACAGTGCGGTGGTCAGATAAGTCTAGTTGGGTAGCCCTTCCAGGATCAGGGGCAACCGCCCCTCGGAGGGTTCAGGTCTCAAGGGGCCTCACTCGTCCGAGTCAGCGCTGTCCGGGCTGCCCGAGGGGGGCAGACGTGTCCTCGCGTCCCCACCCGGGAAGTACCCGGCCCCGGCGTCCACCTCACAGCTCTGCCACCAGTACGTCTACAGGGCAGCTCCGGGCCGAGTCAGCAACAGCAGCAGCAGGTTAGAACACGGGAGACCACGATCCAGCCCTGAAGTCTCGCAGGTAGAGCAGGAACAGGCCGAAAATCCGTTCGCCACGGCTGGTCCGTTGATCTGGGTGCCTCCCCCGGTCGGGGCTCGTTCGAAAGTGCACGGGTGGGGAGGGCTCCGTTCAGTGTCCGCGGCAGCCCTCTCACGCCACGTGCGTCATGCCAATGCTAGCAGTCAGGAGTCTCGGGGCTCCTCTGGTCACCGGTATCAGGGTAGGTGAGGAGCGTAACCCCCCCCAGGTGGATCGGGTGGCAGCAGAACCTATAGGGGGCAGGTGGGCTCGGCAGGCGGGCAAGGCCTATGCCCACTCCAGCGGGAGGCGAAAGGAAGACGGCCGCCGCCACCGGGGCCACTGCACTGCAGAGGAGATAGTTCTCGGGGGCTCTCCGGGGGGGGGCGCTCGGCGCTTCAGACCTTACTCCGTAGGTCTGGCACTGCTCTTCTCAGGTCGCCCGACCCGCCGGAAAGGTCCCCCAGCGCCTCCAGCACTCCCATCAATAAAGGCCCCAGGAAGCCGGGGGGTAGATTCGGTGTGTTCCAGGGAGGAGCCTCGTCAGGAGCCTGGCAGGGAGCCTCGGATCGCGGCTCCGGCGGTGGTAGCAGGAGAAGGCGGGGCGCAAAGCAGCCGGTCATGCTCACCCTCGGGGTGCCGGTCGGCAGGCGGGCTGTCGCAGTCGGCGTCAGGGCTAGGGATGTTGCCCTCAGTGTCTCGCCAGCCGTGTGAGCGCCGCCATCTTGCGCGCCGGACACTCGCTCCCTTCTCTCCGAGCGAGCGTCCCGCAGTGCTGTCTCCGACGCGCCGGGCAGACCGGAGCAGGCGCTGAGATGTTACTCGGGATCGCCCGGAGTTTCACGGGGATCCCGAGTCAAGATTAGGAGGAAGAATCAAGATTACTGGGCGGAGGGGTCGGGAGCCTCGTTAGGCTGCGACCATCGTCTCCGGCTGCTAGCCACACCCCCCCTTCGTATGATGGAAAGCATGATCAGCAGCATGACTCTTCCCTTCAGATGGAATACTGAATCATGGAAGGTTTAGGTCAACGCAAGGACAGATGCATGTTACAATATTTTAGAAGGTAACAAAACCCCATACTGGCATGGCCCCCATTTAAGTATCCAGTAGGTTTGCCGGAGAGGAATGGGAAGAAACTCCAGTAACAAAATTACCACTGGTTAAATCAGCATGTTTGCTATGTGCCTTTACACCAGACAATTAGCTAGAAATAAATATTAGCATTAATTACTGTATAGTAAGATCATAACAAACCCAAAATATCTTTATGTAAGCAGTGCATTATCAACAAATAATAAATAGGAGAGGACCACATGATGTATGAACTATCTGGAAGTGATGGGCCGCATTTCTCTTTTGAAAAATACACTTTAATGAGGGTTATCCTGACACTCATTTGAAGGACTACAAAGTATTACACTGATGCAATACGGGTGTAATTGTATTCTCTATCACATGTCATTACATAGAACACAAATCTATTATATAATCACTTGTGCTTGTGCTCTCTGAGGGTTACAGTCTGTAAATACATACTGCGGATTCTAGTGGTTGCATAGGCCGGTATCATCGAGTCCACCGTGAGTTCCGGGTGTAGAATGCAGCCGTGAGTATAGGCGTCCATGGGCAGGGAGTCCAGCAGCTCTCTGTAGTGCTGCACTCTGGGATAGTACATGCTCCCTTCTTCAGGCATTAATCGCGGGGTATTTTCTGAAAATGTATCAGAATGAAAGTATGTAAAACAGAGTCACCTTGTCAAAAACAACGATATTTGACAGTTACTAATGGCAAATAAAAATCAGACTCTTAGTATAGATTAGGATTAGAATTGTGTACATTGGTATTTTGAAACTCTTTATGTTCCTACAACTTGACCTTTTTGTGGCGTTCAGAACAATATAATAGATATAGCAACCAATCGTATATCATTATAATGAAATAAAGATGGAGTGCACTGACAGTAGATAAAAACACACACACATAAGTCTCATCAGAAATTAATTAAAGAAAAACACGAAAATAATGTGCTTGTTACAGTAGAGTAATGAGAGGGGTCACTATAGAACGAGCGGTGTAACTACATCTTGTGAGTCGACATGCCCCATCACTAAAAATAGAAGTGATTGGTCATGCAAGGATTGGAGGGGAAGTTTAACACCTGTTTCAACATAAGAATACGAATGCAGCTCCCTGAACACCCTGCACCTTCTGCAGCCTCATTACTATTCATTTAATCAATTGCAGGCACTATTGTATCTACAAACCTTCTCTGTGCCGGACGCCGTGGGGAGGGGAGGCCCCATTATGCCCATATTTTACTCTCCATGCCAGGTGAGGCCAGGAGCAGTCATGGTGCAGAGGACACAAAGGCAAGCACCTGATCAGAAGAGATCTGGAGAAGCACGCCTTGTTTTTGATGTCACAAGGAGAGGTGATATGAAGAAAGAAAACCCTGTGTGCCTACTCTGCACAGCCGATGATGACCAAGAACATCACGCAGAAAACTTGGAAAATGCTTAGAGATGCCGCGACATACAGATGTTTTTATTCAATTTCCATGCATTTCTGACTGGATGACTGAAGTGTGTTTTCAAAAACGAAAAAAAATTATAGTTTGAGCAGAAATGCCGATTAGAACAAATAATCATGACTCATCTTGTTGCAGGGATTCTGCTCCTACACAGAACTGTGCACAGAGACCCAGGACCTCAGTGAATTGTGGTGGACCAAAAAACTCACCTCAGTACCTAGAAACCCTAAACAGCTAGCATCAGTGTCACATTAGCTCTTCGTCCTCTAGCAAAAGAACCAATGATTAGACAACCCAGAACATGCAACTTAGGTTACATATAGGAATGGTGGTAACCAAGAGCACTCTTTAGTTATACTCTCATACCAGTTCACAACAGGAGTAAATAGAGACACGGGAAAGGTTAAAATATTTATTTGAACAACGTGCTCTAAAATGCAGTATATTTGCTAACATAAGCAGACATATGATTAGAAATAATAACATCAGCATTGTTACAATTCCATAAAACACAAAAAGAGAAATCATATTACAATGATGGTGAAAAAAAGTCTTATAGCACCTAGTATATCACCCTCCCTAGCTAGGAACTATGTTTTATAAAATATAGAAGGTCTCTTAGGCTTGTGTGGGGGACCCCATACCTCCAAGATCAGCAGGAGTGTATCACATCAGGATCTGCAAAAGCACTCTGTCTCTTTGGAAAATGGAAATCTTCCAAGTGTTTGAAATCATGCCTACAGTGCAAAATTAAAGGCGCCAGAATCTTCATTGGACTGCAGCTGCATGTATGTTATGTCTAAAACGTGAACCGATCAGCCCGAACAACAGCTACCTTGTTATGATAACCTTGGAGGCTTTAGTACTCACTGTGCAGACTAGGGTCGCGATGTAAGTCTAGGGATGCTGAAAACAAGCCTTTCTCATGTGAAATAATTCATGCAGCCTAACTTACAACAACAACTGTATGCAGTGTTGTGTGCAAAAGCAGCAAAAGGTAAAATGGCATTTGAACTTTTAATAAGCCTATGCTAACATAGCAATGTGCGCAAACAAGCCTCAGCCCTCACTACACCCTCCCTTGATCGGCGAATGCACAAGAAGTGTGGGGGGAATTTTAGAACGCAGAGTTCAAGTTCAAATGAGACAGAACCAAGTTTAAAATTTTGCCAAACTGGATAATTGGGAGTAAGTTCCGAATTAGTAACCATAAGACCTATGAAACCCAACAGGGGGCATAGTGTTAAAACATATGTAGTGCGTAGAGGAAAAAAGTCCAGTACGTGTCTATGAAGCAAGAGAAAAACCGTCACTTCAATCCAACAGCATATAGGCACAGTACGTTGCAACTGCCTCCAATAGGAAGTCGCTGTTATCGTCAGTGAACATTTCAGCCATCCAATTCAGTAATGGAAAAGTACACACATGTTCCTCAACAGCCGGAGCCTCTGGCACCATCAGAGGACAACTCGGATGTTCTTCGAGATAACTGCGTGCCTGAAAGTCTTGTGCTGCCGTCCATATATTCAAATTGCCTAGGACCCCATGCGCTGTTGCATAGGCCATAATCCCGACACCAGAACAGTCTAGTTCATGAGCAACTAAGGAACTCATTAGTAGATCATAATCCGGGTTAGGAGACACCGTATTGCAGAGACACAAATCTAGAGCCTATTCAAAATCGCAATCCAGGCAGTGGAAATCTGGCTGCACGCATGCAAAGTACAAAAACCGGAAAGATAAACCATACGCCACATTCAAAGTAGCCAGAGGCAGCTATCCATAGTTTTCAAGCATCTGGTCATGAAGTTGGGGCAGCCGGGGCAGGTCGTCGTGGGGCACAGAATGTGCAACCATTTTGGAGTAAGAAAATTAACAGCAGTACACCGGCAGCCAAGGCGAGAATTAACGGTAATCCGCCGGAGACGCTGGAAAAAATAGAATGAAAAAAATGCCGGTATTACACCAAATATAGTTTGGAATGAAGTCACAAGGCCAGAACTCACCACTTTCAAAAAGTGCACCAAGCCCAAGGTCGATGAGGCATTGAATATAGTGTGAATCAACGCACCAAAATGCAGAGGGAGATCTGTATTTACGAAGGCATGTACCTCGGTACGAGTATTAGCAACATGAAGGACGAATGTTTCATGCACAGATGTAAGGGCGACTTCTTTTTGAGACAAAAGAGCCCTTATTCGACTCATCTTGTTGAACTCTGCTTTCAAGGTCGGAATGGAAGGCCAGATGGATACATCGAGCTTCCTATGCGCAGTAGGAAACAGCACATTCTTACAACAGACTACACGTTGGGAGAAAGTCACTATGTACGGTATCCCAGCCAGCATGTCACAGCAATCTTCATTATTTAATAATAAACAACTACAGTTTGCTAAAAACGTGAAAGTAGGTGTAATAGCCAGGGCAGGTGTACCTTTTAAAATACAGGCCAAATTCGGGGCTTCTAAATTACAGGAGCCGGGCAATTGTATGTTCCTACAGACCAATGAGTGATCGGGTGTGGAAGTGCAATCTTCACCTTTCAAATAAACTTCTTTACCCTCCCTAAGACACCTATAGGTGAACGGAAGAGACCAAACTTCATGGAGATATGCGCTACCTAATGGTTCATATCTGCCTATGGCATAATGTTTCATGCATGCTTCAAATTTAAACAGTGGAAAAGGTAACGTTATTAAACCATGAATAAGCCAAACTGCAGCATTTGTTTCAGCAGCAGAAAATGGTAAAGGTTCTAACTTTTCAATATGCAATAGGGAAAATGTTGCATCTTTCATAGACAAAAATTGTTGTTTAACAGTTAGATTAAATGGTAAAAACAGCAAAGAAGTGTTCATATAGTCCCAAGGCACTTTCCAAGCCTTCAACGTTTGTAAAGTCCATGCAAACTGCATAATAGAACGCAATTGATTTTGACCATGGTACAAAACTGAGACATCATCTTGCACAATATCAACAACAGAAGAAACAATATTATCTAATGTGTAAATTCGGGAAGAAAGTGTGTTAATGATATTATCTACAACTGCAAGGACTTTTTCTAAATTAGCTTGATCAATAGCCCTTAACCTAGAAGCAGCTTCAATTTGGGACAGTTTCCAAACTTCGTTGTACACAGCATAAACCCATCTCTTGGATCTGCCTGTGGCAGGACCGTCCACACAGTCATTCAAGTCAACATCGTCAGACAGTTTAGACAAATGAAGCTTACCTGACGCTAAAGTGGAGTGTTTGAGCCATTTCTGACATAGCTTGCCTACAGAACAGGTAGTGACAGAATGGTCACTCTCAAAATGGGAATCCACCCGAACTTGTGTATAGTCAGGGGCCAAACTCAGAAAATGGTGTTGGCATGAATCTGCAGTTTTTTGCCATAATAACCAGCCTTGGGGATCCAAACTGGAAATGTTAAAGGACACATTTTGTAACAGAGTTTGTAAATCACTAAGGAACCTACTGGTGTGATTGTTCCATTTGTGATATTCCCCCAAGTCAGGAGTAGAAGGAGCATTTAATTTTTAGACATAGCCAATCCAAAGCAGGTGGTTTGTGAAATAGTCGAATTCAGAAACAACATATAGTTTGGGATGAGACATGCACGATGCAAAGCCTCAGTGCCTTGCACTTGCCAAATTTTAGAACCCCAAACAGATTTAAGATCAATAGTATCTTTCCACAGCTCATAGCCCCCTATTGCCAATTGTTCGATAAAGGACATTGAATATAACAATTTTGTGTCGGTGAGTCTAACCTTGGAAGAGGACTTCTCAGTCATCTTGAAATAAAATGCATCAGGATTTGATTGATTAAATCAGTAAAATTAGAAAACTTTTTCAAAAGAGTTTTGGAGCTGCCTTCAACAGGAGCGGGACAATGTCCCCATTGTGTGTAATTAACCACATTCCTAAATGTGTTTGCTTTGTGCAGAAAATGATAGCTATAATGTTGGTAACAAAACAAGTCAGCATCTTTTGCAGAATCTAAATACAAATCTTCAGCATCAAAGGCAGCATAATATTTTAAATCAGAAAATAGAGCCTCCATGGCTTGGACGTCCCAATCATCAGAGCAAATATTTTGTTTAACCACATCCCCCATTGAAACACAAAGTACATTATGGACATTATGGACATTAATAACCTCTGTGGGTCCGTGAATCTGAAATTTAACAGCATCCCATACAATGGCATCTAAGACAGCCCAAGAGGTGATATGCACAAAAGTCTGGTCCCTCTTCATTCTGTGTGATGAGGAGTGGGGTGCCAAAGTTCCATCAATTAGTCTAATTGTAGTTCTTTCTTTAACATAGTGTCCATTCACAATACGGGAAAAATACACTAAAAATCCAATGGACATGAATAAAAAAACTCCAAGGGGGGATTAAAAAATATTTTTTAAACAAAGCAGCAAAAATCGAAACTTTTGAAGGGGACTTTGATGTGGTAGAGTCAGTGTCAAATGAAAAACGTGATTGATTAGCCATACAGGTCTCTAAATTGGGCATAGATAAGTCTGTTGGATAAGTGTACTCAGTATCATCAAGAGGATCACCAGCTGGTGGATTCAATAAAGGATTCATAACTGGATTCATCTCAATGGCAACATCAGGCCTGGTGGTAGGCGCTGGAGCCAAAACAGAGTTTCTCAGCATCGCTGGACAAGAGACCGCGGGTATCATACTAATAAGAATTGGCCACTCTGTGTTGTTTGACATTGTCAATGGAGATGAACCTGTTTTCCTTTCGACCAGGAAGTGGAGGTAAAATGACTGTTCTTGTACCCTGCACGTCAAGAACAGGAACTGGAGCACGATATGAGAGGCTGAATTCCTTCTTGTTCTCAACCTTCTTTCAGACCAATTCACCAACTTGGGGTAGCCAGCCAACTACCGGGATCTGCAACGCAGCATCAGATGTGGAGGGCAAGTGTTCCTTTGCAAGACTGTCACTGGTCTTTTGTAGATTCTGGAAAACAGCACAATGTTCATCTACATCAAAGGGAGTGGCAGACGCTGCCTGGTCTAGACCCTCAAGATCCTGAACAAACATTTTGATACCAAAGAGCATTTCGTATGAGGTCCGCCCACCCAGAGACCTTCTGGGGAGATTATTAAGTGCACACTGAACGCTATTGAGGTGGTGAGGTGGGCTAGCCAGTTCCGGCCTGTACCTAAAACTCTAGCTGTCAAGGATTGCTTCAAGTCACAGTTCATCCGCTCCACAACACTATTGCCCTCAGGGCGGTATGGTGATGAAAATTTGACTTGGACCCCAATGAACGCACGGCATCCTTGTACGCCTTAGAGGCGAACGCCGGACCCTAGCCAGAGTGGAAGGTACCACATGCAAAAATTACCACAAAGACACGCAAATCCCTTACAACAGTTTGAGAATCAGCACTCCTTTGGGGCCACACCCACACAAAGCCCGTGCAAGAATCAACTGCAACTAAGATGTACTTATACGCAGTATCAGAGGAGATAGGACCGCAGTGATCTAAATAAACACATACAAGTGGTTTATTCCATATGTACAACTGTGTCTGGGGCGGGCGTGCAGCAGTTAAAGGCTTAATCTGCTGGCAAATGTCACAATGAAGGACATAATCACGCTTCTGTTTGTACAATCCGCACCACCAGTAACGCTGTTGTAAAAGTGATACAGTTGCAGAGATACCGGCATGAGCGGATGCCATACCCTCATGAGCAGCTGTAATCAGTGTGGATCTGCAGTCCACGTTGGGAATCAACCTGTCACCAACGTCATTAATTCTCACATAAGGAACTTTATCAGGACTTAAATGATAAGAGTATCTGGAAGGGAAACTTCTAGGGTAATTACCTCCCTTTTCTGTTGCGGCAATAGCTGCCAAGATGTCATCATCAATTTTACTTTTGGAACATGTAACTGCTGCTACTGAGTATGTCACGACTGCTGCCTTCGCCGCTTCATCAGCGAGACTATTGCCTACAGCGTGAACTCCAACACGCTGGTGGCCAAGAGTATGAATCACAAACATGAGTGGCAGCCCTTCTTTTAGCTCATCCACCCGAACCCAGATCATTTTAGGTTTTATTGTGCTGCCTTTGGAATCACGATAGTCATTTTGAGTCCAAAAGAACAAATTGTCATTGTAAGACTGTACACAGTAGTAAGAGTCACTTACAATAAGAGTCTTCACACCAGGACTCCAATGCAAGCATTAGAGCACGTAGCTCTGCCAATTGGGACGTACAGTCCCCTAATGTCTGTGTATGCATGACATCGGACTTGAACTCTCCATTCACCATAGTACCAGGGGAGAGGTGTGGCGCCACGGCCAGGGTGACTGACTCCGGAATCTGGGGATCACGGTTCAATCCCCGGGGCGGGCAGCAGATTAGCCCAGCACCATGGGACTCTGGGTAATAGCTTGCTTAATCTTCCCGACGGCCCCCAGCGCCTAGAGACCCTAACGGGTGATGGTTCGCGCTTTACAAATGTGGACTATTATTATTATTATTATTATAGTACCAACCACTATTGCGCATGCAGAAGAATAGGCGTGCTTTGAACCTGTTCCCAGTTGAGCAGAACTATCAGTGTAAATAATACAATGGAAATCCTCCAGCGGGCGCATGCTCAGAGGAGCCGGATGAACAAATTCATACTGCAAATACTCCTGAGTCTGCAAAAAGGAATCAAAAATGAACGTGACATCCGGTGATGTCAAGGACGTGACCCACTGTATACACCTTGGGTGCAAAGCTTTGGAATTTGGTACACTGGCTTTCGTCACTGCCTCCAAGGCAGGATACGGAGTAACAACCAAAATGCGTTTTCCCTGCGACAGTGCACGTTCTTTCCGAATCGCCATTTGCACTGCTGTCAAAACTTTTTCCACAGTGTAAAACCGCAGCTCAGCTGAAGTGTATAAGTGTGACTTGTAAGCGATAGGCACTGTGTCACCCTCATTAAAAGTCAGGTAAGTGAAACCCACCGATCCTGGTACGATTCTTATCACCAGGTTGGTGTGGTTATCACGAGTCAATAAGAATTTAGATTCTAGAAGATCAGCCTGCAAAGAATGCAAGATGGCTGAAAGAGCAGGCAGCCAGCATGATTTGGAGAAAGTAGGTTGTACCAAAGCATAAAGAGGCTTGATACGCTGGGCATAATCGGGAATGTGTGTATGCCCGAAATTCAAAAAGCCCAGTAAAGACTGTAGTTTCTTCAGAGTTGTAGGAGCGCGCAGCTGTGCGCATTTCTCCAAGAAGTGAGGTGCTAAACCTCAACCTTCATTGTTGAGCTCATAGCCCAGGAACAACACTGTGTACTCTGCAATGTGGGATTTTGCACAGTTAAATTTATAGCCAAAGTCCGCAAAACAGCAAATTATGCAGTCAACGCGACACAGATGAGGCCATAATTCGTCGTCTTTGAGATAAATGTCATCCACATACGAACATGCATCTGGGTCGAGTCACTCCAAAAGAGAGACTATGCGGGCGGCAAAGACGCCTTGAGTGTTCTTATAGCCCATAGCCAATCGTCTGAAATGGCGTTGTTTGCCACCACTGGTAAAAGCTGTCCATTGACTACTAATACTGGACAGGTTGTGGGCAAAAAAGCCATTGGATATGTCAAGTGTGGTCTTAAACCTTTTGCGCACGAGACTATTCACAAGGGTAGAACTGTGAGTGTTTTGTACCGCGCACGTACGACAATGAGAGTTTAAGTGCTGGTAATCCAATACCAAACGGTACTAGCCATCAGGCTTAGTCACAGTAAAAAGTGGGTTATTCATCGGAGACACAGACGTTTCAATCACACCTTGATTTTTCAATTATTCAAGGATTTCTGCCACAGGAGATTTTGCTTCACGCCGCATGGGATATTGGGGTTTAGGTTATGGCACAGACCGCAATGGTATCTCATGTCGAGGGGAAAATTTATCTCATCCACAGTGAGTACGGTACAACGCTAGTGCAAGCACCTTAGCCCAATCTTCTCCGATATGCAGGGCCTGCTCCTTCAGCACAGTGTGCGCGAAACTAGGGAGGATTACCTCCTCCTCCTGCGGAGCAGCTGAAACAAAAAGTGAGGGCCAGTCGACCTCCGCCAACAAAATGTCACAGGTAAAAGTTAGATTCTCCCAAAATCCCCCTTTATAGTACGTTTTATGTCACCTTTAATTACAAGAACAATTTAAAAATGTCATTCAGGGGGAGCCACCCTAGTGTCAGTTGTCTCAACAACAACAAACGTGTCAGTTGCTGTCACCTTCAGAAGTGGACGCAGCTCCTCCCGCACTATGGTAATTTCTGCTGCACTGTCTAACAGAGGCAGCGCCCACGTCAGGTTCCGAAGCTGTGTTCTCACTATCCGTGGCATATCTCACTGTTAAAGCAGCAACTTTCTTTTTTTGAAACTGGGGTCTTTGAGATGGAGAGTCATCCTGCTTGCCTTTACTGTCTGTCTTGCGGGGTTGCTCTTGTTTTGCACCCCGTCCTCTGCCGCCGTCTCCTCCACCGGTAGGTTAGACCGATGTTTCCTGCAAAGAGCGAGGATAACGTTGATCAGGAACCTGAAAACGATCAGGTGACTTAATAGTAGCGCGGTCGCGCAATTCATATGTGCGCTCAGTAGACACAGGTATTTGTGAAGCGAGGCGGGACCCCTGTTTCTGTTGCTGTTTCCCCTGTTTCTTATTCTTATTCCAATTCTGCTTGGGAACATTGGGGAGATCATCTTTATCAGATTTCGCCGCCTGACTTTGCTTCTATGCTGCTTTGGCAAAAGGCTTAACGCCTAAACTATTATGACCAATGGTCTTATAACGTAATAATCTTTGGTAATCGGGGACATCTCGCAAAGCATTCGACACCTGGAAGCTTACCGCATCTCCCTTAACATTGGAAAGGACGAGATCGGAAACTACGTCAAACACTCCAACAAGTCTCATTCCCAATTCAACTGCCGCCTCTGGCCCGTGCTCTTAGCATAGACTGCCGCAAAAATCATACCCCAAGTGGCAAAATCAGTCACTTCCAGCACTAAGTCTTTCTGCAAACTAATAGTAAGAATCCTGTGTTTTTCAACAGGAATCGTGTTAGGAAACACTGCCTCCAGTTGGTCAAATTTCTCGGCATGCCAAAAAGGCATCCTTATCCTGGGGACGCTTGCCCATAATCGCATTAACCATGACGGGACTAAGCTTCATCCCGCACGAGTAGAAAGGCTCAAATGGGTATGCTGCGTCCGCATTCACCCCAAAAACAACTGACAAGCCCTCCAAGGGGACGGCATAAGCCTGCAAATGATTACAGACTGCCATCTGACTATGCTGGGGTATTTCAACATCACTCATAATGACACAATAGAGAAAAAAGACAATACAATACAAAAGAATGTAGCACAACTGGGTAGTAACTCAAATAGAAACCTTTTTAAATTATCAAGCTTGAAAAGACCTATTTAACTATAGGTAGGTTTATCCGTCACCACTGTCAACTGGAAACAATAGTGAGGGGGTCGTGGACTGATAAAAGCACTACTCGAGTGTCTCAAAATAAGACCACTAAGTTGGGTGCGCCATGTTGCAGGGATTCTGCTCCTACACAGTACTGTGCACAGAGACCCAGGACCTCAGTGAATTGTGGTGGACCAAAAAACTCACCTCAGTACCTAGAATCCCTAACCAGTTAGCATCAGTGTCACATTAGCTCTTCATCCAATAGCAAAAGAACCAATGATTAGATAACCCAGAACATGCGACTTAGGTTATACTCAGGAAGGGTGGGAAGCGAGAACACTCTTTCGTTATACTCTCATACCAGTCCACAACAGGAGTAAAAAAGAGACACGGGAAAGGTTAAATTATTTATTTTAACGACGTGCTCTAAGATGCAGTATCTTTGCTAACATAAGCAGACGTATGATTAGAAATAATATGATCAGCATTGTTACAATTCCATAAAACACAAAATGAGAAATCATATTACAATGATGGTGAAAAAAGGTCTTATAGCACCTAGTATATCACCCTCCCTAGCTAGGAACTATGTTTTATAAAATATAGAAGCTCTGTTAGGCTTGTGTGGGGGACCCCATACCTCCAAGATCAGCAGGAGTATATCACATCAGGATCTGCAAAAGCACTCTGTCTCTCTGGAAAACGGGAATCTTCCAAGTGTCACATTTCATGATTTTTTTTTATATCAGTCAATAATTTCTTTATTTCACCGCTGACTTAGCGGTGTTTTGGAGTTAGGGTTGCCAGAGGTTTGGATCAAACCTAGGTGGACATTGAATAGAACACTACTTTTAGATACAGAGGTACTCCAGCTATTAAAGGAGGGAAGTTGGCAGTATTTTGGAAGTAACCTGGTAACGTCTTCCCTATGAATGGTATAGGATGTATATAAAGCAGTTGCCCAGGGCATCTTGTGCAAGCAGGGGGCATGGAAAGTGAGAAAATTGTGGGAGTGGGAGCGAGAGAAAAGAGCTGGACAGCTAAAGGTTAAAAAAACAAGGGCCATATGTACGACGAAGTGGGGGAGCGTGTCGTTAGCCTCCTTGGCTTAACGACATGCTCCGCCACTTCGGAAACGCAAGGGTGCATCATATTTACAAGAATGTGGTGCAGCCTTGGGTTTCCCCCTGCGATGGCGCTAAGTTTCACAACTTAGCCCCAATGCAGGCATCCTTGAACCAGAGTGCAAGGGTGTCTGTGTGCAGCGGATGATTAGTTATGTGTAGGAAGATGTCCCTTCCTGCACATAAACAAACCTTTTTAAAAATGCCATTTTGTACAATTCAATTCAATTTATTAATGTTTTGGAACTCCAATGAGGTCCACTTAAAATTTACAGGCTTGTATGCAGAGCGAGCGAGCGAACAGAGCGAACAGAGCGAGCGCCGAGCGTGATCCGCTACACTCCGCTATTTGCCCTTCACGTGGCCGGACCGCTGGGCAGTCTTGTTGCGGCTGGGGCCGCCATACATCTCTTCGGCCGGCAAGGGCCCATTTGTCAACTTTTTCGGCGGTCGGAGCGGCTGGATAATCTTGAGCGCGGCTGGGGCCGTTAAACGTTTTGAGGCACTGCGAGGGAGTGTTTCCTCTGCGGTTGGACCCGCTGGGTGCTTTTCTCATGGCCGGAGCCGCAGGTCAATTTCGAGCACGGCTAGGGGCCGCTAAGTCTCTCTAGGCAAGGCGGGGGCAGCTGGGCTGTTCTCTCTGAAAGCCGCTGCAAACTTTTCCCGAGCCTGGAGCCGCTTAGTGGTTTCAGGTGCGGCCGGAGCTGCCAGGCATTTTTTGGGAGCACTGAGGAGCTGCTGATCGTTCACCTTTGCGGCCGGCCATACGGTCAGTTTCGAGTGCGGCCGGAGCCACCAAACGTCTCTTGGCGCGGCGAGGAGCCGCTGGGTATTTCTTACTACGGCCTGACCCGCTGGGCACTTACCTCGCCGCCGGAGCCGATAAGCGGTTTTGGGAGCGGCCGGTCCTGCCAGATACTTCCCGGTGCAGCGAGGAGCCGCTTACCACTTCTTCTTGCGGCCGGAGCCACAGGCCATTTTATCAAATTTTCTCCGGATCAGCAAAGAGCAAAGGAAAGGAAAGGAAACAGCACACCCTTCTTTTTTCCAACCAGAAAGACGGAGGTAAGACTGAGGAAGAAGAAGGCATGCTGTTGTAAGACTGAGCATCCTCACGGCATCATAGAGTCCTTGTTGCAATTATTATTACTGCTGCTGTTGCTGTGCTGTTGCTGTGGTCCTGTTGATTTTATCACTTTCATTTTACAAACTTACATTTTACAAACTACTACGTGCTAAAGTGGGTGAAAGAAAGACCGTGGGCTGTCCTCCTGTGTGGCGGGAGTGGGCCGAGGAAATCTCCCGCGAGCGGTGGACTGTTGCAGGAGCCACAAGTATTTCCTGGATTTCTTGTGCGCCTACAAAGTGCTGCAAGGTGCCTTTCCCCGTTGCAGGAATACAGATATGCAAAATTGTGAGCTTTGAGAAGCCTTCTTGTGTCTCTCTGTGCATCCCTGTACCTCCCTGTGTCTTCCTATGCCTCCCTGTGCCTCCTCGTGAGCTGCGGATGTGGTTAAGAAGGCCTGGTTGGAGCATCGGAGCCTAGGAGGTGGTGTAAGGGTCGGGTAGGGAGCTGTGTATGGTTGTGACCTCGGAGACGCAAAAAGATTCAGCCTTGGGGACTCCTGGGCACCTCATCTGACCAGTTTTGACCTGTTCTTTCTCTGTTCAGGACTACTGGATTATTATTGGGTTGCCAGTTTTATTATCTTTGTAGCGTTCTTAGTGGATGTCCGGTGTTGCATGAGCGGCGCATCGGCTCACTCACAAATAGGAGCCACATATTTCTGGTGTACCTGTATCCTAGCCAAGGGTCCGTGGCTGTGAGGTTCAAGTAATGACTGCAAAGAAACTGTGCTCGGGTAGAGTGCTATATACAAGAGCGTGTAAAAAAACCAAAGCTAATCCTTGTAGAAACAATTCATTGCAAATAAATATTTTTAAAAGTTTACTTCCTTTTTTCCTAAAAAGGATATAAGTTTAGTTGCAACAGGGATGGGGGAGTCTTCTCCAAAAGCACTTGGTGAGACTAAAGCAGCTCCTGGAAAGCTAACTACAGGAGTATCCACTAATCCTTTTCCCAAAACAGGTGGGTCTCGGTCTAGAGACAACCAAGATTTGGAAACTGATTCTTTTTTGGTAAATCTAACTACCCATTCCCTGGCAAATGAAGTCTCTCATTTCGACGGGGTACCTCAATTTGCCCCAAACATTAGAGTTCCTATAGCTTCATGCAGCACAAATGAAAGTTACAAAATGGCATTTTTAAAAAGGTTTGTTTATGTACAGGGAGGGACCCCTTCCTGTACATAAACAAACCATGGTATTTTGCATTTTTCATGTGTGCTAGGCAGCACACATGGAAAAAGCAAAAACGTGGAGAAATAATACATTTCTCCTTGTTTCGCAACCTTAAGACCAGGGTTTTCCTGGTCTTAATTTTGCTGCTGTCTCCTATGTACGCCACCCTTGTCCATAGGGGGAAGCGTCAAATACAATGGTGTTGCGGTGGAAAGCCCACCAAAACACCCACTGCACGCCCATTTTACTCTAAACATAGCATGAAAGGGTGTCTTATGTACAAGGAAGCGTTAAGCCACATTAAGTTGCTTAACGCTGCCTTGTACATAAGGCAAGGGTCCTATCGCCACGGGAACGTCACAAAAAATGAAGTTCCCATGGCGATAGGGGCTTGTACATATGCCCACAAGTTTTTACAAGCTTTCTGAACTGAACCACGTACGGCAGCATGTGGAAGTGAATTCCATTGCTTTGCAGCCGGGACCGATCCCCGAAAGTGGAACTTAAGTGACATCGAGCAATAGAAGATTTGCTGATCTAAGATTCCAATCTAGTAGTGAATAATTGGGATATTTCGAAAAAAAGGTCGGCGAATTGGCATTGACTATTTAATGAATAAAACTAATTGCTTTAGAATGAATCCTTGCCAGCAGTCAACGCAGTGATCCAAGCAAATGTGTCATATAAGCGTGTCTGGGAGAGTAAGAAATCAGAGGGGATGCTGCGTCCTGCACCAATTAGAGGCAGTCTAGAACTCTTTCGCGAGCAGCCAAGAAGATGGCATTTGCGTAGTCCATGCTGGGCTGCACCAAAGCTATTACAACCAGAATGTGAAGAAGAAGAGAAGGGATGATGGGTAAAATCTTGTTTAAGGTCAGCAGCTGCAAAAAACAAATGTGCATAAGTTTGTGGCCTTGGCTTCTAAAGAGACTGCCTCATCGATATACATTACAACATTACAAACAGCTTTAGAAGGGGGAGCGATGGAACCCATGCACTCCGGCCAGCAAGAGGCACCTCAATTAGTGAAAGAAGGGCCCCACAGAATTTCAACTTTAGATTTGTTTAAACACAAGATGTTGTATGGCTTCCACAATCCATCCATGTGTAGATAACAGTGTAATTTTCGGGATGCAAGAATGCTCTGAGGTCAGTTCAAAATTAAGATCAAGGAAGAGCAAAATATCAACTGCTTATCATCTGAATACAGATAAAATGTTGCTCCAAGCTGATAGGGCAAGGGCTGTCACTTTCCGCCTTCTGTCTCTACTCACATTGAGCTGGGAAGTCTTCCTGAGACAACATGACGTGTTCAGGGCTTTATGGTACTGAGGAAAACGTGCAGACTGATTGTAAACACTCTGCTGATATCAGGTCATTTTATTGAGTTTGTGAGGCGGTTTCTGTTTGAGGGTAGTAAGAACTGGTTTTGAGTCTGACCAGAATACATTTTGGCTTTGAGAGTAGGATGGAGCCATAGGAATTGAGCTGGAATCAATGTTTATGGCGAATGGGTGGAACCACCGGATGTGCATCCCACTTGTTAGAATTTACTAACAGGCCACGCCCTTCCCATAATGCCTTGCTCTACGTTGCATTATGCTTGCTACTTTGTCTTGTGCTGTTTTGGGGTTTACAGGAATCTTAAGTGTTTCATGTCATTGTTGTGTAGCTCATCAACGTCCTCGTTATCAGTACCTTGCATCACAGAGGAGAAAGCCCAAGGAGCCACATAAAACTAAGGAAACAGACAGCAATGTGTTAATTGTTTCTAACTGCTTTGTGGCGATAGGGCTCACATACTCCATCAGCCAACAAAGGGGAGAAAAAGCCAGACAGTGGAATGTGAGCGTAAATAAAGAGTGAAAGAGAGGAAAGGGAGCACCCTGGGATTCCCGCGGAGAGAGAGCGAGAGGAGCACCGTAGGGCGGAGGAACCATTTTTCCGAGAGTTTGTGGTGAGTTACTACTCCAGCCTCTGCTATGCTCCTTCTGTGAAAGTTAAAAAGTCTAGCCGATGTATTTGCTAGGAAATGTGCTACTGGGAAGATTCAGCCCGAGTACACTGGAGGGACAGACTGGGAGCTGACAGCCATGGTTTGCTCCCTGAGTGGGCCTATACCCAAGGGCGTATTCTGATTGGCTGGAAAGCTCCTACCACTCCAACCCGAGTGCCAATAGAGGTTATAACTCATTAGTGCTCGTTTTATAGACAGCAAAAGGTGACCATCTGAGCTGATTAATAATGAGACTTCAATGTGGCATGCATTTTGTACGTAGTTGTCTTCATCAGGGGCATAACACACTGAACAAACACATCATCCAATAAACAAAGCTGTTCTGCTCTTACCACGGTGTGGGGTTGTAAGAGTGTGACTTGGATAACCCACATTTCACGCTAAATTTCTTCTAGCAGTTTTGATAGATGATGATACTGAGGCACAGTGAGTTGGCGTTAGGGTGTCTTTACCAGGTGTCACATGGTTTGTCCATGTGGGAGAAACAGTATAAGAACCCAGGTGTCCCTGGTTCCAAGGTGGGTCTTTTAGCGGATACAGCAGCTGGTGGGCAATCAAACTAAGACACAGGCAAAAGTACAACATTAAAACCGCTTTGAAATAGTGACCATCTTAGTGCTGGTAAATCTGTTCAGCGCCAGCAAGGATAACTGTAAGGGCTTGTTTGAGGGTGCTGCAGCATTTCCTGAAGCAAACACATGTCTAGTAGTGTGTTGATGCTAATAACACGCCTTATGCAACAATTTCTGAAGCATTAAGAAATTCTAGGGCTCTTTGTAAACATTGACATCTCACAAACGGATGAGCTGTTTATCACGAAAAAAATAAATCAAGTTGTCACTTGGAGGGCGTGTTTACCTGAACTGGTTCTGTCAACAAGTGAGTATAACTCACATCTGACTGCATGAAAGACAACACATTTTGGAACCCTGTGTTTGTCCACCACTAACCTTTGCCCTCTGCCACAACCTAATGTCACACGGTGACACATCACCACCAACAGATAAAAATCGGAAAACGTAAAACTAAAAATATCAAACAATTCTAACAGCCAGTTGCTTCTCCTTCTGCCTCTGTTGAAAATAAGATCCCAATCCCACAAAACATTATTTACTCCCTTCTCTAATTGTGTGGTGCACATCCACACTACATCAATCAATCAATCATTTGTAGAGCGCACTACATACCCACAAGGGTCTCAAGGCTCTGGGGGGGGGGGGCGCTACTGATCGAACAGCCAGGTCTTGAGTATCCTCCTGAAGGTCAGCAGGTCTTGGATCTGTCGTAGGCTCAGTGGGAGGGTATTCCATGTCTTGGCGGCGAGGTGGGAGAAGGATCTCCCACCAGTGGTTGTTCTTCAGATGCGCAGGACGGTGGCGCGTGAGAGGTCAGTGGAGCGCAGCTGGCGGTTGGGGATGTAAAAGGAGAGCCGTCTCTTGAGGTAGGCTGGGCCAGTCTTGTGGAGTCCCTTGTGTGCGTGAGTGAGGAGCTTGAAGGATATCCTCTTTCTGACGGGTAGCCAGTGCAGGTTTCTCAGGTGGGGGGTGATGTGGCCATGGCATGGTACGTCGAGGATCAGTCATGCCGAGGCCTTTTGGATGCATTGTAGTCGTTTGATGAGCTTGGTCGGGGCTCCCGCGTAAAGGGCGTTTCCGTGTTCGAGTCTGCTGCTGACGAGGGCCTGGGTGACTGTCTTTCTTGTATCTGTCGGGATCCATCTGTAGATCTTGCGGGGCATGCAGAGGGTGTTGAAGCAGGAGGAGGAGATGGCGTTGACTTGCTTGGTCATTGAGAGCGTTGAGTCGAGGATGATTCCCAGGTTGCCTGTGTGATCGGTGGATGTCCGGGCTGCCTCCAGTGCCGTCGGCCACCAGGAGTCGTCCCAGGCTGAAGGGTTGGAGCGGAGGATGAGGAAGGATCCCTGGGGTACTCCGCAGATGATCTCAGAGGCTTTGGAACGGAATGGGGGAGGCGGACGCTCTAGGTTCTGCCGGAGAGGAAGGAGGTGGTCCAATCCAGAGCCTTGTCTTGGATCCCTGTGGCGTGGAGGCGTGCGCATAGTGTGCGGTGGCAGACGGTGTCGAAGGCGGCAGAGAGGTCTAGGAGGATGAGTGCTGCGGTCTTGCCGTTATCCAGCTGGGTCCTGATGTCGTCGGTGGCAGCGATGAGGGCAGTCTTGGTGATGTGGTTGCTCTGGAACCCTGACTGGGAAGGGTTCAGGATTTTGTTTTCTTCGAGGTATCGGGTTAGCTGTCTGTTGACGGTTTTCTCGATGACCTTGGCCGGGAAGGGGAGCAGAGAGAGTTGGGCCGGAAGTTCTTGAGGTCTCTTGGGTCTGCCTTAGAATTTTTGAGTAGGGTGTTGATCTCGGCGTGTTTCCAGATCTCTGGGAAGGTCACGGTCGCGAGGGAGAGATTGATGACGTTGCGCAGGTGGGGTGCGATGTAGCTGCTTTCTCTGTTGAAGAAGGGGTCTGACGGAGAGCCGGAGTGGATTGTGCGCATGGTCTTGATGGTGTCATCGATGCTCACGCTGGGCCAGGCTAGCAGGGGGTCGTGGTCGATGGTGTACGGAGGGTCTGTTGTGTTGCTGTCTGTAGGGGCTGTCTGGGTGTTGAAGCTGTCGTGGATGTCTGCTATCTTGCGGTGGAAGAAGATGGCGAGGGAGTCGCACAGGGCTTGCGACGGCGGGATGTCGTTGGTGTTGGAACAGGGGTTGGAGAGTTCCTTCACGATGTTGAAGAGCTCCTTGCTAATGTGTGCATTGTTGTCGAGGCGGTCTTTGAAGGAGGTCCTCTTGGCCGCCCTGATGAGGTGGTGGTGGTTGCGGATGGCGTCCTTATGTCCTACGTGGCTGTCCGGTGTTTGTTCACTGTGCCATTTCTTCTCTAGTTTCCGGCAGGTTTGCTTGGAGGCTAGGAGTTCTGGGGTGAACCAGCTGGCCCTCTTGCTGGTGTCTCTGTGGGGAGTTTCTCCAGCGGGGCGTGGGTGTTGGTGCAGTCCTCGATCCAGCGTCTGAGGCTGTGGGCAGCGTCGTCGGTGTTGGAGGGTTTGGTGCGTGGGCTGAGAGTGAGGTTTGCGTGTAGTTGGTCTTCGGTGATTTTGCTCCAGCAGCGGCGGGGGATCTGTTGGGTGTGGTGGTGTGTGGTGGGTTTCTGGAAGTCGAAGTGGATGCAGCGGTGGTCAGTCCAGTGGAGTTCGGTGGGATGGCTGATGGAGACGTACGGTCTTGAGGAGAAGACAGGGTTGAGCGTGTGGCCGGCGGAGTGGGTGGGCGTTGTGCCGAGTTACTTCAGTTCGAGGTTGGCGAGGTTATCGTCAGGGTTGTGGAGTTGTTGTTGTTGTTGTTCTCAAAGTGAAAGTTCAGGTCTCCGAGGAGGTTGTAGTCGGTGGAGGTCAGGGCTTGCGTGCTGATCAAGTCGGCGATGGAGTTGCTGAACTCTGGGCGGGGTCCGTGGGGGTCGGTAGACGAGGATGCCTCTGAGGGTGGAAATAGGGTCTGTGTGGATCTGGAAATGCATGTGTTCGGCGGTGCTGAACACGTTGTTGGTGCTAGTCGAGACCCTGATGCTGTTCTTGTGGATGATGAGGATTCCTCCTCCAACTCCGTTGGCGCGGTCTCTACGGGTGATCTTGTAGCCGTCTGGGATGGCTATGGCGATGTCGGGTGCGGAGGAGTCGTTAAACCAGGTCTCTGTCAGGAAGGCGACGTCCGGGGATGTTGCGTCGAGCAGGTTCCAGAGCTCGACAGCATGCTTGCGTGCGGAGCGGGTGTTCAGTAGTATCCATCGGAGGTGGTTGGGGTCTTTCTTGGCGGGTGGTTCATCGGCTCTGAGGCTGGTGTAGCTGCAGTTCCGGCAGGTGAAGGGGCCATGTGTGCGTTTCGGGGTGGCCTTGAAGCAGGTGTGGCTTCATCCGGAGTTGAGAGCATGCAGAGTGCTGGCGTCGTAGTGGTGGCGGTCGTCGTGGTGGGTGCGGGGGCCAGGGGTTCTGGTGCTGGGCGCAGTCCAGGCGCGGATGGGCACAGACAGGCTGTCATATATGGGGAGGTAGGAGGGCGGAGCAGCTGGGAGGCGGGAGGCGGGGGCAGCGAATGGGCGGAGGGCAGTCAGGGGGGTAGGGCCACAGGGGACGCAGTGGCGAGGGCGGTGAGGGACAACGAAGGCACAGAAGGCAAAAGGGCACAAAAAACGAGTGGAACAGAAGGCAAAAGGGCACAGAAACGAGGGAAAAATGAGTGGCACAGAGGGCAGAAGGGCAAAAAGAAAAAAAAAAGGGGAACGGTGGGCCGGAGGGCACAAAAAACGAGTGAAACAAGGCAAAAGGGGCACAAAAATGAGGGAAAAATGAGTGGCACAGAGGGCAGGAGGGCACAAAAAAACGAGCGGAACAGAGGGCAGAAGGGCACAAAAAATGAGTGGAACAGAAGGCAAATGGGGCACAAAAATGAGGGGGAAACGAGTGCCACAGAAGGCAGAAGGGCACAAAAAACGAGTGGAACAGAAGGCAAAATGGGCACAAAAACAAGGGAAAAAACGAGTGGCACAGAAGGCAGACGGGCACAAAAAACGAGTGGAACAGAAGGCAAAAGGGGCATAAAAACGAGGGCAAAACGAGTGGCACATAAGGCAAAAAAGGCACAGAAATACCGGAAAAACGAGACGCACAGAGGCAAAATACAGCATACAAAAATACAGGGACAGCTAAGAACAGAAGGCAGAGAGGCAGGGGGCAGCGAGGGGAACAGAAGGGAAAACCAGGCAGACACACGGGGCAGCGAGGGGTACAGAAGAAAAGACTGGGCAGAGAGAGCACGGGGACAGCGAGGGGAACAGAGGGAAGAAAAAGGGGCACGTACCACGTACAGGCAGCGGGGGAAGACCGACAACAGCACAGACACAACAATAAAAATACAGGCAATACAATAAAAGAAATAAAGCGGAGGATGAACAAACCTACCTACGGCCTACCACGGGCCACCAGGGATGAGGTGCAGGTGGTAGCCTGTGGGTGGTGGAGGGCCTGTAACTTCCTCAGCAGCGGCAGCTGGGGCAGGGGTCACACAGGCAGTGCTGTGCGGAGGGGAAGCGACCTACCTGGTGGGGTCAAGGGTCGCTCCCACAAACTGCCACAATCACCTGAGAGCCACTTTATCCTGAGGTGCCACCAGCTTTCCCCATGCTATGAATTCCAGTCTTCAACGGTTTAACTGTTTGCTTCTTTTCTAGCACCATCACAGGCTCTTCGCATTCCTATTGCAGCAGTTGCTTCCATTACGAACCCTGTGTCAGGGAACCATCCATCCTATAACCAGTCCACTTCCCCTAACAAATTCTAAGACCTTCTGAAAGCTGGCTGATTCAACACAGCATCTATCCTCCACCATGACACTCAGATTCAATGCTCCCACCTGCTGAGCAGCTTAACTTTTCGTATCAAGCACTGATTGCAATCTTCCTAGATTCTGTGTGCCCTGTAATCCTTCCTTTCGTTTATAGTTGCAGAGACACTTTCAGAATCCCCACCTTTGTCTGGATGTATTATAGAATGACATTCATAAAATGGATATTTGGAAATGTAGCTTTCACCCACTCAGTCTGTCTAGAGTGAACGCGAGTACTACCTGACTTCAGCCTCTTTCAAGAGCTGGACCGGCCAACTGGGACCCTCAGGTAACCTCCCATGGTGGTGTGAGAGGCGGATCTAGTACAGTCGGCTGTGAGCACACAAAGTGGAAGTGACGCAGCGACTCAGGGGAGCCAGTGGTGGCAACGCCCTGCTGGTACAGCATAAGCAATGGAAAGAGCAGAGGTTGTTGGGGCTCCTTTCCTAGCACTTCCTTCCCAGTCATTTACCATTTTACCCTTATGCACCTGTTTCACCTCTGAACCCATTATTTTTATAGTCATTAAGCTGGACTGCAGAAGATTATATGGGAGGGAATATAATTGGGGCCAGAGGTGACAACAGAGACTGCAGTTAGTAGGTAGTTGAGCCATCTGTGCTGGCAGGTCTTCCCTTGCTTGTGCTTCTGGAGCTAGGATTGACAGGATTTGTAAGTCAAGTGCTGTGTTGGCACCAGGAAAGGCCTGCTACTCTACTGGGTGCGAGGGGTGGTTTGTGGCCACAGCTCTATGGGAGATGTAGCAGCATGTGTAGGTGGCCTGGGCTTGCACGTGCAGACAATGTAAATCAATCAGAGGAGTTGTGTGATTGATGTATCCACAGAAATCCTTAAAGTACACATAACTCCTGACGCTTGAATAAATGGGCAGGCATTTAAACTGCTGTTTGACCAGCTTGGAAATGTACTGATCTATGGCATCAATATATTGTATGCTGCAAAATCACCTTTATGATATAAGCATACTCCACCAACAGAGCACATTGATATGTTTTGTCAGAACTCTAGACACTAATACCAGTTGTGATTACAAAACTCAGTGGCTGGCTTGTTAAAGATCAAAGAGGGTGAAAGGCTGAGTGGACCCGCCAGAGTTCAGATCTGTGACCTTCATCTTAAAAACAGGTCTGTGCAATTGACATATTAGTCCACTGAGCTCTCCTACCAGATATGGTGAGTATAAATGGTATAACCCATCCACGGTGTATGGTGTAGTGTTATGACACTACTCCTACGAAGCATGAATTGACCTACAGCAAAGTCATGATCCCCAAGGACCACACAATCATATAGATCATAGCTTGGTAACTGCCATTTATTTAGATTCAAGCGAGTACGACAAGGAGGCTGCAGATTTGCGGTCCTCGCTCCTAAACTTTGGAACTCATTCCCTCTGGAAATCCGGTCTAGCTCTAACATTCTGCAATTTATAAACCTTCTCAAGACCTGGCTGTTTCTGCAAGCATACAAATAGATTACCCTGGTAGCACACTAAGCCTCTCTAGCGACATTAAGCCGCTCGGGGTACGTGCGCTCTACAAATTAACATTAGCTTAAACTAGACAGCACTAGTTAGGTAGGTATGGCGCAAGGAAGGGGATTAGTCGATAAATACTCGTGTGTATGTATAGAATCCATACATTACCATTTACGAAGGTCCTTTCCAGATAGTCGATGATCTGGGTGGCTTCACAGATGATATCCTCCCCGTGGATGAAGACAGGCACTTCTCCTGAAGGGTTCAGGCGCATAAACCAAGGCTCGTTGTGTTCACTCAGAGGCAGACTCACGTCATGCTCTTCACAGTGCAATCCCTTCTCAGCAATGACCAGGCGCACCTGAAAAATAGGACATTTCTCGGTCAGCTCTTCACTCTTGTTATTTTGAAATGAGTTTGTGTGCAAGGCAATGCATTGCTATCACATCCTTTTTTTACTTGTATGCTCCAAACCGAAAGCAGACTTCTGTGGTGTTCGAAATTAGGAACAAAGTTCCTTTGGTTGATTTTGAACATTTTTTCTCATAGCAGCGCAATAATGCTAGTGACCATTAACATGATATTGTTGCATCAAAATCAATACAACGTAGCTCTGCCTAATCTACTCAACTTATTTGTAAGTCGCGATATGAAGGAGATAACTCGGGGCCAGGAACTTTACATGCCCTGCTTCCAAATCACTCTCTCCCTGGTTGCTTGCTGTTTTATCAACCAGGGTTGCGCTTTTTGTTTTCGTTCTTCTCCGCCTTGCTGCACTTCAATGTTTGGAAATGATTCACTATTGTGCCTTGGCACCACAACGGCTGTCCTGAATATGCTAGGAGTTGAGGTTAGCCTGGAACAGTATTGTGCAAGGGTGGACTCCACCATGGCATTCATGTCCACAATGATTTAAAAATGATCATGGAAGCCACCAATATGTCACAAATTACCACCATTGTGTAATGGATTCACACAATATGGAAATAATGACCCCCATATTGACACAATCACCACTCCGCAATGGATGCCAGGAACGGCCATTGTTGGACTTGGGCCTTGTGGCAGGTTCACCCCTGAACTTTTTGCCTTGAAGTATCGTGATTTCTGGTCTTTGCGCACTTTGACACTGTGGCGCAGTGTAAAGTGTGTGCGTTCCCTGAGTGCATGTGATGAGCTAGGCATGCCCTCCCATAGGAATGCATGGGGAATGTATGTGTCCCTGGTAGTTCCTGATGCGTGGGGAGTGCAGGCTCGAGTTTGGTATGTGTGAACTCGTGGGAGTGAATGCTGCGCAACGGTATGTGCAGCGTGTATGTGTCTAGTGGGGAAGTGCCATTTCTAAACATGGCTGTATGTGTGCTGTGAGGGTGCTGGCGTGTGATTGGCTGGAGCTGGCTGGCATGCCAGGCTCCAGGAAGTCTGGATGGGTCTGCCCGGTGGTGAGTGGGAGATTAGCATGCTGATGGCTGGGGAGGAGTGTACCTGTGTCCTGAATGAGGCTGGGTTTTCCCCTGACAATGCTGGCTCCGCCCCCCTGTGGTGTGACTGATGACCCTAGCCCTGCCAGTGAATAGAGAGGGTGGTTGAGCCCATCAGCAGTGCTCACAGACCAGCTGCGACTGGTTCTGCCCCCACCCTGCCCAAAGACAAAGGATTTGTCTGTATAAAAAGAGGCTGTGACCTCTTGGAAAATGTTCTTGTTCCCAACTTGAATCTTGCCAGGGGTGTGCTGCTGCTTGGGCCCAGGGGGAAGGCTTGCCTCCCCTGGGCCCTGCCCAGCCCCTGGACTCCTGAAGAGCTTTACTGGACTTTGGTTCCTTATAGCGCTTGGGAGCGCTGGTTATTCCCCTCTAGCGCTGTGCTTGGACTTTTGCTGGACTTGTGTTCCCCTGAAGCGCCTGGAAGCGCTTCATCCTGTCTGGTAGCGCTGGGAGCGCTTGACTGGTAGCTTCTAGCGCCTGGAAGCGCTTGTGTGCTGTCCCTAGCGCATTGGAGCGCTTTATGTCCCGCTAGCGCTGAGAGCGCTTTGTTTTCCTAAGCCGGTGCCCACCCGGCATTTGCCCCGTTCGGTGAAGGGGTCCTGGACCCCCAGCGAGTGCCTACCTCGCTTATTTCTTAATTATTGATTTTGAGGGTGCCCACCCCTCGTTTTGACCCCCAAGATTCACCGCTGCGGCCCGAGCCGCGTTAGAATTGCCGCCGCGCCCGCGGCCCGCCTGGTTGTGGGCGGGGCCGCTGGACGGAAGCGGAAGTGCGGCCATTTTGCCGAAAACGGAAGTCCCGGAGCCTCGTAGGCTCTATCTGCCCAAAGTCCCGGTCCCGAGATGGGGGACCGGGTGAAGACTGGTGTGTCGAGAAAGCGGGGCTCTCATGAGGTGAGAGAGCCCCGCCCGCTGCCCTGCTGACACCCGCCGAGGCTCCCTTGAGCAAGGGAGAGCCCCGGCCGACCTCGTGGAGTCCGGCGGAAACGGCGAGATGCCTCCCCAGAGCAGCCCGGTGAGTCAGGGCTGGACCGGGGGAGGGGGAAGAGAGGTAGCATTTGAGCGGCCCCGTTTGGTAGCGGGCCGCTCCTCCAGCTGGCTATGAAGTTGTCTTAAAGCCTCGTTGGCTCCAACAAAGCCCCCCCAGTATTTGCAGAGTCTAGGTGGCTCAATGGGGCGCAGTTGTTTTGAGGGGCCCACGCTTCCCCGCACAGCTCTTCCTAGGGGCAGAGCTGATTCCCAGACCCCCGTGGCTCCAACGAGGGGGACATGTATTTATTTAAGGAGCCAGAGTGCTCCCGTGCACACATTATGGATTCACAGCCTGTGAAGGGCTCCAACGTTTTGGGTGCAGTGTTCCTGAGGGGCTAGAGAAAGCCCCTGGCGATATTTGTTTCCAGCTGCCCAGCAAGTAGTGGGAAGCTGCACCGTGTAGGTCTTTCTTTTCCTAGGGACATGTACTCTGGACTTTAGGAGTGAGGCGCACTCCTTCATCCCATCCCTGGCCTTTCCCCAGCTGCGCAGCACTTAGTGCCAGCTGCAGCGTTTAGGCCCCCTGTTCTGTCCCTCAGCTGCCCAGCACGTAGTGGGCAGCTGCTACGTTTAGGTCTTGGCGCAGTGGCGCAACCTGGACTTTGTGAGTTCTGCGCTAAAGGTGATTTATGCGCTAACTGAGGTTTAGATGCTGTTATGATCTATGTCCTATTGCTTTTGGGTGTTAGGAAATGTACAATGTGTAGTATGTTTTGCGCACCCTGTGTTCTGCACCTCTGAATGTGTTGATGCATCATGTGCCTTGTTCCTTACACCGCTGAACGTGTGTTGATGCGTCATGTGTTTCTCCTACACTTCTGAATGGGTAGATTATTCATCATGTGTTCTCCTGCGCTGCACCTCTGAATGTGTTGATAATGCGTCATGTGCCTCCTTCCTTGCACCTCTGAATGTATGCATTGCATCATGTGTTTTGTCCCCAGGTCTATGCCCCTACAGGTATTGTGATACTTAGGTGGTTGTTTTCTCCCTAGTACAGGTGGTGCTAGTGAGGTCCTGGTTACCAGTAGTTACTGGTTGTGTGCTCTATTTTTATATTTTGTGCTACAGTGATTTACATTCTAAGTGCTATTTCTGAAAGTGTTACTTCTGATTCCTGACAGTGGTCCAGGTGGCCCTGTCTTGTAAATATCCCCTGTAAATTCTGCCCGTGCCTCTGGCACATTGTAAAGTGTGTGTTTTATCTAATGTGTTTTGGTGTAATACAAAGGCTATTTTTATATAACCTTGTGTGGAGTTTCCTTTGTGGTGGGCCTTTGGGTGTTGTTGCTGGGGTGCATGCGCCAATACTTAACTCACATCGCCTCCGAGTTTAGCCTTGCTGCTCGCGCCACGTTACCTAGAGGGTGAGCAGGGGTTATCTTGGCGTGTAACTCCCTTGCCCTGACTTGGGAGTGGTGGTCTCTGACTGACTTTGGCGAAAGCCCTGGCCAGCCAGGGATCCCATTTCCAACATTGGCGGCAAGCGGTGAGGATGAGGATTTGTGTTTGCGTTGTACCACAGTAGCAGCTGGCTGCACCACAAAACTCTGCATTTTAGATAACCACATTTTGGGGATTATTGTTTTAAGTTTGCTGAAAATGTCATTTCTGTGGAAATGTGTTTCTTGTGCACTTTGAGTTAGGTGTCCCTAGCTCGGGAGGGTAGATCATCCCCCTAAGTGCAGTGTGTTTTCTGGATTCACCAGAAGGGTGGAATCCAGTGGTGGCAGCATAAGTGTGTCCAGTGCATGTGTCCCCCGTCCCTGCCCTGGAGTAATGGTACCTGTGTCAAGTGTGGTCAGGTTGAGAAGTCAGGGGTGGAAGAAACTGCCTTACCAGTCTGGGGAGGGGTGTGTGTGGATGAATGGTGTGTGGCACTGGACGTGTTTGTGAGTTCTCTGGATGGGGAGCTTGCTTTGTTCAGATACCTAAGTCCTGTGTGTTGAACTTTTCCCAAGAACGTCTGCAGACAGTGGAGCCTGCTTTTTGATTTCTGTGATCTGTTGAGAGACAGAATTTTGGAGTTGGTAATGTTCTGGGAGGAGAGAGGCATAGGGGATGGAGTGATTCCAAAAGGAGTGTCTGAGGTGTCTTCCAGCCCAGCGTGGTGGAAGAGGTTCAGTGTAGCCCAGCTAGGTCTCGGTGTAGGGGCTCACGTCCTGTCTCAAGAGGAGAAGAAGGGGGTGGGACTGCATGTCTCCAGGTGCCCTAAACCCAGTGTCAGGGCCTGGAATGTTCTTGAAGGGAACGTCAGGTCGGGGGCCTAGGCTGTACCAATAGGTCATTTGAGGAGGATCTTCCAGAGTGTCTGGAGAACGTGGAACCTCTGTAACCAGGGTTCCAGTAGTTCTGGTGTCTGGCAGTATCGCTCCAGTTGGGAGGGTGCAGAAGTCCAGATGGAGGGGTGCGAGATGGATAGGTTCCCCAGTGGAAGAGCCAGTGGGTCACGGGCCAACCAGAAGGGTTGTGTCGCCAGGGAGTGACCATGGTAATGCCACTTCTGTCCTGAGTGTCAGGCAGACTTGTACACGACACATTAGTTGTGTCACCCTCAAGGAAGTCCTGGTGCGCCAGGCATCTGACCAAAGGGGTACGTCCCTCAGTTGGGGAGCCAGTAGCCGGTGTTTCCGGATCTGGACGTAAGGGCAACTGTATGTAGTGTCCTGAAGTTACAAGAGGGAACTCCTGCCTGAAGAGAAGGAACCGGGTAAGCTGTATGGGGTATTGACCTGCAGTGGTTGCCTTGCTGCTGAAGGACGAGAGAAAGTCTTAGATTTTTGTTTTCAACTTGTAGTAGTCCTGGTGCGCCAGGCATCTAACCAAAGGGTAGCCTCCCTAGGTTGGGGAGCCAGGTTCAGGTGTTGCCTGTCCTGGACGGCAGGGCGACTGTAGCCAATGTCCTGGCCGGTTGGTCTTCTAGGGGTACCCCTGTGAACACAGGTGGGGCTCATCTTAAGTGAAGAGACCCTGTGTTTCCCAGAAGGGGTGGTACAGGCCTAGCAGGGATCTTTAGGGTTCTTGGCTGAGTGTTGTGGTACTACCCTGAGAGCAGGTGGGGCCTACCTTAAGTGGAGGGACCCTGTTCTACAGTGGGAGGGTGCAGAACTCTGGAAGGGGGTCAGAAGAAGTCTGACCCCTGTGCATCCGGTGAATTGGAATCCCAGGTGGTAAACCAGTTAAGGGAGCGGTGACTCTGTCATGACCACCCTGGTGTCCTGTAGGCACCGCACTGAGCAACGTCCCCCTCGAGCAACGCCGCCTCTGCGCTCACCGACGCCGTCTCGACACCGTCAACGAGCCATAGGCTGCACCGCAACTGGAGGGCACCGCAACGTGCAACGCCTCGCTACACCGTTCTGGTGGTGGTCTGACCGTGGTCACTGCTGCTGAGGAAGTAAGGTCCTAAACTGGTGGGAGAGCTGTGTTCTGGAGGGTGCTTCAGAAGTAGAGGTAGGGTGGGGCATTCTTGCCTGTGACCTCTGGTCAGCCTGAGGGTGCGGACCCTAGGTTGAAGGATCAGTGGTAGTTTGGAACTACACTGAGAAAGGGAGTGGAGAATGGCTAGTGCAGGCCAGGGGTTACTACCCCCCACTCTGTGGATTGGCAAGGACCAGTGGTATCTAGGTGGCCTAGGGCCTGGTCCTAGCCGTGGACAACTAAGGAGTACCAGTGGGGTAGCCTAGTTGGGCCTGGTTTTTTTTTGGTGCTTGTCTTATGGATCAACGTGGCGTGGAACCGGAGGGTGTCCCTGCAGTGCGGGCCCGCGTCCGTGTTCTATCGCCCCAAGCAGGGAAGTTCATCACAGTGGTGATTGGCCTACCCTGCGTTTTGGCTGGAAGGGAGCTGTGTTGGACTTGGGCCTTGTGGCAGGTTCACCCCTGAACTTTTTGCCTTGAAGTATCGTGATTTCTGGTCTTTGCGCACTTTGACACTGTGGCGCAGTGTAAAGTGCGTGCGTACCCTGAGTGCATGTGATGAGCTAGGCATGCCCTCCCATAGGAATGCATGGGGAATGTATGTGTCCCTGGTAGTTCCTGGTGCGTGGGGAGTGCAGGCTCGAGTTTGGTATGTGTGAACTCATGGGAGTGAATGCTGCGCAACGGTATGTGCAGCGTGTATGTGTCTAGTGGGGAAGTGCCATTTCTAGACATGACTGTACGTGTGCTGTGAGGGTGCTGGCGTGTGATTGGCTGGAGCTGGCTGGCATGCCAGGCTCCAGGAAGTCTGGATGGGTCTGCCCGGTGGTGAGTGGGAGATTAGCATGCTGATGGCTGGGGAGGAGTGTACCTGTGTCCTGAATGAGGCTGGGTTTTCCCCTGACAATGCTGGCTCCGCCCCCCTGTGGTGTGACTGATGACCATAGCCCTGCCAGTGAATAGAGAGGGTGGTTGAGCCCATCAGCAGTACTCACAGACCAGCTGCGACTGGTTCTCCCCCACCCCGCCCAAAGACAAAGGATTTGTCTGTATAAAAAGAGGCTGTGACCTCTTGGAGAATGTTCTTGTTCCCAACTTGAATCTTGCCAGGGGCGTGCTGCTGCTTGGGCCCAGGGGGAAGGCTTGCCTCCCCTGGGCCCTGCCCAGCCCCTGGACTCCTGAAGATCTTTGCTGGACTTTGGTTCCTTATAGCGCTTGGGAGCGCTGGTTATTCCCCTCTAGCGCTGTGCTTGGACTTTTGCTGGACTTGTGTTCCCCTGAAGCGCCTGGAAGCGCTTCATCCTGTCTGGTAGCGCTGGGAGCGCTTGACTGGTAGCTTCTAGCGCCTGGAAGCGCTTGTGTGCTGTCCCTAGCGCATTGGAGCGCTTTATGTCCCGCTAGCGCTGAGAGCGCTTTGTTTTCCTAAGCCGGTGCAGGGGTCCTGGACCCCCAGCGAGTGCCTACCTCACTTATTTCTTAATTATTGATTTTGAGGGTGCCCACCCCTCGTTTTGACCCCCAAGATTCACCGCCGCGGCCCGAGCCGCGTTAGAATTGCCGCCGCGTCCGCGGCCCGCCTGGTTGTGGGCGGGGCCGCTGGACGGAAGCGGAAGTGCGGCCATTTTGCCGAAAACGGAAGTCCCGGAGCCTCGCAGGCTCTATCTGCCCAAAGTCCCGGTCCCGAGATGGGGGACCGGGTGAAGACCGGTGTGTCGAGAAAGCGGGGCTCTCATGAGGTGAGAGAGCCCCGCCCGCTGCCCTGCTGACACCCGCCGAGGCTCCCTTGAGCAAGGGAGAGCCCCGGCAGACCTCGTGGAGTCCGGCGGAAACGGCGAGATGCCTCCCCAGAGCAGCCCGGTGAGTCAGGGCTGGACCGGGGGAGGGGGAAGAGAGGTAGCATTTGAGCGGCCCCGTTTGGTAGCGGGCCGCTCCTCCAGCTGGCTATGAAGTTGTCTTAAAGCCTCGTTGGCTCCAACAAAGCCACCCCAGTATTTGCAGAGTCTAGGTGGCTCAATGGGGCGCAGTTGTTTTGAGGGGCCCACGCTTCCCCGCACAGCTCTTCCTAGGGGCAGAGCTGATTCCCAGACCCCCGTGGCTCCAACGAGGGGGACATGTATTTATTTAAGGAGCCAGAGTGCTACCGTGCACACATTATGGATTCACAGCCTGTGAAGGGCTCCAACGTTTTGGGTGCAGTGTTCCTGAGGGGCTAGAGAAAGCCCCTGGCGATATTTGTTTCCAGCTGCCCAGCAAGTAGTGGGCAGCTGCACCGTGTAGGTCTTTCTTTTCCTAGGGACATGTACTCATCCCTGGCCTTTCCCCAGCTGCGCAGCACTTAGTGCCAGCTGCAGCGTTTAGGCCCCCTGTTCTGTCCCTCAGCTGCCCAGCAAGTAGTGGGCAGCTGCTACGTTTAGGTCTTGGCGCAGTGGCTCAACCTGGACTTTGTGAGTTCTGCGCTAAAGGTGATTTATGCGCTAACTGAGGTTTAGATGCTGTTATGATCTATGTCCTATTGCTTTTGGGTGTTAGGAAATGTACAATGTGTAGTATGTTTTGCGCACCCTGTGTTCTGCACCTCTGAATGTGTTGATGCATCATGTGCCTTGTTCCTTACACCGCTGAACGTGTGTTGATGCGTCATGTGTTTCTCTTACACCTCTGAATGGGTAGATTATTCATCATGTGTTCTCCTGCGCAGCACCTCTGAATGTGTTGATAATGCGTCATGTGCCTCCTTCCTTACACCTCTGAATGTATGCATTGCATCATGTGTTTTGTCCCCAGGTCTATGCCCCTACAGGTATTGTGATACTTAGGTGGTTGTTTTCTCCCTAGTACAGGTGGTGCTAGTGAGGTCCTGGTTACCAGTAGTTACTGGTTGTGTGCTCTATTTTTATATTTTGTGCTACAGTGATTTACATTCTAAGTGCTATTTCTGAAAGTGTTACTTCTGATTCCTGACAGTGGTCCAGGTGGCCCTGTCTTGTAAATATCCCCTGTAAATTCTGCCCGTGCCTCTGGCACATTGTAAAGTGTGTGTTTTATCTAATGTGTTTTGGTGTAATACAAAGGCTATTTTTATGTAACCTTGTGTGGAGTTTCCTTTGTGGTGGGCCTTTGGGTGTTGTTGCTGGGGTGCATGCGCCAATACTTAACTCACATCGCCTCCGAGTTTAGCCTTGCTGATCGCGCCACGTTACCTAGAGGGTGAGCAGGGGTTATCTTGGCGTGTAACTCCCTTGCCCTGACTTGGGAGCGGTGGTCTCTGACTGACTTTGGCGAAAGCCCTGGCCAGCCAGGGATCCCATTTCCAACAGCCATCATAATGTGAGGAACAGCATTTTACATTTTACAAGGGGTGGGCAATGGGCAGCATCCAATGGATGCCCACAAGTTGCCAAGAACTACCACTATAGCAGAAATAAGTGGGAAAGTATCTTGGGGGAGGAGTGATTATGACAGGCCTTAAGTGTTTAGTGGAGGGGCCAAATAGGACTACTTTTGGCAGTCAAGAGGAGAGTGTCAAGGGGACCACTGCGTGTGCTTCAGGGGGCCGAGTACAGGCAGGTCAAGGGTACTTCCAACACAGGGCTTCCATTTTTTCTCTATTGCTAGAACAGCTTTCAGGGAGAAGAACACTTTCTTCCACCAGCATAGCATCAAGGTCCTACAATTTCATAGCGACGTGCTCTGGGGCATTTATTAAAATGAGTACATAACTCTTCCTCTCAAGGCGCCAGCATCGTTGACATAAAACCTGAAAAAGCTACAGAGCAGGCATTTTCCAACTATGCACCCAGGATAAATTAGGACCACCCCAACGCTACTCCAATTTAGGAAAGAGTTTAAGACTCACCTCATTAAAGAACACCACAATGAATTAACCATCCACAACTGACCTTCCTCTCCTAGAACTTGTCTTTATGCTTGGCTCTACCATGTACAGCGCTCTGGTGCCTTTTGGCTAGGTTTGTGCTATAGAAATACCATATATATATATATAATTCTATTACTAATATAAGAAGACACAGATTGTGCGTCAAAGTGGGCGTGGCTATATGTGCTACATTTTGAATGCAGTTTTCAATGAGGATGTGTAATTTGGGTTCTAAACACAGCCAAAAAACAAGGACAAAAATATATTTTCTAATGTACAAACTGAGATCAAAATATCTACTCCACTAGATATCGAAAAAGTAACTTTAAACAATAAATGTGTTTTTACAGCTTGGATTGTGCATTAACTGTATATTTTGTCACGGTTTGGCTAATTTTGAGTATATCAGGCTGCAAAAGTGGTCTTTTGAGATAGTGAACGTCAGTCACCAAATGCCACTTCAAAAACTTAAATACAGGCATAAGAGGATTATACATTAATGTTTTAATGGTCAGCAGGTTTCAAATTTCTGACAGATACAGCCCCGACAATGCATCTTCAAAGGGCCTCGGATTGCACCTTTAAAAAATTTAGAGTTAACTTAAGGTCAGAAAAAGTATTGTTTAGTGTGCATAGATTCCGGCACAAACGACCTACACTGGATTAGTAACAGGGGCTAAGACAGACAGATCCCTGGATCCCTGGAGCACAGTAAAGACTTTAGCAAGCCGGAAGGCTAGCTGGCCCAGGACTTTCTGCTTCAACAAGCCTTCAAAGGATAAATTATTAAGAAACGCCAATGTTTGAATGTTAACAGATCACAGAAAACGAATTAAAACTTACTGAAATAAATGCATAACTTGCGTCGAGGTATTACCATTAAAAAGATCAATTCATGAGACTGAGTTTAAAAGTGGAGCGATCTCCAGGTTCCCATGCAATGTGTGTGGCTCTAGACAGTGCTCCTCAAAGTAGGACCTGGGGCCGCATGCGGCCCTCCTGACCTTTGCATGCAGCCCACTGAGCAGCAGCAGCACTGGGCTGCTGTTAAGTCGACTCAGCATTAACATAAAAAATATGTTAAATATAGACCAAGCACGTATTTAAAGGTTAATTGCAGTTAAGCAAAAGGAAGTAACTAGGCTCTTAACTTTAGGAACACCTTCATTTTTAAAGACAGCAAACATGTAAAATACAATAGTCTTTTCAAAGTTCAGAAAGTGTATTTTATTGATCTGTAGAACCATTTCACCTTAGCAAATCAAATTATAGCAGTGAATTCAGAAGTATCTTTTTTAAACTGATGGTTTTCAAACATGAACTTAGAAACATTCATTCCCCCTTCTCCCCTCCCCCACCCCCCCCCCCCCCCCACTGACAACAAAGCCATTAATGATTACATCCAAACACAGAAGATGGTTTTGTACAGCACCCATTCTGAAGTCATGTATTTCGAGGTCCTCTTATATGTGATAATGAAAGAAAGAGGAAAATTAAAATTGAACAATTGTCCAGGGTAACACAATTTGGTCAAGTGGAGAAGCCGGGATTCATCCCAGGGTTTCTGGTTTCACATTGCACAATTGAGTTCAGCCAATAGATATACATGCTTCGCAATCGCCTCCCCTACACCCCCTCCCCCCTGGCATCAGTGCGACCCCCGTGACAATGCTTCTGAGTACCCATGCTCTGGAGGCTTTCTAAAAAGGATAAATACATTCTCAAAGCGTTGCCATTGAAGGAGACACCGTCAATCACTCAGAGCCACAGCAAGTATCAGCAATACAACTGTCACTGGTGTCCTTTGTGGTAGGTCGCAGCATGTCCCGGAAGTGGATTTACATGAGTCTCGGTTTTGATCGTCCTGGCGATTTGGAATGACCCAGAATACTCTCAGACGGATGTGCACTGTTCAAGTACCGTGGTGTGCAATGTGCGTGTAACGTTATTCAGACTGCCTACATATCACGTTACATGCACACTGCACATCAGTTTCACGGTCTCATGCTCCTTGAACCCAGGTGATGAAGGCGGGCGCTGCAGCTACAAAGCCCTGGTGCCAGCATGGACGTGCACGGCTGTTTCATCAGTCACTCGTACCCCTTTGTGCCTCGGAGGCACGCATGCAGGTGCCAGGCACCGCGCGCTGCCTTGAACGCATGCATTGGTCAGGGCGCGACGCGCTGTCCCGGTGCTGAAACCTTTTCTCTTCAGCTGCCTACCTTCTGGGAGGTGAAGGACTGGGTCCAGTGATACAGAACGAGCTTCTCGTTTCGTCCGAGGGCCGCCTGTCCGACCACGAGGTCCTTACCAGGGTCCTGCCCGCCGCCCTCCGGTGCCATCCCCGCTGCCCCCTGGTCGCTCTCCATCTCCTGCTGCCTCGCTGCCCGGCCCTGCGCTGTCACCAGCTACGCAGAGCCGTCCTCTGAACAGAGCACGTCGGGAGATGTAGTTTTATCCCTCAGTATATTCCCACGTAAATATATTTTTATGCTCACAAATATTTTGATTCTTTTCGATCTAGGTAACTTTCAAGGAGCTGTGTAATTCAACATAATTTGAACGAATATAACAATTTTGTACTATCTAGCACGTGTGGAGTTGGATATAAATTAAAAAAGATTACAATCCAAATGGTGCCGATAAAACATGCTTTTTATATATAATCATGTTCGTGCAATAACATTTATCTTTGAATACATATATTTATGACTTAGTCTTAATATTTTATCACTTTAAATAACTAACTACCTCAGCAAGTCCCAATAATATAAGCATTTAAAGATATTGAATTTGAAACAAACCCACAAAGATAACATACTGTCAAAAACAGCGATGGGTTCTAGCACATGTTCTATATTTTGCATTGGTAACTGCCATGTTTGATTTGTTGTGATGTACCAGACTGTTTAAAGGGACCATCAAGCACATGATGTCTCTATATGGCACAAACGGCAAGCAGAAATCATCAAAGGAATAGTCTGGAATACCTACTGTTGCTGATTGTTAGAAATGCAGAACTGGGCAAACAGGATTAGTGTTCCTCTCCACGCTGGATGGCCCCTTTATGTATAGACTGGTAACAAAGTATATACGTGCCAATGCTGTAACAATATCTCGATCTGCAAGCTCCTATTTGTTGCAGTACATCACGCCCCTGGTTGCACTGGGTTCACTGTGCTGTACTGTTAGAGCACTTTGGCAACTGGGCTGTGAAACTGGTACCACGACCAATAACCCTACTGTTCTTCAGTTCATGGCTCCACCACTTCAACTCAGCTCCATCTACAGAGGAGGCAGACGTCAGTTCATTCAAGACAAAGCGTTGATGTTACTTTCCCCCACATTTTAATGCAAGTCAATGAGTAAATAACGTTCACATCTCTTGGGTGGAGTTTGCATTCCCTGACAAGTTAGTGCTACTGCCTCTTGAGCCTCGCCTCGCCAACCTGCTCACTGTATAGCACCGAATTTCGACATAAACTCTTCATCCTGCCCTTGTGTCCCTCCTGCCAACAGACGAGGTTGCATAGGGCTCTGAACTGCTAGAGCAGGGGCTGCATCTCAATGGTAAGAACCTGGGCAGCCGAGTCAGCTACAGACGCAGTATAATAGGACTTCCACTTTACTGTAGATTTTAATGTTAGTCAACATGGACACTGACCTGACGGTAATGAAAATGTCTTTCGGATATAGCCATGGAGCACATCACAGAAAATACTGGGCGTTTGATGGTACTTAAGGATAGGTAATCCACAGACTCTGCTCCTATGCAGTCTGCTCTTTGCCTACTGGACTAGCCACTCTCTGCCCGGGAGAGAAGGGATGCTCGCCAAATGCTTGCTGTATTCCAAAAATGGAACAACCCTATGGCCTGGCTTGCACCAACCTATCGGATACTTATTGATGCAAGAGAGGAGGAGATACCCTGCATGCAGAGAGAAGTTGAAGCTTTCTCAGGTCCTCCTTGCCTGGTCAGCCATTGGCTTGTAGCGGAAGCTCCACCATCCCTGTAACTAGCTCTTTGTCAGGGTTAAGCTAGTATTAGGAAAGTAAGACAGAGAGAACACGGCCAAAAAACTGCCCAACAGGAACCGAAATAATTTTAGGATTTAAAGACAAAAGCAGAAATATTATACAGAAGTGAAGATGAGGAAAATCGAGGTTATGAACATTATGATATTGGTGACAAAGAACCTATTGATTCAGTGTTTACAATACGTGTTAATACTCAAGGCACATTCAGCTTTGCCATTTTCTAAAGTGCAACAAGATTGTCAACGTAGGTATCTTTTGCACAGCCCTTAAATAACGATTAAAGGAGAAGCAGCCATACTGTCTTTTAGAGCTAAAAATAGGAGCCAGGCTTAAATACAGTTACGTGACTTCTACATATATGCCAAATCTTTACCAAAATGCCCCTGAAATTAATTCATATGTGGAACACTCAGTTGCTGTGAGGATGAATAGGTTGTGTAAGGGAGAAATCCTTTATGATGTAATGGTCTTTGTAAGTTCTTACTCCAAACCTTTGACTGTTGCAAAAGGTGAAATAAAAAACACTGGTCAGCTCGAGGCAGCATGGCAGGAGAGTTGCCGGAACCCAGGTTAGGAAGCAAGCAAGCAACGCAGCGGCAGTGGAAGAACCCGCTGCGAGCAGATATTATTAAATGAGGAGCCAGAGGGTGCATACAATGGAAAGCGAGTAGCTCAAGCATATGCCAGAGGAGGGGAGCCACTCTGTGCTCTAAAAGTTAAAGGGGCAGCTTGGTAAAAGCATCAGCCAGAGAAGCTGGGCATCATGGACAAGTAGTTGATGACAGCAAGCGCGCAGCTACATAGCATCAGGAACGTGCCAACAAACCACTGCCAACTGTGTTTTGTCATTCATTCGTGGAGTGGTGTGGCTCACTGGTTAGAGGCGGCAGACCCGTAAGCAGAGGATGGCCCGGGACCAGGGTTCGATTCCCGACGCGGCAGGGTCGTGGACCAGGGTCAGCGGGCTCGATAATTCTCGCCTCGGTGCCTACTCCAGTCAGGGACCACACTTGGCAACTCTGGGCATTAGCTTGCCTCATCTTCACAACGGCCCCCCAGACCGCCGGGGATGCTTGGTCGCACCTTAGAGATACCCATTAGGGACCATCTCTCAGGGTGAGCCAGGACGGGTTCCCCAGCGGTCGAAGCGCGGAGATACTCCTCCGGGAGTTGATTCTAGCGCTATATAAACCCACAATTAATTAATTAATTAATTAATTCATCTTGAATGCAACATCGTAGTATACCATGTTATCATCACTGTTGCTATTATTTAAAGGATGTTAGGCCTGCTATGAAGAGACTAATACTTTCCCAGGTGAACCAAACTAAATGTGCTTTCCCAAGGCCAACCCAACTGTCTCAGACTGAATAACATACTATGTAACATGTCGTGTCACATGTACAGATTCTGGGAACACTAAAGCATAATGTAGTAGAATGGTGAGAGACTCACTGAATGTCTTTTGTAGTAAATGTTTCTTTTTCCTAGTTTCTTATTGGTTAAGAGCCTGTGAACAATGTACTCATATAGTGAGTGAATGACATCCTTTGTTTAAAGATCTATAAAAGGATGTGAGATTCCTCCATGATAGGAAGACACATTTGCCCTTTCTTCGAAGGCAAATCTATGCTGGATTTACAGTAATACGTTATGAGTTTTTCACTCTATTTCTTGTAATTTGTACGCGTATTGCACTAATTGATTGATTACTAAGCGTATGCATTTCTGTGATTGATATTCCTTGAGTAAACCTTTAAACTTTAGACCTTGTCTGTCATTCTTAATCAGAAATGCTTTTACCTTAATATTAAAGGTGTATGATTTAATTATCAGGAGACACAGTTCAAACAGGGAGCCCCAAAGTCTGGTAGAGGCTACACCACTTTCGATCCAAGCCCTTGGTGCGCACAACAGGAAATGAGATATAGGTTTGTGCACTGACACAGCAATCCTATAAGTATAATGGGGTGCGGTCAGTGAGTGTGGGAGGGGGTAAGCTGAAATGAACAAAATATACTGTAACTATGTTGCTGGCTACTCACCTTCAGGTAACTGCATTTAAAATATAGCACAGAAACCTTAATTAACAAGCTTTTGCAATGCAGCAGGTCTCGTATTTACGCACGTTTTAGCTATTGTAAATGACAATAGTTTTCATTTATCTTTTAGTTTTTGAAACATAAATAAAATGCACTGTCATTTACAATGCCAATAGCTTAAACTCATGTAAATACAAGACTTATTGCATTGCAAATGCTTGTTAGGTCTCGCTTACTCAGCGCGCATGCACTGCATAGGAAAAAGACCTTTAGCCATAGATTCCCTTTTTTCCGGAAAAAACGTGCACGCAATGACAATGTGTGCACGTTTGGCGATTCCCTTGCGGGAGCGAGCTTTAAAACCATCTCTTAGTAATTAACAGATGGATTCGAAGCTGGCTCCCGCAAGGGAAACAGCCGCTGGCCCACTCCTCTCTCCCCTCCCCCTGCTGCCTCCTCTTCTCCTCATCAGCGTGAGACGTTCGCACTTGTATTTTTTGTATCCATTTCACAGGGAAGCAACTAAATGAAAGAAGGAAAGAGAGGTTGTGATTCGTTTCTTCAAGTCACGCTTCTCAGTAAGTGAGGAGCAAGACAGAAAGAGAGGACATTGTCCGTGTCTTCTCTGGGCAGTAAGGAAGAGACAAAGTCCTTTTCCTTCTCTGCCCGTCCCGAACGTCCTCGAAAGCAAGCCAAGCCTTAACTGAATGTCTTTGCTATTTCCGCCGTCCTGGGACACAGTTTAGAAAAGAAAAAGTAGGGGAACACATCTTTTTAATAAAAGAAGTAGGGGCACGCCTTGCCCTGCCGATCCCGCCCACTTCGACCACTGTCTAGAATGCATACATTATAGCCATAGACAGGTGCAACTAAACAAATCACCACAGATAAGTGGGTAGTGTGTCACATTGAGGCCAACACTCTAGTTGGCAAGTGCCCACAGTGTCTGCAGGCTGCTCCGCATGACTGTACTTGACCTTCCCCTCTGGCCCATGCTCATCCCCTCCTCGCTCAGCTGTCCCAGTGCACCCGCACCTGCAGCAGACCTGGAGCGCTAAACTCTTAGGTCTCCCACATAGGTCCTGAACCTTCACCCTCAGCGGCGCTGGCATTACCGGCAGCGTGACAGCTCAAATGCGCTGTCAGTGACCCTGCCCCCTGCCCATGTGCGTCTCGGCATAGCAACACAGCAGGTAGCGCTGGAGCCCATTCAAGTCATGAGTTATAGATGCCAGGGTGCGAAACCCTCTCATTTCACACAGCGAAATTACAGCGCGTCTCCCATTGCCCTGAATGTCAGGCAGGGGAAGTGTCAGGATCGTCACATTCACAGCACATGGCTACTGGCTTTGCTGAATGAATGCCCCTTCACTGGAAATTCTCTATACAGCGCACCTCAAGTATCCCAAGAATTGCACATCATTCTGAGGTTCTATAATTCTCGAGTCTGACTCCATTTTGTTCTGTGCCACCATTTTGTGTTGCCCTCACGTAGGCCTGTAAAGGTAACCTGGCAAACGAAGTGGCCTTGCCTTCTTAGTTCATGTATACATTAACTAGGTTTCTTTTTGACTCTGAAATGAACTGTAAGAAACTGACCTCTTCACCTGAAACTGACCTCGCAAAGCCAATTTCCCTGATCGATCTTTATCTGAGATTGCCAATCAATGTTCAGGACATCGTTAACTTTCCTTGCACGTGCTTTATCTTGTTCAGCATCTGTTACTGTTTCTTTTTTTTATGTTTCTTCATTACATGGGTTATGCTTTCAATTATAGGTTTGTCCGGCTTGTGGAGATTGAATTTGGGACATTCCTAGTAATTAACTTTTGGGTTGGGATACTGTAAATTGAGTTTTTGCTATGTGATACTTTGTTTGAAAATGTATCTTATTGGTTAGAATTTTTTGCAGTGGGTGTACATTTATAATGTGAATATTGGGTATAAAAGGAGACGTCTCGCCTTAGTAAAATGAGCAGTCTCCTGAGAATTTACACTCTGATGTATTTCTAGGATCACTGTTACTAGCTGCAGCTAATAAACTTGGTCTCTGACGCCATCCAGAAGTATTCCGTGTCTTTGAATACCAAGACAGGTGAACTAGAAGATCTTAGGCGTGCCCCTGACGCCGCTGGGTTAAACCCCGGTTCTTCAACTGGCGCCCAACGTGGGCCGACTTCAGCGGTACTGGTTCAAGCCCGAAGATTGTGAGGAGCCCCGTGAGGAAGATTCTGGAGGACAGCCGCCACTTCATTGACCCCTGCATGTCGACGTGGACCAAAGGTTTTTTCTGCGAGGCTTCCCCTTTCCGACGGCTGCGAAGGACTGCTGCCCTTACTGTCGCCCTGTCGCCCTGTCTTGGACCCTCTTGTGATGATTCGTAAGGCGAGACGTTAGACGGTCTTCTGGTGGCGTGACAGACATTTTGGTTAAGTATAAGTGGGTCACTCCCACGACTTTGTTTTGTTTCTTGGTTTTGATTCGGCCATTGCAATAGTCGAAGCCGAGGGGTTCGTATATTTACGAGTGTATCATTTTTGATAACCCCTTGAAGCTTGAAGTTTGAAGCAAGACTAGCGAGCTCAAGATGCCTGGTTTTGGCAAAATTAGGAAATGGTTTTGTTGTAGTTGTAATAAGGATTCCCGATTGGAGGACTCGTGTCCGATACCTCCGGTTGGAACTCCAACCTATGAGCTCTATTCAAAGCATGGTGTGGGTCCCATTATCTTTAATGAAGTATGGGTCCGTTATACAAGGAAAGATGGTGTTTTACGATGGCCCCCACATGGTAGTTTTGAATCAGATGTTTTAGATAACCTAGAAGGTGCGCTATTTAAGAAGACAGCCCGGCCGGCGATGTTTGACTCTTTCTGCCTTTGGCGTAAGGAAGCCAAACAGCAAGAAATTAAGCAAGCTAAGAGAGATAGGAAGGAAAGGAATATGTCGGTAATGCAAGCTGCTAGGCAGTTTAAGGAAGATGAAGAAGATCGTGCGATTGAAGTGTCAGATAGACAACATTGCATGGCCATTGACAAATGTTACCCGGCTTTGCCACCTCCCCTTTCAAATGTGGCTGAAGACCCTGAAAAGGAACCTTTGATGTCACATTTACTGAGATTACCACCCCCTTATGTGCAGGGTGCTACTGCACCTCAGTTACCTCCAGTTGTTGCACCCCTTGTTGTCGTTAAACCCCCTGTTGTTGTTCCGCCACCTGTTGCTTCACAGGTGGTTCTTCCTTCCGCGGCGCAGCCCCCTCCAGGGCCGCCAGCTTTGTCACCAGCCTCGCCTCAAACTCCTTTGCCATACACCCCATTATCTTCGACTTCTCTTATTTCTGTCCCTACGTCTCTCTTGCCTCAAAACACTTTGTCTCCTGTCCTCATGTCAACTTCTTATCCTTCTGCTCGGCAACGAATGACTGAGACTGTCACTAGTCTTTTGTCTGTTTCTGAACGTAAGCAGAAACGTAGAGCGGGCAGTGTTAGATCTCCTTGCTCGAAGATGGGTTTCGAATGCCTCCAAGTACGGTCCACAAGTGGTTATGGATATCATCCTACAGTGGTGAGGCACTAAAACAAAGGTATGTTTTTTATGTCATGTGCACCTTCCTTCGTCAGGAGTGGGAAGATAATGAGTTGGGTTCAATTCCATTGGAATTGATTAATGTTCAGTCTGAATTTTCTAAAGGAACGATAGTGGGTTCCGATGTTGAGGAAGCGGTAGAGACACTACTCACTTTTAGGTCTGGACTTCCACCTCAGTCATTGTTCGAACCTGACCCTTCTGTTAGGAGAAAAGTGAAGCAGTATCCTATGAGAGAGGTTCCCCTGTATGGAGAGAAGAAGTTTTGGCTGATGCCGCTCATGGTATTGCGGCTGCACCGGCTCATTTTCAGCGAGTGTGGGTGCATGTCCCTTGGAAGAGAGCTGAGGTCCTGTCTCTTAAGCAGACCTTGCCTGACCCCCATAAAAATCCTGCTGGTTATTACAAGGAGTTGTCTCAGACAGTTGATGCATGTGTTATGAATTTAGCTGACATAGATATGTTGATGGGTAATGTAGTTCCTCAACCCTTGTGGGCGAAGATCTGTCATGAGGATCACGCGCCAGAGTTAGGAGATACATGGGTTAATATTACTGCTGCAGATGGTCGGCAGGTAGGAGGTGCCAAACCTGAACCCTTAGTTGCAGAACTACCTGGTAGGATTATTAATTTAATGAAAACTATGATGCCTCCTTTGCGGGTGAATTGGGACAAGTTGGCAGCATGCAAACAAAAGAAAGATGAGAGTGTGTCTGATTTCTTCACTAGGTTTGAGGAAACATTCATTGATCATAGTGGTCAGGACATGAGTACAGAAGGTGGTCAGAGGTTGTTTGTAGATAAGTTTGTTTTTAATTTACTTCCTGAACTTTCTAATAAGTTAAAGGACTCTGAGAGTTCATGGGCTGTTTCTTCTTCAGCCCAGATATTGGCTACTGCACAATACTATGAGAATAGAGATAAAGATGAGAAGTATAAAGTAGAGAAGAAGACTAGAGAATTAAAAACGAAAGTTCTTCTGCAGCAGGCTTATCCGCCTCGCTCTAATCAGCGTCAGTTTCAGCAACGCCCACAGTTTCAGAAACTGTTGCAGAAGCCTGAGTCTTTTGCTTTGCGACTCCCGCTAGGCCCTAATCAGTGTGCTTATTGTAAAGACGAAGGTCACTTCAAGAATAGTTACCCGATCTTGATACAGCGTGTGAATGGTATGTCTGGTCTGAGAGTTCATGGTGGTAACCAACAAGTACCATGGGGTAGGGGACGTGGTACGTTTCCCCAGAATGAACGTTCCTTTCCTCCTCAGAATTCTATAAATTATTTTGACCAACAGAATGTTCCGACCGTTCAGTCCGCTCAGTACTACACTGATGATTATTATGTTGGAAGGGAGAGTGCTGGTTTTAATTATAGTTAGGACAGCCATGGACAAAGGGAGGGAGTAGTGTCAGTTCCGTAAGACCAGAGTGGACCTTATGTTGAAGTGATTACATCAGGTGTGGCAGAACCTTTTCTTTTGGATACTGGTGCAGCAAAGAGTTCTATCATGCACTCTAAACTCCCTGGCGCACCCTTGTCTGGCTTGACTTATGTTTCGGTAGGATTTTCTGGCACCCCAGTTCGTAACCCGGTTTCTTGTCCTTTGCCCCTTTCTATTGGTCCTTGTGAATTGGAGGCTCCCCTTATTCTAATGACTGGCTGTGGTGAGAATTTGTTGGGTTTGGACTTATTGAAAAGATTGCATGCGACATTACATTGTTCTCCTTTGGGAGTACATCTTACGGTGGGTAAGAAAGTGATTTCCCCAATGTATCCGTCTAAGGATCGCCTTCCACTGGAACTGCGTTCTCTCCCTGATACACTTTGGGCTACAGGTCCAAATGATGATGGTCTCTTGCAGATTCCACCTTACGTTGTTACCCTTAAGTCGAATGCTAAATTACCTTGCATTCCTCCGTACAAAATTTCCAGTGATGGCGAAAGAGCTCTTTTAGCGATTATCTATGATTTGGTTGAGAAAGGTGTGGTTGAAGAAACGAGAGGCAATGGGAGAGAGAGAGAGAGAGAGAGAGAAAAAGAGTGAGAGAGAAAGAGTGAGACTGAACAAGGAGCGCAAGGCCAATCGGGTCCTTGGCTCATATATGCCAACTGTTGCGCTATTGGGGCACCCTAAATCTAAGGCCTGGCATAAATTTCAGCGCGAAGGCCACATCACATTTCAGAAATGCAAGCAGTAGTAGGACTAAAATTAGGTATGAAAGCTCCTTTGTCTCAATACACAAAGCGGAAGGACAGCCGAACCTCCGACCTTGCTCTTCAATGCGGCCGGCACCCCCTGAGTGAGATACAATGCCAGCCTCTGACGACTCCCACACCACGAACTGCGCTAATGAAAGACCAACGTGTCCACACCCCACACACACTTGTCCCTGCTCGAGGTACACCTGCTTTGATTGCCCTCGACACATTGGCAAAAAACAACACATACATTCAAACGTTGCACACACATATGACTCACTGCTCCGAGCTGTGGCATATCGTCCACAGAACTGCCACTGGTCTCAGGAGTGCCGGTGCTACAAGACCAACAAACGCAATGGCAGCCAATCCCGGGCACATGCACAACCCCTGTCACATGGAAATGTACCGTGCACGAATGCTGCATCTGTTGGGATCAGTGCCCCTGGAAGTGTTGCGAATTAGTTACCATCTGAGTTTCCATCTTGTGTACATTACATGCATCCAGCCCTGGTTCCACTGTTGAACATGCACATTTGAGTAGCCAATGGAGGTCTGCCTATCCAAAACATCGGTAGCTGAACTGGATTATGACTTTTCTGTGAGCCCCCTGTTGGCCCATGAACAGGAGTGCAACCGGGATACTAGGGCATTGGATGCCTTGATATGTGGTGTCTGTGCCCGCAGTAGTGGATGGGAGATTACACAAGTGATTGTGTGCAGTGACCACATTGAGGCGCTCCGCTATTGGGTTGTGTTGCGGAATGGTAAAACTGCATGGACGGAGAACATCTGTCTAGACCAGTTAATGGATTGGCTCTCCCTCATGTTTGTTGAACTCGAGAACAACGTACTTCTGGAACTGATTGCCCATCAAGCTTCGCTCGCATTCATGGATGAGTAACTACGTTCCTGCAGCCACAGCTGGTTGACACCCAGAGCACAGGTCCCAGCACCTTGTTGCATCTTGGAGGAATGATCACATATCCCACCTCAACAGTGGACATGTCTGCATTCGCCCGGACTCAGAATGCATGTGTGTGCACCTACGCATGTTGCTACACACCTGTGCGAGGTGATGCATTCCCATGGGCGGAGAAGCCCAACGTCGTTTAGAAATGTTCCAAAACCTTGTTGGACCCTTTCACCTGCTCACTGTCAGCAGAGTAGACAGTCTGCTCAGTCCAGTGGTACAGCTCTGAGCAGATCCCATGGGCTGTGAGTCGTGTCCCCTGACATGGGGCAATGAGCAGACGCCAAGCATCACATGACTCATCCAGCAAGGCAAGGTTGGCTGAATCCGTTGCTATCCGCAATGATTTGTGTTCATTTTTGCATCTCATTTCTTGCACCTCGACATGTTTGCATGCTGCCTGTAAGTGACTTAAGCATTTGTCTGCATGTTGTGACCCTTACCATGCCCGTACTGACACGCACATGCTAATAAAGTCTGCGCAACTTCACAAGTGTCCAACTGTGATGAGTGTCGATTAGTATGACAAATCGTGTGCCTCAATGTGCATTGTCCGTACACAGGGAGGAACAGACCGCCGCATGTACATTGGGGGTGAGTCCCTATTGGCAGCTGCACCTCTGTGAGCCAGACATTGTGGTTGCGATAGTTGCTGGTAGACCTGTCCTCCTATGTGTCTTCAGCAATGTAAGTATGGTGTCCAGCTTTTTTCCATGTGGATCAATGTGATCCAGCAAAACAGGCCTTGTCCACACAGATGTGTGTGAGTAGGTCATGCAAAGAGATGTTCTGTTGCCACTTGTGATGGGGGACACTACTTCAGGCCTGCTAACGATTTTGACATTTCTACACACTGCCCTACTTAATACATGGACGTGGGCCTACGATGGGTGTTTGCGAGATTGTTGTTCATGTACAATAAGCCACAGCTAGTTTACACCTTCACAGTCATCTAATTGGCCATGTGGGTCAGGGTCAAACATGCGCCTTGTTATAATTTACCAGGGTAAATCGTAAATCTGGTATTTGTAAAGCGCAAACTACTCACCCGTGTCTCAAGGTGCTGGGGGCCGTCATGGAAATTAAGTGAGCTATTGCCCAGAGTCACATGGTGCTGAGCTGATCTGCCGCCGGAGCCGGGGATCGAACCGTAAGCCCTGTGCTCTGAAGTCAGCTGCCCTGGCCACTGTACCACAGCTCTCCACATGCAATGTCCCTACATACATCCATACTTTCATACTTGAGTGAACGTAGACATGACACATCTGTGTGATTTTTAATTTTTTATTCACATTCTGTGTGGTGTCAGAGCAGGAGCAGTACATGGCCATGCCAGGCCCACATTACATGGTTACCCAGTGGTGGGCCAACCAGAGTCCTTGGGGGAATTAAAAGTTAATTGGAAGAGGAAGAGTTCTGTCAGCAGTCGGATTGCTGTGTCATTGGTAACCTCAGCACATATGGCAGTCCATGTCGGGGTCCAGGTGAATGTCGCAGAGTCTTTCAGGGGACAATGGGAGGTGTTTTTCCAAGGCATGATGCAGAGGGCTGAACCAGGCAGAGACAGGCCATATGGCAGGTATGGATTCTGCTACCTCCTTCCTCACACAGTCATTACCATCCACATCTTACTCCTCTGATATGTCTTCTGTGTCCGGTGTGTGAGGTGTGTGTGGTGGTGTTATGGCTGCATCACTGTGTGCCACTGACACATCAGGAGGTTAAGGTGGTAGGGCTGCATCACTGTGTGCCAATGACACATCAGGGGGTGGGGATGTGTGTGTCAAAGTTCCTGCAGCAGTTATCAGGGACATTATCTGTGGTAGCAATGGCAATATGAGGATCCGCAGGGCATGAACGATCCAAGCTACATCTCGCTGGTGTTCAGCCGTGGCAGCCATATTTCCAGCCTGCATCGGCTCCATGGTCTCCATTGTCCTCCGCATCTGTGCCAACTCTGTGCTGTCATCACTGGAGCCTAACTGACTAGACAATTCTTGAATCCGAGTAATGGCTCCAGCAAGGTCAGCCAAGGATTGTTGGAGAGTATGGAGCGGACAGTGGGTGTCCATTAGGGACTGTAAGTGGTCCCTGATGGGACTTAGACACCCACGTGTGGCATCTAGTTTGGCTGCCATGAGGTTGATCCCCACATGCAGCTGATCAACCATCTCCTGGCACCCTAACTCACGGCGTTGGAATGCCATATGTTGGTCGGGGGGTTCCTGTGAGCCAGCCTCGGTGGTGTGTGCTTCCTGCTGTGTGGTCTGCGCAGTGGGTGGTGTCACCTCGATGCACCTGGTCTGCCCTGCTCCTGGAGGTGGGGTGCTGAGGCTGTCTACGATACGTCGGAGGGTGTTTGTGCAGATGACCAGGGTGTCATCTTCATCATCACTGAAGATATGTCTGGTCTGCTCTGCAGGTGGTGTTGATTGTCCCTCTACAAGGTAAAGGGGAGATGCAGGTAAACAGTGTATCATATGTATGTTGACGCATTGTACATGTTCCCAGACAGCCAGCATGTCAATGTACTTTGTGACTGTTTTGGAGCAGCTGGCTATTTGATGGGAGGCAGTGGACATTTCGACTACATGACGGATATGCTTTTGTACTCATACATTATCATCTCACAGTTTCATGTAATGCCAGATGTGATTGACTAGTTACTACACACAAGCGGTACCAGTTGTGTCCTCTGTCCTGTGGTGTAAGTGTTGCACTTTGTACCACATTGTCGACAATGTTGATGTTCTGTGATTGCTATGTGTGTGTGCTGCATTGTGGGATAGTCGCCCCTGCAGCTCTGATTTAGTGGCCCCTTATCCCTTTGAGGTGGTGTGCCTTTGGCTTGTGTGCTGTTCGCGTGCTGAGGTGGGACGACATGGGACATTTGTGCTCTTGGACGGATTTTGTACCGTTGTGCATTGTTTTTCTGCAGATGTGTTGTTGACGTCAGGGGTTGTATGTGCACGTGGATGTGTCAGAGTGTGGCCTGCTACTTTGAGGATATTGTCCACACTGGGCCATCTCAGTGCTGTGTCGTGCACCATGTCCTGTATTTTGGCTGCAGCCATGCTATTGGTCATGCAGTGTCACTTGCATTGTCAGTGTGGCTCACAGAGCCGCAGCTTTGATGTATTCAGCACATGTGCATGGATATGTTGTGGGATTGGTGATCAGGAGGGGGGCCCCTTTGTGCACATAGTGGACGGGGGCCTACTTGGTGTTTCTGTGTGTGCTGCAGTGTGCCAAGGGTATCAAGGACATGTTCTACAATCATTGTGGGTGTGCAGTGTGCTACACTTGATTGTGCATGTGTGCCATTGTGCCCTTCTCCCTCTGTCCCCCCAGTCCCTGGTCGTTACTCATCCTGTTGCTATTCGGTCAGGTCATGTCAAGCTGTGTCTGGGCTCCTGACTCCTTGCACCTTCACCACACTGGTGGCCACACTGATGACCGTGGCCACCATTTCCTCCAGCTCCTCCTGTGGCGCAGAACTCCCACCTCCTGTCGCTGCCTTCCTGTTGGCAGTGAGTTTCTGGTTGGTTTGGCTTTGCACATCATGCCAGCGCCCCTTGACCTCCTCTATTGACCTCCTCATATCGCTCTGACTGCATTCACGTTGTGGATGATGGACTGCCATATTTCAGTTTGGGTTGCCAATGACGCAGTGGAGGTGACAAACAGTTGTTGGTAGTGTTCTATCACCTCTGTGACGATGATCCGGTCTTCCTACGGACTGAACCACATCTTCCTCTTCCTCTTCTCCTTGCCCTTCCCTGAACACAGGGTTCCTGGCTGGTCCTCCGTGGGGCTTGAGGGGTTCGGGTTCTCCTCTGCACTCAGTCCGAGTGCATCCATGGTGCTACACAGGTTGATTTGGTTTTGGTGTGGTTTTTGGGTGCTTTTATAGCGCATTTTCCTACATGACGCATGGGAATTGCAGGCCTGTTGCTGCTTGTTGCTGATTTTTGTATCGCAATTTGGGGCATCGCAACTTTTTTTGCGTTCGTGTTTCGCATTTATTGGCGTTGCGTTGATTTTTATGTGTCATTTAGTGCATTATCCTGCTACTATCGCATGGTGCAGCCGGGTTGGGAATACAACGTTAAAACTGTGCTATTTTGTTGCGATAGACTGTGGTATGCAAAGTTGCTTTAAGCTAATTTTGCTATCTTTAGCACACGTTCTTGAGAATATCCCCCTTAGTGGTTTAGCAAGGATGATGGACTGCGCCAGACTGAGCTCATTGAGCTGCCTATGGTTTGTGTTATAATGTAATGAAACCTTATCTCCAGGAACCAATTGTACCAAGGACATCTTCACCGGAAGCATAATGCCAGTTCCATAATTGTGCACCGCACAATTCAGTCACAATGACCTAAAGTGTGCACGGGTGGACTGGGACTTTAAATAGGCCTGGGTGCCAAAATAAAAGTGGCATCCATTAGTGACTTAGATAGCTAAACAAGTGGGTCACATTTACAAATTAGGGCAGTTTTGAATTTGCATAGACACACTGTATAGGTGTTATGCAAGGTATGGGAGACTGCATCCATTTTTGCTTACAGTGGCTGTGTCTGTGGCAGGGCTCATTTCCTAAAAAAAGAAGTGTGGAGACTCACCAAGTTAGGGAGAATGGGTGTGACATCAGCGTGTGTGACATCACAGGAAATGGCAGTGCATGTGGCATCACAGTACGTGACATCACAACCCCTAACCTCACAGAAAGTCACATCAGATCTTAAGACCTCACATATGTTTAGCAGGTCTATCATGAGTACATTTGAACACATTACAATAATTTTGCATTGGGGTTGTGCCAAAATATTGACGCCACTCGGACGCAAAATCTGGGTCGCTACTCAAACATTTACTTTTTTTTAAATCTGCCACAAAGAAATTGGCAGCATGGAGAAAAGTGACCATAAATGTGTTCTGCTTAATTGGTTGCAATACCTGTATTTTAAAATATCTTACGGGGTTAAGGCATCTGCTACATAGATCTTTGTGCACCAGCTAAATCTCAGAGAATAATAATTTTAATGGTAAGATAATTCTAGAGGAGATCGTATTTCATTGAGATATCTGTGGTTTACCTAGCCCTAGCTTTGAATCAAAGTAGCTTAGAGGGTTAATATGTCTCCTGCAATGCACATTATGTAACACGCAGATGACAGATTTTTATTTTATTAAAATGGGTAAATGGGTTACTGCTTTTGAGTAAGAGATCCTTTTGTTACTTGCAGTTCATAAATTGTAATACCTCTAATATAGCACAGTGAGATATCAAGACATGTGGCTCCTACACCTTGTAACCCTCACTGTCTTATGTAGCACATCCTTTATATTGATGTACACATATGATTTATTGTCAATGTATCATTTGTATGTGCGATCCCAATGCAGGATGTCAGACCATTTTATATCACACGTACACAAATAACAATTTAAATGCTACTATTTTGTTTTATTTCTTTTATAGCGCTTTAGCTCTACTGTGGTGTCAAAGCACTATAAAAGAAATAAAGCAAAATAGTGGTATTTAAATTTTTATGTGTGTAATTACTGGGTCCGACCATCATATCTGACATTCTTACAGTGTATGCATATCTCTTATATACAGGGACTGAACAAAGTCAAAAGCATTTCTCTCTAAAGTACTGGTGAAGTGCTAAGATGTGAGCCTTTGTTTCCCCTCCATTGCATCTAGTTGTGAGGCTCCCGAGAGATCCTAGCCAGGGTACTCCAACAACAAGCAATGGAAATGCAATAGGTCTCGCATTTGCTTGAGTTAGAGCTATCAGCTTTGTAAATGACAATGTCTTTTACCTATGGTTTATGGAGTGTATGTATATGGTATTTTGAGTTAATTTTACTGAGCTCTCATGGGCAAGGAAGGAAACTTTTAAGGCCTAGTATACTGGTATCCCTAAATCCTAAAATTAATTTGGGACCTCTAGGAACCAGCTGATCATTAACAAGCTTTTCACAAAAAAACCTGATGACAAGAGGCCTCTACAACAAACATAGGAAATCCATTTTCTATTATCCAGTTGAAAAAGTTGGAAGTCTACAATCAGTAACTCATGGAAAGCATTAAATACTCTCATTCACTTGTGCAATGTAAGGTCGTTCAATCTATATCCAATCAAATGCAATCATAAGGGGAAAGAAAAGAAAGAAAGAAAAAAATTACCACTGTCTCTCTCTCTCTCTCGCGCTCAGTGAGTATGTGCTCTTTTTGGCCTGCTCTGTCCCGTACTATCATTGTACTTGCTTTCAGGACTATTGGACCGTAACATTTTTTTTTAAGGTGAGGGTTCTGCAGGATCTCGCAGGATCTCGCATATTTTTATGACCGTGATCTACGATGAGTTTTCGACGAGTATTTAAGAGTTTACAAAAAGAAACATTTTTGACAATTCAACAATAAGAACAATTATTTCTCAGGAAGTGCAACAGTGTCTTTATTTTTAACTTAGTCTCTACTGTTGTTGTTGCGGATCATTGAGCAATGCGCACAGGCGCTTCAAGTACAGAAAATGCATCTTTTTTAATTAACGCTGTGGCCAAAAGGACATCCTAAACTTTGCTAGTAACGCTGACAAGCAAATTTAAAAAAACGTTTTTTAACTATCACTAAGATTTAATAGTGGCCCTGCAATATCTTTCAGATATCCATTAACACTAGTCCACAGACTATCCAGTGACCTACAAGCTGAGATGGGTAAAACTAATTTTACCATTTTTTAAATCAGAACTCCGAAAAAACAATTTGTCCCACGCTGTTTTGTAGAGTTATCTTAGGTACTGATGGCATAAATCAGAAACTGCTTAATAATTTTCTGATTTTCTAATTTGGCTGCACCACAAGTCAAGCCAACGCCGTCTACTAGTTGATGCTACCAACAGAGAACAAGCAATGATTCCAAAACAACTTGTTTTTTAGGTCTCGTACAAGCAGTGCATGCAAAGCCTCGCCGAGGCATTGAGTAATTAGTAATACCAGCAAAACTCCACCCATTGCATTTCTTTTTGTTTTTTAGCATGCCATTGGTCCAATCTGGCATTGCTTTTCTTACCTCGCTCATTGTTGGCTAGTGGTCCCATCCGTCACTTCAATTTTCTTTAGTTTTTGCAGGAAACAGCATCGACCAACTACAGTAGACATACACTGCAGGGCGTTATCTTTTGATGTAAGGACTACTTTGTTGTTTTGTTGGTCTCACATAAGGATCACCGAGAGCTGCGTGGACATCTGCTGCCCCAAGTGCGCTGAGCACCTGCAGCCCCAACCACATCCGAGCCGCAGCCCCCAGGCCCACTGTTAACCGGCCTGTCCGCACCACTCGCTTTCATTAGATGGTAGAAAGCACTATTTAACCCCTCCCATGCTCATGAGGAGCTGAGCTCGTCATGAGCCACGGTGGCCGTGTGCTCATGACGAGCTGAGCTCGTCATGACCGTTGCGCCGCGCCCACATGGGGATAATTCCCCTGCTGATGGCATAAATCAGTAACTGCTTAATAATTTTCTGATTTTCTAATTTGGCTGCACCACAAGTCAAGCCAACGCCGTCTACTAGTTGATGCTACCAACAGAGAACAAGCAATGATTCCAAAACAACTTGTTTTTTAGGTCTCGTTCAAGCAGTGCATGCAAAGCCTCGCCGAGGCATTGAGTAATTAGTAATACCAGCAAAACTCCACCCATTGCATTTCTTTTTGTTTTTTAGCATGCAATTGGTCCAATCTGGCATTGCTTTTCTTACCTCGCTCATTGTTGGCTAGTGGTCCCATCCGTCACTTCAATTTTCTTTACGTTCTGCAGGAAACAGCATCGACCAACTACAGTAGACATACACTGCAGGGCGTTATCTTTTGATGTAAGGACTACTTTGTTGTTTTGTTGGTCTCGCATAAGGATCACCGAGAGCTGCGTGGATATCTGCTGCCCCATGTGCGCTGAGCACCTGCAGCCCCAACCACATCCGAGCCGCAGCCCCCAGGCCCACTGTTAACTGGCCTGTCCGCACCACTCGCTTTCATTAGATGGTAGAAAGCACTATTTAACCCCTCCCATGCTCATGAGGAGCTCAGCTCGTCATGAGCCACGGTGGCCGTGTGCTCATGACGAGCTGAGCTCGTCATGACCGTTGCGCCGCGCCTACATGGGGATAATTCTCCTGCTGTGCTGGGCGTTCCATTGGAACGGGCTTGGTGAGCACACGCCACTGTGGCTCATGATGAGCTTCGCTCGTCACGAGCACAGGGGCGCTGCGCGCACCCCCCTTCTCCCAGCACAGCGGGGGAATTAGCCCCGCAGGGACGGGGTTAATTCACGTCTTGCCGAAGAAAGCAGAACAAAGCGTATAGCAATGGCGCCCTCCTGCTTCCACTTTAATCATGGTTTCCATGTATTTAAAGTGCAGCCCAAAGCACTCCGGAGATGCAGGTTTCAACAATTGCGGCCGCTGGTGTGTGTATTTGCATCGATTGTCAATAAAGTTTTCCCCTTTGGGTGAACTTATAAACTAACCGCAGTTTAGACCAAACACATACACATTCAATTCAGTACCACACTTTAGGAGCAGCAAATGATATACATGATACAGTCATACAAAAAATGTACATTTTATTTTGGTATATTAAAAAATTGTTAAGAACAGTCATAAAAATAAATAATAATACACAAATAATACATAATAAATGAATCACAAGTGAATGGGACAATACACAAGGAAAATAATTCCAATTAAAAGAGGGGGGAAGTACACTAGTATGAACACAATACTAAATCACACTCCAGGTTGTACATAAGTATCTAATTGGAGGAGTTTCTTTGTTCAATGACTTAGCGTTTCTCCGCCCGACATTGCATCGACGCGTTTCGGTATGGCAAATATTTATTCAATGCCAAAAACCTTACTCGGGAAAAAATAATACTATCCCACTTTAACAATGTGTCTGTAATAAAAAATACACAATATAAGATATACATGGTATGACTGATCAAAAAAGATTTTTCATTCATCTACACAATTCTACTCCTACACATATTCCTCTTAATTCAACATACATTCCATTATATACAACATTATACTATGTTTTTACATCACCAGTTGATGCTGAAATAACAGCAATCAAATATGCAAGATATTATCACATAATCGACATCAAAATGTTTAAAGAGAAAAAGGCTCTCACAGCATATAAAAGAGAGCTCTTTCGGCTAATGTATCAATGATTCAAAACACCTAGCCAGAAGGGCCGTTCTAAAATCAGCCAGTAGCAAGACAATTTGTATTCTAGGAATGATCTCATTTTTAGAATCATATGATAAGACATGCGATTACCTTAGTAGGTCGATAGATAGCCAGTTTTGGAGGTGCTGCTATATCCAGCTATCTTTAAGTAGTACCTGGAAAGCCAATCCAAAATATATTTTATATTAGAGCACTATGGGCTTCATACTCATCTCGCTGTTAATACATTAGTGTGAGGCTATTTTAATAAATCATCACACTTCCCGTGTAGCTCCGCCATTCAGCTACTGTTAGATTTATCAGTAAAAAAGGGGGGATAGAATCAGTGGCGGCTGGTGACATTTGAAAGTGGTGGGCCGGAAACTGATAATCTAAGTGCACCGTAGCGAGCGAGCGTAGCGAGCGAGCCCGAACCCCCTAAGGAGGGTTCGGGGGGATTTCCCCCCGAGAAAATTTTTGAAAAAATAGTGGAAAAATGGTGCATTTTCAAGCAAATTTGAGAAAGCAGGAAGGTTAATAAAGCAATTGTGAAAGTGCAGGTATTACATTATTAAAGAGCTGTCATATAACATAGGTAGCTGCTTATTCAGTATAACCACAGAGCTTCATAACAGACTTCAAGATACAATGCTGAGAACCTCACAGATTCTTTTTATTTAAACTGCAAACAACAAAACAAACAACTTTTTTTATTTAAACTGCTAACAACAAAAGGACCAACTAAACAGGTCACAAACTATCACCATTCAACATATTTACTTTTTGTATCTAAAATCAGCACGTCTGTCTTTAAGCGCAGCAAATTTTTCAATTACTTGAACGTTAAAGTCAGCAATATTTTGAACAAGCTTGCTCTCTATAGAGAGCATTGCCAACGCATTGAGTCTGTCCTGAAGCATGGTGTTCCTCAGGAATGTCTTAATCCTCTTTAAAGCAGAAAAAGATTGTTCTGCCTCTGAGGTTGTCATAGGAGTGGTAATGACTATTTTTAGTAAAGCTACTGTCTCTCTAAATGTCTTTTCCATATTAAGTTCATGAATTAAAGACAGCAAAGGCCTGGCATCTTTGGCCTTCCGGTACACAGGCATTGAGTACATTACTGTCAACTCACTTTTCAGGTCCTCTTGGTTGAGCATCGGATAAGCTTCCACAGCCTCATGCAGAGCATGCTCAGGGAAGGATTCCTTATATTTTTCAAAGTATTTACTTTCCAATAATGCGGCACTCTCCAACTGTTTTGTGAAAGCAAAACGCTCTTGTGCATGCACAATTACAATGTCACATATCTCTTTTGCACTTCGGACCAGAGTGGTGATGTTTTTCCTGTGGTTTGAAAAAGTTGAAGCCATTGGGGTAATCAAACAAAGACTGGGGGGCAGGGAAAGATAACGGTACAATTTTTACCTTGCAGTTTTCAATAGCTCACTGTTGTATGTTAGGATTTTTACTTGCGAACGGCAAGTGACAAAATGATTTCTCTGACAAATGCAGTGACCCACGGACCTATTTCAAGTTCAAGTTCAGGAATTTGTATAGCGCACTACTCACCCAGAGGGTCTCAAGGCGCTTGTGGGATGGGGTGCATTATTTATCGAATAGCCAGGTTTTACGTTCCTTTCTGAAGGAAATGTGGTTCTGTGTGAGGCGGAGATGAGTGGGGAGAGAATTCCAGGTCTTGGCCGCCAGGTAGGAGAAAGATCTTCCTCCCATGGTGGATCTGTGGATGCGCGGAACTGCGGCGAGGGCTTGATTGGAGGATCTTAGTTGGCGGGTGGGTGTGTAGAAGGACAGTCGTGTGTTGAGGCAATCGGGTCCTAGTTTGTAGAGGGCCTTGTGTGCGTGAGTGAGGAGACGGAACGTTATTCTCTTGTTGACGGGAAGCCAGTGGAGGTCTTTTAGGTGGCCGGTGATGTGAGATTGGCGAGGGATGTCCAATATGAGTCTGGCTGATGCATTTTGGATGCGTTGGAGTTTTTCTGTAATTTGGCTGTGGTTCCGGCGTAGAGGGTGTTACCATAGTCCAGTCGGCTAGTGACCAGTGCGTGGGTGACAGTCTTTCTCGTTTCTGTGGGGATCCAACGGAAGATTTTTTTGAGCATACGGAGTACATTGAAGCAAGAGGATGAGACGGAGTTCACTTGTCTGGTCATCGAGAGGGAGGAGTCTAGGATGAAGCCTAGGTTACGTGCGTGGTCTGTGGGTATGGGTGCTGTGCCCAGGGCCGATGGCCACCATGAGTCGTCCCAGGCAGAGGGGGATGACCCTAGGATGAGGACTTCCGTTTTGTCTGAGTTAAGTTTTAGGCGGCTGTTTTTCATCCATTCGGCTACTTCTTTCTTGCCTTCATGAAGATTGGTTTTGGCGGTGTTTGGGTCTTTGGTGAGGGAGAGGATCAGCTGGGTTTCGTCAGCGTAGGAGATGATGTTGAGGTTGTGTTCTTGCGCGATGGATGCGAGGGGGCTCATGTAAACGTTGAAGAGGGTGGGACTGAGTGATGATCTTTGTGGTACTCCGCAGATGACTTCGGTGGCCTCTGATTTGAATGGGGGGGAGTCGGACTCTCTGGGTTCTCCCGGCGAGGAATGAGATGATCCAGTCCAAGGCTTTTACTTGTATTCCGACGTTGCTGAGGCGTTGTATGAGGGTGCTATGACAGACTGTGTCGAAGGCGGCGGAGAGGTCGAGTAGGATGAGGGCCACTGTTTCTCCGTTGTCCAGTAGCGATCGGATGTCGTCTGTCGCTGCAATGAGGGCGGTTTCGGTGCTGTGTTTGGCTCGAAAGCCGGACTGTGAGGAGTCGAGGGAGTTGTTGGATTCAAGGAAAGCGGCGAGCTGGCTATTGACGGCTTTCTCAATGACTTTGGCAGGAAATGGGAGGAGTGAGATGGGGCGGTAGTTCTTAAGTTCCGAGGGGTCTGCTGTGGGTTTCTTCAGGAGAGCTCTGAGTTTGGCGTGTTTCCAGCTTTCTGGGAAGGTAGCGGAGTTGAAGGAGCCGTTGATGACATCACGGAGATGGGGTGCTATGATGGAGTCTGCTTTGTTGAAGATGTGGTGGGGACAGGGGTCGGTTGGCGAACCTGAATGGATGGAGTTCATTAGGCGGATGGTGTCTTCAGTGGAGGTTGGGTTCCAGGCGCTAAGGTTGCTATAGAGCGGTTTAGGTTCGGAGGTGGGTGGAGTGGACTGTTCTTTGGAAATGTTCTTAAAGCTGTTATGTATGTCGGCGATTTTGTTGTAGAAGAAAGAGGATAATGAATCGTAGAGGTCTTGGGAGGGAGTAATGTCGTTTGAGGCTGCGGTGGGGTTGGTAAATTCTTTGACAATGTTGAAAAGTTCCTTGCTGTTATGGGCGTTGTTGTCGAGTCGATCCTTAAATGCTGATTTCTTGGTGGATCGGATCAATTGGTGGTGTTTGCGGGTGGCTGTCTTGAAGGTGGTCAGGTTGTCAGTGGTTGGGTTTTTTCTCCATGTTTTCTCGAGAGTACGGCATAGTTTCTTGGATTTCTTAAGGTCATCGTTGAACCAGGGGGCCTTTTTGCTACCCTGTTTGGTTTGGTGGTTTTTCAAGGGTGCTAGTTCGTCAATGCTGTGAGTGATCCATTGTTTGAGTTTGGTGGCAGCTTCGTTTGGGTCCGATGAGAGGGTGGGAGGGTTTTGGTTGAGCGATGTGAGGAGTTGGTCGGTGGTGATTTTGTTCCAGTTTCTTCGAGGAATAGGTTGTGGGGGGTTGTGGAATGTGGTAATTTTGAAGCTGAAGTGAACACAGCTGTGGTCCGTCCAATGGAGAGCTGTGGTGTGATCGAAGGAGATGTGTTTGCAGGAGGTGAAGATAGAGTCGAGCGTATGTCCGGCTACATGGGTGGGGGTGTCAACGAGTTGTTTGAGTCCGAGATTGGCCAGGTTTTCCAGAAGGGTGGTGGTGTTGCAGTCATTTTTCTTTTCCAGGTGGAAGTTGAGGTCACCCAGTAGAATGTAGTTCTCGGAGGGGAGGGCATGTGGGCTGATGAAATCAGTGATGTCTTCGCTGAATTGTTTACGGGTTCCTGGTGGTCTGTAGATGAGGGTGCCTCTAAGTGTGGTCCTGGGGTCGGTGTGGATCTGGAAGTGGAGGTGTTCGGCGGTTGCAAGGTTATCGTCGGTGCTGGTCGTGATTCTGATGGTGTTCTTATGGACGATGGCGATGCCTCCTCCTGTTTGGTTGGTGCGGTCTTTTCGGATGATCTTGTAAGCGTCCGGGATGGCTATGGCGATGTCGGGTGCTGATGATGCGTTCATCCAGGTTTCTGTAAGGAAGGCGATGTCCGGTGACGCAGTGTCGAGTAGGTCCCAGAGTTCAGTGGCGTGTCTGTGAACCGAGCGGGTGTTCAGCAGGATGCACTTCAGGTGGTTAGAGTCGGAGCTGTGTTTGGAGGTCATGGATTTGGTGTGGGTCTTGATGCAGGCGAACTTGCAGGAGTGGCAGGCGAAGGGACCGTGGGTACGTCCTGGGGCAGCTTTGTGGCATTGTGGTGAGCGTCCGGGGTTAAGGGCTAAGAGGGTGGCGGCGTCATATGTTATGCAGGAGGAGTGCAGTTTGCGGGGACCAGGGGGTCTGGCGCTGGGCGTGGTCCAGGCGCGGACGGGCGTAGACGGGCTTACCTTTGGCGCACCTTCGGCGCGCATGGGGCGCGACCGCTGCCCGTGAACGCTGCGCGCGAATGCATCTGTCATATGTGGATAGTGGAAGGGGAGGGGCGAGGGAGGAGCAGCTGGGAGAAGGGTGCGTGGTGGAGAGGGCGGGCTCCGTGCACAACAACAACAAGAATGGCGGCAGAAACAAAACCGGTTGGGGGAATTAAATAAATAAATTACGCTGTGGGCAGAGAGGCACTAACGAAATGGGGCACAAGTAATTAAGACAATCAGGTAATGCGAGCGCTACGATTTCCAGGCAATAAAGGCACTCTACACATTCAATGCGAGCAGGCACAGTGAAGCGCTATCAATTTCAGGGCAGCAGAGCAGTGCTACGATAGCCAGGCAGCACAGCGTAAGCCAGTTTTGCAGCATTTTGTGCTCTGCATCAGGTACATGTTCTTTGCAGCAGGCACATTAACCTTCTGTGCTACCTTTCCATGAGTCAAGACTTCCATTAGACAAAACTCTGATCTCTCTCTCGGAAAAACATTAACAATATCCTTGGTGCAACAGCAAGTGTTGCATGGTTAAACATTTATAAGGCCCCAAAGGCGCGAACTGTAGGCTATGCCAATGCTTGTCCTGTTGTTTACACTGGCATTCCAGTGCAAAAGGAAGACTCACGACATTGCAACTTATTCCTATAGTAATCTGTTCTCAATCTCACAATGCCAGGATTAAGGCGTTAACGGTGGATAATTTTTAATGGCGCTGCCCTTTCTTTAATGGGGCTGTGAGCGTCCCATTGGGGTCCCACTGTGACTGTCTGCCTGTGTGTTTATTTTGGTGTTTGTGTGAGTGTTGAATGAGTGTGTGCGTACCTGTGACTGGAGTCCCTGAGGCTGGGGCACTCATGGTTTTGCCACCTACCCACCGCTGCAGGGGGTTTGTAGAGGAGAGTTTGCATTGGGAGGATATACCACACCCCGGACAACAGGGGACCATACAAGTGACCGTAGAGTCTTCTTTCTTTTTCTTTTTATAAAAATCACAGCTGCAATTGAGGAGCAGAGTGCACCCCACTAGAAGATCTGTGTAACTGTTTCAATATCCAAACCCACATCTATGCATGAAACAGGCATTGAATTTACAGCAAACTACATATCCCCTCTTTGACTGGGTTAAGCCTGACAAAACTTAATTAAACCAAGAAAGAGATTAGGTTCTCTAGAAATATTATTCCTTTACATAGCATAGTATGAATTAGAGCCGCAGAGCAAAACGCCCACTTGTCACACCTCTAGCTCATATTAATGAGTACCTGCACTTATTTTTTCCCATTTAAAGCACTGCCGTGGCCGACGTCTCTTGCCAGGAGGCAAGCGCACAAGCTGTGGTCCCCGGCCAGAGGAGAGTGAGTGAGTGGGCCGGCCCGAGAGAGCAATGGACCAGGTGTGAGCAGGGGTGTGGACCAGACGTGACCCGGGGGCGCATGTGGCATCGGGTGAAAAGGAGGGGTGCACTTGAAGAGTTACACTGTCACGTGCTGCTAACACCTGCAGCCGGAAGCTCCAAGGGATCTCCCCACCACTCAATGTGGCTCCATGGACTGCACACATAACTGGATCGAGGCTGCTGTGCGCCTGGGGCTGGGCCTTGGATCAGACGATTGTCCACTGAACGGCCACGTGCAGATTGTGTCCACTAAACGGCCACGTGCAGATTTTTCCGCACACATTTTAACCTTCTTTTCTGCTTGGAATATATACGCCTGCACGCCAGCCTCCTGCCTGATTGCTAGCCACAGACTACAGAAAGCCCAGTTGCTGCGCCTTGCAGCGTCCCTTGCCCTTCCACCACCGCACCAGCACTCTTCCCCTGGCTGCCCCAGCCCCTGCGACCCCAACGAACCACAAATGCTCACAGGCCTAGGGCGGGCCCCTACAGCGCAGGGGGGGGGGGGCAACCCTTCGGGGACCACATTCAGCCCAAAGTTAATGAATATTTGTGACATATGGACGAGTGAGGGCCCCCTTCACATTTTGCGGGTAGGGGATGCTTTAGTTTGTGTCACGCAACTGAAAGGATTTCCTCCAGTCACCTTCTTTAGAGACCCACCACCATCAATCTCAAGTAGCTCTTGTCGCCTCCCTTCCACCATCAGTGACAACTACCCTCCCCCTACACTCCAATCACATTCAGCGACAGCCCCTACACACTATATGCGGACCAATCACCGAGGCCAGAAGAGTTAGCATGGGCGTCATAACACGGGCTGCACTCAGGGTCACATACTCTGAAGATATGATTTTAAAATCATATTTGCATGAAAGCACCACATACTCCAGTTTTGACTTGTATGTTTTTGCACTTTAGTCCAGATCCTGGCAAATGTTTGCCACCGTTTTCTATTAAAAATATCACACACACCTCTGAGGACATGTCTAAGAGAAAGCCAGGTTTTCATTCCTTGTGAAAGGTCTCGATTTCTTCGAAGCTCCAGTGCCCGTTGTTAGGCATACATCACCGACCCAGCCCATAACCCATGCATAGGTAGGCAGGTACTACTGCCACCTGACCTGAGGTACCGACCTTTAAATCCTTATGTTTTTCAACTGGTTCTTATGTAAAGCGCTCTGACACCTTCGGGTAAAGTTCGCGCTATATAAAATCGCATAAATAAGTAAGACGTTAGTGTTCTATGGACAGTGAGGTAGTCAGATTGGTGGCCCACGCATTACTGAGTGAAGGGGGGAGAGCAGGGTCTACCGGGTCCGCCCCTGTCATGGAACCAGCCTGGGGTGTCTCAACTCCAAGAGATAAACGCCTCTCGGTTCGGTAAATTTTATTAGCAACTATGTTAACAGCCGTTTCCACCATGATGTCTACACTTGTAGTGGCACGGCGAAGGGGGAGTATCCCTGTATGTTTCCCCATGATGGCCGCTTAAGGTAATTTGAATTTTCCGATATCAAACCTATACATTTATGCCCGCTGTGCTTGGAACAGTGAGGGGGCGCAGTCCCTGCAGACCCACCGACAGTGTCGTCGTCCCCTGTTTCTGGCTTTCCTTTTCAAGCTAAGTCCGGGGTGGAGAGCACTGCCAGACTGAAAGTAAAGAAAGTAGAGCTGTCTGTTGAGAGCGCACCCTTACTTTCATAGCTAGAGAGCTGTTGCGCAGCACTACTAGAGACAGAGAAGAACTCAGGGGATCAAAAGTGTATTTTTTTGCTTGTAGATGGGTGCACCGTGCCACGGCACACCCGGGGCCTCGCTGAAGTGAAAAGGCCTCAGCAGCAATGCTGTAGTGTAGTTGCATGCTGGTACAGCGGCCTAAGATTGCTCCGTGCTCCCAGCATCCCATCCACGATGCACCGCCACCACCAATTACAGCACGACGCCTGGCCTGCACACACCCTGGCCTGCATGCATAAATTATGAGGTCTTTCTCTTTGATTACAGCTACTAGTAATGACCAAGACCATAATAACTGTAACGTAATGATGGATTGGTCACATAACTTACGTGGGTGGGGGGTCGCGGTCCGGTCGCGGTCCGGTCGTGCTACTCGATGTCACACGACTAGGTCGGTCCAGGCAGGCAGCAGGCAGCACAGTGACATACACACATGCAGTATTGGTCACGACGAGTCCGACAACAACAATGAGTAGTCTCTCTCACTATGACTCATCATGATCCTCGAGTCGACTACTTCCACTTTCACTTACTGTTGTTGATGTCTTGGCATGATTCCAGCACACGCAGTGACGTCGTGGAATGGCCAATCACCGACGACAATGGCTCACAGCAGCCAACACCCACGCGCGGCACCATCCTGTTGCAGCAGGCCAGCAACCAATCCTGGCGCAGCGTTAGCAGCGCCACTGCGCCAGGATTGGCTTACGAGCAGAGTGCTATCTGCCCATTTTCAGACCCGGGGCCCCGGTCCATGCCTATGTCCAGTAGTGGTGGGGGGGGGAGGTCTCAAATGTGCGCGTGCGCGAGCCAGTCAAAATCTGGACTACTCCGACATTTTACATGCGCGGTATAACTCTGTCACCCCTCTGCCTGCCTGGCTGTCAATCTCTGCCGCAGCCCCGCCTCCCACCGCGGCCCACTTCCTTATGGATGCCCGATCCTGTCGGGCTTCTCCCAGGGCCTTAGTGCGCCCGGCTCCCATTCAATTTTTAATTTTACATAAAATAAATACTTATTTATTCACATGTTGGCAGTGCGGTCGGCGGTCGTCCAGGCTAGTGGGGCAACGCCCCAACGCCCCTAATGGACGCACCGCCACTGGATAGAATTTACCTTCCAAATATTGCTCGTTTCCCCCAACCCATTTGTCAGACCACCTATCCTGTCCCTTAGTGCAATTGTGGGGCAAGGGACCTTTGCGGTATAATATTCACCTCTAATGTGCGTGTAAACATACACTGCACTCGGTCATCACCAAAATCGTAATGACGCCGTTTCTTCCGGGATGGATATAATCCTTTTGGTCCCGTTGCAGCTAGACCGCCTGCAGTCTGAAAAAGTTAAAAACAGCACACGAAGTCAGGAAAACTGACCTCTATGCTCTTTTCAATGTCCTCAAACCCGTAGCGGTGGCACGTACCTGCTGATAATATATCCAAGCGGCAAGGTGGGGTCCTAGGTCCTCCACACGGCGCTTTCTAAACCCTTGGGAGAACTGCAGGGTTTATGTACCAAAATCTGGCGCGCCAATCGTGTGTGATGTTTTTCAATCAGGAAGAATTACTTCTGGGTCAAATTGTCCTATTTGCATTAGTCTTTGTGATATAGAGAAAGGTTTAAATTACTCAAATCCTATTAAAATTATTTCAAAAGGTCCTCCCATGATCAGAGAATACGAATATCACCGTTATGTTGATATTGCATATGTTTCATTAAATCATATGACAATATCCCGTTTTCACACTAAATTTATAAAAATAAGAATAAAAGTAAGCACATCGTGTCTAAATGTTATGCCGCAATTCAGTATTGATACGGGCTGAATAGCCGATTTCTTCCTGTGGGGAATAAGACAACACCCATTATACATGAGCGTCAGGAACCTCTCTAAGATGGCCGCTCAGAAAAAAGGGTCCTGCCCTAATGAAGTAAACGTATAATTCTCAATGTTAACTTATGGCTACGAGCTAACAGCCATGTATAGTACTATCTAATATAGTTATCCATACATAAAAGAACAGAGCACACAATATATCAATACTTAACAGTGCTTATATAACAGAAAAACATCAAGCTTTTTAGACATTTGCATAGTATTTACATAATAACAGCATCAAAGCATTGAACATTTGTACATAGTAGCAATATCGCAACAATGATACATTTGTCCATTATTAACAAAAAAACATTATCTCATATGAAAACACCTATCTTGTCATTAACGATGTTTCCCTGTCTTACATAGCATATCTGTTGTCTTTTCTACATTAAGTCAATGATAACTTCTAAGAACCCCACATTCCTCATCTAGCACCTTGTAAACCAAGTCACATCTCTTGCAAGTGGGTAATCAGGTAGGTCTAATCAAACGCTCCCATTCTTCTTCGGAATTCAAGCCTTTTCTAACAGTATTGAGGTACGAAATATACCATTGTTCCCGTGATTTACGTTTTGATAGCATATTTCCCCCTCTTTTGCCAATAACAATTTTCTCCAGGATAAACAATGTGAAATCATTTTCACCATGGCCTGCCTCGAGAAAGTGTTCAACTAGGGGCGCAGTTAGCTTTCTCGTTTTTATTGCCGACCTATGTTCCTGGAATCTGGTCCTGGCTTCTCTGCCAGTCTCCCCAACATAGCCTAAGCCACAGGGGCATTGCAGCAAATACACTATATTCTTGCTTTTGCAGTTAGTAAAGCTTTTGGATTTCAAGACATGATTATTAAAGTTAATCTCCTTCATTTGTATGCATTGCGGGCACACATTACATGTCCCACACCTAAAGTTCTCTAACACTACAGTGTTATCTAGGGTTCTTTGACAAAAATGTGGCTCTTCTCTATATGTATGCACTAAAAGATCTTGCAAGTTTTTATTCTTTTTTAAAGCAAACATAGGTTTTTCAAGTTTATTGGGCTCATCATGGTTCAAGATATGCCAGTTCCTGTTAACAGCATTTTTGATTTGATTGCTCAAATTCGAAAATTGGCTCACAAAAACCACCTTTTTGAGGGGCTCCTTTTGCTTCTCTTTGTTCTTTTTTACTAGGGCGTCACGATCATAAAATCTAGCCATTTTCATGGAGTGCGAAAGAAGTTTTTTAGGATAACCCCTATCTCTAAATTTTCTTTTCAGAATTTTAGAATGTTTATAGAAATCTTCTAAATCAGAGCAGTTCCTCCTCAGCCGTAGAAACTGACTAAAAGGGATGCTTTCTCTCTGGGTTTTGGGGTGAAAGCTCGAAAAATGCAGGAGGGTGTTCTTTGCTTATGGTTTGGTGAACAACTCAACCTCCAAAAACCCCCCAACATCCTTTATGGTGATAACTTAGAAATCCACCCTAGAAGTACTATAGGATGAGGTAAATCTTAGGTTTGGGTCGCCCAGGTTTAACCAAATAAGAAAATCTTCCAAAAGGTCAGTAGAGCCTTCCCAAATAAAGAAAATATCGTCAATGTAGCGGTACCAGCCCGCTACATTTTCGAAGAAAGGGGCTAACTCATTATAAATATGTTTAACCTCAAAGGCTCCTACATAGAGGCATGCCAGACTAGGGGCACATGTAGCTCCCATGCTGCTGAAAGTCTGCATCGAGCCATGCAGACTTTCACTTTCACAATAACTGGCGCTCCATACAGCACTCATGTCCAGTTCTGGGAGTGCTGTGTGGGGCAGCACCTATTCTTAAAGTGAAGCGGGCATGGCACCTGCAAATACAAACAAGCAGTCATCAAAACAACAGGAGCACAAACAACTGAACATCGGCTTTGGCAATTCCGGCTGCTTGATTGTATTTGCAGTGCGCCATACGCACTTTCACTTTAAGAACAGCTGCCCTTCCACACAGCACTTGCATTACAAATTAAATTGTTTTTCCTCTCTCTCAGTGGCGATGAAAGAAGCCTATTATGATTTTGCCTTTCGCAGAGTCTCTGCATACTTTAACCATTATGCGCTAGACTAGTAAAAACACCAACTGCTCAACACGGGCTGATTATCTTAAGTTGGCACACTGGAAACCTAATGAGCACTAGAGCCATAGCAATGTAGAGCCCGGCAGCACCTAGAGAGAGGGAGGGGGGCTCGTGAAAGCAGCAGCACCCCACGGAGCTTTAACATTGAATATTGTGGTTTCTGTTACAAGAACACAAACTCGTTTTGAAGAGCTTGACTGGTTTTAGATTTCATGGTATTTGAAATACTGTGGTACTGGTTTGAGTGTTTTTAAATTGCATTTATGATGAAATATAGGTTATAGTTTTCATTTGGGGTGGTAACATCAGTTTATGCTAACTCGTTTTGTGTTCTTACGATATGGAATTTCGTGGCAGCCCAAGCTGGTTTGTGAGCGCTTTTCTGAAAATGGGACTAACCTTTTCCTGCGACAGCACTTTTACTTAAGAGTTATTGCTATCTCACTCAAACATAGCGACCTCAGTTACCAACTTAAACTCACATCTGCTCTAAAGACGTATACATATATCATATGGCGACATAAAGGCTAACAGGGCATTCTTCTGTAATGCACTGTTTCCATTCCCCTCGAGCACAAAGTGGTGAAAACAATATTTAGCTATGCTCTAGCACTGCATGGCTTTAGTTCTGCAGGACTCCCCAAGGTAGACACTATTCAGATGGGACCCCTATCGCCTTTCCCCCGAGCCTGACATGTTGGACAGATCAGGGCTATTGGTAGGAAGGCAAACAATCATTTGCAATGCAATAGGTCTTGCATTTGCGAGAATTTTAGCTAATAGAATTGTACATGACAATGCCTTTTATTTAGGTGCACCGCTTGCAGGTTTTCAAAAACACATGAATAAAAGTCATTGCCATTGACAACGCCAATAGCTCAAATTCTCGCAAATGCGAGACCTATTGCATTGCAAATGCTTGTTTTGATTCAGTAGTCCATAAAGATTACTCGATGTTTTTCAGTAGGAGTTCTGATATAAACTGAGAAGCAATGATTCGCCAATTATAGCCTGGTCAGAGCATAATTGTTTTACTTCCAAGTGAGACGGCTGCCTCCATTGACAAGCAGCCCTCACAAAATTGACCTTAAAAGAGAGTAATAGCTCTTAGGAACATGCTGTGGGGCTTCAGTGTGGAAAGCACTGTTACATAGGAAGGATGGACGTGGATAGTAAACACAATGGTTTAGTGGAAACCTTTGAACCTTTACCATCTTGACAGCAACAGCGGAGTGAAGAGGACGAGATTAGCCAGGAAGTGATTGCAGCCGTGCTTTTGATAAGTAACCCGGAAGAAGTAAACGAGTGGTAGAAAAATAGTTGTAAGAACAGGAAGTGATAGTGAATGGCAATGCCATAAAGAGCGCTAGAACATCCAATGTCACTGTGAACAGCATGATTTACAAACGCTTCACATGACCAAAGATTTTCTGAACTCATACTTATGCTACACCCCCAACAAACAAATGCCATCTCGGGGATAGTTTCGACCAAAAAAAGGGCCGCATGTACTTCTTCATTCAAAATAAAAATGCATACATGACAATTTATATAAAGAAATGCCTTATGTGGAGTAAAGTTTAAATACTAGTGTGTTGAGGTAATACACAATGTTATCATAGCTGTTAGTGAAAATGTACCGATGCAACACGACCTCCGTCTCAGTCACACCTAAAAACAAGATTTCAACAAGCCCAATCCCCCTTAAAAGGAAGTCCAAAACCAAATCAATATCCTGCCCAAAAAAGTCCAACTGACATTCGACATATAAAATTGCAAAAAGAGTACAAACGAAGCGGGAGGCATGGCACGATAGGCAGCACTATGACAAATGTGGCATTAAGAGTAGGTGCGAGGGAGGAATGCTATATTACAATGTACAGAACAAAATGGGGGCTTGGCTTAAGCGCAGTAAGGCTACGCCACAATCATGAACAACAAAATAATTGCCAGTAGTGCTCAATTCTTTTCTCAAAGAACAACAAAACTGAGTACCACGTCCTCAGCTTAATGGACCACCCTTTCAGTCCTGAAGTATATCTCAAAACATATTTTATTTTTTCATTTTTTCAAAAAAGATTTTTTTAAATGTATTTCCTTTTTGCTTTTTAACATCCAACATCAATGTATCACAACCTAAAGTGAATACCACCTCCTTTTTTAAAAAATACACTAGGGAGGGGGAGAGAACTCCTGCTATTAAGACAGATATGTGAATATATACATAAGGGTGTCAAGAAGACGTGTGCAGACAATGCAAAGGTTGACAAAAAATTAAACAATAGGATTCAGACTCATTCATCAGATTCATACAACGTCATATTTGCCACATACATACAAAACGAAAGGTGCAAAGTGATGGAAAAATGGAAAAGGGGTTTATGCGAGAACAAAGTGCCTGAATCTACATCATTTTTTAATCCAGGGTTCTAAGGATGGACAATGGGATTTTTTCATTTAACCACATTCAATAGTTAGGCCACCATGTACTTTTCTATTTTCAAATTATTTACAACCATGATTGACCTAAAGAAAAAACAGAACAAATTCTGAAAGACACAAGGTCAAAATTCTGAAAAACACAAGGTCCACGCATTTCAAATCCCTTAGGCTTGTGGGATTCTCTTCAGGACCATGACAGAAATCAATCTGGAAAACATAAAAACCACAAGGACATTCAGTCAGTTCCCACAACCAAATGACTCTCAGCTTAACATTCAGTCCAGCACTCACTCTTGCAGTACCTGTTGGGCTTTCTTGAAATCTTGTCTATAATGAGACTATGGGGAAAAGAAAGATATGACTCTGTCAGACTTGAAGGCTAAAATGTACAATCTTCAGGAAGGCATTTGTGATGGTTCTTATTCACTTTTAGAGGGCAAGTGAACTGTTCCCAACGATAGCTTCAGTTTCCAGGTTTGATTAATTGTGTAGAATTTAACTTCTTCATCTGTTTATTTGAACCTGTTAAAATTGAGAAAGAGGCAGATTAGAATCTGAGCTCAATCGTAGTCTTTAACACCCTTGTGGGGGACGACTCTGACATATTTTTCAAAAAGAATCTCTTCCATTGCCTAATGCTGGCATATGAGTTGAACGCGTAAGGGCAATCTTTAAATGATGCACTATTTTTATAATTCGATATTCGAATCTCGTTGTGGCTTTCAAAAAATAACGAGATACGAGCTGGTCTTATTTCTACTTAATGTCGGGCAGCCTGTGAATATTTCAACTATCTGTTACAAGCAGTCACGGCGAGCGAGCTTACCATCCGTTCTGGTTTGTCGGAGTTCATGTTTAGCGTGTGTCTCAGGCGCCGTGTTTGTGCGTCATGCTCCTGGCGCTTAAAATCAGATTCGTTGATTATGTGATTCTCGCTAGGTATGCTGGGATGTGTAGTTTCGACATCGCGCATGTGAAGTGAGATTATTTAACAATTCGAGGCTGGATGTGTTGTGCAATCGTAGCCTAAGAATGTATCATTATTTCGAGGCTAGTAGAGATTGTTAATGGGTGCTTGAAAAAGCTATGAATTGCAGTATGGTTTGCCGCATTGGCTGGCACTAAATAGATGACATGCCGTGAATCGTATATGATGGAAGGATTTATATGTTTTCGAATGAATTTCTAGATCTATCTGTCTGCCCAAAGGAGTTTCAACATTGGAGAAGAATACCTGTACATTGTCCTATATTGGTTGTCTAGAAGTGAAATTTGATTGACCGATGGTATTATAAATTATAAAGTTCTGACATTTCATTCAGCCCATTCGTTGCAGTGTTGAATTTTAGTATTAACATGGCTTCCCTCTGCCTTAGTTTGGTTTCTAGGTCGCCCCCTCTTGAATCCGGTTCAACTTTGGAGATGACTGTCCATCTTAAGTCGCTGTCGTCATGTGCATTTTCCATCCAATGTTGAACTCAGGGTGCTGTAAGTACTTTCCTCTTGAGCCTAGACTTATGCTGGGAGATTCCCTGTCGAACTTCTTGGTTCGTTTTCCCAATGTACAATTTGTTACATGGGCATAAGACTCCATAGATCACATTACGAGTTTTACAATTCGTGAAAAACTCGTGCTTCCAAGATATGCCATCATTTTGGAATAGTGTCCCTTCAACTGTTGATGTGCATCATAAGCACGTGCCACATCTATAGTGGCCCTTAATAGGGGGTCGACTAACGTAGCCTCTCAATGTGGGATTACGTGTTTTTGGTAGTGCTGCCCGCACTATCTGATTGGCAATACTTTTGTCCTTTTTGAAGGCAAAGAGTGGTTCTTCATTAAACTGTGGGTCCAGTTCTTTTAGTAAATGCCAGTTCTGATGAATGGTTTTTTTAAACCAATTTGATGAAGGGCAATATGTGGATACGCAGACAATCCTAGTTTGTTTTTTCCGTTCTTTTCTTCTTAACAGCTCTTCCCGTGGAGTCCACCATGCTCTTTTTTGGGCTTGTTTTAGGAGTTTAGAGGGGCATCCTCGTTTAACAAACAAATGCTATCTCGGAGATAGTTTCGACCAAAAAAAGGGCCGCATGTACTTCTTCATTCAAAATAAAAATGCATACATGACAATTTATATAAAGAAATGCCTTATGTGGAGTAAAGTTTAAATACTAGTGTGTTGAAGTAATACACAATGTTATCATAGCTGTTAGTGAAAATGTACCGATGCAACACGACCTCCGTCTCAGTCACACCTAAAAACAAGATTTCAACAAGCCCAATCCCCCTTAAAAGGAAGTCCAAAACCAAATCAATATCCTGCCCAAAAAAGTCCAACTGACATTCGACATAGAAAATTGCAAAAAGAGTACAAACAGAGCAGGAGGCATGGCACGATAGGCAGCACTATGACAAATGTGGCATTAAGAGTAGGTGCGAGGGAGGAATGCTATATTACAATGTAAGCAGCTATGGTGCTGCAGATGAACACAGGCACAGAGCAGGAAATGAAGTAAAAAATTGTCCCCAAAGAACATATAAAAAGCCATAGCATAATAATACAGTCTTTAGTACCTGCTCCATGGAAGGAACAGAAGAGAAAAAGGAGGGTCAAAGAACCAGGACAGACCACTAGCAAGCAAGGATTTTTAAGGGACACTGACACAGACAAATGAAAAGCAATGTGAAACAGTGGGCAAAGTTGAACTCCACAAAGCACAACAGGTCGCTAAGCGACAGCCCAAGAGCTGTCTAGGCTCGACCTAAAAAGAGGCCTAATGGTCCCTTTACTTCAGCTTTTGTAATGGGCACAGCTGAAATCTGATAAGGTCCTTCCCTGCCTGCACATTGCTGATCAGAACAAAAGCAGGTAATGTGCAAGATTTGCTGAAAGAGTCCTGGTGTTAGAAAATTACACTGTACAAGTCCAGCATATTTCTGTGAATCCCGGTAAAGCAGGAAATGAGCATGGCACTCCACTGAAAGCAGTTAGTTTTGCAGCAGGGCAGACTGAGTCTACCCTCTGAAAGTACTGAGTAGATGGTGTCTACCTGCATCTACCCTCGACTTGAGTCCTGGTCTGTGGTAATAACAGGGAAATCAACATTAAAAACCATCCCGCCAGGTCAGAAAACAGGGCCACAAACAGTCCAAAAAACCGTCCCGAACTCTGACGAGTTAGCCCACCCTTCTGACACAGCCAGATTATCCTAAAAGCTAGTACGATCTTGAAAGTGTGTCGCTCACATTTGGCTGAAGTTTTTATATTCTACAGCCCCATGGCCATAGCACACGTTTCCTCAGTGCTCAGCCCCCTCTCGCCAGTGTACAATAGTTCCTTTATAGCACATAGTACCTTTCAGGACAGTGTAGAAAAGCTCCTAGGATATACATTCCTCACTCACTAGCGTACAGAAAAAATATCAGCTCCTATTTGTATGGGTTCTGTGGTGAAGAAGACATGGGGACTTCTTAGCGTGTTCAATGTTTTATTCAAGAACCCAAAAGAAAACATGATCCTCCTCTCGCCAGCAGTGCTTAATTTGAGCCGTTAGTTTGCGGTACTCAGCAAGCACTTAATCATTAATTCTGGCACTTTTGAACACCAGTTAAGGACACATTCATTTTTTTAGGCACCGGGAGATTATGTGATGTACCCAGATTCACAGGATGTTGAGCCAATGCAAAGACTCGAGCCTTGTTCCCCAGCTCTGTAGTCGGCAGTTCTGCCCATTACGCTACGCACTCTCCCCACTTTCATGGTTTGTAGCTGGTTCTGTTTTAGGCAGTGCTAACAGGAGAAATTGGATGATTGAAGTTGCGTCATGGTGAGTACCCCAACACTTACTTTTTACCAACTAATCCCTGCTTGCCAGTTTTCTTAGGTTTTCTCCACCGCCTAGCTGACATGCCTCACTCCCTTATGGGTCGATGGGTTCTGGCTGTAAAGCCCCAGGTTCTGACCACTTCCTTAAGCTTCCCCACAGCCGACACTGGCACTCGTTGCCAAAAAGCCTTGTGAAGAAGACACTAGGATTTCTTAACATATTCAGGGCCTTATTTATGAAGGCCTGCGTCACTTTTCGTGCTGCCATTGCGTCACTTTTAGCAACGCAGCGGTGGTGTAAATAATGCACCATGTTGCGCCATATTAACGAAGTGACGCATCTAGGCAGATGTGTCACTTTGTAAAGACCTGCGCTGCATTATACCTGCGTCAGGTATAATGTATGCAGGGTGGGCGTTCCCCCTCAAGAAAGGGTTGTAGGAGTGGCACAGTGAAACCTATGAGATTTCGCTGCCCCAATTCTACGACGCTAATGCGTCAAAACCTTACGCCTGCCTCATGGCAGGCATAAGGGTGACACAGGCCCTTTCACATGGGGCTTGTCCCATGTGAAAGGAACATTGCTAGAGTTGCGTCAAGCTTCTGACCCAACTCCAGCAAAGCGCCACTTTTGCGCAGACAGATACGTCAGTACTGACGTATCTGTCATTCCTTGCAACGTGATGCGTCATTCAGTAAATATGATGCATCTTTCGTGTCGCAAAGAGGGGGCACTGAGAAGTGTTGTATCGCAGCGATGCGACACTTCTCATAAATGAGGCCCTCCATTTTTTATTCAAGAAAGCAGGTCAACTGGCCAGAGTCGACTCACCACACAATAGATGCATTCTACAGAACCATTGTAGGTGAGAGTTCTACCCATGTTGACGCAAACAAGCCAACTTACCCACCCACATTACTCCTGGCTCCATAACAGATTGCATATACGATCCTGAATTCTATGGGTCCAGTCTGAACTCTCACAGTCACGCTAGCATGTATTTCGAAGTTTTTCCTCGCAAACGTTCAGAAAAGCAAGCCAAATAAACGAATTAGAAGTACTTGTTGCGAGTGCCTCAACACTGGGATATAATGAGTCACCTACATTCGTATGAAAAAATATACGTATATATAATCAATGTATTTCTAAATGCAAGCTAGGACGCAAATGATTTACAACTGATGCCCACACGAGGTCGCCAGTGTCCCAAATATTGTAAACGCCCAGTGTTCCTTATTAGCGGAAAATATGTTTTTTGACCTTCATTAACACCATGCACAAAGAACAACCCTGATGCCTAAAGACCTTTTCGGGGAAAGACATCTCATAACAATCAGAATTTCCCCACAAAGTTGACAGTCCGACTTATAGAAAAGCCCTATTTGAACATATGAGCAACAATCTTGTAAACTACAGAAACTCACTGCGGTCTCTTAAAGAATACGGTCTAGTTATATCACTAAGGGAAAGTGTATACGTATATGGTAAATTAGCTTGATTGCGGGCATTTCCTTGAGAATAAAAAAGGCATGACACTGATAAAATAAAATAATGTAATCAAGAAAACGAGGATTAAAAGAAAAAAATAAGCATTGGCAAATCCAAGGGGTGTGGTATTGTCTGGTAGCCTTTTGGATTTGTTAATGCTTGTTTTGTGATGGTTTTTGTAAAACTTTATTACTGTGAAATCTTACGAGCCCTCTTCAACCAAAAAACAAACAGGGGCTAAAATGAATCAAAAATACTTTGTGGCCTTAAAAAGCACACATTGCCACGGTGGTCCCTGGCACTGAAGGGACCTACTCTGAGTGCAGACGTTTGTCATGTGAAAGAGGAGAATGCCATCACTCACACTGATATTAGCCAATGCCATAAATGGGCTGACCCATTGCCCTATGCTGTCACCACTGTGTAGTTAAGTCAGAGTTTCAAAGGAAGAGCGTTTTTTGTTTGGGTTGTAACTGTGGCACTTTTCGGCAAATCTTCACAAAACTTTCTAAACAAAAAGTTTAAACAACCCAGATCCTTCATTCCTGACCTTTGCATTAGAGTAATAAATGTCTGAATGTGCATTTATTAGTAGAGCTGCTCTAATTAATGTTTCACTAACATGACATATATTCATGTATATGTATTGATAAGGAAATTATTGTCACCTATAAGCAATAATAAAACCAGCAAGCCAAGAAGGCTGTTGTTTCGGCTTCCTCTGTCCTTAATCACGGGTTAAACGCACAACATTTCATTTCAGTTTAAAAAAACAGTCCCACCTTCTTACATCACTTCTGTTATGTGCCTGAGACTCATGGGAGTTCGTAACTGGTGATTGTTTTAGGAACACCTTTCCAATTTGTCCAAGGTACCCATATTAGTTTGCAATACTTTTTATGAGAGCCTATATCCAATGGTTAAAGTGCCAAAACATCGTTCACTATCTGATCATTAAATTACAACCATTTACATTTCATTTAACCCTCCAATTCACCAATTAATCAGTTGGAGAAATATTAGGACATAACATCATGTCAATTTGAACGTGATTAATGAACTTTGTCTACTCTCCAGTGATTCTTAATAATCAATTTCATGACTATGATTAGTTGTGTCTTTATAGAATATGTCAGTCTTCATAAAATAGTAAAAACTGTGTTCCAAAATCGAAAAGTGAAAAGTGCTCTATTGTCATAGTAAATTACCACCCCCTGGAGGGCATATTCAATTTAATGGCAATGATTCCTTATCAACATTTATGTGGAACCCATTTTTTTACTATTTTCGTGCAGTGACCACATTCTGAGGAGTGAATCAGACATCAGTAGTTTCCTCTATTGATAGTTAATTATTTCCTTATACTTGTTTGTTTGTATTCCTTTATTTCGGCAAAGTTTGCCATAAAAGATATCATATAAATATACATACAGGTTAAAACAAAGATATAATTGGTTATATATACAGTCAAAGATTAGGAACAAGGAAATAAGATGGCAGTGTCCCATGTACAACACAATATAGATACTAGACATTTTATAAGTAAATAAATCTCTCATAACTACGATATGCGGGTAGGAAAATCTCTACAGGTGATAATAAAAGCAAATGATTTTGCATTCAAATTGTATTAAAATCCTTCGCTTACGCCACATGGCTTCCAAGAATTTGGCAACAGCAAAGACAGTCACACTTGCTAAGTCTGTTTTAAAAATTCTGTACGCCTGCATACAATTTTTAAAACCCAATTTTTTACAATACGGTGCAATCCAGTGTCTTCTGGATTTAGAGTAAGCTGGACAGAAAAACAATATATGCAACTCGTTTTCCACGACACTGTCACAGCCAGGGCAATTTTTCGGAGTAGAAGAACTCCATTTGCTTGTGAAGCTCCTGATTGGAAGTGTTCCATACCTCCACTTCAAAAACAGTTTCCTAGTAGCACTGGGATACATGGCATCTAAAACGTACTCAAATTGATAAACATCCTTGATCCTTAAAAATATTTCTGTAAGGGTGCCGATCTGCGCATTCTGTATAGAAACCATAAGTTTATGTTCATGGTACAGTTTTGCTAGATTCTTACGTGTAACACCAGAGCAGGCAGACTCCGGCTCGGACCATAATGAATGGAGCCCCAGTTTCCCACGTTTGTTTCTTACATAGATGAGCCACGGCATTTTCCCGTAGCTCCGTCCTATAATTACGAAGCTCTGGAGTTGTCAAGAGCCTCTGCCAATAAGCTAAAGGTTTGAGGCCCAAGTCTTCGTCAAGCGGTCTGAGACCAAGATCAAGCCTCAGGGGCATGAGAGGTGTACTTTGGGGTAGAGCTAAAAGTTGCCTGAGAAATGTATTTTCAGTAACAACCAACTCATGTCTACTCTAGTGACCACAGAGTTCTCCACCGTACATTACCGCACCCCTGGCCTGGCGTCTATGGATTTCAAGTGGTGGGCCGATCAGTTTAACTGTAGATTTATTGTTGTTTGCCAGCCTGATTATACCCCCTGCTACTTGGGCCAATTTAAGTTGGGATCTGATTACATGATGGGTCCAGGACATATTTTCATTAATAGTCACCCCCAGGTATTCAAAGGTATGCACCCTTTCTAATCTGGTCCAGCCTATACTAGGGTTTGGGCGTGTTGTTAGTGGAGGGTTAAAAATCATGAACTTGGTCTTAAGAGCATTAATCTCCAGGCCATGCTCATGACAGAATGCCCCAAAACCGTCGAGAACACGTTGAATCCCCATAGGGGATTTAGACAGCAGCAGGGTGTTGTCCGCGAACATAATCGCTGGCACCCTGCTACCTGCAAGCCTTGGGGCATCACTATCCGCCACCGCATTCAGGTGGCCGATTACCCCGTTGACATAGAGGCAGAACAAGGGCGGTGCCAAAACACAACCCTGTCTCACCCCCCTGTCAACGGGGAATCTATTCGAAAGTGCGCCATTCTTGCCGCACCTCACCTGTGCAAAATTATCAGCATGGAGCCGCCTGATTATGTTTAAGAGGTAGGGAGGGATGCCCAGGTCAGACAGTACAGACCACAGTTTCCCCCGCGGGACTAGATCTAAGGCCGCACGGAGGTCTACAAACACGGTATAAAGGCTACCCTCTTCAATCTTCACCGTTTTCCAACATAGCAGGGTCAAACGAAAAATCTGGTCCATGGTTGATATATTTTTCCTGAAGCCTGCCTGGTACAGGCTCAGAGCTGCATGCTCTTCAATCCAGTCCAGTAGGCGGTTTAAGATCAGCCTCGCAAAAATCTTTTGCGGTACATCTATGAGGCTGATGGGCCGGTAGTTGGCCGGAAGCAGAGGTGAACCCTTTTTAAAGATGGGGACAATCTCTGCCCCCAGCCAAGTACCGGGCACCGCCATCCCCCCCAGAACTGCATTGAAAATGACCGTCAGATAAGGGACCCATACCTTGGGTTCATATTTGAAAAGATCTCCAGGGAGTTTATTCAAGCCTGGTGCCTTTTCTGCTGCGAGTTTCAAGATTACTGCGGTAACCTTGGAGGCAGGCGACCCCGGTGGCAGAGGGTTCGCGCCTGCAGTGGGACACGAGACTGTGCTTGCGGACGCCCTGCTGAACGAGAGCAGCGGCGCTGGATTATCGCTATTGTTTTTAAATTCTCCAGAGTCAACAGGAGACAAACTTTTTTATCTTATCCTTCAGGGCTCGGTGGAGTGTGGGCGCCATCTTCGTTTGGGCTGGTCAGGCGACCTAGCTCGGCACCACACCCCCCGCGCTCCGCCCCTAGTTAGGAGCTGCTTCCTCAGTGCTCGACATTGGAGGCAGGCGACCCCGGTGGCAGAGGGTTCGCGCCTGCAGTGGGACACGAGACTGTGCTTGCGGACGCCCTGCTGAACGAGAGCCGCGGCGCTGGATTATCGCTATTGTTTTTAAATTCTCCAGAGTCAACAGGAGACAAACTTTTTTATCTTATCCTTCAGGGCTCGGTGGAGTGTGGGCACCATCTTCGTTTGGGCTGGTCAGGCGACCTAGCTCGGCGCCACACCCCCGTGCTCCGCCCCTATTTAGGAGCTGCTTCCTCACTGCTCGACATTGGAGGCAGGCGACCCCGGTGGCAGAGGGTTCGCGCCTGCAGTGGGACACGAGACTGTGCTTGCGGACGCCCTGCTGAACGAGAGCAGCGGCGCTGGATTATCGCTATTGTTTTTAAATTCTCCAGAGTCAACAGGAGACAAACTTTTTTATCTTATCCTTCAGGGCTCGGTGGAGTGTGGGCGCCATCTTCATTTGGGCTGGTCAGGCGACCTAGCTCGGCGCCACACCCCGCGCTCCGCCCCTATTTAGGAGCTGCTTCCTCAGTGCTCGACATTGGAGGCAGGCGACCCCGGTGGCAGAGGGTTCGCGCCTGCAGTGGGACACGAGACTGTGCTTGCGGACGCCCTGCTGAACGAGAGCAGCGGCGCTGGATTATCGCTATTGTTTTTAAATTCTCCAGAGTCAACAGGAGACAAACTTTTTTATCTTATCCTTCAGGGCTCGGTGGAGTGTGGGCGCCATCTCCGTTTGGGCTGGTCAGGCGACCTAGCTCGGCGCCACACCCCCCGCGCTCCGCCCCTATTTAAACGCCCCCCAATGAGGAAGCGCAGCGGACGAGCGCAGCGGGCGCGACGAAGGCGCGCCGAAGTGGCGCCTAAGTCAAGCCCGTCTGCGCCCGTCCGCGGCCGGACGGGGCTAGGGGCGCGTCATCATGTCCCTCCTTATTCTTCTATGTACCTACTTGCTCTTCAGGGCCCTTGGCCCCTGGCTAAATCCATTATTAGGCGCATCTCTGCTCTTGGCCTTGATCCTACTTCCCACTACCCTACACCTACCAATATGATCCTCCCTTTGTCCCACTTACCTGACCCTGGCCCCGCACCCCTTTCCCCCCCTGTCCCTTATCTTACTCAATACTAGGTCGGCAGTAAAGCACCACCAGGAGCTATTTGTGCTGCTTGATACTCACAAGCCTGACATGTTACTTTAACAGAAACATGGTTCTGTGACTCCTCCCTGCCCTCTCTGTTGGCTGCCCTTCCCCCTTCTTATGTGGCCCTCCGAGCCGATCGACCAGCGGGCAAGGTAGGAGGTGGTGTGGCTCTCATTGCCCGAGCTGAGCACAATTTTCAACTTCTTCCCTCTTCTACTATTAATCTCACCGAGCACCTGGTAGCTCGCTCACTTGCCTTTTCTCCCCCGCTCACTTGTTTATTAATGTATCGCCCTCCCCAGCCATCCCACCTGTTTTTGCCGGCTTTTCAGGACCTATTGGCCACTTTAGCGATTAACCACGCTTCAGTCTTGGTATTAGGGGATTTTAATTATTGGCCCTTAGACCCCCAGGAATGCACTGCCTCTAAACAATTTTCTGATTCACTTACATCTTTTAATTTTATCTCCCATTTGCACATCCCTACGCACACCCACGGCCATGTACTAGACCAGGTCTGGTCTCTTAATGCCTCGGTCTCCTCCATGACCGTGTCCCCATGCCCCTGGTCAGACCATGCCCTGATCTCCTTTTCCCTCCGCCTTAAATTGGCAACAAAGATCCCGCCTGCTAAAACATCTGGGCGCGGAACTGGAATAGGGTAGACCTTCCTGCTTTGTCATGCTCTCTTTTGAATTCCGCACCTAATTTAGAGGGCTTATCTTCCATCGCTCAAGCTACGGCCATCGACACCTGGCTTGCTGGAGGCTGCAATATGGTAGCCCCACTACGACGGATATCTACCCGAAGATCCAAGGAGTCAAATAGGTGGTTTGGCGACGGCCTGAAGACAAAAAAGCTGACCCTCCGGCGGGCCGAGAGGCAATGGAGAAAGGACTACTGCCCTCTACTAAAAACTTATTATTTGACTTTGCTGAGTGACTATAAAAGAGCCATATTGAGCGCTAAAACTACATACTTCTCAGCTAAAATTCTGGCAGCGGAGAACAAATCCAGGGAGATTTTCTCCATCGTTCAGGACCTGGCCTATTCTGACAGGGCCACTCTTAAACCCCCCCTTCTCAGCCCCTCTGTGATTCCTTGAACACCTACTTTTTAGAAAAAATTGCCAACATTAGAGCCAACATCTCACCTCCTTCCCCTACTTTTTTTGAGCCTTCTGCCCCGACTGTTCCCGGTTCTCTTTCTTTTTTCCCTCCGCTCACCGAAGAAGTGTTCCTTGCAATACTTCCTAAAGTAAAATCTGGTTCCCCGGCGGACATCTGTCCAGCCCACATTTTGCAACAGATTTACTCCGTCTGTCCCAAACCACCCATATCCCTCCTCAATAGCTCGCTGGCTCAGGGGTGGTAATTCCAGCTCTCAAATTTGCCACCATAGTCCCCATTCTTAAGAAGCCTGGCGCTGACCCCTCCGCTCCAGCCAATTATCGTCCCATCTCTCTCTTGCCCTACTTAGGCAAGGTGCTGGAGCGACATGTAACATCGGTCCTCAGTGCCCATGTAGAAGCCAATGGGGGTCTAGCGTCCCGCCAGGCAGGCTTCCGGCCTAGACACTCCACCGAGTCCGTCGTGGTGTCGGTCCTGAACAATCTCAGGGAGGGCATGGACCAAAACAACTACCAGGCTCTGGTACTCCTCGATCTTTCCGCCGCCTTCGACACGGTGGATCATTCCATCTTACTTTCCCGTGTCGGAGCGGCGGGGGTCGAGGGCTCAGCCCTGGTCTGGCTATCGTCCTTCCTGAGGGACCGCACCCAGGTGGTCCGGTTGGGGGATTTTTCGGCCACCCAACTTAAAGTCACTTGTGGTGTCCCTCAGGGTTCTTCTCTTTCCCCCCTTCTGTTTAACCTATATATCTATCCTCTGATCTTTGCACTTCAGCAACTGGAGGTCACTGTGTATAACTATGCAGATGACCTCCGGCTTATCTTTAACCTGTCTTCTTCCCCTCGTTCTATTTCTAATTTCAAGTCTACTATGATTTTCATCAGGGACTGGATGAACCACAACCATCTGAAGTTGAACCCTGACAAAACAGATTTGGTCCTTACGGGTGGTTCCTCCAGTCCCTGGAACCCTTTCTTTTGGCCTTCTTCTTTAGGATCCCCTCCTACACCCTCTCCCTCAGTTAAAACTCTGGGCATTAAACTTAACAATCATCTCAACCTTCACTCACAAATCAGTTCTGTGGTCTCCTCCTGTTTCCTTGTCCTTCGAACTATCCGCTCTGTTTCTCGTTTCTTTTCTCCCCCTGCACTTAAGTTAATCATGTCCGCTCTGGTTATCTCCCGGCTGGACTACGCTAACGCCCTTTACATTGGCATCCCAGCGTATAGTCTGCGAAAGCTCCAGCTGGTTCAAAACCAGGCGGCCAGATTGGTGTATGGCCTCCCCCGCTTCCATCACTCTACTCCCCTACTGAAGGCACTACATTGGCTACCTGTTAGGGAGCGATCGCTCTTTAAAACCGGATGTATGGTTTTCAAGGCACGCCAAGGGACTGCCCCTGCCTTCATCTCTTCCCTACTAAAAGAGTATATTCCTGCCCGTGAGCTTCGTTCATCTACCCAATCACTCCTCCAGGTACCCCGGTACAGATGCAAGAAATGGGGCGGAGCCAACTTCTCTTTCTTGGCACCATCCTTTTGGAATTCCCTCCCCGATCACTTGCGTCTGGCCACACATTACTCCTTTTTCCGAAAAGATCTTAAGACCTTCCTTTTCACCCAGGCTTTTCTTAATGTAAATTGACTTTAATCCTCTCTACTTCATCAGTTTTTTTTGTTTTTACTGCTACATTAGCCTCCACAGCGCCAAGAAACCGCATGGTGAACGTTGCGCTATATAAATATTTTAAATTCAAATTCAAATTCAACCTCCTCCTCCAAGAAATCGTCCTGGTCATACTGGGAAGTAAAACAAGGAAGCGCACCCTCTACTGCCCCATATTGGCTCTTTCATATAGACCACGAAAATGATCCTCCCACACAATGGGAGCAATGTTAGCTTCAACTGCCGGTGGTGGATCCCCAGACCCCGTTTTTACAATCAGCCAGAATTTCCGTAAGTCTCTGGATTTTAAGGCCGCCAACATATTTGTCCAGTTATTTTGGTCCCATTCCATCTTGGCGCACTGAGTTAGTCGTTTATACTCAGTTCTCTTTACTTTGATCAGTGCCCTATTACTATGTTGTTTTATGGCCACCAGAAGGTCTAGTTTTGCCTTCCTACAGGCCGAATTGAACCATGACGCTCTGTTCCCATTAGATGTCCATTTGGGCACTGTGGGGTTTAGCACCTCCGCCACTTTATGTGTCAATTCCGAGTAGAGGTTCCCCAGTTCTTTATAGGTATCAGTGTGGTGGGTTTGGGAGATTAGAGTAGCCATGGCTTCAAGTACCGGGACAATCTGGGCAAAAAGCTCAGCCATGTCTTCAGGATTTTCTACTATTTTCGCCCATCTGACCCTTCTTCTGTCGTTAGATAACAGCGCCTTGGAATCATGGGGGTGTTAGCCATCTGGTCAGTTTTAGGTACCCCAGGCATAGAAAACGTATTATGGTTGCTCTCAGTTCTTTCAGCAACCACAAAGTCGATGCCCTTGTCCCATGCACACGTCTCAACAAAAATGTTGTATTGTACTCCCAAATTAATCAATAGGTGTTCAATTAGTGAAAGCAGACGTGTTATTTGATCTGGGTACTATTATTGGCAATTGATGCACTTTCCGTATTTCAGCAATGTTAACTCATCTATTATTAAAGCGTGACATATTCTGAGTTTTATAGAACGTTTGGACGTTAATCAATATTTCTTTCTAAATGTACAGGCAGTTCTTCATCCTGGTTCAGGCCTGAGGGGTGTTAGGTTTTCAACAAAATCAGTACCTGGATTCAAATAGCCTAGGTTTTTTGTTCTATCTCTACTTCTTTCTGATATTTGTATGTGGTCAATTGAAAAATATCTTCGATCATCCCACTTGCAGTCATGATGGATTTCCATATGTTTGGCTACAGAATAACTCCTGGCTTGGTTTCTAACAGCCCTTATATGCTCTAAAATCCCCTTTTTCAGTTGACAACTTGCAGGGCCAATGTATAGCACCCAATATGAACACCCCAAAACATATATTTCAAATGTTCTGGTACAAGTTATTTATTATTTGGTTGATTTTATTTGACCTTTGCCTGTTACATATTCCTTATTCTTCATCCCAATCTTACAACTCTTGCATTTTGTACAGTGCCAGAAGCCCTTTTTACTCATCCATTCTTCTTTTTATTGTTCATAAGTGAATGTGTGTTATTCTATCACTTAGACTCCTGGTTTTTCTGGATATAATGTTTAGTTGTCCACCTAATTTGTCAGCAATTAATGTGTCACTTACAAGATGTGCCAATGTTTCTGCAATATTTTTCAAATGTTCTTAGCTTTTAAAGAATAAGTCATGATCCTTCTCATTTTGTTATCTTCATATTAATGTGTGCTCTTTGTTTTACTAGACGTAGTACCTGTACTACTGTTTTTACTTTTAGCCTAGGGTGGACCAGCCTGTATAAATATCATGGAGTATCTCTATTCTTGAAATCTTTTGGTCGTCTCCTAACTATGCTTGTCAAATTCATCCTCACTTGAGCTGTTACTATGAGTTCTCAGGATTTTCCCATTGAAGATAATCCATTTAAGATTTTGTGGATGAAAACTCTCTGTGTGTAATACTGAATAGGTTGCTGTTTTCTTGAGATGTGTAGTAATTTGTATCATTTCACTTTCTATATAGATCTCAACATCCAAAAAGGTGACCCTGGCTTTTCTTATTTCATACATAAATTTGAAGTTTGCTTCGTTCTCGTTTAATTTTTTGAAGAACTGCTCGAAATCTTTCTCTTTACGGTCTCATACTATAAACAAATCGTCAATGAAAAGAAGCCATATGTATATTTTGTTGACTCATTTTCAGTGGCCCATGCTATCTCCTTTTCCCACCAACCCATCATTAGGTTGAGGTAGCTGGATAAAAAGGAAAATCCCATGGATGTTCCACGTTCTTGTTGATAAATCTGTTTATCAAACAGAAAAAGATGGTTGAAAAGAGACAGTTCTATCATTTCCAAAAGCATTTTGTCATAATGAAAAAATATGATGTTCTTTTTGTTGAGGAATTACTTACAACCTGTCAATCTAATGTTATGTTCTATGCTGGTATATAGTGAGACCAAATCTACCATGATTACTTTATAATTTTCATTCTATACAGTGTGCTGTATATGGTGAACTAGTTTTCCAGAGTCCCTCAGAAATTAGTTTAGATCTTTAACCAATGACACCAAGATGGGGGCAGTCTACAGAGACAAAGGTTTCAAGATATAGACTTTAGAAAAAACAATTAACTTATAAGATGGTGTTAGTAATTGGGTTTCTGGTTGGCAGAGATATGCACCCGGTCCAAACAGGAACTACAATTCTAGTCAGGGTAAGTCAGATACACACCCTAAATTAACCTGTGCTCACCCCACGGTAGCTTGGCACAGACGTGTAAAGTATTTGTGAAACACATCAAACAGTCACACAATGACAACACCATGAAAAGACTCCACACCAGTATATACCAATAGAGAATTATTTTATGAATAAAACAAGACCAAAATGACAAAATTCCAATCAGTAGAAGTCAAGATATCATTTTTTAAGATTAAATGCAAAAATAACGTTTGGCAGCAGGAAGCGCTTAAAGAGTTAACTGAGCGTCCTGGACTAGAATAAAGTCAAGAGTTCAGGCCAACCGCAATGGAGTGCAGGCAGATACAGGACCCATGCAGGGCCCATTGAGCAAAAGTACCTTGATCCTGGTCTTTTATAACGTAATGCAGGATGCAGTAGAGCGATGAGTCGTGATTCCTACACAGGTGGGGTGATGCACCGGATTTCTCCATGCAACTGTGAGGATGCGTTGGTTCAATGAACAATACGCTAGTTCGAAGGTGTGATGGTTCCGACTTCGATGTGCCAGGCATCTCCACGCTATAGAGGTGATGCACCGATCTTCTCCACACAGTGGCGGTGATGCATTGGTTCCAAAGTGGCGGATCCAGAAGCGATGCAGCAGTTCCAAGTTCAATGCGTCAATATTGTTCCCACAGCAGTGGTGATGAGTTAGTTCTGATAAATGCAACGGTGTTGATGCGTGGGTTCTGGCAGACGCAGCACTTTATACTCACTTCCAAGGGCCCAGGACCAGGTTGGCACCACTTGGGAGAGCACAACTTGCAGCAAGGAAAGACCAGAGGTGTGTGGAGAAGTGTGGCTCACTGGTTAGAGGAGGCAGACCTGGAAGCAGAGGTCAGCCCGGGACCAGGGTTCAATTCCCGGCTCGGCGGGGTCTTGAGTCCTAAAATGTCCATGGACTCGACAATTCTCGCTCCGGTGCCTACTCGATTCACGGGTTCACACTTTGCGACTCTGGGCAATAGCTTGCTTAATCTCCACAACGGCCCCTCGCGGTGGGATGCCTGGCTTTCACCTTGCGGATACCCTGCCGGGGTTGTCTCTCAGGGGAATACCAGGACGGGTTCCCTAAGCAAGCGCTTAGAAACCGCTTGGTGATTTGCGCTATATAAATTCCTGTACATTTACATTTACATTTACCAGGTGCTGTTTCTAGGTTGATGAGAAGTCTTTGATATCCTTAAGACTTCAGAACAGGAGGCAAGCCAACAAGCCCTTGAAGATTCTTATGTTCTAGGATGTAGAGTTGCAGGCCCATTCCTTTTCACTCTCTGGCAAGAGGGCAGCAGGGAGCAGGCCAGCCCAATAAAGCAGTCCAGCAAATTGACAGTTCCTCCAGCAGCACAGCAGTCATTCTTCCTAGTTCAATGTCCTCAGTTCCAGAAGTGATCTGAGTTGGTGGTGTCAGAGTACGTATACCCCATTGGGCCTTTGAAGTAGGGGAGACTTCAAAGAGATGCCTCTAAAGTGCATAACTCTCTGCCTTTCCTGCCTTGACGCCAGACTTACTACAGGGGAGTGTGCAGCCCTTTGTGTGAGGACAGGACACAGTTCTTTCAGGTGCAAGTGTCAGCTCCTACATTCCATCCTCCCAGAATGGCCCATCAGGATGTCCCATCAGGATGGAGATGTCCCATCAGGATGTAGATGTCCCATCAGGATGTGGATATCCCATCAGGATGTGGATGGCCCATCAGTCGCAGCTAAGCTACCTTTGTGGATGGCTGTCTAGAGGGAATTAAACAAGATAGCTGTCACCCACCCAAACGTGTATTCAGAGTCAGGCAGAAGGCACCAAATGGTTACAGTAAGAAAATGCCAACTTTCTAAAAGTGACATCTTTGCTAAAACCAGCGTGTTTTCCTCACCTGCTTTGCCTTCTCTGTTTTGTAGGACACCATGTTCCAGGTGTCTTGATATTCTGACAGACACTGATTGAAGTGATACTTTCACTATAAATGGGAGAGTGGTATAACATGCGTATCCATCCACTCTAGTGATATGGTTGAAATGTGTGGTTTGCTCATTTCCTTGCGTGTCAACTTTGTTTGACTACAGTCTTCTGGTTTTAATCTGTTTTTACTAGTCAATTCACCTGATGCTTTGGGTTGGTTATTATTGAGCACTCACCACCACACCACTTGAATTGAGTTTACAGTGCACCACTATTAGTTCATGAACAGGGTATACCCATGATAGAGAGGTTGGATGTACTGTGACCTGGACACCTTTGATACAGCTGTGTTTTCATTCGGTATCCCCTTCGCCTAGCTCAGTTCATGACACTGCAAGAAACTTGTACTCGCAGTGTGAACAGGTATGTAGGTAGAACTCTTCGCCACCACTCTGTGTAGATAGATTCACTTACTAGGTACTGAAGAATTGCCACGGCTCAACTGACCAGCAGGCATGAAACAGGTTGACCTTTAGAGTTGAGCATAGCTCAACTGAACCATTACGTCAGAAAGCTGCCACTCTTCTTGTTTTTAGTTAGGCGGGTATCCAGCCTGAATAAAAGTCTTATTTGAACTATCCTACCTTTTTTAGCCACCATTTCACCACATGCACACTTTTTACACCCCTCACACCCACAGCACCTCACAGTGAGGAACAAAAGATCTCCGCTAAACAGCCCCTTTATGGGTGCCCGTCTTGTATTGCAGCGCCGACCCGACCAGGAGCAGGTCCATATGATGAAGCATGACACCTAGCTAGCTGGGTGTGTGAGGACCCTAGTTCTGACAGGAAGAATTCCCTCCTTCTCTTGCTTCCTGAACTACCCATTTTACACTCTTAAACAGGGTTTCACTGAATATCTGCCGTATTGGCTCTGAGAAAAGAGGAACTGCATATCTGTAGATAGTAGTTTTTTTTAAGTTCAAGTTTATTAAGCAATGACAAAAGGTAAAAGGAAAAATAGCTTATACAAGTACAATACATCTAGAGTATAATCTTTAGCGAAGAACAGGCTATAAATATATTTAAAGGAAAAGGAGGAGGGGAGGGGAAGAAAACAGGGAAAGGAAAATGCATTCTAATATTATAACAGTAATGAAGAAAATAACACAAGGAAATAATCACTGTAAGCATAAAACATTTCAAGGTAAAAAGCATAATGTAATAGGGAATATAATAGAAGGAACATGAACAAAAGCATAATTGAGAAAATAAAAAGACAACAAAGGAATTATGGCGGTTTAGGACTTCATCGGGCGTATTGACTGGTGGAGCAATAGTTGAGGCAATGCATGTTAGATATGTAGAAAGAGGGAGCCATAAAAGATCCCTTTTATTAGATAAAGAAATGGAAGTGACATGATTAGTATCAAGTCTGTGAAGGAAACAGACAGCATTTCCACCATGCTCTAAAGGTAACTTTATCAGCTTGTTTCCAATTGGAAGTTATTAAATGCTGGGCAACTGCTAATAATAAATAGACTCATTTGAAGTTAGAGTGAGTTTGGGGCCAGAAAGGTGACAAGGAGCCTAAGAAAATATTAGAGAGGGAGAATGATATATTGGTGTTAAAGATTTTATTAATTTGAGACCAAACTAATTGCCAAAAGCGAGAAATCGGGGGCAATCAAAGAGCATGTGTTTTAAATCATTGTGCGTAGAAGAGCAAGACCAGCAGGTAGGGGAAGTGTTCGTGGAAAAGAGGTACATTTTGCAGGAGTAAATAAAAGTTGTTGATAAATAAAATAAAGGGTTTGAGAAGTATTACAGCTCTAGAGGTTTTGTGAATTTTAAGCCACAGCTTGTCCCAAAGAGGTATTGGCCAGCAGTGCGTTGTCTTTTTCCCAAGCCAATTCAGCCTTCGTTTCGTTCCTATCAGAGGAAAGAAATAAACACTTATATAGAGAGGAGGCGAAGGAGAAGAAGATAATAAGGGAAAGAGAATGGAACATCTGGAGGAAGGAGAGGGAGTCGACGGTAAAGAAAAAAGATATTGGGAGAGAGAGGAAGATAGTAGGTCATATTGAGTCTTACAAGAGGATGGTAAAGAACATTTTATTTGAAGATCGGAAAAGGATAAAGGAATATCATTAAGTAAAAGTTGCGAAATGCAAAGCAATCCCTTGATTCTCCAGGACTTCCAATAAAATGTGCGATTCTTAATCCGTAATACTTTATTATGCCTAATGGGTTGTTGATCTAATGTGGAAGTAGAAGGATATGAGGAGGGTAAAATAGGGGATAGTTTTACGTGTTATGGGAAATAACCGGGTAAAGAAAGGATGAGATATTATTGGTAAAAGCAATAGATTCTTGAAAATCAAAAGGAGAGATAACATTATTTTCTAGAGATATCCAAATAGGAGGATAAATACACTTATCAGGGGAGAGCCAACGAGAAGATTGTTTTAAAGAAAAAGCATAATGATATGGCTTGAAATCAGGAAACTTAACAGCACCAGAAGTTTTGTCCGCTTTAAAGGCTAATAGAGCTATCTGGGGGCATTTGTTTTTCCAGGGGACTTATGTTAGAAGAGAGTCATTTTTCTAAAAATAAAATTCAGGAATATGCACTGATATCATAGAAAGAATGCGATCAATGGAGTCAGTTAGAGTTTTAAGAAAAGAATCAAAGTTTAGCTTTAGTGTATCTGTGATGTTTGAGGAAAACCAGAGGCCTAAATATTTTATCTTAGAAGGTTGCCAAGAAAAACCAGTAGCATTGAAGTCTTGTTTGAGGCAAAGTACATTGAGAGGAAGGATTTCACATTTATCCGAATGAAGGCGATAACCGGATAATTGAGAGAAACAATGAACTTGGGAGAGAAAAGAAGGAATGGACGTGGAGGGATTGGAGCAATATAGAAGTATGTCATCAGCATAAACTGACATTTTGACATGGGAGGTATCAAGCTGAAATCCAGTAAATTGAGTATCTTGCCTAATTTTGGTTAAAAAGGGTTCTAATGCTACTATAAAAAAGAGAGGAGACAAAGGACAACCTTGACGTACTCCCCTAAAAAGAGGATAATAGTCTGAGGTTTTGCCATTAACAAAAATAGAAGCACTAGGACCTGAATATTGATGGAGCATGGATTCGCACGTAAAGCGCCTTGCTTGTATTCAAGAACCTCAAATAACCCTAATTAATTAATCAATCTGTTTGTCTTATTAATTTACCCCTTATTCTGACATTTTGGGTGTCCAAGAGACGCTTGCTTATGTGTTTACTAATCCTAATACGCTTGCTACTTAAGATGGCTGCTGATACGCTGGAATTTCTACTGCGCATGCGTCGGTCATACCCATGTGACGTGACGTACTCGCAGTTCTGGAGGGAACTTGTTTGCACTTGAGCATTAGAGCTAAAATGGCTGCTTTGTGTTCTCACATGCCTGAAGCTTGCATTGCTGCTTTTGCTACGCTGTTCGTACTGCTTAATCATTAAGGCTATAGTTATAATGTAATAATGGGAGTAGTATAGAGATTCATGGTATACAGTGCATTAATTTTTTCTGTATACTTAAACTGTTTCTTTTCCATTTCATTGTACATTACGAAATATGGCCTGCTGTCCCCTGCCGTACTCCATTTTGCTTGAAACTGAGTCTGCGTGAGATCTGCGAGTCTCCACAGCAATGACCTTTGGAACTTTACCAAGTGGCAGTCCCAGCCAAGATGCGCCTGGGAAGAAGCTCTCTCACCTAGTCGAAGAAGCTGAATTGTACTGACAATATTACATTGTATGCAAAGTTAAATTCACCATTGTTATGTGAGGAGCTTGTGTCATGGGAACCCAAAATTCGATGGGCGGGCATGAAAAATTCAAATGAGGGGCTTGAGAAAGTCAAATCCTAGGAGGTGTGATGACCTGTCCTTTCTTTTGTCCAATCGAAATTGGGGATCCTTACACTTGCAACATTTGGGGGGTGGAACACTGACCTGAAAAACAGTATAACTAGACTAGGTTAGCTAGAGAATTTGTCCGACTTGTCCGAATAGCTGACCTGTCACTGACCCAACGCACTCAATAGCTGATCGAAACAGAGGTGCTGCGGAGCACTCTGTCAGACAGATTCACAGACCCAATTGGGGTTTTGGGAACCCCAAAGTGCTGTCGAAACACTTTGCTGGGGAATTCGATAACCCAATCGGGGTTTTGACTGATAGCTGCAGAGAAGGTGTAGCGCAGGCGGTGCAACTGAACTGCGGGTGCTGGTCTCAACTTTGGTGGTCCTGTCCTGATCCTAATCTGGTTTTCCTGTCCTGGGTTTCTATTCTGCACCTGCTGGCCTACTGGCGACTGTATTCCTTGGGGATCCTACTGTCCTTAACTGACCCGTGGCCAGGGTTTGTCTCCACACCGTTCTAGGTAAATATAAATCTGTGAGGGAAACCCACTTGCGTTCTTTCTTTTCTTATCTTGAAATAGTTAAGGTCTTACTTATCCATCGTTCCTTTTCTTACCCTCCCTGTTCTGACAAATAATAAAGTCGTATATCTGAACTGTTCTTTTAGCATGTTCCATTTTTACCCATCCTTTAAGCAAATTTTGAAATATTGTTCATGAAATACAGATGTTCCTTTTCTTTACCCTCCCTTTAGCCGAATTAAAGTGGTTACTCTGAATTATTAGCGTGTTCCATTTTTCTTACCTTCCCTATAGCTACATGGTTATTGCAAAATTTCGTCATTTCAAGTTCCTCCTCCTTATTCACCTTTCTAGGGGTACTCAAACTGTGACATTCTAGCCTATTCCTTATTTTTCCCGTCCTTTAGTCACACCATACCAAGTCTAAATTCTGAAATTTCTTACCAGCATGTTCCCTGTTCTTACCTTCCCTTTAGAGTTCTAAATGGTTGGCATAATCTATTTTCTGCATGGTTATACGATTTTCATGATTTTGGTAATTGATAGCTTGCTTGCTGTAAACGTCATGCTCTCTAATATTGATGAAGACTAGATAATATTTTTCAAAACTTCCTGAGTCTGTGGTTATTATAAAGAGTGCAAATGTTATAAATGGTTATTTTAGACTGCTTATCTTTGCAGCTAGCTCCCTGATCTATTGTGGTCATAGGTACCAAAGGGCAAGGATTGGTAAATCCAGGTATAGGAATTAGTTAATATTCTGGATTACTGGTAGTAGAGTGTAGGTTACCCGATTAATAAATATGGTAAATTGAATTCATGGGCCCAAGTGTGCATATGGTAAAAAATCATAGTCGGGTGACCTCCGCGCTCTATCAGTAATTTACTGGTAGCAGAGGCATGGTTAGGGACTAGTTAAGATAGGTAGGTAGGTAAACTGCTGCTAACTGTGAAAATTAAAACTTGCTGCTAAATAAAGAATCGATCGATCAAATGAACATTTTTTTTTAATTGTTTGAAATGTTATATAAATGTTTTAACATTTTCTCTGAGATCCTGCTATATTCATCTATGTATTAACCAAACTCGTTAGTGATTGTTATATGTTTGTCTGGAATCCTCGGGGCAGAATAGCGAGTGGTAGAATAGAAGCCACGTTGCATAGAGGTCACTTGCTTTGAGGAAAATTAGTGCACAGTTGGGCAGAACTGGAAGCGCTAATTAGGGTTTTCTGTATAAATGTATGAATAAATGATAGCAAAGAGTTCGCTGGCAAAACTTCTATTTTGATATAACCTAGTAATGGTCACACGGAAGGAGTAGCAGGTTAGTCTGAGCTTGATTGTTAGCAAAGGGGTTCGCTGGTGAAACTTTTGACTTAGTATATATCCCAGAGTGGATGAGTCCGAAGGAGTAGCAGGTTCTCTAATGCTTGTGTGAAGAGTAGGCGGAAGAGATCTACTCGCAGTATATGAAAAGTAAACAGAAGGGATTTACTTGCAGTGAAACAAATCTGTTCTTTCTAGACACTCGAGTACAGTGGCGAATGTTTTTGCGTTGTAAAATAAACAGAGCACTTGCACTATAAACAAAGAATTACATTTTACGAAACCTTGTGAAGGAGAGAGTCAGTTGCGGTGCTGCGCTGACGTCACTCAGTGCCGCGCTGGTATTGGTCGAGACAGTGGGCGTGTAGCTGAGATAGCATTGTAAAGGAGGGGTGAGTACAGGAGCGTGGGAACTCGTTTACGAGGAAAGCCGCGCACACATTGGTTGAAATTGATTGAAACCACGCATTTGGTTGGTTGCAGAAAAATAAAAGACGCGCTAGTATTGGAAGTAATTTTGTAAACAAAGTAAGTGATTTGTAAAAATATATGTGGTATCCAAGTCATCCAGAGATTCGACCTGATCCAAGATATCAAGGGTTTGTGAGGGATCAGTGGAGAACAGCTAGAAAACGCATTATGTACGGAGGCAAGAGAAAAATGACATTTGTAGAAAAAGTAAAGAACTACTTCAAGAAAGATAAGCCTATCAAAACTAGAGAAGGAGTTATTATTCCACCACGTAACACTCCCGTTTCATTTATGTTATTCGACAGAGGCTACCATGCTTGTGTATGGTTGGAAAATTGGGTGGAATATACTAAAGATGACGGAATCTTAGCATTTCCCTTAGAAGGTACATTTAATGGGAGTATTTTGTTTAATTTGAGGACCCGAATGAATGATTTGCATCCCAGACCTAGACTAACGCAATATGAGGCCTTAGAAGAATGGGAAATAGAGGCTTTTGAGCGAGACAGACCCAGAATTGACAAAGGATAAGCTACATTTTATCCGGAGGTAAAGAAAGAAACCCGAGAAAAAAAGGATGAAAGAATGGAGACAGAACATGATGGTAGAAGGACTGTACCCTGTTTTAACAGTAGAAGAACCAATGGGAGGGAAAAGGACAGAGAAAACAAAACATTTAATGACCACGGGTGATTCAGACGATGATTATTTGGAGGATTTGTTAATGAAGAATCCACCACCTTATAATGAGGAACCAAGATCCCTAAGCACGAGAAACCCATTCCTGAAACCTAATTATGGCGAGGGACCAAGTATGACAAATCCAAGTGCCCTGAGTTATGGCCCTCCCTTAATTCCACAGATAGTACATGAAACCTCCATGGATAAGGTACTGCAGGATAGAGAACGAGAGGCTTTAGTTAAACAAAGAACAGAACTAATTCAGAAAATTTCCCAATTAAATACCAGTCCTGAAGCTCTGACAATTCCGGTAACTATTGGCCCAGTTGTTCCTTTGTACGGGGATAAGCAAGCTAGTCCAAAAACTCCAATTGTAACCCCATCTGTAGTACAGCCGAGAAAAGAGCCCTTGGTAATAGACGATCAGGCAAGTGAATGTGATTCTGTGATTTCCTTGATGGATTTACCGATAAGGGAACCAGAAGGGAGTTCACAGAGAAAGAACACTCCTTTTACTTCGAGAGAAGTTCAAATTGAGTCATCTTCCGGTACCAGAAGTGCTACGGTAGAGACTCCTGAAGAAATCGACAGATGGACTCGAGAATTAGAGAAACCAAATCCTCAGCCAAAACCATTAGATATATACAAACTGAGAAAAGAATTGGAGGAATTGATGGCTGGGAATGTGGGTTTGGATAGATTGAACACCCTTAGTGAAGAAGAATTGTTATTCATTTGCAAAAGTATCACCCGTAATACCAGAGTGTTCCATGAGAAGTTAATGGACACTGCAGCTAGCATGGGGATTGACATTGGTAAGTCTAAAGTCTTGCAAAAACCCTACAGAGCAGAATTCTCAGACAAAGATTTGGAAAACATGAACGTGTCAGGGAAAAAGGTGGCGATAAGGGAGTTACTAAATTTGTTACAAAAATGAGGAGATTTAGAAAAATGGAAAGCCAGGTGGGCAAAGAAAAGAGAGGACATTAGATCAAAACAAATGACTTCTGAGTATGTCTTAAAAGAAGCAGAAAAAGTGGAAAAGTTATATCCCATGAGAGAAGTGTCAGGTGGAGGATATGTACATGTTCCATGGTCCCGACAGGATATTGTGTCCTTTACAAATGACTTCCCAAAATTGCGAGAAAAACCTGTGGAATGGTATAGACAGGTCGAGAGATTTATGAAAGTTCAAAAATGCCTCCTGAAAGATTTAAATGGTTTCTTTGACATTGTAGTTTCCGTAGATTTATGGACAGAATGTAAAATAGCTGTTGATTGGCCTGGTGAAGAATTCCCGAGAGACCCAAATACAGGGGCTCCTTCAGGGGATGTTATGAGGAAGTACAATCAGGTAATGTTGTATCTGAAAGGAAAGGTGCCTGCAAAGGAAACTGATTGGACCCGAATAGATAGAACCACCCAGAATCGAGATGAAACTTACATTCTTACTATGAACGACTGTTACAGGTGTTCAAGACGTACAGTGGCCTGGATAATATAGAAATTAAGGACATGACCCACTTCATATATCGACTTGTGTTAGGGTTAAGGCCTGAGATCTCACAGTGGATCAAAGACAATAAAATCTGCTGGCAAGCTAAACCAACTGACGAAGTCCTTAAATATACTAAGTACTGTGAGGATGAGCTAGAAAACAAACGAAAAGAATTGAAAGGAAAGGTCATATGGGCACAGGTAAAATTAGCAGAGCACCAGGAGCAGAAGCTAAGCAAAATGACTAATAATCAGAGTCAGGGCCCCGGGGGTGGGGGAAAGCCGAGAATAACAATGAGCCGAGAAGAGGCGCGAAAGAAATTTCCCTGCCACGGGTGCGGAAAGATAGAACACTGGAGGGACGAGTGTAAGGCTGTGCAGATGGTAATGTGCAAATTAATGATTTAAATCCAGAGATGCAGAATGAGACTCCACGGAAGACCCAGCAACAGGTAAAACAGAATCAGTTGCCTCATGCACCTAGGCCAAATTACAGGAGCAAAGCACAACAGAGTGAAGACACTGAAGTTTGGGAAGGTAGGGAGGATAGAAATGCAGCATCTTCACAATTTCTGTTAAATGACACATTCCTCTGTGACGACACCTACTGACGGTGCCTGAGGGGGGAGGACGAGGAGTGCGTGCTTGGCGCCTCCTTGCCGATGGACCAGTCAGGGCCATACATTGAAGAAAAGGTTGAAGGAAATTATGTCACCTTTCTGTTGGACACTGGTGCTACCCGTTCTACTGTGAGAACAGCAGATGTTCCAAACCTATCCCTCTCGGGAGAAGCGATCCAAGTAGTGGGTGTTTCTAATAAACTAATTAGTACCCCAGTTACCGAACCAATGGAAATTAAAATAGGGAATTTACAGAGATGCATAGATTTGTTGTTTGTGATTCCAGTCCCGTGAACTTATTAGGACGAGATTTGTTGTGCAAAATGAACTGTACCATCTTTTGTACTCCATATGGTGTTGAAATTCAGACCCCAGATGAATTCTGGGGGATGCTTGATTCCGGTCCAAGGAAGACATGGCTTGGCAGTTCGGGCTGGACTGTTCCCATGAGGCACAGGGTCAGGACTGATTTGCACATGGCCATGTCTGAACTGGGGTGGCTTGGTGAGCAAAATAGCGATGGATTAAACCCAGATCTGTGACTGGGGGTGAATGTTTTGCCATTGTGCAACATTCCGTCCAACATCTTGTGTGTTTTGCTGTTCACCCTATGTGGGAAGGGTATGCCCAGACGTGGGTCCCGTGCTCACTAAGCCACTGGAGTCAAGCTATCCTGGCTGAAGACGGCTGATAGCCAGAAACCCATCCTAGGATGCTTGATTCCGGTCCAGGGAAGACATGGCTTGGCAGTTCGGGCTGGACTGTTCCCATGAGGCACAGGGTCAAGACTGATTTGCATATGGCCATGTCTGAACTGGGGTGGCTTGGTGAGCAAAATAACTATGGATTAAACCCAGATCTGTGACTGGGGGTGAATGTTTTGCCATTGTGCAACATTCCGCCCATCATCTTGTGTGTTTTGCTGTTCACCCTATGTGGGAAGGGTATGCCCAGACATGGGTCCCGTGCTCACTAAGCCACTGGAGTCAAGCTATCCTGGCTGAAGACGGCTGATAGCCAGAAACCGGTCCTAGGATGCTTGATTCCGGTCCAGGGAAGACATGGCTTGGCAGTTCGGGCTGGACTGTTGCCATGAGGCACATGGTCAAGACTGATTTGCATATGGCCATGTCTGAACTGGGGTGGCTTGGTGAGCAAAATAACGATGGATTAAACCCAGATCTGTGACTGGGGGTGAATGTTTTGCCATTAAGCAACATTCCATCCATCATCTAGTGTGTTTTGTTGAAATTCAGACCCCAGATGAAGACGGAATATACAAATTGATGTTAGCAAGACCCAACTCAGAAATTAAAAGACTGACAATACAAGACTTACCCGAAGAACTCTGACAGACAGTGAAACCGGAGGTATGGGATTTTACTGGAAAAGATGTAGGATTAATGGCAAATGTTGACCCAATTAAAATAGCCATAGAGGAAGATGCAGTCTACCCAAATACCAAACAGTATAAAATGAGTGCAGAAGTAAAAGCAGGGGTTGCTATCGAAATCAAACGGTTGCTAGAAGCAGGCATTTTGCATGAAATGTTGAGCAGTCCTTATAACTCACTGATAATTGGCATAAAGAAATCTAGTGGTAAGTACAGGGTCGTACAGGACCTGCGCAAGGTTAATAAAATCGTTGTTCCTTGCTGTCCTGTTGTGCCAAACCCTGCAGTGATTCTATACCAGATACCATGGAATGCTGGATGGTTTACCGTCATTGATTTATGTCATGCATTCTTTTCAATTCCATTGCATCTAGATAGCAAATTTCTTTTCTCATTTGAATTCGACAGCCATGTCTACGTCTGGATTCGGTTTCCTCGGGGGTACACAGAAAGCCCTTCGATCATTAATCAAATTCTGAAAAAATGCCTTGAAACTTTGGTATTGCCCGGAAAATCAGTCCTGGTGGAATATATAGACAACCTCTTGGTGGCGTCTAAGAGCAGGAAAGACTGTGTTGTCGACACCATTGCCTTACTGAACCATTTAGGTGAAGGAGGACATAAAGTGTCGCCAGAAAAACTACAGTTCTGTACCTCATCAGTAAAATATCTGGGGCACCAGATAGAGAGAGGTATCAGGAAAGTTACCACAGAAAGAATTAGAATAATTCAAAACATGGAATTGCCAAACACCCAGAAAGAAATCAGAATGTTTCTTGGAGTTATAGGATACTGTAGGCAGTGGATTGTGGGATTTGCAGTCCTAGCAAGACCATTGATAAAAATGACAAAGAAAGGAGCAAAGGATCCTGTGGAATGGGATGACGAAAGCATGACTGCTTGTGTAAAATTGAGAGAATGTCTGTGTACAGCTCCTGCATTAGCAATGCCTGACTATTCAAAAGATTTTGCACTTTTCTGTGACACACAAGACAATTGTGCACTTTCAGTCCTGACCCAAATTCATGGATTAACTCGACGTCCAGTGGCATATTTTTCTTCCACATTGGACCCAGTAGCAGCTGGATTACTTGGATGTTTGAAAGCTGTAGCTGCAACCTGCATGAGTCTTGAACAAAGTGAGCCCATTGTGATGGGACATCCAGTAACTGTGTATGTTCCACATTCTGTTGTGATTTTGTTGACAAGAACTAAAACTCAGTATCTCACACCAAGTCGGCTGACTAAGTATGAGAGAATCCTTGTAGGTGCAGGAAACATAACCATTGCTAGGTGTAATATTCTGAATCCAGCAACCTTACTGCCTAATTCATTCTCAGCAGAAGTGAGGGAAGAAATTGAACATGACTGCATTGATCTAACCGAGTTTAGTACAAAACCACGCCCAGACATAAAAGAAGAGCGTTTGAATAATGAAGATTATGAGCTGTTTGTAGACGGCTCATGCATGAGACATGAGGAAGGAGGCCTAAGTGCTGCCTACTCAGTGTGTACTTTAGGAGGTCCAGTGGAAGCATCTTATTTACATGCAGTCAAGTCTGCACAAGTAGCTGAATTGGTTGCATTGACAAAAGCTTGTAAATTTGGGAAGAACTTGAAGATAACCATATATACTGATAGCCAGTTTGGTTATGGGTTGTGCACGACTTTGGCCAATTATGGATGCAAAGGGAGTTCCTGACTTCTTCAGGCACCCCTATCAGAAATGGAAATTATGTGCAGGATTTACTGGAAGCAATCCAGTTACCAAAAGAATTGGCTGTGGTCAAGTGTGCTGCTCACAAATCTGGCAATGATAAAGTGACAGCAGGTAATCGATATGCTGACCAGTTAGCCCAACATTGTGCAAAGTACCGAATAGCAATCAATATAAAGGTTGAGGGAAACGGAAACAGCTGCCAACTTATGATGCTAGAAGCAATAAATACATGGGAGGAAGTGAGAGACTTACAGGACACAGCAGAGCCACAACAAAAGGAAAACTGGAGAAAATTTGGTTGTCAGAGGAGGGTGGAAGATGGTGTCATTGTTTACCTGGATGGTATGCCTGTGTTGCCAGACTGTCTGCTTGCTCCTATGGCTAGGTTGATACATGGAGACACACATTTGGGAAGAGATGCAATGATTCGCATATTCCGACAGACATGGTTCAATTCGAAATTCAGAAACATAGCAGAGGCACTCTGCCAAAGGTGTCTGATTTGTCAGCAATTTAACCCAGGAAAGAAAACTGTAGTGTTACCAGGAAGGATTGTAAAGGCAGAGGGCCCTTTTATTCGACTACAACTTGACTTTATTCAGTTACCCCCTTGTCGAGGAATGAAATACCTACTTGTCATTGTCTGCCTATTTTCAAAATGGGTAGAAGCTTACCCTGCACGCAGGAATGATAGCCTCACTGTAGCCAAGTTGTTACTTAGGGAACTTATACCTCGGTACGGTTTTCCGGTCACAATTGAATCTGACAGAGGAAGGCATTTCCATAATGAAATAATAAAGCAGATTTGTGCAGCATTCAAAATCACGCAAAAACTGCACTGTGCATATCGCCCAGAGGCTTCTGGAGTGGTAGAACAGCTGAATGGCACTATCAAATCAAGATTGGGAAAAATGTGTGAATTCACTCAAATGGAATGGCCAGATGCTTTGCCCCTTGTTTTGATGGGACTTGGAAGTATTCCAGACCGGAACGCGGGCTTGAGTCCCCATGAGATACTGATGGGAAGAGCAATGCGGCAAGCATGGGTGCCAGGATACAAACTGATAAGCATATCTGATGATTTGGTACTAGAATACTGCAAAGAACTGGCTGACCAAGTGCGTTCTATCTCTCACCAGGTTGGGGAAGACACTGTCGCCAGACCAACGACTCCAGCACATGACCTAAATCCAGGTGACTGGGTCGTAATAAAGACACATACTCGGAAAAGTTGCCTTGCACCAAGGTGGGGAAAGCCACGACAAGTGATTCTGGTTACCACTACAGCTGTGAAGTGTGCAGGAGTACCTCGCTGGATCCATACCAGCCATACGAAGAAAGTGACAGAACCTGAAGAAACTGAGGCTGAAGGTTGTGCAGCTGAGGGGTCTCACGATATCGGTCCTGAAGTAGCTGAAGAAGAACAACCGAGCTCCAGTCAAGATGATTGGATCCCAATAGTCGATCTGACTATAGATCCTGTGAGAACAAGAAGACAAACCTATTTAGATAGACAGTGGGATAGTGAGGACGAGACAGGTATAGAGGAATATACTCAGATCATCGAAATCCAAATCAAATCTGATTCTGAGGAGGACCAGGTAGGGAAAGATCAGGTAATTGACACTCCTCCAAGAACTCCTGAGCCAGAAGAGGTACAGATAGAGTTTAGTGCGGAGGTTCAAGCGGAAGAAAATCAAAAGTTTGAAGTGCTTGAACAGGACCAGACAGGAATAGACAATTTTGTTCAGGAAGAAGAAAATGATACAGAACAAAGCCAAATCCAGCATACACCTGAACAAGGCCAGTTTAGGGACCAGGCAGAAGAAACCGATATAAGACCTGGACCTAGTCAGCTAGGGAGAAATACTGAAGAAAGTCAAGACACAGTGCCAGTTAAAAGACTCAGAAAAGGAGACGCGGTACCTAGATTTGTAAAAAGACTGAGATTGCGACTAAAGACAATAAACGAAGAACCTGAGCAGATAAATGAAGTCTCAAGCCAAACTGACCCAGCTGTGATAAAAACAAAGAGAAGAAGTGCTCGTATAAAGAAACTGAATAACAAGTATCAAAGTCCTGAGTGGACTTACTTTGTATTGGAAGAATTTGAAAATCTGGTAATAAGTGACGAAAGTGATGAAGAACTGATTATTGACCAGACCGAAGAAGAAGCGAACCCAGCCTGAAAAGTTGCCCTGAGTAAGCAAGCTGTACAGAGTTATAAAGAGGAGTTAAAGCTTCTTTTGAGTCAAAATGTCTGATTCCTCTGTGAATGGGAGACCGAGACGAGGTTGTTTTAAAACATGCTCTAAAGTATGTTTATGTAGTGTAGCAATAGTACTGATACTTTGGATAGGACTAATAATAGCTATTCCTTCTATGATGAGTAAAGACCCAAACCTGTACCCTACTAATAAATTGCCAAAAGACACTGAAGTATTGCAGACTAGAAACACACCACAAAAAGTAGATGCACCAGAAAAGGCCTTTAGCCTTAAGCAAACAAAATTAGATTTAGAAGCACCAGATGAGGAAGGATTACATTATAATAAGATTAAGAACAAAACCCATTTAAATGTATTTGCAAACCTGTTAGTACATTATGTAGAAGCTATGGAAGTAGACGACTGTTATGTCTGGAGGAAGCTGCCCACTTCGGTTGCTGAAGGTGTGACGTACCACCACTTGCCATTAACCTATGGAATCTCCTGTAGTACACTAACTAGTTTATTCTATAGAAGAGGACCTTTACAGTATTATTACTCAAACTTTGCTGTGGTATTTTCTGAACTTCCTGTGCGAAGAAACCTAAACCCTGTACATACAACAAGAGATGTAGCAAAATACAAGAGTGAATATTTTCTAACTGTAGGTAAAATAAATATAGATGAAGCACACAAAGATAACTTGACCTGTTCATTACACGAAAAAGAGAAAATGTTTCTAAATATGGTAGAGAAAAGAAGAGAAAGTTTCCAAAAGAAAGCAAAAGACAAGAATCAGAAAACCCCTAAATGGGCTGAAAGCATAGAGAGCACCTCAAATGGTGGGGCTAATGATGCTATGTTGCTGGATTTCGAAAAGAAGGGGAAACTTTGCCTTCACAGAGAAAGAACTAGTTATTATAACAATATATTCATTGGTTCCAATGAATGCGAGCACAATTACAAGGTAATTGGGGGTTGGGGTTTCAAAGATGGGTCACAGCCTGTGTTTCCTGGAATTTATTATATATGTGGGAACAAGGCTTATCCAAATTGGCCGACCATTGGTACGGAAGCTGTTATTTTGGTAGTGTCTTACCAAAGATATATCAAGTGGGGAAAATCCCTGGAAGCACTGAAAAGACTAATGAATTAGTACGTACTAAAAGAGAAAGTGTTGGTGAAATAGTAGGTGATATTTTTAGTGCATTGATACCTACAGTGGGAGTAGCACTGAATACACACAGAATTTGCAAATTGTCAACAGTGGTAGATCGGTTATCGACTGACACTGCTGGAGGGTTCCTGATGGTCAATAAAGAATTGGTTGCGGTCAGATCTATGGTTTTACAAAATCGTCTTGCCCTTGACACGTTATTGGCAAAAGAGGGCAGAGTCTGCAGAATGTTGAAAGCGCAACATTGTTGCACTTACATACCAGACAAAAGTATGGAAATTAAAGGGTATGTAAGAAACATTACAAATTTAGAAAAAGAGCTTAAACCACTGGAGGTTGATAGCGCATGGAAGAGACTTACTGATGGTCTCTCCGCTGTAGGTAAGAGTCTTGTGAGTGAAATACTGATGCCAATAGCAGGTATAGGTCTATTAGTGTTTATAATAATAATCTGCTGCAAATGCCGAAAACACAAAAAGAAATATACTGTGAATAGGCGAGGAGTGTAAGAAATGTTGATGAGCTCGAATTAGAAGAATTGAATAATCAGATTTACAAAAGGGTGAAAAATTCTCACCCTAATAAAGATACTGAGAAAAAGTTAAACAGAAAGTTTGAAGAGATTGAACTGGGTGAGAAGTGAGAAGTTGGCATCTGGTTCCATTAATTGTGGTGATATAAAATATCATCAAAGAGGAGATTGATGGAGCAAGGATTTGCACGTAAAGCGCCTTGCTTGTATTCAAGAACCTCAAATAACCCTAATTAATTAATCAATCTGTTTGGTTTATTAATTTACCCCTTATACAGACATTTCGGGTGTCCAAGAGACGCTTGCTTATGTGTTTACTAATCCTAATACGCATGCTACTTAAGATGGCTGCTGATACGCGGGAATTTCTACTACGCATGCATCGGTCATACCCATGTGGCGTGATGTACTCGCAGTTCTGGAGGGAACTTGTTTGCACTTGCGCATTAGAGCTAAAATGGCTGCTTTGTGTTCTCGCATGCCTGAAGCTTGCATTGCTGCTTTTGCTACTCTGTTCGTACTGCTTAATCATTAAGGCTATAGTTATGAAATAATGGGAGTAGTATAGAGATTCATGGCATACAGTGCATTCATTTTTTCTGTGTTCTAAAACTGTTTATTTTCCATTCCATAGTACATTACGAAATATGGCCTGCTGTCCCCTGCCATACTCCATTTTGCTTGAAACTTAGTCTGCGCGAGATCTGCGAGTCTTCACAGCAATGACCTCTGGAACTTTACCAAGTGGCAGTCCCAGCCAACATGCGCCTGGGAAGAAGCTCTCTCACCTAGTCGAAGAAGCTGAATTGTACCGACAATATTACATTGTATACAAAGTTAAATTCACCATTGTTTTGTGAGAAGCATGTGCCATGGGAACCCAAAATTCGATGGGAAGGCATGAAAAATTCAAATGAGGGCTTGAGAAAGTCAAATCCTAGGAGGTGTGATGACCTGTCCTTTCTTTTGTCCAATCGAAATTGGGGATCCTTACCCTCCCTGTTCTGACAAATAATAAAGTCGTACATCTGAACTGTTCTTTTAGCATGTTCCATTTTTACCCATCCTTTAAGCAAATTTTGAAATACTGTTCATGAAATATAGATGTTCCTTTTCTTTACCCTTCCTTTAGCCGATTTAAAGTGGTTACTCTGAATTATTAGCGTGTTCCCTTTGTCTTACCTTCCCTATAGCTACATGGTTATTACAAAATTTGATCATTTCAAGTTCCTCCTCCTTATTCACCTTTCTAGGGGTACTCAACTGTGCCATTCTAGCATGTTCCTTAGTTTTCCCGTCCTTTAGACACACCATACCAAGTCTAATTTCTGAAATTTCATACTAGCATGTTCCCTGTTCTGACCTTCCCTTTAGAGTTCTAAATTGTTGGCATAATCTATTTTCTGCATGGTTATATGATTTTCATGATTTTGGTAATTGATAGCTTGCTTGCTGTAAACGTCATGCTCTCTAATATTGATGAAGACTAGATAAAGGTTTTCAAAACTTCCTGAGTCTGTGGTTAATATAAAGAGTGCAAATGTTATAAATGGTTATTTTGGACTGCTTATCTTTGCAGCTAGCTCCCTGATCTGTTGTGGTCATAGGTGCCAAAGGACAAGGATTGGTAAGTCCAGGTATAGGAATTAGTTAGTATTCTGGATTACTGGTAGTAGAGTGTAGGTTACCCGATTAATAAATATGGTAAATTTAATTTATGGGCCCAAGTGTGCATATGGTAAAAAATCATAGTCGGGTGACCTACGCGCTCTATCATAATAAAGAAATAAGGGATATTAATTTTGGAGGAAACCCTATCCATTTTAGAGCCTGAAATATAAAGTCCCATCCAATCCTGTTGAAAGCCTTTTACAAATCCTGACTGTTCAGGGCCAATAAGATTAGGTAAATTGGGATCAATACGGAGAGCAAGAATTTTTGCAAAAATGTTATAGTCAAGGTTAACTAAGGAGATTGGACAGTAATTTTTGCAAAGAGAGGGATCTTTATTCTGTTTAGGTTTTAAACATATCATAGCTTCTTGAAAAGTTCCAGATGAAGAGCCAGCTGTGACAAACAAGTTAAAGAGTAATAAAAGATTTGGGAGAAGCAGGTTAGCAAAATGCAAATACAATTCAATAGTAAAACTGTCCGGGCCTGAAGCTTTTTCTCTTTTTAATACGGAGACCGTGTGCGGAATTTCGGATAGAGTGATATCGGTTTCTAAAGAAGCAAAATCAGTATTGTCGTAAAAGGGAGGTTCAATAGATTGCAAATAAGAAGATAGATTTCTTAAGCATGGTTGCTGTTCAGGGGTATATAAGTTCTTGTAAAAGGAAACAAACTTGTCCAGAATATGTTTGTCTTTAAAAAGAGAGGTGCCGATAGTACTTCGCAGAGATTCTATTCTAGTCCATTCATGTCTTATTTTCAGATAATTAGCTAGTAATTTCCCCATTTTATTTTGGTCCCCATAATAACGAGAATTACTTTTTAAAAGATAAGAGGATGCAGCTTCAGTAGATATTTTATTAAAAGTAAATTCTGCGTCAATAGGATTTTTTAACGAAGATTCAGAATTCGAGTGATAGTAAATATATTCAAGTTACATAATTATGGCAAGTAATTGGGCATTTTGGGCTTTCTATATTTCTTCTTTTGTGAGACAAAATGTCTAATAAAACCTCTGGCAGCAGCCTTGAAGGAGTCCCAGATCATTTCAGGAGAATAATTGAAAGAAAAGAACTCAGAATCAAAGGAAGTAAATTGGCTTGAAAAATTAGCATCAGATAATAAAGTATTATTATAGCGCCATCTACCTGCATGAGGAGTATAAGGTAGTAACTCAAAATCAACAGATACTGGGGCATGGTCTGATATTAAAATAGAGCCGATTTCGGAATGGGAGACCTGTTGAGATAGGGGTTTACTAAAGAAGATGTAATTAATTCGGGATTGTGAGTGGTGCGGGGGGAATAAAAACTACATTCTCGAGTATCTGGATTACAAAGCCTCTGAATGTCAACTAAAGCTTTACAGCGTATGGTGTCCGTAAATTGTGAATGCATCTTGGTTTTTGAGAACTTAACAGAAGAATATCTGTCTAATATGGGTTCTAAAACTTGATTACAATCACTGCCAAAAACAATATACTCATCATCAAACAAAAGAAGTCTATCAGATAAATGGGTCCAAAACACATTGTCAATCTGAACTGGTGCATAAATAATAAAAAGAACCAAAGGTATCTGATTAATGAGGAGTTTAACAATCACCCAATGACTCTCTGAATCTGATTCTTGATGAACAACTGAAATCTGATATTTCTTATGACATATAATTGAGACTCCGTTCTTCTTACCTAGATGGGGAAGAGAAAACATTACCCACCCAACAGCGTTTCAGGTTAGATGCTTCAGCATCAGATAAGTGGGTTTCTTGAATCAATGCAATATCAGTATTTAATATGGCTAGATGAGTTAATACCCGTTGTCTTTTTATAGGATTATTTACTCCCTTAACATTCCATGTAATAACCGTGAAAGTAAACAATAAACTTTAACATGAACAGTTAATTTGCAAACAGTTAAAAATTCAAAATTACTATTAAAAAATGGAAAAAAGATAGATAAATAAAGAATAAAATGGAATTTCAGAATTAAAAAGGGGAAGGGGAAAGGAGTGAAAGAATTATCATACAATATGAGAATAAAAACGGTAGAGAAGTAAGAAAGGGGAAGGAAGGAAAAGAAAAGAGAATGAAAGAAGAAGGGAAGACCAAAACGAGGAACATAATCCAATACAAATCAAACAATTGCTGATAAAGAAAAAGGCCAAAAAGACATAACACAAAAATACAATAAGAGTGGGGATGGTGGAACCACATAAGGGAGGTAGCACGCTTGACGGGAGACTGCAGGAGAGAGCGAAACCGGGAGCAGCTTCCGGGAAGAAAACGAAGAGAACATAGATCAAGGGACCACAGAACCGGACCTGAGGGAAGGAAAAAGAGAATATTAACTGAAGAATTCACAACATGACAAAAAACAATAGTAAAAGATGTGTATACAAATAACGGCAGACAACATTAAAATGATCAGGAGAATTATGATCAAGAAACGTCCATGGATTTCTCTCTGCAGGTATTCAATAAGCGTTGGAATGGAATCAGTTTGGAATGGAATCAGTTTTATAAAGCGCATGGTTACCCGGAGGCATCCCAGCGCTGCACTAGAGTCCGGCTCAAGAGGGAGAATGGAAGACAAAAGGTCACTTGGGGAAAAGGTAGGTTTTCAGGAGCTTCCGGAAATGCAGATGACAAGGTTCCATGCGCAATTTGAAAGGAAGGGAGTTCCACAGTGAAGCCGCATTTACCGAAAAACGGCGGCCTCCTGTGCGAGTCTTCTTGAATCTTGGCACTCTCGCAAGGCACTCGTTGTCAGAGCGCAGAGGCCTGTTAGCCTTGTAGGGTGTAACTAGACACTTCATGATGGCGGGTCCCTTACCTTGAAGAAGTTTATGGACAATACATAAGGATTTAAACTTAATCCTTTCACGGATGGGGAGCCAATGCAGCGATTTAAGTGCAGGTTTTGCTGACATCCTAACTGAAGTACCCGTTAAACGCCTAGCTGCGGCATTTTGTGTCTGCTGAAGTTTATTAATGGTGGCTTCTGGGGCCCCCAAAAAGATGGCATTACTGTAGTCCAGTCTGGACAAAACTAGTCCCTGCACTAACAGGTTCCTAGAGTGCTGGGGAAGGAGGGGAAGAACTTTACGGGCAGACCGTAGAAGGCCAAAGCAGATTCCTGTTGTTTTTTTTGCTTGTGTTTTAAGCGAAAGGTCCTGTTCCAACCAGACCCATAAGCTTTTAATTACTTTTTTGGGCCTGGGGGGTTCCCCTAGACAAGCAGGCCAGATGGTAGTAACTGGAGTGGTGACCTTGTGACCCAGTACCATGATTTCGGTTTTTGACCCATTCAATTTGAGAGAGGAGTCACACATCCAGGCATGTGTTTTCGTCAGGCAAGAATGAAAGTTGTCCTGACATTGATGAAGTTGGGAGAGTGAGACGACCATTTGAGTGTCATCAGCGTAGCTAAAATTTTTAAACCCAAACGGGACAACCACATCCTCCAGAGGGCATGTATACATTAAACAATGTGGGACTTAGAGAAGAGCCCTGAGGCACACCACATTGGAGGGGGATTGGAGCAGATCGTGAGTTGCCTTCCCAGACCTGAGAAGTGCGGTTGTTCAGGTAAGATGTTAACCAAGCCAGGGCGAAACCCCTTACACCCACCTCAGCCAGGTGCTGGATCAGGACACAGTGGTTAACCGTGCCAAAGGCTGCACTAAGATCCAGGAGGATCACTGCCACTGATCCCCCTGAGTCCAAGATGCACCTTGCCTTCTCGATGACGGAGAGGAGGGCCGTATCAGTGCCCTGGCCAGGGCGAAATCCAGTTTGAGAGCTCCGCAGGAGTTTGTTTGACTCCAGAAAGTGGGAAAGTTGAAAATTCACCAGTTTTTCTGTGATCTTACTGAGTCCTGGGAGTAGTGAGATGGGTCTAAAGTTTGCCATCTCCAATGGGTCAAGGTGTGGTTTCTTTAAGAGGGCCTTTACAATGGCCCCTTTCCAACTGGGCGGAACAATGCCCTGGGAAAGTGAGGTGTTAATGAGCTCAGTTGCTGGAGTAACAATGGTAATAGCAATCTGTTTAAGAAACCGCATAGGGACCGGGTCACTTGGGGAGCCGCTTTTCATGGCTGCTAGAACTGTGAGGAATTCCTCACCTGAGACTGGATTAAAAGCGTTAAGCTGAGGGCCAACGGGCGGGAGCAGGCTGTCGATATTAGTATGGGTGACTGGTTGAGGCAGGGTGGTTAATATATTTTTGATTTTTAGGTCAAAATAGTTTGCAAATTCATCGCACTTAGCTCCTGACGACTCTTGAGACATAGGGGGTTCAGGGACTTTCAGTAGTTCTTTAATAATCTGATAGGATTCTCTGGTGGAATTAGAGGAATTTTTATTTCTTTCGTCGAAGAATATTGTCTTGGCCTCTCTAAGGGCAATTTTGTATGATCTAATAGCAGCACAATATATATCTTTGTTTGTATTGCGCCAATCTTTCCTCCAAGTACGCTCGAGCTTCTTACAATCTTTTCTTATGATTCTGAGCTCAGGAGTATACCAGGGGGTAGAGCCTACTCTCCCTGTCTTTTTCCCTACTCTTTTTTTTGGTAGGATACGGTCTATTGAGCTCGTGAGCCAATTATTTAAGTTAGTGTCAGCAATCACGGGGTCCGGATCATGGGGAGGGATAGAGTGTTCGAGTAAGTGAGTCCAGTCCTCAATGGAGAGCTTAGACCACGCCCTTTCCACAGTATAAATCCTAGGGGTTTGTGGTATTTGGAACTCACCCTGCCAGGAAAAAGGGACCAAAAAATGGTCAGACCAGGGAAGGGGGAGGGGGGAGCTAGCCTGAAGTGACCGAATATTGGTGAAAACCGGGTCAAGAAGATGGCCTTTATTATGTGTAACACCCGTATTGACTAGTAACATCTCGTATGATCTAAGCTCCAGTTGAAGGTCCTCCACCACTGCATCAAGGGGGTCATCAAAATGAAGGTTGAGGTCCCCAAGGATGGTGAAATTGGTGGAGGAAGGCGCCAAGACTGTTACTGTTTCTAAGAGGGAGTTAACAAAATGGCTAGAATTCCCAGGGGGGCGGTACACTAACAGGCCTGTAAAAGAGATGGTAGGAGATGGTTGGAAAGAAAAATGGCAGCTTTCAGACTCCGAAATGCCGCCATCCTTCGCTCTACAGACAAGGTGATCCTTGTAGAGTATGGCCAGTCCACCCCCTCTACCAGCAGGCCTAGCCTGAGAGTAAATTAGAAACCCCGGGGGGAGAGCCCGAACAATGTCAGCGTTGAAGGAGCATAGGGTCTTCATGCGTTGTTGTTTTATTATTATAAGTCACCTTGAAGAGGCAGGGGTGGAACAAGCCATATCAAGCATTCAGGGTACGCAGACCAGGTCTCATGTCTAGAAATTGTTTCCGATGATCTGCAGTAGCTTTGGCGTAGTCCTGGGCAAAGAAAAGGTTAGAGCCATTCCAAATAATTTTCCCTTTCTGTTTGGCAGCTTGAATGACTTTAAGTAGATCAGTGTATTCTAGAAAGTACAGGATAACACCTCTAGGTTTCATTGAAGAGGATGAAGAACTTGAAGAGCGAGAAATCTGACCCAGTCAATGAGCTTGCTGAATATTCAATGCAGGGGAATCCGGAAGACCAAGAAGATTAGGCAGAAAGGATTGAAAAAAGGATATAAGATTAGAACCTTCCAAACCTTCCGCAAGGCCATAAATGCGCAGGTTATTACGCCTATTGCGGTTCTCTAAATTTACAACCTGCTGCTTAAAATGGTGTATTTCTCTGTGTAATCCTGGAACTTGGTCAGTGACTATTTGAACTGAAGCAACTTGTCGTTTAAGGTTTTCAACTTTCTGTTCAGTGTGAGACCAATTACCCTCAAGGTTCTGAAGTCGAATATTTGTTTCAGTGAGCAAATTTCCCAAGCAAAAGTTCCATAGAAATTGAGGCGGAAGAGCTAGGAGGAGAAGGAGGGTGTGTCTTTACTTGTTTGCCTAATGTGGAGATAGTTGCGGAGGATATTTTGGAGTTAACTTTAGAGCCTGAATGTGAAGAATTAGGAGAAGGGCCTTTTGTTCCAACAGGGTCATTAACAACTTCTTACAAATTATCTTGTAGCACATTGAAAGGGTTATTGTCCTCTGGAGATGCACAATTAGTGTTAATGTGCTGAGCGTTATTGCGATTGGTGCATGGTGTAGCCATTGGAGGTACGAGAGGAATTAGGTGCTAACAAGAAAACAGTAGGACCTAAAATTGTGGTAAAAAATATAGTGAGACTTGTGAGGCAGGCTGAAAGATCAAGTAGAGTCCAACAAAAGAAGCAAACTCCAAGTAAGGACTTAATGGCAGATAAAATGTGGGAACAGTGCTGATTTATCTGTAATATAACATATTAGCAGGACAGCACACTGTGTCAGGATGTCGAGCGAGAGACACGGGATGCAGCAAAGACACAAAATGGCGGCCGCGACTCAGTCACGGGCCGCTGGCGACGATAAAAATAATAAAACATATTGCTCGCTCACCCCGTGTACCAGCGAGTATTGTACTTGAGGCAGGACATGTTCCGATCCAAAGAGCTACAGTTGCGTAGGTCGCGCAACCGAAAATGAAGGCAGGAAAGCTCCCGGCACTTCACCCTCACACGGAGCTCCCGAGACTCACGGCCATCTCTCTCACCTCCAAAGCCACGCCCCGAAGATAGTAGGTTTTGACAGGGCATCTGTGCTGAACCTCTATAATATGCCCGTTTTATCCCTTGTTTTGTTGATTGAACTTTCTAGAAGTGGCATTTTCAGAATTACAATTTAACATCCACTTCACCATGAGTTGTGTTTTTAAACTGTGATTCCAGAGACACCAAATTTGCGGGTCACATCTCTTACCAATTGGAGATTTCACTTATAAAATGTAATAAGGTAATCCCAATGTTATTCTATGGGAGAGATAGGCCTTGCAGTAGTGAAAAACAAAATTATGAGTATTTCACTACCAGGACATGTAAAACTTAAAACGTACATGTCCTACTTTTTAAATACACTGCACCCTGCCCATGGGGTGTCCGGGACCTACATTAGGGCGGACGTATATGTAATAAAAAGTAACGTTTGGGCCTGGCAGGTGGGTTAACTTGCCCGGTCGACATGGCAGTTAAAAATTGCACACACAGACTCTGCAATGGAATGCTGGAAACAGGTTTACAGGGCTACTTAAGTGGGTGGCACAGCCAGTGCTGTAGGCCCACTAGCAGCATTTAATTTAAAAGCCCTGTGCACATGTAGTGCAATTTACTAGGGGCGTATAAGTAAATGAAATATGCCAATTGTGGATAAGCCAATCTTACCATGGTTTAAGTATAGAGAAAATGGACTTTAGCAATGATTAGCAGTGGCAAAGTGCCCAGATTACCAAAGCCAGAAAAACAAAGTTAGCAAAGACAGTATAAACAGGAGGTCTGAAGGCAAAAAGTCAGGAGAAACAACACCAAGGATGCCAGGTCTAACAGATGGTCTTTGTTTGGTTTTATGTATCTTCAGGAGAAAATAAATTGTAGGCATCATTAAATTAATGATTTTCAAAATGTAACTTCATAATCATTTAAGAGGTCGATTTCCACCCACTGCAACAATGTCCTAGTAATTTTCTTGTTCAACTCCTCTATTGGATTTGCCACCATTTTCAAGCTTTTTTGGTCATTATAGACCATAAAATCAGAGAATAAAATAAATACATCACTGGATTTGGGCAATAAAAACATCAGTAAACATTACAAAGTATGACCAGAATACAAATGAGTTAATCAAATTTCATAACAGTTAAAAATAAATTAATATTTAAAAAGAGGTTAAAACAATGCTTTTATGAATTGATAGTGTTAAAACAGTAGAAAAATACAAAGAGGACATTTAACATATGCGAGGGGAATTAAAAAACCTACGGCGCCTATGCCACATAGAATTGAGGAAACGGAACACAGCAAAGACAATTGGAGGATGGGTGTCAGTTTTCAAAACTCTAAAGGCCTCCAGACACTGCCTATACCCCAAATTCCTGCATAGTGGTAAGAGCCAGTACCTCCTGGCTGCATTATGGCAAGGAAAAAAGAAGAAAACATGAATGGCTGTCTCTTCTTGGCTATTACAAGCAGGACATCCAATGGGAGAAGCTTTCGACCATTTGCTTGTAAATGCATGAACCGGCAGGGAGCCCAATCTGAACTGTATATATAGTTTCCTCGCCATGGATGGATGAACAACATCAATGAAAGACTCAAATAGATACTGGTCTTTAAAATTGAGAAAATCAGAGGTTAGGTGGCCTAGTTTTATACTCCCCTGAGTTTCGCCAGTCTAAGCACTCTGTAGGCTTTAACTAGTTCTAGGCGCGATGTTGTCGGGGATACTTCCTCAGGATGGGTCCATAGGTTTGGCCGACCTAATCTGGACCACAGGTCTTCTATGTGTTGGATTTGCATAACGTTTTGCATAGCATTCTTATCAGATACGTACAGCTAAATATAATCATCTTGTTTTGAATAGCACTGTTTTCTCCTTTGTTGGCTGACTTGATTTCAATGGGGTCTTCATTCTCCAAAGCATTAAGTGCTGAGATCTCTGCCTTTGATTAATTGCCATTACTTCTTGAGATCATCATCTTTTCAAGATCTTTTAAAACAAGTTCATGATAAAAGTCCATTTTGATTCCAGGGGATAGGATGGAGCAAAAGAGAGATTTACATTTTTCCCCACTTAAACCTGCTCCTACTCTGGGTATCTCTAATTAGTCCTGGGTCTTTAATTCATTTGTTTCATTTACAGTGGATGTGTTCTCTTGTATATTGATCAAGATTGATAACAAGTAAACAGCTTCTGCTGGTACTTTAATCAAGTTGGTTTCCCTGTTGCAGAATGGTTCCAATGTGATCTCTTCCTTTTCCACATGTAATTTCAATAGCTTGATTTTTCTAATGAATTTATATGCATTGGTTCTGATTCAACAAAGGTCATCATGTGCTGTTAGTCAAAAATCCAATTCCTCCCTTAATAGTGCCACGTCTGGTTAAGTTAGTTTGCGTTTTGATTTGATGACTGGAGCTACACTGATGGCTGGAGCAGAGGAGACCTTCAAATACACAAAACGTATCAAACACAAATTGACCTCTGCCAGAATTTGTAAACAAAAACAAAAAGACTGTGGTGGTGTTAATCATCAGGCAGTTGATAGACATCTGGGTATGTATGAGTTGCACGCATTTTTTGAAGTTAATTATCATCAATCCATCTCCTTTTGAGAATCCTGCTTCTTGTTGGCACATGTGTTGACTCTTTTTGATTCGTTGGCCGTTTGCCTCGCTTTCCTCTTCTCGTGCTTTTCTTGTAGTTCCTCGGCCTCTGTCTCTTCCTCTGCCTCAGCTGGCTCCTCTGGTCTTGTCCCATTTATTTTATATAGATGGTAGACACATTTTGTCTAAAAAAGGCAATTTGTTTTCCTCTTGCTTTTGCTTGATTGGAGAAACCTTTCCACTTATTAGAATTAATTTCTGATGTTATTGATTCCCCTGTTTGGAGATCCAGCATCATATGGTGTGTGTTCTGTTTTTTCCTTAACTCTGTTTAGTTTGGCAATGGCGATAATTTTACCTTCTTAAATAGTCATGCTTGTCCCTGATGAATTGGTGTTGTTTCCTCATTTAACATCTTGTTTACTTTTCGCCATTTTCTGTTTGCTTGTATCTTAGTTTTATTAGGTCTTCTTTAAATTTGAACTTTTTAAGTTCTTTTTCCAAGTCTTTATTGCTACATTGTCATGTTTAATCAATATTTCCAGTAAGTCCATGGAGGATTTTCAGATGTATTCCCCACATTTTTGCTACATTTCTGTGCTTGTATCTCATTGACTAAGCATGAGTGATATTTGGGCTCGCTGTGGGACTCGCTTCACTTCCAAGTATTTCTTTACTGTAGTATTTTCCCACCACTCATTAATCTCCTTTCTATTTAATTTTCCCATTGTCTCAATTACTACTTAATTCTTTCTGTGCGATCTTCAGTGTTTTTTTTATTAATGCTCTTGCCCTCCATTGACTTATTATCTATCATGTCACTTATTGTGAATAACGTCGCAGATTATGCCTTAGGCTTCACTTCATCATCTCTTTTCCTCCTGCACAAGTTCTTTCTTGCCACTAGTTTGGCTCGTACCTTCCACAGCACAAAAGGTTTGTGTTTCTGTGCATGTAGTGCAACTGATTAAATGTATATCTCTTTGCATCACATGTTCAAGTGCCCCATCCAAAGCTGCAGTATAAATGCTGCTGAGTATACGATCATGTACACTGTTTGTTTTGAAAACAGATTTTATTGATAGATTGCACATATGTCGCAGCATCCCGCATCCCGGGGAAGGATTGCGGATCAATTACACCGCATCAGATTAATTGCAATCTTAAACATCATTTTGATTCAACTAATACCATCAAAACCTACCAGTTCTACATCCCCCCACACCTTATCCCGCCCCGTCCCCCCATTCCCTCCACCCGGATCCCACCCTCCCCAGCCACACGATAGCATCTCATATTTTTGTAAGTCATGCTCTAGACTGACAGTGTACAAACACCTTCCCTCCTGGTCCTTTACGCCATTACCGGGCACTCTTCCTGTTCAACCGGTGGTTCCAACCACAGGCCGCGATAATCCGCCCAACGCCGCCATATCCTGTAATGTTTCCTTGGGCAGCCTCGGGCCTCAAAGACTGGCCACTCCAACCCCATACAGATGTCCAGCCCTTTCTTCCACACTAGCACAGAGGGAGCCCGAGGGTCCTTCCATGCTTTAGCTGCATCTCTCTTGGCTATAGTTAAGCCTAGCAGCAATAGATGCCTTTTATATGCGTTGGCCCCCACCCCTTCCATGCAAAAGACCTAGTCGTGGAGTACGGGGGAGCTTCCATCCCAAGACCTCAGACATACAGTCCCAGACCCCTTTCCAGAATCTAACTAGGGAACAACAGCCCCACACTGTGTGAATCAATGTCCCTACTTCCCGTCCACAGCGGAGACAATCTGGGGACGTAATCAGGCCTGCTCTCCACAGTCTCTCCATTGTAAAGTAGACCCTATGTAAGTATTTGAATTGAATGAGTCTCAAGCGCATTGCTATAGCCGTACTTCTAGGGGCCTCAAGTGCATCCCGCCAATCTTCTTACTCCAGCGTCCCGACATCCCCCTCCCAGGTCTACCTAAGTTTCTGCAATGATCTGGAGTAGTAAGTAACTAAGGTCTGATATATTCGAGATATCTTTTTCTCTCCTAGGTCACCCATAAAGACCTTGGCCTCTAGCGGGCTAAATTCGGGCATGGAATAAAGACCCTCCAGGCTCCGGGCAATGGCGTGTCGGAACTGCAAGTACTTAAAGTACTGGGACTGGGGCATACCATATTCCTTGCGCATATCCTGGAAGGACCTAAGGGCAGTCCCTGACATCACATCTCCCAACCTGGAGATTCCTATGTTGTCCCAGCCTCGAAAGCCCTGAAGGGACGCCAGCGCAGGTAGACGTCCATTGTGCCATAAGGGAGTCTCTTCAGTTAGCTTGCCCCACCATCCCATACGACGTAGAGCTTGCCTCCAGCGCTGGAACACCACCTGGGTGACCGGCGGCAGCTTTCTCCGCAGTCGCGCCGAGTAGAGGACTGTGTGTAGAGTATTGGACCCCATAAGACATCTCTCCAAGGCATATGCTGGGACCCCCCTTTCCCCATACCACCATTCATTCAGGACTAGGAGATGGGAGGCTTGATAATAGGAATGGATGTCGGAGGTCGCCAGGCCACCACAGTATGTGGACAGAAAACATGTGTGCAGTGCCACTCGCACCGCCCCTCCCGCCCAAAGGAATTGCCTCAATGCCGAGTCGACCTGTCGGAACCAGAGAGGCGGAATTGGAAAAGGGTGGTTCTGTAGTTGGTATAATAGTCTCGGAAGGGCCACCATCTTAAATATGGCCGATCGATCGTAAATAGTGAGGGGCATGCGGGACCACGTCTTCATCTCTGTCCGAACCCGGTCCCAGACTGGCACTAGGTTCCGTTCCCAAGACACCGTAGGGACGCCGGTTATGAACACTCCCAAATACTGGAGTCCACCCACCGCCACCCGCATCGCGGATGCCCAGCCCCCAACCCCCGAGCGCTCTCCCAGCACCCAAAGGGTTGATTTGCGCGGGTTCATGTAGAGTCCAGAGACCTCACCAAAGATCTGCATAATCTCTAAGAGACGCAGTCCCGATCTATTTAGATTCGTAAGGAAGAACAGGACGTCATCCCCGTATAACGCCAGTCTATCTGACAGCCCGGTCTCCCATTCGAAGCCGCGCAGTTGCGCATCTATGCGCTCCCACGCCGCCAGCGGCTCCATGGCAAGGGCAAACAGATACAGCGAGAGGGGGCAGCCCTGTCTCGTACCACGGGCAACAGAAAATGCAGAGGATATGGCCCCCGTCACCCTAACCGAGGCCGTTAAGTCCGTGTAGAGAAGTTTCAGATATGACAGGAAATGTGGCCCAAAATTGAGTCGGGGCAGAAGCGCGAACAGGTAAACACAACTCAGGGAGTCAAATGCCCTGTCTATGTCCGCTAAGAGAGTGCTGCTTGCTCCCTGGTATCCCTAACCGTCCCTAACCGTCGCCACCGCCACATGGGCCCTATTCTGGGTGGACAAGCTCCGCGATATAGGGCAGGAGACGGTTGGCCAGCGCCTTAGCTAATATCTTAGCCTCCACGTTCAGGGGAGATATTGGTGAAATTCCCCCGTTATAGTTAGTTCAGCAAACTATTTCTCGCGCGCCCGCAATGCACTGCTGGTGACGTCACATATTACATCACTCATGACATGGTCAGTGACATCACTCATGACATCACTGATGACATCTCAAATGACATGAGTGATGTAATATGTGACGTCATCAGCAGTGCATTGCAGGCGCGTGAGTTATAGTTAGCTGAACTAACTATAACGGGGGAAGTTCAATGGTTTTGTATGAGTGAAATGTCCAGCTAACTATAACATGTGTGAAACCTATGCTTTTTTCAGTGAATTTCTAAGGTTTTTTAAATGCTAATTCCTAACTATAACGTGTGTGAAACCTATGTTTTTTTGAGTGAATTTCATAGGTTTTGTAAATGCTAATTTGTGTGCACGTGGATAGAAGACTGTATGCATACAGCATACGGCTTTGAAGCAGTCCTTGTCCTAAGGCCTACTTTGCTGCATAAGTACTGGCTACTGACTGAATCAATAGAATACTGTAAAGAGAGTGTCTGAGTGAAAGTGCTTGAGTTTTAGTACAGTGAATGAATAAGTGCAAAGTGCTCAATGCTTTATTATTATTAATCAATAAAATTATTCTTCAGACAACTCATATTTTAACACAGCTTCTAAAAGGAGTTCATCTGGTACTTCTTCGAGATCATACTGCTGGTTTGCCATTTCGGAGTTTATAGCTTCTAGTAACTCTACGTGATCCAGTGCTTCCAAAAAATCAGCATCATTGTTTTCATTTTCAAAATCACAGGTGATATCTGCAGTACTGATGTCCTCTAATTCAGTCTCGCTGCCTGGGTTAGGTAGATTTTGTACTTCAATTAAGCTGTTGCTCATTTTCAATGTGTCTTCGGTCATATTCTCCTCTTTATCCATAACAAATCTGTTATGTTCTAGGTCCTTGCACAAAAACATAAACACTTCACTTTAACAGTTTTCTTAGTACATAATACAAAAGTAGGTTTATCAACTATTTCGGCCCCAAAAAATATTATGTAAATACCATTGTCTAATAACATTCCAACAGTAGAGTTTTAGTACTTCATAAGGTTATATAAATATAATTGCTTATAAACATATCCTGTAATTAAGTTTTCGTAAAATTCGAAACCAGTCACTGCTTATGACTATGAAAAATTACTCAGGCTCTTGTACTAAAATGCAGTACTAAAAAATGTAGAGTATGTCTATTCACCTTACCCTTCCAAACTAGTAAATGTGTTTTAGTAAAATGCAAAGGATGCTGTTGCTTGTCTATAATAACACTGTGAATCTGTGTGTATTTAGGTACCATTCTCACACTAGTTTTTAAATACTTCATGTGTTTTCACACACATCAATCCTTAAAGACCTATCCAGTACTCACCTTTTAACATAATTAGAAATTAGTCATTGCTTATATAAGTCGAAAATACTCACAGCAACAACTATAGAACGCCTCTTCAACACAAAGTATTGTGTATAATAAGGACATATTTACATAGAGAAGAAAAGCTACACGCAGTTACTTATCCTGTCCTAAATATGAAGGAGTATTTGAAAACACACTCTGTGACGTATTTCATTTTGAGCAATTTGGTCTCTTTTAATCCTGAAAGTCCCTGGTCTCTACTAGCCAAGCATGTCTTTCTATTCAATACCATACAGGTGCGTTTGCCGAGACCTGTTATCAAGCCATGTCCCATTTTATACACTATGACATCTTAGCCTACCACTATCTCACTGTAAGTAATACCTTGCTTAATCTTCCCAATGCCCCAAGAGCCAGCACACCTTTCCGAGGGTAGCGTTACGATTTACAAATGCTAGCATTTTTTTTAATTAAGAAGCATAGTAATAACAAATATTAATCCGTTTTTTTTCTTCTATTGTAAACTACATTTTTTTTATGTCTTCTATTTAGATGTTTTCAATCATGAGAATGCAAAAAACACAGTTTACCGAGTAACAGTTTTTAAACTCTCAAACATATGTAGATAATAATAACCTTATACATGTTACTTTGGAAATCGAAACCTTTGCAGCTTCACAGTTTGTAACTTTTTCCAACACGTGCAGAAGTAAAACAGTTAAAAACTCAGCATGTGTAAACTGTAAAACCTGACATCTACATAGGCGGAGCAAATCTTCCTTCCATAGACTATTAAAGAACCAAAAGCTATATAAACTACACCAACTGTGCAATTAGTTTCGTTTTCGCGAGTTATTTCTCAGTCGCCAATCTGTGATGCAGGTTCCCTTATCTGGCATCGGATTCTTCTTTTACGTCAACAAACATATTTCGGAGTTATTAGTTGTTTCAATATGGCATAGGCATAGTACTTAGTTATAATTTGTGGCTATTTGTCAATATTCAAACATTTATATCTAGAAAAAGATTTTATTGCATGTTTTTCGCTTTTTCTCTGTAACGTCAGCAGCTTGTTTTCAGAAACAGATAGATTACAACAAACATTGCTCCTTTTCTGGCTCCTTTCAGCTTATATATTGTGACTTTCTATATTATAATGTTGACACTGTTCTTCGCTTGAGAGGTGTTGGTGACCCGTCGGCGCAAACCCTAAACATTTACAATCAACGTCACCATCTTCCAGTTATTACTCTGTTTTCCCCTAGAGATCATATACTAGTAATATGTATATTATAGCATTAACAGTTATGCTGATCTCAGTGGAGTTTATGATACGTCGGCACAAAGAGTAAAGATATATAAGCAACGTCACCGGCTTTTGGTTTTTAGTCTGTTCCCCCCTTGTGATCATATGCTGTGAAAATATATATATATTATAATTCTCACAGTTATGATCTCAGAGGAGTTTATGAACCGTCGCCATGAAGATCAAACTTTATCACCTCCCGGAGAAAAGAAGTTGAGTAAATAATTACCGCTCAAAAGTATTTCATTATGGATGTTCTGATAAATAGATAACTTTATTTTCCTTTTCTTTTTACTGCAACAATCGTATCAATCATTATATTGTAATAGATAGTCCTATTGTTACACAAGAGGTATAGGAGATTTTTCAGCGCCATCTGTAATATATTTCTGTATATTTTTTTTTCAAGAAACATATTTTACGAAATTGCACAATAAAAAATATAGCTATCATGCATACTTTGTTACTTTAAATATTTGATAAACCCTACATTTCTGAATGTTATTTTCTAATTTCTATTCTTATTTGCAGTTCCTGTTCACCTTCTCCGTAAAGAATATATAGGACCAATACTGTATATTATAAGAGTACCATCCTACATATTCTTAAGTGAGTATGTGATTTGTTAGCGGAACAGTGTACAACCTCTAAGCACCACGACAGAACGTTCCTGAATTCTACAGAATACAAATTTGAAAAATTATAATGCATACATTTCTATGTAATATGAAATCACTTGTATTTAACTGTTTTTTACTTGTTCTCTTGACCTCCGATAATGTAGTGCAGGCGTGTTTGCTGTAGCACTTCCATTCTAATTTATCTAAAAGTAACCGATGCCCTCTTACATTATCAACAATATGGGGCAACACTTTTACAAACAGTAGCTGAAAAAAAGGAGGATGTGGCCACACTTAACTTATATTTTATGAAATACATTTTTAATTCTCACCCCTTTCATATATACAGTGACAGTTTCTGAAGAAAGTTTATTTGTATTTGCTTAATAAAAACTGTTTCAAACCTAGATTGAATTTTTTGCTGCGCAGCCACACCTCCCCATCAGAAAAGTAAACACCACATTATAAGTAAATAGTACTCCTAAGAAGTATGTCACCCGCAAACTTGATAAAAAAAACAGAGTAAGACACTATTTTTCCCCTGTGATTTATACACCACACTGCAATTATATAAATTACCCTTGAAACATATAAAAATATTTTTTTCCCTCATAATCCCTCACCACCTCCTTATGAGCACTGTACAGAGTAAAAAGTGTTCCTAACCTGCCCTCTACTACTTTCTTTTCCCATACTCCTTTGGAAGTGCGTCACAAAATCACTGACAACAGTCAACCGTTCCCACCCAATAAGGAGCAAACTTGTGCTCGGAACACTTTAGCCAATAAAATGTCCATGTTGTTCCGCAGAGTAGGAGGGAATGACTGCTAAAACCTCTACTTTTAATACATCACAGCCAATGAACATTAAGCTTCAAAAGGTCCAGTTTGGAACACGTTACCCTAATACTCCGCGAACAGGAAGGAATCGCTAACAACACTTTTTACTTTCAGCAGTTTACAGCCAATAAACATTAAGCTTAGGAAAGTGCTCCTTAAAACACGTCAGCCAATCAGACGTCCCGCCTACTCCGTAGAGTGGAAATGAATGGCTGACAAAACATCTACTTTCAATAGTTCGCAACCAACCAACATAAAGCTCAGGAAAGTCCTCCATACAACATGAAAGCCAATTACATGTCCTTGCAACTCTCCGGAGCACAAGTGGATTACAGAAAATACTTCTACTTTCAATAGTTCACACCCAAATGAACATTAAGATTGTTGTTAGAACACATACAGAACACGCCGTTCTACATATTAATAAGTTGCCTATAACAAAGTGACTGTATCTGTAACAAAAGTGAACACTGCCTAATAAATAAACATTATTCCTCATTATATTAACCGCATGCGTGCGGCATGATTCCCCCCCGTACGCTGGATTTTGCGAAAGCGCACTTTGCATGACGAGCTGGGCTCGTCATGAGCGTGCCAGGAGGCTACCTCATGACGAGCCCAGCTCGTCATGAGCGTCGAAGGGGTTATAGAAAAAACGCAATAAGCTGCATTGTTGTTTTCCCGATTTAATTTCAACAGCCTACTGCACCCCCCTTCCTCTCCCTCCTCCTCTCCATTGTCAAATAGAATGTTCCCTCTGTGGGGTTATGAAGGCTACCTTAGAATGTTGGGGCTTGTGAGGATCCTCGAGGCTGTGACAGGAGTGGAGCAGTGGAGACAGTGAATAAAGGTTGCTTGAACCCATCTGGAATCTGTACTTCTCCTACTTGATTATATCTTCGTAACACTACTCCTCTCTGATCAGGAATTACAACTTAAAAGGGTGATAGTGAGAAACAGTTGAGGACCTTTGAAGTAAAGCAAGGATGTAACATAATGACCAGAGCAGCCGACAGGGGAACTGGGAAACCAGGTTCAGATCCTGGGGGCGGCTGAACAGTTTGTGATTCTGGGCAACACACTTACGCTTCCCCCTGCATACAACAATGAATGTGTCATTGTGTCATGTCACCGGTGAGCCCTTAAAGTGTTCCTATACCATCAGTTGATGTTAGCACTATGGCAAGATGGAAGACAGAACAAGCGCTCCAATAGTACTGGATCGTGAAATAAAATAAATAAATAAAAGCAGCAGCGAAGAGGGAGGTAGTAGGGGGACGGGTAAAACAGGGAAGCAGGGGGGGATGGGAGATGGGCCTGCAACTGCTGGAGATCATGGGAGGAAGCAATAATGAAGGGGAAAAAATACCTTAATTAAAGCAGGATCAGTGACAAAAATGAGTGTTTCATTGTGGAATGTAACTGGTGAGCACTTAAGGCACTCCAATACCATCGGCTCGTTTTTGCACTAAGGCTGTTTATATTTTAACAACTATTTAATAAATGCTTTCGTTTATATACAGGTGCATGCATTTTAGTGGTATGGGTACAAGGTAGATAGTCTGAAAACACAAGTACTCCTAAGTGGTGCTTGAAAACTAAGAAAAAATGGCTGTACAAACCGGGAATAGTGTAAGGAGACATGTTTTTGGTGAAATTACTCACCAGGACTTAGTACCGGCAAGTCGAAAGGAGGATCAGTCATCATCACAAAGAGACCATTCAGTTTACCGACAACACCACCACCCTCATGGAACGACTAAACTTTAAGTTCCACGTGGACAACAAGACTACCATCAGTGACACCCTTGCATACTGACCCACAGGCCCACACTCCACCTTCTGCAACACCATTGCACACTTCATTGTGCCCCTAACTTTAGATTCCAAGGACTAGATCTTCCTCAGTGACCTAAATTTCCACATTGATGACCCCAGCGACAAAAACACCACACCACAGCTCCTCAACAGTATGGACAGCCTCGGATTGACCCAGATTGACCCTGGTCATCCATAAGGGCAGAGCACGTGCTAGATCCAATTTTCCCCTCCTGCAACTGTGTCAAATACAGCCATGTCACTGACCTCACATTGACGAGCACTCTATTGTCCACTTCAGCATCTCTAGCCCCCACACCTCCACCCCCAAGATGACCAACGCCCCCCACTGGAGGTGGACCAAAATCTCAGAAACCAAGCTGGGAGAATGCCCTCAACACCTCCAAGCCTGCTACCTCCACCAACCTTTGAGCAGGGAGTGAAAAACGTCAACACCTGGATCACCAATTGCACAGCACAGACCGCATCGTCCCCATAAAGAGCAGCATCCAGAGAAAATCCTCCAAAAAGCACGGCTGGTACGCCCAAGAACACAGGACAGTGAAACAAGACAGCAAATAGTTGGAGAGGAGATTGCGCACTAGCAAATACACCTCCGACAGGGCAGCCTTCATGACCTCCCTCAACCTCTACCATCGCCTGCTGAAGGCAGCAAAGAAGAGAACCCTTGCCACATGCATCGAAACCAGCGCCAAAAACACCAAGGAACTTTTCAACATCATTAAGGAATTCTCCAACCCAGCTGCAAGCTAAAACAACATTCCACCCTCACAGGAGCCATGCTACAACCTTGCCTGTTTCTTTCAAGACAAGATCGCAACCATATACAGAAACTTCGAACCCCAACTCACATCAAGGAACTCAGTCATTGAGGGGAACGCAAATTGAGGACTGCATGTGCCATGATGCAAAGGAGCAAGGTTTTCTAGGATATGATGTAGTGTCCAGCCACACCATTTTCTCTCCCCTACCATTTATCAAATGTTCCTAATGTTCCATTTTGTCAAAATTGTGTTCCAGCCCATTGGTTACACTTTATCTGGGCCGAGCCGGACAATACGGCCTAAGCCAGAGATTCTGGCCCGACTGCAGACGTAATGATACGACTCATAAGCAAGGGTGGGCAGAGCAGGTGTTGTGCCTCTACGTGAAGTTCCACGGAGTTGTAAAACAACACTGTGGAACTCCGCTCTGCTCTGCTATGCACCCTTCCCCCTCCCAAATGAGGTATAATGTTTAAAAAAAGGCACTTACCTCCAGTGGCTGCCTCCTCCTTGCCACAGCCGCTCTCCTTCCTCGTCCTCGCTGTATTTCTTCTTATATAACCCCTTCGTTGTATGTCTTGTACGTGCGCATGCGCACACGTGAGACGTACAACGTGAGTGGGTGCATCTATATATCTAAGTGAGTTTATTAGAGGATGTGTGAGTTTCAGAGTGCATAAGTGAGTGACTGAGTATATAAGTCCCTGAGGGGGTCTGCCACTGAGTGTATGAGTGACTGTATGGGTGTGTGACTGGGGGTAGGAGTGTCTGAGTGGATCTGTGAGTGGGTGAATGAGTGTTACAGTGGGTCTGTCAGTGGGTCTGTCAGTGGGTGTGTGAGTGTCTCAGTGGGTCTGTGAGTACATAGGTGAGTGTGTGAGTGAGTCTGTAAGTGGATGCGTGAGTCTCTGAATGGGTCCTTATATGGGTGCATGTCTCGCCGAGTGAGTCTATAAGTGAGTGTATGAGTATCTAAGTGGGTCTTTGAGTGGTTTAATGAGTGCCTGGTGGGTCTGTGGGTGGGTCTAAGAGTCTCTAAGTGGGTATGAGACTGTGTGCATAAGTCTATGAGTGGGTCTCTAAGTAGATGTATATGGGTGTGTCACTCTCCAAGTGAGTCTGTAAGTGGGTGCATGTGTACCTGAATGGGTATGTGAGTGGGTGCATGAGTACCTAATGGGTGTGTGAGTGGGTGCATGAGTCTCTGAGTGGGTATGTGACTGGATGTATAAGTGTGTGAGTGGGTATGTGAATGGGTATATACGTGTCTGAGTGACTTTAGTGTGTACATGAGTCTGTGACAGTAACTGGTGAGTGTCTAGAAATATATAAATATATATTTTTGCTAATATTCGCGGTGATGCTGAAATATTCTCAATGTCCCAGTGATGGTACATGAGGGGCCAAGCTGGCAATCATGGCATTGTTGAGAATATCGTGCGTGATTAAAAAAATCAATTTTGGACACATAACTTGTGTAACTAACACCCCCATTTCTCAAACATGGGGCAGGAGTATTTCGACCCTGGCTCTTTATATCAGCTTTCACAGAAATTCCAAGCCCCGGGAACCATTCCAAATCGTTAAAATGGTGGCCGAAACTTTCTGTTCAGGTTGCGTCCAGCCAATCAGAGCATTCCAGCTGGTGCACAGAATTTTGCGATTTACCGCAAAATCATAGAGAAATATCCGTGACCATCGTGAAATCGCCGCGGCCAAGATATCACTATAATTTTTGGCTTTAATGTCACAAAAACAACTGAATGGATTTGCACCACTGCCTGCTCTTAAAAAATATTTTCTCACACACTCACAAAGGGGAAGTGGTCCCCCGGGGATCCCTTCCCATTTGCGAGTGCTTTACCGCCTACTTGAAGTAGGTGCTAAACTGTGAGTGTTTTGCGGCCATAAATGCAGTTGCAAAACAATAGTACATGGCAGTGAGTCTCGCTATTAGGAAGGAACGCCCCTTCCTAATAACAAGAGTAGCAAACGCTATTTTGTGAGTCAGTGACTCGCAAAATAGTGTTTGTACATGACATCCCTTTTCTGCTGTCGCAAACGGGCCGATCTCCTGTTTGCGAGCGTAAAAAAGGGTCGTACATCTGGCCCAATATATATTATTATATTTTTTTAAATATTAATAACATTGCTTGTAACATGTTTACACAACAGAAATCATTTATAAAATAACATCAAGCTTAAACTACACCAAAAATACATTAATTGCAACCACATTTACTGTTAAAAGGAAACACTAAATCAACAAAAAAAGTAAAATATAAATGATTAAAAAATTATTTAGGGCCTGATTACAAGTATGGAGGGTCTGAGACCACCGTATCCACAGTGGTGGTCCAACCGCTGCCTTCTCATCAGTCTGTATGCTCGATTATTAGGTAGGCGGTCAGAACGCCGCATGGCTACTGCCAGGTTCCTGGGTCCCGATGGGGCGATGGTATGAAAAGTGGCGGCCTGGGGCCACGTGGCTAATGCCGGCACTACCGTGCAGAGGGAGTACTGCCAAGATATAAATCCGGACCAAAGTACCCAATGGTTTGCTAATTACATTATTGTTATAAAAAAGGACACAAAAACCTTTGAATTTTGGAGCAAAAAAGCCAACACATCACAAAACTGACACTTTACAAAATTCTGAAGAGAAGAAACAAAGAATTAAACTACAAGAACATTGCAATAATTTACAGTATGTAATATAAACACAATTATTGGCCACTAAATATTATCAACTGCCTAACTTTAAACCACAGAGCAGCCATTACCATATTGCTTTTTATTTATATTTCTCAAACATAAAAAAACGGCATGAAGGAAAACACAAAGAACCAAAGTGCAAAAGAAAAATGTCACCTTTTCAAATTGCAAACTTCATGAAAAAAAACAAAAAATAGAAAGGAGCTCATTATGATAGCGTAACGATAGCCACCGCCGAGCCGGCGGTTGCGACAGTTACGCAATCATAACAAGTAATACCCTGCCATATTATAATGGCGGGGGTATCGCAGCGGACGCAAAGTGCGTCTGCTGTTTTTCTGCCGGTCGGCAATCCGAGCGGACTTGGGGAACAATATGGTATTGGTCCCTAGCCATGAAAAGGCTGGTGGGGATTTGCTTTGGGGGCCCATTGCGGACCCCATGTGGGGTGATGGGGTGGGGGGTGCACGTGGGGGGTACCATTCCATTTCCATGCACAAGGTGGCAGGCACAGTGTGTTGCCTGCCACGTTGTGCATAGAAATGCACAACATGGCAATTTGGCATTGGGGCGGGTGTTGTCAGCTGCACCCGCCGCAATGATAAACTGCGGATGTGCCCGCTAGGGTGGCGGTAGCATCCTGATTCATGGTGCGGGACCGTCACATGTCTGGCGGCTGGTCGCAAACCACGGGGATGGCGGGCAGACTCAGGTCCGCACGCCATCCTAAATGACCCCTAAGTGTTTGTAATTAAACATGAAACAACCCAAAATACTGTAAACGTTAAAAGTAATACTAACTTAAAGCTAGCCCTACAAATCAACAAAAATATTTTTTAAGCATTTAATTATAACAGTTGTTTTATTTTTAGCTGGCAATAGTTATTTACAATTTATAAATTAAGAGGACAACAAATATATAAGTATATTATGTAAACAATTGTAATGAACATATTTATTTATATTATCAAAAACCAACATTTTAAACCACTTAATTAATACTCTATAATGGACAAATATATTGGCAGGAAGATCCATTAACACTTCTCAAATCAGAAAATGTTATTCACACATGTGAATATACCTACAGCAAAGAGAGCACAAGCTAGAATATATGAATTTGAAATGTACAAAACACTATACTAATGATTGTTATAGGAGGGATAGTACTACAAATGATATAGTAATCACACAACAAATGTGACAGAAATAAAAGTAAGAAATGTTTCGCAATATCTCAGAGAAGAATGCACTACAGCCCAAGGTATGTATGGGAATAAATGGAAAAACGAAAACTGAAAAACCACAGTTGAAGAAACCAAATCACGGAAACTAATTTTAAGGAAACACAGTTTTAAGGAAATGCAAATAAATTGAAAATTAAAGGAAAGATTTTAAATGAAAGTTAATTTTAAGGAAAAATCCAAACTCACATTAAACGTGGGTGTAGTTCAGGTGTAGCTAGGCGTACTTGGGTTGAGGGATGGGTGACGTGAGGTTTTTAGGAGTCAGTGATGGGTGGTGTCTGTGTGTAGATAGGGTGTTTAGGGTTCAAGGTTGGGTGGAGATGGGGTGGTGAGGGTTTTTAAGGATCAGAAATGGATTTAGGTTAGAGGTGGTGAAGGGTTTTTAGGGTTTGTGGATGAGTGGGTAGGGTGTAGGTATGGTGTGGAGCTTTAGAGGGCAGGGATGGGTGTAATCTATGGGCATGAGTTTATTGCTCAAGAATGGGTGGAGTTTATGGTGGTGAGTGGTTGTAAGGGTTATAGTATGGGTGAAATGTAGATGTTGAAAGGGATGTTAGGGTACAGGGAAGGGGAGAGTCTTTAGTGGTCAGGTATGGGTGGTGTTTATGTGTGAGGAGGATTATTATGGTTCAGGGATGGGTGGACTTTAGTTGCCTGAGAAGGGTCTGGTTTAGTTGTGGTGATGAATGTTGAGGGGTCAGAAAAATTAAAACAGATGAAGTAACTAATAATGTAAAAGATATAAATCCAAAACAATGTCCTCTGAATTAAAGAAACAAAATAAATACCTCTGATAATTTTTTTCCCCAGAATGTAATACCTGCAACCATTGCATTTAGACCTCAAAAATAAGTATTCAAATTCTGAAAAAAAGACATTCTATGAATTGGTTTCTATGAAATTGTAAATGATGTTCATCTTGCAAACTTTCATTAAATAGTATAGGTGAAATGGTTTCTCAGTAATGGTATTCGTGCACATGCTTTTAAACAAAATCACATACAACTGTTCCCCAGAACCTGAGGGACTGATCCAAAAAATCTATCTTCTCAAAGTTCCTGATCACGCCATGGTTCATCTACCAGGTATCTCAAATCTAAATTGACTGATAGCATGCACCAGAAAGCCTACAACAGAAACCTCTGCTGCTCCTAAAATGTTCCAAGACATAGATATTACACCTAATCTAGCCACTACACATAGTTTAGAATTCTTATTAATGTATGATAACACTACTACCAAAGACGAATAATAATAATTTATGCTTCAGAAAATAACCTGCAAAGACTAAAACAAACCCAGATGTGGATGATGGATGGCACATTTAAACATGCCCTCCCCTATTCATGCAGATATATACCATACATAGTGATTACTACAACACAAACTCACTGTTAAGCTTGTGCACTGCTTCCTAATAAGCAAAGTGCTAAATACTAACCTAAATCAAAGCAAAATACTACTAACCCAGGAAAATTATCATTGATTTTGAACAAGCAATAATATCCACAATTTTAAAAATCTACCCACACACAGCCATACAATGCTGTTACTACAATTTCCGCTAGTATATTTGGAGAGATCTTAAAAAATCTACAACAAGGGGCTCATTACGATGTCGGGCAAAAAGCCTCGTTCCGACATTCGGAAGCTTTCTGACAGCTTCGAAGCCCTTCTGACCGACTGCTCGATTACAAAGTTTGCAGTCGGAATGTAAACCATCCCGTCATTCCAACTTAGTTCTGACTGACTCACGGAGTATCCGTGTTGGTAGGAACGCATCGTACACCCCTATGGACAGCGTTTTCACCATAGAGATTATGATGTAGATTTCCAACAGCCTTTCTGCGTCAGGCCTGTTCGACATGGAAAGGCTGTCAGAAAGTGACTTTGGGGGCCCCTGGCAAGGCCCCCTAGTCCCTGCAGCTTACGGTTGATGGCAGAGAGGGGGTACCTAAGGGACCCCCCTGTAAAACCCTGCACTGTGTGACAGGCACCGTGGGTTGCCTGTGATTGGGTGCAGGGTTTTCCGCACACATCCTATTTTCCCATAGGAGCCTGTGTTACAGCCGATTGTCGTGCGAACATGAGCTCCCATAGGGAACAATGGGACTGCGACCGAACAGTGTTGGGTCGCATCATAATCCGGTGGTCGGAACAGCCAACGGTGTGTTGGTTGGTCACGAGTCCGAGAAGGTGTCTCTCGGAGGCAATTCCGCCCGACAGCGTAATGAGCCCCGAAGTGTAGAATAGAAAATGTCCAATTTGATAAAATTCATTCATAGACCTAGCATTTGTAACTGTTACATAAGTAGCTAACCTGTACAAGTCCTGATAAAGATACAGGAAATCTATATGACTTAATTAAACAAGAAAATGTAATAAACTGGGAACATATGTAAAGTTCCCACCCATTAAAAAAATAATTATAACTTCCACTTTTTTAGTTGATGTTCATGATCTTCAACAAACCCACAACAAATAATAGTTGAAAATAAGTCCAAAACATGTGAAAAGTAAGCTTATAAAAACATATCCACAGAAAGAAACCATAATCTGTGAAAAACACAAAAAAACTGTATAATGAAATTAAAAACACACTCCATGAACAGTGAATAACTAAAGGAATTTAAAAAGAAATGTTGGCTGAACTATAACAAACTGTATTTCTTTTATTAACAAAAACACATTTACCCACCCACACAAAATAAATACCCTATAAATATTTGAAAAAAACAATAAGATTCATTATAAAACAACAAACATATAATACAATTTACTAATACACTATACCACTGGTTCCCAAACTTTTTACTCCTGAGAATCTCCATTGAGTCACTATTGGAAGCCGGGTATCCCCAAGCAATTTGTATGATTTAAATGTCAAACATTAAAACTGTATTTAGAAACAAAGAAACACACTCGTGTGCACATCAAACAAAAACTAGACTTGAATTACTAAAGATTTTAGGATTTTTATTTAAAAAATATTTTCAAAAATTGAAAAATCTAAATCTTAATGATAAGGTTGGTGCTGCATCTCGCGACTAATTTTTCATTGTTTGGTTTCATTTCGCTACATGAGGGTCCTCCTCCTGCCAAGGATGGACTGGAAACCTAAAGCTGCTCTGGAAAATGTTGTCAGACCAGTTCCTGTACAGTGCACACCAAGTGCAGCAAGTGAGCCTGACCACTACAAAGGTGGTTTTGCGGGACTCTCCCCCGAGAAAATTGGGGGAAAATGGTGCTTTTTACAACACATTTGACATTATATATTAAATTGTATTAGCTTTTAAAGCATAGTATATAATGACCTTACTATGCACCCGGATACAACAATCTTTTGACAATCTTCAATGATTGACAATCTTCAATGATTGACAATCTTCACTGATTTCCTCACTACTACCCTCCAACGTGCCTCCCATCTCTCCATAGCCCCACTGTCACATATATTTAACCCCTTCGCTGCGGGGGGGAGGGAGCCGCGCACGGCGCCGCGGTGCTCTTGACGAGCTCGGCTCGTCACGCTGCCCGGTGGCGCTGTGCTCATGACGAGCTGAGCTCGTCATGACCACGCCAGTTTCCATGGAACGCTCAGCACAGCAGGGGAATTATATCCTCATGCGCGTTCCGCGGCGTTCATGACGAGCTCAGCTCATCATGAGCACAGCGCCACTGTGCCTCATTACGAGCTGAGCTCGTTATGAGCACCCAAGGTGTTAATGTATTTTATAGCAGTTCTCATACCACTGTAGGGTGTCAGAGCACTTTACATCACACACATACAGAGACAATGAATCATACATATGCAGATAGGTGAATAGACAATGTTACAAAAGGCAAAGGGGACTACAAGGTTTAGGATTCACATGTCATCCGTACTGGTAGGCATTTTTTAAGAGTGCTTGGTCTGGAGAAGCACAAACTCAGGATTGAGAACATAACACAGGGATTAGCGTTGACTTTAATAATAAGGTTTTATTTCTACCCACACAAACCTTTTTAGCAGCATCGAGATTATGAAAGACTAGGAAAAAGCATAACTTTCTAACTTGTACCATGCAGTTTGCATGCAGCTCTTTGATGACAGTTTATAGCTCACTGTGCTAGATTACGATTGGAACTTGTGAACTGCACAATAACAAAATAATTTCTGTGGCAAAAGCAGGAACCCACCGAACTATGCACAAAACAAAATACAGATTTATTTCAATGCATGGTAGACATTCTTTGCGGCAGGAATATTAACCATCTGGACAAACCCTCCATCTCTCTCCCGCATGTACATTAATCACTGGAGTTATCCTGACACTTTTATTGCTACCCAAAAACTGCTGATTATACAAGGAACTTTGCAGTGCTTTTAAAACTGCTGCCTGCGGACCCCCTAGGAATGTGTCATGGACCCCTGGGGGTCCGCGGACCCCAGTTTGGGAATCACTGCACTATACTATACTACACATCATGTAGTAAGGCCTACCGCAATAGACTACAAAAACTTAAATAGCACTCTAACAAAAAAGCCACAAACAAAAACAAACAACTACATAAATTTACTAACTCTAAACGCATTACCTATTCACTATACTCTCCCAAAAAGTAACATAAAAGTAGTCTTACTTGATTCATAGAGCAACGGCAGGGAATTGCGACCCACAGGAATCAGGCACAACTCAAAAGGAAGGTAACTGACTAAAAAAAGAAGGGTAGAAGTGACAAAATGGCCGCTAAATGAAAATAGAGAAAGTCTATTCAGTCATATCAAGCATTGGTTAATTGAAATGATTTTTGTTTACATTTTTTATAATAAAAATGCTTAAAACTATATTAACAATTTATAAAAATTACATGTAGAAAAATGTAAAAATATATAAAATATATATCATGTATTTATCATCTGTATTAATATATAGTAAGTATACATATGTTTACAAAAGTCTCTGAAAAGTGGTAATGTTGAAAATAAAATGTAATTATTATTAGAATATTGTTTACATGTGTTCACTTTGTGAACACATGTTACATATAACAATAAACATTTCATATATAAAATGGTATGTTGACTCATAACACCAAAACCTGTACAAAAAAATTAAACACAAAGGTATAATATGTTGTAAATGTAATTGATGTTTGAAATGTGTCAACATTGTAAATATCATACAATTATATCTTGTATTCATGTTTATAAATTGTTCTGAATATGTAAAAATAAAGATAACGTTATAAAATAAATGTGCATATTCTATATCTAAAAATATACAAATATTACATTCCACCAAAATTGAAAAAATCTTAGAAATATTAACAAAATACTTTTCATTATTCCCATTACAATGAATGCAAGTTTGGGGAATAATTATACATATGAACGCTTATTCTTACTATTCCCACTAAAATCTAAGTCAAATTGGGGAGAGCCTTGGACATAGAAGTGGATAGATGTTCCATTCCCACTCCAGTCTAAGCCACATAGGGGAAGGTGTTGGACATTGAAAGGGTTATATTAACTATTCCCAACTCTAATGTAGGCCATATTGGGAAAGGTGTTAGTCTTTAAACAGGTTACACTTCCTATTCCTTTCTAAGCTACATTGAGGAAGATGTTGGACATTAAAGGAGTTACCTTTACTATTTCCATTCCACTCTAAGCTACACTGGGGAAAGTGTTGGACATTGAAAGGGTGATAATTACTGTTCCCACACCAACCTAAACTACATTGGGGAAAGTGTTGGACATAGGATGGGTTACGTTTACTATACCCTCCCCAATCAAATCTACATTGGGGAAGGTATTATTGGACATGAAGGGGTTTGATTTACTTTGTCTACTAAAATATAACCTACATTAGGGATGGTGCTGGATACTGCAAGAGTTACAGTTACTATTCCCACTCCAGTTTAAGCTACACTGGGGAGAGCTTTGGACATAGGAGGGGTTACATTCACTATTCCCACTATAATCTAAGCAACATTTGGGAAGGTGTTAGACATTGAAAGAGTTAGATTTACTACTCCCCCTCCAATCAAAGCTACATTGGGAAGGTGCTGGACATTAAATGGGTCCAATTCACTATTCCCACTCCAATCCAAACTACATGGAGGAAAGTGTTGGACAGAGAAGGGGTTACATTAGCCACTGTCACTCCAACCTAAGATAAATTAGTGAAGCTGTTGCACATTAAGAGTTGAACTTTAATTTGAATATATTTACCATCCCCCTCCACTCTAAGTTATATTAGGGAAGGTGTTGCATTTTTAAGGAGTAGCATGTACTATTCCCACTACAATCTCAGATACATTGGGTATGGGTGTTGGACTTTAAATGGGTTACATTAAATATTTCTACTCCAATCTAAGCTACATTAGGGAAGGTGATGAACTTTAAAGGTGTTACATTTACTATTCCCACTCCCACCTAGAAAGTACATTAATGAGAAAATAGAACTTTACCATATTTAGAAAATGAATAAACTGAACTTAATGTAAATACAAAGTACATATGTTTAAAAATACATACAATTAATAAAGTAGTATAGTTATTATATGCAAATGTAAAATTTAGATTTCAAATAAATCAGAAAAGTATGCTATTTAGCTTGAAACATATTTAATCACAAAATGCCAAAAGTACATATTATTAAAAATATTTAAAATGTACCACATGATTTAACACATCAACACCTACTAACACCTTTACTTGCTAAAAATATAAAACAAAATAAGTATTTTTCTTAAAAAACAATTAGTAAACATACCTTATTGAAATATATTTTTTTAATAAAATGTAATAAATTACTTTTGAACAAATCGAAATTAAAAATCTAATTAAAAACAAACAGTTTTTTAACAAATACAATGTAGTTTTTGTGTACATTAAAATTAATATAAATAAACTACAATAGAAATAATTATGAAGTAGATCAATTAAATGGTGAAATTAAAATGTTTTAATTAACATTCACAAGAAACCACTACGTATTTTTAATCACATAAAAGCATGAATGTAATATTCAATAAATCGCCCCACCCTTTTCCCTTATATACCCTGCTTCCCACTACTTTAAAAATGTTATACTTTATCATTAAAATATCTAAAGCTGACTAATATATAAAAAGTATAAGCTTTTTTTTATTTTTCATTATTTTAATCATTAATAAAAATTAAATAAATATCTAAAAATATCTTCTTTTACCACCTTCCACACAGTTCCTTATCAAATATCAACATTTTGATTCAAAACCATTAAAAGCAGATAACACATTTAACAGTACAATAGTATTGATAAAAAGATATATAATTATATTTTTAGCAATTATATTTTTACAGTAATATTAAGAAACAACACTAAAAAATTATATATTTTTATCTGCGATATTCCTGTCCTTGATATTTCTGAAGTCACAATAGCAATGCGATATTGTGGTCAAACATCCCTTGGGCCAGGTGAGCCTGCAGAGATTTTGCTTCTTGATGTAAGCCTTGTTTTCCTGCTTGTAGAGAGTACATAATTTACCAGATTACCTAAGGTGGCTTCCTATTGATTCATGTAGCTTGAGCAACAGAAAATGTTGACCTTTTGCCTTCTATCAAAATCAATAAGGCATAGCCACTACCCTTATGGTCCAGTGCCAATATCTTCCAGGAACAACATGGTTCCCCACTTTACCCTCCTACTCTCAAGAACGCTTCTATTCTGATTTTTACAGAAAACTCAGAGGGTAGGTTGGCTAAGAGGGACAGGGGAATATCTTCCTAGGAGCATAGTGAATATCTTCTACAAAATCTGGAAAATTAGGACACTGAAAAATAGTCAGCAACAAAATTATGGTACTTTCTTATTTCATGGCACACTTACTTAACACTATGGGGGTTATAACGATGTTGGGCAGACTTGTGTCCACCCGACACCGTCACAGTTACAGGTCTGATCGACCTCTGGTCAGCGGCACATGGTGCGGTCACATACTCACATTTCCCTATTGAAGCATGTGCTATGACCATAAACCGGCTGTGGCACAAGCTTCCATACGGAAATGGCAGGTTGTGTTCATATCTGCACCACGTGGCAGACACCTCAGGGTGCCTCGGTGCAGGGATCCTCGTCCCCCAACTGGAGGCCGTAAAGAAAAGGGGGCCCTACCGGGGGCCCCTAAACTCGCTTTCCGACAGGCTCTCCATGTCGGAAAACTCAGAATGGAAAGTATTAGACCTGGCATCATTGATGTGGGTTTCACCTGTATTTTTTACCTTGACCTCCTGTGTTTTTGCTGTGTGTTGGACTCCATTTTGCTGGTCTAGATGCTTTAGGCACTTTGTCACTGCTGTTCAGTGCCAAAGTGCAAGTTCTCCCTTTGTAGATTATTGTTATGGATTGGTGCTTCCATGATTGGCATATTTGACTTACCAGTCAATCTTTAGTACAGTGCACTTTGTGTGCCCAGGGCCTGTAAATTAAATGCTGCTAGTGAGCTGCAGCACTGATTGTGCCACCCATGTAAGCAGCCTGTAAATGTAACTCAGGCCTGCCATTGCAGTGCCTGTGTGCAGTCTGGCACTGCCATGTCGACCTGGCAAGTGCACCTTCTTGCAAGGCCCTAACCTTCCCTTTTCTTACATGTTAGCCACCCCTAAGGTATGCCCAAGGTACCCCAGTGGACAGGGTGCAATGTTTGTAAAAGGAAGGAAATGCCCTAACGTGTGTAGCCTGTCCTGATAGTGAATTACTGACAATTTTGTTTTTCACTATTGCAAGGCTTCCTTTACCTATAGGATAATATGGGAAGTTTGCTTATAACATCTTATAAACATAAATACCCCTGGAAACAAGGTAGGAAAATAAAAAGTTTGATATGCCTGAACTCAGAATGTTAAAATACATCTTTTAGTGAGGATGATTTTTACATTTTGTGTTAGAAAGTAGGTACTATCCTGCTTAGCCATCCAGTGTGCCTCTGCTAGATTTTGTATTGCATGTCTGGCCTTGGAATTACAGGGGATGGGGAGGAGCAGTGGCTCCAAACAGTATGATGAGTCGGGGCTGGGCTGAATAGACCTGGTCTGCATTTAGAGTAGGGGGAGGATATTTCCTTTCACCTGAATGGGCCTGGTCTGCCTTCCAGAATGCTCTCTCCACCTCTTGCCAGGAAGCTGCACCAGAGAGGAAAGACTTGGTTTTGACTGAGCACAGGGCTTCTCTGCCACCAGAAAACCAAGGATTTTGTAGTATAAATATTGGGGCCCAGACCCCAGAACTTTAGATCATTTCTGGGAATCAAAAGGAACCTTTGCCAAGGAGAAGAGCCCAAGAAGCTGAGGAGGAATACTGCCCCTGTACTGTTTGCTGTCTGGGCTTGGCCGGCAGTGGCTACTTGTTGTCAAGGAAAGGAGAAAAGGACTATGCTGTTTGCTGTGTCCCCTGCTTGAGGAAGATCTCCAAGGGCTTGAAACAGAGCTTGCCCCCTGTTCTGAAGTGGCAGGGACACAAAGACTTCCCCACCAGTTCCCCTGAACTTCCATGTTGGGAGTTCTGACCGGCAAAAAGGTGCCTGCTATTGTTTGGGACCTCTAGAGACTGTTTTGCGCTGGGGGCTGGAAAACCAATGCAACACCTAGAAGCGTGACGCATCTGTACCTGTTTCCGATGCATCGCCAAAGAAACCATCGCAGCAACTGCATTGAGTGCAACAATCTCTGAAGTCTGAGATCCGCGCACCGATTTTGACGCAATCCCTGCTGTGCGGCTGCAAGAATCTACGCATCGTCCCAGATTATAGCATCATGGCGCCAAGTCTGTCGCATCGTTGGGGGAAGCAGTGAGAAACCGACGCATCACCTCCCCACACAGTAAGAAACCAAGGCATCACCTCCTCTCCGGTAAGGAATTGACGGATCACCTCCCCTGCGCAGCAGTAAGGGACCGATGCATCACCTCCCACAAAGCAAGGAATCGACGCATCACCTTCCCTGAGTGTAAGGTACTGATGAACCACTCTCCCTGCAGTCATTTTTGTTTGTGTGCGTGACGCATCCAATGTACCTTGTGTGAAAAGTGTTGTATCTGCTATTTGCTTTGAACTGAACTATTTCTACTGTTTGATAGCCATATTCTTATTACTGTATTGTGGATTTGTGTCGTTTTGGGTCTTGTTTGGTTTAGATAAAGATTACTTATTTTTCTAAACTGGTGTGGTCGGAGGCTTTCCGACTGAGATCGTATTCGGCCCCTTTGTATGACTCCCTTACCTAAAATCTGACATACCTCTGAATGAGTGTAAATGCTTGGTCACTTCCTATTACAGTTTCTAGGACACACCTAGATGGGTTATTGTGAGAGATTCTCCTGTACACTGAACAAACAAGAGTATAAGCATAAGAATCTCTACCAAACACAACAGTTCAATCTATGCGATACTGGAAATCATAAAATGTTCTCTTCCTTCAGCGAATTGTTTTCAGACATGAGTTCTTCTTCTTGACATATCCATATGAGGAATTGATGTGTTTCCTAACTTGATCAAGAAATGATATGGGTTGACGTGTACCCTTAATCGCTAGACTCTGCTAAGTCTCAGAGAAAATCTCAATAAGTCTCCTTACATTCCTGATGAACCGCACTCAAATTTGTCATATTTTGTTGAACAGTTTTTACTTTTTTCAGAATAGTTTTCTTACATGAAAGGCTTGTATTTTACAGGAAGTGCGGGCAATGAACAAATTTAGTCCATATTGTTAAGCCCTATGAGACTTGGAATACAAGGGACAACTGGTGGGAGAAGATGTGAGTTTAATGGGATGCTTGAGGCTCATGTAGCATGTAAATTCACTTTTAGGATTCTCAAAGAAAAGCAAAAGGCAAGGGGATGAGCAGAGGGAGAGGTATTATTACCTACTCCATCCAAGGTGGCCACTGGATTCAAAGCAAAGTCAAATTAGAACTCTGCAAAGTGCGGTGGTTGGCAGAACAAGGTAAGGACTCTGCACAGAGAAATATTCATGACGAGGAAACAGCTCAATCACCTGCGTGATGTGGGTGAAGCAGGTGCAGTAAGAGCAGTTATGACTCAATGAGCAGAGATATTATGAGAAGTGATAGAGAGAGGCAGCATTTACTCTAACTGGTAGCTCCATGAAAGGAAAACAGCCTATGACAGAAGGATCTTTCTTCGAAACCGCTAAAACAAAGTCCACCAAATTTTTAATGGCATGGTGACCTTTCCATCATTTGTTGCCTTTCAATGATTTGGTCAACATTCTTCAAGTCAACATGTAGATGGAAGCAGAAATATGAGTGTCCAGTACATTTTCAGCGGTTTGGTATACATTCATAAAATATCAGAATCAGTAGAACAATAAGGAAAATCATTTGTGAACAACAGATAACAAAACACATGTGTGTCTACCACTTTGGTACACATGCACTGGACCCTTCACATCACTACCGTACCAATTTTCAAGAACTAAAAAAATATAATCTGAACAGGGGACGAGCTGATGCTGCATGGTTGGCCTTGGACTGTGCATTTATGCAGATTTCTAACTGGGGGCATATTCTCAAGGATTTATCACAGAGTTAGCGGCACTTTATCTCAGCCAAATTGGTGATGAATGTATTGCCCGTTGGTGCTGACAGCCGATAACACCAGTTTCCCTGTGATATTGCCGCAAAAAACATTGCCACAGATGACACCAGCAACTAACGCTAATGAGATGCAGCATAGGCGTTCCCGTGCAAAAAGCTGAAACAACACCACTTCGCAACATTCTCAATGACCAGCCAGATCGGTGATAAGATCACAAAACAGTTGATAAGGCATGTTAGCAGCAGGGATTTAACACCTGCTCTTACCTGGTGTACAGACGGACAACAACCTGCATCATTAAAGGGAGCCCAGCCCAGAGCCACACCTGAAGAACAACAGATGCCATGGAGCTACTGATCATGCAGCTTGGAGCCCAAGAGGGCCACAGCACCCACCACCACCACCCGCCAGGACTACAGGACCACCCCCCGTCTACCACTAAGGCAGCTCAGAACAAGGCAGCGGACCTTCAGAAAACGCACCAGCCTCCCAGACCTAACACCAGAGGAAGTCTTTGCCCACTACAGGTTCAAAAGGACAACCATCCTATGTATCCTGACCATCATTGCCCACAGGCTGACGGGGCCAACACAACAGAAAACCAAAATCCCTCCGCAGACAAAGCTGCTGGCTGTGCTGCATCTGTTGGCCTCTGGTACCTTCCAACCAACAACTGCCAGAGTCGGAGAAGTCTCACAGCCAGCCCTATCCAAGTTTCTCACGCCTGTCTTGGATGCCATCATCAGCTTGGTACCCCAGCACCTTTACTTCCCACACACTGCGCAGTAACAGCTGGAGACCAAGCAAGGCTTCTATGCCATAGCTCGCTTCCCGCACGTGTTGGGGGCAATTGACTGCACACATGTCCTACTCGTGCCACCTGCCGACAATGCACACAATTATCGCAACAGGAAGCACACGCATTCCATAAATGAGCAGGAAATAGTGAACTACCGGGGACTCTTCACCAATGTCATCGCCAACTACCCAAGCAGTGTGCATGATTCCTACATCTTACGACAGTCCATCATCAACCAGCGCTTCCAGGATGGCACCTACGACAATGCCTTGCTCATTGGTAAGTACCTAATGAAGACACCACACACCTCAATACCACAATCATGCCACTCACAACTCTGGGAATGCACACGTTAGAAACTCACATACAATGTGTCAAACAACATGCCCACCTACCAGACACTGTTAAAATTATAACAGTGTCCCCTTCTGGCACTCCTTGGGGGTGATCTCCCTGATTTCTTTCAAAGGTGAAACAAATTCATAGACTGTAGACTGAACGTTTCTCAAAATTACATTTTTAAACCTCTTTGCGTCACAATGGTTTCTTCAAAAGCATCATCATAAATGCAGTTAACATTAAGTTCATTCCAATTTCATCTTCAATGCATAGATACAACCAAAATAGGATCCGCATATATTTATAGGTTATTGTTGCCAATGCATTTTAGGACCAAGCCCTTCTTCAGGGGAAACCTTCTATCTGTGGAATAAAGTAAACTAAATTGAAATACAAGAGCGTCATAGCCTCTATGAGTTAGCATCAGCGATAAATTAAACAGCATACCAAAAAATATTCTCTAGTTTAAGAAAAAGTGAACCACGTCAAAATAGGTGAAGCCACAAGTCGAGTGAAATGTAAAAAACATGAAAAATACAAAGTCACCTGTAAAACAAACGTGTCGCCTAAGTAGTAGGTAAGCCGGCTGTTTGGGTAAGAAATAATACAAGGTGCTACCGGTGTACAGCGAAAGAAACAAACGTGAGGAAGTCAACGCTATTCAACTAAATTAAGTAGATGATTGAGTGTGTCATTTCAGTGCACCAAAAGTGAGCAGAGAGATATGTGCAAATGTTAAAAAAAGACAAATGGTGCGGAGTACTATACCGCGCGAAGCAGATTCATGAGTCGTGATCGCGCTGTGAAGCGGTAAAATAATAAACTAAAAGCCAGTAGTGCACGGAACACATTTCTTACCGGGTGATAAATATGGAGGTATCCTACGAATCATTCAACACAGGTAAGGGGAGAGGGTCGACCGTATCTACAACTCTACCACCCCAACCCCCCTAATTCACAATCATACACACATCGAGGGGTGGAGAGAATAAAAAAAACAACATTTAACATCACAAAACAGAAAAAATATAACTGTTTTGAAAATACTGCCCTCACTCACACACATTTATGCACACTCATACTCGACAACAACACCACCACCCTTCTGGACAACCTGTCCAATCTCGGACTCAAACAACTTGTTGACACCCCCACTCACACAGCCGGACACACGCTCGACCCTATCTTCACCTCCAGCAAGCACATCTCCTTCGATCGCACTACAGCTCTCCACTGGACGGATCACAGCTGTGTTCACTTCAGCTACAAAACCACCCTATCCCACAACCGTCCACAACCCATTCCCCGGAGAAAATGGAATAAAATCACCACCGACCAACTCCTCACATCACTCAACCAAAACCCTCCCACCCTAGCAATGGACCCAGACCAAGCGGCCACCAACCTCATGCAATGGATTACCCACAGTGCGGACGAACTAGCACCCCTGAAAAAACACCAGTTGAAATCATCAAGCAAAAAGGCTCCCTGGTTCAATGATGACCTTAAAAAATCCAAGAAGACATGCCGCACCCTGGAGAAGAATTGGAGAAAAGAACCAACCTCAGACAACATGGCCTCCCTCAAGACAGCAACCCGCAAACACCACCAACTGATTCGATCCGCCAAGAAATCAGCATTAAAGGACCGTCTCGACAACAACTCTCATAACAGCAAGGAACTCTTCAATATCGTCAAAGAATTCACCAGCCCTTCCGCAGCATCCAACGATATCACTAACTCCCAAGACCTCTGCGATGCGCTATCCTCCTTCTTCTACAACAAAATTGCCGACATCCACAACAGCTTCAAGAATACTCCCAGTGACCATCCCGCTCCACCCCCTTCAGATCCCACCCCTCCAACTAACAACCTCAGCTCCTGGAACCCAATCACCATTGAAGACACCATTCGCCTCATGAACTCAATACACTCTGGCTCGCCTTCTGACCCCTGTCCCCACTACATCTTCAACAAAGCTGACTCCATCATCGCTCCCCAACTCCGCGATGTCATCAACTGCTCTTTCAACTCTGCCACCTTTCCAGAAATCTGGAAACACGCCGAACTCAGCGCCCTCCTGAAAAAACCCACAGCAGACCCCTCAGAACTGAAAAACTACCGACCCATATCCCTCCTCCCTTTCCCGGCCAAAGTCATCGAGAAAGCCGTCAACAGCCAACTCGCCGCCTTCCTTGAATCCAACAACTCCCTGGATCCCTCACAGAACGGCTTTAGAGCCAAACACAGCACCGAAACAGCCCTCATTGCGGCGACCGACGACATCCGAGCACTCCTGGACAACGGTGAAACTGTGGCCCTCATTCTACTCGACCTCTCCGCCGCCTTCGACACTGTCTGTCACAACACCCTCATACAACGCCTCAACAACATCGGCATACAAGGAAAAGCCTTGGACTGGATCATTTCTTTCCTAGCTGGGAGAACCCAGAGAGTCCGACTCCCCCCATTTTACTCAGAGCCCACCGAAGTCATCTGCGGCGTTCCTCAAGGTTCCTCACTCAGTCCCACCCTCTTCAACGTCTACATGAGTCCTCTCGCCTCCATCGCACGCCAACACAACCTCAACATCATCTCCTACGCCGACGACACCCAGCTAATCCTTTCACTCACCAAAGACCCCAACACCGCCAAAACCAATCTTCACGAAGGTATGAAAGAAGTAGCCGAATGGATGAAACAGAGCCGCCTAAAACTCAACTCAGACAAAACGGAGGTGCTCATCCTAGGATCCTCCCCCTCAGCCTGGGACGACTCATGGTGGCCGTCCGCTTTGGGATCAGCACCCACACCCACAGACCATGCACGTAACCTTGGCTTCATTCTAGACTCCTCTCTCTCAATGTCCAGACAAGTCAACGCCGTATCGTCCTCCTGCTTTAACGTCCTTCGCATCCTCAAAAAGATCTTCCGCTGGATCCCCCTCGAAACAAGAAAGACTGTCACCCATGCACTGGTCACGAGTCGACTAGACTATGGCAACACACTTTATGCCGGAATCACAACAAAATTGCAGAAAAAGCTCCAGCGTATCCAAAACGCGTCAGCGAGACTCATATTAGACATCCCGCGCCAAGAGCACATCACCGAACACCTAAAAAATCTCCACTGGCTTCCCGTCAACAAGAGAATTACTTTCCGCCTGCTTACCCATACACACAAGGCCCTTTATAATCTGGGACCCGAATGCCTCAACTCCCGACTACCCTTCTACATTCCCACCCGCCAATTAAGATCATCCAGTCAAGCCCTGGCCGCAGTCCCGCGCATCCGAAAAACCACCATGGGGGGCAGATCATTCTCCTTCCTGGCTGCCAAAACTTGGAACTCACTCCCCACCCACCTCCGCCTTACTCAGAACCACAGCTCCTTCAGAAAAGAACTGAAAACCTGGCTATTCGACAAATAATGAACCCCTCCCTCTAGCGCCTTGAGACCCTCTGGGTGAGTAGTGCGCTATATAAATGCCCGAACTTGAACTTGAACTTGAACAGTGTGAGATGCTTCATCATCAGGTCTGCTTACAATACACCCAGGTGTAGCCACACTCTGGACGGAACATAGGGGAGGGGATGAACATAAAAGACCAAAGGACATAATACAAAACCAAAGTGATCAGTGAATGTCACCCTGTGACTAGAACTGTTCTGCAACAAGTGCAGTTAATAGGGAAGTGCTTAAAACTGGTTTGAGGATAGCAAACACAACTTTATTAATAGGTTCCACAACCAGGATTAAAAAGAAAGAGAAGGATGGGTAATGTTTCCAAGAGAAAATGAAAGTTCCCAAAACAACCCTCCTAGTCCTAATGTCAACATGTTTCGACCGACTTACTGCGCCAAAGAGGTCACCCCGGTCTTCTTCAGGACGTATGTTGCTACCAGTCCTGCTATTGGTCAAACTGTAGTTCGGTCAAAGTACCAAATGTCTGATCACACGAGATTCCTAGTTGAATCACCACGTGTGGAGGAGATCCCAAAAACACGGGAAACAAAAACTGGAATGATAAATAATCCTACATCAGTATGTTGAAAGTGGGTGACAAAGAGTACCAAAAAATATTCGAGCCACCCCATTGGTTATGATGAACAAGAATCCTATAATCGGTCAGTTTATTCATCACCCATGAATATGAGTGAAACATTTTTTTTTACTATGTACAATGCTATAGACAGACAAAACGCTACATATCTTCTAAGTCCAAATCATCTATCCAGTTCTAGTATGTCCTTATAGGATATGTGACCCACACACAACGTCACTAAAGGATATTTTGTGACTTCTATTCATATACTCACCGAGTTTATTCTAGATGTAAACTCGACATGGCGTCCTGCAGGAAGGTGTCCCAAGAACACAACCTGTATTCACAGGAATAAGGCAAGTGTGAGAATATCACCAAAAATGCTCTTTCATATAATGCTTGGTCATAGCCTGAGCCCCTGCCATGGGCATCATCGACAACAAACAAGCAAGCCAAGCATAACGATGAGAGCCAACATTAGCCTATGGAGGAGAACTTGCGTCAAAAGATAGAAAAATAAACAGCCCCCCTGCAACCTCCTTACTGTTCCGAGGGAAAGACCTATGAATCCCAGTCACATCTTAGTGAAGTCTGCATATGTTACAAACAATGATTCAGTGAATCCGCTCCATATTTAAAGTGGACGAGAAAGCAAGCGCGAGTGTGACCCCGGTAGAAAAGACTGCAATTAGGATTGGAAGCGTAAATACAAACACAATACAAATTTTGAGAAACTGTCAGTCTACAGTCTATGAATTTGTTTCACCTATGAAAGAAATCGGGGACATCACCCCAAAGGAGTGCCAGATGGGGACACTGTCAACATTTTAACAGTGCTACTTTATTCGTTCAAATGTACTCCCTTTGGTCAGAGGGAGATACCCACTAGCACCCAAATGAACAAGTGTGATTTGTTGAATGTACTTTGAACATTTTGTAAAACCCAGTGTGCCGCCCTTTTCCACTGATTCTGCACCTACCAGACATGACAGCACAACTTTCTGTGGTAACCTGGGCTAGCCATGTACACAAGACATCAATGGCATGGCACAGCTGCCATACAATAGCAGATTGTGGGGAGAGGTGGGAACCAGGCATGTGCGAAGGAAGCAAGTGACACATGAATGAGAATGTACACAATGCCAAGTGTGGCATGGATGTGCTGGCCAGACTGCAGTATGCATACCACAGACATATCCATATTGACATACACTGCTGGTGTTTGGAGTGTAGTGGACAGTGGACGCAACCATGTCACCTCAGCCAGTGGTGAAGATCGCGGAAATGTAGCTTGTTACGTCCCCCCCTGTAAGCATGAGCAGAGTGGGCTGGCCTGGCATATGCCAGACCAGCGTAGGGGTGTGAATAAAAAGCATATAGCTCTGGGCATGGTTCTCTTCCGGAATGGCCAACGTGTCTGCCAGGGTGGCGCCTCTCACCCCGCCACGAAGCCGACACCATGAGCGGGGTTGCCTTTGATTCTGTTTGCCTGCTGCACCCCGGGCCGCTGCTCCCCAGACCCGTCTTGCCCGACACTGCGCACCCAGGCCTCACTGCTCACCTGCCGACACTGGTGTCAGTTAAAGAGGGCCCACCATGTGCCGGTGCAAGCTCCAAGCCCCAGGCCCGTGACCGTGGCAGCCCCCACAGAGCATCGCTGGCCTCCGTGACAAAGGCCCCCAGCACTCCTTACTCATTGACGTACCCCACTGCTGCCTCCGGCCTACACTACGGTCTAGTATGTCGCACATTTGGAACTGAATCTTGATATCTTGATGGGCGAGTTCATATGTTAATGGGAAATTTGATATCACTGCTCTCCCTAGTGATGCAAACGCGCTGCGCACACTACTAAACATGTTTGGGGGAGGGATAAGCAGCGGTGAGTATACCTAATACACATCGATGCAGCTCATTTGTTACAAGCTGTGCATGTCAAATAGGAATCACTAACTCACAAATATCACACACCAATGAACCTGTGAGCCTGCCAACACATCATGCATAACCAACTATTGAGTCATGTTTCTCTGAACTGTCACAGGTGACCAAGGATATGCACTCTGCCCTTGGATGATGACCCCCCTCCGCGCCGCGAACACACAGACCCAGAGGCAGTAGAATGCGGCCCACAAACGCACCAAGGGCTTCGTGGAACGCACATTTGGCGTGTTGAAGTCATGTTTCAGGTGCCTGGACATCACAGGTGGACGGCTCCTGTGCAGCCTAGACATTTTGTGCAAGATGATTGTTGCAAGTTGTGTGTTGCACAACATATGTATACGCACCATGGATACAAGTGCCAGATGCACTGGACGATGATGAGGAAGATGAGGCAGGTGGACCACACCCCACTGCAGCTGCAGCAGGAATAGCCCGTAGGAACACCATCATTGCCAATTTCTTCACATGATCATGTCACATTGTCACTGTCCTTTGCAATCATGGGACAGTACAAAATGACCACAGGCACAGCATATGAAAATAAATTAATTCCAAAACACATTCCCTGTGTGCATGTCACTCCTCTGTGCAGGCACATCACTCTGACAAGTGTAAGTGCAAGATATAGTGCTAACAATCTCATAATTTGGAAATAGATAGTGGGTGTGTTACTTCTGTACAGAGGGGCGGTTTAGGGGGTCACATATTCGAAATGCCATTTCTGTGTGTCAAAGGTAGTACGGAATCCCACTCATCAGCGTTTCACGTGTGTCACAAATCATTACATATAGGCTATCATTTGTGACCTACAATTGACAACATGTCTTCTTTTGGGCTCAAATATGTGCCTCCATGATGCAGGGATGGACCCTGTGTCTCATGTCCCACATGATGAGCAACATGGACGTAAGGGGGAATCACTGCATCTACATTTTTCCATGCTTTCATACTTGATTGATCATAGACATGACACGTCTGTGTGTATTGGTATGTATTGTTCACATTCAGTGGATTGTTGATGCTGTCTTAGTACTGGTCCATGCACACAACACTTTACAATGTAGCCCAGTGGAAGGCCAGCCAGAGTCCTTTAGGGATTGACAAGTTACTAGGAAGCCATATGGCGGAGATAAGTGCTAATGCTTCCTTCTTACCACGAAGGCATATTCATCCTCATCTTCATCCTCTGACGTTTCATGTGCCTCACATAAAGGTGGTGGTGTTTGGTCTGTAACACTCTGTGGCACTGACACATCAGGTACCTCAGATGTGGATGTAAGAGTAGCAGCAGCATTCATCAGTGCATATGTCTTGTGGCATCACTCTCATGATGAGGATCTGCAGGGCATGGAAGATCCCCTCTACAGATTTCTCGTGTGCAGCCATGGTAGCCATTCTTTGCACCTGCATCCGCTCCATGTTCTCCATGACCCTCCTTATGTTTCCCAAATCACGAATGACATCGCTGTGGCCACTCTGACTAGACAGTTGTTGTTGTCTCGGAGTCATGACTCCAGCAACGCCAGCCATGTATTGTTGGAGGGCATGGTACAGACTGTGAGTGTCCGTTAAGGTGTAAACGTGGTCCCTGATGGAACTTAGACACCCACCTATGGCATCTAGATTGGTTGCCATGAGGTCGAACCCCAGCTGCACCTGTTCAGCCAGCTCCTTCTGGCGGTCTCACACACGGCGTTGGAATGCCATGTGTTCTTCTGTGAGGTGCTGGGTACCAGACATGGTTGCTGCTTCCTGCTGTGTGGTCTGTGGAGGGGGTGGGCTCACCTCGATGGTGCTAGGCTGCCCTGCTACTGGAGGTGAGGTGCGGAGGTTGTCCATGAACAGTGGGTGTTCGTTGTAGTCGTTGTCCTGGGGGTCATCTCCATCATCCCTGACGTGATGTCTGGTCAGGTCTGCTCTGCAGGAGGTGTTGATTGTCCTTCTGCAATGTACAGGGGTGATGCGGTTTCATGGTGTGTTCCATGTATGTTTACTCATTGGCAATGTTTACATATAGACTGCATGACAATGTACATTGTAACTGTTTGTGAGGAGATGCCTATTTGATGCGGGACAGTGGAAATTTGTACTACATCACGGATGTGTGGTTGTACTCGTACATTGTCATCTCACAGTTTTTTTTCTCTGCTTTTATGGTGCATTTTCACGCATGACACGTGGAAATTGCAGACTGTTTCTGCTTTTCGGTGATTTTTGTATTGCGGTTTGGGTCATCGCCGCTTTTTTCACGTTTGTGTTTTGCATTTTTTGGGCGTCACATTAATTTTAACACAGTCAGTCAGTCAGTCATAAACTTTTATTCGATAACTTAAAATCATAAAAAGGCACAGATACAATATTCGACCCATTTGTACAAATCCAACGCCAAAACATTAAGAAATTCCATAAATTCTTTTGCATTTAGATTTCATAGGGCTTCAATCAAGGGACAGTTATTACACTAAAATAATTCCATACGTGGACATACATTAAAATTTCAGTAAAAAATCTTTCTAAATACTGAGCATAGAAATAGCAAGCAATACCATATACAGTAGGCTAAAAATAAACCACATCTTCATTCTTAGTCAGACTACAGCTCCCATAAGGCCTAATCTTTTCTTCGTCCCATTAATACGCACAGCTGTCACAAAAAATTTGCAACATGAAAAGTAGTCCGGGCACTACTCAACAGTTGCAGATAAATAAGTGCCGGACTGACCTGCACAAACCCTGCCCCCCTTAACACTGGTAACAAATACTTTTTCCTGATGTCTGCGTAGTACTCGCAGAACATAACACAATGCAGAGTGTCTTGTAGTGAAAAATGATTGCACTTACAAGGTTCGACATCGTCCGGTATTCCCCATGTAGGGAAATCTCCCAGTGTAAGGTGATTTATATTAAATCGAAATCTGGTTAGCAAATACCAATGGAAAGGGCGTGTAACTAACTTCAGGTAAGGCTCTATTCCAGGTGAGCTCACCAGGCTATAGTTCACTCTTACCATAGGTTTTTTCATCTCTAATTCCTCCCTTTCAAATGAAAGAAGGTTTGCCATGGCGCTTTTGATCAAGTCTACGTCTACTTTCTTAATGGTTTCCGGGGCCAAAAAAAGCCCAGGACGACCAAGTTTTTTGAGGGTGGATTCAATGTATGCTAGCCATGGGATTTTACCAGCCTTATCTAGAGCTAAGCAGTCTTTTAAGATCATATGGTTCAATAAGATCTCCTGATTAAGCCAGGTCTTAAGCCAGCATATTAGCGGGGCTATTTTCAGTGTATCAGAAACGTAGCTCAGCCCCATCTCTGCATGAATCGAAAAAGTAGGGGTGGACTGAGGTACAGACAATAGAGATCTTAGAAATATATTTTCTACCACTTGAATTTGGTGGTATTGTGTACTATACCCCCAAATCTCGGAGCCATATGTAGCTATTGCTAGGCACTTGGCCTTATACACCTTCAGGATAGCTTCCATGGGTCTGGCCCCAAGTCGTTTTGAAAATCCCATAAGGGCTGAGGTAGATCTGGCAAATACATTTCTTTTATGTTTCAATTGAGGACCCCATGATCCTTTTTCATCAAATAAGAGCCCTAGATATGTAAACACAGGGACCCTTTTAACCTCATCTCTCCCACAGAAAAAAGATATCATTTTTTTGTCCTACTTTGTTCCCCACTATAATTACATGAGATTTTTTAGTGTTTATTTTCAGTTCTAAAGATTCCATAAATTTGCCGAATGTGTCCAGCAATTTATTTAGACCAACACCAGTGCGCGTCAATAGGACCGCGTCATCCGCGTAAAGGAGAACTGGTATAATAGTTTCTCCTACACGTGGGACGTCTAGTGTGCCTCCCTTCAGGGCAGGTTCAAATGCATTTATATAAAGCATAAAAAGTAGGAGTGCCAATATGCACCCCTGCCTGACCCCTCGTTCTGAGTTGAAATACCTTGTGCATCTCCCTTCCTGGGTGACTCGAATAGAGGCTAACAAGCCACAATGAAGGTCAGCCAGGAGTTTAACTAAAGCATAATCAATGCCGATATTGAATAAAATTTGCCACAGCTTCGACCTGTTTACCAGGTCGAATGCCGTTGAGAGGTCCATGAACCCCATATAGAGGGAACCCTTTTTAGCTATGTTGTATTTGCTAATAAGGAGCTGCAGATTAAGACAGTGGTTTAATGTGCTTCTTTTAGTTCTAAAACCATACTGAGCATTTGACAAGATCCCTCTCCCCTCTCGGCAGTCTGTCAGCCTTGCTAAAATGACTCTGCCTACAATGTTCACAGTGGAGTCTATCAGGGAGATAGGCCTATAACATGATGGGTCATCTCTTTGACCCTTTTTAAAAACTGGAATAATAATGGATTTAGACCAGGATGCGGGGGATAAATTCGCACCTGAGGCGTTGAAGACATTTGTCAATACCCGGCCCAGAATCTAGGAAAACTTTTGAATAGGTCCGCTGGGACCCCGTCCGGCCCTGGCGCTTTATTTTTCCTAGTCTCCTCAATTGCTCTTGCCACTTCTGTCTCCTGAAAAACCAATGCGGGGGCTGATTCTAGGTTCAAGATTGCCTCTTGGGAACTCTCTGCCATCTGAATCCCATAAATCTTCTCGAAATGAGTTATCCATCGGTCGTCAGGAATATTACAATCACGTGGGAAATTCTCGTTTCCAGTAAAAAAGGGCTCATTAATAGTTGACCAGAATTTCCCACTTTCCTCAAAACGTCCGGGGACAGAAGTTTCTCCCATGCCTCTTCTTTAATCTGGTTTTTCCTGTCCCTAATGGCCTGGTTATAAGCCTTCCTTAACTTCATGACTTGCTCCCTATTTCTAGGGCTCCCTTTCAAAGCTTTAAGCAGAGCTGAGTGTGCCCTAGAGCAGGGGGTATCAAACCATCTTTTTCCTTTGTTGGCTTTAGGATGAATGTTTATCGTCAAATCAGTGTTAATTTGATTACAGATAGCATCAAAAGCCCCCACTATCATTGTACTTGGCGCAGCAGTATCCAGGCAAATAGCAACCTCTTTGTCAACTTTGGTCAGGACTTCCCCCATAAAGGTTTCTGGGTCTACTTTTGTCCATTTTAATCTCCTGCCCTGGTCTGTTGATATCACCTCACGCCTAGTGCCCACGATCTTTGTTTCAATGAAACTGAGATGGGGCCCCAGGGCCACTTCTAAAGTCACAGGATTATGATCGCTAATGGCGGAGGTCCCCACCTTATATATAAATACTCTTGTCAGAACTCGAGCTGTCCCAAATATGTAATCTATAACTGTACCCGGCTCCGTACCTTTAAAAGTAGGAGCCCTTAGACCTCCCACAACACACGCCAATTCGTAAAGATTCGTGGTGGCCAGAAGGTTCTCAAGGGCCTCCCCTTGCTTAGTGTGTTCAAAATGCGTGTGAACTGAACTTGTGGGACCTTCAAGAATATCATAAACACACGCTTGACCACATGGGTGAATATTAAAATCACCCATGAGGATAACCTCAGAGCTTGGATATTTGGCTCTATATGTTACTAAGAGATCCTCTAAGCAGATTAAAAATTGATTTAAAAAGTCACTCTCAGAAGAGTTATAAAAATTAACCAATAGCAGTTTCTCTGATTGTGGGAATGATAGCTCTACTACCTGGCAATTATGACAACCCGCACCAAGCTGTTTTAATGAGCCAATCAGTTTCAGGGAGCAAAATATTGCTAAACCTCCCTTCGCTCTTCCAGCCGGGGCCTGTTTAGCGGGAATGAAAAAGTGTGAATACCCGTCTATTTTAAAGTTGTTGTGAATGTCCCAAGTTTCTTGGAATGCCATTATATCATATGTCTTAATTTCGTCCAGCCAGATCATGTCTCTACACTTGCTTCTCAGCCCAGCTATGTTCCAACTCCAACTCAAAATTTTACAGGTTAGCACTTGGGGCTCAATGTTTACATCAGGAGATTTTATTAGATTTACACTCTTGACATCATCGCCCTCATTTTGGACTGTAATACTTGCACTCCGATCGCAAGTATCACCTTGTAGTCAGTCGCAATCTTCCAGGCCAGATAGCCCATCAAACCTGTTAGAAAGCGTTATGTTCCCCTCATCACACCATTCCTTTTGCCCCCCAATAGGGGGGTTTCCCCATGCCATGGATGCGCAATTTGGTAAAAATAGGACAAGGGTAAAGAGTGGATTGCAGATGCTGAGTCCCTTTGATGCCATTCACAAATGTATTCCACCGCCCTCCTATTCCTAAAGTTGATCACTATGCAATCCCCCTCCACAGACTTTGGTTTATTCCCCACCCAACCCACTCTTCAAGCGAAGAGGATTTCTGTGGATACATGGGGTTGCAATGGGAGGTTCTTGTTGAGCCAAAAAATACATTTATTCTTTAACTCAATATATGGTTCCCTCTTGCCCTGGTTTAATGAGGGAACCCCCCGCCAGAACCACCACATATGGGAAAGACTCTGGGGGAGTTGAAGAGTCGGTAGGCTAGCTTCACTGTGGGTAGATTGATTTATATGCAAAGCTTGCTGATTAGTTACAGACCTGCTGGACTCTCTTAACTGTGGCCTATCCCTATCTCTAGGTCGTTCGGCCATTAACAGGTTATTGGGGGCCGATACAGGGCATTGTACCCGGGGGCCTGCCAGGTTACCACTGTCACTCTCTTTGCTCAATACTTTAGGGACACTGCCTACTACTGTTACATTTGACCCCCAGTCACCTGCTTACTGGTTGACCCGCTAACTTGCTTTCCCTCCCTAACCCGTGATGAAGCAACCGACAGTTCAAGGCACACGAGTCCAATCTTTAACATAGTGGGACACAAGCCTTCTTAAGGAGGCGTTCCAACTTTGTCCAGAATGATGGTCCCAACTTGCTCAAGCCCTTATCTTCATCATGAGGTTGAGGTATACTTCCTTCACTTGTAGGCAATAAGCTTTCAGGATTATGAGGAGGACTTTGAATCAGTGAGTTGTTAGGCAAAGAAGCTTTCCCCGGTATTGTTTTCTTCCCAGACGTCTGTACTTTAGTGCCGATATGTTTCCGTTTTGCTGGAAAGCCCTGTAAATGTTGGGACGACCGCGCCTTGGCACTGCTAGCTGACCGGGTCTTAATATTGGGGGAGCGTGTGACCCCTGACAAAGTGCACGTGTTTTTAACCAGTCTCTTGTCCGATGTTGTAATGGGACAGGGTGGCTGACATATCAAGGACACAGCTAATTCTGATGACTGACTCTTCTCACCCCCCACCCGGAGATATTAATGAGACATGGGTGTCCGTCCGTTGCAAGTCTGGGGACCGGGCTTCGGCTAGCCCACCCATAGAAGATCTTTTATTGAAGGCAATGTCCAAGGACAGTCTTTTTTCTGTTAGCTCAATGGCCTTTGCTAGAGCTGAGGACACTCTAACTAAAAAATTGTCCAAAGTGCCCCTTAGCGTTCCTCCTGTGGATTTTCTAGTGTCCAGCCCAGTAGATGGAGAAGCAGCCATAATAACCGTGGGAATTCAACAGACTGTAAATGGATTTACAGACAGAATATTAACTGCCGCTCACTGACCTTAGATGTAGAAGGAGGATGTTAGGGGGATGGCCTGTCCCGGCCTTGACCGGACTCGAACGGGTAAAATGGGCTAAAACGGGCCCACCCTTGGCCTGGGCTTCGCCCGGCGCGTCCCGCGCGCGACCCGCGAAGCGGGGCTCTGCGCTGCTTAAATGCACCTCCTGGCACTGGCGCGGCGTCAGTTTACAGCATCCAGTGACTCCTGCCGGTGGCGGCGTTTGTCCCAAATCAGGTAAGCTTCTGCGAGTTTAATTCCCCACACACAGTCATTTTTTGCATTATCGTGAGACTATCGCATGGTGCCGCCAGCTTGAGAATACAACGTTAACACAGTGTTATTTTCCCGCGATAGACTGCGATATGCGAAGTTGCGTTATGCTAATTTTGCGATAATTAACACACGTTCTTGAGAATATCCCCCTGGGTTTCATAGAGGAAAGGCTGAGATCTAACACCAATAAGGGTTTTGGACCCCAACCCCCTGGCCTGTCTGGGCCAAGTGGGTTACAATTATCCCTAACCTTCGGAAATGAGGTATAAACAATGAAGGCTCTCCCGTCTTGCAGATTGCCTGTTAAGCAATACTTTGCCAACTCTGTATTCGTTAAAAAACCACCCACCGTGCAAAAGAGTGTAGGGGGTATTTTTATTACCTGTCTGGCCCTAACCTAAGGGTCAGGATGGGTTACTGTTGCCCTCCAGCACTGCTACTGCGTTCCACAAGAGCAGGTGGAAATCATAACTGAACATTAGCTGCTCCGGTATCATGTCACGCTTTTTGCCTTAACTAAGGGCAGGCAGTTTTTCAGTTGCCTGCTGCACTCTGCAATTCCCACGTGTGGGCGATTTTATAAACCTTATTGCCTTTCTCAAGTGTGGAGAGGTTCAAGAACCCCATACCTCCAGCATTGTCAAATACAGATGAATTGGCTCACCATCCCCACACAATGCTCAACAGCAGGGGGTACTTGTATGCCTTATAAGTTGCCCAAAATGGCCAAGTATGTGGTCATTTCTTGATTTTTCCGTTTTGCCCAAAGGTAAATTGGGTATTTATTCACCTTATCCCTTGCTCAGGGGTGAGGGGTATTATTACACCTAAAAGCCCTATATTTACCCCATGCAGGGGATGTTTGTTCCTTCCACCTTGCCCAAGGTTGTGTGTGGGTATGAGATGCCATCCACCTCCTGTTATACCCACGGTCAATTTTGAACAGGGCATTTGTCTGGTGTTCTTGGCCTCGTTAACCTGCGTTTTTGGGAAGCCAGGCATTTAAACCGGCCATGCCCATCTGATTTCCATCTTCCACAAGTGATAGCGTGTGGGAATTAAGGTTCGGTGAGAGGCTGGGAATCGGAAGTAAAATTTAAAGAACTACCTTAACTTGTGAATTTCATGTTTTTTAGGTTTTGTGCTTAAATCCTAAACTTCCCTTTAAGTGAAAGTTTTACAAGATACAGATACATATAATAGTTGTATATGTTATGGCAGGGTCATTTTCACCTTTTCTATATAATGCAAAGCATTTTTGTCAAACAATAAAGAAGCTCTAAATACAGCAACGTGTATAGAAGTTGGAGACAAAGTGAATAAAAGAATCAGAAAAATAGGAAGAGAAATGAATGGTGGAGGTAATATTGTTCATACATTGCAAAGAAGAGCTGGTTTTCTGAAACATAAATAGTAACTTGGAGGTTTTGGGAGCAGGCGGGTCCTCCCAGTGAGTAGTTGTCGTTTCTTTGGCTGTGCACCTGTTGGCAGAAGCAAATGTCTTGGAGCACAGAGAGACGGCTGCAATAAAAAGCGTTATTGAAAACATGTTTTTCCAACCTTTAAAAAGCCCATCAATGAGTGAAGAAAATGTACTGAACTCAAACGTCAAGTTCGTTTATGCTTGTGTGTGTTTATAATTTCTAAGATACCATTATTCTATTCAGCAGTTTACAATATACAAGACGTTGAAAGCTATGGTCGTGGGAGCCGGAAGGCCTGGACACGAGCTTGGAGAAGCTTTGATAGACATCTGACAACCTTGAAAACATCACAAAAAGTTCTTTACAATAGATTTCTATTCAAATATTAATGCTCAGATGGCTGGATCGCCTGTTCCTCGTAAAAATTTGCTACGTTTACCAAGTTTCGTTTTAAAGCTCGATTTTATCATTGGATGTTGAAACATGTTGGTGAAATTAATTCACCTGGAGGTATTTCCCTTAATGATTACCACGCTAATTTAACAAACATCAACAACTTTTAGCGAGCAATGAAAGGGTGCTTAAATAATGAGGCTCGGTTCATTTTATTTTTCAGACTTTGTTTCCTTTTATATACTTTCTCAAATCCTGATTTTTGTGTGAAAGACATTGTCCATCCAAAGCTTTTTAAGCTCCTGCCTGCATTAGGGAAAATCATGGAACAATTCCTGGACAAATGGCTTGCGAGAAAAATAGAAAGAACTATGGAGGAATATATGCAAGGGAATAACGCCACCAGAACAACACTTTTAGCAACCTTCTGGTGGCGTTATCCCCTTCTCCGTATTTACAAAGCGGCGTTGAGCCACTTTCTGTGGTTTAACGTCACCTTGTATATAAGGCTCCATAATACGCATCATTTAGCATTAAAGGAACATGCAATGGGGATGCTGTGGGCATTCAACCACAACACCCATTGCTTTTTGGCACTGACCCCGATTTACAAGGAGATGCATATCTGTGGCAGCGCCAAAAACTAACACCATGTAAGAGTAGGCGTTAGAATGGTGCACAAGGAGAAATTATTTTATTTCTCTGCGTTTTTTCCTTTTTCTCTGTGTGCTGTTTTCTGTGGCAAATATAGAAAGAGCAAAAAGCCATTAGTCATTCCCTTTAAGGTGTCCCTTTCTGCACATAAACAATCATTGAATAATGATGATTTGCTCCTTCTATGTGTGCTTCATTCTGCAGCACATATAGAAGTAACAAATCGCTATCATGTTTATGTGCTGAAAGGGACACCTTCCTAGACATAAACAAATCATTCTCTACAATGCAGGCACGCTTGCACTATGGTTCAAGGGTGCCTGCTTGGGCGCTAGGCAGCTAAATTTAGCGCCAGCACTAAGGAAAACACAAGGGTGAGACAGCGCATCCCTGTGTTAGGAAAAAGTCTGAGTCTGGCACTGCCAAATTTGGCGCAGCTGTGTGCTCCAACATTTTCTAGTAAATATGCCCCTGGGTGTCTGGACTACTCACAGACAGGAGTCAGAACAGAGACAGTTTTGGTACCGACTTTTGATTCCCCATGATGTCAGTTTCTTGTTTTTGGATCTGTCCACTGGCCTTGAAACAGTGGACCATGACATCCTTACATACTGCCTAAAAGGAACAGGTCTTAAGGAATTGGTTTGTTTCATTTTTCTTTGTTGCAGCCAGTTGGTTTCTGAGCCACCATACCACTTAAAGAATGTACTCTCAAGGGTGGAGTACCTCAAGAGTATGATTTCTCCTCAGTCCTCTTTAATATATATATATATATGTCCAACCCTTGGGAGACTAAGGGCCAGATTACAATCTTGGCGGACAGGGTTACTCCGTCACAAGCATGACAGATGTCCTGCCTGCCAAATTACAATTCCATTATATCCCATGGAACTTGTAATACATCAGACGGAATATCTGCCACGTTTGTGACCAAGTATCCCATCCGCCAAGATCGTAATCAAGTCTGTAATTCGCGGTTTAGGCTTCCAGGTGCTGTCCTTTGTGGATGACACTCAGATTCTTCTCCAGTTAGATAATGGACTCTGCAATACACCTTTAGAATTGATGGCAGTTCACAAAGAAAGAGCAGCTAATTTTCTTATTGGAGAAGAGAAAGTGTTTTTGGCCTAGTTTTTAGGTAACATCCCAGATCCATACAGAGCCATGAATAACCTGGAAACCCAAATACAGACCACAAGTCTAATCTTGCTTGAAATCTTAAAGAAAAGCATTTCATTTATTCCACAAGACAACTGGCCTGCATTTATCATTGCTACCCTCCTCTCTTGTCTGGACAATGGAAGCGCTCTTTTCATCCGCTTGCCAGAATATACCGAGCTGCAGCCTATTCAAAACATGGCGGTTGGAGCGCAACGCGGTGAAACAAGATGGCCGCTCCCTGACGAGCTCCGGGATGTCGAGGAGCGCTTGTTAAAGAAGGGCTTCATTTTTGGCAGCTTTTCTTCGCGCAAACGGCGGATTCTCCTAGCGGAAGCACCCCTCCTCAACTGTGTATGCTTGCAGGGCACAATATGCCGTTTTTTACTTGAAATTTCAATGGTTGGCTTTGCATAGGATGACGGCCGCCATTTTGGTTTTGTTTTTCTTCTCCTCGCGCAGCATTTTTTTTCTCTCTTTTTTCTGCTCCTTGTCGCTGCTTTGCCTCATGGCTTGCCTTTTTATTGCCATTCCTGCTGGCAATTTTTTTTTTTATTTATTTATTTGCTGAGCCTTCTCCCCTCATGGGGTCTCTTTGACTGTGTGCTTTTCAACTACTTCAGCTGCTCACCTGCGTCATGGGCCTCATTTTCTCATGAATATTTTACCAAGCGCTCTTAATTTTTCTCTAGATTAGTAGAGGTACTGATATATTATTTTTTCTTGCTGCTTGGACGTATCTTCATTTGACTTTCAGCTTCATTTTTGAATACTTTCATTGGCTCTTCACTTTGATGGCTGCTGCCTTCTGAGCAATTCCGTTGCCGCCTCACTTGCTTGTGGATATCTTTTGACTCTTTTTCTTGCCGTTATTGCTCCCATTGGTGTCGCCTTTAAAATGGAGCCAGCACACAACTCTAAGGTTCATGGCGCTACTTCTGCTACACGTAAGGATTCTGTCGCTGCTGGTAAACGCCTTAAAAAAGACCCCCCTTCGCCATCAAAGTCTCCACTCCCTGTCACATTGAAGGATATCATGGAGAAACTACGCCTCATACGCCCCTTCATGACTGACACTGCTACTACTCTTCAGAGACTCGACGATAAATGGTCCAGTCTGGATAAGAGATTAACTAATGTGAAGCAGAAAGTCAGTGATGCTAAAGATGTTGTAGATAGGGTGGCCTGTCTTACCAAGGAGATTGACAAGCTAAAGAAAACCTCTGAGGATTTGGAAAATCGAAACCGACGCAACAACCTGCGCATTTATGGTGTTCCGGAGAATTCTGAAGGGTCTGATATCATCACGTTTTTGAAATCTCAATTCCTTCCTATTACTGGCATCCCCAAGCACCTAGATGTCAATATTCAAAGCGCTCATCGTCTTGGACCAAAGAACTCTTGCTCCACTTCAAAGCCCAGAGGCATTATTGCTTACTTCCTCCTTTATTCCGACCTCATGACTGTTCTTCAATCAGCTAAACAGCATAAACAACTGCTTTGGTCTGATCATAAGGTATTCTTCACACAGGATGTCTCTCGTCCAACTGCTGCACGACGGAAGGAGTTTCTGGACTTAAGGCCCACCCTCAGATCTATGAACGCTCGAAATGGCCTTATCCATTCCTGCTTTTTCAAAGTGACTTACAAAGAAAGGACTTACAGTTTTGATGATCCGGCGGACCTTCGGAAGTTCATCCACACTCATAAGGAGGAATCAATGGAGTTCAGCAAACCCTCATTTTTATGTGTCCATGTTTGTAGTCTTATCTTATTTGGTATTTTGTACCTTGTGGTAATTCTGTTTTCGTATTTTTCTTTTTTTTGTTGAACAGATCCTTCCCTTGTAGTTCTCGCTGTCCAATCCATTCTCTGTGCAGCCCTGATGTTTGTATCCTACATTCGACATGCTGCCCTTCCTTCCCACTTGTTTGGTAAGTGCCCTTCATTTGTCTTCCTTGGTCAGTTTTGGTATTCCTTTTTTTTTTCCTCTTTCATATGTAATTTATGTTATTGTTATCACATTAATTTTCTCCTCTCTTCCCTCGTTGGTCGGTGCGGCTGTCTTGTCCTTCGTTGCTCCCTCCCCCATTGCATCGTTTTTCTTGTTCATGGTCTCCATGGCTAAAGCCTCTCGGCTTTCTGCCATCTTTTTTTTCTCATTTTATCTTTTGGGAGCTTTATTCTCCCACTTTTCCCCTCCTGTCTCTATTTCTCGTCCACTGTTCATTAGCTCCACTCCTTTTCTTTTCTTTTCCCTCATGCTCTTTCCTCTAGTTTTCTCTCTTTTTATCATGACCCATGGCACTCTTTAGTACATCTTGCCTCTTTTGTTATTCATATTTTGTATCCTCTTTGCATTTTCAACTTTTTCACAATTCACTCTTTTCTCTAGATTTCTCTTGGTGGATATTGTTCCCACAGTTTCATTTGCTGTCATCTTTCAAATTGTCCTTCTTATTTCTTCTCTAGATCTTTTCCCTTGTGTATCCCTACTAGGCTATACTCCTTTTTTCCTATCTTCTGGCCTACTCTCCCTTGACTTCCAGATATGATTGGTCTTCGTGTCATTTCCTGGAATGTTAACGGACTCCGTAATCCGGTTAAGAAACAAAGAGTCCTCTCCCATTTAGCTAGACTGAAATGTCAAGTTGCTCTGTTGCAAGAAACTCACCTTTCCTTGAAAGAGTTGTCTTCTCTACGCAAACAATGGGTGGGCGATATTTTCTGCTCCCCCCTCAGTTGGCAACAAAAATGGTGTTATTATTTTGTTTCACAAGTCGTTATCTATCCAGTTAAAGAATGAGTACTCAGACACTAATGGTAGATGGTTGTTCTTGGAGGTACAGGTTAATAATACTGATTTATCCTTCTGCAATGTGTATGGTCCTACAGGTGTGGATCTATCCTTCTGGAATGATTTCTCTATGCTTCTCTCCTCACATGCATCTGTTGATTTAATTGTGGGCGGTGATTGTAATCAACTGATGGATCCTTTTTTGGATCGCAAGTCCCAATCTAGATTTATCCCTAATAAGATGCAAAAGTCCTTCTTTAAAGCTATATCCTCCAGAGGCCTCATAGATTCTTGGAGATTGTCCCATCCTGATACTCTGGAATTTACCTTTTGTTCTCCTGTACACTCATCACACTTTATCCACACTATGTGTGGGAGGGTATACTCAGACGTGAGTCCCTTGCTCATTGCACCATCAGGATTCAAGCAAGCCGGGCCGACGAAGGCTGTGATGCCAGAAACCGGTCCCCGCAAGCTTGTCTCCTTCCCAGTATAAGAATTGGCTTGGTAGTTTGGTTTGCCCTGTTCCCATCATGCACTGGGACAGGAACAGACTAATTTGCATATAGCCAGGTTCTGAGCTGGGATGGTGCCATGAGCTAAAAAACAGGTGATGGATTAAAACCATGATCTCTTGACTTGGTAAGAGTATTCTGCATCATTCAGAAACTCTGTCCATCACCACCCCCTTTTTCCAAAATCGATTTTATCGACATTATATGTGGGAGGGTATACTCAGACGTGAGTCCCTTGCTCATTGCACCATCAGGATTCAAGCAAGCCGGGCTGACGAAGGCTGTGATGCCAGAAACCGGTCCCCGGAAGCTTGTCTCCTTCCCAGTATAAGAATTGGCTTGGTAGTTTGGTTTGCCCTGTTCCCATCATGCACTGGGACAGGAACAGACTAATTTGCATATAGCCAGGTTCTGAGCTGGGATGGTGCAATGAGCTAAAAAACAGGTGATGGATTAAAACCATGATCTCTTGACTTGGTAAGAGTATTCTGCATCATTCAGAAACTCTGTCCATCACCACCCCCTTTTTCCAAAATCGATTTTATCCACACTATGTGTGGGAGGGTATACTCAGACGTGAGTCCCTTGCTCATTGCACCATCAGGATTCAAGCAAGCCGGGCCGACGAAGGCTGTGAGGCCAGAAACCGGTCCCCGGAAGCTTGTCTCCTTCCCAGTATAAGAATTGGCTTGGTAGTTTGGTTTGCCCTGTTCCCATCATGCACTGGGACAGGAACAGACTAATTTGCATATAGCCAGGTTCTGAGCTGGGATGGTGCAATGAGCTAAAAAACAGGTGATGGATTAAAACCATGATCTCTTGACTTGGTAAGAGTATTCTGCATCATTCAGAAACTCTGTCCATCACCACCCCCTTTTTCCAAAATCGATTTTATCCACACTATGTGTGGGAGGTTATACTCAGACGTGAGTCCCTTGCTCATTGCACAATCAGGATTCAACCAAGCCGGGCCGACGAAGGCTGTGATGCCAGAAACCGGTCCCCGGAAGCTTGTCTCCTTCCCAGTATAAGAATTGGCTTGGTAGTTTGGTTTGCCCTGTTCCCATCATGCACTGGGACAGGAACAGACTAATTTGCATATAGCCAGGTTCTGAGCTGGGATGGTGCAATGAGCTAAAAAACAGGTGATGGATTAAAACCATGATCTCTTGACTTGGTAAGAGTATTCTGCATCATTCAGAAACTCTGTCCATCACCACCCCCTTTTTCCAAAATCGATTTTATCCACACTATGTGTGGGAGGGTATACTCAGACGTGAGTCCCTTGCTCATTGCACCATCAGGATTCAAGCAAGCCGGGCCGACGAAGGCTGTGATGCCAGAAACCGGTCCCCGGAAGCTTGTCTCCTTCCCAGTATAAGAATTGGCTTGGTAGTTTGGTTTGCCCTGTTCCCATCATGCACTGGGACAGGAACAGACTAATTTGCATATAGCCAGGTTCTGAGCTGGGATGGTGCAATGAGCTAAAAAACAGGTGATGGATTAAAACCATGATCTCTTGACTTGGTAAGAGTATTCTGCATCATTCAGAAACTCTGTCCATCACTACCCCCTTTTTCCAAAATCGATTTTATCCACACTATGTGTGGGAGGGTATACTCAGACGTGAGTCCCTTGCTCATTGCACCATCAGGATTCAAGCAAGCCGGGCCGACGAAGGCTGTGATGCCAGAAACCGGTCCCCGGAAGCTTGTCTCCTTCCCAGTATAAGAATTGACTTGGTAGTTTGGTTTGCCCTGTTCCCATCATGCACTGGGACAGGAACAGACTAATTTGCATATAGCCAGGTTCTGAGCTGGGATGGTGCAATGAGCTAAAAAACAGGTGATGGATTAAAACCATGATCTCTTGACTTGGTAAGAGTATTCTGCATCATTCAGAAACTCTGTCCATCACCACCCCCTTTTTCCAAAATCGATTTTATCCACACTCCTGCATAGACTACATTTTCCTTACACAACACACCCTATAATTTATAACTAATGCAGAAATAGGCTCTATCCTCATTTCAGACTACGCTCCCATTATCCTTGATATTGACCTGCCCTCTCCCACACCCACTTCCCGTTGTTGGCGTTTTAACAATTCCCTTCTTTTAGACTCGCAATTCACTGAACAATGTAATCTTTTTATGGAGGAATTTTTCCATAATATTCTTAATTCATGTTCTCAATTTCAATTTGTCTGGGATGCCTTTAAAGCAGCGGCTAGGGGGTATATTATTGATTTAGTTTCTCGCAAGAAGAAACAATCCGTCTCTAAATCCTCCCTCATTCTCACACAAATTAAGGAACTAGAACATCTTTTTTATACCTCCAATTCTGCTGATGTTCTTTCCTCTCTCGTCAAAGCCAAAATTCAATTTAATAAACATTCTTGGGATGCAGCTTGTAACAACCTTCTTAAATTCAATTCCAAAATGTATGGTGGGCGTAATAAAGCTGGCAAATCTCTTGCTAACTGTTTTAAGATTAAGAAACAGAAATCCAAAATTGTAGTCATAACTGATGTTAATGGAGATCGTCATTCTCCCGATGATAAGATCCTTGATTGTTTTGTTCAGTATTATTCTTCCTTGTATACACCTGAATCTATTCCGTCTTCTTCTCAAATTGATTAATTTCCCAAATCTTCGAACTCTGATCTTGATTTCTCCTCGCTTGATGCCCCAATTTCTGACAAAGAGATTCTTCAGGCCATTACTCTTTTACCTAAAGATAAATCCCCAGGCCCGGATGGTTTCACTGTCCGTTTCTATTTTCATTTCAAGACTGTTTTAATTTCACATCTCTCCTCCTTGATTACTAATTTCCTGTCCATGGGAGAATCTAAAGGCTCTTTTTTTGCAAGCTATGTTATGTTTACTTCCTAAGAAAGATAAAGATCCATCACTGTGTAAAAACTACATACCCATTTCCCTGATCAATACCAATTGCAAAATCTACGCAAAAATCGTAGCCTCCCCGATCAATGTTCTTATTCCTGACTTAGTCAATATTTATCAATCTGGTTTTGTCAAGGGTAGATCCATTACTGACAATTCTCGGACTCTTCTAAACATTATTCACCTTGCCTCTATAATGTCCTCTCCTCTCGTGGCTATTACCCTTGATGCTGAAAAAGCTTTTGATGGGGTTAGCTGGGATTTTATGTTTGGGGCCCTCCGTTGGCATGGTTTTAGTCCTCACATTATTAACCTCATCTGTTTACTGTACTCTGCTCCCTCTACCTCTATTTGGGTCAATGTCGCTCAATCTTCTTATTTTCCTCTCCATAGAGGTACTAGACAGGGCTGTGCCCTATCCCCTCTTCTTTTTATTTTAGCCGTAGAACATTTTCTTGAAAAAATACGTCGTTCCACTTCATACTCTGGTTTTGTACATAAGAACATTGATATTAAATTCACTGCTTACACTGATGACATTTTACTTTATATCTCTAAACCCACTACTTTTCTACCTGCTCTCTTTTCCCTACTACGAGAATACTCTACGGTCTCTGGATATAAGTTGAATATTGATAAATCCGAAGTTTTGCCCCTTAACAAAGTTTGCCTTCCTCATATGTTTCAGGGTTCTGGTCTTGAATGGAATCCACAGCATATTAAATGTTTGGGTGTTCTGTATGTGAATAACATTAAAGACACTATGAGAATTAATCATAAAGATATTCTCGCCAAGCTCTCCTCTCTTATTGACTGTTGGTCTCCATTATTCTTGTCATGGTGGGGGAGACTGGCAACAATCAAAATGATGCTTCTTCCTATTATTAATTTTTATCTTTCTATGGTTCCCATCTCTCTCCCCGCATATTTTTTTAAGCTCAAGAATCGCATTCTTATTCGGTTTTTATGGAATAATCGCAAATCCAGGATTTCTATATCTCGCCTCCAACAACCAAAGAATCTGGGAGGGGTTAACTTTCCCAACCTTACCCGTTTCCATTCCTCCTTTACCCTAAGGCAAATCTGGCCCTTTCTATCAGATTCCTCTCCTCTCCCTGTCACAGCAGGGAGTGCCATTGAAATGGCTCAGCTCTCGCCTTTTTCATTGCTTACCGCTACTCGTTTGTCTCAACCTCCCAAGAGACTTCTTTCACCTATTTTCAAACATTTTAGGGCGCTTGCACTCTCTTTATTTTGCTCCTTCCTCTCACAGTCACGCTTCCACTCTCTCACTCCGTTATGGTACAATCCATCCCTTAAAATCAACAACAAAGCCCTTTTTTGGAAGGAGTGGATTGATAAAGGCATAATCTATTCGGATTTGCTCTTTGCTGGTGGTTCCCTGTTGGATCTCTCCATTATTCAGACCAACCTCAATCTATCAAATAAGTACTCCTCCCAATACTCAGCCCTCAAATCAGCTCTCACCACCCTCATATCACACCACAATTCCCTACCCGATTCCGTTCCATCAGATTCCTCTCCACCAGATTTCTCTACCCCTCTCAAAGCTGCGCTTATTTATAAGATCATTTCCCGTTCCACCTCAGATCGTCCCAAATCCAAACCTGAGCTTGCAATGGAAAGAGATCTATCACAAGAATTTTCCATCCTCATCTGGGATTCCATTTGGTCCAAAATTCATACCGCCTCTCGCTCTGCCAGTACCACACAGACTTTATATTTTTTTTATAATCGTCTATTCCTGACCCCATTGGATTTGTTTAAATTTAAATCCTTGGATTCCAGTCAGTGTTGGTCCTGTCCTCATGCAAATAGTGATCTTTTTCATATGTTTTTCCATTGTACGCTAGTCAAAATCCTTTGGCAACAAATTTGGTCTAAATTAAACGATATTTTAGGTTTTACCTACACCTTTGATATTACAAACATTTTCCTTGACGGTTCCTCCCCCATTTGGAATGTTTCAAGCAATGTTCGTAATTTTATAGATATTTTTATAGCTATTTCCTTGCAGGTGATTACTACGAACTGGAAGAATATTTCACAAATTTCCTATAATGCTTGGTGGAATTTGATTTGCCATCACCATAGACTTGTTCATACCTTTGCTACTACTACTCCCCTTATGATAAAAAGGGATTTGTTATGGTTGCCTTTAACTGATTTTCTTTCCAAACGTGTACCTTAATTTTTGCTTATATATTGTTATCATACAGTTTATATAATGTTTGCATTTTCTTTCTCTTTTTCTCTCTTTCCACTATCCCTCTCTCTTTCTTCCCCCTCCTTCCCTTCTTTACAAAACCTTTTAAAATGCATTTTCTCTGAGTATGTTTTTGTATTTCCCTTTTGGGAAATTTCTTGATTTTACCTTCAAATTGTTTATTTCATCTTGTTTTTACTCTTATTGCTAGTGATTCTGTACTGATGTTTTACATGGTATGTTTCTCTCAATAAAGCTTTCTAAACTTAAAAAAAAAACATGGCGCTCCAGCTTAATTTTGGAGTCCGTAAATTTGAACGTTTCTAACACTCAGCCTTTCGTCCACTGGCTCCAGGCAAAGCACAGCATGCAAATCAAAGAACTGTGCCTGGTGCATCGGGCCCTAAGTAGATGTCCCAGTTAGTGGCACACCATATCCCGGCCAGGTCTTTTTGATCTGGCTCCGTGCTGCTTTTTAAGATCCACAGATACTGTTAAGAACATTTTGGCATAGATCTTTTGGTGTTCTGGGTCCCTCTATTTGAAATAACCTGCCCCTCAAAATGCTAAAGATTGTCTCACGTCATGTTTCGAAAACAACTGAATTCATATTTGCTTTGATAACCTCCTCCTTATCTCTCTGAAAAGTACCTCGCTGCCAAAGCAAATAAAAAAAGAAAGTAAGAGAGAAATTCATGCTCATTACCTACTCATCTCCTTCGCCAGCCTGTTCCTTACTTTACTTAAAGAGGAGAGCCCGCCTCTCTCACTTGTCACCCACTATCTGAGTCTTTCCTATCTATACTGCCCCACTAGCCCCTACCCTAAAGGGGGTTTATGCCTACAAAGGCATCTTCTATATTTCAAGCAAAAAGCAGAAGGAACGCAAGTGAAGCACCTAAAGGAGAGAGTGCGAGGAGTCAATACTGGGAAGGAGACAAAAGAAATTTAATGAAGATAACTGGTTCGCAATCTAGCCATTACTTCCTCATCTCCTTCCTCAGCCCATCCCTTACTTTATAAGATTGTACCCAAGCAGTAAGACTTCTTCCCAATCAATCAAAAAAGCACACCGCTCGTCAGATTGGGCGCAGCATCCATCATTTATTAATGCACTAGTAAAAGAGAACATGTCAAAGATAAAATAGAATTCAAATCCGTGAGCCATCCGCCAAGACATCAGTAACAATTTGTAAGAACGTGGATTATTATTTGGGCTGGGTGGTTGCCCACCTCAATGAATAATAACATTATCTCATATGGGTGAAACCCAAAAGTCACTAAATAATAGCTCAACCACCCGATAGCTGTGGCACAGATGAGGTGATGTGGAAAGTATTTCTGCAGTACCAAAACAGTAATAAAGTTACAACAAAAAATGGGAGAAATAGGGGTACAGGATGAGGGAGATGAAGCTCTTCTCAAGCCACTCCCACAATCTATGTCATGTTGAAGTCACAAGCAAACCCCAAATTGACCTATGCTCAACCCTCTGGTAGCTTAGCACTGAGCAGTCAGATTTAACTTTGAGGCAATGTGTAAGGTATTTTTGCAGTACTTCAAACAGAAATTAATTAAAAATACAACATTAAAAAAAAATACCCCATACCATTTTAGATAAATAGAGTAAAATGTAATAAACTATTTGATACTAAAACAAGAAAAATTAAATCAGTAGAGCCAGAGATATGTGGTTTCAAAGTTTTAAGTGAAAATAGTGCCTGGAAGCACAAAGTGCAAACTGTGGTTTTCTGTTTGCGCCTAACCAGGAAAAAGTCACTAGTTCAGGCCAACTGCATGGTGCGCGGGCCAGATACAGGGACCAAGTTAGGCCCGCTGAACAAGAGTACCTGGTTTCAAAGCAATGCAGACTTCCGTGTCAACGATGTGTCATGCAGCAGAGTTGATGGGAGGTCCAGGTGTGGGGATGTGCTCTGCAGTGGTGGTTCTGGGATGATGTAAGTGTGCGATGCAAGAGGCTGCATCTTCATCAAGGATGCTGTTGACGATTGAATTGCGATGCAAAGTCCGGCATCTAGGATGTGTCGTGCAGCTGCGGTTCCGATGAGGCTGCAGGCTGCAATGCGAAGTTCTGCATCGGGGATGTGTCGCAAAGCGGTTCTGATACAGAGTTTTGTGAGGCAATGCATTGCACTGCATTGATTCTGCTGGGACCCCAGCTGGGCTGGCAGAGCACCTCCAGACTCACTTCCAGAGGTCCAGGACTGGGGTAGCACCGCTTGGGAGGGTACGACTCAAAGCAGACAGAGTCAAAGTGCTGCGATCAAGGTGGTTGGAGCCTTCTGCCCTGAGGCTCTGTTCAAGAGGCCAGCCAACTAGCTCTTGGAATCACTCTGGTGGTCCTGGGTTCAAGATGCAGGTCCAGTCCCTTCACTCAGGCAGCAGGGCAATAGAGTAGCAGCCCTTTTTGCAGAGCAGCACAGCAGTCCATCTGAGTCTTCCACAGCTCCAAAGGTGAACTGGAGAGATGGGTTTGGGTGTCCAATATCTATGCGTGGTGTCCACTTTGAAGTAAAAGGAGGCTATGGATGTTTCTACCTCCAGATGTGCTGGGAATGTTTTGCCTCTCTTCCATAGCCCCTGGTTGTCTGGGGTCACAATAGACTAATGTCAAACCTTTCATAAGTGTGCTCAGGCAGAGCCTATGGGATGTGCAAGTGTGGCAGGTGACAGTTCAGCCCGCTCTTTAAATCAGAGTGGCCCATCCTGCCAACACCTATTTCCCTTTGTCTCACTGTCTGGGAGCAATACACAAGGCCAACCTTCCAGCTACACCTAGTCTGGTGACCCAAGGACCAGTTGTAGGCACCAACCAGTTAGGACAAGAAAATTCTAACTTTCTAAAAGTGGTATTTTCAGAATTGTGACTTAAAATCCAACTTTGCCATTAAAGAGGGCTTTAAAGCACAATTCTTGAGACACCAAACTCGAGCTGCCAACCTGATCCCAATTGAAAGTGATCACTAAATAAATGTAATAAGTTGACCCAATGTTATCCTGTGGGAGAAGTAGGCCTTGCCGCAGTGGAAAACTATTTTAAGAGTTTTTTTTACCCACAGGACATGTAAAAGTTAAAAGTACACATCCAACTTTTTTAAATACACTGCATTCTGCCATTTAGACTATTTGGGCCTACCCTAGAGGTGACTTATATATATTAAAAGAAAGGTTTAGTTCTGTCAAAAAATGTATAGTAGGTGCCCAGGCGTCTTTTGTCTGCTTCAGTACAACCTTGACCTCGCCTTGCTGTTCTGATTTGTGTTGGTGTCTTTCTCCTGCTGTTTTTCTTGTTAGCTGCTTGTTCTGCCCCTGACTCAGTAACTGCTCTTTCCTGTTAGTGCAGTCTGTTCTATCTGCCGCTTGTCTCTGTTAAACTACTCCTCTTTGCATCATTTAATCCTCTTCACTGCCCTTGTTTGCAGCTTTTGCCCCCCTTACCACTTCACACGCTGGACCCCATCTTCTCCTCCTGTGATCAGTTTAAAGTCATCCACATCACTCCACTTGCATGGACGGACCACTCCATCATTCACTTCCAGATAACTGGGCCAACAACCACTCCTATGGAGCCTGTCAACACCCCAAGCTGCTGCTGGAAGAAGGTTACAGAAACAGAACGGCTCAACATCCTTAACTAAACTACCCAGACCCCACCAATGACCTCATCAATGACAAACAACTTCAACAACTGGATCACCACCTTTGCCAATAACCTTGCACCCCTGAAAAACACCAAACCCAAAGGATCGAACAAACAAGCTGGCTGGTACAATGTTGGGTAAAGAAAATTCAAGAGAGTTTGCAAACAAGTTGGAAGGAAATGGAGACCCATCTTAGAAGCCATCGCAAGCAACACCAACAAGACCGCACTTAGACACTATGACCATCAAGTGTAAGAGACCATGAAAAAGGCCCTGACTCTGAGAATTTAATCTAGCTCCAACGACAACAAGGAACTTTTTGCTAATATCAAGGGATTCACCACCCAGCAGCAGCAACCCTAACTATGACCCCCACACAAGAACTCTGCAACTACTTCTCCCACTTGTTCCATTAACAAAATCACCAAGATCTACAGCAACTTCAAACCCTAGCCACCCCTATTGAACTTCCTAGCCTGCTAAATCAGCAAACAAAACTACCAACTGACAGCATGGAACCCTTTAGCCATCGAGGACACTGCAGCAATAATGAAGGTACTTCACTGAGGGGCTCACACAGACTCCTGCCTCCACCATATCTACAACCTGGTAAGGGCCACGATCAGCGCTGCACTCCCGACTACCAACCCATCTCGCTGCTCCCCTTCCCAGCCAAAGTCATAGAGAAGACCATCAACAGACAACTTTCAAACCACCTAGAATGCCAAAAACTCCTGGACTACTCACAATCGGGATTCCAAAACACCCACAGCTTCAATACAGCCCCAATTGCTGTCACAGACGACATAAACACAATCCTCGACCATGGATAGACCACATCCCTCAACCTCCTCAACCTTTCCCTCCTTTCAGCATCTTCTCCCACTGCAATAATACAGAATACAAGGACTAGCACTCAAATTAATAGCTTTCTTCCTATCCGGAACACTCAGCAAGTGAGGCTCTTGCAGTTCACTTCAGAACCCATCTGCAGAGTCCCACAGGAATCATCATTCAGCTCCACACTCTTCAACATATACATAACTCTTCTGGGTAACATAATCAGATCCCAGAGAATCAACATCATCTCCAATGGCAAAGACACCCAGCACATTTTGTTCATATCAGACAACACCATCACCATCAAGACAAACTTCAAACAATACATGACCATCGAAGCCAATTAGATAAAAGAAAACTGCTTCATGCTCAACACCCACAAAACTGAAGTGCTGATCTTCGGGAATAAGAACGCACCTAGTGACTCCACCTGGTGGCCCGCCAATCTTGGGCCCACACTCATCCCAACCAACCATGCTAGGAACCATAACCTCATCCTGGACATCAACCTCACCATGAAGTCCCAGGTCAATGCCGTCACCTCCTCATGCTTCCACATTCTCCGCATATTACGTGAAATCTTCAAGTGGCTCCCACTGGACACCAGACATACCATCACACAGGCCCTAATTACAAGCAAATTGGACTATGGCAATTCAGTCTATGCCGGTATCACAACTCATCTCCTTCACAGATTTCAAACCATCCAAAACACCTCTGCAGACTTGTCCTCGACCTCCGGTGCTGAACCCACAACACTCCTCAGAAAGCTCCATTGGCTCCCTGTCCAAAAGAGCTGCCAGTTCAAACTTCTCACACACACATTCAAGTCAGATGTGAAGAAAACCCCCTTGGATGTCAGCGACAGAAAGTGTTATAGTGTCTCTGTTTTGAGGTGTGAAGCCCTTACAAAAGGTGGAGTTTCTTCGGATTGATCACCAGTCTATATTTTTCTGATGATGTCAGTAGCAACCCGGATCTCTTCCCTGACTGAAAACAGACAGACTGTTTTCTTAATATTACAGAGTCCTGATGCTTTTCAACAATGCTAATGTTTCAGAAACTACCTGGACTATGGAGTGGAAACAACACCAGAAATGGGGGACGTGGAAGAGGTGTGGCACTGCGGCCAGGGCGACTGACTCCGGAATCTGGGGACCACGGTTCGATCCCCGGCTCCGGCGGCAGGTCAGCCCAGCACCATGTGACTCTGGGCAATAGCTCGCTTAATCTTCCCGACGGCCCCCCAGCGCCTAGAGACCCTTACGGGTGATTGTGCGCTTTACAAATGTGGACTTTATTGACAGCTGATGAATATTCTGATAGCACTACCTCAAGAACCCATTTGTTGGAATATGACTGATGCCTCTGCTGATGAAAAAGACACAACAAATCTTCCACTGAACCATCCATCAACTGGAGGTAAGCATAGTCGGGACCACTGTTGATGTCTCTCTGGGGACTTCTGTTGGCACCTTGAGGGCAGAAAACGCAAAACACCTTGGTTGAAAAGAAGCTATTGGATGCAGTTTTGAATTTTCACTGACAGGGATGCAAATACGTTTTTTATTCCTTTCACTATACTTGGCATTTAACTAAAAAGGCTGTGCATGCTTCCAGTTCTTGAAATGTTATGAAGAACAAATTCAAGTGCATGACCAAGCAATTTGTTTCCAAAGAACGGAATCTTCAGAAGACATGACATGCACAGTCAACAGGCCATCCAAAAAGATGCAGAAGGTGACCGGAAGACATCAATTCCCTTTCATTCATTGTGGATTCTTTCAGTTTAGCAAAAGTCATGTCAGATAAAATGCAGTGGTAGTCTATGTAAGAGTTAACAACGAAGAACAATTATGTCCTGCTTTGCAGATGATATTTCAACAATGACAGATAGGCTTCATACATCACAGCATGTTGAACCAGGGCATATACCTGTTGTAGAATAAACATGTTGGGCCCCATACATTATTTTATTCAATCTAGTCTCTCTATCTCAGAATAACCTCTGCTACCATACCAAATCTCTTAGGTCCTCCAATGGATCTTGTTCTGTGCTGAAAGGCACCAGAATATTTAGGTGATGAATAATTCCATATGAGGACCTAGAATAAGATAATTGTTAACATTCAATAAGTTGATGTAACCTTCCAGGTAATTTGTACCTCTTGGACAATTTATCATAATTCAAATCAATAGTTAGTCACAACAAATAATGAAACAGAATCAGCTGAGTATTTTATCTTGGACTGTATTTTTTATCTAGTTTCAAATTAATTAGCATACAACCGAAATTTAAATTAGATCAGATTTAATAAGCATTGACAAGCCTGTGAAATCCAGATATGAAAGGAGCTATCTTTCTCAGCCAAGGAAGATTTGATCGTAAGTTCATTTATAGAAAAATCAGTTGTCTCGCATACCAACCCTGTTAATAAAAGTTCAATAAATTCCAAATTATCACTTAGAGTTCACGGACAGGATTGTCTGCCCCTGTCCGTGTTGCAGAGTCAATGTCACAGCTGCTCTTCCGCGAACCGAAAAGGTTCCACTACGCAAGCATACAAGCCAGCAGCAAATGCAGTATTTCGTCACAGTTTGTGTTGTTTCTGGAAGTCCCAATCCTCAGTCTCTGTACCGCAAAATGGGTATAGAGGAAAACCGCCCCTTTAGTTCAAAATTTAGACAATTATACTCCATTGATTCCAGGTTTAAACCCCTTGACATCACCAAATTGTCAAACCACTCTGTCTATTGGTCAGTTTTGATAGGATGAGATGATGTAGTCGGTAAAACTATACAAATTCGGAAGGTAATCCATTACTTGCATTTTACTTAGGACCACTGTACTTTAGTCATATGTTGTTACTTTTAGGAAGTAGGCGAGTTAATGTTTTCATCCCTCATCAGTCCTTTCCCAAGCATGTGCTCTAGGAAGTAACACTTTTTTTACAAGTCTAGTCAAGTGAGGTACATGCATGAAAGAAATTAATTGAGTGTTAGAGCAAAAATGGAAAATTTAAGAAAGGTTCCCAGAAGCTTCAGACTATTAAGTTCATAAGTTCATACTAGGAAAGAAAGCAAATTTTGAGGCCTTTATGAAACACAGCTTGTGCATGATGAATTTGGGTTAAACTATGAATCTCACATTATTCAGAACAGTACACTAGTTCTTCAATTAGGCAGATTAATATTATCTCAATATGAATTGCAATTAATTCATGTAAGTATAAGATACCAATAAAAAAAATTAACACTTCACTATTGTTTTGCATATCATTTTGTATGTTTCTTTGCAAATTGTAGGTTAATCCATCATTCAGGATTTGAGAGCACATTTCAAATAAACTTTTACGAAGGACAAATTATGGCATCTATTTGTCTCATCAATGTCAGTGCTCACATTACACATTCTTGTGTTATTATCCATTTTTCAAACACATGAAGCAATTTTATTCTCACATCGAAATTTGCGTTAGTGTTTATTTACCATGTTTATCGAAGCATAAAAACATGTCACTAAAATGGAAACTTTCACATCAACTTACTATTAGGTATTATCAGAAATCCACTTCTAACATTCTGCATTTCTTTTACCATGCAGTATCTAAATCAGAACTTCATGTGTGTTTTTCTTGAAACGTGGAACCTAACACACACTTTGTCATTATCATGTAAAATAGTGTAACAATCCATTTCTATGTAAAGTTGTCGTAAATAGATGAATGATAACATCTCTGCTCTATCATACCCCAATATGGTCATAATTCCAGCTGCCAGAAATACCACTATCGGCAGAAATGGTCTCTACGGGAGGTCAGAAAAAATAGTCCATTGTGAATTGCACCCTTAGGGTCCATTTAGGAATGGAGAATATTCCTCATTCTTGGCCAGGTTTTATTTTCACCTGAAGATATGAGCTTTGATCAGAAAACTGTGCATGCCTGTAGGGTTACCGGGGTTCATCACAATATGCTCAGAGACTCCTGTTACCAGTCTCATCAGAGATTATGGGCACCTCCTTTCTGCACGTATTTATTCCCTAGGAGACGAAATTAGTTATAACTTGATAGGGAATAGATTTTATAACAGAACTTAGTGCTGCTATTGTTAATAAGTTATAGGAATATTGTCGTGTTTACAGGCAAGCTCACAATAAATAGTTTTTTTTTTCTCACTGGCTTGTCACTTTCAGCTAAGAATGCCTTCCCTCTGCTTTTCTCTCCATTCCCACAATGTGTTTATTCTGAATTGCATATCTTAGTGAAGCCACCCTGAGGTCAGTGCAGCCTATTGCTGGGTCTGGGTTTCACTATTTTTACCTTGCACTTAATTGCTTCTTTATTACATATGGGAAGCCTATTGGTTTTACTAGCTGATTTCTGCTTGTATCTTTCTTTCTTTCTCCATCTTAGCTCCACATGCTGCCCAGACCCATGAGGCACGGGCTGCTAGGCTGATGTCCATGTTAGAGACATGCGGATTGGAAGCATGGAGGTATGACCCACAGGGGTCTGTTTATGAGCACAGATTGGGACAGCTAGAACCACATTCCCATTCTCTCCAACAGAAAGCAATAGGAGGCTTCTGGGTAAGAAGGGTTGAGACAACTAGGTGACCTGAGCCCTGCACCATTACAGAGTACCCATTGTGATGTGGCAAGGGTTTCTGCTTTTCGTGGATTAAATCCCTGGGGTGCTCATGGTCAGTTTAATGTGGTTTAGTAATTTGTGTTCCATATTTTATGGCAGGCTATCGCGAAATGGACCACTGTCGGTTTTCTGGCTGCTGGATGTATTCTGGACACTTTTCATGATGCAAGATTTTCTCAAAGCTTTTTCCATCGATCTGTCCTCTTTCCATCCATCTTTCACCTCCTTGACCCAGGCTCACAAACACATCCACAGATTCTGTTCACAGTCACACGTGTTAAGCGGGGGAGAGTCAACAAAGGCTGCTACTACGGCTCACCTTTCTAAAGGCCCCATCATTAGCGCTTCCTCTCCAGCCACATATTTGAACCTAAGCAGACCTTCGTCTTCTTCCCGACATGGGGATGTGTGACAGATCAATATCTAATAGAGCCCCTTGGGTGTTTCAGTGTCCTGGCTATTTTGAACGTTCCAATTGTGTTATTTCCTTACAAGTTAAAAGTGGGGGAAGGATACCTGGTTTCTTGTACAAGTGGCACAAATTTACTGTCAATCCATGAATACTGTACACTGTAAAAAAAAAATCAGGTTCATGCATTTTCCCCTCCAGGTAACAAAATGTAATAAGAGAGCCAGTTGATTGATCAGGTGGAACTATAATCTGTAAGAAAGAGCAGACAGAAGTCACATGCACATTTGGCACTTTGTAAGTCATATATACTTCTGGTGAGGAAGGAAAAAGGTGCCTGGCTGATAACTTTCACTCGTGCAAAAAGAGAAAGCTGGTTGATGAGGTTTTAGAACTGGCAAGGAAGAGGAGGGAGATGAGTTTACCATGCACACGTACCACTTTTAACCAACATTACAGTGGTGAGGAAGAAGAAGACCTCCAGACAATAGTCAAGATAAGGACCCTTGGGTGTTACATCAACCCTTCAAAATGAAATGTTTTTGTCATTGCAATTCCTATGTTAAATGGCTAGCTTAGATCAGTAGGATGCCTACTTCACAATTCTGAAATGTACACTATATTTATTTATTTATTTATTTTAGCGATTTATAGAGCGCCTGGTGACCCGGAGGCATCCCCGCGCTATGAAATCAATGGAGACCTGAGGGGAGGGTAGGGGGAACTATTTAGGAAAAAGGAAGGTCTTCAGTCTTTTACGAAAGAGGAGGTGACAGGATTCCAGACGCAGGCTGCGGGGAAGTGAATTCCATCCTGAGGATGCTTTGACAGCAAAGCGTCGCCCACCGGAGCGTACCTTCCTGAATCTAGGGACGGTGGCCAAGCGTTCGTTGTCCGAGCGCAGGAGTCTAGGAGCTTTATCTGCAGTTTCTTTCTTTGACTTCCCCTAAGGAGGGAGGAAAGTGGAAACTGTATTTCCAGGGCTCGAGTCAGGGTACCACGCGGGTGGATGGCGTCCCCCCACTTATTTTACCGGGAGCTCGGTAACTAAAAACTTCAACTGAGTGCAAGCCACCTTTCGTGACATCACTTCCTGTCGTGACGTCAGCATACCCCCACTTCTTTTTTAGGACTTTTGCCCTGTGTATTCCACTTCCATGTGTCCACTACTCTGTGCTGCTTCATCAAATGCCGATCCCCATAGTGACTTTCTTCACACCAGTGGGTGAGCCTGATTTTGTGTCTCAGCGATATCTTGTAGATGTCTCAGCATCGGATGCCTCTCATGGTTCCGCTGGATATGGCAGTGAGGATCTCTTACAAGACTGAAGTGATGTTGGCTTAAGACAGAGAGAAGGTGTAGGATTTGACCCTCTGGCTGGAGGAGAAATGACGGTCCTGTCCTAAACCACTCCAAGTGGTGCGCAACCTTGGTTTAATGTTTGACTCACCTGTCTGTTTCTTATCGAACCACTGCGCTCACATCGGCCTCTTTCTTTTAACTTAACCAACTATTTATGGTTTTGTTGTGCTTCAGATTATCTGTCCATAGCATAGCTGTGACTGCCTTGGTTGTCTCATGGCTAGATTGGGGAATGGGGCTTTGCGGGGGGTGGCCGACCGGAGGGAGGCTCGCCCTCGGGGATTTTGGGGCTCCGGGAGGAAGGGGAGGGGAAGAGAATAAATGGGACACAGGAAGGGTCGTTGGGCTGGTTGGGCTGGGCGGTGGTTTTTGGGCTTCTTTTGGGCTGGGAGGGTTCATGAGCGGCCATTTTGGGTCACTGTGCACCATTTCATGAGACAGTGACCCAGCAGCCGGGGAGGTTCAGGGAAATTTTGTTGTGAGCGGTTAGTGTAGTCAGAGGGCGTTAGCGTGATATTTAGATTATTGAAAGACTGAGGTTTTGCTAAATTGTAGGCGGACTTGCTTGTCGGTTGCTGTGCGAGGTGACAGGCGGTGGCGCGCAGAAGCGGCGGGTCGACGCGAGGAACGGCGAAGATGGCGGCGGACGCCTTGGCGGATCCTCGGGTGAAAGAAGCGCTGCGCCTTCTTGGGGAGGCAGGCAGGACAGACCTCCTCCGCAGTGATTTGCGGGTAAGGCCACCGCGGCGCGCTGCAGATGGCGCCGCGGCAGCAGTTGCGGCGTGTGAACCGCCGAAGTCACGTGCGCGGAAGGGGGAGGGGGCGGGAGCGGTGAAGAGGGCGGCGCGCGGAGGCGGCCATCAAGCGGCTGGGGCGGCAAAAAGAGGAAGGGGGCCGGGGAAGAAGCGCGGTGCGAGGAAGAAGGCGCCCTTGGCTTTTGTAGTCAATAACGAGGGTCTGGGGGGGGCAGGAGGTGGCGGGGGGCGGCGGGGAATGGTTCAGGAGGAGTGAGCATGGCTGTGGAGGCAGAGATGACGCAACACGGGGACGCGCGTGGGGGGGTGGGAGGGGGACACGCGGGAGGAGGGGACGGGGGCGGGGCCAGGCGGACGAAGCAGTGGGGGGGGTCCGGAGGGGGAGGGGAGAGAGGGGCTTGTAGAAGGGGCTGGTGGGGTACCAGGGGGGGAGGAGCAAGGAGGGCTGGGTGGGGCAGGGGGGGAATCTCCATTGATGATTGAGGATTCTGAGGGGGAAGACGAGGAGGGTGTAGGGGGCGAGAGCGAGCAGGGGGGGAGGAGTCCGAGGATGAGGATATCATTCCGCCCAGCAGAGGGGGTTCTCCGCGGGGCGGGGGGTGCAGTGGGGAGGGGGTGCGAAGGGGGCAGACGGGGGCAGGCGGGGGGTTCGGGGATGCATCATGGGATGGGGCGGACGGAGGAGGGGGAGGTTTTTGGGGGGGTTCAGCGGGGGGGGTTCGGGTTTGAGGGAGCGGTAAGGAGTAGCGGGGGGGAGATGCGAGGATGGGGTGGGTGGGGGGGTTCGGGAGGGGGCGCGTGGGAAGGTTCGGGCGGGGTGGGGAGCTGGGGGTGGGGGGAGAGCGGGTGGGGGGGTCGTCCGGCGTGGCGAGGAGGACATTCTGCGGCAGGGGGGAGAGACGGCTGGGGAGGTAGTGGAGAAAGTTTTGCCCCGGCATGCTGGACTTCCCCGTTTTTCTCTTGGCAGGAGCAGTGGGGTAGGGGCTCGGGTGAGCAGCATGCGGCTCCACCCCGCCGAGTGGATGGGCCGGCTCTGCCTAGTACGGGCGGTCGCGCTCCAACGAGGGACCTTGGGTGGTTGGAAGGAAGATGGACGGGACGTCGCTCTCCAACGCCCCCCTCCCGATGGGTTGATCCGGCCGCCGGGGGACGGGGATGGAGCAACGAGGCAGCGGTTTCCTCTGATTACCAACAGGAGGGTAGAAGGAGAGTGAGTGTGGACTTAGGTGCATTGATGACGGAGTGTAGGGCCAAGGCGGGTTTGAGCAGGGTATCCACAGGCAGGATTTTGGCTGATGGGGCAGGCAGTGTTGAGCTGGAGTCAGAAGAAGAAGGGGAGCTGAGGGAGGCCGCGGGGGAGGTTTGTAACGTTGTTGGCAGTGTTTTACAGGAATGCCCCCGGCAAGTGGTGCCGCGAGTGACGGCCCCCCCAGCGGACCTGGTTAGGCGGCGGGATCCGGTGAGGACGCCAGCCTTGACGCCAGGTAAGACCAGTACGGGGTCGGGGAGCGGCTTGGGCGCGCCTCAGGGAGGCAAGGCGGGAGGAAGTGGTGTTGGGGGTCACCAAGTGTCGGTGGGGACGGATGCTGTGGGAGGGGATGAGGTGAGACTGGTGAAGGGTAGGTATGTGATGGATGCCGGTATGTGTACGGAAGCGGAAAGCGTGGCGTCGGGGAGTACGGGGACGGGCGTGGCGTCCTGCGGGTTGGCGGCGACGAGCGCCGGAGCGAAGGGGAACTGCGAGGTACCGGTCAAGAGCGCAGCGTCGTGGAGTTCTGGGACGGACGTGGCGTCCGGTGGGTCGGCGGCGGCGAGTGCCGGGGCGAAGGAGAGCTGCGAAGTACCGGTTAAGAAGCTGCCGTACATGGGGGTGGCGAAGCCGCTGGGGGCGCATTTGTCGATGGCGACCAGGGAGAAAATCTGGAAGGGGGAGTATGTGGAGATCTTGAAGTTGCTACACCGGGAATTGATGGCCAAGGAGGGGTCGAAGGAGGAAGAGCAGGAATTGGCGAGGCGGCCGAAAGTGCCGGTTACTATTGAAAATTGGTCGGCGGCTTTCTTAATATATGCGAGCGTGTACTGTGAAAAGTACCCTGACAGGGCAGTCGCGCTGTTCAAATACATGGACGTGGTGCGGCGGGCGCAAGTGACTTACGGGGGCAATGCTTGGTCGCATTACGACGAGGAGTTTCGGGCGCGCATGGCGTCGGACCCGGAGGCTAAGTGGGGGGAGTTGGATGCGGACCTCTATCAGAAGACGATGAGTGGAGCGAAATTTGGCCGCACTATCTACACGGCCAGTGGTTTGCCATTGGCTCCCCCCCCTCTTTTCGGCTCGCCCCACCCGTGGGGGGGTGGGACCGGGGGGAGCCGGGAGCAGCCAAAGCGTGGGGGCCTGCTGGGATTTTAACAGGGGTTCCTGTCTCCGGCAGACGTGCAAATTTAGGCACGAGTGCTCATCTTGTGGAAAACGCTATCCAGAATCACGATGCTGGGGGCTTTGGGGAGGCCCCACGCAGGGCCAATATCCGGCTCCCGTGCCCGGCAGGGGGAGGGGGGGGGAAGGGGGAGTGCGAGTACCCTGGGAAAAGGCTCGTACACCGGTTAGGCTGGATCGGTTGGAACCTTTCTTGGAAGTTTATCCGCGGGCGGATGATGCGACGGTGCTGCGTCGGGGTTTCAGGGAGGGTTTCCGGTTGGGGTACGAGGGTCCGCGGATCGCTCGATGGGCGGAGAACCTGAAGTCCGTGAACGCACACAAGGGCATCGTCCGGGAGAAGCTCTTCAAGGAAGTGAAAGAGGGGAGGATGGTGGGACCTTTCGAGGTAGCACCGTTGGAAGATCTGATCATTTCACCCATTGGAGTGGTCCCAAAGAAAGAGCAGGGTCAATTTCGCCTGATTCAACATCTCTCATGGCCGGAGGGCGTGTCGGTGAACGATTTTATCTCGGCAGAATTGGCGTCGGTGTCGTACTCGTCCGTGGACGTCGCAAGGAAGTTGGTGACGACGGCGGGGCGGGGGGCGCTCATGGCGAAATGCGATGTAAAATCGGCATTCAGGTTGCTGCCGGATCACCCAGCTGATCATCAGTTGCTAGGGATACAGCTTGATGGGTTAATTTTTGTGGACAGAGCGCTTCCAATGGGGTGCTCCGTGTCGTGTGCCTTGTTCGAGCGATTCAGTTCTTTCTTGCAGTGGGCTTTTTCCTGGCGCACAGGCTCTGAGGCGATTACGCATTATCTGGACGACTTCTTCCTGGTGGGCAGCCCCGGTTCAACGGACTGCCAGCAGCAGCTGAGTAGTTTTACGGACCTGATGAATTACCTGGGGGTTCCTTTGGCGCCAGAGAAGACGCAGGGGCCCAGCACGGTGCTGTCGTTCCTCGGAATAGAGCTCGACTCAGCAGCCATGGAAGCACGCCTACCGGAAGCCAAGCGGTCGGCGATGGTGGAGTTGGTGAAGGGCATGTTGGCCAAGCCGAAGGTGTTGGTGCGGGAGGTGCAGGTGTTGCTGGGGCACTTGAATTTCGCGTGCCGCGTGGTGCGGGCGGGGCGGACTTTTTGTCGGCGGTTGGGATTGTCTGGTTTGTCGATGCCTCATCATCACGTACGGCTACCGGCGGGCGCGAGAGGAGATCTGTGCATGTGGTTGGCTTTTTTGGAGCGATTCAACGGTGTTCCCATGGCGCCTCCGGAGGAGTGGGAGTGGGACGTGACGATGTCATCGGATGCGGCGGGAGTCGGAGGTTTCGGACTCTACTGGGCGGGCCGGTGGTGCGCGGAACAGTGGCCGGAGCAGTGGCAGGCGGGGGGGAGAAGCATTGCTTTCCTGGAATTGTTCCCGCTGGTGGTGGCTGTGACGGTGTGGGCGCGTGAGTTGGCGCACAGGCGCGTGTTGTTCAAGGTGGACAATATGTCGGTGGTGCAGGTGGTGAACCGGCAGTCTGCGAGGGAGCCCCAGGTGCTAAAGCTGATGCGCGTGTTCGTGTTGAGGTGCCTGGACCACAATATCTTGTTTCGGGCGCAGCATGTGCCGGGAGTGGACAATGACATTGCGGATGCTTTGTCTCGTCAACAGTGGCAGAGGTTCCATGGGCTAGCCACGGAGGCGGCGGCGGTCAAGACGGAGGTGCCGGAGGAGATGTGGTTGGTGGGAGAGCGCGGGTCGTTCGATTGGTGAGGTCGTCCATGGCAGTGTCCACGTGGAAGAGTTACGAACAGGCCTGGCTGGAGTTTCTGCGTTTTGGAGCGGTAAGGCAGCGGGACAAGTGGCGTCGGGAAGAGCAGGTGGTGCAATTCATGCTGGGATTAATGGACAGAGGTCTGGCGAGAGTGACCATTGCGGGTAAACTGGCGGGTGTGGCATTTATGGGCAAGCTTTGGTGGGGCTATGCTCCTTCGGCGGGGGAATTAGGAGGGCGTCTTTTGGAGGGTTGGGAGAGAGAGAAAGGGGCTCGGGTGCGGCAGAGACGGCCAATTACGGAGGCAATGTTGGAGGGGTTGATGGGTCGGTTGCCGGTGGTGTGCAGAGATCAGGAGGAGTCGGTGCGGTTTTCCACATTGATGTCGTGGATGTATTTCGGGGCCTTTCGGGTGTCGGAGTTGGTGGGTTTGAAGGGGCGGGCGGGGCTGACGTGGGGGGAAGTGGAGTTCCGGGGAAGGGAGGTCACAGTGCGGCTTCATCGGTCCAAGACTGATCAGCGAGAGATGGGCACTTGGGTGTTACTGGGTCCTGAGGGTACAGAGGCGGTGTGTCCAGTGGAGTGGGGGAGGCGGCTGGCGGCCAGAGGGGTGCAGTCTGGTGCGGAGGTTTTTGGCAGGGGAGAGGCGGGACGTGTGACGGCTGCGCAGTTGTTATGGGTCCTGCGGCACGCCCTGCGGTCTATGGGTGAAGATCCCAAAGAATTCGGGACGCATTCATTTCGCATCGGGGCGGCGACGGAGGCGGCGCGACGGGGTTGGGGGAAGGAGGACATAAAACGGTTGGGGCGCTGGAAATCGGATTGTTATAAGACGTACGTCAGATTGCGCGGGGTAGTGGTGGACTGAGTGGGTGTGTGGACTTGCTGCTTACATGTGTCTCTTTGCAGGTGCGGTGGCGGGGCCTACAGCGGCAGCAGTGTCCATATACGTGGTGGGACATTCTTTTGTAAACAGAGCAGAGAAGGCCGAATGGGAAAAATACAGGAACCTTAACCTTGAATTGGATGAGCAGTTGTTTCGGTGTCATTGGAGAGGCAAAGGGGGTATGCGTTGGCACGAGTTGGTGCCGGTTTTGAATAACGTTGTACGGGGAGGGGTGTGCCCGGATGTTTTGGTGGTTCATCTGGGAGAAAACGACCTGGTGCAGTGTAAGGGATTGGCTCTAGTAAAACAAATGAGGAGGGATTTATTGGAGATCAAGAGGCAGTGGGCAGGATGTTACGTCATATGGTCGGAGTTTATACCGAGGAGATGTTGGAGGGGGGCAGAGAGGCCAGGGGCGATTGACAGAACTAGGAGGAAGATTAACAGGGAGATGCGGGCCTTTTGTGAGAAAGAAGGGGTGGGTAGAATGGAGCACCCGGAACTGAAGTATGGAGCGGTATATTTTTTCTTGGAGGATGGGGTACATTTGTCCAGATATGGGATGGAGCTTTATGTTGTACAGTTGAAGGAGGCGTTGGATCAGGCGATAGGGGTGAAAAGGTATCCGAAGGTACAGAGGTCCTAGGGGGGGGGTCGAAAGCGGTATGGGCTTTCGAGTGGCGCTTTTCCCTAGTTAGAATGGGGGGTAGGATAGGAGGAAGGAGCTTTACTGGTTGAAAGGGAGGGAGTGTACATATGGCAGATGTTAAAACAGTTGAGGCAGGCGTTTGGGTAAATGATAAGGATGTTTATGATGTTGTCGGGGAACTGTTTAGGGGTGGGGGTGGGGGGATTGGCAGGTATGTGTATATTTAGTTAGGCCTAGTTTTGTACGGCAAAGGCCAAGGTTGGGGTATGTTTTCAGGATGCACCTGTTTTCCAATAAAAGCGGCCTTTATCACACCTTATACCTGTGTCCGGTCGGTTCTTCCCCTCCCCGTCTCCCGATGGGCCCCAATGGGGCTTTGCGGGGGGTGGCCGACCGGAGGGAGGCTCGCCCCCCCGGGGATTTTGGGGCTCCGGGAGGAAGGGGAGGGGAAGAGAATAAATGGGACACAGGAAGGGTCGTTGGGCTGGTTGGGCTGGGCGGCGGTTTTTGGGCTTCTTTTGGGCTGGGAGGGTTCATAAGCGGCCATTTTGGGTCACTGTGCACCATTTCATGGGACAGTGACCCAGCAGCCGGGGAGGTTCAGGGAAATTTTGTCCCACCCGCCCCCCCCTTTTTTCTGCTAGCTAGGGTTGGGGGAATTCGAAAAAGGGTTTTTGTTGGTCGCAGGTGCTTTCTGTGGTAGGGTTGCAAAGTGTGTCGCTGGGAGCAGGTGCAGGAGTGGTTTTATGTGGGTTGGCGCTTTTCCCTAGTTAGAATGGGGGGGTAGGATAGGAGGAAGGACCTTTACTGGTTGAAAGGGAGGGAGTGTACATATGGCAGATGTTAAAACAGTTGAGGCAGGCGTTTGGGTAAATGATAAGGATGTTTATGATGTTGTCGGGGAACTGTTTAGGGGTGGGGGTGGGGGGATTGGCAGGTATGTGTATATTTAGTTAGGCCTAGTTTTGTACGGCAAAGGCCAAGGTTGGGGTATGTTTTCAGGATGCACCTGTTTTCCAATAAAAGCGGCCTTTATCACACCTTATACCTGTGTCCGGTCGGTTCTTCCCCTCCCCGTCTCCCGATGGGCCCCAAGGTATTACTGACTGAGCGTTCATAAAGGCTTCTGCCTCACCTACAGGCAAGCCAGAAGATGAAGATCATTACCGACCTACTACCCATCAATCTCTCTCTTCCGAATCAAGAGGCAGTGGAATGGCAGATACCCTATGTGAAATGCCTTCCCTATGGAACTGTGCAATACATTGAACCACTTTGTTTTTCAGAAAAAGCTGAAAGCCTGATTATTATGAAAGCATACTTCGGCTTCAACACCCACTTTCTCCTTCTTGATTTTCGTACTATGGAACCAGCTGTGCCACGCGATCATTTGTGAGGTGCATGTCAGACACGCATACAGAATTCGTACAAAAAAAAAAATTACTCGGTCTCGATTTTCCTGTGAATTTCAAAAATGTATTTGTCCCTGTGGACTTCCTGGACTCCATTACTAACAACAGGGCTACAATTCTGAAACTCATGGAAAACATCCAAAATTTAAATTCGATCTTCTCATCGCACATTGCCAATAATACTAGGTCTAAGTACCTCCTTGTTTCAGGAAAAATTTCCAAACATAATTGTGATTTTAAAGCATGCTGAAGCAGCTGCTGGAGTCACAGCAAATGCTAATATTGTTGCTTCTCTCGATATTGTAAAAGCAAGAGGTGTTATTGATGATCCTGCTCAGCCTGGGCTCATGTGTGCATGCAATAAAACCTGGATCCCATTAACATCTCATTGACACCCCTGCAGTAGAGGCCGTCAGCACGTGTGGTGAAGAATATCCAGAAGTGCGAGGCAGTGATGTGATGGAGCTCATCAGATGTTGATCCCACTCAAGAGGCCAAGTTCCACCTTATTTAGTTGGGTGCAGAGATTACTAAAGGAGGTCAGGGTAGAAACCTTCTTTGGTGGACCATGTTTCACAAAGATTGGAAGCACTGCATGTTTTAGAAAGCTAAGAAGTGAAAACGCAAAATTATATAATAATCTATCACTCCTGGAGATGGGTCAACAGAGTACCACAAATTAATTTTATCTAGGAACTCCCCAGCTGTCTACGTTATTGAGGAACTGCTGTGCACACTTTGTGTGGTTATGTTGGATTTTATTGTTCAGAGATATTTATTAGTTTGAAGTATAAAAAATACAATGAATACAGTACAAAAAATATTACCATAACTGTAAGGAATGAGAGAAATTATATGAGAAATATGTGAACATCAACTCACTTTAATATTTGGAACCATATCAATCATTAATTAGAAATGGTCTGGAACTGTGCGATACCACGCCCGTTCTGGAATGAAGTGGTGACGGTAACCGGGGCCCCTCTTGAGAGAACAGTAGACAGCTCCATAGAGGTGTGTCTGATGGGCTTATTCCCACGCCCACCAAAACCGAAACTAGGGAGCAAGTTTATCGACCTGGCCTTAGCCTTGGCTAGAAGAGAGATGGTGATGGCCTGGAGAGCCACAATGGGACCCAAGATAGACACATGGAGGAGAAATGTTACGATTTGGGTTGAGGCAGAGGGGTGGGCACTGCCCAGAGAAAAGGCAAGGGGCTCGAGGGGGCGCCCCACACCTGATCAGTGCAAAGAATTGGTGTGAGCCTGGGATTTTTTTTTTATTACATTTCTTTATTGTGCTTTTCAAGGACAAGAAAAACTCCATATTATAATTATACAATCAACGTAGGACACATTCCAATTATTATGACATCACAATGACAATTGTTCCTGATATTCTTTAAATTCTTAGCGATACAGTATAGAAGGCAAGCAGTATTACACATCATATTAATCACGTGTCGTGCCCACTGACAGGCCAGAAGACATGAGAGTAGCATATCCCTGATCTTGAGGTAACTTCCAAATCTACAATATCCCACAATATCCCATGTTCTCACTGATTTCTCTATAGAGCGTCCTTCTCACTAAGGAATATAACAGAGGCACTATACTACTGGGGTGGGAACATTCAAGTCAGGTCTCCTCCCATGGTGTCCCCATCCTCGCTGTCTTTATTGGCTCTATATGCATTGTACAATGCCCAAAAATTCTTAGGCCTATTGCGGGGAGGTAGGAGGTCACTATAACATTCCCTTTGGGTGGAGCAATACAACATGTCGGAAGCCCATTGAGCCATCGTAGGAAGCGGCCCCCTTGACCAGCAAATTGCCATCAATAGTCCTATGTCCACTCACTTGCGCATCCCTTTAGGTAAAGGTTTCGAGTAGCCTAACAGCGCTAAAGCCGGCTCAGATGTAAGCGCCTGCCCTATTATCGCTGCCAGTTCCGAAAACACACGTTCCCAGAACTTAGCAACCCTGGAGCAAAACCATGCTAAATGCCTAAAGTCCATCACTTGCTCGCTGCAGAGCTCACATCTTGAGTCTTCCCTCAATCCATATCTGCAAAGCTTTTCCGGGGTATAGAAGACTCTATTGAGGTATTTCAAGTGTATCAAACGGTGTCTACCATTAAGGGAAACTCATTTCGTATTAAGACAGCAGTACAACCACATATCGTCATCAATTTCCTTATTCAGGTCGCTTTGCCAGGCCAAGCGGGCTTTTGTTAAATGATTCTCCCTATACGACATAGCGTGTTTATACATTTTAGAAACTAGTCCCGCAGGGGCCTGCGTTTTTATGACTAAGGAGAGGGCAGTTACTTCCGATGGTTCAGCCAGGTCACTCCCCAGTAGCTGAAGCAGTGCATCTCGGGTCCTGTGGTATTGGAACTTGATGAGGAGTGAGGGGGTAGTGTCTCCCACAATCATGGAATCCCAAACCTTCGCTGCACCCCCTCATATAAACCCCCTATAGCATTCACCCTGATGGAGTTAGGTGCATGAACGAAACCCCCATCCCTACATCGTGGCAGCCAGAGACTCCATTCCAGGGGAGCTAAGGGTGAATACAGAATATCTCCAGCTTGCATCTTTAATAGGGGATGCCAGGCATGAGTGGTCGCATTTATCAAGTCCAGAATGCCAGTCCTTCAGTCTGAAGATATAAAGAGCAACGTGGGCAGCAGGCGCAGGGTAGCAACCTCACGCTTGATGCGCAGATGAGGAATATCTGGCGAACCGTGTATCCAAAGATGGGCATGGGCACTCTGTCCTGCTCTTTAATAAAGATCAAAATCCGGTGCCTCTAGCTCCCCCATGTGATAAGGTAATGTGAGAATTAGCCACTTAACCCTCGGTTGCTAGCCCACCCATGCCAGTTTGACCATCAAAGTTGTGATTTTCGCAAAAAATATACCAGGGAGGATTATCGGGATATTTGTGAAGAGAAATAGGAAACGAGAGAGCATCACCATTTCAACATTGAGATTCTACCCAGGAATGTCTTTGGTAAACAAATCCAACTATCCACCTCATCCTCCAGTATACTAACTAATACTCCATAATTTTCCCTAAAAACCACTTCCGGGTCTGAGTGCACTTGGATACCAAAGTATCTTACTGATTCCATCGTCCATTGTAATGGGTATTCCAGTTCAAATTGAGTCATGGATGGCGTAAGGGGGCATATAATGGATGTTGACCAATTGACTCGCAGACCTGAGACCCCCCTCAAAGTGCACTACTTCCCGCACTATTGATGAGAGATGCCGTCTGGAACTCGAACATAGAGAAGAGTGTCAACCGCATATGTCGAAACTATGAGTTCATAACCTGGGATGGGAATGCACTTGTTATATTATGTTATGTTAATAAAATGTATACAGAGCACGAATACCCTCGGGTGTCTTTGCGCTTATATCTGTGATATTCATGTAGTGCACAGGCTAAGGGTTCAGCAACAAATGCATAGAGGATCGGAGAGAGAGAACAACCCTGCCTTGTACCTCTCGTAATACGTATCAGTTCTGTTACCAAGTCTCCAATTTGAATACAGGCCGTGGGCAAGCTATAGAGTATCCCCAGAAATTGTAAGAAGACCTCTCCCAGGCCCATACGCAACAGAACCTGTCTCATGAAGGGCCATTCAACAGAATTGAATGCCTTCTTCATATCTAGAAACACCGCTAAAGTGTGAGTGTCCAGTATAGTATGCTGGAGGGCGCCAAACACTGTGCGTAAATTATAAGTGATGTTACGTCCCGGAACAAACCGAGCCTGCTCCGGAGCAACCAACGTGGGGACCAGAGGCACCAGACGATTGACCAGGATCTTTGCGAAGATTTTGGTGTCAACGTTAACCAATGAAAGTGGGCGATATGACTAACACTCCTCAGGTGGTTTTCCCGACTTCAAAATGGCCACGATACCAGCCTCCCTCATTGAGGGCGACATCGTCCCTGACTCACACATGTCAGCAATTAATGTGGCTAAGTGCGGCAACAGTAGATCCAAGAACTCTTTATAGAAGGCCACTGTCGGGCCATCTATCCCCAGGGCACTGCCGCCTCTCATACTAGATAGTGCTAGAAGTTTTTCTTCTTTTTCTAACAGACGCATCCAGAATTTGCGATGCGTAATAGTCAGTCAAGGCAACTTAATATGGGTTAAGTAGTCCACAATTTCCTCCTCAGAGCCTGAACTACGCGAAGAGTATAATCTCAAATAGAATTGCCTAAATCTCTCTGCTATAGCAGAGTCGTCAGATAGCGTGACCTCCTATGCTGACTTCAATTCAGTGACCCCTGTGCGTTCCCGGTGTTTCCTTAACAATTGAGCAAGGACCCTACCTGGCCTTTCGCCTTCACCGTAGTTGCGAGCAGTGGCATATTTGCCGAGATGTTTGATTTCAGCATCAGCTGTGTCCTGGAGCTCCTCCAGTCGGACTTTGAATTCTTCCATCACCTCATCATGAACACCTTGTTGTAGGCGTGACTCTAAGCCGGCCAAAGTGGCCTCCAAGTCAGCCAACCTCTTGCGCAGTACTTTAAGAACTCCTGAGTGATTAGACATCGTGACCCCTCGGATGTACACTTTAAACACCTCCCACACCACCTGGAAGCTCTCTACCGAGCCCCCATTCTTGTCAAAATACGTTTCAATGGCCTCTGCCAGTTCAGCCTTGAACACCGCATCCAATAGGGAGTATGGGGGAACATCCAAGTGTAGGGGGGATAGTCCTTAAGGGGGTATCAACCACAACCAGAACCGGGGAATGGTCCGAGAGTGTACGTGGCAGCACCTTGCAAGTCCTCACATGGCTATACAGTTGCCTAGAGGTCAACCAGTAATCAATACGTGTGTGTAAGTCATGGTATGCCGAATAGTGTGTATAACTCTCTTTATCAGGGAACTGCTGTCTCCACACATCATACAGGTCTGTTTGCACCATGATATCTGTGAGTGTTCCGGCCACGGCAGTGACATGTCTGACCGGTCCCCCTGAGCGGTCACGCTCCGGATTTTAGGCTACATTGAAGTCCCTACCCCAAAGTTGCTGCCCCACTCCGAAGGTCTGCACCCTAGCAGACAAGGCAGTATAGAAGTAGTCAAGGTTGTCATAGTTGGGCCCATAAACATTTATTACAAGTAGGTTCAGTCCCTTGCCCCGACAGCTAGAGATCACATATCTACCATTAACATCTGTATGTAAGGGTTCAAGTGTGAAGGTAGATTTAGGGCGAACCCATGTAAGTACCCCCGGGCTTGAGTGGTGAAGGCCACAGCGTGTGTGTTTCCCTGCAAGCCCTTATTACAAAGCAGTGGACTAGAGAGAGGAAGGTGCGTTTCCTGTAGAAGTGCAACATCTATGTCATGTCTTGTCAGGTATGCCAGCACTTTGCGTAGTTTCCTGGGGTCGTTGAGACCTCGCACATTCCATGTGAGAGCTCGCAGTTTACCCAGTGTAACCACCCTGTGGGGAGAGCCAACAGCTGTATTATACTCTGTCGAACTTGTCCTGACAGTGTCAGCCATAAGAATCTGCTACTTGCATGGTAACTGAGCAAAGTGGATTGTGTCCTTTGTCAATTCTGCGTCTCTCAAAACCCCATCCCATCCCACCCCCCTCCCACTCCAGGAAAACCCCAACTAAGCCTAGATGAAGAACTGGCAAACGGACCTACTGAGACGCTCCAAAAGAAGACAGCAATTGCAAATACTTCAATACAACACATAGAGGTCCCATCCCTCCACCCCCTATAAAACAATACCCTAACTCTGTGCATTACTCTCACGGGCAGAGGTAGCACACAATCAGTCTTGTTCTTCAAAACCACTTCCTTCTGCTTTGCCCAGCGGGGATCTCTCAGGGCTGCGATGTTTGTTTTTGACCCATTCCTTCATTGCCTTCTGCAAGGCCTTTGGGTCTGTGAAGATACGCGACTGTCCTTGGCAATTATTCCAGAGTCTGGCAGGGTAGAGCATAGCATAGTCAATGTTGCTCTCTTTCAGTTAAGTCTCTGTCGCGATAGTTAAGAAGCTTCGCTATGATCGCCCTTGGAGGAGCTCCCGGCACTGGACACGGACACAGGGAGCGGTGTGCCCTTTCGTCTACAAACATGGTTGAGAAAGTCTCATGCCCAAGGAACTTACCAAGCAATTTTTCTATAAACTGTTCCATGTTCCAGTCCGGTGGATTCCGGAAGGCCTGTGATTCTAAGGTTGCTACTCCTCGAACGTGATTCCAAGTCCTCTGTCTTGTCCTGTAGAACCTGTATAACTTTCCCCAACAGCTTGTGCCCATGTCCAGCGCCGTCTGTTCCTCCTCAACCTCTGTGACACGGTGTTCTGCCATAATCAAACGCTGTGCATGTTTGTCTAGTCTTTCAGACATTCTATCCATACGGTAGGAAAGAGGGTCCATCTTAGACCCTAGCACAGAGAGGCTACTCAGCAGGCACTTCTCCATCGCGGCGAGCGTAGTACGAATGTCTCCCTCTGGTTCATCCTGAGGCGGGTGTTGCGTGTTCTCACCATTGTCTGCTGCTGCCTTGCGCCCCTTAGACTTCCTTTGGTCGAAGGTGATTTTTGGTTGTGTTCTGTTGACTTTGCCTATCTCCGATCTGTTTCCTCGCTTTGCCAAGCCAAGAGCGCAGCCGGTCCCGGTCGGCCACTGACTGTACGTGTACACTGACTGGTCGCGTCTGTGATGATGAGGTATTAGGAATATAGTAATAGATTTGAAACCTCTCCGTGGGGCAGCAGCAGGATATCCAGGGGGGTTTTAAATGAGCCTCACAGTTTCCGCAGTAGATGTAAGAAAATGAGAGGGGGGGAACACTCAGGCTGTTGGTGGACGTAGCTTTTCCTCCACATAAATTACGCAGGCAGTTGTCCCCACAAGAAAGCAATGCTCCCCAATCCAGGCACACGAAGCCCGCCTGGCAATGGCTAACCTGGGTAGGAAGGAACACGTTGTCGCCCAGCAGAACTAGCCGTGGAGCAGTAGTAGCCCCTGAGCGGTGGCAGCGGTGATTGTGCGTCTTATTGTTGGGGCCGCTTGGGCTGGCTCACACTTCAGGCGTGGGCTAGTATGGTAGGTAAGTAGCAGCTCTCAGCATAGCAGTCTCAGTAAAGTAAGGATCCTCAAAACTCACCACGGCTGCGCCATTGAGCCCAGCAGAGTCGTCAGTGCTTTCGCACCCCCTCCATCCGGGGATCAGCGAGGAAAGGGCAGGGTAAAGGCAGTCTAAAATGGCGGGCGTGTCTCTACCACAGTGAGGCACAAGGTGCACAACATAGCTGGCAGTTAAATCAGAAACGAGTGGCTTGTGTTTCAAGCCAGCAGCGCCGCAGGAAGAGCACCTCCGGAGATTTCTCGGCGTCCGGCTGACGCAGTTAGGCCTCTCATGGCTCCTCACCTCGAGCCGCAGCAGTGGCGATGTCCCGGGCCAGTGCGCTCTGGCTGGCGTTCGCCTCCGATGCTCCCCACCCAGTTCGCAGCCCAGCCGGCCAAGAGGGGATACCACGGGAAACAAAGGGTGCAGGGTCTACTCGGCGCTTGGTGATAGGAGGGAAGGGGACAAATCCTCACCGCCGGGCACAAGACGCTTAAATTGCGGCTGCACTGAGCGGGGAGAGCACCCCCGCAGACCACGGTAGTCCGGGGATTCAGGCCTAGCCGCTCGTACAATAGGCAGATGTTTCCCGGTTCGCCACCCGATGCAGTGCGGCTGTCGGAGAAAGAGCGCTACAATCCTCAACAATTCCGGCTGCTGTATCTGTCGCGATAGTGCTGATTGTACACCTCAGAATGCAGATATTGATGGATAGTTAAGTGGTATTTGCGGAGCTACACACTCAAGCACCCATCTTGGTCGCGAGCAAATTCCGCCCCCCACCATGAGCCTGGGAATTCCCAATGCAAGCGAGCAGCAATGACGAAGGGGCTGGGGAAGTAATGACACCCGAAAGAACGTCCACCGTTACATAGGGAATAGACAAAACTGTTCACCCAGGATGCTATTCCCCACCTCACAGAAGCACTGTGCACCCATTTATTTCTACTACACAGTATCGATTTGAAACATCCACCTGCGGAGACGAGTTTGCACGGTTCATAGTTCATTATCTTTTTTTAGTTTATTGCTCTTCTCCATTTACTAATTTTGCTACACACATACAAGAACGCTGTAGACATTCATTGGGACATTAGCACCAGAACGATGCAGGATACGACTTACCCCAGCTAGACTTATCCATATAACTGTTAATCAGATATTACGATCGCATATTGCAGGGTGTAAAGTCCTGGGTACCTACATGACACCAAGACATAGCCAATGTTTATGCAACTGTACCATATAATGTAATACTTGCTTTGTAGAAATCCTGTCTATGTATGTGTATGCAACAGAAAAAGCCAATAAACAAATATATCTGTTTTGTTTTTTTAATCAATCATTAATTAGAAAGAGAAACGAATGAAAACAAAAAAAGGGGCTATAATAAAAAATATGAAATAAAATAAAGGCTATTTACAATTAATGTTTTTTCAATAATATGTATTTCCAGGTAAGCAGTGTAAATCTAAACACCTGGTCACATGTGCTGGTTTTAATATGAAAACCAGCTTGATGAAGTGACATGATCTCATTTTCTTCTATACATACTAATAATTTATCCAGGACTTGCCTAGAAAAGATGTTTTGCAGGTTGTCTATTAAACTAAACGGTCTAACATTTGATGGAACAGAAGCATCTCCTTTCATGTATACACTGACTTTCCCCATCCCTCTCCAGGTTCTTAGGGATTTCTCCCCCATCAGCTATGGCGTTAGACAGACAATCATTGGAAGGTGCCCAAACCTGAGGCTCGGACTTATACAGAACACCAGGTATCAGATCAGGCCCGGGAGCTTTTACTGTTTTTAGTCTATCTATGGCCTTAAGGGTATCATCCAGACTGAAAAATGAATCACCATTGTTGACACCATAGGACGTCCCAGTAGAAAAGCAATGAGTTTGAATTCCTGTGGCACTCTCAGGACAGATAACTTTTCCCTTATCATAAAGCATGGGGAAATGATCAACCAACTTCACAGGCTGGATATAATAGTGAGGTGTGGTAGCACCACCTCGCCTCCTGTGGGTTATTATATGCCAAACTGAACGATTGTCATTACACCAACAAATCCTGCCAATTCTTATCAGCTCAGTCTCACTTGGCTCTGGCGAGGGCAGATTTATATCTAATTTGCCCAGCTACCACGAAAGAACGATCTCCCTCTCAAATTGCCAACTTTAGCTCATGCTTTGCCTGTTTACACTCGTAGTTGAACCATGCATGTTTCCTCTCTTCGATAATATTCTTCCCAGTATTTTTTGTTAAAAATATAGCTTTAAGGCCTCAAAAAAATCTCCATTGGTTTTTAGGATTAACTCAGATGATGGTATAAAAACGTTATCAATGTTGGTGAAATACTGTAGAAGCAGTTCATATATCTTTGCTTGTCATTTACTGTCCTCATGGATTTTAGGTCAAGGTACTCTGCTGTGATTACTTGTTACTAGAGATTCTTGGATTGTAGATTGACCTCCAAAGGAGTACCTTCCATAGTTAAAATCAGGGGGGTATAATCGCTACCTAGCGGAACAGTGATTATCATATCAATCACCAATTACCAAATTCTAACATCCACAATGATGTAATCAATAACCCTGGAACTAAGACCCCTCTTAAATGTGGTCTGCGTTTTGAGGTCTGATCGAGTCCTACCATTACAAGCCCTTAGGCTGCTCCCAATAACCAGTGAGGTAATCATGAAGACTGTATTGGTAGAATGATGACAGCGTACTTTGTGTATTAGATTTGGAATTCCCCAGAACTCATCTTCATCCTCAGTCAGGGTATTGATTAAAGCAGATGGTCCAAACGCAGCATTAAAGTCCCCTGCGACCAGTACTTTGGTCTGTGGATGATAAATACCAATCATGTTGTCTATTAAGGACAGAACTGGTGAATCAGTCCCTGAGGAAACAGACCTAGCGTAAACATTAAGAATGGTCAAGGCTAGCTGTTGGACCCGGCCCTTTTGGCAGGTTCACCCCGAGACTTTTTGCTTTTTCCTAGCCTGTTTCTGGAACCTGGTAGTGGTGATTTTAGGCCTTGGCGCACTTTTTCACTGTGATACAGTGCAAAGTGCATGAGCTCTCTGTGTATGTGTGGTGAGTGACCTCCCCTCCCATAGGAATGAATGGGGAATATGTATGCCCATGGTAGTTCCTGATGTGTGGGGAGTGCAGGGTCGAGTTTGATATGTGCGAACTCGTGAGATTGAATGCTGCGTAATGGTGTATGCCAGTGTTTCCCAAACTGTGGTCCGCGGACCCCCAGGGGTCCGTGACACATTCCCAGGGGGTCCGCAGGCAACAGTTTTAAAAGCACAGAAAAGTTTCTTGTATAAATAGCAGCTTTCCAGCAGCAATAAAAGTGTCAAGATAAAGCTAGTGATTAATGTACCTGCTGGAGCGTGAGGAGAGTTTTGTTTAGTGGCAGCTTTGACTTAACTAATGTAGCACAGAGGGTTAATGTGCCTACTGCAAAGAAGGTGCAACATGCATTTTAAAACGCAGCATTTTATGTGCATAGGTTCGTGGTTACTGCTTTTGTCACAGATTCTTTTGTTACTGTGCACTTCATAAGTGACAATCGTAATGTAGCAGAGGGACCTATAAACTGTCATCAAAGAGCAGCTTGCAAACTGCATGGTACCAGTTAGTAACTTTTGTTTTTTCCCAGTTATTCATTATCCTGATGCTGCTAAAAAGATTTATTTGGGTGGAAATACATTTTTAATGTTAAAGTCAGTGCTAGCCAATGTGTTATGTTCTGAATCCTGAGTTTGTGCTTTTCCAGACCAAACACTCTTTAAACATTTTATATACACACTGTTTTACATGTAAGATTCAATGTCTCTATATGTGTGTGATGTAAAGACATCCTACAATGGTATGAGAGATGCTATAAAACAAATGAAATACATGTGACAGAGGGGCTATTACTTCAATATAAAATACTAAGGGCCAGATGTATGATCCGCTTTTATATGCGTAAACGGGTTCGTGAACCCGCTTTCACTCGCAAAAAAGTATTGGGCCATGTACATTGCCTATTTCGCGAATCGCAATTTGTTTGCGACTCGCTAAATAGGCTTTGCAACTTGCTATTTGAAAGGGGCTTTCCCTTCCAAATAGCGAGTCTTCAATCCATGTACAAATGTTTTGCGGTCGCAAACCCCTCGCAATTACCACTTACTTCAAGTACATGGTAATGCATTTGCAAATGGGAAGGGGTCCCCAGGGGACCCCTTCCCCTTTGCAAATGCATGAAAAATTATTTTTTAAGGGCAGGCAGTGGTCCCAGGGATCTCTGCCTGCCCTCATTTTTTTTTTTTTTTTTTAAATGCATGGTAAATGGGCTGCATTTTTTTTTAAACTGCTTTATTTAAAAGCAGTCCCAGACATGGTGGCCTGCAGGCACCATACCTAAGAGGGCTGGCATTCCCAATAGGCTCGCAAATTGCGAGAGGCTCATTAATATTAATGAACCTCGCAATTTGCGACCCCATTGGGAATCCGAAACAGAGTTAAACACACTGTTGTACATTTCATTTAGCGACTCGCAATTTGCCACTTGCAATGTGTCGCCAATTGCGAGGCGCTAAATGAAATGGTCGTACATCTGGCCCCAAAATCCTTAGGGGCAGATTTACAAGCCCCTTGCTCCTCTTTTACGCCACCGGTGCGTCACTTTTGTGATGCAGCGGCGATGCAAAAGATGCGCCATGGTGCAGGGTATTTACAATGTGACACATCTGAGAGATGCGCCACGTTGTAAAGCCCTGTGCCAGAAGGAGGCGTTCCGGCGCAGGAACGCCTCCTGAAAGTGGCTGAGTGAAATCTACAAGATTTCACTCAGTCACTTTGGGGCCCATGCTGCGTCAAAACCCTGCACCTGCTTGAAGCAGGCGTGAGGATTGACGCAGCTTTAACAAGATTCGGCCCCTCAGAGCATTGCTGGAGCTGTGTCGCGCTTGCGACGCAACTCCAGCAAAGCGCCACCTTTACGGCACAGATGCGTCATGCATCTGTGCTTTTTTGCCCCATGAGGCGCAGCATTGTAAATGCGGCGCATCAATGGTGGCGGAGGCATGGCGCACAATAAGTGGCGCATCCCAGCTGATATGCATGGATGCGTCAGTTATTGTAAATCTGCCCCTAAATACTTTGAGTATTTGTTTTGTGTGCACACGTGTGTATTTTTTTCGAATTACTGTTTTCATATTTGAAATTTAACTCATACAAATTGCTTGGGGGTCCCCGGCTTCCAGTGGTGACTCAATGGGGGTCCTCAGGAGTCAAAAGTTTGGGAACCACTGGTGTATGCGGCATGGTTGTGTCTAGTCTAGAAGTGCCACTTTTAAGAAGTTGGCATATTTGTGTAGTCTGTGGCTGGCGTGTGATTGGCTGGTGAGCCTGTCCCAGGAGTGCCTGGGCCTGCTTGTGGATTGACTGTCTGGTTTGAGGGTGACAGGGGCTGCAGAGCCCTCAGGAGGTTGTCTGAGTCAGCCCGTGGATGAAAGGCAGCATCTGCTGCCAAGGAAGTGGGAGGAGATAGCACCTGGGAGTGAATGAGGCTGTGCCTGCCTGCCACAATGCTGGCTCCACCTCCCCGCTGGGCGACTGTCACCTCTGTCCCTGATACTGAAAGGACTTCCCTATAACCAGTTCTAGCTGGTTCTCACACTGCCTGCACAAAGACTTCAAAGACTTTTCTCTGTATAAGAAGGGGCTGTGTCCCCTTCCAAAATGTTCTTGTTTCTGACTTGAATCCTGCCAGGGGCGTGCTGCTGCTTGGGCCCAGGGGAATCCCTGGGCCCTGCCCAGCCCCTGGATATCTGATGGACTTATGGACCTTTACTTGTCCCTAGCGCTGCGAGTGCTTTGCTTTCACCCCTAGTGCCTGGTGGCGCTTTATTTCTGCCTTTAGCGCTAGGAGCGCTGTATTTTGCTGATGTAGCGCTTGGAAGCGCTTGATTTGCTATTTTAGCGCATGGAGCGCTTTAAATTTCCATTAGTGCTTGGGAGCGCTGATTTATTGCCCTGCTAGCGCTTTGGAGCGCTTTATTTCCCCCTAGCGCTGAGGAGCGCTTTATCCTTGCCCCTAGCGCTCAGAAGCGCTGTATTTGATTCTTGGCCGGTGCCCACCTGGCATCTTTTTCCCCCGAGTTCACCGCCGCCGGCCCGGGACCCCTCGTGATGTCTCCCCCCGGCCGCGCTGGCATTGGATGCCGGCCCGGGATTCCCCCGTAGCGTCATTTCCCAGGCCGCGCCGTGATTGGCTGCCGGCCCGGGATGCCCTGGTGACGCCTTCCCCGGGCCGCGCCGTGATTGGCTACCAGCCCGATGACTTTGGAGTCCGGCCCCCGAAAGCACGAAGAAGCAGGTAGCGGCGAGAGCCTGTCCCGCGCTCCTGCATTGCCACAAGATGCCGCCGACCCCCCACCCCCCAGGGGAGAGCGAGAGGAGGCCGGCGGAGCGGAAGAGACCGGCGCGCCCGACCCGGTGAGTGCAAAGAAGGAGTGGGGGCGTCGGGGCACATTGCCGGTGCCCGCCCCTTCCCACCAGTGAATCCCTTCGTGTGCTCAGAGGTCCGTGGGGCCTCCCCGGATGCCGAGTCCCCCGAGAGGGACTCCGCCTGTTCATTCATGAGCCCGAAAGGCTCAAAGTGCTGCAATCCTTCGAATCGAGCCCAGAACGACTCAGGGGGCACTTTGTATTTGTCTAGAGAGCCTGTGTGGCTCTGACTGGGCACCCTTAATTTAAAATGCCCATGGCCCTCACAACGCCCCCTAGTATTTACGGGGCATTGCTTTTGATGACGAGTCACCAGAGGGGGGATTCCAATGTTTGGGGCATATGTTATGTCAGAGCCTGTGTGGCTCCAACGTGGACACGAGTGTTTACAGAGCCTGTGTGGCTCCAGCAGTGGGCGCAGTTTGCGCCAAAAGGGCCAGTGAGGGCCCCGTCGCAGTTTGTCTCCAGCTGCCCAGAAATTAGTGGGCAGCTGCACCGTTTAGGCGCAAGATGGAGAGGAGTCCCTGAGAGAGACAGAGATAGCACAGAGGTGCCCGGCCAGTCACAGCTGCGCAGCACTTAGTGCCAGCTGCACCGTTTAGGACTTGGGATGTTCCCAGGTGCCCAGCAAGTAGTGGGCACCTGCACCGTTTAGGCCTCTGACATTGAGACACAGGGCGTCCTAGCCCCAACAAGGCCAGTTGGCCTAGGGACTGCCACAGGTGGTGGCTTATGTAAGGTTTTGCGCAATTGTGTGGTTTTTCCTTGCACCTCTGAATGTTTAGGCATCGTGTGTTTTTTGCGCTATTGAGTTGTGTTTTCCTTCCTGGCACCTCTGAATGTTTTTGATGCATCATGTGTCTTGTTATTACAGCGCTGAATGTTTTAGGCATCATGTGTTTTCTTTCCATGCACCTCTGAATGTATTTTTATGCATCATGTGTTCTTTCTTTCCTTACACCTCTGAATGTTTTATGCATCATGTGTTTACCTTTTTCCCTACACCGCTGAATGTGTTTTTGATGCATCATGTGTAATGTGTTCATGCTTCTACCCCTAAATGTATTTTATTCTTAGGTGGTTGTGTTTTGCCTAGTATAGTTATATTAGAGAGGTTATGAGTCCATGCGTGATCTAGGCCTATGGTTATTAGTATTGCGTAGTGTGTACTTACCTGTGTACCCAGTAGTTACTGGATGTGATCTATAATTGTTATTTTGTGCTACAGTGATTTTATACCCTTTTATTCTAATTTCTGACAGTATTTCTATTTCTAAAAGTGTTGATTCTGACAGTGGTACGCTATATATTTCAATACTGCTTAAAGTTTACTGATTCACTTCAAACATTTCCATACAGTGAAAATTCCAAGGTCTAAAGCAATATAAACAGACATAAATAAATGTAATGCACTCTTATCTATACTTGTGCCGACAAACGTCAATTTAAAGAAAAAATAACAACATTTCCCAATGCATTTCGGGTCTAAATAGACCCTTCTTCAGGGTAATATGACTTTTTAAGATAAATCCTTGATATTCAGTGTTTGTTCGGGTGGTTTGCACCTCAGTTCCGTTTCCGGGCACTACAAAATAATGTGATGTTACATTATACACAGCGCTGTATACATGATTAGCAATTAGAATTAACACCAATTTCCAAAAATGTGTAGGTGAATGAGTGAGAAGTCAAGAAAGACCAAAAACCAATCAATTATGAACACTCAACCGCTAACTACCGTCACCAACGTGAAGTGAAAGAGTGAGGAAAATAATCATAACCTATGCGGTGTGTCTATAATCAGGTGTCACCTAACTCTGTTTGTGCCAAAACCACATCGTGGTAAAAATAACTAGCTCTCACTTACCCTAGCCTTGTGACTACAACGATAAACCGTATCTGAGTACCGGGGCTTGTGATACCCCCATCTGGAAATGACGTAAATGCAATTGAGTAACGACAAGAATATTTGAGCCAATGATGCCAAAAGTTTACATTGCCCCACGCTTACCCGGTTCTAAAGATGTGCCTTCCCCGCTATCTCCCCGACTTCTCCCGTTCTTCAATGTTCTTCCAAATGTTCCCACTTGAACAATAAGTGAAGAAACGAGTCAGAAATTAAAACCGCTTTACCCCTCGGGTACACTGTGACGTGCACAGATTATAACGTTATCTTCAAGACTCCTACCTCGCTCACCACGGCGTGCTGCAAACTTTGACCCACTGATTACTTCCGGTATAAACATCCGGTCCGTCATTAATTTCTATTTATAGCGAGACGCTGCCAAGGCCCGTGGAGATTATTTTAAAAGAAGAGACTTGAGTGAAGGTGCTACTAAGTACTCTATGGTGTCAAAATAAAGAGTGTAATGAAGTCCCGATTTTTTAAAGATAATGATCAATACGAAATGCTATGCTTTTTATAAAACAGGTCTAAAATCACAGGATATGTCCTGTTGACTTTTTAGAATCAGTACTGACATTATTAACGCAGGTGATTCATGTGTACGGTACTTATTCTCATACCTAATCATTGATATAAGAGATTGCTTTCCATTTAGGTTTCAAGGAAAATTATGTAATAAGTCATAGTGTGTTTAGGATGAAAAGTTGCCCTTTTCATTAATGATCTTACATCTATTGTTAATTTTTTCAAGCGATGTTGTAATACTAATATGTTTAGCGCAAGTAAATAGCAGATATGGTAGTCCTTTTAGGTTCAATCGTTATTTGCATAAATGTTACCCTACTTAAGCTATGTTTGCACTCATGCAACACTTTGTACAGGATCGACACCTAATTTCTGTGAATGTTATACACTATCTTGTTTTAATAGTTTTTGTTTAACTCTCGTTTTATTATACTTTTTATCTTTAAAAAATCGGGACTTTATTACACTCTTTATTTTGACACCATAGAGTACTTAGTAGCACCTTCACTTAAGTCTCTTCTTTTAAAATAATCTCCACGGGCCTTGGCAGCGTCTCGCTATAAATAGAAATTAATGACGGACCGGATGTTTATGCCGGAAGTAATCAGTGGGTCAGAGTTTGCAGCACGCCGTGGTGAGCGAGGTAGGAGTTTTGAAGATAACGTTATAATCTGTGCACGACACAGTGTACCCGAGGGGTAAAGCGGTTTTAATTTCTGACTCGTTTCTTCACTTATTGTTCAAGTGGGAACATTTGGAAGAACATTGAAGAACGGGAGAAGTCTGGGAGATAGGGCGGAAGGCACATCTTTAGAACCGGGTAAGCGTGGGGCAATGTAAACTTTTGAATGAATGTGGGTACAGCACTCAGTTTATCCTAAATAGAGAATGTTTGGTCGGTAGGTGTGCTGCGCTAGATTAGTGTCTGCTCACTGTATAAATCAAAATATGTGGCCTGGTTCCTAGGGATGCCAGGGCTCTAACGCGCACTACTAAATCAGTTAAATATAATCCAATAATCAGTTTCAAATTGTGATTTTATCATGAAGTTCATCAACAATACATTTTGTTTCTCTGTATTACGTGTACATTTTTACATCAACTGACGTATGAAACAATAAACAATTACATCCTTTTTGCCATGAATGCATATTCACAAAACTAATGAAGTAAAAACCCAATGCATTTCGGGGCTACGGCCCCTTCGTCAGGGGTCTGTTAAGGGGAAGGAAAAAAGAAATTGCATTACTCTTGATGCCGTTGGGGCTGTGTATTTAAAGTATACCTCTATGTATAAGGATTCTTACCCCTTGTTCCAAGAAACTCGATTTATAGTATATCGAAAAGTTTACTGATGGTCTAAAAGAGAAATGTGAAGACCTTAAGTTGAAGCTAAAAATAATATAAAAAAACCTCGATATGAACGTGTTTTTAACGAGAAAAAGCTTATAAGCTCACCTGTATATCTGGAAAGTACCACTAGAGACCAGTATCCTATTCGGATGAAAAATAATAATAACAGGGCGTCACTCGTTACGTTCTAAAAAAGAGTTTCACGAATTTAATTAATAAAAGGGGCGTCATGTTACCTGCGAGCCTTGGTGGTCGTGTTAACGGTCTCGCTGAAAAGAATCGAAGCGGTGCAGCTGTGAATAAAACGTAGCCGGTTTAAGTATACATTACACGCAATAGAATGACTGACAACGCACAAATAAAATGTGAGTGCGGTGGATCTTACCGATTGTTGAAGTGAATTTATACGGTGCAGCGTTTCTCGACCGAAGCGTGTTACCGGCTTACAGCTACCTCGTCTGAAGTCTGTTGTTTATTTTAAGTGGTGTGAAAATCATCACCATAAACAGGGGACTTACGCTACTATGCTAAACGGTCGCCATTACTAAGAGTGAAAACCTCGTGTATATACAAATGTAGGTTAGGTTAGAGCACATGAATGTAGGAATTAGCGGAAGAAAAGATGATTCATTGGGAATTTGTCACCTTCACCTATCGTGTTATGTGGTGTAATGTATAATTAATCCCATGGGCTGAAAACAATTACAAAATAAGGAAGTATAGTAAAGGAACAAAAAGAATCCAATAATATAGAACAGTGCTATACAGCTCAATCAATTGCTGCCTATTTACAATCTATTTAGCATTATATTTTACTACCTATTTACAATCTATTGAACATTACATTTCGCTGAAGCACTTATTAAATGTAGGGGTCACGCATTGTGTGTATACCTATCACTGTGTGTTGGGAACCCAAGAGTGACCAGAGGGCATGTCGTTATGATTTATAGAAAGCAAATCATTTCCAATTTGTCATTGAGCCCATAGGGGGCCAATGTCTGAAGTCTGCGTATCCAGAAGGTTTCTCTTTGGAGTAAGGTTTTAGCATTATCGATTCCCAGTCGCTGGGGAACTGATTCAATAATCTGAAAACGTAATTGGGCTATTGTATGCCCCATTTCCATCCAGTGTTTTGCAAGTGGAGAAGTGTAGTGTTTATTGCGAATGCGGCTTTTGTGTTCTGAAAGTCGTAGTTTAACTTTTCGATCGGTTTTACCGATATATAACAGTCCGCAAGGGCATTTGATAGAGTATACTACATGTTCGGAATTGCAATTGGAGGTGTGCCTGAGTTGAATTCTTTCACCTGTACGAGGGTGTAGTAGGGTGTCACCAGGAATAACATTATTACAATTCTTGCAACTGTAACATCGCATAGTACCTTTGTGAATTTCGGGTTGTAGATTACTCTCTTCTTGTCCTGTTGCTTTGTTTAGTAGTTCCAAAAGATTTCGCGTTCTTTTATAGGCAAATAACGGTTTCTCATTAAATAGTGTGTCAAAGTCGTTCTCTACTTGCAGGATTTCCCATCTTTTCAGTATAGTTCTGCGTATGTCTCTTGAAACTGTTGAGTATTTCGACACAAAAACCATCCTTTTGTTTGTAATTTTCTCTTTCTTTTTCAATAGGTCACCTCTTGGTATGGCTTTAATTCTCTGAATGTGTGCTTCCAACTGTTTTTTGGGGTAACCTCTGTCCAAATATCGCTGCTTTTGAATTTCTAAAGTTTTACTACATGTTTCATCATCTGATGTAATTCTCTTTATTCTCATGAATTGATTGACCGGATGATTTTTAATTAAGTTGGTCGGGTGAAAGCTACCATGCAAAAGTGCTGTGTTTTTGTCTGTTGGCTTCTGGTACACTCTCGTCTGGATTGTGTTGTTAACAAGTTCCACTTGGACATCCAAGAATGGTATTGATGTCGTACTGATTTGGCTTGTAAATTGTATGCGTGGGTTTGCTAGATTCAGGCTTGCTATATTGTGTTTAAGTTCCAACTCCGATCGTTTCCAAATGATGAAAATGTCATCAATGTATCTTTTATAATACACGATGCCTTCTTGCCAAGTTAGATCTTCTAGGATGTAGTCTAGTTTGAACTTTGCCATGAATATATTTGCATAGATGCACGCTCCAGGAAAACCCATGGCGGTTCCACTAAGTTGGGTGTAGTATCCATGTTGCCAAGAGAAGTAACTGTTATTTAAACAGAATTCCAGTAACTGCATTATCAAGTACTTCAATTCATTTGGTTTGTCGGTTCGCAATAGGGCCCATTCCATGGCCTCCATTCCTTGTTTATGAGGGATAGACGTGTATAGGGATACCACGTCGATGGTACATAATATCCAATCCATGCTTCCTTCCAGTTTAATCGTAGACAGACTTCTTAAGAAGTCTGATGTGTCTTCTAGATATGTTGGCCATTGGTGAATGAATGGTTGCATATGTGCGTCAATGAAAATTCCCAGATTTTCAAAAATCGATGAGCATCCGGACACTATCGGTCTCATTGGAGGATTGTGTAGGTGTTTATGAATCTTTGGTAAGAAGTACAGTTTAGGCCTCCTCGGGTAAATTTGTCTCAAGTACCGTTTTGTGGTATTGTTAATCCAATTCAGTTCTTCCGCCTTTTCTAAAATTCTGTCTAAGACTTGTGAAATCTCAATTGTTGGATCTTTTTCTAGTTGTGCATATGTATTCTCATCTTGAACATGTTCGTTTCCCTTATTCAAGTAAAATTCTGAATCCATAATGACTATTCCTACCCCTTTGTCCGCCTTCTGGATCACTATTGTCCTGTTGTTAGCTAAGGCTTGAATTGCACTGCGTTCAGATCGTGTCAGGTTGTTTAACTTGCTCTTGTACTGTCATTTATGCAGATCAGCTTTGACAAGTATTTCGAAAGTGTCGAGGCTTTTATGGGAGACCGGGGCAATGAAATTACTCTTTGGTTTGAATTGATCTGTTGTATTGTCCATAGTTGTGATTGGATTTAATATCGTGAAAAAATGCTTCAGTCTCAAAAGTCTCATGAACTTGTAAAATGCTACTTCTGTTTCAAGTTCATTTGTTCGATACGTACAGACAAAAGATATACCTTTGTTCAGTAGGCATTCCTCAAATTTGGATAGTGGGTATTTGGAGAAATTAATTACTAAGTTCTGGTCTGACTCCGCAGGCCCGTCTTTTTGGCCTGTTCCTTTTCCTTTTCCTTTTCCTTTTCCTCGTCGCGTTTTTTGTCACTCTGTTGGGTTGAAAGTTGATCTGGAGGTTTTGTTGGTGCTTGTCCCTTCTCTAAAAAAAGTATTCCCTAGAGATGTAGATGCTAAATCTATAGTTGTTGTAGTTTGCTGATCAGGTTTACAGAGTTGCTGTTGGTTCAAAGGTTGTCTTGAAGTATTAACATCATTGTCAGACACCACACTCTCCTGTGAAGAAGATGCTTGTTGTTTTTTACTAGTATATCTTCTAGAGGCGTATACTTCGGCCCAAGTGTAGGTCTCATTCAACTTGTAGTCGATCGTGTCTACACTGATCCAGTATCACCGTGTGAAGCGCATCCCAAGAGGCCTGAGGTTGGCGATCAGACCCATGTTGTATAGATTGAATAACAACCCTCACTTTATGAAAAAATTGTTTGAAATTTTAAACAAGTGCTCCTTGGACTTAATATTACTACTGATTGAAGAGCTAGCCAAGACCATAAGAGATCTGGAGGAGGAGATATTTAATGTTAAAAAAGAATTGTCAGCCAAAATGGAAGCAGACCCTTGGAACAAATATCTAGAAGAAATAGAAATCAAACTGGACAAATATGGAAAGGAACTTCAGGAAACAAAACTACGTAAGTTCAAACGAGACACGATCGACTACAAGTTGAATGAGACCTACACATAGGCCGAAGTATACGCCTCTAGAAGATATACTAGTAAAAAACAACAAGCATCTTCTTCACAGGAGAGTGTGGTGTCTGACAATGATGTTAATACTTCAAGACAACCTTTGAACCAACAGCAACTCCGTAAACCTGATCAGCAAACTACAACAACTATAGATTTAGCATCTACATCTCTAGGGAATACTTTTTTAGTGAAGGGACAAGCACCAACAAAACCTCCAGATCAACTTTCAACCCAACAGAGCGACAAAAAACGCGACGAGGAAAAGGAAAAGGAAAAGGAACAGGCCAAAAAGACGGGCCTGCGGAGTCAGACCAGAACTTAGTAATTAACATCTCCAAATACCCACTATCCAAATTTGAGGAATGCCTACTGAACAAAGGTATATCTTTTGTTGGTACGTATCGAACAAATGAACTTGAAACAGAAGTAGCATTTTACAAGTTCATGAGACTTTTGAGACTGAAGCATTTTTTCACGATATTAAATCCAATCACAACTAAGGACAATACAACAGATCAATTCAAACCAAAGAGTAATTTCATTGCCCCGGTCTCCCATAAAAGCCTCGACACTTTCGAAATACTTGTCAAAGCTGATCTGCATAAATTACAGTACAAGAGCAAGTTAAACAACCTGACACGATCTGAACGCAGTGCAATTCAAGCCTTAGCTAACAACAGGACAATAGTGATCCAGAAGGCGGACAAAGGGGTAGGAATAGTCATTATGGATTCAGAATTTTACTTGAATAAGGGAAACGAACATGTTCAAGATGAGAATACATATGCACAACTAGAAAAAGATCCAACAATTGAGATTTCACAAGTCTTAGACAGAATTTTAGAAAAGGCGGAAGAACTGAATTGGATTAACAATACCACAAAACGGTACTTGAGACAAATTTACCCGAGGAGGCCTAAACTGTACTTCTTACCAAAGATTCATAAACACCTACACAATCCTCCAATGAGACCGATAGCGTCCGGATGCTCATCGATTTTTGAAAATCTGGGAATTTTCATTGACGCACATATGCAACCATTCATTCACCAATGGCCAACATATCTAGAAGACACATCAGACTTCTTAAGAAGTCTGTCTACGATTAAACTGGAAGGAAGCATGGATTGGATATTATGTACCATCGACGTGGTATCCCTATACACGTCTATCCCTCATAAACAAGGAATGGAGGCCATGGAATGGGCCCTATTGCGAACGGACAAACCAAATGAATTGAAGTACTTGATAATGCAGTTACTGGAATTCTGTTTAAATAACAGTTACTTCTCTTGGCAACATGGATACTACACCCAACCTAGTGGAACCGCCATGGGTTTTCCTGGAGCATGCATCTATGCAAATATATTCATGGCAAAGTTCGAACTAGACTACATCCTAGAAGATCTAACTTGGCAAGAAGGCATCGTGTATTATAAAAGATACATTGATGACATTTTCATCATTTGGAAACGATCGGAGTTGGAACTTAAACACAATATAGCAAGCCTGAATCTAGCAAACCCACGCATACAATTTACAAGCCAAATCAGTACGACATCAATACCATTCTTGGATGTCCAAGTGGAACTGGTTAACAACACAATGCAGACGAGAGTGTACCAGAAGCCAACAGACAAAAACACAGCACTTTTGCATGGTAGCTCACCCGATCAACTTAATTAAAAATCTTCCGGTCAGTCAATTCATGAGAATAAAGAGAATTACATCAGATGATGAAACATGCAGTAAAACTTTAGAAATTCAAAAGCAGCGATATTTGGACAGAGGTTACCCCAAAAAACTGTTGGAAGCACAAATTCAGAGAATTAAAGCCATACCAAGAGGTGACCTATTGAAAAAGAAAGAGAAAATTACAAACAAAAGGATGGTTTTGGTGTCGAAATACTCAACAGTTTCAAGAGACATACGCAGAACTATACTGAAAAGATGGGAAATCCTGCAAGTAGAGAACGACTTTGACACACTATTTAATGAGAAACCTTTATTTGCCTATAAAAGAACACGAAATCTTTTGGAACTACTAAACAAAGCAACAGGACAAGAAGAGAGTAATCTACAACCCGAAATTCACAAAGGTACTATGCAATGTTACAATTGCAAGAATTGTAATAATGTTATTCCTGGTGACACCCTACTACACCCTCGTACAGGTGAAAGAATTCAACTCAGGCACACCTCCAATTGCAATTCCGAACATGTAGTATACTCTATCAAATGCCCTTGCGGACTGTTATATATCGATAAAACCGATCGAAAAGTTAAACTACGACTTTCAGAACACAAAAGCCGCATTCGCAATAAACACTACACTTCTCCACTTGCAAAACACTGGATGGAAATGGGGCATACAATAGCCCAATTACGTTTTCAGATTATTGAATCAGTTCCCCAGCGACTGGGAATCGATAATGCTAAAACCTTACTCCAAAGAGAAACCTTCTGGATACGCAGACTTCAGACATTGGCCCCCTATGGGCTCAACGACAAATTGGAAATGATTTGCTTTCTATAAATCATAACGACATGCCCTCTGGTCACTCTTGGGTTCCCAACACACAGTGATAGGTATACACACAATGCGTGACCCCTACATTTAATAAGCGCTTCAGCGAAATGTAATGTTCAATAGATTGTAAATAGGTAGTAAAATATAATGCTAAATAGATTGTAAATAGGCAGCAATTGATTGAGCTGTATAGCACTGTTCTATATTATTGGATTCTTTTTGTTCCTTTACTATACTTCCTTATTTTGTAATTGTTTTCAGCCCATGGGATTAATTATACATTACACCACATAACACGATAGGTGAAGGTGACGAATTCCCAATGAATCATCTTTTCTTCCACAAATTCCTACATTCATGTGCTCTAACCTAACCTACATTTGTATATACACGAGGTTTTCACTCTTAGTAATGGCGACCGTTTAGCATAGTAGCGTAAGTCCCCTGTTTATGGTGATGATTTTCACACCACTTAAAATAAACAACAGACTTCAGACGAGGTAGCTGTGAGCCGGTAACACGCTTCGGTCAAGAAACGCTGCACCGTATAAATTCACTTCAACAATCGGTAAGATCCACCGCACTCACATTTTATTCGTGCCTTGTCAGTCATTCTATTGCGTGTAATGTATACTTAAAGCGGCTACGTTTTATTCACAGCTGCACCGCCTCGATTCTTTTCAGCGAGACCGTTAACACGACCACCAAGGCTCGCAGGTAACATGACGCCCCTATTATTAATTAAATTCGTGAAACTCTTTTTTAGAACGTAACGAGTGACGCCCTGTTATTATTATTTTTCATCCGAATAGGATACTGGTCTCTAGTGATACTTTCCACATATACAGGTGAGCTTATAAGCTTTTTCTCGTTAAAAACACGCTCATATCGAGGTTTTTTTATATTATTTTTAGCTTCAACTTAAGGTCTTCACATTTCTCTTTTAGACCATCAGTGAACTTCTCGATATACTATAAATCGAGTTTCTTGGAACAAGTGGTAAGAATCCTTATACATAGAGGTATACTTTAAATACACAGACCCAACGGCATCAAGAGTAATGCAATTTCTTTTTTCCTTCCCCTTAACAGACCCCTGACGAAGGGGCCGTAGCCCGGAAATGCATTGGGTTTATACTTCATTAGTTTTGTGAATATACATTCATGGCAAAAAGGATGTAATTGTTTATTTTTTCATACGTCAGTTGATGTAAAAATGTACACGTAATACAGAGAAACAAAATGTATTGTTGAGGAACTTCATAATAAAATAACAATTTGAAACTGATTATTGGATTATATTTAACTGATTTAGTAGTGCGCGTTAGAGCCCTGGACATCCCTAGGAACCAGGCCACATATTTTGCAATGTAAACTTTTGGCATCATTGGCTCAAATATTCTTGTTGTTACCCAATTGCATTTACGTCATTTCCAGATGGGGGTATCACAAGCCCCGGTACTCAGATACGGTTTATCGTTGTAGTCACAAGGCTAGGGTAAGTGAGAGCTAGTTATTTTTACCACGATGTGGTTTTGGCACAAACAGAGTTAGGTGACACCTGATTATAGACACACCGCATAGGTTATGATTATTTTCCTCGCTCTTTCACTTCAGGTTGGTGGCGGTAGTTAGCGGTTGAGTGTTCATAATTGATTGGTTTTTGGTCTTTCTTGACTTCTCACTCATTCACCTACACATTTTTGGAAATTGGTGTTAATTCTAATTGCTAATCATGTATACAGCGCTGTGTATAATGTAACATCACATTATTTTGTAGTGCCCGGAAACGGAACTGAGGTGCAAACCACCCGAACAAACACTGAATATCAAGGATTTATCTTAAAAAGTCATATTCCCCTGAAGAAGGGTCTATTTAGACCCGAAATGCATTGGGAAATGTTGTTATTTTTTCTTTAAATTGACGTTTGTCGGCACAAGTATAGATAAGAGTGCATTACTTTTATTTATGTCTGTTTATATTGCTTTAGACCTTGGAATTTTCACTGTATGGAAATGTTTGAAGTGAATCAGTAAACTTTACGCAGTATTGAAATATATAGCGTATTATTGTTTATTAATTGTAAAAGTTGGGACCAAATTTGCGATAAAGTTGGTGAAATGATTTGAAACCTGAGGGACAAAGGGGGAGCTCCCGGTCAGACCTGGTTGTCTCTAGGTCTCTACAGGGCTGATTCACACGAAATTGTGGGCACAATTCACAACTGGGATGCTCCCAACATCAGTTTGAACTATCTCACTTTTGATTAATTGGTTTCACTTAGGGTGTGCAGGCTAGACTATTACATTGCAGATTCTGACAGTGGCCCATGTGGCCCTGTCTTGTAAATAATCCCTTGTGAATATTGCCCGTGCCAGTTGGCACAATGTACATGTGTGATTTTTATCTGATGGGTTTTTGGCAATACAAAAGTTATTTTAATATAACCTTGTGTGGAGTTCCTTTTGTGGTGTGCCTAGGATATTGTTGCTGTTGTGCGCTGGCGCAAATGCTTTACACATTGCCTCCGAGTTTAGCCTCACTGCTCGTGCCAAGCTACCAAGGGGGTGAGCAGGGGTTATCTTGGCGTGTGACTCCCTCGCCCTGACTAGAATGGGGGTTTCTGCCTGGCTTTGGCGTCAGCCTTAGCCTACCAGAAATAGCCAGTTCTAACATTGTTGGTCAGCGGTGCGGATTTGGACTTGTGTTTGCGCAGTGCCACAGCGACAGCTGGCTACATTACAAAACTCTGCATTTTTCAGATAGTCACATGTTTGGGATTATTGTTTTTGATTTTGTTTTTCCTCAAGAGTGTCATTTTCAAATGGTGTTCCTGAGCTTTATGTTTAGTGGCAGATGAGAGAAAGTGACAGGGCGGGACGCCAGTAGAGGGGGAGGTTCCCATAGATTAGGAATCCCTTGCTGGGTCCAGTGTCCAATCCCTGTTCCTGTTCCTGTGTGGGTAGGTGGAAGAGAGGGAGTGTGGAGGAGAAATGGCTTGCTTGGGAGGGTGGTTATCCCCTGAGTGTAGTGTGTGTGTGTCTGGATTCCCCAGTATGGTAGGATCCAGTGGTGGCAGCTAAAATGTGTCCAGTGCGTGAAGTCCCATTCCTAGTTCCCAGAGTATGGTGCCTGGTGCTCAGTAAGAGGGGTACAGGTTGAGAGTCAGAGGCAGTGGCGAACTGTCTCACCAGTCTGGAGGGGGAGTGTGTGGATGAGTTTTGTCGTGAACTGGAAGAGTTGGTGTGAGTTTTTTTAAGGAGCTTGCACGTGAGGTGTACCTCTGGTGGTGTGCAGGAGGTCCTGCAGAGGCACTGGATAAGAAGGTGGATTTCTGGCGGTGTGCCAGATGTCTTGCAGAGGCATTAGGGAGTGATTCTAAATGTAGTGGCTTGTGTATCTGATGATCCTGTGTAGGTGAAGAGGTTCATGTGTAGCCCAGCTAGGTCCCAGTAGGATGGTAGGGGTGTAGGGGCTCACGTCCTTTCTCAGTGGAGGCGGAGTGAGTGTGGGACGGTGCGTCCCACGTTGGCCCGAAACCCTGTCTCTGGGCCTGGGGGGTTCCCCAGGGAGCGCCAGGTCACGGGCCTAGTCTGTACTTACAGCTCATTTGAGGAGGATCTTCCTGTGTCTAGAGGACGGGGAGTGTCTGTAACCAGAACTCTGGCGGTCCTGGTGTTGGGTAGTACCGCTCCTAAGTGGAGGGTGCAGAACTCTGGAAGGGGGTGCAGAGGGACGGTGTACTTCTGACCCCGGTGCAACCTGAGAGTTTAGATCCTAGGTTGGGAGATTAGGAAGCTTCCAGGTCAAGAGGAATCTCTACCAAAGTGGATCAGCTGAAGAGATTGAGGAGGCTGCCCTTGCTGTGTGTTCTGGGGCCCACCTGCAGGTTGTTGTTTCCACTAAGGTAGAGGAAAGGGGGCTTTGCCGTGTGCTTTGTCCCCCCACCTGCTTGAAGAGGGACTGTGCTGTGTGCTTTGTACCTCAGAAGTGAAATAGTTTCCAGGTGGTAGACCAGTGATGGAGTGAGGTCCTGATCTGGTAGGAGAATTGTGTTCTGGTGGGCGCTTCCCTGTGAGGGTGCGGAAACCCAGAAGTAGAGGTAGGGTGGGGCATTCTTGCCCGTGACCTCCGATCAGCCTGAGGGTGTGGTCCCTAGGTTGAAGGTTCAGTGGTAGTTGTAGCTACCCTGAGAGGGAGAGTAGAGATTGGCTATTGTGTGCCAGGGGTTACTGCCCCCCACTCTGTGGTTTGGACTGGACCTGTGATATTTGGATGGCCTAGGGCCTGGTCCTGGCTGTGGATGACTAGAGAGTACCAGTGGGGTATCCTAGTTGTGCCAGAGATCTTTTGTTGAGAGAAATCTATGTGGGTTCAGAGTGGCAAAAAACCGGAGGGTGTCCCTGCCGAGCGGGCCCGTGTCCGTGTTTTGTGGCCCAAAGCAAGGAAGCCCATCAGTGGAGTGATTGGTCTACCCTGCGTTTTGGCTGGAAGGGGGTTGTGTTGGACCCGGCCCTTTTGGCAGGTTCACCCCGAGACTTTTTGCTTTTTCCTAGCCTGTTTCTGGAACCTGGTGGTGGTGATTTTAGGCCTAGGCGCACTTTTTCACTGTGATACAGTGTAAAGTGCGTGAGCTCTCTGTGTATGTGTGGTGAGTGACCTGCCCTCCCATAGGAATGAATGGGGAATATGTATGCCCATGGTAGTTCCTGATGTGTGGGGAGTGCAGGGTCGAGTTTGATATGTGCGAACTCGTGAGATTGAATGCTGCGTAATGGTGTATGCGGCATGGTTGTGTCTAGTCTAGAAGTGCCACTTTTAAGAAGTTGGCATATTTGTGTAGTCTGTGGCTGGCGTGTGATTGGCTGGTGAGCCTGGCCCAGGAGTGCCTGGGCCTGCTTGTGGATTGACTGTCTGGTTTGAGGGTGACAGGGGCTGCAGAGCCCCCAGGAGGTTGTCTGAGTCAGCCCGTGGATGAAAGGCAGCATCTGCTGCCAAGGAAGTGGGAGGAGATAGCACCTGGGAGTGAATGAGGCTGTGCCTGCCTGCCACAATGCTGGCTCCACCTCCCCGCTGGGCGACTGTCACCTCTGTCCCTGATACTGAAAGGACTTCCCTATAACCAGTTCTAGCTGGTTCTCACACTGCCTGCACAAAGATTTCAAAGACTTTTCTCTGTATAAGAAGGGGCTGTGTCCCCTTCCAAAATGTTCTTGTTTCTGACTTGAATCCTGCCAGGGGCGTGCTGCTGCTTGGGCCCAGGGGAATCCCTGGGCCCTGCCCAGCCCCTGGATATCTGATGGACTTTGCTGGACTTATGGACCTTTACTTGTCCTTAGCGCTGGGAGTGCTTTGCTTTCACCCCTAGTGCCTGGTGGCGCTTTATTTCTGCCTTTAGCGCTAGGAGCGCTGTATTTTGCTGTTGTAGCGCTTGGAAGCGCTTGATTTGCTATTTTAGCACATGGAGCGCTTTAAATTTCCATTAGCGCTTGGGAGCGATGATTTATTACCCTGCTAGCGCTTTGGAGTGCTTTATTTCCCCCTAGCGCTGAGGAGCGCTTTATCTTTGCCCCTAGCGCTCAGAAGCGCTGTATTTGATTCTTGGCCGGTGCCCACCCGGCATCTTTTTCCCCCCCGAGTTCACCGCCGCCGGCCCGGGACCCCTCGTGATGTCTCCCCCGGGCCGCGCTGGCATTGGCTGCCGGCCCGGGATTCCCCCGTAGCGTCATTTCCCAGGCTGCGCCGTGATTGGCTGCCGGCCCGACAACTTTGGAGTCCGGGCCCCGAAAGCACGAAGAAGCAGGTAGCGGCGAGAGACTACCCCGCGCTCCTGCATTGCCGCCGACCCCCCCCCCCCCGGGGCTCCCGAGAGTGAGGGAGAGCCCCGGAGAGCGAGAGGAGGCCGGCGGAGCGGAAGAGACCGGCACGCCTGACCCGGTGAGTGCAAAGAAGGAGAGGGGGCGTCGGGGCACATTGCCGATGCCCGCCCCTTCCCTCCAGTGAATCCCTTCGTGTGCTCAGAGGCCCGTGGGGCCTCCCCGGATGCCGAGCCCCCCGAGGGACTCCGCCTGTTCATTCATGAGCCTGAAAGGCTCAAAGCGCTGCAATCCTTCGAATCGAGCCCAGAGCGGCTCAGGGAGCATTTTGTATTTGTCTAGAGAGCCTGTGTGGCTCTGACTGGGCACCCTTTATTTAAAATGCCCATGGCCCTCACAACGCCCCATAGTATTTACGGGGCATTGCTTTTGATGACGAGTCCCCAGAGGGGGGATTCCAACGTTTGGGGCATATGTTATGTCAGAGCCTGTGTGGCTCCAACGTGGACACGAGTGTTTACAGAGCCTGTGTGGCTCCAGCAGTGGGCGCAGTTTGCGCCTAAGGGCCAGTGAGGGCCCCGTCGCAGTTTGTCTCCAGCTGCCCTGCAATTAGTGGGCAGCTGCACCGTTTAGGCGCAAGATGGAGAGTGAGTCCATGAGAGGGACTGAGATGGCACAGAGGTGCCCGGCCAGTCACAGCTGCGCAGCACTTAGTGCCAGCTGCACCGTTTAGGACTTTGTATGATCCCAGGTGCCCAGCAAGTAGTGGGCACCTGCACCTTTAGGCCCCTGACATTGGCCTAGGGACTGCCACAGGTGGTGGCTTATGTAAGGTTTTGCGCAATTGTGTGGTTTTTCCTTGCACCTCTGAATGTTTAGGCATCATGTGTTTTTGCGCTATAGAGTTGTGTTTTCCTTCCTGGCACACCTCTGAATGTTTTTGATGCATCATGTGTCTTGTTATTACACCGCTGAATGTTTTAGGCATCATGTGTTTTCTTTCCCTGCACCTCTGAATGTATTTTTATGCATCATGTGTTCTTTCTTTCCTTACACCTCTGAATGTTTTATGCATCATGTGTTTACCTTTTTCCCTACACCGCTGAATGTGTTTTTGATGCATCATGTGTAATGTGTTCTTGCTTCTACCCCTAAATGTATTTTATTCTTAGGTGGTTGTGTTTTGCCTAGTATAGTTATACTAGAGAGGTTATGTGTCCATGCGTGATCTAGGCCTATGGTTATTAGTATTGCGTAGTGTGTACTTACCTGTTCCCAGTAGTTACTGGATGTGATCTATAATTGTTATTTTGTGCTACAGTGATTTTAAACCCTTTTATTCTAATTTCTGACAGTATTTCTATTTCTAAAAGTGTTGATTCTGACAGTGGCCCATGTGGCCCTGTCTTATAAATAATCCCTTGTGAATATTGCCCGTGCCAGTTGGCACAATGTACATGTGTGATTTTTATCTGATGTGTTTTTGGCAATACAAAAGTTATTTTAATATAACCTTGTGTGGAGTTCCTTTTGTGGTGTGCCTAGGATGTTGTTGCTGTTGTTGCTGTTGTGCGCTGGCGCAAATGCTTTACACATTGCCTCCGAGTTTAGCCTCACTGCTCGTGCCAAGCTACCAAGGGGGTGAGCAGGGGTTATCTTGGCGTGTGACTCCCTCGCCCTGACTAGAATGGGGGTTTCTACCTGGCTTTGGCGTCAGCCTTAGCCTACCAGAAATAGCCAGTTCTAACACTAGCCATAAAGGAAAGGTGATCTGGATCCCCATTAGATCATGTGAGTTGCTCGACAGTTGGTTATGGGCACAAGCCCTAAAATTCTTTACGAAAATAACCAGACCTCCGCTTGCTCTACCTGGTTTCTTTGTAACAAATGCTTCGATACTGTATGTTGAATAACCATTGATAAATATCTTATCAGTAGCCCAGTCTCTTGAGAGATACAAATATGATTTCCTCCAATAAAGATAAACCACCCTGTGTCATAAAGGTTTCAGTGAATCCCAGCCAGATTGCACGAAATAATAGACAAGATGGAGTTGACATCAGGGTCTGCCACAACACTACATAAAGGAACCCCTACTTATAATTTGGGATTTACATTGCTATTCATTTTAACTTTATCAACCCCCACTCAGGATTGTTTATATTTAAAGGAGAAATAACTTACTGTTAAATAAGAGGGGAAAAAACAGCATTTGCACCCTTGATGGCCTAAACATGTAAAAAGGAATGCTTGTTATAGTCTCTAACCTACAACAGAGGGAAAAAAGAAAACAGTGCCAAAATTATATACACAATGTGTAGATAACAGTACCTTTAATGGTCAACTTTATGATTTAAGCTGGGGCCCAGCCCTGCATCCTCCATAGCATAGAGCGGGCCCGCCCTTGGCCCACTAAGAATCTTCAGGTCCTATAAGCACACACCACGACAAACAGGTGAGACTGGTGGTAGGCCCCTCCTTGTTTTCAAGCAGGTTGGACCAATGGGGTCCTGCAATGAAGGGGCAATAAATCTGGACCCGGCACTCAGCGTCTTGGGTTATACCACTCTTTTGTCCAATCTAAAGATAAGAGCTGGACTTCTGCTGCTGCCCGGGTTGTTTCCCAGTTCTTTAGGCGAATATCCACTTCCAATGATCGGGTCTCAAAACTAAAGGTGGTGGCCCAGCCTGCCTATGCCAGGATATGACGGGCTAAAACTGGCCCGTCTTGGCACGGGCAAGACCTGCGCATGTCCCGCTCAGTGGGACACCTCACGTTCATTAAGGTACTCCGGTGACTGGATAAACGCTGGGGCCCCTCTTCTGGGCCAAGAATGATGGGAGCTGTAGTCTACCCACTGCCTGGCAGGAGGCTGGTGCAGCCAACTGTGTATATAAAAGCTTGGAAGATGTTAAAATAGGATAATATTGTTAATATTTGTGTCTCAATTAGCTGTGCTTTTCTAATAATATTTGTAGATAAGGAACAAAAAACGACAGTTAAAGCTGCATTGATTAAAGGCTGCTGCACCAGGTTGAGACAGAATGGGGAAAATCCCTTTTAATTTCAGAATGGGAAGTTTCAAGGCAAAAGCAAACAATAAAGGAATCCCTTTAAGATGGCAGCAAGCAAGCTGGAGGAAGGAAAGTTATTATGAGGGAATCACCCACTTCCTCATCACTCCCACACAGGAAGGCAGACGGAGAGGAGTTTCAATTAGGAAAACAACAGAAAACTGTTCTCCACTCTCCACTCCACAGGCTTCAGAAAAACCCAAACTTCACCCCAAATACTGCATGCCACGAAGATAACGTCACTGTAACAATAAAGTCAACAATTATTCTTCGTTCGGCAGGCAAGTGGGTGACGATGGTTAAGGTGCAGCGGCCAACTTGTGTAGAGCGAGTTGCTGTCTCTGTGTTGTTTTGTTTTGACTAAAACTGTCTTGCCTTTGTGTCATGACTAGTTTTTTAAGATATCACCATACTTGAGTTCATTTATAATGTTGAATCACTGTTTTTCCAGTGTCTTTGCAACACCCCCATACTATATATCTTCCACTCGAGTCATAATAAATTGATAGCCCTTTTACGTAAATGTAATGCCTCTGCACCAGTTTAGTTTGCCACAGAATCAGTTCCATTGTTGCCCACAGGGGAGTTACCATCTGGGGGGACTAGCTGTGGGCTCCCAGGTACCCTGAGCAGTGATCAGATCATCATTACCGTGTTCCTTAGCACCCAAAATCGCACCAAGAGCGGGTAACTCATCTTGCGGTCTCGTTGTGTTTTGAAAGATTGAAACAGGAGCTGTGAGAATAGCTGCAGCAGTGGAAGCAGGCATAGGTGTGTCACATTTTGTTTTCACAGTACCTTTAGAGCTGGCAGGAGGCTCCCATAGTGTTTTATTCTTCTCGCCATGTGCTTTGACCAGAGCCAGCACCGTTTTGTTGAAAGGGTTCTTTCTTTGTTCTGCGAGGTTTGTAGGGCCCTCTAGCGATGTACCGAACGAGCAGCGCTTCTTTACATCGGGACACACCACCGCCGCGGTATCTAAGGCTGTCTGCTGCTGGCCTGCGGTGCTCCCAGGGAGCGCGGGGCTCTTGACACTTCTTGCACCTGTTTTCAGCGGCATCACCTCGGCAAGTTAGGCACAACGTACCGGTCGGGAAAGAGCACCGCAAGCTCTCCAAGCCGCCAGCAGACAGGGCAGCTGCGCACCCCAAAACCAGCACTGAGACCGCCAAAGCATGCAGTCAGTAAACGCGGTAGGAATTCGTAACGATTCAAGGGTCCAAGACATAGTATTTCCATCGGTACGCCTCTGCCCACAACCTCCCCCAAACCAAATGACACACAGACAAGCATGTTGGGATGAAGAAGTTGCAGGTTTATTTGTATTACAAATAACAGAATGGGTTAACTGACAGGAGACCCCCTACACCCCGCAACCCCTTGTTGCAGGGCGCCTGAAGTTGAGCCAAAGAAGCGGACACCAGCGGCCATAGCCCTGTGTGGTACCTAGGAGTAGATCCTCCCACCGGTGGACCTATCGTCCACCCACCCCACCATCCGGACAAGGGAGAGTTAACTCACACCTTCTCCATCCAGGCGGGGCGTTATCGGCAAGCCCCCGGTTGCTCAGGCTTACAACCGCCCTAAGGACTAACGGGGCGCCGTCGAAACCAAGTCCCCGAGAAGGGCCCCCTGGATTATGTATGACTAAGCACGGTGCATTTCGCACTGGGGCTTCAGGTCCTGTTCCTGCGCCTGTCCTGTATGGGGATCGCCTTGTAACTCCTCCTGCAGCAATAAAAACATAAATACATTATTAAAAAAACCCCATCCCCACTTCCCCCCTTTTCAGCGGGTGAGCGGCAGGGAGGGGAGCTGAAGAGCGCGGGCCTCGCGTCCGTCGTCTGGGATGGAAGGGGGCTGGGAGGCCTAAGGAGCTTACGGCTGGCGAGGAGCAGCCTAGGCGCGACCGACTAGTGAGGGGGGCAGCAGCAAAGAGGGCGCGAGGAGGGAGGGGCGACCATTATACCTGTCCCAGGGGAGACGCCCCTTTCCCTATTGTTGACGCCCCCCCATAATTGATTGGTTTTTGGTCTTTCTTGACTTCTCACTCATTCACCTACACATTTTTGGAAATTGGTGTTAATTCTAATTGCTAATCATGTATACAGCGCTGTGTATAATGTAACATCACATTATTTTGTAGTGCCCGGAAACGGAACTGAGGTGCAAACCACCCGAACAAACACTGAATATCAAGGATTTATCTTAAAAAGTCATATTCCCCTGAAGAAGGGTCTATTTAGACCCGAAATGCATTGGGAAATGTTGTTATTTTTTCTTTAAATTGACGTTTGTCGGCACAAGTATAGATAAGAGTGCATTACTTTTATTTATGTCTGTTTATATTGCTTTAGACCTTGGAATTTTCACTGTATGGAAATGTTTGAAGTGAATCAGTAAACTTTACGCAGTATTGAAATATATAGCGTATTATTGTTTATTAATTGTAAAAGTTGGGACCAAATTTGCGATAAAGTTGGTGAAATGATTTGAAACCTGAGGGACAAAGGGGGAGCTCCCGGTCAGACCTGGTTGTCTCTAGGTCTCTACAGGGCTGATTCACACGAAATTGTGGGCACAATTCACAACTGGGATGCTCCCAACATCAGTTTGAACTATCTCACTTTTGATTAATTGGTTTCACTTAGGGTGTGCAGGCTAGACTATTACATTGCAGATTCTGACAGTGGCCCATGTGGCCCTGTCTTGTAAATAATCCCTTGTGAATATTGCCCGTGCCAGTTGGCACAATGTACATGTGTGATTTTTATCTGATGGGTTTTTGGCAATACAAAAGTTATTTTAATATAACCTTGTGTGGAGTTCCTTTTGTGGTGTGCCTAGGATATTGTTGCTGTTGTGCGCTGGCGCAAATGCTTTACACATTGCCTCCGAGTTTAGCCTCACTGCTCGTGCCAAGCTACCAAGGGGGTGAGCAGGGGTTATCTTGGCGTGTGACTCCCTCGCCCTGACTAGAATGGGGGTTTCTGCCTGGCTTTGGCGTCAGCCTTAGCCTACCAGAAATAGCCAGTTCTAACATTGTTGGTCAGCGGTGCGGATTTGGACTTGTGTTTGCGCAGTGCCACAGCGACAGCTGGCTACATTACAAAACTCTGCATTTTTCAGATAGTCACATGTTTGGGATTATTGTTTTTGATTTTGTTTTTCCTCAAGAGTGTCATTTTCAAATGGTGTTCCTGAGCTTTATGTTTAGTGGCAGATGAGAGAAAGTGACAGGGCGGGACGCCAGTAGAGGGGGAGGTTCCCATAGATTAGGAATCCCTTGCTGGGTCCAGTGTCCAATCCCTGTTCCTGTTCCTGTGTGGGTAGGTGGAAGAGAGGGAGTGTGGAGGAGAAATGGCTTGCTTGGGAGGGTGGTTATCCCCTGAGTGTAGTGTGTGTGTGTCTGGATTCCCCAGTATGGTAGGATCCAGTGGTGGCAGCTAAAATGTGTCCAGTGCGTGAAGTCCCATTCCTAGTTCCCAGAGTATGGTGCCTGGTGCTCAGTAAGAGGGGTACAGGTTGAGAGTCAGAGGCAGTGGCGAACTGTCTCACCAGTCTGGAGGGGGAGTGTGTGGATGAGTTTTGTCGTGAACTGGAAGAGTTGGTGTGAGTTTTTTTAAGGAGCTTGCACGTGAGGTGTACCTCTGGTGGTGTGCAGGAGGTCCTGCAGAGGCACTGGATAAGAAGGTGGATTTCTGGCGGTGTGCCAGATGTCTTGCAGAGGCATTAGGGAGTGATTCTAAATGTAGTGGCTTGTGTATCTGATGATCCTGTGTAGGTGAAGAGGTTCATGTGTAGCCCAGCTAGGTCCCAGTAGGATGGTAGGGGTGTAGGGGCTCACGTCCTTTCTCAGTGGAGGCGGAGTGAGTGTGGGACGGTGCGTCCCACGTTGGCCCGAAACCCTGTCTCTGGGCCTGGGGGGTTCCCCAGGGAGCGCCAGGTCACGGGCCTAGTCTGTACTTACAGCTCATTTGAGGAGGATCTTCCTGTGTCTAGAGGACGGGGAGTGTCTGTAACCAGAACTCTGGCGGTCCTGGTGTTGGGTAGTACCGCTCCTAAGTGGAGGGTGCAGAACTCTGGAAGGGGGTGCAGAGGGACGGTGTACTTCTGACCCCGGTGCAACCTGAGAGTTTAGATCCTAGGTTGGGAGATTAGGAAGCTTCCAGGTCAAGAGGAATCTCTACCAAAGTGGATCAGCTGAAGAGATTGAGGAGGCTGCCCTTGCTGTGTGTTCTGGGGCCCACCTGCAGGTTGTTGTTTCCACTAAGGTAGAGGAAAGGGGGCTTTGCCGTGTGCTTTGTCCCCCCACCTGCTTGAAGAGGGACTGTGCTGTGTGCTTTGTACCTCAGAAGTGAAATAGTTTCCAGGTGGTAGACCAGTGATGGAGTGAGGTCCTGATCTGGTAGGAGAATTGTGTTCTGGTGGGCGCTTCCCTGTGAGGGTGCGGAAACCCAGAAGTAGAGGTAGGGTGGGGCATTCTTGCCCGTGACCTCCGATCAGCCTGAGGGTGTGGTCCCTAGGTTGAAGGTTCAGTGGTAGTTGTAGCTACCCTGAGAGGGAGAGTAGAGATTGGCTATTGTGTGCCAGGGGTTACTGCCCCCCACTCTGTGGTTTGGACTGGACCTGTGATATTTGGATGGCCTAGGGCCTGGTCCTGGCTGTGGATGACTAGAGAGTACCAGTGGGGTATCCTAGTTGTGCCAGAGATCTTTTGTTGAGAGAAATCTATGTGGGTTCAGAGTGGCAAAAAACCGGAGGGTGTCCCTGCCGAGCGGGCCCGTGTCCGTGTTTTGTGGCCCAAAGCAAGGAAGCCCATCAGTGGAGTGATTGGTCTACCCTGCGTTTTGGCTGGAAGGGGGTTGTGTTGGACCCGGCCCTTTTGGCAGGTTCACCCCGAGACTTTTTGCTTTTTCCTAGCCTGTTTCTGGAACCTGGTGGTGGTGATTTTAGGCCTAGGCGCACTTTTTCACTGTGATACAGTGTAAAGTGCGTGAGCTCTCTGTGTATGTGTGGTGAGTGACCTGCCCTCCCATAGGAATGAATGGGGAATATGTATGCCCATGGTAGTTCCTGATGTGTGGGGAGTGCAGGGTCGAGTTTGATATGTGCGAACTCGTGAGATTGAATGCTGCGTAATGGTGTATGCGGCATGGTTGTGTCTAGTCTAGAAGTGCCACTTTTAAGAAGTTGGCATATTTGTGTAGTCTGTGGCTGGCGTGTGATTGGCTGGTGAGCCTGGCCCAGGAGTGCCTGGGCCTGCTTGTGGATTGACTGTCTGGTTTGAGGGTGACAGGGGCTGCAGAGCCCCCAGGAGGTTGTCTGAGTCAGCCCGTGGATGAAAGGCAGCATCTGCTGCCAAGGAAGTGGGAGGAGATAGCACCTGGGAGTGAATGAGGCTGTGCCTGCCTGCCACAATGCTGGCTCCACCTCCCCGCTGGGCGACTGTCACCTCTGTCCCTGATACTGAAAGGACTTCCCTATAACCAGTTCTAGCTGGTTCTCACACTGCCTGCACAAAGACTTCAAAGACTTTTCTCTGTATAAGAAGGGGCTGTGTCCCCTTCCAAAATGTTCTTGTTTCTGACTTGAATCCTGCCAGGGGCGTGCTGCTGCTTGGGCCCAGGGGAATCCCTGGGCCCTGCCCAGCCCCTGGATATCTGATGGACTTTGCTGGACTTATGGACCTTTACTTGTCCTTAGCGCTGGGAGTGCTTTGCTTTCACCCCTAGTGCCTGGTGGCGCTTTATTTCTGCCTTTAGCGCTAGGAGCGCTGTATTTTGCTGTTGTAGCGCTTGGAAGCGCTTGATTTGCTATTTTAGCACATGGAGCGCTTTAAATTTCCATTAGCGCTTGGGAGCGATGATTTATTACCCTGCTAGCGCTTTGGAGTGCTTTATTTCCCCCTAGCGCTGAGGAGCGCTTTATCTTTGCCCCTAGCGCTCAGAAGCGCTGTATTTGATTCTTGGCCGGTGCCCACCCGGCATCTTTTCCCCCCCGAGTTCACCGCCGCCGGCCCGGGACCCCTCGTGATGTCTCCCCCGGGCCGCGCTGGCATTGGCTGCCGGCCCGGGATTCCCCCGTAGCGTCATTTCCCAGGCTGCGCCGTGATTGGCTGCCGGCCCGACAACTTTGGAGTCCGGGCCCCGAAAGCACGAAGAAGCAGGTAGCGGCGAGAGACTACCCCGCGCTCCTGCATTGCCGCCGACCCCCCCCCCCCCCCGGGGCTCCCGAGAGTGAGGGAGAGCCCCGGAGAGCGAGAGGAGGCCGGCGGAGCGGAAGAGACCGGCACGCCTGACCCGGTGAGTGCAAAGAAGGAGAGGGGGCGTCGGGGCACATTGCGATGCCCGCCCCTTCCCTCCAGTGAATCCCTTCGTGTGCTCAGAGGCCCGTGGGGCCTCCCCGGATGCCGAGCCCCCCGAGGGACTCCGCCTGTTCATTCATGAGCCTGAAAGGCTCAAAGCGCTGCAATCCTTCGAATCGAGCCCAGAGCGGCTCAGGGAGCATTTTGTATTTGTCTAGAGAGCCTGTGTGGCTCTGACTGGGCACCCTTTATTTAAAATGCCCATGGCCCTCACAACGCCCCATAGTATTTACGGGGCATTGCTTTTGATGACGAGTCCCCAGAGGGGGGATTCCAACGTTTGGGACATATGTTATGTCAGAGCCTGTGTGGCTCCAACGTGGACACGAGTGTTTACAGAGCCTGTGTGGCTCCAGCAGTGGGCGCAGTTTGCGCCTAAGGGCCAGTGAGGGCCCCGTCGCAGTTTGTCTCCAGCTGCCCTGCAATTAGTGGGCAGCTGCACCGTTTAGGCGCAAGATGGAGAGTGAGTCCATGAGAGGGACTGAGATGGCACAGAGGTGCCCGGCCAGTCACAGCTGCGCAGCACTTAGTGCCAGCTGCACCGTTTAGGACTTTGTATGATCCCAGGTGCCCAGCAAGTAGTGGGCACCTGCACCGTTTAGGCCCCTGACATTGGCCTAGGGACTGCCACAGGTGGTGGCTTATGTAAGGTTTTGCGCAATTGTGTGGTTTTTCCTTGCACCTCTGAATGTTTAGGCATCATGTGTTTTTGCGCTATAGAGTTGTGTTTTCCTTCCTGGCACACCTCTGAATGTTTTTGATGCATCATGTGTCTTGTTATTACACCGCTGAATGTTTTAGGCATCATGTGTTTTCTTTCCCTGCACCTCTGAATGTATTTTTATGCATCATGTGTTCTTTCTTTCCTTACACCTCTGAATGTTTTATGCATCATGTGTTTACCTTTTTCCCTACACCGCTGAATGTGTTTTTGATGCATCATGTGTAATGTGTTCTTGCTTCTACCCCTAAATGTATTTTATTCTTAGGTGGTTGTGTTTTGCCTAGTATAGTTATACTAGAGAGGTTATGTGTCCATGCGTGATCTAGGCCTATGGTTATTAGTATTGCGTAGTGTGTACTTACCTGTTCCCAGTAGTTACTGGATGTGATCTATAATTGTTATTTTGTGCTACAGTGATTTTAAACCCTTTTATTCTAATTTCTGACAGTATTTCTATTTCTAAAAGTGTTGATTCTGACAGTGGCCCATGTGGCCCTGTCTTATAAATAATCCCTTGTGAATATTGCCCGTGCCAGTTGGCACAATGTACATGTGTGATTTTTATCTGATGTGTTTTTGGCAATACAAAAGTTATTTTAATATAACCTTGTGTGGAGTTCCTTTTGTGGTGTGCCTAGGATGTTATTGCTGTTGTTGCTGTTGTGCGCTGGCGCAAATGCTTTACACATTGCCTCCGAGTTTAGCCTCACTGCTCGTGCCAAGCTACCAAGGGGGTGAGCAGGGGTTATCTTGGCGTGTGACTCCCTCGCCCTGACTAGAATGGGGTTTCTACCTGGCTTTGGCGTCAGCCTTAGCCTACCAGAAATAGCCAGTTCTAACACTAGCCATAAAGGAAAGGTGATCTGGATCCCCATTAGATCATATGAGTTGCTCGACAGTTGGTTATGGGCACAAGCCCTAAAATTCTTTACGAAAATAACCAGACCTCCGCTTGCTCTACCTGGTTTCTTTGTAACAAATGCTTCGATACTGTATGTTGAATAACCATTGATAAATATCTTATCAGTAGCCCAGTCTCTTGAGAGATACAAATATGATTTCCTCCAATAAAGATAAACCACCCTGTGTCATAAAGGTTTCAGTGAATCCCAGCCAGATTGCACGAAATAATAGACAAGATGGAGTTGACATCAGGGTCTGCCACAACACTACATAAAGGAACCCCTACTTATAATTTGGGATTTACATTGCTATTCATTTTAACTTTATCAACCCCCACTCAGGATTGTTTATATTTAAAGGAGAAATAACTTACTGTTAAATAAGAGGGGAAAAAACAGCATTTGCACCCTTGATGGCCTAAACATGCAAAAAGGAATGCTTGTTATAGTCTCTAACCTACAACAGAGGGAAAAAAGAAAACAGTGCCAAAATTATATACACAATGTGTAGATAACAGTACCTTTAATGGTCAACTTTATGATTTAAGCTGGGGCCCAGCCCTGCATCCTCCATAGCATAGAGCGGGCCCGCCCTTGGCCCACTAAGAATCTTCAGGTCCTATAAGCACACACCACGACAAACAGGTGAGACTGGTGGTAGGCCCCTCCTTGTTTTCAAGCAGGTTGGACCAATGGGGTCCTGCAATGAAGGGGCAATAAATCTGGACCCGGCACTCAGCGTCTTGGGTTATACCACTCTTTTGTCCAATCTAAAGATAAGAGCTGGACTTCTGCTGCTGCCCGGGTTGTTTCCCAGTTCTTTAGGCGAATATCCACTTCCAATGATCGGGTCTCAAAACTAAAGGTGGTGGCCCAGCCTGCCTATGCCAGGATATGACGGGCTAAAACTGGCCCGTCTTGGCACGGGCAAGACCTGCGCATGTCCCGCTCAGTGGGACACCTCACGTTCATTAAGGTACTCCGGTGACTGGATAAACGCTGGGGCCCCTCTTCTGGGCCAAGAATGATGGGAGCTGTAGTCTACCCACTGCCTGGCAGCAGCACAGAGCAACCAGGAGGCTGGTGCAGCCAACTGTGTATATAAAAGCTTGGAAGATGTTAAAATAGGATAATATTGTTAATATTTGTGTCTCAATTAGCTGTGCTTTTCTAATAATATTTGTAGATAAGGAACAAAAAACGACAGTTAAAGCTGCATTGATTAAAGGCTGCTGCACCAGGTTGAGACAGAATGGGGAAAATCCCTTTTAATTTCAGAATGGGAAGTTTCAAGGCAAAAGCAAACAATAAAGAAATCCCTTTAAGATGGCAGCAAGCAAGCTGGAGGAAGGAAAGTTATTATGAGGGAATCACCCACTTCCTCATCACTCCCACACAGGAAGGCAGACGGAGAGGAGTTTCAATTAGGAAAACAACAGAAAACTGTTCTCCACTCTCCACTCCACAGGCTTCAGAAAAACCCAAACTTCACCCCAAATACTGCATGCCACGAAGATAACGTCACTGTAACAATAAAGTCAACAATTATTCTTCGTTCGGCAGGCAAGTGGGTGACGATGGTTAAGGTGCAGCGGCCAACTTGTGTAGAGCAAGTTGCTGTCTCTGTGTTGTTTTGTTTTGACTAAAACTGTCTTGCCTTTGTGTCATGACTAGTTTTTTAAGATATCACCATACTTGAGTTCATTTATAATGTTGAATCACTGTTTTTCCAGTGTCTTTGCAACACCCCCATACTATATATCTTCCACTCGAGTCATAATAAATTGATAGCCCTTTTACGTAAATGTAATGCCTCTGCACCAGTTTAGTTTGCCACAGAATCAGTTCCATTGTTGCCCACAGGGGAGTTACCATCTGGGGGGACTAGCTGTGGGCTCCCAGGTACCCTGAGCAGTGATCAGATCATCATTACCGTGTTCCTTAGCACCCAAAATCGCACCAAGAGCGGGTAACTCATCTTGCGGTCTCGTTGTGTTTTGAAAGATTGAAACAGGAGCTGTGAGAATAGCTGCAGCAGTGGAAGCAGGCATAGGTGTGTCACATTTTGTTTTCACAGTACCTTTAGAGCTGGCAGGAGGCTCCCATAGTGTTTTATTCTTCTCGCCATGTGCTTTGACCAGAGCCAGCACCGTTTTGTTGAAAGGGTTCTTTCTTTGTTCTGCGAGGTTTGTAGGGCCCTCTAGCGATGTACCGAACGAGCAGCGCTTCTTTACATCGGGACACACCACCGCCGCGGTATCTAAGGCTGTCTGCTGCTGGCCTGCGGTGCTCCCAGGGAGTGCGGGGCTCTTGACACTTCTTGCACCTGTTTTCAGCGGCATCACCTCGGCAAGTTAGGCACAACGTACCGGTCGGGAAAGAGCACCGCAAGCTCTCCAAGCCGCCAGCAGACAGGGCAGCTGCGCACCCCAAAACCAGCACTGAGACCGCCAAAGCATGCAGTCAGTAAACGCGGTAGGAATTCGTAACGATTCAAGGGTCCAAGACATAGTATTTCCATCGGTACGCCTCTGCCCACAACCTCCCCCAAACCAAATGACACACAGACAAGCATGTTGGGATGAAGAAGTTGCAGGTTTATTTGTATTACAAATAACAGAATGGGTTAACTGACAGGAGACCCCCTACACCCCGCAACCCCTTGTTGCAGGGCGCCTGAAGTTGAGCCAAAGAAGCGGACACAAGCGGCCATAGCCCTGTGTGGTACCTAGGAGTAGATCCTCCCACCGGTGGACCTATCGTCCACCCACCCCACCATCCGGACAAGGGAGAGTTAACTCACACCTTCTCCATCCAGGCGGGGCGTTATCGGCAAGCCCCCGGTTGCTCAGGCTTACAACCGCCCTAAGGACTAACGGGGCGCCGTCGAAACCAAGTCCCCGAGAAGGGCCCCCTGGATTATGTATGACTAAGCACGGTGCATTTCGCACTGGGGCTTCAGGTCCTGTTCCTGCGCCTGTCCTGTATGGGGATCGCCTTGTAACTCCTCCTGCAGCAATAAAAACATAAATACATTATTAAAAAAACCCCATCCCCACTTCCCCCCTTTTCAGCGGGTGAGCGGCAGGGAGGGGAGCTGAAGAGCGCGGGCCTCGCGTCCGTCGTCTGGGATGGAAGGGGGCTGGGAGGCCTAAGGAGCTTACGGCTGGCGAGGAGCAGCCTAGGCGCGACCGACTAGTGAGGGGGGCAGCAGCAAAGAGGGCGCGAGGAGGGAGGGGCGACCATTATACCTGTCCCAGGGGAGACGCCCCTTTCCCTATTGTTGACGCCCCCCCACCACCTCCACCCACCGGAAAAGGGCGGACGGCTCCCCACGGCCCTACTACGGGGTCTGCCCTCCTATGGGGTCCCCTTCAGGGACCGTGGGCATCCTGCATAGTAGTTCCATCAGTACGCCTCTGCCCACAACCTCCCCCAAACCAAATGACACACAGACAAGCATGTTGGTATGAAGAAGTTGCAGGTTTATTTGTATTACAAATAACAGAATGGGTTAACTGACAGGCGACCCCCTACACACCGCAACCCCTTGTTGCAGGGTGTCTGAAGTTGAGCCAAAGAAGCGGACACCAGCGGCCATAGCCCGGTGTGGTACCTGGGAGGAGATCCTCCCACCGGTGGACCTATCGTCCATCCACCCCACCCTCCGGACAAGGGAGAGTTAACTCACACCTTCTCCATCCAGGCGGGGCGTTATCGGCAAGCCCCCGGTTGCTCAGGCTTACAAACGCCCTAAGGACTAACGGGGCGCCGTCGAAACCAAGTCCCCGAGAAGGGCCCCCTGGATTATGTATGACTCGGCATGGTGCGTTTCGCACTGGGGCTTCAGGTCCTGTTCCTGCGCCTGTCCTGTATGGGGATCGCCTTGTACCTCTTCCACAGCCCTGGGCGTGGCCCCCACTGCGCCCAGAGCCCCCACTACCTAGCCCTCTATTCTCCTCTATCTGCATCCGGCTATTTCTAATTCCTACCCTAGATCTAATAGGAATATTGCCATGCCTACTTTGGACAGATGTACCCCATCAGACTCCCAGCAACCAATGGATTTAGCTTGCAGCAAGCCGTGCCTTATGAAACCTACTCCTCGCTGCTCGCCGAATTTGCGCATAGCTGCGTTTACGTGCCTGCGGGTAACTTCTAGCGCCTCCTGCGATGTAGCCCCATGCCATATTGGTCTTGGAGATATTTCTGACCACAATATGCTGCATTGTCCCAACTCCCTGCTCATGACGCTCAAGTCTCTCCTCATTGCATCCAATAAACGCCTCTTGCCTAATGTTACCAGGTCGTTCCCCCCTAGATGCACCACTAGGATGTTTGGCGGCCGCCTATTCTCCCGCAATGTCCTACGCAGCGTCACCAAAAGTGCCGCCCAATGCATTCCGGGGAAGCCAAACCAAGATATATTCGTGTTGGTGAAGCCATGCTTCCAAGTGTTTGCATTCACCCATCTCGCCAGTCTTGTGACATAAGAGTGCCCCATCACCCACACCTCTGTCCCTGCAATGAAACACAATAGGTTGCAAGATTATAGTTTATTTGAACACTTCAAAGCACTGCAAAGTAAAACAACCACCAAAGTGTGGCAACCGTAAATTGTAACACACATTGTCCTTAAACTGCCACATGAGCACTACGTACATATTCTTTCCTTGTCTACACGTTCCCTGCCATAGTTCTGCTAACCGGGCGTATTACACTCACTGGTCTCACATATCTTTTGTAGCAGTTGGAGTCCCATCGCCCTACTCTCTTAATTGCCTGGGCTGGAAGACCTTCCTTGAAGGCTGTGGTAGCCGCCCCTATCCTGAAAGAGTGGGAGCTGAATTTGGCCCCCTTTGTCGTATAGCCTGCTAAGAATAGGCACCCCTGCATCACATGTTCTACATGATATTTGGTGACCGGGGAGCCGTCCAAATGTATCAATAGCAGCCCCTCTGTATGTGGACGGCACGACAAGAATGCCGCTAGCAGGGCCACCGGACAGTAGCTGTCATTGCCCAGGCGCTGTAATGAAATGATCCTACCCTGCCTGCCTGATCTATCTTTGAGAATCGTAAGTAAATCTCTACTGAATCCGCTGTCAGTCGTACGTCCTTCATCAGCAGGGCCCTAGAATTCATCTCTGTTTTGGAGCGAGCCACCAACTCCCCTATTCTAAATGCTCCAAAAAATGCAAGGCTGAATGTCACTGCGAAGAGGGATGCTTCGTAAGCCGAGTGGGTGACCGTGGGAAGGGCATCTAGCACATTTTTTAATGTCTCGTAATCAATGGGGGCCCTTTGGTCTGCTTGTTTAGGCATCACTCTAGCCCAACCCTTGAGCGCCGCCCTGGTTGCAAATAATGTGGTTGGGTCCTTTTGACCTAACAGCCTGGCATGATGCCCGATAGCAGACAGGTGACCGGCCATCCACGAGTGGCTCTTCCCCTCATCTTTCACCCAAATCATGAATGCCTGCACCCTTTCAGCCTGTATCGAAGCCTCCTGCTCCCAAGGGCCCATGATTTCACAAAATATTTTTACGTAAGTCTGATATCTTCTCATAGTCCGGGGTGCCAGGGACATCTCGCCTAGCTCTCTAATGCGCTGCGCCACCGCAGCATATGCCAGAGCTGAGCCGGGAAAGGTGTCATCTCCTCCCTCGCTCTCAGCCAAGCCTCTCGAAACCACTGCCAATGAAAACGTGAAAGTGCGTCAGCAGCCGTATTCTGGACTCCAGGGATGTGTCTAGCTCTGCATTCCACGTTATTGTACAGACATACCTTGACTAGTACCCTAAGTAAGCATAACACAAGCGCACAAGAGGCCGACTGGGTGTTGATGGCTTGGACCACAGCCATGTTGTCGGACCACAAAACCACCCTTTTTGCAGTTAACAAGGCAGGCCAGAGGTGGAAAGCAACTACAATTGGGAAGAGTTCCAATACCGTTATATTGGCAGTTATCTTTTTCTTCCTCCAAGAATTGGGCCATTTTGCTGCGCACCACTCCCTGTCTAGTATTGTGCCGAAGCCTTCCCTGCCTGACGCGTCGGTAAACAACGTCAGCTCCTGGCTGCTGGTCCAGGGATCCCTCCATATCACGGAGCCATTGAACTGCTCAAGGAAGTCCCCCCACATCCTAAGGTCTTCTTTAACCCCCAAGCTCAGCCTCACTTGATGATGTCTGCGTTTTATTTTTGTTGCTGTCTTGGCTAACCTGCGCGCAAAGGCTCTACCAGCCGGAATCACTTTTGTGGCGAAGTTTAGTCTGCCATGCAGGCTTTGTATGTCATCCAGTGACACTTTATCTTGCCCCAGTACCACCCTGATCTGAGCTGCCAGTTCGGTGACCTTGTCTGCTGGAAGCCTAGCTTCCCCTGCCTTCGTGTCGATTTCTACGCCTAGAAAAACTAATACCTGCGCTGGCCCCACCGTCTTCCCCGGAGCCAGTGGCACTCCCAGATATTTTGTCATTCTTTGGAATTTAGCTAGCGCCTCCGCGCAGTCTAAAGTTTCTGCTCTGCCTACGAAAAGGAAATCATCGAGGTAATGAGTTACGCTCTCAACCCCTTCCTTCTCTTGGAGTACCCACTGTAGGAAAGTGCTAAAGGCCTCAAAGAATGCGCATGAGATAGAGCAACCCATTGGCATGCACTTGTCATAGTAATATTCATCGCCCAGCCTAAAACCCAGCAAGTTTTGGCTGCTGGGATGCACTGGCAGGAGGCGAAAAGCCGACTCAATGTCAGCTTTCGCCAGCCATGCCCCCCTGCCAGCCCTACGTACGAGGTCCATGGCCACATCGAATGAGCAGTACGAGACGGAGCATACTCCTTCCTCTAAGTTGTGATTGACTGACTCGCCTTCGGGGTAGGACAAGTGGTGTATCAGTCTGAACGCCCCAGGTTCTTTATTGGGCACTATCCCCAGGGGGGAGACTACGAAGTTTTCGAGCGGTGGCTGTGAAAATGGGCCAGCTACCCTCCCCAGCTCCAGTTCCTTAAAAACCTTTGATCTTACCACCTCAGGATTGTCCCTAGCTGATTTCAAGTTCTCAGCGTCTCGTGCCACAGGCGCCCCTATGTATGGTATGACAAAACCTTCTGCAAACCCTCCCAGGAGCAGTCTCCCATCCAATCTATTGGGATATTTATGCAGCAAACTAATTAGTCTGTCCAGTTTTATCGGTGAGGGCCCTTTCACTGTGCTGATCCTTGACGCTAACTGACTGGGAGGGGCAGTACATAGGCAGTGCGGGGGTGATGATGGCTTGGTAGGCAGCGGTAAGGGGGAAGGGTTTGGGGCGGGGGGTAGGATTCTGATGGCCCCGAGTTACTTATTCTGCCAGGACCCGCCCCTCCCCCCGTGCTGACTACCTTGCTTATGTCCTTTGGGCGTCCTGCAAGTTCCTGCCTGGTGTTGCCCCCCACAGTTGCTGCACGTGTGCGTAAACTTGCAGGATCTCCCCCAGTGGCAGTGCCCGCTGTTAAACAATCTGCATGACCCCGCCGGTGACTTCCCGCCACCCATTCTTTGACCCCTCCCCCTTTGGCCCCACCGCAAGGGCGGACTTCTTTGCTCTGCCTGAACTGTTGTGCTGCTCTTTTCAGTTGCCACTACCTGTGCATCCTGCCCTTTTTTGGTTTTTGCTACGCCTTGGAGCGCCCTGGACCCCATATCCCCATATAGTCCATCCACAGCTGAACTTCTTTGTGGTCCCAGCGCATGTTAGGTGATCTGGACATTTTCTTCTGGAATTCCCTGTCGTAATCCAACCAACCTAAACCTCCCCACTTCTTCGCCTCATTATGGATTAGTCTCCCATACTGGACTAAAGCCGGTCCCTGGTCCCCAAACTTCTCCATGATAACAGAAGACAATATTGCAAATGCTTCCAACCACGTGTCAATGGACTTTTCTGGCCAGGGCTGAAATTTCACTTTTTTGTCGTCTTCTTTTAAACCTGCCCTACGTACATCCGCACCTTGCTGACCTAACATGAGTAGTGAGAAAATATCGATGAACTCCCGTTTCCATATCAATTCCTTTGCCACCAGCGGGACCTCCCAGGACAAGGAGGACCGGCCTGACAACAAAGGAGCGTCCAACACCACCTCCTCCTCATCGCTTGGCAGCGCTGGAGAAGCAGCTGGTATCGTGGGCGGAGGAATCGTTGTATTCGCAGGAGGCATTGGCACCGCCAAGGGGGTGGGCACCGTGTTCGCTGGCTGTGGCGCCGGTGGAGCTGGCTGTGCTGGAATAACTGGTGACATGTGGGGTGTGGCAGGTAACGGTGGTAGTGCTGGCACAGGCGACAGCGGTGCGAGAAGCAGGTTGGACAGGTCAGTGCCCTCTTGCTCCCGCTAGCCGCTCCAGCTGAGCAAGGAATTGATGCACCATTCCCCCATACATTCGAAGGGCCTACCCCCCCACTAGCGCCGGACGACACACTTTCCCTCATCTCCTTCATAAACACTTCCAACGTGGACATGATCTTACCAAGATCGCTTCTAGTGGCATATTCCGCCGGCGGTTGCCCGATATCAGGCAAGTTTGATGGACCAGGCACCTCATGTACCACTGCGACTGTCGTCTTTGCCCCGCCTTTCTTTTTCGCCGGAGGCGGGAATTCTTTGTTCGTAGGAACCTTTAACCTTTTAGACGCTCTAGCGTGTCCTGCGCCACTTGTATCCTCCTCATCCAGTGCTATAATGTCATTGCTAACACAGGGGTTCGCTGTGCTGGCCTTAAGCAAATCTGTAGCCCATGCCAGGCCATTCGTTTCTACTAGTTGTAAGAAGATCGCCGCGTGTGCCGCTTGTGCGTCCGAAACCGACCCTGATCCTGCGCCAGCTGTTCTCCGTTCTGACATCCTGTGTGGCCTTACTCTCCTGTAAGAAAAAGTAGTAATGACCATCCGAGCGAATCCCCCGTGGATCAGTAGACCCATAACCTCCTTCTAACTACTGGCGTTCCATTGATCATTCTCATACTTACTTTGACCTACACGGCCTCGGGTATAATTTGGACGTCACTATCCCACGAATACGGTGCGGCGACGTCGGCTGTGTGTCACGCTCCTGTATTTGATTGATATAAACATAATTTAAGTTTCGCCCCACCCAATGTCCCATACATCACAGAAGACCCCGGGAGACCAGACCATGAACACCGGCCCCCCCCCCGGTCGCTGTCAGGGACTCCCTTTTTCCTTAATTCAGCGCCCCCCCACCTTCTTCCTTCTTACCTTCTGATTGAGGGGGTGGCACAGTGCTCTCGCTGCTTTTAATGGATTGTCTATCCTGGTTTGCCTGAAAATGGGGAACACGCATTATACATGTACCAATGCGACGCAACATGACTACAATGAATAGCGACCAACTATTTATTTAGCACATAACCTATCAGTGCACACCCGTCCCACAGCCAAATAATTGATAGCCTTGTCATCTTGGCCTTGTTTACCAGGAACGTGTTCCTTCAGAGTGCCTAATGTGTGCACTGTAACCTTGCAGAAGGTCACACTAATCGACCTAAGCAATGAAGTGATTTGGCCAGACATGAACGTGGTGTCCCAAATTATTTTTAAATCGAGAGCACTGCCCCTAACAAAACATCTTAGGAAGAGGGAGGGCGGCATGCTGCACCAAGGCTACGGTAGGCGATGATGGCCTGCACTGCATATTGAGCCTTCGCCGTGACACCCATGACTGCTTCAATGTCCCGCGGTGCGAACTGACCCTTCCCCGTGACACCCATGACTGAAAGAGCGGCCCGCGGTGCCCACCGAGCGGGGACTCGTACTCGCAAAATGTTCGGCCAGCACTTGCGAAGAAGCAAGGGAAGGCTCGTGAGAAAACGCGCCATCTGGGCTGCAGCCTACGTCAACTCCGCCCTATAATTCACACGCGGGTTGCCCTTCCTGATAGAGTGCGTGCTGCGTGCGAATGAGACCTTCCTGATAGAGTGCGTGCTGCGTGCGCACAAGCTGGAACACGGTCGGGGTACCAACACCCAACCCGTTGGGTCAGTGATGGGGTTTCCTAAAACAGTACCATTTAAAGCCCCATACCTGCGTGCGAATGAGCCCTTCTTGATAGAGTGCATGCTGCGTGCGAACGAGTCACACCAGTTGGCACGCGGGTCGAGGTACCAACAACCAACCCATTGTGTCAGTGACGGGGTTATGCAAAACAGCACGATTAAACAGGCCCATGCCATTACGAAATTATTAAAAACCAAAACTGAGGTGACACATTAGCCCGGCAGATCTAGACTGGTTCCTGGCTCCCGAACCAGCATGTTCCGGCGTACCCAGGGCGCCTGCCGGAATTGCCTGCCAACCGGAAGCTCAATACAAAGCTAGTTATGAAAAGATGGCGTGCCTCCGTCGCCAGCCATCTAAGGAAGCCGGAAAGCGTCATCTCAATTTTTACGAGCGTTACCATATCGACCGGAAGCTAATTAGAACTACCATACTTTGAACCTTGCTGCCGAAATGCTTGCCGACCGTAAGCCAATCGAGACGCTGAGTACGAAAATTGGCCTGCCTCTGTCACCAGCCATCACGGAAGCCGGTAAGCGTTATTTCCAAAATACTCCCGAGCGCTGCCCTATACGCACATTGCTGCCGCTCGCGGGGCTGGCGGGGACCGCATGTAGCACCCCGCTGCCTCGACCTTGCTGCCGATTGTGGTGCTAACGGCGACCGCGTATTGCGCTCCACAGTCTCACCGCTAGGAATCCCCCAGACTTTGAAAGGCTTTGCTGAAGTAGTACTGGTGGCGATCGCCTGTTTGCGCCGCTGCTGTTCCCGCGCCACTAATCTATTAATTAAACTTATTCGCGCCCCTGCCGGTCAAGGTGCCCGCGGAGATTGCATGTTGTGCTCCTTCGCGGTTCAATGCTCTGGCTTCCCCCTACTCTTTGTTGAATATGGCCTTTTACCGCCGACGAGTCTAATGCTATTCTGGCCATAATCTCTGCTCCACACAAACACTCGCAGACGGTGCACCCATTTAGACCAGCATTATGGGACCTGTAGTCTCTGTTGATTGTACCCAGATGAATGCATCAATCAACCCCTTATCTTCAGATCGCTCTGGAAGGAATAATCTAATAACCTCTAAAGATGAGGAAGCTGTGGACAAGTTTTATTCACTGTCAGACTACTCAAACTCCTCAGGGGAGGAGCATCTAGTTAACGATTGAACGGCAGATGAGAGCGACAGTAGCAGCCTGCATTGGGAGGAGGAGAATGATAAAACATTACTGGGTCAAGGTGCAACGCCCAGTCCGCATGAAATGGCTACTTTAGCGGGTCAATCTAAGGGGGATGTATGACATTACAACGCATACTTTTACAACGCATATCTTTAAAATGCATGTTTACAACGCAACATCCATTACAACGCATTCCATTACAACGCATGCCATTACAACAAATGTTTTAAACTACCTTTACAACGTATTCCATTACAACGCATACTACCTTTACAACGCATACCATTACAACGCATAACATTACATTGCATGTATGGTAAGTATTAGATAGTGTAGGGGTAACAATTACTATTCTAACTCCAGGGGGGGTGCAACAGTAGGGTAAGTGTTGGATAGTGTAGGGGTAAAATTACTATTCTAACTCCAGGGGGTGCAACAGTAGGGTAAGTGTTGGATAGTGTAAGGGTACTATGCGTTGTAATGTTATGCGTTGTAATGGTATGCGTTGTAATGACATGCGTTGCAGTGGCATGCGTTGTAGTGTAATGCGTTGTAATGGCATGCTATGTAATGGATGTTGCGTTGTAAATGTTTTGTTGTAATGGTAGTGCGTTGTAAAAGTTGCGTTGTAAAGGTTGTTTCCCATCTAAGGGTATGGCTGGACCATTGACCTGGGATTACTCCTTCTCATCTTGTCTGCATGATAAAGATACTCCGGCCAAGATCCAAACAGGTGTTAATATCAAGAATGCCGAGATAAATCCAGAAGGAATTACACTCCCTGTAATATATCAGACTATTATGGCTCTAAGGGAAGAAACAAGAACCGAAAGCTCAAAAACACAAGGCACTTATTGGAAACTCCAAAATTCAATCAGAAGAATTGCCAAGTCATGCGCCCACTTCTCGTCAAGAATGGGAGAAGCATAAAACCAGAATCTCCCAGCTGGAAGATGAACTAACCGCGCAAAAAATTCTCTCAGATTCTATAAAATCCTTTAGAGATGATACGATGTGGAAGCTCAGGGACATCTAAAATCTCTCGGGGAGAACAAATCTCTGCATTTTAGGTATTCCGGAGGGGAACGAAGATGGAGACACTCGACAATTTGTGGTTGAGCTTTTTGATGAAGCCTTCCCTGAACTAAAACATTGGGATTGGAAAACACAAATTCAGAGAGTGCACCGTTTCCCCTTCAATGTTCGTAATAAAACTGGTGGTAAGACTGATCCTCGGCCTCGGGCCATTCTTATATCGCTCAATAACTTTCTAGCTATGGAGGCTCTGTATGACTTAGCTAGACAAGATAGAAAGAGTAAGGGCAAGGAATGTGATTTCTTTGTGCGCCCTGACTTTTGTCAGGCCACTGTTGATAAAAGATGTCTCTTACGTCAGCTCATTCCGGCATTCCAAGCCAAAGGGGCGCAGGTTTTTCTTCCTAATCCCTCAAAATTGCAAATTATTCTCAAAGGGCAAACGCACTTTTTCCTGTCTGAGATTCAAGCTCAGGAATTTTTGGCCTCTATTTAGGTATGTCATGGGAATCCATTTATTTACGGTTTTCAACACATAGCAGGGTAGGCACCCTATTGGATTAGTTCAGGAGCATTCATAGGATATGACCTTCTAGAGCTTGACTGTTTTCTTCTCTCCTGTAATCTGTTAACAATGATAAGCTGTTTTTGTAACCTATCCCGCATTAGTTTGGTTATGAGGAGGGGTGAAGGTTCGCTGTGGTGGAGGTGTGGGGTGTTTTCTGCTCCACATCACCAGGGAATTAGTTCCCTGTGCCTCACTGAAGGGGGGTGTAATGGGAGGGGCTTTTTGGGAGGTAGAGGAACATGGGTGGGGGGGTGGGGGCTGTGGGATGGGAGCACATGACATGACCAATCTGTTTAATCAGTATGTACACCCTTTTGTGAAAGATTCATTCATAATATTAAACTCAGCAATATCTAAATTCTTTTCCGAAAATTATACTGTAAGTCAAATGATTATTCTTCAATGTAATATGTAATATGGCTAGGGATAAGTTATCGATTTGTTCCATTATTATTTACGTTCTGAATGATGGCAAAAAAAGGGGATATTTGCTAAAGTAATTAAGCATATGCAAATAGAGGTGTTGTGTGTGCAGGAAACACACATCTCTTGGTGCAACCGCAATTGGCTCCACAACACTGGTCTCGATCTTTTAGCATGCACGCACCAAGGGACCAACACACGTGGTGTTGCCATTCTAGCAAAGCATGTGGTAATTGTCTGTAGACGCAAGAAAGAGGATCAATTGGGATGGTGGGCGATCTTAGAGGCAGACATTAAGGGTTCTATTTTTACTATCTGTTCCATATATGGTTCAAATCTGGACGACCCGGCTATTCTTAATTTTATTAATATCGAATTAGCAACCTGGCCATCCCCTTTGGTAATATGTGGCGATTTTAATATCCACATAGAGCATAATTTTAAGTTATCTGGCTCCATGCCATATCCCGGTCGTAAGAACAAGACGTTTAAGGCTTTACAGGGTATATCCATGGAACACGGTTTAATAGATGTATGGCATAGACACAGATCTGGGGAACCAGGATACACCTTTTTTTCTTCACCACATAATTAATTGGTGCGATTAGACTATTTCTTTTGTTCGCAACAACTGGCAGAAAAAGTTTATATTAATCTATTTCCGAGAGTCATTTCTGATCATAATCCTTTAATGATAGGGATTCCATTATCTGGGCTTCCCAGGGCCTCAAATCCATGGACATTTGATAAGAAATTGTTACTAGATACTTCCTATTGTCAGCATATGGCTAAATGGATTCCGGAATTCTTCAATAGTAATAAGGGTACCACCCCTGAAATTATTGTATGGGATACATTCAAAGCCGCTTTATGCGGTGAGACTCTCAGCTTTTCTTTACATCGTCAGAAGGAGATTAAGGATATGATTAAACAATGGATTACCGAATTGGCTTCTGCTGAGGTTGAGTTTATTAGGCAAATTGGTCTTGATCAAAACACGGCTCCATGCCAAAATAAAATATCTGTTACAAATTAAAAATATATTAATTTTACGCTGAAGAGATTCTGCAAAATATGTCCAGCACAGGTCTGATATTTACGAACTCTGGGAAAATACAGGGAAACTTTTGGCCAAATATATTAAACAAAGGGCTGTGACACATACAATTAGTCGTATTAAAGATCCGCCTGGCCAAATACTGGATACATCTCAAGATATACTTAATGCTTTTCATAACTTTTATACTCAACTATATACGGCAGAAGCTGAAGCTACTATCAATAACATCATGGAATACTTAAGCTGAGTTGAAACCGCAAAAGTTTCTTCTGAGCAGAATGAGACCCTCAATACCCCTATTATCTGGGATGAAATTGAGTCAGCGATCGTATCTCTAGCCCCCGGTAAAGCGGTCGGGCCCGACGGAATTCCTCTGGAGTTCTTTAGAACTTTCCGGCAAGCACTGAAGCCCACTCTAAAATCTCTATTTCAACTTGCCCACCAGGGACAGACCCCCAAATCCTGGCATCAGACCACAATTATTGTGTTTAAGAAAAAGGGTAAATCAGAACTAAATCCAGGATCTTATAGACCAATCACACTCATCACTGCCGACAGCAAGGTCTATGCAAAAATAATTGCTTCATGGCTTGGCACAGTTATAACCCCATTAGTATCGCTCAGACAGCATGGGTTCATCCTGGAAAGAGACACAACAGACCATGTTAAGAGAGCAATCGCCCTCTTTGATTGGGCGCAAGCAACGGGATCCCTGCTCGGGATGATCCTGTCAGACGCAGAAAAGACGTTCAACAGGGTCTCCTGGCGGTTCCTCTAGTCTGGTCTATACTGGAAAGGTTTCACATCTGAGTTCATCCAAGCTATTCAAGCACTATATATATCCCCTGAAGCGAATATTCGAATAGCTGGACAACATTCGCAATCACTCAATATCACCAGAAGCACAAGACAGGGTTGTCTGGAAAATGGAAAATGAAACCAATATTGAGCCTGTTACTCTGAATAATATCACCTGTAAAACATTGGCTTATGCCGATGACATGGCTATTCTTTTTTTTTTTTTGTCGTCATTTTGCAATACTATTGTGTCAGGTTTTAACATAGAACCCGTATCTGCTGCTCGGGATGGGCCCTTCCCTTCTTATTCGAACCTTGATACCAGTGGGAAGGCCGCTAGCAGTGTGTTCATTTGTCTCCTGGACACTTTATTTGTGGAGCAAGCCACCCAGCATTGCTTTTGTTAAAATCATCGGACGCATCAAAGAAAAATGAAGATAAACATATCAAGAAGGCCCACACCTTATATCTATTATGATTTATAAAGTCTCACAGAATTTTTCCCAGATTTCCCAGAATCCATATTTCTTTCTAGGCCTTCCACTTCTGTCTAATCGGTTTATTCTGCAGACAGAGTTCCACCACTCTAGTTGTGTCGGTGGTTGTGAGTTAACCCATTTAATACAGATTTCCCTTTGGGCAACAAGGACCAAGGTAAAAAGCAGGTTCTCTTGACTTTTATTCAATTTACAGGTTCCACCACCCTCCTCTTGTACCCCAAAAATGACGAGCCCCATACTTACTATGATGGTTTGACCAAATAGGTCTGTCAATACCTTACCCACATTTGACCAAAAATCCTCGAGTTGGGGACACTGCCGAAACATATGTAGATCATCCGCCCTCTCTTCACCACATTTTGGACAGGCTTTTGGATGTTGTTGGCCCTTGAACTTTGATAGTCTCTTTGGAGTCCAGTAGGCTCTGTGAATAGTAAAGAGGTGGTTTCTTCTTAGAGCGGCAGGTTGTATAATTTCCCAGCATTTCCCCATTGATACTCGCCATATGTTCTGGATTTCCAGCGACGGCAGTGACTTCCCCCAAATCGAGTCAGGGATCGTAAAATTCTCTTCTCCTGCAGAAATCAATGTCCAGTACCATTGGTACACTTCTTTTCTCTGTGTTCCAACTGCCAACATTTTGAGTTCTAATTCTTTATTGCCAGTATGACATTCTGTTAGAGATCTTACCCAACTCGATAGTTGGTAGTATTTGAACTTGGCAGTTTGGCCTTCCGTAGTGTTTATTAATGCGTCCCAACTGATTAGCACACCTTTTGTCATCAATTGGCCCCAGTTTAGTAATCCTGCACGCCTTAGCAGAAAGGCTAAAGAATCTTTAAGGCATTCTGGCGTTCCTGGAGAATCCCAGATTGGGGCATAGTGGCTGTAGTAGGGTATCTTCGTTATTTTCCTTATTTGTAGCCACAATTTAGCAGCTGACAGCAGGACCTTTAGTTTTATTTTTTTCAAGAATTTTTGATGGCCAAATTTAAAGAGAAAGTGGCCTCCTGTATTTATCATTGCTTGAAAATTCGGTGGATATAGTTCGTAGTCTAGCAGTAGAACTCTGGTATATTTAAATTGGAATGCCCTACAGTATTCAAGTATGTCTGGGCTAGCGATTCCCCCTTGATCCTTTTTCCTTCTCAGTTTATTCCAGGAAATTCTGTTACACTTAGCGGCCCAAATGACACTGTTCAGCTCACCCTGGAGTTTCAAAATTACAGGTTTACTGAATTCCAGAGGAATTGTGCTGAAAATATAAGTAATTTTCGGCAAAATTGCCATTTTAAGGATGTTAGATCTACCCAAAAATGTTAGCGGGAGTGCTTCCCATGTTTTCAGAAGCTTTTTTACTTCTCCTAAGACTCTGTTGAAATTGATCTGGGATATTGCTGTAATGTCCTTGACTATATCTAGGCCGAGGTACCTGATTTTTGATTTCAGTAAAGGATGGTTACTCATGGTATGCCATTCCATAATTTCTGACTTTGATTGATTAATTTGGTAAGCTGAGATGTTGCCAAACTGATCTATTATGTTTTCTATATCAGCCATCGACTCTGATAAGTTGCTGGAAAAAATCATTAGATCATCAGCATACAGAGCTACTTTTTTCTCCTAGCTTTGATATTGAAAAGGGAGTATCTTAGGGTTGTTTCTCAAATTTGTCGCCAAGGATTCAATGTACAGATTAAATAGCAAGGGAGAGAGTGGACATCCCTGCCTAGTTCCTCTTTTTATGGAAATTTGGTTTGACAGACCGTCATTCACCAGGATCCTTGCCAAAGGTTTACTATAAAAAAAAATTATGGCAGCTTGAAAATTTTCTTCTAGCCTAAATTTCTCAAGGACTAAATGCAAAAAAGCCCAATTAACCCTATCGAGTGCTTTAGCAGCATCGAAGGTAATGATGGATAAGGGAAGCTTTTGTTGGGTAGAAATATCTATTGCAGCGATGAGTTGTTGAGTCAGATCTTGAATTTGTCTGCCTTTAATGAAGCCCTTCTGGTCTTCATGAATGAGGTCTTCCATTATTTTACTCAGCCTCTTTGACAGGATCGTAGTGTAGATGTTGTAATCACGGTTCAGGAGTGATATTGGTCTATAAGATTCACACTTACTCGGATTCTTACAAGGTTTTAAAATTAGGGTAATAGTTGTCTCACTCCAAGATAATGGTAGATCTTTTTTTACCAAGGAAAAGGTCATTCATGAGAGCTGTGAGATGGAGAGTTATAGTTTCTTGTAGGGCTATGTATAGCTCATTTGGGAGAGCATCGGGGCCCGCCGCCTTTCCCTTTTTGAGGCCCTTTATTGCCCTGATCACTTCCTCCTCTGTATTTTCTTCATTCAGTTCTATTTTCTGAACTGGAGTAGTATAAGGAAGATTTATCTTTTCCAAGTATAGGTTTTGTTGATCTAGCATTGGGAAACAATCTTCAGAGTACAGACCTCCAAAAAATTCTCTGAATTCTTCCTTAATTACTGTGTCATCGGTACTTATTTCAGCTGGATTTCCTACTAACATGTTATTAATTTTGTTCCTGGTTTTATCTGTTTTCGTTTTCTAGGCTAAAAGTATCCCGCACCCCTCCCCGTACTCGTGGTGGGACAGTTTGCTCACTTCCCATTTTTCTTTTACCCTGGATTCTAGGAGATCTTTAAGGTTTTCTTCCTTTTTTGTCCTATCCAGTCTTAGCTTATCAACACCTGGATTGGAGTTATGGTTTAGAAGTTGCATGTCCACATTTTTTAATTCCTCCTCATATTGCTTTATTGTTCGTTTTAATGTTCTCGCTTTCAATACACCAGAACTCATAATATTACCTCTTATAATAGCCTTGTAGGCATCCCAGGATGTTTGTCGACTGACCCCTTCTCCGTTTGATGCAAAGTAGTGATTAGTTTCTTTTTTTAAATAATCAATTGTGGGAAGATCTAGGAATAATGTTCGATCTACTGTCCATCTAATCGAATTTTTTAGTGGTTTTAAACGAAGATCTAATCTTACCGCTGAGTGGTCAGATAAATGTGCCGGGAGATGCTCCACCCCTTCTGAGGCTGTAATTAAGTTACTATCTATAAGAAAAAAGTCAATCCTGGAGGAGTGACCCAATCTTTTGTACTGGAAAGTAAATCTTGTACATGCAACACTTTAAGTTTTCCAGATGTCTACTAGCCCTAAGTCTTTGATACTTAATTTTAGCTGCTCTATCATCCTAGGGAGACTCGTATTTTTCCTTGCCTGGGTCCTATCTACTTTTGGGTCTATAACTATGTTGAAATCCCCTCCCCATATTATGGGGGAAGTAGTAGTCAGAAGTTCAGTATATAGTCTTTGTAGGGGTTCAGGATCATCAATATTTGGGCCATAGTCAGATTCTCCCATTCCTGTTTTATAAGGTGGGTCTCTTGTAGGATTATGATTTCACTCTCCGATTCCTTATTCAAATATTTTCCTTCGACACCTATTTGTTCAGAGACCATTAACATTCCAGGACAGGATTCTAGTTATTGATCGGTCTACCATTGTATTTGGTGATTTTTAGGATATAAAAAAACATAGTATTTCTGTGTAATAGTTTGGGTCTATTAACTCTCTTAAGTATTGCAGCCTGAGGATATTTTTTATAAATCTTTTCCCTATTTTGCGCCCCACCCATTTGTGACTGTTTTTTATTTCTTTTTTGTATTTTCCTTCTTACTTGCCCTCCCTGGGGGAACCTCCCTTTTCCTTTGTTAGGCCGCATTGCGTCCCTCATTCGAGCTCCTGTGCTCTCCACACTCCTAATGTTAATTTTAATTTTTTCATTTATCTCTCATCCGTTCTAATAAAAGTACGACTTCCTTTGGATCCCTAATGTTGTGCATTTTATTCTGCCACATGATTCTTAAACTTGCTGGGAAGCGCATCTGTACCGTAGCTCCTAAGGATTTTAGTTGGGGTATTAATTGTCCCAATTCCCATTGATGGTCCTGTGTGGTCTTGGATATGTCTGAGCGTATTTTAAAGGACCAATCATCTTTATGGAAAAAGCCTTCTTTCAGGGCTTCAGACAGTATCCTCTCCTTAAGCGTGTAGGATTTAAAATTAATCAGAATCTTCCTAGGATTCTTTTTCAGTTTATTCCTACCGAAAGGATCCCGGTGGACTCTTGTAATGTCGTCTGTGAGTGCTTGTATCTCGGTTTTAACCCAGGGGAAGCTTTCTTCCAGCAAAGAAAGTACAAATACCTTTATATCATCAGTTTCTTTTCCTTCTGGTACGTTAAGTAATCTTAAATTATTCCTCCTAGAATGATTCTCCAGTGATTCGATTTTATCGTGAAGAGAGTTCTCACTCACCTTTAGAGTATCTATCTCTTTCTGGTGTAATTCTAGCTCTTTGTTAAGAAGTTCCATGTTGGCTTCTACTGTGGTAACTCTATTGGTGAGGTCATTTAATTTTAGGTCCAAGACTTCACAAGTGTCTTGAATCTTAGCTTGATTCTTCTCCGAAATATCAAATCTGGTTCTTATCTCAGTAAGTAATGTTCCCAGAATGTTATCCGAACTGATCGAATTAGTCATACTCTCAGGGATTTCTATAAGATCTCCTTGAACCTTTGATGGATTTGTATCACCTTGACTACTTGCGCTAGCACTTACACCCATATGATGTTCCCTGACCGTGTCATTGGTGAGTACATTCTCCATTCCTGCTCCCCCTCCATGATTGAATTCAGTAGTCTTTAGTGGAGATTCTTGAATCTTATTAGATGGTCCATTTGTTTTGCTATTCATTTTTCCTGTTCTAGGATCTTTTTTTTCAGTTTGATTACCCTTTTGGGGCATTTGTATACCTTTTACTGTACTAGTCTGTAAGTCTTCCACATCTGTGGAAGGGATAGAGCCTGTCACTGGAGAGTCACTCTTCTGCCCTGAATGTCTTAGCTGCTCTACACTTTGCACCTTAAAGAAGGATCTAAGGCAGGGGGTGATTCGATGAGTAGATTCTGCCCCTATTTGCTGGTCCTTTCGTCTATCCCTAGTTTTAGGGGAGGGACGACTCGCTGGGTTTTTTAATTTTTTTGTCTTTGCCCTTATGTTAAGCGGTATCAGGTAGGTTAATTGTTTTTTTTATAAAGTACTGCCTGTTTCTCAAGCAGTAACTAATTCCTTTACTCACTTCGGCCTCTCTCTTGACCTCCCTAACGGGGGCCGGGAGTATACTCTGGTTATCCCTCTCCCCCACTAATTGTTTACAAACCCCCGATTTAGACTTCAGGGTTCCGTCACGCTTATCTCCCTTCTTGGAAACAACAACAACCAAGTCCACCGCTTACCCGCTTACCTGATTCATGCAGCCCTGAATTTAGCCAGCGGTTCGAATATTGAGGGGGACAGCTATCTTCCCGTCTCTTTTCACTTCATACAGTGGGGCGCTTTTTGTCGACAAAGACGGCTGGAGAGAAGTCTGAGACGATGCTTGAACCGGAGCAAATCCTCCTAGTGGATGCCAAGGTTCCGCATCGGTAACTCTGCCCTGTCCAACTCGGAAGGAGAACCTCCCAGCAGCTCTGAGGAAGCTTTGATGTGCGTTACAGACTGCCGTCCAAGCCCAGACTTCAGAGAAGGAAGATTGATGCCCACCGGCTTTGTGTTTAACACCAGAGGCAGCCAAAGCGAAAGGGGCGTCCAACAACGCAGTGCGGACAGGTAGAAATTAATACGCAGATTTTTTATTTTTTTTTAATTTCGCCTACCAATTGCTTATTACCGCCAATCACCCACAAATTCCCAAAAATAGTAGCTCTGGTACTTCTACGGCATTATTTCACTAATTTTCAGTCATTTCTGAAGCCGATATAGCATGAATGAGAGCAAAAGCATGTAGATCCATCAGGAGGTGGAGAGCTGAAGCTCCCGACCGGTCTCTCTAGCCGGCCGCCATTTCCCCCCCCGAAATGCCGACATTGCTATTCTTACTGCCAACCTAAGGCTAGCCTTTCCTATAATGAGTATTTGTGCTAAACAGTTTGGTGTAGTACCCGGCTATAAACTGAACATTGATAAACCGCAGTGTTTACATTCACACAATCTCCGTCCATCTGAAATCATAACCGTTCCTGAAGTTACTTATTTGGGGGTTAAAATAACAGTTGATGTCGAAAGCATTCCGGCACTTAATGTACAAGCAGCTACCCAAATGGTTAGTAATCTCTTGGAGAGGTTAAATTGCTTGCATCTATCATTACTTGGTCGATGCAATGTCATCAAAATGTCAATTTTATCAAAATGTCCATACTTTTTTTCGCACCATACCATTCATTCTTATGGGGCTATCCAAGGCCAAGAAGGGCCATAAAGTGGATGACTATTCCAAGATCAAGGGGGGGCTGGAGCATGCCAAACATTTGACTATATCATTGGGCTGCTCTTCTACAACATATGGAAATTCTCATAACTGCTAAAAAAATCTGGCTCAGCAGCCACTAACCCCTCAATCTACGAGATGCTCTTGGGAGAGAATTCACGACAAAGGTTAGTCAAGACTCTGGAGCCAAGCTACTTTAAGAAAACCAGATTCAAAACTATACAATCTGCTTATTCTGTTTGGAAGAATGTCTGGAAAAGATTTACAATTTCAAATATTAATGCATACACTGCCATCTCTGCTCATGGTCTTCTACAATCAATATTTCAGGATAGAATTACGTTTAGATGGGCTGATTCACGGATCACGCTTCTTGGGGATCTAAGACAGGGTGGTAGTCTGATGTCATTCAACGCTTTACAAGAAATATTTGGTATACCTAGAAGTGATGTTTTTTAATTTCTACAAATCCGGAGCTTCCTAGGTTCATGATTACAAAAAAATTAGGGAAACCTGGAGCCAATTAACATAATCGAACTGCTGCAAAGACAATCAGGCATTGGGGTAATCTATCAGTCTTTAATGGCCCAGTTGCCCGATGATTTAATACCTCAATGTGATCGATGGGAAAGGAAATTAGGGGGAGTAAAAATTAATCTGCCTAAATCGCTTGAATTGGCTAATTCTGTGATTTTGCCTGGCAGCCTGAAATCGCAGCATTTCATGTCTGTTTTTGATTTATATTATTCCCCCGCAAAAACCTCTAAATGGGCCCATTATATGGGGAGGTCATGTAATAAATGCAGACTATTTGGAGCTGATTCTTTACAGGTTTTTCACTTGCCCTGGGCTGGGTTACTTTTTTTCAGGATATAAGTCACTTCGTAAATCTAATATTAGTAACCCCAGGTATACTTACTCCAAGGCTGGTATTTTTTGGGGTTGAGAGTCTTACAATAGGGACGGTCCGTGTGAATGCAGAAGTTAACTTTCTTTTTATCGCTATGTCAACAGTGAGACTATGTATCACCTCCCAATGGATCAGTACTAATGCCCCTACATTTATTAATTGGAGATCCAAGTTACTTGGTTTATATAATTTAGAGATATATGTTTATAAAAAATGCGGTATTGAGAAACGCATCTGGGGGCAAAAAGTCTGGTCCCATAATTGGTTAGAAAGCATTGTTTAGATTTAGATGGTGATTTTGCTATTGTGTTTCCCTTGATGGTGTAGATACAAATGATATGTTTCTGTCATCTTCTCTTTTTTTTTTTCCCCCTTCATTTTACGGTATACATTATTGTATGATCGGATTCGGAATTTATAAAAGAGGATGTACCTACTGTATAATGAATTGTTTAAATTAAAAAAAAAGTAATGCCTCTGCACCAGCCTGACTGCCTCATTACCGGTGGGATTCTCTTTAGCCATTAACTAACACAAGCTTCTAGATGAAGTGTCTTAATTGGGTTTCTCCCCCCTTCCCCCATTTAGCCAATTTTAGAGTCACATACTCTTCGGAGTCTTGTTCGAGCTATACAAAACTTTTTTAAATAAATATCTTGACAGAATATCCATGCATGATTATACTGTAGGGTTCTTCGTTCTTTGTGACGGGTTATCTTTATATTGCACTTCAGATAAAAAAAGGGAGTGTGAGGAAAATATCTCTGTTTACACAACTTGCCAATATTCGTTAAAACTAGAGCCCTGCAGAGCAAGGAAATGTGGGGAGGTCATTTTCAGTGGAGGCACTACTTGCAGCAACAATAGTCACAGCCATGGGGACTCATTTGGGTTGTACCTGGTACCTTTGGGCACCCATTAAATGAGTTAAGGGAGAAGGGGCGGGAACCTTTCTAGTAGTGTTAAAGAAGCGCTATTAAGTAATGTTGGAAATGACCATCTTTTGCATGGTATTCCCCTTAATTTTTGCCTCCTTGAACTGAACCTGTTTCTGTTGGCCATAGGACTCTATTCCTCCTAATCAGTGGTAAAAAGATTGTGCTCTCCCTTTTAAGGTAAAATTGGCATACACCTATTTGGCACATTTAATTTACTTATAAGCCCCTAGTATATGACACTACCTGCACCTAGGATGTGTAAATGTAATGCTACACATGGGGTGAAGCACTCATTGTGCCACCCACTAAATTATACCTGTAAAGAATGTCTCCAGGCCTGCACTTGCAGCGTTTGTGTGCAGTTTTGAACTACCATTTTGACATGGCAAAATAAACCTTCCTTTTTTATACTCATAAGTCACCCTTAATGTAGGCCCTAAATGCCCAAAAGGCAAAGTTCATGGTAGTTAAAAAAGCAGAGCATGCAAAAATAAAGTTTTACATGCACTGTCAGTGAAAACCCTTCCATATCATTTTTTACTATGGCATGGCTAGACCTCCCATAGAAAAAACAGTGGGTTACAATATAAAAATCTATAATGCTTAACATCATGTTCGGGCTATCTAGAAACATGATTCAAGGACTCCTTTGATTAGTCATTTAAAATGCAATATAATGGTAAAGTTGGATTTTATATTGCTATTTTGGAAATGCTACTTTTTAAAAGTTGTAATTTACCTGCTTAAGTCAAATGTGCCTTTCTGCCAGGGTCCATTGTCACAACCATGGGGACTCATTTGGGTTGTACCTGGTACCTTTGTGCACCCATTACATGAGTTAAGGGGAGGAGGGGCGGGAACAATTTTAGTAGTGTTAAAGAAAGCCTATTAACTAATGTTGGAAATGACCATCTTTTGCATGGTATTCCCCTTAATGTTTGCCTCCTTGAACTGAACCCGTTTCTATTGGCCATAAGACCCTATTCCTCCTAATCAGCCGTAAAAAGATTGTGCTCTCCCTTTTAGGCATGGTAAAATTGGCATACACCTATTTGGTACATTTAATTTACTTATAAGCCCCTAGTATATGACACTACCTGCACCTAGGATATGTCAATGTAATGCTACACATGGGATGAAGCACTCATTGTGCCACCCACTAAATTATTCCTGTAAACAATGTCTCCAGGCCTGCCCTTGCAGCATTTGTGTGCAGTTTTGCACTACCATTTCGACATGGCAAAATAAACCTTCCTTTTTTTAAACACATAATTCGACCTTAACGTGGGCCCTAAATGCCCAATGGGCAAAGTTCATGGTAGGTAAGAAGCAGAGCATGCTAAATGTTAACATGCAATGTCAGTGAAAAACGTTCCAAATAATTTTGTACTATGGCATGGCTGGACCTCCCATAGAAAAAAACAGTAGGTTACAATATAGAAATCTATAATACTTAACATCATGTTCGGACAATCTAGAAACATTATTCAAGGACTCATTTGAATAGTCATTTAAAATGCAAAATAATGGTAAAGTCGGATTTTATATTGCTATTTTGGAAATGCTACTTTTTAAAAGTTGTACTTTACCTGCTGAAGCCAAATGTGCCTTTCTGCCAGTGTTGATTGTGACATGACCCCTGATGGCTCCCCTGGAGTGTCATGTGTTAGAGTGCCCACAAAGCAAAAGCTGGGACTTAGAAACCTTTTGCCAACTTTTCCTCTAGAGAACCAGTGTGAGACCAAGACTGCTATCGAACCAAAGCAATACACAGTGAATTGCCAGTTTGGATCAATCTTGCCGGTGTGTCGCTGAAGGGAATCTGACTTCCAGGAAAGTTTTTAAGTCCGAACGTAAAAGGGCTCCATCAGGACCGACGTTGAGCAGCAACTCATAAATGTCAAGGCTTTTCTGGGAACAGACTTTGGACTTCTCACACTCTGAGCTTTACATAATTTGATGCCCACATAGGGACCCTGCTCAATAACAAACCAGTGTTGTCAAGCCCTGCTTCAGATCCAGCTCGTGGCTCACCAACAACCACTTTTGCTCCAGAAATGGTTAATATATCAAAAGGTAAACTTTCCACCATGAACGTGGTTCTAGTGTCTGACCCATGCTCCATTGGGGTTGGAATGAATGTTTGGCTTTGATCCTGTATAGCCCAAATGGATAACCGTAGTTGATGCTTTAAAAATCATTTCACTTGTTCTATTTATTGGATTTTATCATTTTGGTGTCATTTTATTTAATAAAGTTTACTGTTTTTTTTATGTGTTTGGCATTTTTTGTGTTGAGCTGCACTCTATTACTGTTTGAGTACTGTATACATATTTTACAAATTATCTCTAAGTTAAGCCTAACTGATTTTGTACCAAGCTACCAGATGGTCAAGAACAGGGTTGCGGATTGTGATTATTATATGAGGTGGGTTCTCACCCCCTCAACTAAAACGCCAATGTCTTACAAGTCAAATAATACATTACTCAACCTTTCTTTCTATGAACATGTTAGATTGTAATTCAAGGTCCTAAGAATCCCTCACGTTTATAAGGTCCTGGGCACCCTGAAATATTGCTTATAAATACTCCAACAAGTGAACACCCACACTACTAAGACTAATGTTGTATTCAAATCCCCAGATAGGGCCAACCTGCACAAGTAGGGCTAATATATTTTTTGTAGGTAATCACAAAAGTATTTTTATATAAACATTTTATTGGCATGTCATCACCAGAAAGTAGATTCAAGAAAAGAAACATATCACAGGGCTCATCACTCCAGAACAGATACCAAGAGTATTGAGTGGCACCCACCCCTCACCCCATATTCAACATTCATCAAAGTAATCCCAGCCTTCAGGGCCCATTAGTGTGCACTTCATTGTCTAAGGACCAAGACTGAGAAGTGTGCAACTCTAGTAAAACCTCTTGGTACTAGGCCCAGGCTCTCCAGATCCTGCCATGTTTGGGTGGACAGCACCTTGTTGCATTCATTGGCCTAAACAGTTTTACAGTTTCTGGCAATGTCATGTTTGGCTACCACTAACCCAATCCATAACAAACTTCTCTTCTATCTATTGCCCTTCATCCTGTTTGTGATCTATCAAATGGCCAATCTAGTATTGTTGGGATGGGACCACCTCAGCACTCCCCCAAGGCAGGTCAGAGCTCCGGCACAATATGCAGCGAGGACTTGGAAGCCCCAAACTACCTGGATAAAATCCTCAGGATGAGTGGAGCAACGCAAACAAAGTGGAGAATCAATCGCTCCAATTGGCAATAATCTGCATTGCATGAGGTAATCTCTATGTAAGTACTTCAACTGTATGAAGCAGAATTGGGCCCAATGGCATCCTCTGTAGGGGAGTCTAGCGCTTCCCAAAGTTGTCATCCATCAACTTGCTACGGTCATGTGCCCAGGCCGCGCAAAGTCTTGAAGAAGACTCTGGGGTGTTATTAACAAGTGAGAACAGTTTGTGTCGAATGAGTTCACTAATTAACACCTGTGCCTCCAGTGGGCTGAACGCTGAAAGTTCCCCCAAGTCCAAGACATATGGCAGGAGTGCATGCCTGAGTTGCAGGAAACTGTAGAATTGGTTTCTGTAGCGCTCATATTACACTTGCAGGTCAGTAAACAATTTAACAGTGGTCACTGTCAACATGTCTCCTAGGCATCAAATACCAATGAGATCCCAGCCCATAAATCCTCTCAGCTTAGTGACTTGCAGAAGCCAGCATCAGCTTCACAGTGGGGTCTCCCTCATCAAGCTCGTATTACAACTCAAGGTCTTAATTGTGTCACTCCAAACCTGAAAATCTACCCTCGTTGCTGGGGGAAGTGAAAGGTGAGGTGGCCACCATAAAGAATGTGTGTGATCCTCAGCCCTTGCATAGCCCCTTTCTCTGAGGCATAGGCTAGAGCGTTCGAGTTACCAAACCACCACTCATTGAGAATGACCAATTGTGCAGCCTTACAGTAGACAGAATGGCTGGTGTGGCTAAGTAACCTTCACAGGTGGATTTGAATCATTTGGCCAGCGGAATTCTGGGTGGGCTTTGGATCCAAAGAAAGTGTCTGAAAGCTGCATTGAGATGTGTAAAAGAAGGTTCCTGGTATTGGGTATCAGAAATTTGAGAGTTGGCATAACAAGCATGAGAACCTGACCATCTTCAAGATTGCCAAGCTGCCTATAGATGAGAGGAGAAGTAAAGACTAGAATCCGAAGTCTTCATTTATCTTGGCAGGTTGAGGCTGAAAATTCTCTTCCCACGCCTGTTATCTACCTTTTGTTATATATACATCCAAATACCGGAAGCCCCATGTTCCCACCTGTAGGTCACCTGCCAAGGGTAGTGACTGTGCTTGACTCCCAAGAGGGTACTAACAAGATTCAGTCATGTTAATTTGCAGAATGGGTTTTAGTACCACTTGATGCAAGGTTGTCATGCTCCTTGTGTGCGTAAGCCACCAAGTGCTGCACGTTAGTCAAATTGGGTGTATAAGTCATCATGTGCTTCACCTTGGTCTTGTTGCGTGTGTAAGTCACCTTGTGCTTCATGTGTTGTTTGTTGTAGTGGGTGTTTTCACTACCACCTAGTTTTTTTGGGGTTTGGTCCCTTGTTTGAGTGGTAGGAAGTTGGGTTACAGTCCCTTCTCCACAGTTTTCTTGGCTTTGTTCCTTACATGGAGAAGTAAACACATTGGTGTGGTCCACCCTTTGTGCTAGAGTTCTGGGGTGCGCTTCTCTCCTTTTTCTCTTCGCAATGTGGTGATTTCTCACTTTGTGTCAGTGCTTTAATTTCTTTATTGAAGGAGGAGGATGTGTGATATTTTATATGAATCTTTTCACTTTTCTTCCCTCCTTGTTTAGTCTTTGTTCCCTCTCGTGATGAGGAAATATGAAATGTCCAAATACCGCGTCCATCTTGTATTCAGCCTCCATTTTGTATTGCCATTACCCAGGCCTGGCTTTGAGGTACGCGCTCGGCGCTCCTTGTCCCTGAACGAATGCAACGCTCGCTAAAGCATACTATTCCCTGTTAGCTTTGCGCAAGAGAATCAATCCGTTACACAAAGAGGATTGTGCAAGATCCCAGCGCCGCATTGTGGCTCATGTTTGTGGTTGGGCTCGTCTGTCCTTGTGGCGGATGGTGTAAGTCACGAGATGTGTTTATGTTTAACTATGTTGCAAGAGATGTTGCACGAGTAAAAAACCAGAGCATGCGATGATCACGCCGTACTCTGGCAAACAAGAAAGTCACTGTTGATTGGTTCAGGTTTGGGTGTGTCTACTACTATAAAAGATTGTACGCTGCGGATTGAAGCAGCAGTCTCCCGAGAACTTACTGTATTTTACTTCTGGGATAAATGTTTACTCTTTCTCACGAATAGAGTGTTCCGTGTTTCTGTATACCTGGACAGGTGAACTCGAAGATTTCAGGCGTCCCCTGCACCGCTGGACCATTAAAAGGTCCGGTTCTTCAATTGGCGCCCAATGTGGGGCTTCTTCAGTGGTTGCGGTCAAGCCGGAGGGTGGTGAGGGATCTCGTGAACAAACTCTGAAGGAAGCGCACCATCTGATTGACCCCTGCTTGTCTTTGTGGACCTGAGGTTTTTGTAGCGCAACTTCCCCTTCCCGAAGGCTGCCTGGCCTCCGCCCTGACTGACGCCCTGTCTTGGTCCCACTAGCCGAGAGAGCAAGACATTAGACGGACCTCTATCGGTGAGAAGAGAATTTGGTCAGGTAAGAGTGGGTAGCTCCCACTTGTCTGGTTATTTGTGGTTTGTTTGTTTGACTGTTGCAAAAGCCGAAACCAAGGGGTAAGTACTTGAATTGAGAAAGTACGTGATTATACTTTTTACCTCTTGATGTTTGTTTGACGAACCAGAGATTCTAAAGATGCCTGGTCTTAGCAAATTTCGTCAATGGTGTTGTTATTGTTGTTCAAAGGGACTCCCGACTGGAAGACACTTGTCCGGTGCCTCCGGTATGGACTCCGAAATATGAAGTTTACTCCAAACATGGGACTGGCCCTGTCATTTTTACGGACCTTTGGGGAAAATATACTAAGATTGATGGCATTTTACAATGGCCGAGAGATGGTAGTTTTGAGCCCTGTGTGTTGGACAATTTGGAGGAGAAATTATTTAAAAGAAAAGCCCGTCCGGCAATGCTTGATTCATTTCGCATTTGGCGAAAAGAATCAAAACAGAAAAAAATTAAACAACAGAAATCTCAGAATAAACAAGTTCGCATTTCCATTATACAAAAAGCGCAGAAACATGAAGACGATCGAATTGAAAGGGACATAGAGATAGTAGATATGAAGCATAGAATGGAGATAGATAAATGTTACCCCGCTTTGCCTACCTCTCCGCCAATTGACGAGGAGAATAAAAAAGACCCTTTAATATCCCTTGTGTTGTCTGCTCCACTGCCCTATGTACCAGTTCTTGCTCCCCCGCCAGTACCTGTTTTGCCTCCGCTTGTGCCTCAACACTTGATACTAGTAGCAGTCCCAGTTACTTCTTTTCGGCTTTTTCCCCTATTTGAGATCGAGTTCGTAACTCCCCTATCCTGAATAGAACTCTTCGAAGCCAGAGTCGCCTTGACCTCCATGAGGAAGCGGCGCTCCAAACTCAGGCTCTAAAGTGGATGACGAATGTAAACATGTATGGGCCATTCGATATCCAAACTGTGACCACGCAATGGCCTTCATCCACCCAGCGTTATATCTTTGACCTCATGTGTGAAATATTAGTCCAAATGTGGGAAAACGAAGTCCAGAGTGGCCCACCTAGGGGATTAATAGAATTGTGAATAGAAGTAGCTTCTGGAGCAGTGGTGGGACAGGATTATCAAGATGCAGTAGCCAATTTAGTGACATTTCGAGACCTTCTGTCTTGTAGAAACACAGGAACGGGAGGCATTGTTACATTAGACAAAATATACCCTATGCGGGAGGTACAACCAGTATGGCGTGAAGCTGTGGGAGGAGCTGCCCCTGTGGCTGCTCATTTCCAGCAAGTTTGGGTGCATGTTCCATGGAAAAGATCCGAGGTTATCGCACTAAAACAAGTATTACCTGATCCGCGTAAAAATCCGGCAGGTTATTACAAAGAATTAACGCAGACATTGTCCTCTTGTACTTTGACATTATCTGATGTAGACATGTTGATGGGCCAAGTGGTCCCATCCGAAATATGGAATAAGATTCGTAAGGAGGATCACGCTTTTGAGTTAGGCGGTACCTGGGCTGCCATCCTACAAGCAGACCAAAGGCAGGTGGGTGGGGCTAAACCAGAACAAGTGATAAGAGAATTGCCCGGAAATATAATAACACTTATGAAAACCTGCCCAAGCAGTCAATTGGGATAAATTATCCGCTTGTAAACAGAAGAAAGACGAGTCGGTGTCTGATTTCATTACTCGTTTCGAGGAGTCATTTGTCGATCATAGTGGACAAGATATGGCCGCGCCAGGCGGCCAGAGATTGTTTGTGGATACATTTGTCTCCAACTTGCTGCCGGAATTGACTACTAGACTCAAAATGTCCGAGAGTGCATGGCCTGCAACAACGCCCTCTGGGATTTTGACGATGGTTCAATATTATGAGAATAGAGATCTGGAGGAGAAAGAGAGGATGGAAAAGAAAAACAAAGATCTCAAAATGAAGGTCCTTTTGCAACAGGCTTACGCCCGCCGGGACCACCAGAGGATCCCTCAGGGTGCGCCCCAATTTCAGAAACCGTATCAGTATCAACGCCAGGGGTACATCTTTCCACGCCCACCTCTTGGCCCTAATCAGTGTGCCTACTGTAAGGAAGATGGTCATTTCAAAAGTAGATGTCCACACCTGGCCCAAAAACGGAATATGGGAATAGCACCTAGAGGCCGGGGCGGGTATCAGTCCGTGCCACAAGGCAGGGGACGAGGAACGTTGATACAAGATCAGCGACCCTTGCCACAGTCCAATGCTGTTAATTACTTTGATCAAACATTAGGACAGACGGGAAACTATTATAATGATGATTATCTAGGAGAAGAAGGACAGGGCTTTGTTTCCCAATAGGACAGCCTAGGACAAAGTGAGGGAGCCGTGACGATTCCTGTGGATCAACGTGGTCCCTATGTTAATGTCACTGCGTTAGGGGTACAGGAAAAATTTCTATTAGACACCGCCGCATCTAAGAGCTCCATTGTTCGCTCCAAGCTCCCTGGGGCACCTTTGTCTGGCATTACAAAGTTTCCGTAGGATTTTCTGGGACACCTGTACAGAATCCTGTTTCTAGCCCCTTGCCCATATCGATAGGACCGTGTCATCTGGAGGCACCTCTCATCCTTACCACTGGCTGTGCTGAGAACTTGTTGGGTCTCGACCTTTTGAAGAGATTATATGCCACACTATACTGCTCCCCTCAAAGAATGCTTTTGACCTTAGGCCAACGAGTAGTGTCCCCAGTATATTTGTCCATTAATGCCCTACCACACGAGCTCCGACAGTTACCTGTCTCCCTTTGGGCGCAAGGTCCTAATGATGTCGGATTGTTGCAAATTCCACCCTATTCTGTAACATTGAAGAATAACTTCAGGTTGCCACGCATTCCTCAATATAAGATATCCAGTGAAGGTGAACAGGCTCTGCTTTTCATAATATCTGATCCGATACAGAAAGGTGTCATCGAAGAAACAAGAGGTAATATGTGTAACAGCCCGTTTTCCCTGTGATTAAACGTACAGATCCAACACAGCCCCCTGTCTATCGCTTTGTCATTGATCTACGCAAAGTCAATAAGTTGGTTTTGCCTCAATTCCCCGTTGTTCCAGACGTTACTGCATTGCTCACCATGATACCTTCTACTGCTTCATGGTTTTCTGTCATCAACCTCAAAAATGATTTCTTCAGCATTCCAATAGCTGAAGATAGCAGAGATATTTTCGGATTCTCCTTAGGAGGTCGCAGTTTTAGATTTTGTAGAGCTCCTCAAGGTTATTGTGAGAGCCCCTCCATCTACAGCCAAGCACTTAAAGCTCAGCTTGACACATTATCCTTACCACAAGGTACTGCCCTAATACAATATGTAGATGACTTATTGGTAGCAGCAGATTCAGAGTCATTGTGCAAAGAGGCTACTCTTTTGCTTCTACAACACTTGTCTCAATGTAAACATAAGGTCTCATTGTCCAAATTACAGTACTGTCGACAAGAGGTTACTTATTTAGGTCATCTTTTGTCAAAGGAAGGGCGTAGACTGACTCCTGAAAGAATACAAGCTATTTCACAGATGACGATCCCACGCGCACAAAAGGAGGTACGTGCTTTCATAGGCATCACCTCTTATTGTCGCCAGTGGATACCAAATTTTTCTTTGATAGCCAAGCCTCTATTAGCCTTGACACTAAGGGATACACCGCACACTCTCCCTTGGACACCAGAATGTCAGAAGAGTTTTTTGGACTTGCGGTCCTCTCTATGTTCTGCACCAGTACTAGGGACCCCTGATTATACTAAACTATTCATACTGTATGTCCACGAGAGAGAAGGTTGTGCATTATCAGTATTGACACAGCACTTTGGTGATAAACAACGCCCTTGTGCATATTTTTCAGCAGTTCTGGACCCTGTTGCAAGGGCATTGCCAAGCTGTCTGAAAGCAGCAGCAGCAGTATCAATCCACCAATCGGCAGGATTGGTATTGGATACTCCGCTTACTGTTATGGTTCCCCATGCTGTAGACACGTTATTGAACAGAACGAAGACACAACACCTTACCGGTGCCCGCCTCTCCGGGTACGAATTAACACTGTTAGCGAGCCACATCACCATAAAGAGATGTATTACACTGAATCCTGCCACCTTGCTGCCACTTCCATCAGATTCAGACATTATCGAACTTCATGATTGCATTTTTCGAACAGAGGAGGAGACAAAAGGTAGAGTAGATCTTAAAGATACTTTAATTCCTAATCCTGATGGAACACTGTATGCTGATGGTTCATGCTTTAAATTGCCTAACGGCGATACCACAGCAGCCTACGCAATCACAACACTGCACACAATAGTAGAGACAGCCAAAATACCGTACAAATCAGCTCAAGCAGCAGAATGAATAGCATTGACGAGAGCTTGTGAATTAGCGAAAGACAAAAAGGTTAACATATACATGGATAGCCAATACGCATTCGGAGTGGCGCACAATTTTGGACGCCTCTGGGAAGAAAGAGGTTTTCTTACCTCTCATGGGACAAAAATACAACACGGGCAGTTAGTTAGTCACTTGCTTGAATCACTCACTTTGCCCACACAAGTAGCAATCATTAAGTGTAGTGCTTACAAAAAGATAACAGATGACATTGGAAAGGGAAATGCTTTTGCTGACCAAGTAGCAAAAGACACAGCTAGAGATTTGTCCAACCGAATGTATTTGGCTGGTCCAGCACGATGGATTGTGGAAGTAGGGATGTGTGAGGATACTCTAGAAATTGTGAAAGACATACAAGCAAAAGCCACCCAATGAGAGAAAGACAAATGGAGAGAAATGACTGGCCGGCTAGATGACACTGGTTGTTGGACAGATTTGTCCGATCAACAAAGATGGTTGCTGCCCAATGCTTATGTGCTCCCTGTTGTGAAAATGGCACATGGTCCAGCTCACATTAGTGCCAGAGGGATATGTAAGCTTCTAGCACCAGTTTGGCAAAACTCCAACATTCCCAAATACGCTGATAATTTAGTAAAGAACTGTATGGTGTGCCTAATGTATAATCCAGGAAAGGGAATGCCAACTCCAGCGGGACACTTTGCACCACCGACATATCCCTTTGAGGTACTCCAGATAGATTACATTCACATGGAGAGATGTAACAATTTGAAATACGTACTTGTAGTGGTATGTGCCTTATCCAAATGGATAGAGGCCTACCCCCTCAAAGACAACACAGCCTTGACAACTGCCAAAGCCCTTTGAAAGAGTTTTTTCCCAGATTCGGTTTGCCCCGAATCATCTGGAGTGACAATGGAAGTGAATTAGTGGGCCAAGTTATGCATAAAGTCTGTACTGGTCTAGGTATTCGACAGAAGTTTCATGCAGCGAACCACCCACAATCAGCAGATTTAGTGGAACGCTATAATGGGACCTTGAAACTCAAACTTGCAAAAATACAAGCCACCATGGGCCTAGCATGGCCTGATGCATTGCCTCTTGCCCTTCTATCAACAAGGACTACAGCACACTCGTGCATGGGGCTTAGCCCTTACGAGATTGTGTTTGGACGTCCAGCCAATGTCTGGGGCGTCCCTAGACCAAAGAAATACTCTGATATTGAATATCCTGTATTGATTGATTATTTGCATGAATTGACTAAAAGGATGTGTGTCCTTCACCAACAGGTGCACGACGCTTTGCCTCCAGCTTCCACTGACCAGGGCCATTCCATACAACCTGGAGACTGGGTCTGCATACGCAACTTCCAGAGGACCAAGAATCTCGAGCCAAGGTGGAAAGCCCCGCAGCAGGTTTTGCTCTCAACAAAAACAGCAGTCAAGTTTGTCGGTAGAAACAACTGGGTTCATGGGGTACACTGCAAAAAGGTGTCCCTGCCCTTGCCTTATGATTGATGGGTAAAGGATGGACTAGGAGACTTTGAGTGCAAAAAATTCCAAGATTTGTGCCTTTCATTGATGCGCACTTAAAGTACACCAAGACTGAGAAAGAGGACGACGAAATCCTCCAAGCAGCAGTGCCATCTTCATTGAGATTAGACACTACCGAGCCTCACCTCCTTTTCCAAGATCAAACTGTACCTGGTTCAAAGAGATACAATTTGAGGCCAAGACTAAACAAAAACACTTCAATAATGCCTCAGTGACTCTGTCCATGATTTTTTGTCGACAATATTCTGTTTGAACAAAGTTGCAGGGACGTGATAATAGCCTCGGACTCATGACCCGAGTAGTGGCATTAGGCCTGCGGGAGCTGTAGGATCATAGGACTGCAAATAATCACGGCTGAGTGAAGCAACCACCAGTCTCGGGCAATGCCTAGAGAATGGGATCGGCTGTCCCTAGGACAATGGACAAAGTACAAATGAAGAGAAAGAAGTATTGTAAATTATTGCATAATCGTTGTGTCGTGACTTTAATAATATTGGTCCTAATATGTGTTATTATTTCTTGTATAAGAGGGGTGTTTGATGTGACTTTTGCACAGCCTACCACCAAGGTCATTGATGAAATACATTCTCATGTTACACTATCCCCACATCTTGAGTCAAGAAGGAGCGAGTTCCACAACAATACGTTTGTTTCTATGTTGCATCAACATCAGCTGGCCATTAACACCACAAATTGTTGGGTTTGCGGCCTTCTGCCGATTTCTGTAAGCACCGGGATACCATATATCCCTCTTCCCTTTTCCTTTAATGGTTCCTGTAGTGCGTGGTGGGAGTTAAGCGCCAGCTGGGCATTTAGTACTAACAGAGGCAATACGGACGTATGGGGTTTGGGACTACATCCGTACCATTTGTGTTGGCCAGATGGGAAAAGAATATATGGGGCGACCAGCGAAAAGTCGGAATACGCTGACCGCTAAAACAGGTCTACAGACTTATATTTCTTGCCCTCTAATAAGACTTCTCGCAAATGACAGACCTTTTTAGTAACGTCCAGACAGGCACCATTCTGTATTAAGAAAGGGGGATCAAAGAACAAAGGTACTAGTAAGTGTCTGTATGTTGTGACTCTGAATGGAACAGACTGGCCTCGCATGGTACCCTCACGTAACACGTATTTTGTGTGTGGGAGTAAGACCTACACTTCTTTACCCAGTAACTTGAGAGGCAACTGTTATATTACTTGGTTACTGCCCCCTACGTATACGGCAGATGCCAAACACCACCTACAGAAAAGAGGAGTGGTGTCTGCCAAAGATACAGCAGGACAAGAAGCAGCAGATTTCTTAAAAGGGCTCCTTCCATTCTGGGGCCCAATAGTCAACAGTAGAGACATAAGGCAACATATTCGAGTTGTAGAGGCAACTGTCAATGAAACAGCTGGAGCACTAAGTAATGTTACAGCAGAGTTTTCTGCAGACCGCCTCGTCACGCTCCAAAATAGGATGGTGCTAGACATTATCCTTGCTGACCGTGGAGGCGTATGCAAATTGATCGGATCTAGCATTTATATTCCTGATAATGCCCCTACAGTATACCATTAACCTGTTAACAATTGGTCCTTGACAACAGAGAATAAAACTATGTAATAATTATAGGCCACAATGAACTCTATAACAAGAACAAAGTCCAGCCGGACTTGGAATTTAATTCAATGTTTTGAAAATGTACTTAAATCAGACGGACAAACAATAAAGCAGTGGGACACAGTCCTGCATCCACGATGCTACACATACATTTAAACATACAATCACAGTGGTATTTCAGGCAATTAGAAAACGTGAGCAAGGAGATTGTTTAGCATACACTTGCTTCACATATGCGGGAAACATACAGTTTTGGCACATAATAGTACACTTAATGTTTAGCCCACATATAGTGTCGACGGCGTTTCGATCCAATCATATTAAAGGATCATCATCAGGACTTTCAATGTCAGCCTGAATGTAGACAGCCTGTATTGACAGGAAGGAAGGGAACAAGTAAAAATTATTTAACCAGCTGTAATACTCAATAGATTTAAGGTAACCTCATGCCAGTTAAGGCGCTACAAAACGTCCAGGTGAGAGTGTCTCATAACCAGTGGCAAACATATTCGTCGCGGTGATAAGCATACATGTCAAAGTATTCCAAGTGGCAAGCCAATAGTGTGTGCCGACCGGTAGGACAGTGAAGGACTATCACTTGGTACGTGCAAATTAATCCATTTGTTCACATTGTGATTTATTCGAGGTGCTGCGGAAGTGAACCAGCATGCAGCACATGCATGTCAGGTGGTGCCACGACGTGTCTAATAATGCAAAACCGATCGATGCAATAGCCAAGGGAGCCAATAATTCAGTGAATACGCACATCATTTACCTGGAATTGGTCCAGACCGGTGATAAGGGTAGATGCGAATAAGTTGACGTCTGTGGTATAGGTCTATAGGGGAAGTATACCAGGCCATCTCAAAATTGCATAAGATAGCTGAGTATATCCACCAAGACGAAGGGAGTTGGTCATTAACAGGATGGTTCTGGGGAATGCTGTCCACTTGGGGTTGGAGGATTATGACATTTATTGGAGCTATTTTAGCTGTGATAGTCACCTGTTGCCTCTGCCTACAACGCGGCCCGGCCATCTGCGACCTTTGCGCCACATCATGCATACCCCGACCAATGAATAGGGGAAAAAAAAATCCCAAATAATGCTGCAAGAACAAGTCTCCCAATTCATGACCATTAATGTGGATTCGGACTAGAATTTGCCTGTGCATAGCAAAAGGGGGGACTGAGGAAATATTAAATGTCCAAATACCGCGTCCATCTTGTATTCAGCCTCCATTTTGTATTGCCATTACCCAGGCCTGGCTTTGAGGTACGTGCTCGGCGCTCCTTGTCCCTGAACGAATGCAACGCTCGCTAAAGCAAACTATTCCCTGTTAGCTTTGCGCAAGAGAATCAATCCGTTACACAAAGAGGATTGTGCAAGATCCCAGCCCCGCATTGTGGCTCATGTTTGTGGTTGGGCTCGTCTGTCCTTGTGGCGGGTGGTATAAGTCACGAGATGTGTTTATGTTAAACTATGTTGCAAGAGATGTTGCACGAGTAAAAAACAGAGCATGCAATGATCACGCCGTACTCTGGCAAACAAGAAAGTCACTGTTGATTGGTTCAGGTTTGGGTGTGTCTACTACTATAAAAGATTGTACGCTGCGGATTGAAGCAGCAGTCTCCCAAGAACTTACTGTATTTTACTTCTGGGACCACTGTTCATGGCTGCAGCCAAATAAATGTTTACTCTTTCTCACGAATAGAGTGTTCGGTGTCTCTGTATACCTGGACAGGTGAACTCAAAGATTTCAGGCGTCCCCTGCGCCGCTGGACCATTAAAAGGTCTGGTTCTTCAGTGTTGTGGTTTTTCCTGTTCATCCCTGGGTTATGGACTATGGACTTCTTTTGTACTTTTTTGTCTATAGTTGTTTTCTTTTTAGTTTGGTTTCATTATTCTTCAATTTTAAAGGGAAGAGATAATGTAGTATCTTCATGTTATGTTTATAATGTTCCCTGCTACCTGGTTCATAGCTGCTCCGCCAGTGTGTGTGTGTGTGTGGAATGTTGGCGTGAGGGACATGAGTGGAATGTTAGGGTGCCTGGTGTGAGTGTTGAAAGTTGAATGACGGGCTGAGCAGCAGGGGGCTGCTACCGGTGGGGCTGCTGTACTGGATCTATACTATATGTAATCTACTTCCATAACCAACTTAATCCACATCCAACTTACGTGGACGTCATTACTACAGACAGCCCTTAAGAACTTTGTCCAAAACTTCCACCTGGGGCGGACCCAATAAGGACCAGTATGCCATGGAGAATTCCTGCTGGTATCCCATTGGAGCCTGGGTTCCTGCCGGACTGCAGTTGGGTCAGGGGCTTCCCTATTTTCTCCCGCATGATGTCGGTCTCTAGGAGGTTTCTTTCCTAAAGGCTTAATCGATTAATGAGTTGATCAGTCATGAATGAAGTCAGAGCAGTCTCTGTAGGCTAGTCTGCTTGTGGTTGGCAGTTCGGGCTGGACTGTTCCCATGAGGCACAGGGTCAGACTAATTTGCATATGGCCATGTCTGAACTGGGGTGGCAGAGTGGGCTAAAGAACGGTGATGGATTAAACCCAGATCTCTTGACTAGGTGTGAGTGTTTGATTGGTTCAGATTCTCCGTCCATCACCACCCCCTTTTGTACCGCTTTGTGAAAAAAGATTGGCAAAATAAGTTGCATAAGTTGCAAACTTCTTAGCTATCAAAGGTTCTTCATTGATAAGAGTGCCATTATCATCAATCAAGCAGCAGATAGGGGTGGTAGTGGTGGAGCGGAGACAGGATTAAAGTTTGCTTGTCTCGTCCCCAGTGATAAATTTGGCTTTTCATTATGTACCACGATCACTGTGCCTCGTCCAGGAAGGTTTTAGAACTTATTGTGGGAAATCTTTCAGAGGAATGTCGACTTGGGAGTGACCTTGCCGTGACATTCCAGTTCAAGCATACATACCTCTTAGTTTGAAAACTCCTGTTGGTGCCTCCATCACCTGCCCCTTTGGGAGCTAATGATCTTACCTCACAACGTAGCCTTGAGTGTCTCCTAGAGCATACCTGGAGAGAGATTCTGTTTTCTGATAGGTAGAGATCTATTGCTTTCCCAAAATGATCACTAGTGGGAGGGTTGTTAAGCAGCCATGCATTAAAGCATCAGCCGTGCCTAGATGTCTGCGGTCTAAGCCACAAAGCGAGCTCAACTGGAGAGTGGTGAGAGATACCCTGGGCCAAGATGCGTGTGTCTGCTATCCTGGCCACCTCAGAGTTAGGTAACAGAAAATAATCAAGTCGGCAGAACATCGTATGTGCTCCTGAAAAGGCGGTATCACTTCTCTCCTCAAGGTGGGGGAAGTGCCAGGAGTCCATTAGTTTCATATTTTGAAGGACGTTGAAGAGGTGTGTCAAGTATAGTAGAATCCCGGTGGTGCCCGAAGACCTATCCATGGAGGGATCCCTAACCCCTTTAAGATCCTCTCCCAAAACTAATGGTAACTGTGGCAGTTGTAGAAGGACCGTGTTTAAGGTCGTAAGACACTCAGCTGACAGTGGGAGAAGGGAGTTCGGGCTAATGAAGGACACATGAATGCCCTGCCACGGGCATGACTGGCACGTATCTCCCCCAATTCACCCACCAGAACTGTGATGTTTTGAAGGGAACATGAGCATGAAACAAGACATCTAGCCTGCCCATACACCAGGTAAGAGACACATACTTGATGGATGGAATGCCGAACAAATCAAAACATTCACCCCCAGTCAAGAGAGCTGGATTAAATCCATCATTTTTTTTCTCACCATGCCACCCCAGTTTAGACCTGGCCATATGCAAATCAGTTTTGACCCTGTGGTCATGGGAACAGTCCAGCCTGAACTACCAAACCAGGTCCTCACTGGACCGGAAACAAGCATACTGGGACCGGTTACAGGGTTTCACCCCTCATCAGCCAGGCTAGCTTGAATGCAGTGGCACAGTGAGCCCAGAACCCAAGTCTGTGCATACCTGGCGCTCTTAGGGCAAGAAAGCAAAAGACACACAATCGATGGATGGAATGCAGAACAAATCAAAACATTCACCCCAAACTAAGCAATCTGGGTTAAATCCATCATTCGTTTTCTCACCATGCCACCCCAGTTTAGACCTGGCCATATGCAAATCAGTCTTGACCATGCGCCTCATGGGAACAGACCAGCCTGAACTGCCAAGCCATGTCCTCTCTAGAATGGAAATAAGCATCCTAGGACCAGTTTAGGAGATTAACCCTTCATCAGCCACGATAGCTTGACTCTAGTGGCACAGTGAGCCCTGGACCGACGTCTGAGCAAACTCCAGGTAAGCCTGAGCGGAAGATCTGAGAAAACCTAGCTTGGGGCAGTGGTCACCCAGTAAGTTGGTCTCCTGGAGCACAAGTACATCAGGAACAGTGTGACAGGTGGCCTTAAGAACTGTCCCTCTCTTTAACTTATCCAGGAGGCCACTAATGTTCCAGGTGAGGAGCCAAAACTGATCCCGGTCATTGGGAGTATCGAGCATAGCCATCAAGGAGGAAACAATTGGTGAGCGGTGGTATCTGGGTTAACATGGGTGAGAGGTATCATTGTCAACCATAAACCTAGAATCTGCCTCGAAAGATGCACTGCAGTGTTTGTTGAATCCAATCCTCCACCCCAATACTTCCAGAACTTGAAGTATCTATCTCAGATAAAATTAGGGACAACTGCCAACCGGGCAACTGAACAACCAACAGGTCTCCACTCTCCAAAAACCGCCCTCCAACAGCCTCATAACACCACCCATGAACAGAAAAGTGTAACAGTAGAGACATGTCTATTAACCACCAGTAATTACACATTACTCTTTGCTAGAGAATTACCGATAATTATGTGATTACTCCTGCTCAAGTAATTAAGGATAATTTAGGGAAAATAAATTCTAACAAAAGAGCAAATTTAGCAAGCATGAGCACCCGCTCACGCTTGCTATTTAGGTTCTGCTGCATTTAGCACTGTTTCTAAGAGAAAAATGCATCCTCGAATCCTTTTTGGACACAAGGGTTCATTTTCCACTAAGAAAATAGCACTCAATGCTGGCACTAAGTTGGGGAAAAATCCTACCCGAAGAGCACTTTTAGTGAGAACGAACATCTGCTTATGCTAGATATTCATGTTCTGTTGCATTTAGCACTATTTCTTAGTGCAAAATGCCTCCAATATTGCAGCGAGGTGGCATTTTTGCACCAAGAAATAGCACTAAATGCAGATTTACTCCTCTTGAATAATTCAAGGATAATCATGCGGAATTCTTAGGTAATTTTGTGTGATTGAGCAACAAGTAATTGCGTGAGTTACGTCCACCCCTAAATAAAAGCCAGACCTCAATTTACATCTCAGTAAATAGAGGGGGTTACCATCAGGTATCGGTGCTGTGTGAGCATTGGCACCTGGTGATGATCAGTGGTGCACTGGCCACTCCACCAAACGGTGTCTATGCCTGTTCCTCAGGCTCCTCCAAGGCAGCGCCAAACAACCCCTGGATCTGCTTCTGTTTTCTCCCCCTAGTTGAGCTGTGCCTCCTCTAGTTTGGTCGTTTCTCAGTCAATTGCCATGAACTTTGAGGGGTGTTGAAGAATAGAGTTTTATCACCAAAGAGAACTTTGAGATGGGATGGGAAAAACAGCACTTATTGAGCCTGCATTGCTCTCAATTTGTGTTTGACACTGAAGAAAGAGCGCAATTGTTGCACCTGCTGGGTCTAATCAGGGAATACCATGATGTTAGAGGAGTCATATGTGAGGTTTTCTCTAGTGTGAGATGTGTGGAGGATCACATCTCTGTCTGCAAAATTGAAAATGCAGGCGGAGCTCCCATTGGTTGTCGAGGGGTCAAGGCAATAACCACTGGAGTCAAAGTTTATAATAATAACAATAATAATAATAATAATAATAATAATAATAATAAAGAAATGTATAAGCGCCTGGTTACGCCACATCGGCGTGTCCCCGCGCTAGAGTAAGTGGGAGAGGCAGAACCACCAAACCTAGAGCAACGTCAAGCAAATCTATTCATGCAAGAACAGGTAAATTTTAAATTCCCTCCTAAACCTCAACTCAGATGGTTCCAACCAGAGCTCAGGAGGGAGTTTATTCCAGCTCTGGGCTGCCAGAAGCCGAAAGGACCTACCACTCATCCTGGCCTTCCTAACTTTAGGGACTAGCAACAGGCATGTCCCACTTGATCTAAGAGACCGTGCGGGCTTATAGGAGGTAAGTAGACTCCTCAAGTACATTGGGCCAGTGCCCTGGATGATGCGGTGGCACGTACAAAGAGCTCTCTTCCTAACTGGGAGCCAGTGTAGAGTGTTCAAGGCACTTTTAGAGGCAACCCTCCTCTATTGCATGAGGACCAAACGTGCCGCCGCATTTTGCAGAACCTGAAGTCGGTTTAAACATTTAGCAGTGGTGCCCAAATATAGTGTGTTGCCATAGTCTAAACGAGAAGTAACAAGTGCATGCACTAGCATCTTCCGGTCTATATCGGGAGGAGATTCATAGTTTTTCGTAGGGCCCTTAAGAACACCAAAACACGTCCCCACTACACGTCTACTGTGAGGTTCAAATGTATGATTATAATCCACCCATACCCCCAGGTTCTTCGCCTGGGTGCACGGTATAGGAGTGGGACCTAGGCATGACGGCCACCATGCCGACGACCACACTGATGGACCCCCTCCTACCACAAGCACCTCTGTCTTGCTTCCATTAAGTTTCAGTAAGTAAGAAGAAGGGGTCCCAGTAGCAATGGAACATATAACCACACAAATGAAAAATAATCAAAGAAACATAAATTGAGTCCACATTGTTTACTTCACAATGGGAATGCGTATTGAATATGCAAGATTAATATACACAATAATAGATCAATAGTTTACATGGTGCCCCAGAGAAAGAAGCGGGAGGGGTGGTGTAGTGATTGTGGGGAATTGGTGAGGGAGAGAGTGAAAATTCGTAAGTGACAGTAAAATCAGCAATTGTCGATCATTTGACAAAGTTACAGACTATGTACAGAAAAATGAGACCAAAATGTTCATTAGATTATTCAGAAGAGGTCATACTCCAAGCAGTCCAATAAATGAAGACAATGGGGTGTGGAGTTGACGACCGAGAATAAACGGATGTCGACGTTTCGACCCTCAAAGGTGCAGATATCAATGGTTATCTTGCTGTAGGGTCTTCAACAGGACTGGAGGGGACACACAACCACAAACGTGGTATTGACAGGACCGAATCGAGTATGGAGTATGGAAAAAGTTCCACGGGTAGATCGTGGTTTACACCAGCCGTTGTAAAGATGTTGCGGGTTGGAATTGGGGTCGCAGATACCTTCGTTATTCAAGACTGTGACGGCAAGCCGCGATCTTAGAGTGATTCAATCCATGATCGACTAATATACGAGAGTTTTCTTGCCTGACCTGACACGGACCACTATTCCAGCCGGACGTGTCTACATTACGGAATTTGGAATTGAATAACGAAGGTATCTGCGACCCCAATTCCAACCCGCAACATCTTTACAACGACTGGTGTAAACCACGATCTACCCGTGGAACTTTTTCCATACTCGATTCGGTCCTGTCAATACCACGTTTGTGGTTGTGTGTCCCCTCCAGTCCTGTTGAAGACCCTACAGCAAGATAACCATTGATATCTGCACCTTTGAGGGTCGAAACGTCGACATCCGTTTATTCTCGGTCGTCAACTCCACACCCCATTGTCTTCATTTATTGGACTGCTTGGAGTATGACCTCTTCTGAATAATCTAATGAACATTTTGGTCTCATTTTTCTGTACATAGTCTGTAACTTTGTCAAATGATCGACAATTGCTGATTTTACTGTCACTTACGAATTTTCACTCTCTCCCTCACCAATTCCCCACAATCACTACACCACCCCTCCCGCTTCTTTTTCTGGGGCACCATGTAAACTATTGATCTATTATTGTGTATATTAATCTTGCATATTCAATACGCATTTCCATTGTGAAGTAAACAATGTGGACTCAATTTATGTTTCTTTGATTATTTTTCATTTGTGTGGTTATATGTTCCATTGCTACTGGGACCCCTTCTTCTTACTTACTTAATAACCCAGGTCCCCGTAACCTTAACTGGGTCAACCCCCCTACTAATAATTTTCCATTAAGTTTCAGGCAGTTGTTTGCCATCCAGGAAGCAAGCTCTTGCATGCATGCCATGAAGTTGGAAGCCGCCAGATCCGGTGCCCGTGATAGCGAGATCACCAGTTGAGTGTCGTCGGCGTATGACACAATCCAGATTCCAAAGCCCTCCACTATTTCCGCCACAGGGGATATGTAAAGATTAAATAGGGTGGGACTCAGTGCAGATTCCTGAGGCACACCCTGTTCCAATGTAATTGCCTTAGAGTAAGGGTGCCCTGTCTGACCTGAAAACTACACTCTACCATGAAAGATTGTAGCCATTTTAGAGCAAGACCTGAGACACCGCCCTTATTCAGACACTGCAGCAAGGTGTAATGAGCCACAGTATCAAAAGCAACGCTCAGGTCCAGAAGAATTAGGGCCATTGTTTGCCCCTCATCTACTCCCTGTCTAATGGCCTCCGTGGCCATTAGTAGAGCTGACTCCGTAGAATGTAGAGACCGGAATCCAAATTGAGAGGGATGCAGGAGATCGGCTTCTTCCACATATGCCATAAGCTGTTGATTTACTAGCTTCTCTGCCACTTTCGCCAGATACGGCAGCAGCGAGATAGGGCGTAGATTTTCCAATTTGTTAGGACTGATATTGGGTTTCTTCTGTAGCAGAAGAACAACAGCCTTTTTCCAGCTATCAGGCACCATGTACGTTCTGAAAGATATATCCAGGAGATATCTGATATATGGCTCAAGGATGGCAATACTCTTGCCAAGCAATTAAGTTGAGGCTGGATCTCTGGGCGAGCCAGACTTAATAGTTAGACAGATCTTTGCAAAGCATCTCGGGGGTGGATGATGAAACTGTTCAACCTCTGACTTTCCCCAACTCCTCCGATCTGCTCCACAAATTCTGCACCTGTCTTTACAGCCCCAGGAAAGGAAGAATACATTTTCTCCGCTTTCTCTGAGAAAAAGGCTGCAATACGGTTGCATGATTCCACCGAACCTTCCATTGGAGCGACTGACGCTGCCAAGGAGGAGATCTCCCTATAATTCTTTGGTGGAGTTTCCTGCTGCTCCAATTCTGTCTGCATAATACAAGGCCTTGGCCCGTCTAATAAGCCCATGTTAGTTTTTGTGTTTTTCAAGATATTCTTGTTTGGCCTGACTAGAAAAACCCTTTCTCCATTGTCTCTGAAGACGTTTACACTCTGTCCTAACCAGACGCAAATCTGCATTATACCACGGAGCAGGTTTCTGTGCTCTACACGGAATTTTATTCGGTAATAGCGTGGCCACACTATCTAGTGCTTCTGTTATACGCCTCTCTAAATTGAGCCAAGCATTTTCAATATCAGTGCCCCCCGGAGACCCTCCTAGGGCCAGGGCTTCGTTGAACTCAATCCGTGAAAAACCTGCCCATTTACGACAAGGGCGGTTCAGCACAGGTCTTTCGTAGACTCTAGTCTCTGAGACCTTCACCATAAAAGGGACCAGAAAGTGGTCTGACCATGGGACAGGAAAGGGGGTGGCCACTCCTACTCCCTACCAATTAGAAAATACAGGATCCAATAAGTGACCATGCTGATGGGTAGGGGCATCAGATTTCAGACCTAACTGCAGTGTCTGAAGTTCCTGGCAAAGATCAACAGCCCCCCTATTGAGGGGATCCTCCAGATGGATATTGAGGTCGCCCAACAATAGAAATGTGTCATTTCGTAGGGCTAAGTACGTAATACCCTCCAGTAAAATAGGCACAAACCGTGTTTGTGGGCCAGGTGGTCTATAAACCAAGAGCCCCTTCACCGTAAGGTTAGGGCTAATCCTAATCGTAAATGAGCCCACCTCACTGTCAGCTATGGTAGTTGATTCAAGAGAGCAGCACAGCGGGTGTTTAAAAATAATGGCTATCCCACCTTCTCTACCTGTCACCCTATCTATCCTGGCTAGCATATACCCAGAAGGTAGTGCCTCGATGATTTCTGGCTCAGAGTCAGAGTCTGTCCATGTCTCTGTAAGAAACAAAAGGTCAAGCTTTCTATCAACAAGCAATTCAAAATAAATATCCAATTTATACTTGCACAAAGATCTGCAATTCAACAGACCACAGGACAGCCCTGAACTCCCTGGCTGCAACTTTCTTACGATGTTGTAGCTGAACGAGCAGTTATCACAGCCAGCGTCCTGGCTAGCCATCATACTGTGGCTACACGCACTAGCTATCATAGGGCGCAGGTCGAATAATTGTGCTGCATTCCACTGGATTCTAACCCCAGTTTCGCAAGGAGTTCTGGCCCCTGTCCCCGTACGGCCGCGGACGGGCGCAGACGGGCTTGCCTTAGGCTCGCCGGCTGCACGCCCGCTGCGCGGCCGCTCTCACATGCACCCTTTATCCCTGTCCTCCTTAGCCACTAGACCGCTGACCGCTACCCGGCCCACCGGAAGTGCCTTCCACGCCCTCCGCGCAACGGCGCTATTCGCCGCGTCGGCGGGAAGGAGGGAAAATTGAGCACAGGCCACGGGAGCGTACCGTAACCCCTACACTCCCAGTAACAGGAGTGTGGAAAAGTAAATTTTGCCATGTTGTATGTGCCTACGTGTTCCCCATCTTATGTTATATGTGTATGATCGATATGCATGTATTCCCTTCTGATCGATTAAAGACGCAATTACAGTTGTGTCCATCTCTAGTATGCCAGTTTCCAGTCTTCGTGAAAGCAACGAATATTAGGCCTATGTAAACCTACGTTGCCACATTTCACAGTGTGCACGTTAATTCATTGAATTATCCCCGTTTCTAGGCCCCAAAAGGGCCCGGACTCAGATTCAGCTCCTGTTTCCTGAACACTCTCCGAGGAGCGATACAGCCCCCACCTATATCCCTGACCCTTAGCTTACTTCTTGCCACGCAGTGCCCGGCTCGGCCTGGCTCTGCCTCCCAGTCTGCCAAGAGTATGTTATGTTTCTAGTTATCAGTTCAGCCCTCCTTCTCTGCATTCCTAAGCTACTGAATCACATCAATAGTTTCCGTCATAGTCTAGCCTTTATGTCTCCATGTAAGAGAAATACTGTATTAATATTCATAGAATATTCCTCGCACACGCACTACATATAGAATAATGTATGCACCAGTCTTAATGTCTATTAGCCTTTGCCCTGATAACTTTTGGATTCTATCAACATGTACTCTAAACAACAGATACTAGATATGCCTGGGTACATGTCGCTCTGACACTCCAGACTTTAGTCTCCTCTTCTAGCGCAGAAGTCATAGCCCCCAGTTCTCCCTGGTAACACGTCATTGCCCATTTGCGCGCACCACTAGGTTAGAGGTCCCAGCTGCTCAGGTAGCCCCCTTCATGTTTCCGCCCCTTTTATGACATATTCTGTTACGTTTACATCACATGTCTATGTATACGCCCTGTACACGCCTTCTTGTTGCATCAGTTTTGCCTTTATCTTTCGCGACTGCTACAAACCCCGCCTACTGCTACGCCTACTGTATTGAATGTAATGCAATTATTTTGATATATATATTGTGCACGGATATTAAAGTTTGCTAGCCAATTCCCAGATCCTGCCCGACAGCTGTCGGGCTCTGCCATCCTACTCCCGTACAGGCTGTCCTGTTCCTGTCCTTTATGCTTGATTAAAGCCTGTCAACTCCAGCTACCTCGTATCTTGACTCTTATTTATTGAGCTACCTGTTTATTGATTATAGTCAAAAATAGATCCGGTAATAATTTATTTATTTACCACATAATGGCGCCCGAATAGGGACTTGCCCTTTCCCCACGCGCCGGAGAAGCCACGCAGGCCCCCTGATCCTCTGCAGCCGTGACGGAACCATACCGTGCACGTGCAGATATTTCTGCTTCAAGTATCCCTCAGGCCCACGGAGGAGACGGAGGTTGCGGTCCAGCATCCAGACGAGGCGGTGGAGGAACGCGGCGAGTCCCGACCAGAGCCCAAGCCGAGAGTCCAAGGTCCGAGGTATCCGGAGGCCCACCTGTAACTGAAGTCCGAAGTTCGTCCGTCCGTCGTCGTAGCAGTCCAGTCCAGTCCGAGGCCTTCCGTTCTTGCTGCCCGGTGAGTACCGTTGCTGGGGTAGTATCTAGACAGGGTCAATCAATTTGTCTCTGGTCCGTGGGTTTGGGTATGCAAATCCAACACGAAGTGTTCACTTAGGTGGGCGCGGGTCCTGACGTGTCTCTTTATGGGACCGGTAAGTTTCGTACTGTTTTAGCAGTGCATCTAGTCATTCTAGTAAGTTTCTGTTCCAGTAAGTTCTGTTCTCGAGAAATTCATGTGTTCTGTTTTCAGTATTCCAGGTAATATTCTGTCCGAACTGTTATTTTAAATGTTATTTCATGTGTTTTCAATGTCGTGGTATGAGTGATTTGTTTTCTTAAAGTTATTATTGTGTTTATCGTGTATTGTATTGTGTCCAGACTCCAGTCTAAGTTATGCCTCTGTTCACGAAGTTACGTCAGTTAAGAACTAGAAAAGGTCTGCTCGAAGAAGCAGTTCCTGTCCCGCCTAGGGACAGTCCAGGTCATTTTATGTATCAAAAGCATGGCATAAGTGCCATATTATATCTAGACTTATGGGTGGAGTACACCAAAGAATTAGAAGAAAAGTATAGATGGCCCGTATCAGGTACGTGGGATGCCGAGTGCATCATGCGAGTAGAAGAAGCATTATGGAAAAAGAAAGCCAGACAGTCCCAGAAAGATGCCATCGAGTTATGGCGCAAAGAATCTCATAAAAGAACAGAAAAAGAAATCAGAAAGACAGAATTAAGTAGGGAATCCTCAGAAAGAGCCCAAGAAAGGGAATTAATCGAAGTAGGTGAACGAGTTAAAGCCGAACAGTCCGACAGACAGAGAAATGCCCTTATTAAGGGTATGTATCCTCTTCTTGCCGAGGGCTTGCCAAAAGCAACCCCGGAAGCACCATGTAATTTTCCGCCGCCATTAGTTCCGATTAAGCTACGTCACAAACCGACCGCAGCTGATATTTTTCTCTCGTCCTATTTGGACGACACAGTCCCAGAATATGCAAATCCTGTTCCGCCAGCTCCTGTAAATAATGTAATTTCTGTTCCTCCAGCCACCGGGGCACCTGTTACAGCACCTGTTACGGTACCCCCGGTCCAGCCCATAGTACAAGTTCCCGCTACATCGGTCACTCTGCCAGCACGAAGAGTATCAGTTGACGATTCTAGTTTAGGAGCTGCGGGGGGGAGGTCCTCCTGGTACCCCGCCGCCACACAAACGTGTAACGTTAGTCGAGTTACATGAACGTGCGTTACAGCGTACGCCCAAACATCAGTCCGTTGCAGATATCAAACGAGCTCTTACAGAATGCCGTTATGATCCAGTTCCAGGCGATGATGGTATGGTCATATATTCATTGCGTGTAAGACGGGTGACCGAGTATTTGGACACCCTACCGAATATGAAAGAATATCTAGACAGAATATATCGTTTCATCCGTACAGGAGTAGATCCAGGAAGTATTGGCGAAGCCATGTCTCAAAGAAAAGTCGAGATTCAGCTCATGCTATTAAAGTTTCTAATCAATTGTTTAATAAGGGAACAAGATTATCCGGATAAAGATCCGGAAGAAATGAAAGTCCTGACCAGGTGGAGTGACCATATAGCCGAGGGAAGACACAAGACACAGAACTGTATAGATAGTATGTATAAGAAGATCCGTAGGGAAATAATAAAGTTACACGAGAAACGAAAAGCAGCACAAGTAAGCGAGAAAGAAGACAACTCTTCTACGGAAGAGGTAGACGACGAGAATCCCACCAGAATAGCGTATGTAGGTAGAACTAGACTCTCCGACCGACATTCACGCCTAGAACACAAGAAAGCTTTTCATCTTCCGGCACCAGAACAAGGTTCTCTAGAGCAAGTATTTCAAGCTACCGATCACATTCTGAAATCACGTATCGGTTATAGTGAACTTAGTACCATGCATGAACAAGAATTAGCCCGATCAGCAGTCCGATGGACTACTGATTCTACCACTTTTCCAGATGAAATAGTGGCACAAATGTTTCTGAAACTGCCCCCAGCCGAGCAGCGACTGGTGGGTATGTATATGATCCAGCATCTCATTACGCTGTATGAGGGACAACATTCTGATCCAGGTCCGTTACATGATGTTCTGAACGAGTTACTCCAGTATAGATGGAAAGGTTTAGGTACCGATTTAATTAGTGTCATTCTAGAACAGCGCCATAAATATAGAACGTTTCTGAATCCGCATTTTGTTCACGCCTCACCTCCAGAAAGTAAACCGTTTTACATAGATAGACAGCATCCGTTACGAGAAGTACACCCAGTTAGGACAGCGGGTGGTGAAATGCAACGAGTATTTGTTTACACCCCTATCACCAAGATGGAACTCTTAGAGATGAAGAAATTAATTCCCTGTCACGACAAAGATCCAGCAGGGTTCCATCGAGAATTAAAAGATATGCTCAGAATGGGAGAATACACGTATCCAGATATTATTAAAATGCTAAAGGTCCTGTTGCCCGCAGGGGTATATGAAAAACTCAAGGAAAAAGAATGGGAAGTGGGAGAGAAAAAGATTGATTGGACAGCTCTAGAAGCTGAAGATAAAATACGAGTACCAGGTACCGGTCTAGGGGCTAAAGTTAAAGAATTGCCCGAGTTATTGATTCAGGTCTTGCCAAGGTTACTAGCCACGAAAAAGGAAGATTGGGATCAATCTCAGCTTGTAAACAGAAACAGGATGAAGACACTAGTGATTTTTATTCTAGATTTGAAAAATGTTTTATTATTAACAGTGGTCTGAAGACGAGTAGCGAGTCGTACCCTCATCTTTTTGTTACTAAACTAGTCGAGAATTCAAGTCCACAAGTTAAAAATCGAGTATTGAAAGTCGAAAGTACCTGGCAAGCTAATACCCCGTCACAAATGCTCCAGATGCTCCAGTATCACCAGAACAGAATCAGGGAAGAGCAAGAACATGAAAGGAGACGTATGAAAGATACGAAAATGAAAGTATTAGTTGCACAATCTGTTCCACAAGACAGTCAGAAGAGGGGTCCGAATCAAGCCAGTCATCCTGCAGCTCCCGTTAAAGGGACATGCAATTATTGTAAACAGCCAGGTCATTTTATAAACGAGTGTGCAGTTCTGAAACACAACATAGCCACTGGTAAGACTAAAGAAAGATCACGTCCGCCTAGACAAGAACAAGTTTCACAGATTTCTCAGTCGCCACAGAATGCACAACAGACAGTTCCAGCATCGCAGCCTATCGCTGCAACACAGCACGTTACGCAGCAAATGTACCAGTATGCTCAGTCAGAGTATCCAGAGTATCAACAGTATTCATGAAACAGCCTAGAGAGGGAGGTAGGCTTGCCTCTCATCGAGATACCTGTAGATCAAGAGGGTCCCTATGTACACAGTCAAGTATTAGGGAAAGACAGAAAGTTTCTGATTGATACAGGGGCAAGTAGGACTACTATCAGTCATGACGAGGTTCCAGGGGCTCCGCTCTCAGGCTCTAAAAATGTTTCCCTTGGATTTTCAGGAAAGCCTATTATTAACGAGATTTCAAAACCAGTTTCCCTAGAATTTGTTCCATTGTCCCGAACTACTGATTTGTTACTTACGAAGTCATGTCCAGAAAATTTGTTAGGCATTAAAACATTGAAAGAATTAGGTGCAGTTATTTGCTGTTCTCCAGAAGGAGTCCGATTGTTTTTGCGTGACTTTAAAGGTCACTATGTATTACGTGATTTTGATCCAAGGTTACTAAATGTTCCGCAGCATTTATGGGCGCAAGGTCCAACTGATGTAGGTTTTATGCAAATCACACCCCATCGTGTGACCCTCAAGCAAGGTATAGTCTTGCCAAGAACCAGACAGTACAGATTGCCACCTGAGGCTGTAGCAGCCTTATCCAAAATTATTGACGAGCTTATTGCTCAAGGAGTGGTTGTAGAAACTGACTCCAATGTATGTAATTCTCCTATCATTCCAGTCATGAAACGTACTGATCCAAATGCACCTCCAGTATATCGATTAGTGATTGACCTTCGAGAGCTTAACAAATGTATCATACCCCAGTACCCAGTAGTCCCAGATATTTCTTCCCTATTAACAGCCATTGATTCTGAAGCTACATTTTTCACTGTCATCGACCTCAAGAATGCATTTTTCAGTGTCCCCATTCATCCAGACAGCCAGTACCTTTTTGGTTTTTGTTTAAATGGAAGGAGCTATAAATTCACACGAGCTCCTCAAGGTTTCACAGAAAGTCCTAGTATTTACAGTCAAGCACTTAAAAGACAACTAGACAATATTCACATGCCAACTGACGCTGCCCTGCTCCAGTATGTCGATGATCTACTGATCACAGCCCGTTCTGAACGTGACTGCGAGCGTGCGTCACTTACGGTTCTGTATTTCCTGGCCGAGCAGGGGCACAAGGTGTCCCCTTCGAAGCTCCTGTTCTGTGTCCAGCAAGTGATCTACTTAGGCCACTTGCTGTCCAAGTGGGGTAGGCAGTTGACACCAGACCGTATCCAGTTAATAGCGAGTCTTCCACAGCCCAAGACACAGAAGGAGGTACGAGCTTTTATTGGCCTCACTTCTTATTGCAGACAATGGATTCCTCAGTATGCATTTCTAGCCAAGCCACTGATACAGTTAACGACACAGGAGGCAGCCGTATCGACTGTCCTCCCTTGGACATTTGAACATACACTTAGTTTTAATGAATTAAAGAAAGCTTTATGCCAAGCACCTGTTCTAGCAACACCGAACTACAGTAAGCCTTTTACACTTTTTGTCACAGAACGTGATGGTACTGCATTATCTGTTCTCACACAAGATCAAGCAGGACAGTACAAGCCCTGTGCTTATTTCTCGAGCACATTAGATCCAGTAGCCCAGGCTCTGCCTGCGTGCCTCAAGTCAGTTGCAGCCACAGCTCTAGCAATCAGACAAAGTGATTCCATAGTATTAGGACACTCCCTGACAGTACAAGTTCCACACTCCGTGGAAGTTCTTTTAAACCGAACACAGACTCAGCACTTGACAATTGCACGTTTAACAGGTTATGAACTGACACTGTTCCAGCCACACATAGAAATCAGACGCTGCAACATTCTGAATCCTGCTACACTGTTACCGTCAGTTACTTCAAATCCTGCCACACATGACTGTGTGGAAGTTGTTAACACTATGACTAAGCCAAGACAAGACCTGACAGACATTGCATTACCTAATCCCGACCTGACACTTTATGTGGATGGTTCATGTATGACAACAAGTACAGGAGAACTAGTAGCCGCGTATGCAGTGACTACTGAAACTGAAGTTATAGAAACACATCGTATTGACACCCTGTCTGCTCAAGCAGCAGAGCTAGTCGCTCTGACCCAAGCCTGCATACGTGCCAAGAACCTGAAAGTAAACATATATACAGATTCACGTTATGCATTCGGAGTCGTACATGACTTTGGAGTGCTCTGGCAGGAGAGAGGTTTCATGACTTCTCATGGAACCAAGATTCAGCATGGTCTCCTCATTCAAGCTCTGTTAGATGCAATACATTTACCGACAGCTATCGCTATCATGAAGTGCAAAGCACATACGAAAGTTACTGACATTATTTCCCAAGGTAACGATCTAGCAGATCGAACAGCCAAGCTTACAGCTCAGACTCCAGACATTCCAGTTAACACGACACAGACATTCACTCCAGATCCGACTACTTGTATGACAGTTAAGGACCCTACACAAGATGTCATAGACATACAGTTACATGCTACTCCCGAAGAAATCAAGAAATGGTCCGAACAAGGAGGGGTCCAGACAGATCAGGGATGGTTGACGAAGGGAAAAGCCACATGGTTTCTCCCCGACTCTATGGTTCAAGTCATTATCAACACCGCACATAGTCCAGCACATCTAGGAGAAAAAGCCATGTTAGATAGTATACAGAACCTTTGGTTCAACAAGCACTTACGAGCTGCAGCCAAGCAGAAAGTCCGTACCTGTATGATATGTTGTCAATTCAATCCAGGTAAAAGTGTCCCGGTGGAACAAGGTGGATTCCAACCCCCTGACCACCCTTTTGAAGTCCTCCAGATGGATTACATTCAGATGGAGCGATGTCGAGGTTTCAAGTATGTCCTCGTAGTTGTATGCGCTTTGTCCAGGTGGACAGAAGCATATCCAGTTCCAGATTACACAGCCGCGACCACTGCCAGGCAGTTGGTTCGTGAATTCTTTCCCCGTTATGGACTCCCTAGGGTTGTGTATTCTGATAACGGCCAGCCATTCTCATCCGAGTTAATGAAACATGTTTCCCTCTTGTTAGGGTACCAGTGGAAGTTCCATTGTGTGCGCCATCCTGAAGCAGCCGGTCTCGTAGAGAGACATAATCAGACCCTGAAAATCCGTATTGCTAAGACATGTAAAGAGAAAGGTGTAGACTGGCTAGTTGCCCTGCCAGTTGCTTTATTCTTCATGAGGATGGTTGCACATTCCAGATCAGGTCTGTCCCCTTATGAGGTCGTATTCGGCCGCCCCCCAAACATGTGGGGTACACCTAGACCCCGCAGTATTACAGATGTTTCCAGTAATATGTTGACAGATTACCTAGCTTCCTTGATGTCTGCCCTACACTCTTGTCGTTCCCAGGTTGCCGCTGCATTTCCAGACAATACTGAAGTGAAACCGCATGAGGTCATTCCAGGCGACCTCGTCCTTGTAAGGAACTTTGATCGTTCAAGTCCGCTGGAGCCTCGTTGGAAAGAGCCGCGACTTGTCCTCCTGACCACCCGCACGGCCGTGAAGTTGGAGGGCCGCAAGGGGTGGGTCCATCTGAGCCATATAAAGAAGTTCCATGGAGTTCGAGAAAAAACATTTTCAAAGGACTGTTCCATTTTTAAAGACTGCCTGAAACCAGACTCTGATCTGAATCCTGAACTGAAAGTTACTCTGTTAGAGAAAACTCCGCAACAGGAGTATAAGTTAAAGCTCCGGTCTAGTAAAATAAGTCAGCCAGTTTAATTGTCTAAGTCCCTCTCGGGTGAAACGGTTAGACAGGTTTCTGACATGTATGAGATAGACCCCCATAGTGAGAGAGTTAGTCAAAACTCCATAAGATGTATCGTTTTTCTAAGTTTTATATTGTTTCTAAGTTTGATGGTTACCTGCACAAGTTATGCATTACATTTATGTTTTCCAAGTTCACATGTAAACAAGTTTTCTAATGCTACAGTAGAGCACACATTTAGTGATCTGCCTCCTCACGAGTTATCCTATCGTCTTGCTATGCGTAATAATACATTTATAAGAATGTTACACTATTCACACCAGACCAGCAATGCTACTAATTGTTGGGTGTGTGGTCGACTCCCCCCTTTCCAGACACCGAAGGGAGTTCTGCCACTTTTTCCTTATCCGTTTTCACATAATGGTTCGTGTGGAGCATGGTCCACGTTAACGTCATCCTCCAATGATATGTCCCTTCTGAATAGAACATGTTTCCCAGACAAGCAAGGTCTCCCCCATAGAACAGGGTTAGATCTAGAAAATGAAGTATATGATTTAGGTAATTATTCTTCGAATCTTATGGTCCTGAATGTTCAGTCTGATACTACTCCAGACTTGCCTGCTATTTCAGTATTACCAGTCAAAGGCGAATTATGTGTCAGAAAGAATGGTTCCACACATGTAGGACATAGTGATTGTACTACTATTGTCGAGTATAGTGACAGTGGGAAATCTATTTTCAAAGCTTCACGTCATTCTTATTTTGTTTGTGGTCAGACCGCATATGTTCGTCTGCCCCTCGATTGGGATGGAACCTGTTACATTGCCTTCCTACTGCCACCAGTTTTTCTAGCCCCATCTGATTATCACAGAAACACACATCTAGTACACGTCAGACCTAGAAGGGAGATTGAGTCCCAAATTGTCGATCAAACTGAAACTACTCTAGAACAGTATACAGATTTTAATAAAGGTTTCTTCTTCTTTATAGGCCCTGTCCAGAATAGTAAGTTAATACGTAGACTAACCAGAACCCTCGAAGCAGTAGTGAATGAGACTACTTCTGCTCTAGGTAACTTAACCGAAGAACAATCTGCTATGAGATTTGTCGTGCTCCAAAATCGTCTCGTTCTTGACGTCATACTGGCCGATAGAGGAGGAGCATGTAGAGTCATCGGATCTAGTTGTTGCATTTTCATTCCAAATAACGCGCCGTCTGTTTATTCAGCTATAACCAGACTTCACAAAATTGCCCATCAGTTACACCAGAATCCAGGCACCTGGACATGGTCCGGTTGGCTCTGGAGTATCATATCTGCCTGGGGATGGAAAGTATTGTCATTTCTAGGTATTGCAGTAATGATCATATTCAGTTGCTGCCTCTGTATACAATGTGGCCCTGCGATTTGCGGCATTTGTGCTACCTCTTGTATTCCTAGTCCTAAGTCCCGTTCCAAGACAATTCGAGACGAGCAGATGATGCTATATGAAATGATAGATGGTATCATGAATATAGATGTTTCCTGATGGAAACGTAGGGCACAAGGAGGGAATGTGGAAAAGTAAATTTTGCCATGTTGTATGTGCCTACGTGTTCCCCATCTTATGTTATATGTGTATGATCGACATGCATGTATTCCCTTCTGATCGATTAAAGACGCAATTACAGTTGTGTCCATCTCTAGTATGCCAGTTTCCAGTCTTCGTGAAAGCAACGAATATTAGGCCTATGTAAACCTACGTTGCCACATTTCACAGTGTGCACGTTAATTCATTGAATTATCCCCGTTTCTAGGCCCCAAAAGGGCCCGGACTCAGATTCAGCTCCTGTTTCCTGAACACTCTCCGAGGAGCGATACAGCCCCCACCTATATCCCTGACCCTTAGCTTACTTCTTGCCACGCAGTGCCCGGCTCGGCCTGGCTCTGCTGCCTCCCAGTCTGCCAAGAGTATGTTATGTTTCTAGTTATCAGTTCAGCCCTCCTTCTCTGCATTCCTAAGCTACTGAATCGCATCAATAGTTTCCGTCATAGTCTAGCCTTTATGTCTCCATGTAAGAGAAATACTGTATTAATATTCATAGAATATTCCTCGCACACGCACTACATATAGAATAATGTATGCACCAGTCTTAATGTCTATTAGCCTTTGCCCTGATAACTTTTGGATTCTATCAACATGTACTCTAAACAACAGATACTAGATATGCCTGGGTACATGTCGCTCTGACACTCCAGACTTTAGTCTCCTCTTCTAGCGCAGAAGTCATAGCCCCCAGTTCTCCCTGGTAACACGTCATTGCCCATTTGCGCGCACCACTAGGTTAGAGGTCCCAGCTGCTCAGGTAGCCCCCTTCATGTTTCCGCCCCTTTTATGACATATTCTGTTACGTTTACATCACATGTCTATGTATACGCCCTGTACACGCCTTCTTGTTGCATCAGTTTTGCCTTTATCTTTCGCGACTGCTACAAACCCCGCCTACTGCTACGCCTACTGTATTGAATGTAATGCAATTATTTTGATATATATATTGTGCACGGATATTAAAGTTTGCTAGCCAATTCCCAGATCCTGCCCGACAGCTGTCGGGCTCTGCCATCCTACTCCCATACAGGCTGTCCTGTTCCTGTCCTTTATGCTTGATTAAAGCCTGTCAACTCCAGCTACCTCGTATCTTTACTCTTATTTATTGAGCTACCTGTTTATTGATTATAGTCAAAAATAGATCCGGTAATAATTTATTTATTTACCACAGGAGGATGAGCGTTTCAGAAGCCCCAAGTACGTTCCTTAAATACATTTTTAAAAGAATGCAATTAAAACGAAGTGCAATTTAAAACTAAAGCATAACAAGTGTTAAGCCGTGTATCAGCAGTTTATGGGCTCTGCCACCGCCCACTCACCGTGATTTTATCATTCCAAGATTAGTCTCCTCTCGTTCTCAACTAATCTTTCACTGATCAAAAAGTTCTTTCCTCTGGTCAATGGACCATAGTTGAACTAGTTGATGGTGAAATGACTTAAAATTATTTTCTATTATGATGAAATAACCACAGACTCGGGGAAAAGTTTAAATCTTTATCTGAATTAATTTCATGTGAACCATTTCTCAAAGCACAATACAGTCTCCGTCATTCATAGGAAGGAAGTTTCAATTAATCAATCAATCAAATCTATATATGTATATCATACTCTGCAATGACGTTGCTCAGAAAGGAGAGGATGGAGAGAAAAGCACATCTGCACATTCATGAAAGTATATTTACCTAGGATTGTGTGAAAACCAACCCCCTGGCCAAGGAGCTGGGAAGCGTCCCCCGGGAAAGATCAGGCAACAAAGGCTTCAGGACAGATATCAGGACAGGATAGATGATCTCTCTAACACCGACGCTTCCGTAGCACCCCTCTCTGACACTCTCTTCCTCCTCGAGATTCTTCCTCGATCTTCTTCTAAATCAATTAAGATAATAGTTCCGCATTTGATTCTTCACCAGCACCCCTCGTCACTTCGACAGGATCCCGAGCTCTGCAGCATTCAGCAAATCTCTGTCGAACTAACTAACTAAGATTACCTCAATTATACCCTTCAATATTCATGTGCCACCCATTCATGTTTCATTATCGTGAAACTACTAACTCTGATTGGACAGTCAAGGGGGTGGGATGATCATCTCACCATGCTTATTTTTCATCTCAGTCTATCAGTCTATTGTTCAAAGATCCCATCCCTTAATTTTTATTCACAAATCTTTATTCCCATCGGTATTCACATCTAATTAGACACAAAAGTATAATTTTCATATATTTCCATTCATTCAGAGGACTTTGGAGCTGGTTCCCAGGGTATGTATCTTTTGCATCCTTGGACTGTGTTAAAAAATCACATTACTTCTGGCTCAATCACATCACGCATGTGCGGAGGTCAGGTGGGTTATAGACTCTAGATTTGTATGAGAGGCCCAAATGCATACTAATAGGAAAGTCAGAAAGACAAATATTAATTTCAAAATAAAATGGTTTCACTGTATACCACCCATCTCTATACTAATCCCATTCATTTAATAATGCTTTCCCCGCATTAGTATTAGAAAATAGCTTGGTTTAGTTTCGGCAAAGCAGATGCTAAGCATGTGAGTTTTCAAGCAGCCATTTTAATAACATCTGCACAGGCGCAAGAAATTCCCTCCAAGCGACAGCTCGTCATACTGCGTAGGTACAGTTGACGTACGCACAATAAAGATTTCCCGTGAGCAGCCATTTTAGAATTTCGCTTGAGTTACTTATTAGTAAAACGTGTAGGCAAGTTTCTCTGTCTTTTATTTTCAATGTTGTGCGTATTAATTTACATAATGCGTGGTTAATACAATATTAGGAGTTAAATGAGAGGATTGCTTCCGAACAAGTCTCTTTCCTACGAGTCCTTGCTCCATCAACGGCATCTGGGCAAGAGGGTCCCTGTCTGGGCCTCGGGTAGGGTTTTTTTAACTTGTCAATGAGTCTATGTGTGGACTGCCGAATCTGCTTGTCCTTTCCCATGTGTTAGTCCAGGGGGGCCTTCTTCACTGCAGGAAGACAAGGAGGGTCCGGGCAACCCACAAGGCAGCTAAGTTTTAATGAAGTGCCTTGGGCCTACCCTATTTCTATTTGGGTATACCCAGCGAGACATTGCAGTTTGGTAGCAACATGCACTACCCACTTCTCACTCTTGCTGTCAGGGCCAGGAGAGGGGCTCGAGGTGGGTCCAGAAGCCAAACAACGGTCACACCTTCCTGCTGTCCCTGGTCAGCGACATGGGTATCCGCCAGGTAATTTGTCCAGGAAAACACAGTCACCAGTAAGGAGTCATTCACATTTGTTCACTTGTCCGTCACCCTGGAATCCACCAGGCAGCCCTCTCCACTCCCAGTCATCTGGCACTAGTCTCCATAAGGGCGGGGAGTGTGCTAGGGCCCAGCAATTGCCCCAGCAGCAGGCCTCCGTAGGACTCGTCACCTCCTCAGTTCTGCCAGCTCCTCCCGCTGCTTCCAGGTGGGAGCCGCCTCACCTCTGATCTGCTGATCTATTGGCCTGGCCGCCACTTCCGTCCCAGAATTGTGGGTCTCTTACACCGCTCGACTGGCACGGTCATGGCTACTTGGCCGTGTGAGGCACTGATGCTCCTCTATCCGCCACGGCGGGTGACGCTCACACCCTACTGCAGTCACGGGCCTATTGGGATGGACATCTCCCAGTGCTGGTTAATCAGGGTATCTCTGCTCTTGCGGTGCTTTGGACTCTTTCTCCCTGCAGCCGCACGCCCATCATGTTACCCGTCCATTGTGGGCTGTGCCCGCGTAGTCTGGGTCTCTTTCCACGGTCCACCGCCCAAGTATAAGGAGCAGCCAAGGGTGTGCGACCGTCCACCCCACCTCCAGCACCCAAGTGTGGAAACATTTCTGCTGCCTGCAGGTGGATAAGGACGGATGGACGGTGGACGGCTGGTGGAGTTCAGTCAGCTTCAACCGCCATCTTTGGTGGCCAGGCCACACCCCACAAAAATTAATTTAAATGCAATTAAGGCTTAGTTATCGTGCTCAGAGAGCAAGGAAAGAGCTAACCTGGGCTTCTTTCTTGACGCTGCAGGAATGGTAATTTGTAAGACAAATCATTAAATTGCCCCTTTATGTTTTCATTAATCTTCTCTTTCAGATTTCAAGACGTTCTTTGCTAACTCATGTTTTTATTGAACATTGTAATGTTCTACTGTTGACCTGTCAATTGTAACACATTACAGTTTTGTTTCAGCATTTTCACATTAACCCCAAACCCTGGGGACAACTCAGATAATCATTTTTTATACCCAGGAAATGCAAACTATGCCTGATGACCACATATACTGAAAGAGTTGCTAGGTTCTAATTGTGACCCCGTAAAAACATTTTTAAAAATGCTTATCATGAGGGATTCAGGAGTCCGGATTGGAACTGACCCAGGGCGCGTGTGGCTTAAGTTATACTGGGCAGTGTTGAGGGGAAGAGGCCTCCTGAAGTTTCTTTTCAGTGACGAAGGAACAGATTCCATGCATTCTGACAATACTTGCGAGGAAGGCTCAGCCTGCCCACGGCCTGTGCTTTTCATAGCCTTGAGTGCACGTCTGAGAATGGCATCCCACCGGCTATGATCGCCACTCCACTCCTTGGCCTCTGCTGGCAGATATTCTCCAGAGCAGAGTCGCCCCTCGATGTGTAAACATTGCACCGAGGTTCCTGGAGGCCTCTGAGAATCCTATTACGGTTTACAGTGGCCACGCCCTCCCTAGTGAATGTGATCTGGGGTGGTGGCAGGCTGCACTGTAGCCTCGCCATGTGTGTCTATTCTGAGGCAGCTGAACTGCAAGACTTCTATCTCCACTGCAGCCACAGACTGTACTTTCCAGTATCTAATCCACCGGGTGTAGCTAACTTTAATGCAGCAGGTGCAGGGGCACCGAGGCTCCAGGGTGCGAGAGGGAGGGCACCCCAGTTCTGGTAGCCTTACTATACGTCTGCGGGGGGGGGGGGGGGGGGGGCAACAAGCCAATTTCCTTTGCTTTCATTAAGGTCTATGGCGCTTTTTCTACACCACTGCTAAAGCACATAGCACCCCCGTGTAAACTACAAACAACATAAGTATGACAAAATGCTCCCAATGTGTCAGTATTCCTTCCTATACCAGCTACATTTGCTATACAGATCCACGGAGCAGTCAACTTAACAGGGTACAGGGAAAGCAAGTTCCCAGTTGAAAGGGTTAAGAAGACATTCTTTCTTACAAAGGCGAATTTCCTTTCGTTTTCCCAGTAGTGTACCAAGGATGACATGGGTTTGTAAAACATAGCCATTAAAAGGCTTTAATGGGTCCCTGAGGGAACTGTGCTCCGGTGCCACTGCACCTGCTGCACCACTGGTAGCTACACCCCGGAGCTTCCTGTACTGAACAGCCTTTTCGCTTGCCAGTGTTCTCATGCCTTGCAGACCACGTGGGCGCGGCCCGATGGTTTAGTCGGCAGCGACACATGCAAAAGGCCTTTGGCTGGCACATGCCGCGGCCGCTTACGAGGCACTGCCAGTCCCTTTCAACATTCACTTCAAACATGCCAGCAAGCACATACCAGGTTAATTAATTCGCATATAAATAGAAAGCAGCAGTTGCTTTGCAAAATGAGTGTTTACAACAGAAAGACAAACAATATTTAAAGGACAGTCGATATTTTCTTAAGGTTGAGATGTTCCATTTCTGAAGCTTTTAAAATTAGTCCAGAAATGCACGTGCAGCAAAAAGTATAATCTCTGTGCTCAGTACAAGAATCGGCCTATCTGTATTGTGAGCAACTACGAAATACTTTTTATTGTTACCAAAGCAACTAAAGTATTTTTCCCATATGAGAAAAAAAACGCTTTGATACATCAGGCCCAATGTTTTATACTTATCTATTTATTTTTCTTTCTTATTCTCTGATGATCTTGAGACGGGGCATTGCTTCTGAAAGCGACTTCTGTGGCGATATAAACTGCTTTACTTACCCATTGTGGTGCTGTTTCTCTCGGCACCTACTTCTGGACCTCAGCTGTTATTCCAGCCAATCGGAGGGAGAGGCCTTTGTGCGTCACTTGGACATTTGCTTCTTGTAAGGGTCGATAGTAATAAGCGAGAGTGGCTAGACTTTAATATCATCCTTTACTCTGATCACCAGTTCCCTAAGAAGCGGACACCTGTTCCCGAGACCAAGTGACATAGGTTCAGAATTAGTTGTTGTGGAATACCTCAGGCCGAACATTGGATTTCACATTTTCCCAACTCGACCCAAAGCTGCTAATTTGGTAGAACATACTTCGATTTGCAGGAAATAGCTTTCACAATATGACCAGAATATCCAAGGCAGCGTTTAAGAAATCATACACTTAAACTTAAAAAAGTAGGCACCTGCACAGCTGATGCAGCTAAATCGGGGGAGCATCAGGTCCCGACCCTGTGTTAGAATTGCCCGAGCAACCCCATTCAGGCTTCTTCCTTGAGGACATGAGAGAGAGAGAGAGTGGAAGGAGGATGGTGTGCCGCAGAATTCTCTCCAAGGAAACCTGAACAAGCATTTACAATGCAATGGTTTTGCCTTTGTTAAAGTTAGAGCTATTGGCATTGCTCTTGACATTATTTTTATTTATGTTTTTTTTAAACATAAATAAATAGCATTGTCATTTACAATGCCAATAGCTTAATCTCTTGCAAATGACACACACAAACACCCACAGAGAGCCCCCCCCACACACACCCAGAGCCCCCCCCACACACACACCCACACAGAGCCCCCCACACACACAGCCACACAGAGCCCCCCCACACACACCCACCCAGAGCCACACACACACCCAGAGCCACACACACACCCAGATCCACACACACACCCAGATCCACACACACACCCACACACCCAGAGCCACACACACACCCACACACCCAGAGCCACACACACCCACACACCCAGAGCCACACACCCAGAGCCACACACACCCACACACCCAGAGCCACACACACCCACACACCCAGAACAACCAAGGTCAGCCTCTTGTGCTAAAGAAATGACCAGGAAGGACACAATTTCTGATTCTCGCGTTTGTAACTCATTTACAGAGGTCCCAGCACTTCTAGACATCTGCGTGCTTCGTGCCATGACTTTAAGTGGCCTTCTGGTTTGAGGTGTGGGGCAACACCCGTAGTCAGACAGTTTTTACCAGTGTTATTAGACAGACCTTCCTAGCAGGCTGAAAGCCCCATTACAGATCTGTGATGGTCATGTTAGCGCTACACCTTGAACCATGAACCGAAGAACACAGATGCATGGCCTGAGGGTGGGAATACAGAGGACGCTGCCTACGACCTTCCAGATAAGGGCTCTTGCAGAAAAAACATTGATTGGAAGATCTGTAGGATGGAACTGTACAAATATAGCACATACTTCCCGGAAATGTAATTGACTCTTCCCCAGCCCTTCAGGAGAAACAAAGGCCTGTACCATACAGTAAACTCGAGATTCCCTGATTAGACATTACTTCTAAGCTGGTGGTTAAGTAGTGTCAGGCTCGTATGTATCAGGCATGGGAAAAGACATGCAGCGGGCTTCCTTGAAAGCAACACAATGTGATGTCCTGCACAGTAGTGCAATCCTTTGACACTGAAAGTTATTGTTTGAACCCACCTTTCATATTAAATACGACAGACTATGCCCATTCAGTTTTTGACCTCGCAGCAGTGACCGTTCTCTCGTACTTGCACTTTCACAATAAATGTACAGTAGCCTTTTTGAACATTGCTAATAATGGGCACTGCAGTCCGGAAATAAAGAGACCAGTGCGAAATGGTAGTATGCCCTTACTGAAAGTAATGATTATGTGCATTAAAACCATCGCTATTAGACCTAAACGCACTGGTGTTATAATTATTTCAACCCAAATTAGAATTGGCAACACTTCTCTTATCTTCCTCCACTAACTACCAGGGTACATCATACTTACTCAGAAACATAAAGCATGGATTGGAGATGTCATGATTATACACTCCTTGGCCTCTCCCACTGAGACATCTAACAAGTAATACGAACGGCAAGAAAATTATAGCAGTGTACAGTAAAAGGTTGCCCAACAGGGATACATATTTACCCCCAGAGAAAAAAATATATAGCTGAAATAGGACAATTACACATAGAAGTTGTTCATTTGAAGAAAAAAAATCGTTGCGTCATACGTATTTTAGCCGATGCCTGCATTTGTTTTCACTCGTCGCTCGTGGAATCTGGGCTGGAACTTAATGGAGGATGAAAATCACAATCTCTCCTTTAAACATCTCATCCCTGCAATTCGACAGTACCTAATGCCCTGTAACTCATCTATTATAACTGCAAACATGTACATGATTCCGCATAACCAGCCCCACTAAAGATCACACCTAACGTCTACAAATGTAATCTGCCAGACAGGAACAGAAGTAGATGCATCAAGTGGTTTCTTTAAGAGCACAAGACTAACCCAAATAACCACTGGAAAAACAAACAAGAATTTACAAGTGGGTAACAAAATGCTGCAGCGGGAGGGGGGGCGGGAACAGACAGCGGGAGGGGGTAGTGTCAGACTCGTATGTATCAGGCATGGGAAAAGACATGCAGCGGGCTTCCCTGAAAGCAACACAATTTGATGTCCTGCACAGTAGTGCAATCCTTTGACACTGAAAGTTATTGTTTGAACCCACCTTTCATATTAAATACGACAGACTATGCCCATTCAGTTTTGACCTCGCAGCAGTGACCGTTATCTCGTACTTGCACTTACACATTAAATGTACAGTAGCCTTTTTGAACATACGGCGCATGCATTTTAAACAACCCGCCAGGCAGCTCCCACATGTCCTGGGAAAGAGCCAGTTATTCTGTGATTGGCTGAGGAGGGGGCAGTTCCCATGATCGCTATAATGAATGGATGAAAGGGCTTGAAATGATAGGTTGGGGAGGGAGCAAAGTCAGGTTTACTTTAAGATCCGCACCCGCATAAGATCCAGTGGCATACCACGGGCCGTGTCCCTAGTGCAAGCAAAACATTAGCACTTACACTCACCGGGCTCTCAGGCGGATGCTCCTCTCTCTCTTTGGTGGCGGGTGCGGGACACACGGCCGGTGTGTCTCTCCAAGCAGCGTGGGGCTCTCCTGCAACTCCGGAGCCCCGCCTGCACTCTCCACCGCTTGGCTCTCCTCTCACTCAGGATGTCCTGCAAGGCGGGGTAGGCTCCCGCCCTCGCTTCCTGTCGGCCATTGTTTTTCACGAAACTCCCCGGCCCCGAGCAGGAAGGCGGGTGCCGGACCAGATTCGGGGGCGTTCCCGGGAATTGGCTTTCGGCTGACGTAGCGTGACGTAGCCAAAAGCCAAAAATTCTCAGGGACGCCCCCGAATCTGGTCCGAGATTGACAGACAGAACCTTCTCCCAATGGCTAGCCTCCATTTATGGAGCTAGCCAATGAGAGAGTGGGGACGGTCCAGTCCCCACACACAGATATCATTAAGTTTTTCCTAGCGCATGCGTACTTCGTACGCATTGGCTAGGCAAAACCTAAAAAAACTACCTGGAGACCAGCTGTTGAAGGTGATCTTAAGGGCGTCAGGGATTAAAAGTGTGTTCACATTTTCACAGCGTGGGGTCACCTTCCCCACATGAGTGAATGGGCATGAATGCATAGTAATCTAGGACTGCAGCAGCTGCACGTATTTTCCGGGCAAGACACATGTTTGAAGACCACAGAGGAGGGAAACATGTATCATCTTCAGGATGGAAGGATGAAGTAAGTGGTTATGATTCTAGGATGACTAAGAGGGACTGCTGCATTTTCATTAGTTGCCTTTGGGGGAACACAAGTGTATGCAGACTGACGTGTGAGAGGCGTTAGTTTCATCTGATCTGAAGTGCTCAGGGGCACTGCCTCCACATATCCCAAAGGGGCTTCAGCTTTACTAGACCTGGCATGAGTGGCAGGGACCAGTCATCCTCCGTTCAGGAGCAGCCTGGCTCCCCTTCAGTGGCAACTACCTGTTATAATGAGTCTTCAAACACAAACTGAAGTCTCAGGTCTCTTCTTTTAGTAACTATCACAATTCCAGTCAGAGAGAGAATGACAGTTGGAATGTTGACAGGGGTACAGTACCTTACATACTTCTATTTGGAAGAAACCAACAGAGGGACAGAAAGGGGTGGGGGTATAAGAAAAGGGATCGGTTAGAAGGGAGATATAAATTACAACACATTTTCTCATCAAAGGAAGAAATAAATTACAACACTACCAGACCATTTTTGTTATTTTGTCATGGATACTGCAGTACTGGATTTGCAGTGTGACTTTTCAAACTGAGGAATGTTGTTCAGCTAATTGTCCATCCTTGGGAGGCATACTTATGGATATATGAATGCATATGTGTGTGTATGTGGTGCTTGTATACCACAAACTTGGCTAAAAACAGCCAAGCACTGTACAGAATCAAAGTTAAAGATATAACAAGTAATTGGAGAGTTGGCTGGGTTATGAAAGTGGAAGTAACCTTCTAGTGTGTCATGATGTACTCTTCCTTAAAGAGGTATGCCTTTAGCTCTTCCTTAAAATGGAGAATAGATGGGGTGTTCCTCACAGATATAGAAATATTGTTACAGGTTCTAAGTGCACAGATGGAGCAGGTCTGTTGCCTCTTGCTTAGTGTTTTCATTTCTTTTTGCACTTCTTCATCTCCAGACTAATGACCGCTGGACGTGGTGAGCTTGTTAGCCGAATAGGATGGGTGCTTGTCTTGATTGCTGTGTCCTGAAGATGATGTGGGTTAGCAATAGGAGTGTTAGATTTGAGGGTCTCTAGTTGGCAGAGGTAGGTACCTTTGACCAAATAGGGACACTTGCGTCTAGTCAGGGTAAGGGGATACACTCCTAAAACAACCCCTGCTCACCCCTTTGTAGTTTGGCACGAGCAGGCAGGCTTATCTCAGAGGCAGTGTGTAAAGCATTTGTGAACACATACAGTAACCCAGTGACAACACTACAGATGGACACCACACAAGTTGTAGTATAAAAATAAGTATTTTTATATAGCTTAACACAAGACCACAAACAACAAAAATCCACAATTCTGTACTTCAAAAATGGTAGAAATAGCTTAGTTCTCTTTAAATGTAAAATGTTCAATGTACCTTTGGATGCGTAACGCTATACAACAAAAGTGTTGCAGGGAAGATGATGCATCGGTTCCTTACATGCAAAAATGGTGATATGTCGGGTCCCTACTGCTGTGTAGGGGATGCATTGGTTCGAGTGGGGAGGTGATGCGTCGGTTTCTTACTGCACTTCCGTGGCGATGCGACCAGCAGCGCCGTGATGCGATGAACATCCGGTGCAATGAAACAAAATGGCGTCTTCTTCTTGATACGACAACGATGCGTGCACGCCCGTCGGCCGTGTGGCGACTCAACGATTCTTCTGAGCCGTGAAAGGCCCTGCAACATGCTTCTCCGGTGATGCGACGGCGTCTGCTGTGACACTCTTCTCCGGTGATGCGAGGCGCTTAGGGTGATGCGATGGCGATGGCGGCGGCACGCTTCTCCAGTGATGCGACGGTGTCAGCTGTGATATTCTCCTCCGGTGATGTGACGGCTGCAGCGGCAACACGTTTCTTTGCCTTGAGTCACACTTCCAGCTCCCAGCGACACGCAGTTTCTCAGAAGGCCCAGCTCAACAGCAGGCACTTCAATTCCCACCAACGGAAGGCAGGGGAGCTGGTTGGTGAAGTCTGTGGTCCCTGACACTTCAGCAGGAGGCAAGCTCTATCTCAAGCCCTTGGAGATCCTTTATAAGTTGATTTGAAAGTAGCACAAAGTCATTTATCCTTTCTTTGGCAGTCAGGAAACCACTACAGGCCAATCCCCCAAACAGCACTCAGCTTAGGGATAGTCTCCTCCTCAGTTTCTCTGGTTCCTCTCCACAGCAAAGGTTCTTCTTGTTTCCCAAAAGTGATCTAATTCTCTGGTGTCTGGGTCCCCTCTTTTATACACCAAAATCCTTTGTCTCTGGAGGCAGAGAGTGTCTGTGCCTAGTCCAAACCAGTTCTGTGCAGTCCAGGAGCACTTTGTTGACAAGACTCTTTTCCTTTGCAGAGAGTCGGTGCACCGAACGCCAGAGCTCCAACCGTGCAACTCCAGCCAGAGTTCCAGGAGGCTGCCGCTGCCGCCGCCTCCCGCCTCCCTGTTCCCACTCCTTTCCTCACTGAACTGGGTTCCACTGTGGCAGACGGCCGCGGGAGATCAAAGACGGCAGCGGGAGATCAAAGACGGCCGCGGGAGATCAAAGACGGCCGCGGGAGATCAAAAACGGCTGCGGGAGGTCAAAGGCGGCCACAAAAGATCAAAGCACTGACCGCCAAGGGATCACGGCCCGCGGCTCTCCCGGCGGCAGCAGCGGGAGATTAAAAGTGCAGCCACCTGAATTTTGAGTCTGTTTGGCGGCTGCTCCGGATGGTTGGAGGCCGCTAGAAGCTGTATTGCAGCTACGGTCAACGAACTTCGTCTCTTGGGTTGCCACTGCCGTGTGTCCTGTGTCCTGCTGCCGCTGCTGTGTGCGGGAGAGCGGGGGAGCGGAGTCACAGTCTGCAGGCCCCCTGCGAGCCCCTGCGAGGACACACCGAAAAAAACCCAAGAAGCCCCCGGTAAGAGAGTGGGCCTTCTCCACAGCGGGGAAGAGCGGGGAGAGTGGGGGGAGAGCTTGCCCACGGCAGACGGCGGTGACACTGTTCCTTTCTGCTACCCTCTTCCTGCGACTATTGCAAACAGCAGTCCCTGCTAACAGCGGCTGGAGGAACTGTCTTAGTACAAGTACAAGCCACTCAAGATATCCCCAACTCTAGGCACAAGGAGCTAGGCGCAAGGAGCTTGGCGCCACATCCACACAGGAGCATATAGGAGCGCCCCTGCAGCCACAAAATATAACCATCCAGCTAGGAGCTGTGCAGGCAGTACCGCCAGAACTGCTCAATCGTGGCTGCTGCCCCGCAGAGCACTTACAGCCTTTCACAGCCCTCTACCAGAAGCGGTGTGGCTGCAGCAGCGGTGAAAATTCCATCAGTACAGCAAAGTCCCCGCTGAGCGCTCAGCTGTGCTCAGTCGTGCCCAGCCTTGGTGTTGGTGTTGGCACCGCTCAGATTTGCGAGTTCTTCAACGCGCTTACCGCACCTCAACCTAACTAAGTCAAACCAAGTCAACCTACTCACAACTTACATAAAACCTCTAAGGAGCATCTACTGGACTACTCAATATTCGTCGGTCAGTCTCAAATTTCAACGCAAAGAGTACACTCACAGTGTCAACACCAGTGCCCTTCAGTAAGCGCTCTCAAATACAACCAAATCAAACTAAATAAAAATCTCAGCATTCGTTTATCTGAGCAGTTATTGCTTTACTAGAACTAGCCAAGGAGAACAATCAATTGTTTGTTCCTTGTGCGGCATAACTGAGCTACGATCCCCCCCCGGCGCACAAATCATCTTAACAGTGAGTACCCCTGTCAGTGGGGGGGTGCAAGGATCGTCCTTCACCCGAACACCTAACAGCGATGAGATCCGGGAGAACCAGGAAAGTTCCAGCCAATCCATTAAAAAAGGATATTAAAAAAAAAGCCCACAAGCGAACCAGAAGCAGGTCCGGCAAAACCATCTGACTCACAGTTGCATCTGGGTACTAACCCAGAAACAGTTATAGACACAGCCACGGACATCTTATACAAGTCTCAACTCCCCCAGTCCACACTTCAAGTCCAGCCTCCCCTCGTCCATCAAACATTAAGTGGAGCGGGTGAAGTTGCTGCGCATAAGGAAACCCAAATCTGCAAAGATACGCACCTGAGACTTTCAGATTCGTCAGCCTTGTCATCAAATTAAAAAAAAATGTCTCTGAGGGACTACTTTAGAAGTTCTGTATCTTCCTCCAAGTTAAGATTAACCTCACTCAATACATCCCGGCTTCCTGCCCCAACAGATTCTCCTCTACTCTTAGTCTCAGCCCAGCATCAAAGACTGGTTCAGCCCATGCTCCACGTGTACACTAGTGACAAAGGGCTCAGTTCACCCCCCCCAGGTTTACCAAGAAGCAGCGACCATAAAAAAAAAGAAGCACTAGTGACCACTCCATCTCCCCAAGCTCACGCCAGTCTCTTGACCAGTCCCTTTTTGATCTCCAAGTAAATAATATCCAGGTACCTGCCCAGGTATCATCCACCGTCTCCCCCACCCCCCTCATCCAAAGTCAGTCGGTCCTTTTAGACCATCACTCCGGTTGGATCCCCAGCCAGTTTTCCCCTCCAGCAATCAAACCTCAAGCGCCCATCGCTCACCCAACATCTACAACTAAAGTCCTCACCCCACAAGGAGTAAACAAGGCAAACAAGCAATTAAGAAATCCCACAACGTCATCACCAACTGCTAAAAGCTGTCGACAAGAGACCAATACAGGATGGGGCAACAACACCATGCCCAATACCCACCTGGAGTTATCGTTCTTCACTAAAGAACCGAACAAATCACCTGCTAGCCCTTCACCCTTAGACCTAAACGTGCTCTGGTCTCAACTCCTTCAAACCCTCCACTCCACAGTGTCAGCACTGAATTATCACTCAGACAAAATGGATCAACAGGTAGATTTATTAAACACCCTCGCCATGTACACTGTAGGAATTGATCAAAAAATGGAGGCGCTTAATTCGCTGATACTCAAGGCCCAATCACAAGTGCAACTAGTTCAATCAGTATGTTGCTGTTCTCCCATCATTGACTCTCTTTCCTCACAGCCCCAATTCTTGACATCAGTACTAACAGAAATGTAGAGGATCCCAGAGTCTAGGCACCCCGATTCAGCGTCACTCGCCCCCTCCGACAGCAAACAACCCACCGATGAGCACACGCCAGAAAATCCACCACCGGTTTCTTTATTATCGCCCAAAGCTACAGCAGTTCCTAACACTTTCACTGATTCAACACCTAACAACAAACCCTCCCAGTCACCTGCTCACTGACTTTCAAAGCGAGAAAAAAACGACTCCGGAAATCCCGCAAAAAGCTCCCACAAGCACCCAAAAAAACAATCTGTAATTACTTTACAGACAACAAACCAGCGATAGCACAGGTATTGAGCACAGAGCCCACTGCCTCCACCAGCCAGATGCAAGTGGCTCAGCTCCGAACACCCCAAAAAGGGCGTCCACAATCAAAACGCTCAATAAAAACAGAGTCATTACAAGCCTCCCCACACCCAAAACTTCAGAACAAAACTGAAGATAATGGAAGTAAGCAATCACAAATAAATGATGAGCCAATAACAGTCACAAGGCTGATTACAACTACGCCGCCCATAAACGGTTTACCACCCATTGAATCGTCCTCTTCACTGCACCCGACGACTGTCAGCCAAGGCTCATATAGCACAGTTAACTTCATCAATGAGGCGGATCACCAGTTCCCGCCACTCCAACCCAGCACTCTTCCTTCAGCAAGTATGTGTAAAACAGATTTAACTATAGCACCAGTCAACCAAGCAAGTGAGCAAGCCCTTCCCAAGCACTGTACATCAACCTCTGAACGAGTGTTAGTAGACAAGCCTACATCATCCAAGCTCATATCTGCTGATACTCAAACCCCGGCCAAAGACTCTAATAAAACCAAACTCTTGTTAACACCAGAGTACATCTCTCAAGGCCCGCACAACATATTAAATCGCGGTAATATAATCCGGCTCTTTAAATCCAATCCAGACCTATGTAAGCTGGACTCAAAAGACATTCTTGCTATCGAATTTAAACCCATCAATGGCCCTCACATGGGAGAATCAACACTAATTACACTAGCATCTACAGCCATTAGGGAACTGGTTCAAGCAAAAGCTGACCAATTTAAAAACTGGGGTATAATTATAGCAACGCCTCGAGTGCCCCGATATTCTTCAATACTTGCTTTTAGCAAGGCCCCAGTTTCAAGCATAAGCTGCACCCCTTTCTCAATGTTAAAGTCAGCCAGAAGTCGCTCCCGAGCAGCCAACGATGAGTGCAGTGAAGTTCGGCAAACTAATGGAAGTGCTGATTGGTCATGGCTGCCTGCAGCCCTCTCACAAAGCAGGACCAATTGAACCAACACAGAACAAGGCCTAACAATTTGTTCCTGGAACATCAATGGTCTTTTGTCAAAACTGCAATCTCCGGACACTGTCAGATTCCTACAAAAATACGACATTCTCCTTCTCCAGGAAACTTGGCTATCAACAAGTAACCCACTCGAAGGGTATCTGGAATTCACAACGCCAGCCATGAGACAGAGCAAGTATGGCAGACAGTGTGGTGGGCTGTCTATTTTTGTGGCTTGCAGACTGTCAGCACGTATCAGACATCTAAAATTTGACCTTGACTGGGTTTCTGGCATCTTGGCCGACAATTTTCCATCAGAGAGCAAGTTACTATTGCTAAATGTTTACATCTCTCCACGCCCCAGTGAGAAAAAACCCAAACTGGACCGCCTGATCGAAATCCTATGTGACATCCTAAGCACCCATGGTAACATACCATGTCTAATCTCCAGAGAATTTAATACTAACCTTTTTTATAACCAGTTTGAAGACTTAGGAACCAATTTTCCAGCGGTCCCCTCACATCTCGCCTCACAATCATTACCGCCCGGCCTCAGACCATCCAAATTGGGCAAATACGCAGTTCTTCAACTTAGCAGAGTAGGCTACCTGGTAATAAATGGTCGCTCACCAACAGATACCCCACCGGCCTGGACAAGAACCAACGGGCAAACTCATTCATTCCTGGACTTCTCCCTGGCAAACAGCGAAATGTCCACCTTAATTGAGTCCCATTACATCGCAGCACTGGGGGAAAGTGATCATCGACCCCAAATAATAACATTATCCCTCGATGCTCCTTACCATCACGCACTCGCTCACACCATATCAGACAGTCACACGGAGAATCTAAAACGAATGAAATGGTCATCAAGCGCCGCCCCTACAGTCTTGGAGAAATGCTGTCCTCTCCTATGTTCAAAAGGTGAAACTGACATGCCTATAATCATCGGATGTGAAGCGCTCGTGAACAGTTTATTAAACGAATTTTCGACCAAACCCCATTTCCGGCCAGATCATCCCCAATTCTGGATTTCCCACGCAACAAAAACTTTAAAGCAACAAAGAAACGTCGCTTTGCGTTGGACTAGAAAAAGCCCGGGAAACGTAACTTTATTTAGTCATTACAAGCAAGCACAAAAAGCACTTAAGGCATCTGTACATAGAGACAAACAATTAGCGTCAGACAAGTTCTGGACAAAGTTAATCCACGCCAGCAAAAAGTCCAACACCAAGTTATTTTGGACTCTTGTGAATCGAGGCCCGTTAGGAGGCGGAGGATACACCACCGCAAACATAAGTGCTGACGCCTGGGCCACGTTTATATCTAATCACTTTAGAGAAAACTCAAGTGGGCAAGTGCCCCCGAGCCCTCACTTGACATTCAAATCCCGGCTACCACTCACCGAAGATCAATACACAGGAAACGCTGGGTCATCTACCAAGACAGAAGGTGCTATGGTCATACCATCATCTGAGGAGCTACTAAACAACCTCACCCCAGGAACGCCACAACACACGGAATCCTAATAAATAACATCGCCCGGATTATCAGGAAAGGCAGGTCGAATGGAGCACCCGGCCCTAACTAACTACCTCAGGCCTTGTTTAAATCAGACAAAACGTTGTAGTCAGGCCTCCTCGCATCACTCTTCTTACACTGCAGGCTTAACAATCGCATCCTGGATTCTTGGAAAGGGTCCATCATTCATCCCATTTACAAAAGGCGTAAAAGAGATGACCCAAAAAATTATAGAATGATAGCTCTCCTTGACATCGAATCCAAATACTATGCCAGCATTCTACTAGAAGAGTTGTCTTCATGGGTTGAATCAACACAGTGCCTTCCTTTTAACCAGACCGGCTTTCTAACCAAGTCAGGCACAACCAGCAACCTACTCGCAATAGCCGTATTGACGGAGAATTGAATATAGACAATGGTTCTGTCGGGTATACGACCTGATTACTTCAAAATATGCATTATTTCATCTCAATTCATAATAGTCCATTAATTACTTAAGACCGTGCTCCTAAACAAGGAACATGCTCACAACGCAAATCCAATATCACACAAGTTCAGGTAACCAATTGTTTTTAATCTATGAATTTCATTCTTCATTCACAAATAAACCTGTACACATATGATTTATTTACATTTTACAAGAATCGGCGCAGATTAAAAAGTGAGTGTAATGTGACATATTGTGAAAATAGTGACATTCAAACGTGCTTATATACAAGTGAATGGTCAGTTACAGTTGGTGATTGTAATTAGCCCAGTAATTCAATTGGATTATCATTAGAACTGGGTATTCAACTGATCCAAAGTTTTCAATATCGTCGACGTTTCGACCCTGTGGGACGCCTTAGTTGAGGGTCTAGCGCGGGTCTTCTTCAGGACAAGGGGGAAGAGGTGTAAAGCGCCTATGGGTCTTCGTAGGATAGACCCCAAGTGGTTGTAGAAATTATTTCAGGTGTGGGTTACTTGCATATCTACTAGCTGAATGAGGTACTTCCCGCCATAATCAATAGTGGGGGTATTCTTTAGGTTTGAGAAAGGATCCCTTCTAGCCAAGGTCGCCTTGTCAATTGGACGATCTATTTGAAACGAATTCAGACCGTTATCTGGGGCGAGATCCGTATCATCCGCTCGCTCCTAATCAATAGTGGGGGTATTCTTTAGGCTTGAGAAAGGATCCCTTCTAGCCAAGGTCGCCTTATCAATTGGACGATCTATTTGAAACGAATTCAGACCATTATATGGGGCGAGATCCGTATCACTCCTACGGCATTCTTTCGCTGTCTCATTAGACTAAGGCGTCCCACAGGGTCGAAACGTCGACGATATTGAAAACTTTGGATCAGTTGAATACCCAGATCTAATGATAATCCAATTGAATGGATTACTGGGCTAATTACAATCACCAACTGTAACTGACCAAATAAGCCTTTACTGCCCCCCCTCCCCCTCTCTTCCATTCACTTGTATATATGCACGTTTGAATGTCACTATTTTCACAATATGTCACATTACACTCACTTTTTAATCTGCGCCGATTCTTGTAAAATGTAAATAAATCATATGTGTACAGGTTTATTTGTGAATGAAGAATGAAATTCATAGATTAAAAACAATTGGTTACCTGAACTTGTGTGATATTGGATTTACGTTGTGAGCATGTTCCTTGTTTAGGAGCACGGTCTTAAGTAATTAATGGACTATTATGAATTGAGATGAAATAATGCATATTTTGAAGTAATCAGGTCGTATACCCGACAGAACCATTGTCTATATTCAATTGTATTGCCCAGGTTCTGAGGGATACTGGGTCACCCCATGGTGATTTATAGTATTGACGGAGAAGGCCGACGTCCGTCGCATGCAACTATACTGCTGCTTCGTTGACTTCAAGGCGGCCTTCGATCGAGTGCCACGCAGTCATCTGTGGCAAAAACACCCCCAGCCCTCCTACAAGCCATCATCCAACTCCACACACAGACCTGGATAAGGATAAAGATGGCGACCGGTCCCACGTTTAAAAAAAAATTCAAACGGGAAGCGGCGTCAAACAAGGATGCGTCTTGGCGCCCCTTCTCTTCAACCTGTTTATTTCCGACTTATCCTCCATACTTGACAAGGTCAACTCGCATCCGCCTCAACTGGATGGGACCCATATCAGTAACTTGTTATACGCTGACGACCTCATATTATTGAGCCACCCAAAGGTTGGTTTACAGAGGCTCCTTGACGAACTTCTATCTTATTCATCGGAAAACGCCCTGGAATTGAACCTGTCAAGAATATTTCACTTTAGCAAACAGAAACAGCAGAAAAGAAGGTGGTTTTTTAACAACAATACCATCGATACAGTGCAAAAATACAAATATTTAGGAATTTTTCTCGATTCAAGAGCTTCCTTTATTAAACAAAAAGATGCCATCAAGGCTAAGGCACTGTCCCCGGAGGTCGCGTTGGCAAAACTTTCAAAAAAGCTACTAGGACCAAGCCTAACCCCCTTGCTTAAGGTGATGAAGGCCAAGATCACAAATTCTCTACCATGTGGCCATGAGATTATGATGGGCTCGACAAACATCGAACTTAATAAATCAATCATCAGAATCTTCAGGCGAGCATGGCGTCTGCCGAGGTCTTCATCTCCGGCACAAGTCAGATTAGAGCTTGGTCTGCTAGACCACAGCGGTGTTGAGGCTGGTGCTTTCATTAAGTTTTGTAATAGACTGCGTAATTCCCCGGAAAATAGTCTTGTGATCAAACTCTGGAACGAAATATCGACCAGTACATCAAGCCAAAAACAGCGGCTCCACTTGGATCAATCCCTACAGCTCCTTGGAATTTCAGAATATTGGGGGACAAACCCCTCACAATAGGCACTGAAGAGCGTAATTAAGCGAAGCGTTCGGCCCTGGTCCTTCCATTCTGACAGAGCAAAATTATCCAGAAGGAAGCACGCCTGGGCCGTTGTCTCAGACTACAAACCGGGAGTTGAGTCAGCCTACCTATCAAGTACCTATTCAATCTCTTGGAAAGTCAAATTTATGGCCCTAAGGCTAGGTGAATGACCTTTTTTAAACCATTTACCGCAACGGCGGCGCTTCGATCAGAAAATCGAATGCAGAGAATGCGGCTACCACACCGAAAGCCCGGAGCACATATCCTGCGCATGCCCAGCTCTGCTACAAGACAGAAGGACCTTACTGAGAGCAGAGTAGATTAAATTAGGTGTTCGTACTTGTCGTCAGGCAATAATTGCAGCTATGAATCAAGAAAATATAATTCTGAATATCCGGTTTACCAAATCCGTTGCTAGAGCTGTAAAAACATTGGGAAAAGAAAAGGCAGCATTTCTTTTGCCGGTCGGCCCAGACATCACCCTCTAATAAAAACTCAAGCAGCCACCGGCCCTCCTCCACAAGGCCTACATGGACACCGTGCTCAGCTCCCCAAAACCAGCTGTCACATTGACTTATTTCCCCTACTTAAACTTTTTTAAATCCACTCTGTGATTGGTATGCTATTTAATCAGCTGATTTGTAAAAGATAAACGCACATTCGGACAATTTTTAAATTTCATTCAATTTTATTGCTAGACAATTGCACTGCTGTTGTATTAATCAAAGTTCCTCTTCCGTTCCTTTTTAAATTCATATATGTATACATGAGTCATAAGGTTTTAACATTTTGTAATGATTTTAAGTAATCAAACAATAAACTTGGATTGGACTCCTTTCCTTTGACAGTGTGGGCCAGGGACATCAGGCGCCCCACAGGAGGTGGAGCCAGCTTTGTGGAAGGCAGACACAGCCCTATTCAGGTCCTAGGTGCACCTCCTCCCACTCATCTACAGGCAGATTGGTATATTCAGGCTGTGCTGACTCACCCTGTCTCCTGGAATCCCCCAGCCCCTGTCACTCAGACTCCAGACAAGGAATACGCAACCTAGCAGAAGCAGGCTTGGACAGTTAGGCAAGAAAATACCTACTTTCTAAAAGGGGTATTTTCAAACACAGAATGTTAAAACCAACTTCACTAAAAGATATATTTTATCATTCTGAGTTCAGGCATAGAAAACTCGAATTTCTACCTAGTTCTCTGAGTCAGTTAGGGTTATAAGATGTTACAATCAAACTGCCCATGATTTGGCCTTTTTTATTCAGAACCTTGATAGGGTCCACTGGTGTAGGTAGCAAGTATTTAAAGGGGGGGGGGGCAGTATCGATTTTGGAAGGTTGAGTAGGAGGGCATTATCACTAACTAGTTTGAACATCAGATCTGAAGTTTCTTACTGGGAGGAACAGTTTCACTTCCTTCAGTAAAGACCTTAGTATGAGGCCATATTTTCTTTATACTATCTTGTTTGAGGATAAGTTTGGGGTCAGGGGTGAATCTTTGAATTGGCTTTGTGTGAATGTTGAGGTTTTAATCCATCCAGGTTCAGTCTTGTTGCGCCAGCTTTGGACTTGTTGTTGGTTGCTTTTCTTAGCAAATAACAGGAATTCTGTTTTGGTGGTTTTGAGATTCAGGTAGGTGCTGGACATCCAGGTCTGGGTGAGGTGAACAAAGTGTTTGAGGTATTGGATGTCTGAAGTGAATGAGACTGTCAAGTAGAGTTATGTGTCTTCAGTGGATTAGAGATTTTTGACAATAGCGTTGGTAAGTAGAGTCTCAAGGGGTTCCATTTAAAGATTGTCTCATGGGATTCCATTTAATTCTTGAAAATGTCTGGGGACAAGATGCTATCTTGGGGGACTATACAATCAATAGTTATCTTCTGGGACTTGGTGGTGCTCATGTGAAGGGACTAGTGTTAGGTCAATCAATAAGTAAGGAAAGAATTAGTGAAATACATCAGCAGTGAATCACCAATATGGTCAACTTTATCCATGGACAAGAGTGTTAAATCTACAACTTTAAGGCAGCTGCCTCCATGCTGCAGAGTTATCTGGTAGATGGTAGATATGCTCATGGCATTGTGTGTAGACTGTTACATCTTACTATAATACTCAATTGATTAGTGTGTGAAAGATGGGTGTAGAATAAAAAGATAGTCTAAAGTACTCAGCTGTACTTGTCTCATTCACAACAGCTGAACAAACATTGTCACTCATTAGAACAATGAGGCTATCAAATATTGTCTTGGATAAGTATGATGGTTTACTTTTGTCTGCATTCTCATATTTTGAGATATGATCACTTGCACCATCTGCTCCAGCATTCCCAGAAAATTCAATTCTGCATTTATCTAAATTTGTTTCCGAGAAGGACTGACTACATTGTATATATTTTTGTATGTGGCATTTGTATAGTGTGAATATACCCAAAGGCAGCAAGCAGAGTGCTGTAAAAGGTCAAAGGTAAGCTCAAAGTCAACGAGTGGCAGGAGAGGTGGCTGTATTCAGAGAGCAGATTTGTGCTGTTGCTATATTGTGATGTAGTGTTCTTTAAAGAGATGATTTTCAACCCTCTCCTGAAACAGAGTTAGAATGGTCCTGATAGATATGGGGGCATTGTTCCTGGCTGCCTAGATAGACAATGCCTGCTGCCTTGTTTTTACCTTTTTTACACTTCTAAGTCTCCAATCTGATTGTGTCCTGGTTGTGGGTGTGTATGGAGCCACCAGAGATGGAGAGCCTGTCTGAAAGCTAAGTTGGAATGTGGGTCAGGATGACTTTGTAAATGATGCCACTGGTTTTGAAAATAGTGCGGGTTGGCAAGAGGAGCTAATAGAGTTCCATCCACAATCAGCTAATTTTTTGCAAAACATGCTACTAGACATGTTTCCAGTTTTCACAATCCTCTTCAATTTGCTCTTGGTGTTGACAGTTATTTTTGTCCTTGATCTACACAGTGAGCTATATAATTGGTCCTAAAATCAACCCACATACTAGGATCTTTTATTTACAGCACAAACAGGTTTAGGGGCAGATCTACAAGAAAGTGCTGCAGCACGGCACCGCAAGCCCTCTGGCATTCCTGTGCTCTCCCCTGCGCTGGTGCACAAACCACTGCTATGTGCCTGCATCCTTGCACCATGGTGCGAGGGTGTCTGTGTCATAGGGAGATTGTTTTTGCGCAGGAAGGGACACCTTCCGGAACAAAAACAATCACTACAGGCATTTTCCTCTTTCAATGCGTGCTGTAGAATGCAGCATGTATTGAAAGAGGAAAAAACAAGGAGAAATGGAAACATTTCTCCTCATTGCGCATCGCTACGCCACCCCTAGGGTGGGGGAGCATTCTAACGCATTTCCAAATTTACAATTCCTCGTAAATATGGAAATGTGTCAGGTTCAATGGGTGTTGCGTGGGAACACCCACAGCAACACCCATGGAAGTCCCCTTTCACGCAAAGTGTTGCGTGTAAAGGGGGCGTATGTACAAGTACAGGAAAAGTCACGGAGGGTGGCTTTTCCTGTCCTTGTAAATATGGGGCAGTGAAATGCACCGCCGGTGCATCATGAAAAGTGGCGCATTGTTGGCGCAAGGGGCTTGTAAATCTGCCCCACAGTCTCTGGCAAGTTTGCACCTTCTAGAACAAAGTGCATTTTACCACGAGAGGTGTGCTAGCTTTTAAAATAATGAACAGTCTCTCACACACCCACATGTTTTGAAAGGTTTTGTTTCACCACTAGAAGAAAGGCAAGCATATGAAATACCTGGAGGTATTGGAACCATGTCTGTGCAAATGAGGAAAATGTTGCCTTTGATGGATTCACTTTGAAAAATCTAATATAAATTTCTTTCATAAACACATGTCTCAGCTGTTGATGCCCCTGTTTTACGGATTTTCTTTTGGTGGAACTACACCATCTATCACTTTTGTAGACAATGCTCCATGAAATAGCAATCAATGTGAATTATCGGCTAAGAAAAATACAACTAAGACAGTTTGTGGGTAATCGCCCCTCAAAGGGCATTTTACAGGCCCATTGTCTTTGCAATGAGAGGTGTTACAAAGCTGCACCATAGTGTTAGAATTGCAGTTACGATAAACGCAATATGATAATCTGGGGTGAAGGCTCGGAATATTGAATCCCGAATATTGACGGAACGGAATATTGTTTCCACAATATCGAGGGACAAAACATCAAAAGGTAAATTTCTATACATTTTCAATACCTATTTCCAGATATGTATACATTGGTGATATATATATATATATATATATATATTACCTACTGGCGGTCGCCAGTAGGTAGTTATAGTTAGGCCATAGGAAATCTGCAACATTCTATTGAGAATAACTCTGGCGCCGGTGGAGGAATTTGCATGTAATTTTCAAAAATTTTGGCCAGCTCCGCTCCGCTCCTTCCCTGAAAGTTTCGGGGGGATTTGTGAAGCGGGGGCCGAGAAAAAAGGGGGTCCCAAAACGTGCTTTCCCCATGTTATTTTCCATAGGACCTTTAGACACGGCTACAGTCCGAACGGTTGAACGGAATTACACCAAACTTGGCAAAATGGTAGAATCTGGTACGCAGATCACGCTTTTGGTTAAATAGTGTAAATCCCTCCAGTAGTGCCTGAGAAAATGAAAGTTAAAATCAATTATATATCTATAAGCGCGCACGGGTGCGCGCACCTGTGCGCGCACCTTTCCGTACGCGAGCGGAATTCTGATTTGTTGTTTGACGTTTGTCAACATTTGATTTGGAGGAAATCTGGAAGTATTGACCGCCATTTTGTCAGTGCGAGTCCACATATTGTAGATAACAAAGGGACACAACATGGAAAAGGGGCAGGGTAGAGACTCCCTGACCCCCTAGGTATTGTCAGGTCTTTATTTTAAATTTTTTTTAAAGTTGCGGGGTGCGCGCACCCGATTGCGCACCCCGTCTCAAAATGGCGTTTTACTCGATTCAAATAAAAGTTTCAAAACGTGAGAAGGAGGCTTGGTAGACAGTCCCTGAGCCCCTAGGTATTGTCAGGGGGTCTATTAAGGACCCCCAAGGCCCAAAAAAATCTTTTTTTTTTTTTTTCTAAAAAGTTGCGAGGTGCGCGCACCCGATCGTGCACCCCGTCTCAAAATGGCGTTTCACTCGATTCAAATAAAAGTTTCAAAACGTGAGAAGGAGGCTTGGTAGACAGTCCCTGACCCCCTAGATATTGTTAGGGGGTCCATTAAGGACCCCCAAGGCCCCAAAAAATCTTTTTTTCTAAAAAGTTGCGAAGTGCGTGCACCCGGTCGCGCACCTCAATTTACAAGACTACTAAAAACTATAGCGGAGATCGTGGAAAGGGGGCAAGGTGGAGACTCCCTGACCCCCTAGGTTTTCTCAGGGGGTCCATTAAGGACCCCCAAAGCCAAAAAGAAACATTTTTTTTCTTTTCTTCTCGCCAAAAAGTTACAGGTGCGCGCATGGTGCGTGCACGGCAACAAAAAAAGATTTAAAAAATGGAGTTAAATTATAAGTTTGTGTGTTTAGATGTTAGATGGCTCTAAAAAGAGCCGTTGTGTTTATTGGGTGTTTTTGGTATTTACAAGTACCGATGCAGAGTCTTATGTTACAGAGGAAGACGCTATTCCCCTCATCTGTGAAATGTACACCATCTCTCCTATAGATGCCTTGCATGTTGTAACGCAAGTTGTTGTGGTATATACTACCCATTCCATAGTCTCTCATGTACGCAGAAACAGATTTATTTACATGTTTCCTTGCTTTCTCAATCTGTGGACAAAATTAGTTGGACGAGTTCCATTTTTGCCTTTGGCATATATTAGAATATACCAAGGCAGTTTTTGGAAAAAGTGTCATCAATTGCCCAAAGATGTCCTTTGAAAGCATTTTCAGACCTACCCCAGTCAAAGTGCCCAAGTCATTGCCACCACAGTGCACAATTATACGGTCAGGGTGTGGAAGATGCATAAAGGATTTTACCAATGGTATCAATTGGTGACATCTCAATCCTCTCTGTCCAATCCATACAATGTTCACATTTTGTAAATCAAGGTTGTAATTATCTCTGTTAGCTGTGTATTTTTGAGCCCAGTGGACATAGCTATGACCCACAAACCAGACTTTTTGCATCTTCAAGGTAGATGTGCTTGTATTCAGATGAGTTGTGGAAATGAAATGGCAGTTTGAAAGTGGGAGTTATGAAAAAAAACTGGTTAAGATTCAGTGCACTTGAAAAACAAGAAATGATTGGAGTTTTCTTAAAATTCAGCACTAAAAATCAGGGTGCATGCTTATTTTTTTTGAAAGAAGTCATTTCAATGGTTGAGAAAAAGTCATTTAAACAAACTTGGCACATGATTAGGTAGTACAGTGAGAGGTCAAACACCCTTGATGGAATATTTTGCAACATTGTATGATGAACTTCTGCAGGTGGGCTGGGTTAGGAGGGAGTTACCATGGTTACAGGGGAATGAGCACTGGGGGGATGGGTGAATGTTATGTGACTTTCACAGTGTTCAAATGTACAACCAATTAAAATGGGCATTTTAGTTTTGAATTTGTGTGGGAAGAATTTTTATTGGCTATGTACAAGAATAAGGGTCTGAAATGAAAAAGAATCTGTGCCATTATTATCAGGCTCTAGTGTCAGAAGCATAATTCAGAGATTCTGCTTCAGAAAATCTGTTGACTGTGATTGACACTGTCTACATCTTCCAAAGCATTTTTAAAGGTGAGTAATTATTATTTTAATAAAGATAGAGTGCTGTATGCACTATGGGGAAGATTAGAAGCTTATTGTGCTTCTTTATTCTTGTATTTTGTGTCATTTTTATTTTGTAATGCTATTTAAAAATAGAATGGTGCATATTGGAAATGTATTTTCAAAATGAGTTAGGTTTCTGCTTTGTTTCTGTAGTGGTAATTTAAATGAGCTGTGCTCTGTGTCAAAAACGATTTACTGTGGAAAATGTTTTCTGGTAAAAAGTGTGGTGTTTAAATTTTGGTCAAGGATTACTCTGAGTGTCTGTTTAAAGTCAGAAAATATATTTATATAATTTTCAATAATGTCACATGTGCTTTGTAACAGTTTGCCTCTTTTAGCTTAAAGGGTTTTCTGTGCCTGTGTCTCATCTTACTCTGTGCCTGCGTGGTATCTGAAATATGATTTATTTAATGAAGATACACTGCTGTATGCAGTATGGGGAAGATTAAGAAGCATATTGTGTTTTTGTATGGTGTATATTGGAAAAGAATTTTTGAAATGAGTTAGGTTTCTGCTTTGCTTTGTAGTGGTCATTTAAATGGGTTGTGCTCTGTGTTTTCTGGTAAAAAGTCTGGTATATATATATATGCTTATATATAGCTGGCCTGTTTTTGGCCAGTAGAGACAGTGAAATATTATGAGCAGAGACACACATACTGCTTGCAGAGACAGAGATGGTAAATTACACATACTGCTTGCAGAAACAGAGATGGTGCAAAAGATGCACCATGATGCATTTATTTACAACGTGACGCATCTGGGAGATGCGTCACGTTGTAAAGCCCTGTGCCTTAAGTAAGCGTTATGGTGCGGGGGGCGTTCCTGCGCAGGAACGCCTGCTAAAAGTGGCTAAGTGAAATGTACAAGATTTGACTCAATCACTTTAAGGCCATGTCAAAACCTTGCTCCTGCTTGAAGCAGGCGTAAGGCTTGAAGCAGCATTGAAGCAGCATTAGTTGAATTGTGGAAAAGTAAATTTTGCCATGTTCTATGTCCCTACGTGTTCCCCATCTTATGTTATGTGTGCATGATTAATATGCATATGTATCCCCCATGTTTGATTAAAGACGCAATTACAGTTGTGTCCATCTCTAGTATGCCAGTTCCCAGTTCTCGTGAAAGCTACGAGTATTAGGCCTATGTAAAGCTGCGTTGCCACGTTTCTCAGTGTGCACGTTATTCCAGTAAAAGTCCCCGTTTCTAGGCCTCAAAAGGGCCCGGACACCAGATTCAGCTCCTGTCTCCTGAACCCTCGCTGAGGAGCGATACAGCCCCCACCTATATCCTCGACCCTTCACTTACTTCCTGCCTCGCAGTGCCCGGCTCGGCCTGGCTCTGCCTACGAGTCTGCCAAGAGTATGTTATGATTCTAGTTATCAGTTCAGCCCTCCTTCTCTGCATTCCTAAGCTACTGAATCGCATCAATAGTTTCCGTCATTGTCTAGCCTTTACGTCTCCATGTAGGAGAAATACTGTATTAATGGTCATTTAATATTCCTCAACACGCACTACATGTAGAATAATGCATGCTCCAGTCTTAGAGTCTGTTAGCCTCTCCCCTCCTGACTCTTAGTTTATATCAACATGTCCTCTAAACATTAGATACTAGATAGGGTTTAGGTACATGTCGCCCTGACTCTCCAGACTTCAGTCTCTGCTCCTAGCGCAGAGTTCATAGCCCCAGCTTCTCCTAGTAACACGTCATTGTCAGTTTGCGCGCACCATTAGGTTAGAGGTCCCGGCTCCTTAGGTAGCCCCCTCCATGTTTCCGCCCCATTTATGACATATTCTGTTACGTTTACATCACATGTCTATGTATACGCCTCTTGTTACACCCACTTTCACCCTTATCTTTCGCGACTGCTATTGACCACACCCACTGCTCCGCCTACTGTATTCACTGAAATGCAACTGTTTTAGTATATATGCTTGTGCATTGTTATTAAAAGTTATCCTTTCCCTTGATCCTGCCCCCGGCAGCGCTGCCATTCTATTCCTGTGCAGGTTGTCCTGTTCCTGTCCTTTATGCTGTATTAAACCTGCAAACTCCTACTACCTCGAATCTTGACTCTTATTTATTGAGCTATCTGTTATTGCTATGTCCAGTCAAACCTAGATCCGGTATTATTTATTTATATACCACATAATGGCGCCCGAACAGGGACTTGCCCTTTCCCCACGCGCCGGTGAAGCCACGCCGGCCCCCTGACCCTCTGCAGCCGTGACGGAACCATACCGTGCACGTGCAGATATTTCTGCTTCAAGTATCCCTCAGGCCCACGGAGGAGACGGAGGTGGCGGTCCAGCATCCAGACGAGGCGGTGGAGGAACGCGGCGAGTCCCGACCAGAGCCCAAGCCGAGAGTCCAAGGTCCGAGGTATCCGGAGGCCCACCCGTAACTGAAGTCCGAAGTTCGTCCGTCCGGCGTCGAAGCAGTCCAGTCCAGTCCGAGGCCTTCCGTTCTTGCTGCCCGGTGAGTACCATTGCTGGGGTAGTATCTAGACAGGGTCAATCTAATTGACTCTGGTCCGTGGGTTTTGGTGGTACACAGATCCCAAAACGAAGTGTCCACTTCGGTGGATGCGGGTCCTGACGTGTCTCTTTATGAGACCGGTAAGTTTCGTACTGTTTTAGCAGTGCATCTAGTTTCTGTTCTAGTCAGTTCTGTTCTCGAGGAAATTCATGTATTCTGTTTTCAGTATTCCAGGTGGTATTCTGTTCGAACTGTTATTTTAAATGTTCTTCATGTATTTTTAATGTCGTGGTACGAAAGTGGTGTAGTTATCGTGTTCATTGTGTATTGTATTGTGTCTAGATTACAGTTCAGTCATGCCCTTATTTTCTAAACTACGTCAGTTGAAAACTAGAAAAGGTCTGTTAGAAGCAGCAGTTCCTGTCCCGCCTAGGGACAGTCCAGGTCATTTTATGTATCAGAAGCATGGCATAAGTGCCATATTATATCTAGATTTATGGGTAGAGTATACCAAACAGTTAGAAGAAAAGTATAGATGGCCTGTATCAGGCACATGGGATGCCGAGTGCATCATGCGAGTAGAAGAAGCGTTATGGAAAAAGAAAGCCAGACAGTCACAGAAAGATGCCATCGAGTTATGGCGCAAAGAATCTTATAAAAGAACCGAAAAAGAAATCAGAAAGTCAGAACTAAGTAGAAAATCCTTAGAACGAGCCCAAGAAAGGGAATTAATCGAGATAGGTGAACGAGTTAAAACCGAACAGTCAGACAGACAGAGGCATGCCCTCATTAAGGGTATGTATCCTCTTCTTGCCGAGGGCTTGCCAAAAGCGACCCCGGAGGCATCCAGTAATTTTCCGCCACCCTTAGTTCCGATCAAGCTACGTCACAAACCGACCGCAGCTGATATTTTTATTTCGTCCTATTTGGACGACACAGTCCCAGAATATGCAAATCCTGTTCCGCCAGCTCCTGTAAATAATGTAAATCCTGCTCCTCCAGTCACCGGAGTACCTGTTACGGTACCCCCGGTCCAGCCCACATTACAATTTCCCACTGCGCCAGCACGAAGAGTATCAGTCGACGATTCTAGTTTAGGGGCCGCAGGAGGAGGTCCTCCTGGTACCCCGCCGCCACACCAACGAGTAACGTTAGTCGAGTTACATGAATGTGCGTTACAGCGTACGCCCAAATATAAGTCCGTTGCAGATATCCGACGAGCCCTTACTGAATGCCGCTATGATCCAGTTGCAGGTGATGATAGTACAGTTATATATTCCATCCGTGTAAGACGGGTGACCGGGTATTTGGACACCCTACCGAATATGAAAGAAGATCTAGACAGAATACATTGTTTCATCCGTACAGGGGATGATTCAGAAAGTATTGGCGAAGCCATGTCTCAAAGGAAAGCTGAGATCCAGCTCATGTTATTAAAGTTTCTGATTAATTGTTTAATAAGGGAACAAGATTATCCGACCAAAGATCCGGCCGAAATGAGAATCCTGACAAGGTGGAGTGATAATATAGCCGAGGGTAAACACAGAACTATCAGTAGTATAGAGAGTATGTACAAGAGAATTCGTAAGGAAATAATAAAGTTACACGAACAACGTAAAGCAGCACAAGTAAGCGAGAAAGAGAATGACTCTTCTACAGAAGAGGTAGAGGACGAGAATCCCGCCAGAATAGCGTATGTAGGAAAATCTAGATTCCCAGACCGCCATTTACGCCTAGAACACAAGAAAATCTTTCATCATCCAGCACCAGAACAAGGTTCTCTAGAACAAGTATTTCAAGCTACCGATCACATTCTGAAATCACGAATCGGTTATAGTGAGTTAAGTACTATGCATGAACAAGAACTAGCCCGATCAGCAGTCCGATGGACTACTGATTCTACCACTTTTCCAGACGAAATAGTGGCACAAATGTTTCTGAAATTGCCCCCAGCCGAGCAACGACTGGTGGGTATGTATATGATCCAGCACCTCATTACTCTGTATGAGGGTCAACATTCTGATCCAGGTCCGTTACACGATGTCCTGAACGAGTTACTCCAGTATAGATGGAAAGGTCTAGGTACCGATTTAATTAGTGTCATTCTAGAACAGCGCCATAAATATAGAACGTTTCTGAACCCGCATTTTGTTCATGTCTCACCTCCAGAAAGTAAACCGTTTTACATAGATAGACAGAATCCGTTACGAGAAGTACACCCAGTCAGGACAGCGGATGGTGAAATGCAACGAGTGTTTGTTTACACTCCGATTACAAAGATGGAACTCTTAGAGATGAAGAAATTAATTCCCTGTCATGACAAAGATCCAGCAGGGTTCCACCGAGAATTAAAAGACATGCTCCGTATGGGAGAATACACGTATCCAGATATTATTAAAATGCTAAAGGTCCTGTTGCCCGCAGGGGTATATGAAAAACTCAAGGAAAAGGAATGGGAGGTGGGAGAGAAAAAGATCGATTGGGCAGTTCTAGAAGCTGAAGATAAGATACGAGTACCAGGTACCGGTCTTGGAGAGAAATGTAAAGAATTACCTGAACTGTTAATACAAGTTTTGCCCAGATTATTAGCTACTAAAAAGGAAGACTGGGATGCAATCTCAGCCTGTAAACAGAAACCAGACGAAGACACTAGTGATTTTTATTCTAGATTTGAGAAATGCTTTAGTATTAACAGTGGCCTCAAGACAAGTAGCGAGTCATACCCTCATCTTTTTGTTACTAAATTAGTCGAGAATTCAAGTCCACAAGTTAAGAATCGAGTTTTGAAAGTCGAAAGTACCTGGCAAGCTAATACCCCGTCCCAAATGTTACAGATGCTCCAGTATCACCAGAATAGAATCAGAGAAGAGCAAGATCATGAAAGAAAACGTATGAAAGACACGAAAATGAAAGTACTAGTTGCACAATCTGTTCCACAAGACAGTCAGAAGAGGGGTACGAATCAAGCCCGTCATCCTGCAGTTCCCGTTAAAGGGACCTGCAATTATTGTAAACAGCCAGGTCACTATATAAACGAGTGTGCAGTTCTGAAACATAATATAGCTACCGGTAAGACTAAAGAAAGACCACGTCCGCCTAGACAAGAACAAGTTTCACAGACTTCTCAGCCACAGAATGCACAACAGACAGTTCCAGCACCGCAGCCTATTGCTGCAACACAGCATGTTACACAGCAGATGTACCAGTATGCACAGTCCGAGTATCCAGAGTATCAGCCATATTCATGAAACAGCCTAGAGAGGGAGGTAGGCTTGCCTCTCATCGAGATTCCTGTAGATCAAGAGGGTCCCTATGTTCATAGTCAAGTATTAGGGAAAGACAGAAAGTTTCTGATTGATACAGGGGCAAGTAGGACGACCATCAGTCACGCCGAAGTTCCAGGGGCTCCGCTCTCAGGCTCTAGAAATGTTTCCCTTGGATTTTCAGGAAAGCCTATTGTAAACCAGATATCTAAGCCAGTTACTCTAGAAGTAGGTCCATTGTCCCGCACTACTGATCTGTTACTTACGAAGTCATGTCCAGAAAATTTGTTAGGCATTAAGACACTGAAAGAATTAGGTGCAGTTATTTGCTGCTCCCCAGAGGGAATACGCTTGTTTTTACGTGACTTCAAGGGTCACTATGTATTACGAGATTTTGATCCGAGATTGTCTAATGTTCCGCAGCATCTATGGGCGCAAGGTCCAACTGATGTAGGTTATATGCAAATCACACCCCATCGTGTGACTCTCAAACCAGGTGTAGTGTTACCACGAATCAGACAGTACAGATTGCCACCTGAGGCTGTAACAGCCTTATCCAAAATTATTGACGAGCTCATCGCTCAAGGAGTAGTTGTAGAAACTGACTCCAATGTATGTAATTCTCCGATCATTCCAGTCATGAAACGTACTGATCCAAATGCATCCCCAGTATATCGATTAGTGATTGACCTTCGAGAACTTAATAAATTTATTATTCCCCAGTACCCAGTTGTCCCAGATATCTCTTCCCTATTGACAGCCATTGATTCCGAAGCCTCATTTTTTACAGTCATAGACCTCAAGAACGCGTTTTTCAGTGTCCCCATTCATCCAGACAGCCAGTTTCTTTTCGGATTTTGTTTAAATGGAAGGCGCTATATGTTCACACGAGCTCCTCAAGGTTTCACAGAAAGTCCTAGTATTTACAGTCAAGCACTTAAGAGACAACTAGACAACATTCACATGCCAACTGACACTGCCCTGCTCCAGTATGTCGATGATCTACTGATCACAGCCCGTTCTGAACGTGCTTGCGAGCGAGCATCACTTACAGTCTTGTATTTCCTTGCCGAGATGGGGCACAAGGTGTCCCCTTCGAAGCTTCAATTCTGTGTCCAGCAAGTGATCTACTTAGGCCACTTACTGTCCAAGAGGGGTAGGCAGTTGACACCTGACCGTATCCAGCTAATAGCGAGTCTTCCTCAGCCCAAGACCCAGAAGGAGGTACGTGCTTTTATCGGCCTTACTTCTTATTGCAGACAATGGATTCCTCAGTATGCATTTCTAGCTAAACCACTGATACAGTTAACGACACAGGAGGCAGCCGTATCGACTGTCCTCCCTTGGACATCTGAACATACACTTAGTTTCAATGAGTTAAAGAAAGCTCTATGCCAAGCTCCTGTTCTAGCTACACCGAACTACAGTAAGCCTTTTACACTTTTCGTCACTGAACGTGAAGGTACAGCATTATCTGTTCTCACACAAGATCAAGCAGGACAATACAAGCCTTGTGCTTATTTTTCGAGCACACTAGATCCTGTAGCCCAGGCTCTGCCTGCGTGCCTCAAGTCAGTTGCAGCCACAGCACTAGCTATCAGACAAAGTGATTCCATAGTATTAGGACATTCCTTGACAGTACAAGTTCCACACTCCGTGGAAGTTCTTTTAAATCGAACACAGACTCAACACTTGACAATTGCACGTTTAACAGGTTATGAACTGACACTGTTCCAGCCACACATAGAAATCAGACGCTGCAACGTTCTAAATCCTGCTACACTGTTACCGTCAGTTATTTCGAATCCTGCCACACACGACTGTGTGGAAGTAGTTAATATTATGACAAAGCCAAGACAAGATCTGACAGATATTCCATTACCAGATCCCGACCTGACACTTTATGTGGATGGTTCATGTATGAGAACAAGTACAGGAGAACTAGTAGCCGCGTATGCAGTGACTACTGACACTGAAGTTATAGAAACACACCGTATTGACACCCTGTCCGCTCAAGCAGCAGAGCTAGTCGCTCTGACCCAAGCCTGCATACACACCAAGAACCTGAAAGTCAATGTTTATACAGATTCACGCTACGCATTCGGAGTTGTACACGACTTCGGAGTGCTCTGGCAGGAGAGAGGTTTCATGACTTCTCATGGAACCAAGATTCAGCATGGGCTCCTTATTCAAGCTCTGTTAGATGCCATACACTTACCGACATCTATTGCTATCATGAAGTGCAAAGCACATACGAAAGTTACTGACACTATTTCTCAGGGTAATGATCTAGCAGATCGCACAGCCAAGCTTACAGCACAGACTCCAGACATTCCAGTTAATCCGACACAGACACATACTCCAGATCCGACTACCTGTATGACAGTTAAGGACCCCACTCAAGATGTCATAGATATCCAGTTACACGCTACTCCCGATGAAATCAAGAAATGGTCCGAACAAGGAGGGGTCCAGACAGACCAGGGATGGGTAACGAAGGGAAAAGCCACATGGTTTCTCCCCGACTCTATGGTTCAAGTCATTATCAATACCGCACATAGTCCAGCACATTTAGGAGAAAAAGCCATGTTAGACAGTATCCAGAACATTTGGTTTAACAAGCATTTACGAGCTGCAGCCAAGCAGAAAGTCCGTACCTGTATGATATGTTGCCAGTTTAATCCAGGTAAAAGTGTCCCGGTGGAACAAGGTGGATTCCAGCCCCCTGACCACCCTTTTGAAGTCCTCCAAATGGATTATATTCAGATGGAGCGATGTCGAGGTTTCAAGTATGTCCTTGTAGTTGTATGCGCTTTGTCCAGGTGGACAGAGGCATATCCAGTCCCAGATTACACAGCCGCGACCACTGCCAAGCAGTTGGTTCGTGAATTCTTCCCCCGTTACGGACTCCCTAGGGTCGTATATTCTGATAACGGCCAGCCATTCTCATCTGAGCTCATGAAACACGTTTCCCTTTTGTTAGGGTACCAGTGGAAGTTCCATTGTGTACGCCATCCTGAAGCAGCCGGTCTAGTAGAGAGACATAATCAGACCCTGAAAATACGTATTGCTAAAGTCTGTGAAGAGAAAGGTGTGGACTGGCTAGTAGCTCTGCCAGTCGCTTTGTTTTATATGCGTATGGTCGCACATTCCAGATCAGGTCTGTCCCCGTACGAGGTCGTATTCGGCCGCCCCCCTAATATGTGGGGTACACCTAGACCTCGAAGTATTACAGATGTTTCAAGTAATATGCTGACAGATTACCTAGCTTCCTTGATGTCTGCCCTACACTCTTGTCGTTCACAGGTTGCCGCCGCATTTCCAGACAATACCGAGGTGGCACCGCATGAAATCGTTCCCGGATGCATGGTTCTTGTCCGGAATTTTGATCGTTCAAGTCCGCTGGAGCCCCGCTGGAAGGAGCCCAAGCAGGTCCTCCTGGCCACCCGTACTGCCGTCAAGCTGGAAGGCAGGAAGGGCTGGGTCCACCTGTCTCATGTGAAAAAATTTTACGGACTAAAGACTGTTTCAAAGAACATTTCCGAGGATTTTAAGGATTGCCAAAGTACTATTCTTAAGGACTGTCCCGCAAAAGACAATGATACAGATTCCTCCCTGTTAGAGAAAACTCCGCAGCAGGAGTATAAGAAAAAATTAAGGTCTAGTAAAATAAGTCAGCCAGTTTGATTGTCTAAGTCCTCCCCTAGGTGAAACGGTTAGACCGGTTTCTGACATGTATATAATAGACCCCCACAGAGAGAGAGTTAGTGAGAACTCTAAAAGTTGCACTATTATTTTATGTTTTCTGCTATATCTCAGCCTTATGATTACCTGCATAAGTTATGCATTTTATTTGTGTTTTCCAGTTTCTCATGTAAATAAGTCTTCTAATGTTACAGTAGAGCACACGTTTAGTGATCTGCCTCCTCATGAACTATCTTATCGTCTTGCTATGCGTAATAATTCCTTTATCCGCATGTTACATTATTCACACCAGACCAGCAATGCCACTAATTGTTGGGTGTGTGGTCGACTCCCCCCTTTCCAGACACCGAAGGGAGTTCTGCCACTTTTTCCTTATCCATTTTCACATAATGGTTCGTGTGGAGCATGGTCCACGTTAACGTCATCCTCAACAGATATGTCTTTTCTTAACAGTACATGTTTTCCAGACAAGCAAGGTCTTCCCCACAGAACAGGGTTAGATCTAGAAAATGAAGTTTATAATTTGGGTAATTATTCTTCGAATTTTATGGTCCTGAATGTTCAGTCTGATACTACTCCAGACTTACCTGCTATGTCAGTATTACCAGTCAAAGGTGAATTATGTGTCCGAAATAATGGTTCCGTACATGTAGGCCATAGTGATTGTACTACTATTGTCAAGTATAGTGACAGTAGGAAATCTATTTTCAAAGCTTCACGTCATTCTTATTTTGTTTGTGGTCAGACCGCATATGTCCGTCTGCCCCTCGATTGGGAGGGAACCTGTTACATTGCCTTCCTACTGCCACCAGTTTTTCTAGCCCCACCTGACTACCATAGGAATTCCCACCTAGTACATATCAGACACAAAAGAGACCTCCCGATTGTCGATTATACTGAAACTGCTCTAGAACAATACATAGATATCAATAAAGGTGTCTTCCCTTATTTAGGTACTGTCGTGAATAGTAAGCTGATACGTAGATTAACCAGAACCCTTGAAGCAGTAGTGATTGAGACTACTTCTGCTCTAGGTAACTTAACCGAGGAGCAATCCTTTATGAGAATTGTCGTGCTCCAGAATCGTCTCGTCCTTGACGTCATACTGGCCGATAGGGGCGGGGCATGTAGAGTCATCGGATCTAGTTGCTGCATTTTCATTCCTAATAACGCGCCGTCTGTTTATTCAGCTATTACCAGACTCCATAATATTGCCCATATGTTACACCAAAATCCAGGCACCTGGACATGGTCCGGTTGGTTCTGGAATATAATTTCCGCCTGGGGATGGAAAGTATTGTCATTTCTGGGTATTGCAGTAGCGATCATATTCAGTTGCTGCCTCTGTTTACAATGTGGCCCTGCGATTTGCGGCATTTGTGCTACCTCTTGTATTCCTAGTCCCAAGTCCCGTCCTAGATCCCGTTCCAAGAAAATTCGAGACGAGCAAATGATACTGTATGAAATGATAGATGGTATCATGAATATTGATGTTTCCTGATGGAAACGTAGTGACAAGGAGGGAATGTGGAAAAGTAAATTTTGCCATGTTCTATGTCCCTACGTGTTCCCCATCTTATGTTATGTGTGCATGATTAATATGCATATGTATCCCCCATGTTTGATTAAAGACGCAATTACAGTTGTGTCCATCTCTAGTATGCCAGTTCCCAGTTCTCGTGAAAGCTACGAGTATTAGGCCTATGTAAAGCTGCGTTGCCACGTTTCTCAGTGTGCACGTTATTCCAGTAAAAGTCCCCGTTTCTAGGCCTCAAAAGGGCCCGGACACCAGATTCAGCTCCTGTCTCCTGAACCCTCGCTGAGGAGCGATACAGCCCCCACCTATATCCTCAATCCTTCACTTACTTCCTGCCTCGCAGTGCCCGGCTCGGCCTGGCTCTGCCTACGAGTCTGCCAAGAGTATGTTATGATTCTAGTTATCAGTTCAGCCCTCCTTCTCTGCATTCCTAAGCTACTGAATCGCATCAATAGTTTCCGTCATTGTCTAGCCTTTACGTCTCCATGTAGGAGAAATACTGTATTAATGGTCATTTAATATTCCTCAACACGCACTACATGTAGAATAATGCATGCTCCAGTCTTAGAGTCTGTTAGCCTCTCCCCTCCTGACTCTTAGTTTATATCAACATGTCCTCTAAACATTAGATACTAGATAGGGTTTAGGTACATGTCGCCCTGACTCTCCAGACTTCAGTCTCTGCTCCTAGCGCAGAGTTCATAGCCCCAGCTTCTCCTAGTAACACGTCATTGTCAGTTTGCGCGCACCATTAGGTTAGAGGTCCCGGCTCCTTAGGTAGCCCCCTCCATGTTTCCGCCCCATTTATGACATATTCTGTTACGTTTACATCACATGTCTATGTATACGCCTCTTGTTACACCCACTTTCACCCTTATCTTTCGCGACTGCTATTGACCACACCCACTGCTCCGCCTACTGTATTCACTGAAATGCAACTGTTTTAGTATATATGCTTGTGCATTGTTATTAAAAGTTATCCTTTCCCTTGATCCTGCCCCCGGCAGCGCTGCCATCCTATTCCTGTGCAGGTTGTCCTGTTCCTGTCCTTTATGCTGTATTAAACCTGCAAACTCCTACTACCTCGAATCTTGACTCTTATTTATTGAGCTATCTGTTATTGCTATGTCCAGTCAAACCTAGATCCGGTATTATTTATTTATATACCACAGAATGACCCCCCAAGGAGCATTGCTGGAGCTGCATCGTGCATATGACGCAACTCCAGCAATGTGACACCTTTACGACACAGATGCGTCACGCATATGTGCCGTTTTTGCCCCATGGTGCACCACATTGTAAATATGGCACATCAGTGGTGGCACACAGGTGGTTTTGCTTGTCATAGGTTATGTGGCGCATCCCTGCTAATTTGCAGAGATGTACCATGTAACGTACATCTGTCCTGTAGTTTCAGTCACTCTTTTACTTCACTATGTTCAGTCACTATACTTCCTTTACCTCACTCATTTGCTCAGTCCCTTACTCCGTTTTTGTCATTCATTTCATTTAGTCATTTATACACTACACATTCATACAAAAGAAAGATGACACAGTGTGTAACAGATAGAGCTCTTTTTGGAAAAATAAGTTAGTTCTGAAAATAACTTTTTGTTTTGTTTTGTTGTTTTATATTTTTTTTCTTTTTTGAAAGTTTTATATTTTTTTTGATTTTTCTAACAGGAACAGAAATCTTCAACTGAAACACTGTTCAACAGGAACAAAAGAAATCCAAAGTTTGAAAAAATGTATCTTCTCTGGGAGCATTGATGTTCATTAATTCTGTGCTCAACCAGAGTAAGGCTCTGCTCCCCGTACACAACAATTTCAAAACATTTGTTGCATCTCATGTGGACTTTGGATAAGAATGGTCTTAGGTCCATCTGTGCAGTTGATGGAGATGCAGGTCGTCCTCCAGCTGATGTGCTGGCCACAGCTGGTGGTATTTGGGTGGCCAGAGCTCTTGTTGATGCCTATGCAAATTGCTCAGGGTGCACTTGTCTGACATGCCTTATCATAGTATGAATTGAAAATGAGTACTTTTTTGATGGATTTCCTCTGGATAAAACAGTGCCACATATAGTACAAGTGACTTTCGGGGCATTCACTTTTTTAAGTCCTTCAGGAAACGTAAAAAATTTCCATATAAAAGATTCCTTGCCTTTTCTTTGTCGAAGCTGATAATCTTCCCCAGATTCAGAAGAAGAATCCTGTCTTGCAGCCATTTCAGAAAATTCTCTGGAAACTTCAAAAATGCTCCTTCTCCCATGAGAGTAAGACAGATAGTAAGGGAAGTGGGTGGGGTTCCTGAAGATTCTAGAGCTGAAACTACTATGAACCAATGAAAAGTGTTGTTTTTGTGTCACATGACTTAACGTGCGCGCTCGGGTGCGCGCACCCGGTCGCGCACCCTGTCTCAAAATGGCGTTCAACTCGATTTACATAAAAGTTTCAAAACGTGAGAAGGAGGCTTGGTAAACACTCCCTGACCCTCAAGGTATTTCTCAGGGGGTCCATTAAGGACCCCCAAGGCCCAAAAAATCCTTTATTTTTTTTTTTATAAAGTTGCGGGGTGCGCGCACCCGGTCGCGCACGTCGGTTAAAATGGCGTTTTACCCGATTTACATAAAAGTTTCAAAACGTGAAAAGGAGGAAACATAGAAAGTCCCTGACCCCCTGAGTTTCTCAGGGGGTCCCTAAACAACTCCGACGGACAAAAAAAACGTGTTTTTTTTTAAATTGCGGGTTGCGCGCACCCGGTCGCGCACCTCATAATTGAATAAAAAAAAAGTCAAGTCATGTGACTCAAAAACAACATTTTTCATTGGTTAATATTAGTTACAGATCTAGAATCTTCAAAACCCCACCCATTTCCCTCACTATTTGCTTTATTCTCCTGGAAGAAGGACCCTTTTTGGAGCTGGAGGCAGAAAAAAGAACAGGATGGCAGAAAGACAAGAAACATCATCTTCTTCTTCTGACTCCCAAATGGAATATCATCAGCCAGCTAAGAAGGGGAAATCTTCTTTTATTTGGAAGTTTTTTACTTTTCCTAAGCATCAAAAAAAGGTAAATGCCCCTAAAGTAACGTGTACCCTTTGTGGTACTGTTCTTTCAAGGGGAAACGCTCTTAAAAAATACTCTTTTTCTATCCATACCATGTTAAGACATGTAAAAAATGTGCACCCTGTGCAATATGCCCAAGCAGCCACAAGAGCTCTGGCCCACCAGATTCCACCAGCTGTGGCCAGCACATCTACAGCTCCACCTCCATCGCCAGCAACAGCAGAAATGGACGTTAGGCCATATTTGGCACATGTGCATATGCGGTGCAACAAATGTTTTGATATTATTGTTTTTGGAGAACAGAGCCTGAATCTAATTGAACGCAGGATTCAGAGTCATAAATGCTCTGAAAGGAGATCATTTTTTTCTATTTTTCATTTATTTTGTTCCGGTTGAACAGTTTCCTAGTTGCAGTTCCGTAATTTTTTTCAAAAAAAATTCTCAAAATTTAAAAAAAAGGAAAAACAAATATAAAACAACAAAAGAAAAAAAACAGTTCTTTTCAGAACTCATTCAATTCTCTAAAAAGAGTTATATTCTTAAACACTGTGTCGTTCATTTTTTTGAATGAAAGTGTAGTGCATAAATGAGTGATTGAAATGACTGAGGGAAGGAAGGGACTGAGTGAAAGAGTGAGAAAAAGGGGAGTATGGTGAGTGACAAAAGAGGAGTTGAAGAGTAACTGAAAGAAGGGGACTAAGGGTAGGGGAGTGAGTTAAAGGGACTGAAAAACTAAAGGAAGGGCAATAAAGAAAGGAGAAAAAGAACTGTTTTGATGTTGTATTTAAATTCATAATAAAAAAAAAGAATTTTACACATATTTTATTTAGGGGTTAGCATTTAAAAAACCTTGCAAATTCACCAAAAAAACATAGGTTTTACACACGTTATAGTTAGGAATTAGCATTTAAAAAACCTTGCAAATTCACTGAAAAAACCATAGGTTTTACACACGTTATATTTAGGAATTAGCATTTGAATAACCTAGCAAATTCATTGAAAAAACCATAGGTTTTATAACAGTTATAGTTAGCTGGACAATTTACTCATACAAAACCATTGAAATTCCCACGTTATAGTTAGTTGTACTCACTGTAACTGGCTCGCCCGCAAAGCACTGCTAATGACGTCACATATTACATCACTCATGACATAGTCAGTGACATCACTCAGGACATCACTGATGACATCTCAAATGACATCACTGATGACATCATCCTTGTGAAAAAATGGCAGACTCTCTCTCAGTGTAATATAAGTTTTGATACACACATTGACAAATAGAATCAAATAATTACAAAACAATGTAGAAACTAATTCCACTTACAACAATCTATTCAGAAATTGCAAAATCTACATACACATTCGCACATTCACCAACATATCTATATAGTTACTCATACACATACTCAATCATCATAAATACTCATTCATCTATACATTTTGTTACAAAACGACACTCATCCTTAGAGTTACTCACACACATACTCACACAAGCAAATAAATTATAAAACAACCATACACTTGCTTATACAGCTATACATACACCACTGCTCTTACTTCTACAGAAACGTACACATACTTTTTTACTAAAACTATCTCTTATAGGAACAAAAAAGTATTTATACAGAAACACTTACAATTTCTCACTCTCACACATACTTACCTATATGCATCAATTCTTACTTATAGTAATTTAAAACATATGTAGTTACTTATAAAGAAATGATTCTGACAGTCATTCACTCACTAACACACCTATACACACACTCATCCAACCATACAGTCGTGAACACATGCTGTCTTCAAAACATATGCAAACAGTAAGGCACTCATTCATTCATATAGGCACAAAGTAATACCTCCCACCAAACTTAACAGACACTCATACTAATACTCAAAAAACTAACTAATAACCCATATAGACAATCATGTAGCTACTCACCAACCTAAGCATCCGTCTATAGATAAAGGGAGACACTGATACAGATATTTACAACTTTAAACAATAAATGGTAATACATATATTTATTAACATACACTTAATAAATTAGTTATACAATCAATTAAAAAAAAACATCCATTTAAACTCTAACTTAATCGTTTGTTCTTCCATCGATTTTTAGGTACACATATATAAAATATATTTTTTTTTATAAGAAAGATACACATTCACTGGATGATGTCATCAGTAATGTCATTTGAGATGTCATCAGTGATGTCATGAGTGATGTCACTGACTATGTCATGAGTGATGTAATATGTGACGTCATTAGCAGTGCTTTGCGGGTGCGCCAGTTATGGTGAGTACAACTAACTATAACATGGGAATTTCAATGGTTGTGTATGAGTAAATTGTCCAGCTAACTATAACTTCAATGAATATATATATAGATATATCTTCAACATACATAGCTGTGGTGCAAAAGTTTGCAAATCCTTACCTCTCTCTATGCACTTAGCTTTCTATATTTTGTCCCTAGATATTGTAAGAATATTCTGTCCAGTTATTATTTAGAATTCGGTATTTCCTACTACAATCTTATTTTAGAAGTCTTTTCTAGACTGCTATGACTGGGCTACAAAGTAGCTGCAAAGTGATCCATTCACCTGGGTAATCTAAGTTCTTCTCTGCCACATCAGGAGTGTTTTTTTTGCCTTTAACAGTATGGGTGATGGTGCACAGAGCACTGGTCAAGGGAAGGTAAAAGGAAAAAGCACAGCATTGCATTATGGAGTTGTTCCTAGTAGTGCTAGCAATGAAATGTTGTGGTGTACTATCAAGCAATATGTTGGTGATGTTTGTGGTAGTCAAAAAATTAGTGGTTAGACTCATCAACATATTGTCTACCATGGATCAATTGGTGCAGTGCCAGGTAACAAAGATGGCATTGTGCTGCTTACCACAGTACATTCTCTTCTAAACTCACCTATTTCAGCCCTGGACCACAAAGCAGTGGGCACACTGTCGCATTCAAATGTCACATTATCAGGATAGGCCTGGTAAGGAACACCACCCTTTACATGATCATGTTTCTTAAGTTGCCTTCTCTTTCATGCACACTGACTTTTGACATACGTATGCATGTGTGACAATTCAGGGTAACATTCTCTGAATCACCCTTGCTTGCATTTCCAATTCGTAGGCACACTACAACAACACCTTGTACAAGGAATAAAGTTCACTGCGCAAAAGTCATTGTTGCTACTGTCCAGTAGGCGATGAAGCTATCAAACTAGAATAAACAATTGAAGTATGACCAAGGTTTCGACATGGCCACATGGTGCTGTTTATCATATATAAAGAACGACTTCCTTGTTTAAGGGAGAAGAGCACTCAGCTGACACTGCGAGGTTACTGTTTGCCGGAATTCCAGCTCCTTCAATTTCTGTGTACCAACACAAGGGATGTTCAGTTCTACACCAAAACGGACAGCCTGATGTCACTTACCTACAGGTAATGCGGAGTTAGACCACCCGGATATGGATTTCGCAAATCCACTCACCTTAGACACGCTAGAGTAGGATGTGCTAGGTCGGAGTACACTATATTACAGTATTTATATGCCAGCATATCAGCATATTCTCACTGTTTTAGCACAATGGTGGACTTGTTAATCTTTTTCACTATTCTCATAATGCTAATTATGCTACTCTGTTTCATTCTACTGATTATTGCAGCACACATATTTTATACAACAATCACAATGCTTCAATGAAACACTTTCCTGAGTATTTTGTGTATATTTCTTTGGGTATGCAAGAGAATCCAAGCAAAAGAGTTCTAGGTATGTCACCACAATTTCCTTGAGGGATCAGGGTTGTCATGTTTTAAGGTTGCACAAACATTTGTTACCTTTTAAGGTTAGGGGTGCAGCTGATGCACTGTGGGCTAGCAGGACAATGGGAAACATCCTTTACAATGCAACTTTTACTCCGCACTACCATTACAACGCAGCTATTACAATGCAAGTCATTACAACGACTTGCGCTGGAGGGCGCTGTAGGATAGGGAATAGTTTAATTTTCTATCCAACACCTTCCCTACTATCCACGGGGACTGGATTTGGAATAGAAAATTAAACTATTCCACTATCCAGCGCCCTCCAACGCAAGTCGTTGTAACGACTTGCGTTGTAATGGCATGCGGAGTAAAAGCATGTGTTGTGATGACATACATCCAGGACAATAGGCCAACATATCCTATGGGTGTGCACGGAATCAGTCTGGCCCAATCCTGACGTTTATGTTGCCCAACAAAGGCACAGTTTTACCAGAGAGGCATAAGCCGTACGACTCAAAGTGGCCCAGTTCCTGTGAGTTTGGTTCTTCTTTTTCTATATTTGCTCTCAAACACTGGACGTTTCTCACTCTCTGCCCTCCCCAGATGTTTCAAACTTTTTGCTCCCTTCTCAAAGATTTCTCTTCTTATCCTCTAGCTAACTGCATTGATGATACTCATGTATTTTTCCTTTAATTTATTGCACCATTGTTTCATTTGCTTTCTACAGCACTGTGGCAAAAGTACCTCATAAATACAATAAAATTAAATTAAATTATTAGATGCAGTAGGATGAGGAGAAGATCAAAGACCTGCAGTACCTCTTCTAGCAAGTAAACCCAACAGCATGAAGATATTGGAATATTTAAAGAATGACCCAGCAGAACTGCCTGTGTGTTAGTCCTCTCCCCTAACATTGCCCGAGGTGGCCGGTTATGCCCCATCACTTAAAAAATTAAAAAGCTGCCACTGACACTAAGACATCTGATGGGGCCATACTCCTCTAAAGAAGCCACACTAAAATAAAACGACAAATATGCGCATTTAAATGTATCTATAAATCAACATTTGAAGTATGAAGAAATAAACTCCCACTTGTAAATCATAAGTGATACCAACGTATGAGAAGAGACAGAGTAACTGCATGCATTTACTCTGAAACAGTTTCCATATGACACATTCAAAGCCATGTCTTTTCTCATTTATTCCTATGCTTATGTTTATTAATTTTAAACTTGGACATTACAAAATGCTTTGTGACAAGGCGCTAGTAGCAAATTGTTGAAAGACTGAACCAGTGAATAAACATCCTCTTAAAAACAAGCAATAGCAGCTACACAGAACAAAATGCATGAACATTCTTCTCAGATTCGAAATAAACAATAAAAGCTGATAAAACAGTGTACAGTCCATATTAACTTCACATAAATACACCAGAACAATAATACAAGCTGTCCATTGTTTCATCTAGGTACAAAAATAACTGTATTTTCAAATGCACTTTTCGACTCATGATTATAAAAACATAAATCGTGTGTCTGCACTCATAAAAGTGGTTTACTTCATGCCTTGTGGACATTTTGTGAGACCATATTTGCTCTGGTGAGTGGGTTTGCAGGCTTTCAAAGGTGGAACTAACTGAAACAGTTGGTGAACATCCACACCCACACAACTTTAAAGGCTGAGTAGTGGCCAAACTGCTAAAGGTATTTTCTCACTATGAAAAACAGGTAGCAATTCACTACGGTATAGGACACAAATAATTCAGCTTTTAAAACCTTGTAAGTGTAGACGAAGAGATTTCTGTATGGGAAAATTTCTTCGCGCGATTCAAGCTAAGACAAAGCGCATATCTAATTTTGTATATTTTTGTAAATGTTTTGTACATCAAAGCAAGTGAGAATAATGGGGATGAAAGCTTATGGACAGAAAAGCGTATCTTGCAAACAGTCAATGCACTTTCAGTGCATGCTCTTGGGAGCTTTAGATTTTAACATATTTTTCCAGGTAATCAGGACCAATACCTTTCCAACTTTAGTAAACCAAAAACGGGAATTTTAAAGACGTGTGCGAGCGCAGGCAACGAATAGGCTCATTAAACAACAGTCCTTTCGATTTTTTTGTAACGTGAAGCACAGGTGCATTTGCAGTGTTTAACAGCACGAATTTCCGTTTGTTTGTGAACGCCAGGTATACTGGAAGTAGGGCATGTTATTGTATTTTGTGCAACACATCAGGCCCGGGAGCACACGTCTGTCAAACAATAGTAACCTGTCAGACGCACACAGGCAAGAAGTGGCGCCTGTTAGTGCCTGATCCCAGCGCTACAAAGAACCCATTTATGCGAGTGCCAAGATCAAAACAAAGAAGGGCGGTCGCTTCATGTCGAGGATTAGGTGCATTCTTGTGATCAGAAGTGATTCTGAGTTTATCTCTCTTGCAGCAGCCCTCCCCCTGGCCCACCTCCTCCTCCCACTCTCTGACCCGTGCGCTGCCATCTTGTTATCAAACATCTAGTAAATGTGGACTTGGCAGCACCAGCTGCAGCGGTCATCTAAAGGCCGGGCGCAGCGTTTTCCACACACCCTGCACTGCCTGGGCCGTTTTATGAGGATTATATTCTGTCCTTGAAATGGCGTCTTTTTCCACGCAAAAATGGGAGTTGTGTTCCTCAAGGACAAAAGGTCAGCATCAGGTGAGCAGCAGCATGCCATCCACAAGATTCAATGGCTGGAAGGGGGGTTTGGGGGGCAGCTGAGCTGCGAGGTCCTCCCCCGGGCAGATTTGGGAGGGGGAAGGGTGAAAATGAAAGAGCGGCCATTTTGCCGAGTTGGGCTGCCTGGGGATAGCCCAAAGGCAGCCCAAATGTGAGGTCAGCAGCCCAAAGTTAAGTAGGGTGCCCGCGTTATCCCAGCCACCATTTTAGGTACGGAGACCTGGTGGCTGGGAGCGTGGCAGTATAGGTGCTTTTTTGTCCCCGCCCACCCTCCCTGGGCTTTAGGGTTTTTTGTGGGAGGTTTGTAGGTAGGTTTTTGGTGGGTATAGGGTGGCTGCGTTTTGGGAAAGGTGCACAGGGGGGGTCTTTTATGTAAGTTGTCTCTTGGAACAGGTGCTGGCGGAGTTGTTTTTGATGTTGGCCAAGTTTGGCTGGAGTTCGGTACTTTATTGTTAAGATTGGGGAGTTGGGAACGGGAGCGGGGAAAGGGTAACCAGTTTGGGAGTTACATTAGAGGGTACTTAGTTACAGTTGCAAGAAGGCAATTAGGGCTGTAGGTCTTGGGAGGTTTTAGAGTTAGGATGTAGGGGATAAAATTGGATATTATTAGGATGTAATTGAGTTATATATTTGTATGTTGCAGGTTGGGGGATGTTATCATGTGGGGATAGTAGGGGTGGGGGGAGAAAAACACAAAGGAGTCAGGTAACTCGATGTTTAGAGAGGTTTTAGTTTTGTAAGGCGGTTTGCCAGTTTTTAATAAATGTGATGTCACTTGTTTCAATAAAGCGGCCTTTTACACACACAAAATGGTAGTCGGTCGTGCTTGCCCCCCCCTTCTTCCCTCCCAATGTGCTTCTCACAATAAACGGCGGGCGAGGCAGAAGATGGCAGGGTACAAACGAGGAGTCCATTTTACCAGTCAGCCGAGGAAGCTTTATCTTCTGCGGGTGGAGCCTCAACCCCTCCATCATCACCTTCAGTGCCTCCTTCCATCAGTGTGTGTTCCTTCTCAAGCTGCAGTGCGGACCCTGAGGGCCCACACCTTTGTTGTCTTGCCCCTGTAGGCTTCTCATGACAGGAGTGGCCCACCGGGATTGCATGGTAAGGGCAACCAGTGATGGCAAGGGAGCTGTCACCCAAATAGAGGGATGGGGCTTGCTTGCCAATGGAATTCCTGGCCTTTGCTAAGGCACATCACGAAAACAGAAAACACAATAGTGAGGTCAAAAGAGGAGGCTGCCGTCCCTGACCCCAGGATCTTCTTGTACTGATCGCACATCCTCCCCATTCCAGAGGCCATTGGTACACACATTATATGAAAGGGAGGCCCTGGCACCAGGGGGCATGAGCTCTGCCAGGTAACAAATTAGGAAACCATGATAGTTTCATCCCTCAGCATGGGTCATGTCACACATGCATGAGGTCATGCTCCAACCGTGTTAGGAGTCTCACTAGGTATTGTGCTAGTTGTGAGGCCAGGCCTCTACCTCTCCTGGGCTGCTCAGGCTCAGAGTATCCCAAGGCCTGCCTGCACATTAAAAAGGGCTTTCCGGGCTCCACATAAATTTAACAGAGTTCAGTTTTCCTGGAGGAAGAGACCCTCATTTCGGTTTTTCAATCTTGGATCTGCCCATGTAAAGGAAGGACTCATGTTTCAACATGTGGGCAAGGAACTGGGATCTTTCTAACTTAAAAGCTGTGTTCCTGTACTCTTAATTCGGCATGCAATTTGGCTGCAGCCTATGGGTCGAGGATGTCTAACAAGGAGCAGGGCTTTCTCTGGCCTGATGTACTTTGCTTGTGGCGTTGCTCCTTTTGACAATCCGATCATGAGCTTATTGCCTTCACTTCTATCTCGTACTGTTCCCCTTAAATTCTAGTTGCATTCTGCTATTGCTACTAAGTGTGAAAAAGAGGGAGAAAAAGGAGTGAGCATGAGAGAGGGAGTCTCCATTTCTGAGAAAAATGTAGAGCAAAACCGCAGGACATTCACAGTGAGTGGCACCCCAGGCTCTAGAGGTAAAGATGAAGTGGTGTAAATAAACTGTGATCTTTTGATGAGAGGAATACATTGGAATCCTCTTGTACTTCTTTCTTGTCTGTTGCTTTACATTCCTCTTACCATCCTGAGCTCTGCAAGCCATCTTTCACCAGAGACACTGATTCTCGTATGGAAATCCGCCACACTACACACAATTCTTTGTAGGCTGACGTTGCTGCACTTCGATCTCCGTCATTTGGAGGACCGGATCCAATTGAACCAAGTGGAACATTGTGGCCCGGGCAATGTCATCATACACCTGCAACCGCAGCACACCCCTTACACTGCTCCTCACAGTGCCCACTTCTCTTAGCAACACTATTTTGTTCCATTTATGTGGACCACAAGAGCATGCTATAACGCCAAACCCTTCCCAGGGGGCGAGTCCTCCTCCTCCTCCTGAAAACTTAACTGCATCCCTTTGGAGGAATTTGCTGATCTTCTACCCAGACTGAGAAAAGCTGGTTATAAATATGGTTTATTTGATTCTTCCACTATGTGAATATGGAAAGATGGATCATCTAAGTCTGTAGAGCAACCGGATGATCTTCGTCGCTTTTTTGGATCAACAGTCACAGTCCTCCATGGAAACAAATGAGATAGATAACTGATCTTAATGATATTTGAATATCGGTTTTGCTAGCCTTTTAATGAGTATTTTATAAGGGCATGTAAAGTAAGGAAGTTCTTGGCATGCGTGTGTGCGATTCAAGAGTACTATTTAAGTTTCTCTGTTGTCTAGTTTTTATTTTTTGGTGTCAGCCTGTGTCTTTTCTTTAATGGTATTAGAGTTACATTTCTTTTTTCATTCTATCTAAATCGGCAATCCTTTTATCTATTGTTAGAACTGGGATTTCTGGTTGGCCGAGGCTTGCGCCAAAGGCAGGCAGAAACCACCACTCCAGTCAGGGCAAGGGAGTTACACGCCAAAGATAACCCCTGCTCACCCCCTTAGTAGCTTGGCACGAGCAGTCAAGCTTATCCCGGAGGCGATGTGTAAAGCATTTGCGCACGCACACAGCAACAACATCCCAGGCACACTACAAAAGGAACTCTACACAAGGTTATATGAAAATAACCTTTGTATTCTAAAAACACATCAGATAGTAATCACACAATATACATTGTGCCAACTGGCACAGGCAATATTCACAAGGGATTATTTACACAGGACAGGGCCACTGTCAGGATCAACACTTAGCAGAAATTGGTACAAGAAAATAGATCATAAACCTACAACCAGTAACCACTGGTAATCACTGTACTCCACCTCAACCTGTAACATAAACTACATTATGCACAGTCAATTCAGGCGCAAATTACATTCTGCGCCAACCTCACCAGCATAAACACACTATGCAGTCTCTCACTAGTCTAAATACATTAGACCCTATCTCCTGAGTATAACTCACATTAGGGGCCTAAATCACAGAGTGAAACATAATCTCACTAGCATAAACTATAATATGCTACACAACCTCATAATCATAAACCACAGTTTAGAGGTATAAAACACAGGGTGCGCAAAACATACGAAACGCATTACATTTCCTAGCACCACATTTATGAGCACATCAATCACATTAGGGCCATGCGCCCTATCCCCATACCAGCCCCCCTGGCCAACTGGCCATCCAAGAAGGGGCTCAAATGCCCTGTGTCCAGAATGTCAAGACGCGCTGCTAAGGCAGCGCCAGTCAGGAGTACGCCATCTGCACAAACCTAAACGTTGCAGCTGCCCACTACTTGCTGGGCAGCTGAGAACAATAATAGGGCCTAAACGCTGCAGTGGGCACTAAGTGCTGCGCAGCTGTGGAAGGCCTGGCACCTCTGTGCCACTTCTGTCCCTCTCAGGGACTCTCATTCAAAGATTGCGCCTAAACGGTGCAGCTGCCCACTACTTGCTGGGCAGCTGTAAATCAGCAAAACTGTGGCATGGGCCCTTACTGGCCCTTGGAACAACTGACTGTGCCCCCTGGAGCCATCTTGGCTCTGGAAATGATGGGGCTAAATGTTGGAGCCCCTAGGCTCTAAAAGACACACATGGCCCCTGGAGCACACTGGCTCCTTAAATACATAATGCCCCCAAAGTTTGGAGAACGACCTGGCCAGGGGCGATAAAGCATGGGCCCCTCTGGCCCTTTACACAGTGCAGCCCTACAGGGCCCGCGGGGACAAAAACGAGGCCAAGCCCCTCACGGGGACATGAAACGAAATGGGCACGGGCCCTCCCCGGGGCTCTCTCTACCCCCACGGGAGCCCTACAAGCCATGTGGCCCTTTGGAGCGGCCCACTGCCATCGGGGGCCGCTCGGACACGGTGCCTCACACGGGCACAACCAACATGATCTGCTCCCTCAGTGGAAGCAATCAGACGCCCATGTTCCCTGCCCAGCTCTGACTCACCGGGCTCCGGCATAGGGGACTCCTCGCTTCCTGGTGCGGCAGCACTTCTCCTGCGGGCAAAGGCGGGGCTCTCCCTGGCACATGGGAGCCCCGCGGAACGGCTACATCACATCCCTGTCTTCACCCAGGCTCCTTCCTGGGACCCGGAACTCTTCCTAGATGCGGCGCGGACCGCCAGTACTCCTAATCCCGCGGGGCTCTCCCTACCTCACAGGAGCCCTGCGTCACCGGACTTCCGCCGCAGGCCCCGCCCCTAGTCAGGCGCGGGTGCCTGTCTTCCGGTTTTGCCTGCGGCAATGAATTTGCGGCAGAAACTAGAGGGTAGGCACCCTCGAGTTAAAAAACAAATGTCGACCCGGGGTGGGCACCCGCATTAGACTCCAATAAGCGGTGTGGGCATTCGCAGTAATTTGGCATAAAAACGAAGACGCAGGGGGGGGCACCTGCGCACATAAATCACCCAACAAGCGGGGTGGGCACCCGCAATGTGCTCAAGGAGGAAGGGGAATCCCTACGAGCGGTATTCCCACGGCCAGGGGCGCAGCGCCGCGCTGCTCAGTCCCCAGGCTCCCAAGGCAACATCAAACCTTGGCAAGAGCAAGCACAAAGGAAGCAAGTTCCAAGAAGTTCTTGGCATAAAGAAAAACAGCTCCCAACAGTCCTCCAGGTATCCAGGGACAGGGCAGGGCATCCAGGGGCTGGCAGGGCATCCAGGGGCTGGGCAGGGCCCAGGGAGGCAAGCCTTCCCCTGGGCCCCAGCAGCAGCATGCCCCTGGCAGATTCAAGTCAGGAACAAGAACATTTTCATAGGGTCACAGCCCCTCTTTTATACACAAAATCCCTTTGTTTCCAAAGGTGCAGGCAAGGGACGAACCAGATGCAACTGGTTCTTGAGCACTTTGTTTTGCTCAGCCCCTCTGCCTATTCACAGGGTGGGTCAGGGACACCAGACACACCACAGGGGGTGGAGCCAGAATTGTGGAGGGAAGGCCCAGCCGTATTCAGGTCCCAGGTGCACTCCTCCCTCCCATCAACATGCAGATCTCTCCATTCACCACCGGGGCAGACCCATCGTGACTCCTGGAGCCAGGCACACCAGCCAGCTCCAGCCAATCACAAGCCAGACAGTCAATTCACATTCACTGCACAGACATGCCAACTTCTAGAAGTGGCACTTCCACACTAGACACAATAAATCCACGCACATCATCGCACAGCATTTAATCTCACGAGTTCGCACATACCAAACTCGACCCTGCACTCCCCACATATCAGGAACTACCATGGACACACATATCCCAATGCATTCCTATGGGAGGGCAGGCCACTCTTCACCACACATACACAGCGTACGCACTTTACACTGGACCACAGTGAAAAAGTGCGCAGAGGCCTAAAATCACCAACACCAGGATACAGAAACAGGCTAGGCAAATGCAAACAGTTTTGGGGTGAACCTGCCAAAAGGGCCAAGCCCAACATCTATCTTTTCTCTTCTTTCATCATGTTGAATATTAACGGTATCAAAATTGTTTCATTTAATGTTAAACATTTGCGGCACTCTGTTAAACGTACTAAGGTCTAAGATTATTTAGCTAGGCACTAAGCAGATATATGTTTACTTCAAGACACTCATATAGATGATACAGTTTTATCTTACATGAATAAAAAATGGGTGGGTTCTATTATTTCGTCTCCATATCTTAATAGGAAAAATGGATTTGCAATTGTTCTTGCAAGCAAACTACATGTTCAGATTTTGCATAAATGTTCTGATCCTGATGGCTGTTTTGTTATAGCCAATATTAAAATTGACAATAATGTTTTATAGCTAATTAATGTATACGGGCCCACAAAAGATGATCCTGATGTTTGGTCCAGATTTACTTCAGAAGTACTAAAATTGGATAATCTTCCTCTGACTATTGGAGGGGATCTTAATCTTCTTTCTGATCCGTTGCTGGATAGAATCTCCCAAACCAAATACCAACTTCCAAAGCTTTTTTCACTCATTAATCCTTCTTTAGAAGTTCCAAAATGGTGGAAGTTTGGTGTCTACATAACCCTACAATCAGTTTACTTTCTTTTTCCAATCTGCATAATTCTTACTCTCAACTTGGTTATTTTTTAATATTTTGTAGTCTATGATCCTTAATTTTTAACCCCACTATTCAGAATATAGATATTTCGGACCATGCTCTCCATGCATTTTATGTTTCAACTCCTGTCAGCATAGTCAAGGTCATTGGTGCATGAATACCAATATTATTCTTAATGACAAAAGTAAGCCAAAGCTTTTGCCTGTAATTCATGATTATTATTCATTCAATCCTGAATGTTCTACGTATATCATTAATAGATGGGGCACATTTAACGCCTATATCAGAGGAGAAACTATTTCCATTTTGGCATATGAAAATAAGTAATTTAGGGCCATATGCATGAACACATTTTCCCATATACACAGAATGGGCAAAACCCTTTGATGAATCTGGCCCTTAATACTATAATGAAAGATTTGGATAAACAAATACCTAAATATGTACTTCTATATATTACTTCTAATCTCATGAAATATAAGTTACAACTTCAAAAACTTTGTTATGAATTGAACTCTATTTTAACCAATAGATCAGACATACAAATCTCTAATAAAGCTACATTTCTTTAGTGCTACTAGATCTGGTAGACCTTTGGCTTACTCTCTCCACATAAAAAAAGATAAAATCAAATTAATGTCATTCACACTCCAAATGGTTCAATTGCTTTATCTCACGAAGACATAATTAATACATTTATGAAATATTATTCTGATTTATATACTAAACCACCTTCTAATGATATGTTGAATATTGATACATTTTTGGAAAGATGTGTTTTGCCTACATTTTCACCAGCAGATAGAACTAAATTGGATCTTCAATTACTTTAGATAAAATACTTTCAGCAATTAAATCACTGAAGTTAAACAAATATCCAGGTCCATATGATATTCCTGCGGTATTTTATAAGGAATTTTCATTTCACCTTTCATCGCATTTGCTTTTGATATTTTCTTATTTTAGTAGTACTGGATCTACTTTTGGGTCATTCTCTGAAGCGTTGATTATAGTCCTCCCGAATCCTGATAAAGACATGTCTCTGGTTACAAATTATCGCCTTATTTGTTTAATAAATCAAAATTGTAAACGTTATGCTAAAATTATTGTGACTAGATTAGCTATTGTGCTTCCTCATATTATACATGTGGCCCAGTCTGGCTTTATGAAAAATATGCATTCTACAAATATTACTAGATAATTATTTCATGCAATTGATGCTGGATCATTACTGCAGTTTCCAGCAGGAGTTATAGCATTAGATGCAGAAAAGGCTTTTGATAAAATACATTTGCCATACCTTTTTCTCACTCTGTTTGCTTTCAATTTTGTACATTGTTTGTACGTATGATTTCAGCTTTATATTCTAGTCCATCTGCCAAAACTTTTAATAATAGTCGACTTTCCCGTACATTTTTCCTCTCTAGGGGAACTAGGCAAGGTTGCCTATTAATTCCTTTACTTTTTCTTCTTGCAATTGAACCCCTATTAATTGCTATTAGAAATTGTATAAAAATGGAAAGCTTTCATGTAAACAAACTCCCTATTAAAACATCAGCATCGGCTGGTGATATTCTCTTATATATTACTAATGCAGAATCTTCCATCCCTCCATTATTGAGTCTAATTGATATGTATGCTAAGATTTCAGGTTATAAGCTTAACACTAACAAAACAGATGATTATGGCTCCAAAATATTTCTATCTTTTTTCAATGACACCTATTTAACTCCCTCTTAAATGTTAGAAGACCATTGATAACTATTTCTCTAAATTTATTTGAAATAACAACTCTCCTTGAATAAGTTATAAAAAACTGAAATTGTCTAAAAACAATGGTGGGTTTTGGTTCACCTGATTTACTTATGTATCATAAAACTTTTATTTTAAAACAAAGTATTTTATGGTTTCAGCATATAGAACCTAATAATTCACCTTCATGGTTTATTATTGAACGAAATTTTATATCACAATCTCCTTTACTGGCTTTGCTCACAATATCCAATTCTTCAGCTTTGTTAAAGAAATCAGTAGTGTTGAAATCTACAAAATGTATATAACATGACTTGGATTCTGTTTTCTAGTGCTCTATTTCACGTACATTAAAATTAACATTGTGGCATAATTCAACATTAAAATTCGATCGCCACACACATTTTTGGCTTTCATGGATAAGAGCTGGTATTGTTTATTTGAAAGATATTTACTATAATAATATATTTTTCAAAGTTTGGTGAATTACAACAAAGATTTAATTTGCAACCATCAGATATTTTTAAATATGAATTGGTATGTAACTCTTTTCTTGATTCATTCTGAATGACTTTCCTTCAATTGCTTCTTCTGATTTAGAATTGTATCTCCAAACAATAGCATCTTCAGCCCATGTAGTGTAATTGATATATAAAAAAATTAATAATTCCGATGTGGTAATATCAATTTTCTTTTTATATTTTCGAATAAAGAAGTAGATTTGTCTTTATCTTAGGAAATTTGGAGGAATATTTGGTTAAATTCTGTCTCGGGTTGGTTGCCTGTAACTTTATATCAAACTAATTCCTTTATACTTTTAAATTGTCTATGGACCCCCTTAAAATTATGTAATGCAAAACTGTATAATTCTTCTGCATGTTGGAACTGTTCTTTAAATATAGGTTTGTTAAGACATATGTGATATGATTGTCATATTGTTACGAAGTTCTGGAATCAGGTTTGGCAGATAATTACTCAAATATTGAATGTTACAGATCATTTATCATGTACTGTAGTTATTAGCAAATCCTTTTCATGCTCCACTAAAATGTCTCTGATGAACAACAAACTTTCTGATTTCTTAATATCCGCTGCTTTAAAATCAATTACTATTAATTGGAAAGATACCTCATTATTATCAGTTCATATGCGGGGGGCTTGGCTAATTTTTACTAGATGAGGTGCTAATTTGCCGATATCTGGTATCATTCATAATGCTCCAAATATTCAACATTTTTGGAAATCAATTGATGACTATTTAGGTTTGAATTGTTCGTAAGTGTTATTACAGTATAAACTTTCTATGGTTAGGTTTAACACTTAACTTAGTAGCTCTATAAATTTACAGATATAGAATTGTGATTTTGTCATTTTTATTTCTTTTCCAGTGATATGATTTTTGTTTTATAGGTACTTCATAGAATGTTCTTGATGCTTATTTATCATATAGAATGTTTATCTGCTAACATACTGTTTTACTTGATAACTGTTTGTACCTTTTCAGAGCTTTTTTTTGTATGTTTTCTTTTATCAAAAATGTAATAAAATATTATGAACACAAAAAAGAAAAAAGTGTGGGACGATCTTAGACTCTGTTGTACATGCTGGGCATCTATCATTGTCACAGAAGATCTTACTCCATCTGCTGCAAAGGCTATTCGTCAAAAGGATCTTATATCTAAATTTGACGTATAATGGCGTAGCTGTTGGACGCACTAAATTGTCTAAAAAGAGTTCGAATTAAGGTTTGCATATATGGTCCAGAAACCTATGAGGTGCTTCAAGGCTTGCATTTATATATGTCTCGCCCCCATGTAAAGTGCCAACATGTCTCTTTTAAAACAACCTTCGTGACCCAACGCCCCTCTATTGCAGACTCCCTCAGTGCCTCTACACCTACTTCGAATATCGCGGTTTTAACATAAGCTAACCATAAACTGTTAAGGTGGTTTTCATTTTCAACATTTTCAAGGCAGTACTGTAGGGGTCAAGCTCGTCTACATGCCACAGCCTGTGCCATTAGGGCAATGGTCTCATTTTCAAAATATATATGATATTGGATGCTGACCAAAATGGATGAATAATGGGAGAAGGTGGGTGCTATGCAGTAAGTTGACTATGATTTTAGGATTTTATTTTCCACTGCCGATAGTCTGGTGGCCTTGGCATATCCCCGCAGCTCTGCCCCGTATATGGCTGTGCCTGGGTTTTGGCAGTGTAGATAGATCTCTATGACTGGTGAGGCAGTTCTTCAAGTTGTATTCTAATACAATTGTGCTATAGCAGTGGAATAGTGTTGCAGTTTTGGTGCGCTTTTATTAGTTTGGAGCACCCGGGAAATGTTGTGTGCTAACTTTACACCAAGACATTCTAAGAATGTGCTTTACGCTATATATTTCCCACCAGCTTCTAAAGAATCCCTATGAAATTTACAGGGATTGAATGTCATGCACTTTGTTTTATTTGAGTTTAGGTCCAGCTCCCATTCCTTACTAAATGAAGTGAACATAGCTACTAAGATTTGTAGGTCGCTGGGAGTTTTAGATGTTAAATGCATGTCATCCATGAATAACAATGCTGGAATCCACGCTGGGACTATTTTTGGCATATCAGGACAGGGAATGTTTAGATATTTCACCTCTTCATTTATGTATAAAGTGAAAATGGTAAGAGCCAGCTAGCACTCATCCTTCTGGGTCCCACTATGCCACTAGATAAATCGCACTTGACTCCCAATCTGGCCTTCGCATATTTGCTGTTGTGTAGCCTCATTAAGAATTTTAAGATAATATCTGGTATGCCCATGCTCTCCAGCACAAAAGAGAATTTTGTGGCATGGGATCAGGTCAAAAGCCGACCAAAGGTCTACAAACATAATAGTGGTACTTTACCAAAGTGACAGTTTTCCAGTATAATGAACAGAATCTAAATATCTGGTCGGCTGTGCTATTTTTTTATGGAAGCCTGATTGCAATTCTGATAATATACTATTCTCTTTGACCCATTCTGATCGTTTTTCCAGAATCTGGCAGCAGAAGAGTGTCTGCAGGCTATCCTTTCAGCTTATAGGCCTATAGTTTCAGGTATAGTCGCGGGACCATTTTTTTGGGTGGTATAATCTTGGCAACGCACCAGGAATTAGGTCTTTTAACACCTACTAAAATACAGTTAGTGAGTTTATTCATGTTGTGCTCCCAAAGCTCGGCTTCTGATAGGTGTAAGTCACCTGACATTTTATCAGGCTCCGGACCTTACCACATAGGGAGGTGTGATCACGTCCCAGACAGGGTTTAGTGTATTGGGGCAGGGTGGGGGCGCTTGCCAGTGCCACTGAGACTGCTAGAAGGGCACACATAGTGCCCTCCTTGCATACTCCAGTTCAAACCAGTTCAGGGAGCCATATGTTCCCACTCTGGTGCAAAACTGGACAAAGGACATGGAAGTATCCTCCCCACTGTCCGGCCCCTCTTCTGGGGGGGACCCCTGAATCGTCCCAAGCACTTTCCTTAGGGTATTTAAGGGCTTACCTGTGGGTGAGTCCCTAAATTTGTCATGGGACATTATTCGAATCAGACACCACTTCATCTTCGACCGTCTGGGCACTCTGAACTTCGCTGGACTTTGCTCTGGTCACCGAGACTGCAAATGGGAAGACTCCTGCTACTCCTGGTCTTGTCGTCCTGCAAGTCTGCTACAACATCTGTGCCCGTGCTCCATACAGGATCCTCCCATGGCCTGTGGACATCCAAAACTCCTAAAGGAATCCCCCTTGAAGTGAAGGAGTCACTTCCCTGCTTCTGCAGGCACCGCAACGCAGCTGACCGTTCTGTTGATCCTGGGCTCCATGGACTCCGAAAGGCTTAGCAACACAGGTGGTGGTTCTGCAACTCCTTCAAGGTCTGCACTGTCTTTGAGGCCAGTATCCCTCGTTGTGTGTGTCTTATAATAAATACATATATTTATAAATACATTGTGTGGTTCATTTTCACTTAATCTATACCAATAAGATTATGATCTGGTAAAACAAGCTGCTTTACACTCCTTCTGGAGTAAGCCCGAAGGCTGCTCTCCACAGTTAACACTAGAGAGCTGTCTAAGGTTGTCTTAGACTACTAAAATAACCATAAGGGTTGATTGTATTAGTTCAGGGTGCTACACTTACATAGGTGAGCACCATATACTAAGCCAGCCCCTACAGATGGCATCATAGGTTACTTCTAACATGATCAGTTAAGTGACATAAACACTTTTGATCTCATATGAGAATCAATGTCTAGAACCCCACTTCTCTCTGAGTTAGCTATTGAATATAAACTTTTAAAGCGGTCTAAACAAACCTGTGGCTGAATGTTTGGATTGACTATTGGTGTCACCAGCCATGACTGGAGAGCATAACCTTGGTAACTTAAAAAATATAAAGTAAGTATTTAATACAGTTTATTCAAACATATATATTATTTCAAGTTAAAATTTAGAAACTAATAATGTGATTACTTAATCACACGTGATTCAAACCTTAAATATTATGACATCTAACAAATCACATTAGTTAAAAATAGTTTTTGGATGATTCTTTCAAATCAAACTTTTATACACAGCCTAGCTATTAGAAAAATTTAGTAATGCATTTTTGGGGGAATTAAAAAATGAATATAATATTTTAATTTTTTTAAATATAAATATTTGCCAGCTAAAATCTCATGTACATATAATCCACTCTCAAAATAATCTGAAATTGCTGAATACCGAAATATATAAGAATCACAGGTACTTCCCAAGTATTTAGCCACAATCAATAGGTTAAATCAACAATGGTTTGGACATTGAGGAAGTGTATTCCTGGTTTTGACACTGTGCTGTTACTGCTGGTGTTTATAATTGTATAGGTGTACATTCCAGAGCACCCAGAACATGGGAAAACTGTGCTATTTGATAAAAATGCTTGCTTCATCTATATCTGTTCCTCAATTGTTTGTGAGAAATGCTGATATTGTGGAGCTATTTCAATAACAATGTCCGGTACAGTTGGCAAAAAAGATGATAATGCACTCTGATATATGCCAGCCTCTCTGGTACATGTACTTTTAAAAGACCCTGATCCAAGCAGATGTAGTACAACCAAGAGCTTCACATAGGATGGTATGGAATGTGAGTAGACAGTGCCAAGGTTCAAAAATAAATCAGATTTTTATCAACAGAGTTATCATTATATGTTCATTAAAACTCTAATAATTCATCGCAATCTTCTCCCTCTGGTTAATCGATGTAACCCTTTGCCAAAAACTCCTTTTCCTACTTTTTCCCATGATTTTCTGTCGCACTCATTACCTGTGGTGCAGAATGGGAGCTCTTTGACTGTAGATCAAAGTGTGGTGGGCTCCTACATATACTAGTGAGACTGCACTGTTTTTTGCCCCTACTCTAAATAAGCATAATCTTTACATGCATTTTCGCATTTACATTACTCTGGTTGGCTCTGAAAAATTAGTAAATCATATTATGATGGTTTTGTGATAGATTGAGTGGGTCCATCCATCTTGCACGCATTAAAACCATGTTCAAGAAGTATGGTGCAATGCACATGTTGCCCAACAAAAGGGGTAAAAAAAATCACACAAATCCTGTACTGCGCAACTTAATAAATATTACTTGGATCATTGGACATAGTCTCAGTATGTAAGTAGGATGAAAACGTTTTGTGAATTTTGATCTAATATTGGTGTACGGGCATAGAAATTAACTTACGAGATAAGCAGTTTTTGCACACTGTTTTAAAAACTCTAATCTCTGTAACTAACTTAAAACACTGTGGCAGGTTTGTGTTCAATGTTAGAGAGGAGCATGACCTACTCACCGCTAAAATAGGAACTAGGGACTTAGGACCTGATTTAGAGTTTGGCAGACAGGTTACTCGTCACAAAAGTAATATATATCCTGTCCGCTGTAGTACAAATCCATTATTTCCAATGGCAAATGTAGTACGGCGGGCGGGATAGCCGTCACATTTGTGTTGGCATAAACCATTCGTCAAACTCAAAAACAGACCCTTATTTAGAGTTTGGCAGACAGGCTGCTCTGCCACAAATATGGAAAAGGACGGTCACCCAGGTCCTCATCAGCAGCAGATTGGACTTCGGAAAAGCCCTCTACTCAGGAGCCTTGGCCAAACTCCTGAAACAGCTCCAACGCATCCAGAATGCCTCCACGAGCCTGATCCTCGACATCCCTCGCCACAGCCACATCACACCCCACCTGAGAGACCTGCACTGGCTCCCCATCAACAAGAGGATAACCTTCAGGCACCTCACCCACGCACACAAAGCATTCCACACCGGACCAGCGTACCTCAACAGCCGATTCAGCTTCCACACCCCCACCCGCCAGTTCCGCTCCGTCACCACGCCCTCGCTACTGTTGCCCGTATCCGAAGAGTGACCGCCAGTGGCAGATCATTCTCCCACCTCGCAGCCAAGACACGGAACACCCTCCCCATTCGCCTATGGCAGACCAAAGACCTACTGACCTTCAGAAGACTCCTCATAACCTGGCTTTTTGAACAGCAGCAGCATTCCCCACCCCTCAGAGCCTTGAGACCCTCACAGGTAAGTTGTGCGCTTTACAAATGCTTGATTGATTGATTGATTAATTGAAGTACCATGTTTGTCAAATCAGACCATATTTCTACGTACTTCAGAGCATCTGACCTATATAGGGAAGATATCCTGACATGCTTTTTTCTTGTTTGGGATCACCCGAAAAAAGCCTGGTGGACTGAAATAGGAAAACAAATAATGACCCCCACACACAGGAAGATAACTCTGGTTTCAGGTACATTTATGCTATGTTTTTAAAAACTAAACTCCTAGTTTGGGAGCTTGATTTTGAAAAAAATAAATTTGCTGTGCAGGCAGACAGAATGTGGTGCCAACACAGCAAAAATTCAGTGATGTTTCAGTTGCAGCACCCTTTTAGTAAAGTCACAAAGATCTCTGCCAGGCAAGGAGATATTTCTATTGACTGACAGTACTCTGACAGGACAGTGGATTACATCCCTCCACTAGCCTGGCAGGATAGAGTATAGCCGTCCAAACTCTAAATTAGGTACAAATTCTGATGAAGGGTATTTTAAAGTTTGTTTATTTGCTTGTCAGCAGTTGTTGCAAAAGGCTTTCATACACAATAGTCAATGGTAGAAAGCATTGTGCAAAACAGACACTTAAACTTGCGTAACAACAGTGTTACAATATTGTTGCAAAGTCATCCTGTGCCCAGGGCACCCCCTAACTTTTTGATGAATGGTACTGGTGGTAACTGACTCTGACTGACCCTGGGCTCTGCCTAACCAGGCCCAGGACCAGTGTTATGCTGAAAGATACACATTTAGAATACAGTGAAAACACCTACATACACTAGGGTACACTGTGGTATGGGGTACCCCTGTGAAAGGCACTACCTACCTCCTAGGGCTCTAGTGCATATTAGAGCAGGGGGATTGAAACTACCTATCAGCTCCTAGTATAAATAGTGCATGGCAGTTTAGAGGCCAGTAGCTCTTTTGCACTTGCATGTGTGCACTGCAACCTTAACCTCTTTCACGATTGGCTGGTAGCCAGACTTGAGATCTTAATCCCCGAAAAAAAGCTTAAATCAGGTGAACGTAGAGCGTCGGCCCCTTGGTTCACCCCCCAATTAAGAGAGCAGCGGCAGGGCTGTAAAAGGGCTGAGAGAGTCTGGAGACGGGCCTATGACCCGACCGAGAAAATGAAGCTTCGAGTAATAACTAAAGCCTATCACCAGTCAATCTGGAGTGAAAAAAAGGCTTATTTCGAGCACCGTATCGATGAGGCAGAAAATGGATGCAAGGAAATTTTTAAAGTTGTTCTGGATTTCACCTCTCCAGCCACTTGTACACCAGCTCATACTCATTCAGAAGTATGGATAAAACAGCTTGCAAATTTTTTTGTAAATAAAATCACTACCATCCAAGCCTCTCTTTTCCATCCTAGCTCTCGGTCGGTTGTTGATCCTTCATCCCCCCCCCCCCCCCGTTTAGGGAGGATCCTGGCCCTTCTCTTTTACAGTTTCCATACCTATGCCATGACACATCCTTAGAGCTTTTGTCAGGCCTGAAATCAGGCTCTCCACTTGACCCGTGCCCGGCTAAACATCTGGGGAAGGTGGCACCTGCCCTAAATGCTTTGTTAAACCCTCTTCTAAATTCTTCATTGTCAACTGGAGTGGTTCCGGTGGCATGGAAACATGCCTTGATCCTGCCATTGATTAAAAAGCCCACCTTGGACCCCCTCATCCATGCCAACTATAGGCCTATTTCCCTTCTCCCTGCTCTGGCGAAAGTGGCCGAGGGATTTGCATATCGAACGATTTCCAATTTCATCGAAGGAAATGACCTGTTGCATGATACGCAATCTGGGTTTCGTGCAAACTTTAGCACGGAGTCGGCTCTTCTCGAGGTCACAGATGCCATCAGGGAAAGACTCGACTCTGGGGGAAGGGCCATGTTGGTCATGTTGGATCTGTCGGCGGCTTTCGACACCGTTCCTCATGATCGCCTACTCATAAGACTCTGGGAGAGCGGCATTCGGGGAACGGTCTGGAAATGGCTTAAATCCTTTCTGGCCGACCGCCGGCAAACGATCTGGGCGCCACCATTTTCCTCTGATATGGCTCCGCTAGAGGTAGGGGTTCCGCAAGGTTCCATTCTTAGCCCCATGCTATTTAACATCTTTATGGCACCTCTGGCGGGAGTCGCGGAATCCTTTGGCGCCCAGATCGTATCCTACGCTGACGACACCCAGCTCCTTTTCACTTGTGATAGGGGTGGGGCATTCGACGGCGTAAAGATCAGGGACTGCCTTAGTGCGGTCTTTGAGTGGTTCAGGTGCAATGGTTTAAAGTGCAACTCCGACAAGTCGGAGCTGCTCTTCTTTGGATGCACCTGTGAACCAGATTGGAAGGCTTGGTGGCCACAAGATCTGTTCCCTCCTGACAATGTGTCTCTCAAGGCAAAAAATTTGGGAGTGATCGTGGACAGTGAACTGTCCTTTGGGCCACATATCTCGTGTCTCTCAGGCAAATGCTTTGGCATTTTGCGAATGCTGAGGAAGTTTCTTCCTCTGGTGTCTCACCAGCACAGGAAGATTATTGTTCAGGCCTTGATCGGATCTCGACTGGACTACGCAAACGTTCTTTTCTTGGGTTTACCAAAATATCTTCTGAACCGTTTGCAAGTAGTCCAGAACTCCGCAGCTCGTGCTATCTATGGACTGCCGAGAAGAGCAGGAGCTACGGTTTTACTGAATTCTTTACATTGGCTACCGATCGCCAAAAGAATTCTTTTCAAGTGTCTGACTTTTGCTTTTAAAGCTCTACATGGAACTTGTCCTAAGTACATAGGGAAACGCCTCTCCCGCTATGTACCTAGTCGATCTCTGAGATCATCTTGCCTATCTAAAATGACAGTCCCAGTAATCAGGCGTGCAAGGATTGGTGGTCGATCCTTTCGCTATTTAGCCCCGAAGGAGTGGAATGAACTACCACTCTCTCTCAGACAGACTCCCAATCTTCTTACTTTTAGAAGAGAGCTAAAAACGTGGCTGTTCACGAAACAAATGTGATCCCTCTCTTGTGTCTGCTTTTAAGTTGTTGTGTTGTTGTTTACTAGCTGCTCTTTCTTCACCAAAGCGCCGGGATGCTCCTCGGAGTCGCCGAGCGCTATAGAAGAAATAAATTAACATAACATAACATAACACTGCTGAAGCCTGAGGTCAGTTTTAAAAGTAGCCCTGGGTGGCAGGACTGCTTTTAAAAAGTAAACTGTGCTCAAACTTGACTTTGGGGTTTAGGACACTTAAATATAGATACCCTCCAATGTTTTGGCATATTAGGAACCCCCAGGGTCTCCCCTAGGTGTCCCATGGGTGGGGGGCCCAGGTATTTATGAGGTAGACCCTTATAAATTGAATCTTATATGCCCTGGGTTAAGTTAAATTTCACATTTCACTCCCCAGATTGGGCTAACGTGCTGCCCAAATTCGACTTTGATGCTAGGAGCACTGGGGACGTAAGATCTGCAATATTTCTATGGATTCAGAACCCCCAAAGCCTCTCCTAGTTGTTCCAGGGGGTGGGGTTCTGTAGATATAAGCAAAGTACTTATAACAGATGTTTTTGTAAGTCCTGGTGCTGGGAAAATGGCCCAAGTCATTTTTCCCATTGCAAATCCCCTGCCACATAGGTTAACATAGCAGGATATTATTAACTAATAACTCTTGAAAGGAGAGGGCTAGAAGTACCATTCAAAGACTTCCCGAATGGTATTAATAAACTCAAGAATATGATATGGTTGAACTTCTCCTAAAGTGTACATGCAAGAAGTTATAAGACTTTCTTGTTTGTAAGTTCAGATTTAGCCTTCCAGTGGTCTGTCCTGATTGGTCAGAGTTAAGTGGATTAGCCAGGCTGCCTTGAAGAGGTGATAAAGAGCCTCTGGGGTTAACTAGCTCTGCTGGGAGGGCAGTGTCCTGCTACACAGGAATGCCAGAGCAGGGGGGGAGTCGTAAACCACGGTCTTCAAATAGAAGAGGAGGCCTTAGTGTCATTTACAACTCTAAACTTTTCTCCTCAGTAAGAGCTAGGATTATGGAAGGAATGCACAGATGCAAGGGGAAGAGTTTATGAAAAGTAGTCATCCTAGGGGTGTGTTTAGCCAGCTCTTACCTGCCTGCTGGAAAATCAGCCATTATGAATTTGGAGTATTTGGTGCACTCTGGGACAAAATAATGCCACACTCTACAGGATGTGGTTATATTTATCGGGAGTTGCCCTGCTCCCATTGGTCAGCAGTGACCTTCTGCTTGACCCAGAGAAATGGGAATAAGCATCTGAGAGGGCAGATCTGCTGCTTGAAACTTAAGGAAACAAGACATTGCTATGCTGAAAAGTTGGGGTGCAAAGTTCTGGAGCCTGTCCTCTGAAGACTACACCAGCTGAAACTATAGCCCTTTGGATTACCTTGCTGCAAAAGAACTAAAGAGTAGACTCCCTGCAAGCCACAGGCTAACAGAGCTCACCTGGACCATCACCACAAAGGATCCTCAACCTGGAGAACACCAGTGGATTTCATTACAAGACAGGAGGCTACATTATGCATTAATCCTTTAATGCCAGCTCACAAACAGCCGCTTACATCACAAATACTAAGAACAAGAATGAAGTGACATCGTGGTAACAATATAAGGCATGAGCCAGTGAAGATCGGCCTCTATTAAATGCGGCTCTCAAACAGATAAGTTGTCTTGCTTACTCCTCTGACACTGTCATTGTTATTGATTTTACTGATATTGTTTAGATATTTTACTGATATTGGTTAGATTGTATATACTTGATAAGTTAGAACTTACTCGTTTAAGTGTATCTTCCTTATGATGTATCCCATGGTCTCAACCATCTCTGCGTGTAGCTCAAACCACTCGGTTTTCATGTCTGGTTTCAGGTTACCCTTACCGTAACCCCCTCCCTTAAGACTTCCAATTTATGGTAGTCTTCATCTCACCTCCGCCCCTCCCCTTCTCCTTTATTCCCCGTAATTTCATTCTGCGATCGGAGCATGTTTGAGGTCGTCGCGTACCCTCGGGGATCGAAGCGCTGGGTCCCTCAGAGCTACCCTGCTCCCTCTATTTGTTTTATTTAGACAGGCCCGACCCGCTCCAACCGCAAGCGCGTCGCTTGTACTCAAATCGGCCCGCATTTACAGGATTGACCTTCGGCAGCGGCGGCGCAACGCGCCCTCCTTCTAAGGGTCATTGCTCTATCCCGGGAAGTTTGACCGGCTCGAGTACGTCAGTTGCCAGTAAGAGCACTTCAATCGCGACGAACAGCTGTTTTCCCTCCCCACTTACTCAAAATAACATTTCTGGGCCAGTGGACACATCGAGTGTATTTTGTATATACACTTTTAACTTGTCACCTTGATAAAAAATGTAAAAAAAAAATAAAAAAAGAGAGTTTAATCCTAAAATTAATATTTAGCATAGATAGTTGATATTAGTTTGAATAATTGAATTCTAGTCACTATAAGACAAGAAATAAATAGGCATATACCCATAATATTTTACAAGAGAGACTTATTAATTCCTCCTTCTTTAATTCTTGCTCTATATTTAAACAGACATATATTGGCACTATGTCTGACATGGAGTCCGATGATACAGTCACTAGCTCCCCTAACCATAATAGTGATTCTTTAAAAAAAATTCTAAAGAAAGAGATGAGGTCATGCATGCTAGATACTCTTAAAGAGGTGATGTCCCACAAAAGAGCATTGATTAATGATGGCGACACTCCTCGTGACCCTCAACCCTCATACTCCAAAGCTCATAAGAAAGTCAAACACAATGAAGGCACTACTGGAGGTCTTTCTAACCCACTTGACCTGGGAGGTCCTAGCACCTCGCACACTTTGGGAGGCCATAGCACCTCAAGAGATATTGGTGCCCCTCTCGGCACGAACAGGATGGGTGTCCCTAGCGGCACAGTTTTGGCGGGTGCCCATTGCAGCACAATTGGTGAAAGTGCACATGTTGTTGACTCAGACTCTTACTCTGATGAAGAAGAAGTCTATGATGAGCCTTACAACGAGTTCGTACTTGACCTCGATGATAACGACTTGGACGACATGGATCTAAATGCCCTTTCTGAGGCTGATTCTTCCCCTTCCTCAAAGGATGCAATTCTTGATCCCCTGGGCGGCGAGATGTTCTCCCCTATCAACATTTCCCGTCCTAACAGCTCTAGATGGTTTCCCCACGACCATGTCGCGAAATTCATTACCAAATGGCTAAGGAACTCTCTCTCTCTAGAGAGAGAGAGAGAGAGAGAGAGATACACGCAATACCATGCGGTCTGAATGCCCTAGGCCATCTATCGATGATAAGGTCTGCCAGACCCTAATCTGGATCCGGACCTAATTAAATTTGTATTCAAATTAGGGAAGGATCCCAGGAAAGGACTTGAAAGGGCCCTTAAGGCGTGTCAAGATCGCCTCCTGGATATCCTCGGCCCCCTTACCAGAATCCTCGATCTAGCAGAGGAATCACATATTTCAAATACTCCCCTCGACGTTAATCTAATTAGAGGCTGGAGCCAGAGGGTGATTGTACTCCTAGGCAACGCTAATTCTGGGCTTAATATAGAGAGAAAAACTATCCTTAACAGGATTAATCCAAAACTCGGTGACCTCGCAGAGAAAGAACCCTCAAACAAACCCAAAGGCCTCCTCTTCGGAGAGGACATGATCAAGGCAATTGGAAAATATGTTGCCACTTCACCGCTCTGGATAAAGCCCAGAATAACATGAGAAGCGTCCTCCCTACAAACCTTTTTGGACAGGCCGGAAGAAGGGGCCGCTCTTCCGGCCGTGGAAACTTCCGGCCCTTCTCATCCGGTAGAGGAAGAGGTGCCACTGGTAGAGGCTTCTACCCCTCTAACCAACAATTTTATCCACAGAGAGGACGAGGTTCCCGTGGCAGAGGCTTCCCTTCCCGCGGAGCTTCAAACAACAACACTCAAAGTAAGTGCTTTTACTTCTCCTTTCCTTCCCAGGGTCGGGGGGAGACTCAAACACTTCTATCATGTTTGGAAAAGATTTACGCAAGACCCGTGGTTCCTCGAAACAGTCCGGGGATTCAAAATAGACTTTGTAGACATCCCGTTTCAGACCGTTACACCCAGACCTCTGGATCTTCCATTAGAACATCTAGCAATTGTCAAAGAGGAAGTTTCCTCTATGCTCAAGAAAGGCGCCATTATCGAGGTACCTTGGGCCCAAAGAAAATTTGTAAGTACCCTCTTCTTAGTCGAGAAGAAAGACAAAGGCTGGAGACCAGTGATAAACCTTCGGGAAGTAAACAAATACCTTGTTTATCGTCACTTCAAGATGGAAGGGATCCATCTTCTCAGGGACCTTCTCCTTCAGGGAGATTGGCTGGTCAAATTGGACTTAAAAGACGCCTATTTTACCATCCCTATGGCCAAGGAACATCAACCCTTTCTCCAACTCATTTGAAACGCACACCTCTTTCAATTTCAGGCCCTCCCTTTCGGTCTCTCATCCGCCCCTTGGTGTTTCACCAAGGTCATGAGACCGATCGTATCCATCCTGAGAGCAAGAGGTATTCGTCTCATTATCTATGTAGACGACATCCTCATCATGTCTCAAACTCATTCCCAAATATTAGAAGATCTCAAAATCTCCATGAACCTTATGGAGGACCTCGGCTTCATTATAAACAGGGAAAAATCCATTCTTTCCCCCTCCAAACCTCTAGAGTTCCTAGGTTTCACTGTGGACATCTCCAGTTGTCTCTGCTTACTCCCCAAAAAGAAAATTGCAAAAATTCGAAAAGAGATCAGGCTTGCTCTGAGACAGCAATCCCTCTCTCTCCGAGAATTGGCCAGACTCCTAGGTCTACTTTCTTCTTCGATCCAAGCTATCTTCCCAGGTCCTCTAAACTACCGTGCTCTTCAGAGAGTGAAAGCCAATGCACTCAGGTCCGGTCTTTGATACGGGGACCATGTTTCATTAGATCAACAAGCGAGACTGGAACTCTCCTGGTGGCTGGACAATTTGGACGCCTGGAATGGAAGGGCTATCTTCAGTTCGACTCCAGACTTTGTTTTAGAGTTAGACGCCAGCCTTCACGGTTGGGGAGCACGTCTCCTCGACCAAGACACTGTTGGAGTATGGACCCATTTAGAGTCTTCCCACCATATAAACTTCTTAGAAATGACGGCCAGTCTCTATGCCTTAATGAGTTTCAGACACTCTCTTCAGGGCAGATCCGTTCTTCTGAAAATGGACAACGTATCTGCAGTCTCTTATATCAACCGACTCGGTGGTACGAGGTCTGCGGACCTATCAGACCTAGCAAAGAAACTCTGGATGTTCTGTTTGGAACACAAGATTTCCTTGAGGGCAGAATATCTTCCAGGGAAATCCAATCTCTCAGCAGATTGGAACTCAAGATTCCTTCAAGATTTCAGTGATTGGAAACTCGATGTGACCGTTTTCAATTCCCTGGCTCATTTCTGGGGACCCTTCGATGTGAACCTTTTTGCCAGCCTGTTGACCTTCCAACTCCCTCAGTATTTCAGCCGGATGCCAGTCCCGGGCTCTCTGGCTGTGAACGCCTTTCTCCAGCCTTGGGCTGCTCACCGCCCTTACGCCTTCCCGCCATTCGCAATGATCCAACGGGTTCTGCAGAAAGTGAGGCAGGAACGGTGCTCTCTAATCCTGATATCTCCTTTCTGGCCATCTCAAGTTTGGTTCCCCACAGCTCTGGAACTTTCTTGCGACGTTCCCTTCCTGATTCCTGCAACTCAAGGCCTCCTTATAAACGCAAACGGAGAAGATCACCACCTGGTTCTTTCAGGGAGTTTGAACCTTCTTGCCTGGAAAGTGTCAAGCAATCTAACCAATTGTCTGGACTTTCGTCATCTGCTCTCACTCTCCTTGGAGAACCGTGGGCACCAAGAACTCACTACAGATATAATAACATCTGGAAAAAATGGTCACGTTGGTGCTTGGAGAGGAACTTGGATCCCGTGGAGACTCCTATCGTTAATATAGTTAATTTTTTGGTAGAACTCTTCGACAACGGTCTCTCCTATAGATCAATTAATTGCTTTAGATCTGCAATTTCAGCAGGACATTCTCTCGTCAACGGTAAGACGGTAGGTAAGAACGTTATCATTTGTAGAGTTCTTAAAAGTATTAGGCTTAAAAGGCCTCCTCACCCTAAATACCAATCTGTGTGGATGTTAAACTTTTGCTTGACCTTTTTTGTTCATGGCCTGACAATTCTCTTCTTAACAGGAAATGTCTTTCAATTAAGCTTGCCTCTCTTTTGTGTCTAGTTTCTTGTCGCAGAGTTTCGGATGTCAAAGCTCTGGACATCTCTAATAGATGTTATGACATGTTTGGTGTAAAATTTGAAATCTTTAGGAGAACTAAAACGATGTCTGACTCTATCTTTTATCCACGTTTTGATTTCTGCAAAAAACTCTGTGTGGTTGATTGCATGAAGGAATACGATTCCAGGATGTCAAATCTTCGTCTTCCTGATGCCAATCAACTTCTTGTTTCTTATGTCAAACCCTTTGAAACCCATCTCATCCTGCTCTATCGCAAGGTGGGTTAAATTGGCTATGAACTTTGCTGGTATTGATCTGTCTAAATGTCAAGCTCATTCTTTTAGAAGCGCAATGGCCAGCAAGTCATACTGGTCTGGTGGTAAGTCGAATGCTATCCTTAAGGCTGCTGATTGGTCTAATGCCTCTACCTTTGTCCATCATTATTGTAAACCAATTGAACATGTTTCTGACGTTGTTATTCAAGGCTACCAACATGCATAATGTAGCCTCCTGTCTTTTAATAAAATTGCGATTCTCCTATTAACATGACCAGAGAATCTGGATTTCATTAAAGACACGGAGGCTAACATTATCCCTCCCGTCCCTCACTGGAGGAATCTTTATTTAGGATTGATTTGGTTTACAATGATTTATGTCATGTCATTTTATTATGTCATGTTATCCAACTCTTTTTGTTCTTCCTTTTTAAAGGATGTTGCGTTGCTTTCTTGATTGTCTCTATTTTGTTTTCAGATATTTCGAATGGATGGATTTCCATGGATTTTGCCTCCATGTTTTCAACGCTCACTAAACCCTCGTTCCGGATTAATTCTTCGTTTTCAGCTTGATCTGATGTTCGAATGCATTTAAAAGAGGCAGATCTTCACTGGTTAATGCCTTATATTGTTACAACGATGTCACTTCATTCTTGTTCTTAGTATTTGTGATGTAAGCGGCTGTTTGTGAGCTGGCATTAAAGGATTAATGCATAATATTAGCCTCCGTGTCTTTAATGAAATCCAGATTCTCTGGTCATGTTAATAGGAGAATCGCAATTTGTAAGTGTTTTGTCCAAGTGGATTGTGGAAACTGAAGTCCTCAACTTTCAATGACCATCCTGGAGCTTCCACACCATTGGAGGGAAATTGAGACACTTTGGGACCCCTTGAGGAACTTCAGGAAGAAGTTCAAGAAGTTTGGAGAACTTTGGAGCAACTTTGAAAAAAAGCACCAGAGAGGGACCGACTCAACCTGGTCAGCCAAGCCGCCTGCCTTCAACCGCGAGCCGGTCAAGCCATCATGGTTCGTCCCGCTATAAGCTCCGTAGGTCCCACTTCCAAAGTTTGACTGGGAGTAGACGAAATCCAAGGCCAGTGAACCCTCATCGAAACCGGCCTGGTGAAGAGCATTGAGGGACTCCGCGAGAAAAAGTTCTGTAAAAGTTTCTACGTCCGAACGAAGAAAAGGTGACCGGGAGCAACCACGAAAGCCAAGCCACCTGCCTTCAACTGCGTGTCGACCTGGATCCTGGGTTTGCCCTGCTGAAATGCTCTGGCGGTCGGACTTCCACAAGTTTGACCGGGAGCTCATCGCAAGGCAATCTGGCGAACCCTCACCAAATCCGGACTGGCTGAGAGCTTCGAGGGACCCACGGAAGAAAAGCTCCAGAAAAGGTTCTAAGTCCGAAGGTGAAAACTGTGACCGGCTCAGGGCTCCATCAGCCGTTCTACCGCAACCAGATATCCCAAAAAGGTGCTAAATGTTTCTAAGTGCTATACATTGCTAAATCTTTGGAAATCCATATCTCCGGTTCCCTACATTGGATTTTTGTTGTTTTTGGAGTCATTTTAAAGATAAAAATATTTCCTATTTTTAAAAATTGGCGTTAGATTTTTATTATCTGTTGTGTCTTAATTATTTACTGAATTGGTGTTTTTAAAAGCTTTACATACCTGCCTTTGAAGGTAAGCCTGCCTACTCGCAGCCAAGCTACCAAGGGTTGAGCATAGGAATAATTTGCTAAGACCTATGCTGAGTCATATCATGTGTTAGTGGCCTTATTGCTAGGGGCAGACCTACATTTGCCCCTACCAATATCCACTTTCCAACAAATATGGCTATGATGTATAGTAATATAAAGGAAAGGGATGGGAAACGGTTGTGCACGCCGATTGCCATAAGGGTAGCAATTATTTTTTACATCAGGCTCAAAATGGGAACAACACATGATTCATTTAAATGGAGCCTAATGAGAGAGTTTTGAACTAGGTAATCAGCAAAGACATTTAGCTCAGATTCTATGGTTAAAATCTGTTACTGTAAAATGGTTTAAAAGTACCAATCCACCAAGAGCACTCAGTTCAATTGATATTCCTTTGGTCATATTGAAGCTGCTCAGTTTTTTCGGACTCTTCCTTCATCCATTATATACCATGGTGATTCTATGGTTAATACACTCTCCCTGGAAAGTCAGTAGCTCATAGTAGGGCAACTCTCCCCTCTCGGTTTTACCAGAACATAGGAACTGCTGTGGGAACACCTAGGGCCTGATGAGGAGTGGGTTGTTATATTCCGACCCGCGGGTAAACCCGTTTGCGCAGGGGTTGAAATTATGAGTTGAGTGTTATTTAATGCATCCAATAAATATTGGATGCGTTAAATACCTCAACCGCCATTAAATTTCGTCACGTCATCCATGCCAAAATGTAACATCGGAAAGCATTCGGTATTTACCGTATCATTCAGATTCTGGTGTGTTAAACACCAAGGGCCTTATTACGATGTAGGTCGGAAAGCCTCTGACTGCTCGTCTGAGGCTTTCCTGCCTACATGCAGGGCCGGACTGGGAACCAAAATCCAGCCCTGGCAAAGTGCTCGGCGGGCCCCCCCTCCCCACTCAGGGGGGTTGGAGGTGCCGCTGAGCTCTTTGCCAGCGCCGGTTTCGGCCGATTTTGTTACAGGGCCGATTTTGCAGCTATGCCCAAAACCGGCCCCCATCTGTGCGGCGCACCGGGGGATTGCCCGGTGACCACTACGGCCAGTCCGGGCCTGCCTACATGGTAGGTTTTCATTAGAAGTGTTCAATTATAATGTTGGCGGTCGGAGTGTAAACTGTCCGGGGAAACTGACTGGGTTCCGACCGGCTCAAGGAGCCCGTCGGCCATTCAGAAAAGTCCACATAATCCCTTTAGGAAAGCGTTTCTGCCTTTGGGATTATGATAGCACTTTCCAACAGCAGTTTCACAACTGCAGTCAGAAAGTGTCTTTGGGGGCCCGGCCCCCTTCTCCCCTAGCCCTCTGGTTGAGACCAAGGGGCACCTATGGTACCACCTTCACCTCCCTGCACCGTGTGGTCTGCCACAGGGTGTAAGCATGTGTAAAAACTCCAATTTCTCAATGGGAGCTTGTTTCCGCCTGTAGCACAAGCTCCCATTGAGAAATGGGAGTTTGTGACCGCACCATGTGCAGTCGTATCATGATAAAGTGTGCAGAACTGCCGCCCTATGGTTGGTCATTTCTCACACCGAGATGGTGTTGTGTGGACAAAAGTCCACCTGGAATCGTAATAGGCCCCCAAATCTGCAGAAACACGTAATAGGTGATATTTATATCACTCAATAAATAGCTGACCCCATGGTATAATTATTTATCAGGTACGTTAAATAGCACTTATTCTCGTATCAGACTCTTTGCCTTTTTTCACAAAACAGATACCCGCCTTGCTCTCCTTTAACAGTTTCAACATTATAAGCTTGGTCTCATGTGATCAATTACATGTGAGGTCGTAAGCAGTGCATGGTGGAGGTGCAAGTTGTAGTTAGTTCACTAAACAATGACTGGCATATTTCAGTGTTTTGTTTGGGATTCTTAACCTTAACTCATGTTTCATTCCAACACCTAACTCTAACTTTACTTTGACCATAACTTGTTTTTGTGAATTTCAGTTTCTTTTTAACATAAGTTAAGGTTTTAGCACCTGACAATAATGTAATTTTACACTTTTTAAAATACATTTGGCATGTTAGGTAGTATAATTGGTCAAAAAAACGACCGTGCGGGTGACATTTCACTCATGCTGAATAAAACAGAATGTGAATTGATTCTTAAGTGTGATAGCATTGCAAATACAATGGAAGAATGCATATCTGTAATAGTGACTTAGTTCTGTTTGAACAGGGGAAGCCTGTTTACACATCTCTGATAACCACCTTAGCTCTTATTGTATACAGGGGAACGGATGACCTTATTGTTACCGCCACTGCACTCCTGGACACTCTCTCCGCTGTGAGGGGAACGGCTGGCCTCAACGCCCAAACGCCGCTCTGCCACGGGGAAGCCATGGGGAAGCTGGTGACTACATCTCCCCGCAGGCGTTGAGCGGCGCGACCAGAGGGCGTCAGCAGAAGGCCCCAGAGGACGTTAAAAACAGCTCGAGACGCGCGCGCGCGGGCGGGCTCGTCCGTGCCCGTCAGCGACCAACTGAGACCGGACCGGGCCTACCCTCTTACAGCGAAGTTTCAGCATGGGTAAGCGAAAAGACCTTTGCTCTGCAGACTCTACTATCTCTAAGGCAAAGATCCCACGCAAATGTGCCTCCATTATTTCCTACCTGACTACCGCTGTAGGGGCTATTTCTAACAAGATTTAGGATGTGGAGGCCCAGCTGGGTATGGGGGGGTCTGATGGAGCGATTATCATTCCCACAGAGGATGTCCAATGCCCAAACCCGGTCACCAGTCATAGTCCAGACCTGGTCGCCAACAGTGACAGTGTTTCCACATCCTGCCCGAAAGCTCAAGCAAAGAAGAAAGGGAGCTTGGACACTTCGAGCAGTGGGTCTGTAGCCCCTGGTAAAAAAGTGAGGAAAAAAAGTCTGAAACCAGGCAATACTACCACTAAGATGCAACCAACACGTAAGGGTGGCACTACTCAAAGGCCATCGGCAGAGCAGGCACGCCTTGATGTGACTAATGTGGACCTGGACCCGGCTATTTCACATATTAATTTGCTTATTGGTTCCCTAAAGGAGGATCTTTTTAAATATGTTCAATCTGGTCTAGACAGAGTGTTGGATAGGTTAACCAAAATAGAATCTAAACTGGATGGCCTCAGTGTTAGAGGGGGCCAGGTACTCAGTACAAATAGCCTAAGTGTTGCTGGAGGGAGTGGGAACTCTCATATGCTTTTCGCTGGGGCTCCAGATGTTGAGGCCAGGGTACCTACCTTGGTTCCTCCAGGGGCTCTTAGTAAATATAACGCAAGCAATGGCCCAACGAGAGGGATTGCTAAAGGGCCAGTTAGTTCCAGTCAACAGAAGCCTAGTACACCATCTAGGCCAGAGCCAAAACCAAAAGTCCTTAGAGTTGAACAGGTAGGGTTGGCTTTGCCACCAGAAGCTACCCCCTTAGTAGCGGTCTTAGTAGGGGTACTCCCTGTTAAAGGTAACTGCGTTGAGACCACGGAGGAGCTTATCCGCAAAGTTAGGTTTTGCTGTAGCAGGGTTTCTGAGGGGGGCCTCAGGGCATCTACACACATCATAATGGCCAGGCGGGTTTGGGTGTAAAGTTGCCCGAAAACGGAAGATGGAGACTGTATGGTTATCAACTTTGCCCGGACGGATGTGGCAGGGTGGCTTCTCCACGCGAGTACCAATCGGGAGGGATTATTGCTCTACCTTTGGGCTTTTTCTATCCCCCTATCATAGGTACTGGGGCAGAGATAGCCAGGGGCCACAATGTAAGAGGTTAAGAAATAGGTCATTTAGTCCAGCGATTGAAACAGCGCACAGATCCCTTCAGTTCCCCAGGATTGGCACTGTTGACCGTATCTAAGACCATTATACAGGGATCATGCCTATAGATGAAAGGTTTTGTCAAAGCAGGTTCACGACATTTAATAGATTTGACCCATTAAGTGAGCTGGATAATAACGACTGACTAGATTTTTGTCCGAAAGGGAGGAATGAAGGTGGAGTAAATAATTTGGTTTCTCTGAATAACCCTACTCAGGGGGTTGAGAGTAATTTGGGAGAATGCTCAAAGATATTGAGCTGGAACATAGCGGGGCTGAAAAACAAATCAGATGATGTCAGGTGGAAAGATGGTCTGAGTGATTTTGACATCATCGGGCTGCAGGAAACTTGGGATATTAATAATCTTTTCTGTTTGGATGGTTACACCACCTATTCGGTACCGGCGAAAGCATCCCCAATAGGCAGGGCAAAGGGTGGGCTATTGACCCTGATCTCCCTGAAAATTGCAGGGATCCATTGTAAATTGGAAACTGGCTCACCTAATTGTCTGACTGTACAGATGACTCTTACTAATGTGCGAACCCTGCTTATTGTCAATTTTTTAAATTCATTTGATAAGGTTTCTACAAATGAACATTTGGTCAGTCTGTATCATTTTCTTGAACTGTATGGTGAGAAACAAACAACTTCTTATTCGGTTATTGTTTTAGGTGATTTTAATGTACATTGTTGTAATCAAAATTGTTATGTTTGGGATAGTCTAGGTCCTGTTGACCAATCAGAGATACATTTTGAACATTCATCACAGGGATGCTTCTTGAAGAGTCTTGTGGCGGATAATAGTCTAACGTATGCCAATAAATCTGATGATGGCACAGTTGTTCCAATTTTTAAAGGCAGGGGTATGCACTCAACTATTGATTACATCTTCATTAATGCAGCCCTGACTTCAAGGGTGATAGGTTACATCACTATTTGGTCCCAGTACAGTGACCACAACCCTGTTATTTTGACACTGGAGGACGGTCTTAAGAAGCCCAACAAGCTTAGTAGATCTGCTGGTATTTCAGACATACGACCCACAGACCAGGCCCGTAGAATTAAATGGTGCTCGGTAGTGCCGCAGGACTTTCAAGCTAAACTGCAGGTTGGGGTCGTAAGGGAGATGCACCTCTGTCTAGAAGAAAACACCAGGGATGCTGATGTCCTTATGGCTTATACCACAATTTGTACCCAGATAGCTACTGACCTTAAGCGGTCCTGTAAGGGGCAGCCAACTAAAGGGGAGAGTTGGTTTGACCGAAATTGTTCAGCAGCCCATCGTAAGTTGTTAGCAGCTTTAAAGTCTAAACCACAGGATAAATGTGCCATAGCAGTCTTAAGGAAAAGTTATAATTTGGCTCTAACAAAACGTAAAAAGGAGATTAAAATTGCGTCCTGGAACGATTTATTATCTATCGACGTCATTAAAAATAGTGCCAAATTTTGGGAAGTTGTTCACAAACCCTTTTTCCAAGATTCCATGGATACTCCACTTGATTGTAACATACAGGAGCAGGTTTGGTATAACCATTTTAAATCTGTGTATGGTGACCATGACACCCAAGGTCACTCTGGTACTATATTTAAGATCAAGGCATACACTCTGACGCTGACAGAGTCAGATGTAGCAGAAGCCATAAGTCTAATGACCAGTTACAAAGCCCCGAGACCAGATGGTGTCCCAGATGATCTTTTTAAATCTGATATAAATACATGGTCAAAAATATTGGTCAACGTTTTTAAAAAGGCTTGTAAAATTGGCCTACCTGGTTCGTAGTCTGAGTCAGTGATTGTTCCAATTTTCAAAAAAGGTAACAGAGGGGACCCCAGTTGTTACCGACCCATTTCACTTATTGATTCTGCCGTCAAGATGCTTGGAAGGGTGGTACTTAGTAAACTCACAGGTTGGCTATCGGAAACTAATACCCTATCAGATCTGCAATACGGTTTTAGGAAAGGAAGAGGCACCATCGATCAATGCCTCAATCTGCACCTTTTAATTGGGAAGTATACCATGGCCAAGAAGGGTACACTCTATCTGGCGTTTATGGACCCTTCCTCTGCCTTTGACCGAGTGAATAGGTCCAAACTATGGGTTATGCTTCTCAAACTAGGTGTAGATAGAAATATTGTTCACTTCCTTGCCGACTTGCACAGGGACTTAACTGCCACCGTGAGACGCATTGCCAACGGCGTTAGGCAGGGGTGCATCTTGGCCCCTCTACTTTTTACCCTTTACATTAATAACTTGGATCAAGCTCTAGGCGAAGCATTTAAGGATATTCCGCATGCAGGGGGACGACCGATCCCGGCACTCCTCAACGCGGACGATGCCGCCCTCCTAGCATGTACGGCGGTTGGGTTGCAACTTCTTTTAAATTCCTTAGCTGCTTTCATGAAATTCCTGGATTTAAGTGTTAATTTCTCGAAATCTCATATCATGATAACTGGCCTTAAACCTATAAGGGTTAAAACTCTTCATTGCGAGGGCAATGTAATTACTAGGGTCTCTACCTTTCCTTATTTAGGTATCACATTTGACGATCAAGGTACTTGGACCCCGTAAAGACATGCCAAAAGAAATGTCTTGGCCAGATCTACATCAGCTGTCCTGGGTTTTGCAGCAGACTAGGGGCCAGGCCAATGCAAGCTCTGTTAAAAATATATGGAGCTAAATGTATTTCTCTCGCGATGTATTGCGCGGATATTTGGGGTTTTAGAAACACAAGGGAAATTCAAGTTGTTGAGAACAAGTTTTTAAGAAACCTTTTATCTGTCTCACAATCCATGTCAGCTTATATCATCCATCAGGAGATGGGAGCAGGTTTTTTGGAAGACCTAATCGCTATTGCACCTCTCTTGAAATGGATTTCAACATGGTAAACCCTGAATTAGAGCTGAACCGTGAAGTCTTGAGAGATTGCCTGGCCCTAGATCAAGTAAATCGTATCCCTTGATTGAGCTATGTCCAGAGGCTGTCAGTGAAACTGGGACGGCCGGAGTTATTTAACTCACCAGAGAAGCTTGTAAAAGGCAATATGAAATGGGCGAAGGAATCTTATCTGCTAATGGCCTCTATGGACAGAGAAGAAAGGGAGTTGGTAAAACCAACCGTACGTGCTCACCAATTGTTAAAAACATCCTGTGCAATTGAACCATATCTGAATGTTGTCAAAAATCCCAACCACCGCTTTCTCCTTATAAGATTCAGGTTGAACCAGCTTCATTTCTTTCTTGCTGATCCCCCGGGATGGAGGAGGGTGGAGGACCTGGGGGTATGTTCGTGTGATGATTTTTCTATTCAAGACACATTGCACTTTATCTTTTTTTGTGAGCACTTTTTGCACATTCGGAAGCGTTATATCCTCCCAATCTTAAAAAATAAAGGTTTCTTGCAAGTTAAACCAGCACTTTTGTATTTACAGCTGCTATCCAATGTTTGGGAGGTTTTTAGTATAGCTAGCATTCTTACTGCAGCAGTTAGATTAAGGAAGAACACAACAAAAAGGTAAATGATTTTTATGATCTACTTTTAATCAATTAATATTAAAATTGTATATGAAATGAAAATTGACCTGAGGATTCTTAAAAATGTAATTAACTGATCTTGATATCCATTTAATGATTGAATCCTTTGCTGTGAATCACTGTTTTAATAATTCCCATTTATGTACAGTATGCTTTTATGGTTTTTATATTAACCGAATAAAGTATTTTCTGAACTGAACTTTATACAACTATCATTGACTTATTCACTCTAATACAGTAAATGTTTGTTTGCACATCTGTTGCAACTATCTTACCAATGAATGTATACATTTAACTATTGTTCACTGTTGACTGTATATTGCATAAACCTTTCTGTATAGTCTATTTCAGTGTCTCGATATAATACACAGAGATTAATCATTTCAGAATGGAATCACTGTAATGACACAATTTATTTGCAAACCTTTGTAGTGTAGTTCCTATTATCCCAATAGGCTCTGCGCATTGGAATAATATCTTCAATAGTATAGATCTAGGGCAGAGGTTAACTAGGTCTTCTACTGACGATATTAGACTTAAAGTTTTTGGTTTTGCCAGCTAGCTCAGAGTTCACTAGAAACTTTCTCGAATAGACAAGGAGGAGTTTAACTTCCCTGGATAGACAAGAAGGGATTTAGTTTCTGACAACCATAGAACATGACAACTTTGCTCTCCCCCAATCAAGAGTGTATCTCTAGAGTCGTGTGAAAACAAAAGACAACTTATTTTACTCAGTCAGTACGTGCATTCTTAGTTTCACCAGTTTGTAGAGAAAAGGAAGAGACGGGCGTGTTCAATAAAAGATGTTATTTATTGATCAGTCTCTTTTCTCGTACAAGAGAAATGAATCGATATTATTGCGATACTTATGGTTAAGTAAAGTGCATACAATAAAAGCAGAAGTATAAAATAATACTGCAGAAGCATTGATATGGTTTCTAAGCCATATGATAGTTAAAATTGATAAAATAGATACATACATATATACATTTGACTAACCGTACTCAACTGGTGCTTCTAACCACGCCTACCCCAGTGTACCTGACCTAAGCCTAATACGTGGGCGGGAGTAGATAAGTAGCAGTTTAAGTTAAGTTTGTTTTGCCAAGTGACTGACTCAAGAATTCTCTGCAAGGGGTTGTTCAGTTCTGTACCTGAGATCTAGAATGGTTGAGGGCTGGTATCTCTCGTCTCTGGTCTTGATATTCCAGCTGCCTGCGAGGGCTGCTTGGAAGCGCCGGAGCTGGATTTCTCGGCAGGAGAAAAGCAGCGTCTCGTTCTCAGCGCGTCAGGAAGGCGGGGCAGCGCGTGTGGGCTTCGCTCTCTGCTGGGCTCCTCAGCGCGTCTCGCTGCTCCGATCTCGTCACCACCGCGTGTGTTTGCTTAAGGCAATGTCGGTAATATTTATACCTGTAAGGTGTCGAGATTGACGTAAGGATGGACATGGATACGTCAATAAGGATGTCATACGAACGGGCTTGTTCGCACATTCTTTTGCTGAAGTTCTCGGTGAAATCAAAACAATGGCCGCAGGGATTTTCCCAGGTTGTCATAGGTTTGATTTGTTTTGAGAACTCCGTATGCCTTATCAGGGGCTGGAGGAATAGTGCTTGTCTAATTAGATGGCATGCGTTATTACCTAATCAGATAACACGTTTATGTGCCGTGGTGTGGCTTAATCAGATAACGGTTTTGCACCGTGGGTCGGCTGCTAGTTAAGTATTAACCAGAACAGGGCCGGGAATAGGGGAATCGATACAGCACCTATAGGAATACATCACACCTTCAATGGATGTCACTGTTACAATTCAATGTATTTGTAAACCTTTGGCTTTCATCAACTATTTATAATTGTACTGCTGTGAATTTCTGCTTTTAGGTCCAATTTTTATTATTGTATTGCCCGTACAACCATTGCACCATCAATCTAGTACTTATTTGGGGCAATCTGTATTTAATGTTTACTTATATAAACATGTATGGACATCAGAGAGTCAAATTTATAATTGATTAACATATAACCCTTTTTATATCACCAATAAACCTGAAAACTGTTTTTATTAAATTCGCCTTCTTTTGTATTTAGTCATGTATTACTCGGATATTTCTATATAGCCCCAATCACCAATTCTTGCTTCCATTTCTACCACACGCTGATTCTGCGGCGCCCATGTGAAGCATAAATGATGGCCTCGAGTGTGTGCATCCCCTCTCCCATCTGACCCCATTGGGACATCAAATAATGTGGCTGATCCATTGTCATTTTAATATAAAAACTGTATTATATCATTCATCCTTTCACTATCTGATTATGAGTACTGAGTACTTCTTGAAGCACTAAATGCTTCATATTTGCAAAATGGCTCTTTTTCCCATTTTCCTTGATGGATAATTGATATATTATGATCACTTGTTGGTGTTTTCATTGATCTCTTAGCCACACTGAACCTCTGTCCTACAGCTGTCATGTTGCCCCTAGTTCCTATTTATGTTGAATCCCTTCATAACATTAGGCACTATTTAAACAGAAAATGAAAGAAAAAATGATGTATTCTGCCATTAGGTGTTAGCAATTATTGCAATGAATGCCCCAGTTCTCAGAAGTCTGTTTTTTCCTATTTGCAGTTAATTGTTGCTTTAAGTAATGTGTATTGTCACTGCTGCTGGCCTTGTTGCACTGTTAAGTTTATAAGGCGTGTTACTTACACAAGACATTTTAGAGTTTATTGGATGCACTCTTGGGGCTCTTAACTGCCTGAATCCCTGAGTTTGAACCACCCCAGGGTAGCATCTTTCTTCTATGTGGACGTTCTTAGCCTCATATTCTACGTGGTTCAAACTGTATGTACACAGACCACTCAATAGTTAGGAGGTGTAGGCTTGTGTGCTGCGCCTACTCACACTTCTCTCTTACACCGTATGTAAACACAGCTTCATACTTGTTTATGACACAGTTACAGCAGGTTAAGCCACATCCACCCCCAAAAACACTTCAAACATAGGCCAGGGTGCACTCACACTCTTCTATCCATCAACTAGAATGGACAGCTTAAGAAACCCATGTTTCACTCATTTGCTCTTCAAATTCATGCAGAGGCATAGCAGGAGAACTTCTTATGCGCATTGGGCTCCTGGGGGTGTTCACCCCCGGGCAATTTCGGGCGGTGGTACGCCTCTACGCTACGTGCGGGTCGGGGACAGTGGGGATTGGCCAGGGGGCACGAGACGCGAGCGTTAGGCTCTAGCGTCTTCGTGTGTGTCGCACGTAGAAGAAGGTGAGGCAGGCGACACAGATTTTAGCAAAGTTTGGTGCATTTCAAAAGTTTATTATGGAGCACACCTCCGCTTCAGTGCATGAAGCGCTCCGTATGCTGGCCGCTGCAGGTAGAGAAGACCTGCTCGTGCCGGGCACGCCGTCAGAGGCGTGGGTCGGCTTAGAGCGGGGGGGGGCGTCAGGCTGCAGGCGGCATCTCGCAGCTGTTGCTGCATGTTTTTCGAGTGAGGGCTCGCCGTCACCATCTGATAAAGGCGAGCCCTCGCAAATACAGAAAGTAAAGAACGGGCGCTCACCGCTGCGGCAGGTGCCGGCTCCTGAGTCCCAGAATGCAACCAGTGAGTCCACTACATTGAAAGGAAGGCGAGGTAAAACACGCCCACGCTCATTGCCTTCTTTTAACATAAATAGACGGTCAATATTTAAAAAGAGTAAAGCCCAGAAGAAGGTTTGCTCCAGGAGAGCTACTTATGTGCATGATACTCTTGCCAGCTACTACAGTTGATGCTAGCAAGAATATCTGTATTGTTTGAAGCAGCACCTGCGCAAGGTTAAAAATGCATGCTTTGCATTTACATGCACAAAGCGCCAGGCACCACGCGATGCCTGCCGCTTTGTGCATGCAAATGCAGGGGGGTACCATAGGTACCCCCCATGTGCACCCCCTAACCCCCTTCACCCTGGGGGCCCGCAACGGGCCCCCAAAGAAAAGACCGTATGCCTTTCCGTGGCGGCAACGGCATGTCCTGAAATACATCCTAATATGGCTGGTGGTGTCTGATAGACACCGCCACCATATTAGAGCTTTTCCGCCACGGTCGGAAGGCAACCGCGGCGGAAAAGCGACGGACGTTCTTCCCGTCAGCCGATGACCCCCCCAGCCATCCTAATGTGGCGGGGGGGTCTTTTCGTGTACCGCAGCGGTGAATCTGCATGCTCTGGGCCGGCGGTGGCTTCCACCGGCCCGGAAGATGCGGATTCACCACAATCCTAATCGACCCCATAGTTAGGGAGAAACTGTTGGCAGAGGTTCGAGAAGGCCGAATGGCAGGTCCCTTTGTTCATGGCCTTTTGGACAGTTTAACTGTGTCTCCATTGGGTGTTGTGCCAAAGAAGGAAGAGGGAGAATTCAGGATGATTCAACATTTATCATGGCCGCAGGGTTATTCTGTTAACAATTTCATTGCAAAAGAGGACTCCATGGTACATTTTGAATCGGTGGATTCCGCTTTAGTTATGATTAAGGACATGGGCGAGAGGTCGCAGTTAGCCAAGTGCGATATTAAATCTGCTTTCCGGCTGTTGCCTATACATCCATCGGATTTTTCATTGCTAGGCATCTTTTTTTAGGGTAAATACTTTGTTGACAAGACCCTTCCCATGGGCTGTGCCATATCATGCAAACCTTTTGAAGCATTTAGTTCTTTTCTTCAGTGGTGTTTTTCGTTCCACACAGGGCACAAGGGCATTACACATTATCTGGACGATTTTCTTTTCATTGGCACAGCTAATTCCCAACAATGTGAAACTGCTTTGCAAGATTGTAAAATTTTTGCAAGAGACACTGGGAGTGCCTTTAGCAGAGGACAAAACCGAGGTCCCCTGTTGTTGCCTTATGTATCTGGGCATAGAGATAGACCCTATCAAGATGCAAGCTAGGCTTCCTAAAAAGAAGATTGTGGAAATAGCAGGCCTTTTGGAACATGCACGCTCTGTACAAAAATTGACTTTGGTGGAAGCTCAATGTTTACTGGGGCATCTAAACTTTGCTTATAAGGTCATACGCGCTGGCAGGTATTTTTGCAGGAGTTTGGGCTTCTCTATGTCTGGTATGAAACTCCCACATGACAGAATTAGGGTGACGGCGCATATGCGAGCTGATTTTGAGGTTTGGTCCACATTTTTATCAGATTCCAATGGCATAACGCTTTGGTCGCTGGACGAAGAATTTGTTTGGCAACTGCAATTTTTTTCTGATGCTTCTGGCGCTCATGGTTTCGGGCTGTTTTGAGATGGTAAGTGGTGTGCTGAGAGATGGCCTGAAAATTGGGCTGCACAGAAGAAGAGCATTGCTTTCTTGGAATTTTTGTCCACTCATAGTGGCTCTTACCGAATGGGGTCCCAAATTGGCCAATAGAACAGTATTATTTAATGTTGACAACAAAACAGTGGTGGATTTAGTAAATGGGCAGAAAGCAAAAGACAAACAGATGTTAAAGTTGTTACAGATCTTTATGATAGGATGTTTAAAGTTTAACATTGTTTTCAAGGCCAAACACATTGCAGGCATAGCAAATAATATTGCGGATGCCCTGTCTCGTTTTCAGTGGGAGAGATTCTGTGGTTTGGCGCCCGGAGCGGATTTGCGAAGGACTCCCATTCCCAGCGAGATATGGAATTTGGAGATATGAATGCTTATCAGCTCGTCGAGAACTCTCTAGCACAAAGCACCAAATTGGCTTACAGAAGAGCTTGGCCGGAAATTTTAGGGTCAGGTGCAACATTTAGAATTTGTGATGGATTGGGTTTACGACAGCGTAGAGACGATGTAGTAAACTTCATTATGCTTAACATTAAGAAGAACATTTCCTCAACCACTATTGCTGGTAAACTGGCAGGTATTTCTTTTTTCGGGAAATCATTCTGGGGATGTGAGCCTTCCTTCAGCAGGTGAGATGGGTAAACGAATGCTACAAGGTTGGGCTAAATCAAGAAAGTGGGGTTCATATCAACGAGAGCCTATATCCCTACAGCTGCTAGCCAAGATTATCACGGTTCTTCCCGATTTTTTTTTTCTGATTTTGAATTCTGTTTGATAAAATTGTGCATGGTATGGCTCTTTTTGGGGCTTTCAGGGTGTCAGAGCTACTGGGTACTGCCATTCATAATGACTTGAAGACTTTCAATGTTTTAAGATTTGCTTCACACATTGAAATTTTTCTAGAACAGTCAAAAACCGATCAGACAGGTAAAGGTTCTACGGTTATTTTGCAGGCCATAGGCGGTTTCCTTTGCCCTTTGCAAGCCTAGTCTGAATTTTTTAGCATAGGGGGTGCATTGTCCAAATTTCTTTTTCGCCATCAAAATGGCTCACGACTTACAGCTTCACAATTACTAGAAATTCTTAGGAAGTCTTTGCAGGGTATTGGCGAGAACCCCCAACATTTTGGTACACACTCTTTTCGCATTGGGGCGGCCTCAGAAGCGGCTAAGTGGGGTTTTTCTGTGGGTGACATTAAAACATTGGGGAGATGGTCTTCTGACTGTTTTTTGCGTTATATCAGACAATTGGAACATATAATTTGAGTTCAGGGATATTAATTGTCATTTCCTTACAGGTGTGGAATTCTCCTGCAAGCAAGTTTGGCTCATCGGCCATTCTTTCATAAAATGGGCCGCTACCCAGGCAGGTAAATAACATTTTGGCAGGAACCTGGGTTTTTCCTCAGATGCAGTTGTTTTATCATGGTGGGGTAAGAGTGGAATGAAATGGGGCCAGTTTTTGCCATTGATAAGCGAATTCTCTTCTAGGAACATGCTGGATATCCCTTTGATACATCTTGGGGAAAATGATCTAGGCCAGTTGTCAGGTTTGGGTTTGTTGATTGACATGAAAACAGATCTGGAACTTTTCATAAAGAAATGGCCACGTTCACGTCTCGTCCTGACAGCGCTTCTCCCTCGGAGAGTATGGAGATAGGCGGATAGTTTCGTTGCTGTTGAAAGAGCGCGAAGAAAAGCAAATCGCGATTTGCAACATTTTTGTTTTATAAATCTAATTTTTTGGCTGGTTCATGAGGAGGTTAATAGGGCGGATTTCCAATTTTTTAGGCACGATGGGGTTCATCTGTCGGTCCTTGGTATTGAGATTTATCTGCTAAACATAAAAGAAATGATTGCTGGGATTCTGAATATTAATCCATGGTGTTGAAGATTTTGCTGTTATGCGACAGTGTGCCTGTCTATGTTTCGTTTTCAATAGCACTGCCTGCTTTCTGACAATTTTATCTCTTTTATCTCTACAAGCCTTCTCCGTCCTGGTTTTTTCCCCTTTTTTCCCCCTCCTCCCACCATTCCCCCCACCCCTTTTTTCTTTCCTTTCTCCCTCTCTTCCTTTTTTCCTTTCTTAGGACAAGTTATTCCAACTGTGCTTATTAGTTTCTCTTATAGTTCAAATTCAGATTTTGTGGGGTGGGCGGGGGGTTTTCTGCTGGGTACATCTTTATTGAGATAATGTGATTGGGCTGTTATAGCGACAGCACAGTTTTGTCATGTTTTTATTCACTTATTGTTCATATAATAAAGATACTCCTGTTTGGCGACAGTGGTTTTTTACATAACCTTTCTATAATACCAGCAGAGTACCGGGGGGGACAGGAAAAACACCTGTCATAGGGTTTTTCCTGGTGGCAGATTTGGAGGAAATCAAGACAGGCAGGAAGGGTTGGGGGCATTAGGAATAGGTTTGGGTAGAGGGAAGCAGGGGAGAGAAGTTGAAGTCAAGAGGTAGGCAGGAGATTGAGATAGGCGTTTTGGGAGGAGGTTTAGGATGAACAAGGTGGGCAAATAGTGGATAGGGGGTCATGGCTTAGGGGATGGGGTTGTTATTTTGGGAAATGTTGTATATGATTTGTATGCATTTATATTGTACTGCCTACCTGTCCAATAAAGCGGCCTTTTACCCCATCTTGTTGTGAGGCGTGGTTATTGCCCGATGGGCTCCTGGGGGTGACACTCGCAGAGTGTTCACCCCCGGGCGATTTCGGACGGTGGTACGCCCCTACGCTACGTGCGGGTTGGGGACTGCGGGGATTGGCCAGGGGGCACAAGACGCGAGCGTTAGGCTCTAGCGTCTTCGTGTGTGTCGCACTTAGAAGAAGGTGAGGCAGGCAACACAGATTTTGGTCCGCCCTCCCACCCCCTTGTTGTTTTCTAAGCCTGTATTCATGGTTGTTTTGGTTCTCTATGATAACAACTTTATGTATTGGGGGTTGTCGCTAGGACAGGTGGCAGATTTGGATGAGATCAAGACAGGCAGGTAGGGTTGGGGGCATTAGGAATAGGTTTGGGCAGAGGGAAGCAGGGGAGAATAGTTGGAGTCAAGAGGTAGGCAGGAGATTGAGATAGGCGTTTTGGGAGGAGGTTTAGGATCAACAAGGTGGGGAAATAGTGGATAGTGGGTCATGGCTTAGGGGATGGGGTGTTATTGTGGGAAATGTTGTATATGATTTGTATGCATTTATATTGTACTGCCTACCTGTCCAATAAAGCGTCCTTTTACCCCATCTTGGTGTGAGGCGTGGTTATTGCCCGAAACTTCTGTCCTGATGTATGACATCAAACATTTCCCCATAAAGACAGCACGACAAAGACGCATTGTTTCACAGATGTCAGTCCATGAAGTAGTGTGTTACGCTGCCGTAAATGAGCATTCCATTTCCTTAACAGTATCGAGCACTTTATAAATACAACTACAACATAAGACAAAGTACTTGAGCCCTACAGCACTGTGAGGGCATAATAATAGCAATACAGAGCTAGGATAATCTCTGTTAATATAACAGATCCCTGTCTTCAATAAACATACAGACTTTACATGGACCTTGATTTAAAGTTGTGATTTAAATTCCGTTGCATGCACAAATGTATATTTGCACATAGATCGGAATGAAGCGTTGTGCATCAAGTACCACATCTTACACTTTTCTCCTTAGAGATTGAAACAGAAAAAAGACAGAAAATCTATCATGATTACATGCTAAGACATAAATGCAAAACGTGCAATATTTGGGGTGTTAAACTCGTATTTCAAATGTGAGGCTTCATTCTCAGAAGGAGTTAATTATATTATCCATTCAGGACCTCACACTAGGGTAGCAGCGATTACTGTGTGCACTAATTAGCATACACATTCTACATAGCTGGGAACCATGGTCATAGTCTCAAACTCTGTCTTTGTGTGTCTATCGTGATGATATCCATACAGGTACATAGCTTAAAATAAATTAGTCTAGGTTTGGGGTCATCAGACCCAATGTTCTACCTGCTGTAACTTCTTAACCTGCTGTTCCAGGCGAGGTCGCCCCCACTCCGCTGCTCCTGCCCGCTGACCACCTGAGCTGCCCTGACAAGCTGTCCTGCTGCCTCGCTGCTACCTCCTGCTACCTGCCCACTCTGCTGCCTCGTGGTTGCCCTCGCCGCCGCTCCTGCTGCCGCCTTTGTCTCTTCCCTTCTTGGGTTGCCCTTGACCCGCTGCTTGTCTTTTTCTGCTGCCTCCCGTTTTCCCCCCTTTTGCTGCCCTCCCCCTTCCTTTGAGACCGCTCCCGGCGGCCGGACGCCCCAGCTGCTGCCGAGCCGTCCTAGTCCCCCTTCACGCCACTGACCTACGCTGACTCCGCCCCCCTACTGCCCATTGGCCGCCCACGCTCCCGCCACCCAGCTGACCCGCCCTACCGGCTCCTTACTTAAGGGGACCGAGGGCAGGGACAGGGAGCGACCGCTGAGCCTGTTCCAGGCGAGGTCGCCCCCACTCCGCTGCTCCTGCCCGCTGACCACCTGAGCTGCCCTGACAAGCTGTCCTGCTGCCTCGCTGCTACCTCCTGCTACCTGCCCACTCTGCTGCCTCGTGGTTGCCCTCGCCGCCGCTCCTGCTGCCGCCTTTGTCTCTTCCCTTCTTGGGTTGCCCTTGACCCGCTGCTTGTCTTTTTCTGCTGCCTCCCATTTTCCCCCCTTCTGCTGCCCTCCCCCTTCCTTTGAGACCGCTCCCGGCCGCCGGACGCCCCAGCCGCCGCCGAGCCGTCCTCAGTCCCCCTTCCCGCCACTGACCTACGCCGACTCCGCCCCCCTACTGCCCATTGGCCGCCCACGCTCCCGCCACCCAGCTGACCCGCCCTACCGGCTCATTTCTTATGACGCCCCCAGAGCGACCGCGCAGCGGACGCGCGCAGCGGGAGCACCGAATGAGCGCCGAAGGTGCGCCAAAGGTCGGCCCGTCTGCGCCCGTCCGCGCCTGGCCCGCGCCCAGCGCCCGGACCCCTGTCTCCCGCAGTCACCAGCCCACCTGCCGGACCTACGCCGCCACCGAACTCAACGCACTCAACGCCGGACGACTGCTACCGAGCCACCCCGAGACGCACCCACGGACCCTTCTGCTGCAACTCCTGCAAGTTCACCTGCACCCGGACCTGCACCACTCCAGCAGTGCCCAAGACCTCGACGAGCAACAGCAGCAGCCACCTCAAGTGCATCCTGCTCAACACCCGCTCCGTCCACAGACACGCCGTCGAGCTCTGGAACCTGCTCGACACCACAGCCCCGGACGTCGCCTTCCTCACGGAAACCTGGATGAACGCCTCCTCAGCACCCGACATCGCCATCGCCATCCCGGACGGCTTCAAGATCATCCGGAGAGACCGCGTCAACCAGACAGGAGGAGGCATCGCCATCATCCACAGGAACTCCATCCGCATCACGACCAACACCGACGACACCCTCGCACCCGCCGAGCACCTGCACTTCCAGATCCACATCAACCCCAAGACCACCCTCAGAGGCACCCTCGTCTACAGACCCCCGGGACCACGCACACAATTCAGCGAGGACATCGCCGACTTCGTCAGCCCGCATGCTCTCCCCTCCGCTGACTACATCCTCCTCGGGGACCTCAACTTCCACCTGGAGAACAACAACGACCGAAACACCACCACCCTTCTAGACAACCTCGCTAACCTCGGACTCAAGCAACTGGTGACCACCCCCACCCACTACGCCGGACACACACTCGACCCCGTCTTCTCATCCAGCAAGGACATTGCCTTCAGCCACGCCACCGGACTCCACTGGACGGACCACAGCTGCGTCCACTTCAGCTTCAAAAGGACCACGATCCACCACCAACAGCAACAGGTTGCGCGCAGAAACTGGAACAAGATCACAGCCGACCAGCTCGCGACTTCCCTGAGCAAGAACCCACCCACCAGCGCAACGAACCCCAGCCAAGCGGCCACCAACCTCACGAAGTGGATCAGCGACTGCGCAGACTACCTCGCCCCTCTGAGGACCCCGCCTAGCAGACCCGGCAGCAAGAAAGCCCCATGGTTCACCGACGAACTCAAGAGCTCCAAGAAGGACTGCAGAGCCCTTGAGAAAGCCTGGCGCAGAGACCCAACACCGGACAACATGACTGCCCTCAAGCTCGCCACCTGAAAACACCACCAACTGATCCACACCACCAAGAAAACTGCATTCAAGGAACGACTGGAACACAACGCACACAACAGCAAGGAACTCTTCAACATCGTGAAAGAGCTCTCCAACCCCAACGCCGGAAACAACGACATCACCCCTTCGCAAGACCTCTGCAACTCCCTCGCCTCCTACTTCCACAACAAGATCGCGGACATACACAACGGCTTCAGCACTCAACCGACGCACGCCACGACCGAACCACCGCCCCCCACCACCACCCGCCGCGCCTGGACCCCGATCAGCACCGAAGACACCATCCGCACGATGAATTCCATCCACTCCGGATCTCCGACCGACCCTGCCCTCACCACGTCTTCAACAAGGCCGACGCTGTCATCGCACCCCACCTGCGGGACACCATCAACACCTCCTTCAACACCGCTACCTTCCCGGAGAGCTGGAAGCACGCCGAACTCAGCACCCTACTAAAGAAGCCATCAGCCGACCCCACCGACCTCAAGAACTACCGACCCATCTCACTGCTCCCGTTTCCCGCAAAAGTCATCGAGAAGACCGTCAACAAGCAGCTGGCCACCTTCCTCGAGACGAACGGATCCCTCGACCTCTCGCAATCCGGCTTCCGGGCCAACCACAGCACCGACACCGCCCTGATCGCAGCAACCGATGACATCCGAGCCCTGCTCAACAACGGAGAAACAGCGGCCCTCATCCTCCTAGACCTCTCCGCGGCCTTCGACACTGTCTGCCACCGTACCCTAGTACAGCGCCTCAGCAACGTCGGAATCCAGGAGAAGGCACTGGAGTGGATCACCTCCTTCCTCGCCGGAAGGACACAGAGAGTCCGCCTCCCCCTGTTCAGATCAGAAGCCACCGAAGTCATCTGCGGCGTTCCTCAAGGCTCCTCGCTCAGCCCAACCCTCTTCAACGTCTACATGAGTCCCCTCGCAGCCATCGCACGCCAGCACAACCTCAACATCATCTCCTTCGCCGACGACACCCAGCTGATCCTCTCCCTCACCAACGACCCCGCCACCGCCAGAGCCAACCTACACGAAGGGATGAAAGAGGTAGCCAAATGGATGAAGAACAGCCGCCTGAAACTGAACTCGGACAAGACGGAAGTCCTCATCCTGGGCTCCTCACCCTCCGCCTGGGACGACTCCTGGTGGCCCCCTCCCTAGGCAGCGCACCCAAACCAACAGACCACGCACGCAACCTGGGCTTCATCCTGGACTCCTCCCTCTCCATGCTTCAACATCCTACGCATGCTACGCAAGATCTTCCGGTGGATCCCCACTGAGACCAGGAAGACGGTCACCCAGGCCCTCGTCACCAGCCGACTGGACTACGGCAACGCCCTCTACGCCGGAACCACCGCCAAACTCCAGAAGAGACTCCAGCGGATCCAGAACGCCTCGGCACGACTCATCCTGGAAATCCTCCGTCGCAACCACATCTCCGGACACCTGAGAGACCTGCACTGGCTCCCGGTCAACAAGAGAATCACCTTCTGTCTCCTCACCCACGCACACAAAGCCCTGCACAACCAAGGCCCAGGATACCTCAACAGCCGCCTCAACTTCTACGCTCCCAAACGCCAGCTTCGATCGACCGGCCACGCCCTCACCGCCATCCCCCGCATCCGAAGAGCCATCACAGGGGGAAGGTCCTTCTCCTACCTCGCCGCCAAGACTTGGAACTCCCTCCCGACCCACCTCCGCCTGACCCAGGACCACCTCGCCTTCAGGAAGCAGCTCAAGACCTGGCTGTTCGAGCAGTAGCAGACCCCCCCCCCCCCCCTAGCGCCTTGAGACCCTCCGGGTGAGTAGTGCGCTATACGAATGCTTTGATTGATTGATTGATTGATTGATTGAACCTTTAACAACCCAGTAAATGTATGTCCAGTTGGACTCTTAAATCATTATCTGTGGATGTTACCACTGGTTTTTACTTCATCCTTATCACCTGTTTTCATTTAGCATTGTCACTAGCGGATAGAGGAAAGGGATTGTCAAAATCCTTTTGAAGAATCCAGACTAGGACCACACAACAGAAGCTAAATTTAGGCTCATCTTCCATCTGCGAGGAGGCACTAGAAATGTTGAGAAGTTCTGGTTACCTAGCATTCTAAACCTCCTGAAGAGCACGATTTACTAAATGAAAGCATGATGGGATTAAGGCCTGGTTTTGGCACTAAGATGCCTCTGTAGCTATACTGATTGACTTCAGACAAGATTACAATGCTGGCATTTCAACCTGTCTCATCCTCCTTTTGCAGTTGTTGTAATATTGCTACCTCCATGTGAGGATTTTGGAAAAAATCGTATTTTATTGTGTGTTATTTGAAAATGTGTGTTATTAATGCTACTAACATTTCTAGATTGAACCATGCCAATGCTTTCTGGGTCAGCTATTTAGAGGCTTACAGGCGTTCAGAATATGGCAGTGTGTCTTATCATGGATTTCAGGAACTTTTACCGGTGCTCTGAGGCTTGCTGTCAGCTACACTGCTTGCCTGTTTCTAGAAGGATCCATTATAAAGTGCTCTGCTCTGCCCACAGCGCCTATTGCGAAATAGGTCCGATGCTGCTCATTTTTGCCTTCCAAGTCTAAATGATCCCTTCATTTTGGCTCTTCTCTCTTACTGTCAGTATCCTGAATTTAGATGGTTCTGTGAGGGTGTTGGAGGGAGCTGTATGTCTTCTGTCTTTTGTTACTTGCTCTATTTGCAATGCACTCCCTGTGCTGTGTAAAACGGATGAAGACTTAAAATTAATACATTTTTATGATTAGCTTTATATCCTTTCTGCTGTTGTTAATTCGGTGCAAAGATACCTTAGGGCATTTGCTGCATTTTATAAATAACCAGTCAACTCATATATTGCATGCATAGGTTTTCAATATATTTAGTGGGTGACCTGAGGCACAAAATGCAGGGTGGCTGCCAATTTTAGAATAATTGAGTAGAAGGGATGGATTGTGGATCTTGTTCTTTGGTGATGGAGCACTGTCACCTGAGAGATAGCTCAGGTACCGGATGCCTGATCCATGGATAGACTGTGAGACAGTTCAGCTATGTGAAGCCTGGACATATAATTTATGTCTAACTAGAAGAACACCTCTGCCACCTAAAGCAAAGGACACTTTGAGCAGAATCTGGGTCATTGTAAGACAGATGTAGAATTTGCTTTAACATATTCCTTGTGTATTTCTCCAGAATGGTGTCTACACAGAGGCAGTAAAACTTTATTCTCGTGCCAAGCTAAGCCTGGGTCTCTCAAAAGCAGCATAAATCTGATATTGTGCATAACAGGTTACCAACATGAAAGCATTGCACAATGAAAACACCTGGAGAAATCATAAGTGCACAAAACTAAAGAAATGTGAGACCAGTTTTATTAAGTAGAACTCCAGTGTCTCCAAACTTGCTTGTGACCAACCGGTCAAAATTCTAATACAGGCTTCAACTCACCGTTCTGAATGGGGCATACCAGGGTAATAGATGAAAGGAGGGAAAAGAAAGCAGGGTAAAAAAAATAAAAGGTGAGGAAATGGAAAACAGATATGGAAAGATTATAGACACAACTCCTTAAAGAAAATGGAACATGCTAAGTATAATATTTGAGCTCATTACATTGTTAATCATGAGGAAGGAACAAAGTCCTCTACATATATTGCAGTTCATTACATTTTCCTACAAGAGGGGAAACAAAACTTTATTTAGTGAACTATATAGTCTTTCTGCCAAAAAAACAAAAGTTGCTTTGGTGCATTGCATAGACTTTCTGCAAAATGGGAGGGCATTTTGTTTTCCTCCGCATTGTGGAACAAGTTGTCTTCCTTTCTATGGAAGGACAGTGATCCTTGTGGGACAATGGACCGATCTGTCCATACACCACATACGTCCACTATCCAAAATCCCCACATTCCATTTTACTTGCTTGATCCTTTCCGGTTCGTAATACCTGTGGAATTTTGTCTGACTATTGACTGGTCTTTTGACAAGTACCCATTGCCCTATCTTCCATTCCTGGATTCTCACACCCCATTTACCATCATACCACTTCATGTCTTGGCTTGGTGTAGAGAATGTTCCCTTTTATGTCCTCCTGGTCCTCCTTCACCCCTTTATCACTGAATAACCATTTCAGGGTTAACTTATAGGCTAGTTTCCTTCCTCTCAGCATCTCAAAAGGAGATAACCCAATCACACTGTTGGGAGGGGTATGATAGGACCACAGCATGTCTTTCACGGTTTGTACCAGGGGTTTCCCTACTGCAGTTGCCAATTGCAAGGATTCCTTCATCATTATGTTGCATCATTCCACTAAGCCATTAACTTTGGGGAAGTACAATGGAGTTTTCACATGTTCAATGGATAGATCAGAAATAAATGTCCTCATTTCATCTGAGCATAATTGGACTCCATTATCCCTAATTAGGGTATTAGGAATCTCTTCTATGGTAAAGGTCTCTGACAGGGATGCTGTAAGACTCTTTGTGCTGATAATATTGACAAATCTTACTGAGATCCAATGAGAATAATATTCAACCAAAACTACTACATATTTGTCATGTACACATAAGGTTTTCATGAGACCAATAATATCCAGCCCTAATTCGTCCCACAGGCAAGGAGGAACACTAACTTGTTGAAGAGGAGTTCTATGCACACATTTGGACATGTTACTCATGCTACATGCATGCAAATCTCTTATTTTGCTCTCCACCACCGACTCCATATATTGCAACCAGTAGACCACCCTCACTCCACTCTTGGCCAGACGTCTCCCTAAGTGGCGTTCATGGGCTAAGTCAACAATGCGTTCTCTTATTCCAGATGGAGGGATGAATCTTCTTAACTGCAGAACTAAACTACTATCCATCGATAACTCGTTTCTTATATTCCAAAAAAGTTGCTCAATGGGCAGGTTATTGAATTTCGGTGCCCATCCATTCACTATTTTCTCTTTAGCAGCAGCCAAGGTTTTATATTTTGACTTGGAATCCATCCATTCATCTTTCATAGTGGCTGGAACAAATATGGCTCATATGGTGTTCTTCTGGTTCAAGATACACCCTTCGTCCTGTTGTATGGGTATTCTAGAAAAGAAGTATGTTGCCATATTTTTCTCTCCTGGTGCATACTCCATTTTAAAGTAAAAACCTTGCAGACCTAAAATCCATTGAGAAATACAGGGTGTGGTTTTCTCTATACCCTTAATGGAAAAAACAGAATGTAGTAGCCTATGGTCTGTTTCAGATAGAATGGTAAACCCCAGGGATAGAATTTAAAATTATTACCTTCCCCAAAAAACGCCAAAGCCTCTTTTTCCACTGTAGGGTAATTGAGTTCTGCATCTCTTACTGTTCTTGAGGCAAATGATTTAATACTTTCTGAGACTTCCTCTTTATGGAATAAGCTGGCACCTAATCCTTTGTTACTGGCATCCGCAGTCAATGGTGTTTTCATATTAACATTAACGTTTCCTATACTAGGAGCATTGATAATGGCTTGTTTGATTCTTTCAAAAGATTCACCATGTTCCTCTTTCCATTCACAGTTTGTACCATTCTTAAATAAGGCCTTGTGGGTTGTACTCAGTCTGCAAATATTGTTACATACTTGGACATATATTCCGCCAATCCAAAAAATGATTTGATTTCGTCCTTATTAGAGGGAATTGGTGCATTCTTTATTGAATCAAAAATGTAGGTTGTGTTTTATCCATTCCTTGGACATAATATGCCCTAGATATTCTATTGTGGTAACCCCAATTTTGCATTTATCTCTCTTGATGGTAAGTCCTGCCTTGTTTAGACATGCAAGTACATTGCGTACGTTTGAGTTAGTTTCTGCCTCAGAGGACCTATAGGTAAAAATGTCATCTTGGAAGCACATAACGTTATTGGTTACCCGCAAAATACGCTGTATAATTCTCTGAAAAGCAGCCGCTGCTGAGGCTGAGTGGCTGACACAAAGGGTATTCTAAGGAATTTGTACTTCCAAAAGGTGTAGCGAGTGAGGTCAATGCTTGTGATTCTGGGTGCAGTTATATTATGTTATGGTAATTTAGCATATATATGCACAAATCACCACGGGAGGGGTCCCGCTGCACAGATAGATTGCAGGCAGAGGAGACACCCATATCAAAACAATTCTGTTTTTAGCAGTTTCCTGAATTTGAAGTGATCAGAGCATGTGCAAATATGGTAGGGTAATGTGTACCAATACAGTGGGGCTAGGTACGAAAAAGACCGACCTCCCGTTCAGGCATTTCTGATATGCGGGCCAACAAGCAAAGCTTTGTCGCTGGATCTGAGGCACCTTGCTGGACATTAAAGTTTTTGCTTTGAAATTAGGTAGCTGGGACCTTTTTCCAACAATGCCTTGTGGGTAAGACAACAAATGTTTTTAATGGTTCTTTTCTTGACGGGCATCCAGTGTAAAGATCTAAGTAAAGGTATGGATGCGGAGCGCGATGGAATGTTGAGAATGAGACTTACAGCCGTATTCTGGACAACTTGTAGCTTGGCTAATAAAGTCTCATTGGCCGAGGCAAGTAAAGCATTGCCATAATCCAGTCTGCTCATTATAAGTGTCTGTTCTAATGTTTTCCTTGGTGAGAGCAGAGGAAAAGGAAGAGCTTTCCTAAGCAAGCGCATAATGTGATAAATGATGCCCATAGTGGCAAGGACCTGCTCTTTAAAAGTCAAAGCTTGGTCCAGATGAACGCCCAAGTTCTTTACAACCTGATTGGGTGTAGGAGTGGAACTTAGTTCCGGGGGCCACCAGTCCGGGCCCAGAGTTGTTAAGCTTTCCTGAACAGCATGAGTTCCACATTTTCTGCGTTCAACTAAAAGCAGTTGTTGCTCATCCAGGTGGCGATTGCAGTCATCTCAGGTAGGAACATTTTTTTTTTGCTTTGGCCCAATATACATCAAAAGAGATGACTAACTGCGTGTCATCAGCATAGGACAGCAATTTAAAACCAAAGGATTTAACAAGGGGCAATGCAAATGTTGAACAGTGTGGAGCTCAGTCAAGGGCCCTGTGGAACTCCCTTGGCAATTAACATTGTATGAGATTTATAAATGTCCAGCGAGATAGTTTGAGGTCTATTAGTTAACCTAGTGATATGCAGATGACATATCAGCATAATGAAGTACCTGTATCATGTATGAGACTAAGTATTTCATTAATCCTAGGCAGGGGGTATCAGTGTACCTATATACTAGAATTTAAGGTTCTTAGGTTTACACATAAGTGGAGAAGATGGCCGCGAGGAGGGAGCTTCCCATTGGAGCTCCGGACACTGGGATCACCTACGCAGTGTAAATCCCAGTTGTCCCCCGCCGTTCGCCCCCAACAAAGAACGAAGACTCACCGGGCTCCATACCAGAGAGGGACAATCCGGGTTCTCGCTCCCCAATCTCCAGGAGGCATAGATACGACGCGCTGCTCCCGCCTCCTCCAGGACTGCAACGGAGGGACCGGAGACCAGCGATTCTTTCTATTGACAGCAACCTCAGGACGCACTCCATTGGACCCGCGAGTGCCCCCCCAACACGTGACCCAGGACCGGAGACTGAAGAAAGCACAGACGACTGCAGGGAGCGAGGTGAGAACCGAGGAAGAGCTTCGTAGTGCCGGTCTTCAAGATGGCCGCTCCCGGCCCCGAATATCTATAGCTCCCCATTTATATATGCAGCCCAGATCTAAGGAGGCCCCGTCCTCGGATTCCTCAGACCCTAACTCTTGGCCATCTACCGCTGGCTTTGAATTGGGCAAAACTGTCAAGTCCTACCCAGGAACCCCCCATGCCTGACCTTATGATGGCCACCCCCGGACTGATCTAGGAAGGAAGATCCATGGCGCCTTATTTAGACACTGTACCCCTGATCCAAGGACGCCTACCCCTGACTCTGAGTACCCAACTCCATGCCATATACAGCTGGAAGTGAATCAGGCCTAATTTACAAGCTTTGCTCCGGAACCCCCGATGCCTGACCTCATGATGGCCGTCCCCTGGGACTGATTTCGAAAGGAGTCGTGGCTACGAAGCTGCCCACCTACATTTGCTGGTACATTAATCACCCTCATATCGTTTGCATCTTAGCCCGTGAGCTGCAGCCGAAAAGAGTTGTGGTGCTTGCCTTACAGACCCTAACACCCCCATCAGCTTCTCACCTACCGCGCCTTACCTCAAGATGGCCGCCCCCCAGCTCTAATCACACAGGGATACTGCAAAACTGCCATTCCTCCAACACAGCTGATACTAACATACAGCAGCAACAACTACATCCCGGCCTGCTAGTCACAGCCTGAAAAGGATGAAGTACATGTCTTTCTGAGACTAGCACTTAATTCAGCTTCCTGCCCACAGAGCTGACCTCAAGATGGCCGTCCCTTGTCACTGATGCATCACACCATTGGCCCCAGTGTCCGCCCCCGACCCCTGTTAGGACACTCTGAAAGTAGACCTGGCAGCTGACCCTGCTGACCCTGAGGAGTCCAGGAACCACAGACGCAGGCCTACAAGCAACAAATAAGCTACTCAGGGAAATCAAGCTTCGCACACCTCGAAAAACCAAAGAGTTATGTAGCTCTCCTCTACTCCGGGATACTTTCTTTCCCTATCTGAATCGCTCAAGCACCGCAAAACATCCAGGACCCCTCCTTAGTTTTACGGTCCCCCTTTCTAAGAAACCCAATGATGACACCGGACATGTTGACTTACTCCAACCGCCCCATGTCGACCTACCTGAAACCTCATGGCACAAACTCCTCCGCGAACAACTTCCTCTCCAACTTATCCACTAAAGCAAGAAGAAACTTCAAACATAGACTGATTAGACAGCTCACAGAAACACTAATCGCGGACACATACCACTGCTCCTCCAAAGGGCAGACTAAGATGGATTTCATATTCCACACTGAAAGTCCCGACAACTGGAACACCACACTCAGAACACAACTTTACATCTCAAAAACCACGACAACCTTGCACAGTTCCTCGCTGACGACCTTGCTCCCTAACCACCTGGCGAGCGGTGGGAACACGTCTGTGACCATCTACACGAACGGCACAGTCCTGATTCAGGCAAACAATAATAAGAACTTTGAGGCCTTCGACTCCCTCTTCCCCGCCCTCCTTACCGCCCACCTCCACATGCTTTGATCCTCTTTGACCGAGCACCCACCCCTGGTCAGTCTGGCCCGACAGGAGAAGCATGCATTGATCACCATGCTCAACGCCAGGGATCTCCACCAACTGCATGCTCATTAACTGCACATCAGCCTCTAGGCATGCAACTGAACTAGCGGAAGCCATCCTTACGCAAGACATAGATATTGCGTTCATCATGGACACATGGCTTAACGACCTCCCCACTCCATGCTTAGACATGCTTGTGCCACCAGGTTTCTCCATTATCAACAAAGATAGAAAAGACCAAAGAAGGGGAGGTCTAGCTATCATACACAGATACAACATCGCCATCAGGGAATTGGACTCTTGCAAATACAATTCCTTTGAATGTCTTACTCCTTATCCACCTTCTTTATCACCCCCCAGGCAACACCGCAGCATTCGGGGAGCACCTGTCCAACCTGATTGCGCACTGCGCACTCGTGGGCGCTAACAACATAATTCTTGGTGACCTAAACCTCCGATGGAAGGAAGTGAATAACCCAGTAATTCAAAAGCTATCCAACCTTCTCAGGGACAATAACCTATCTCAGCACTGCTCAAAAGAAATGCACAATAAAGGAGCAACCCTGGATGCCATTATCGCTCAACATGATGCAATTACCATTGACCACATACTCCCCGTGGACTGGTCGGACCATCACATGATTCTATTCCATTTCAACCAAATACTGCTCTCGCAGCCACCCGTACAAGACCCCCCAAATGGGCCAGAAACCTCACCCTTTTCTCCTCGCCGCCCTTGAAGAAAGGATTAGCGCGCTCCTACCCAGCGCCAATGACCATCTCACCACAACTGAACTCACCTCGCTCTCTAATGCAAACATGAGGACCATACTTGACCAACTAGCCCCCTTGAAACTTAAGAAAAGCTGAGCCACTCCATCCAGATCGTGTTTTAACACCAACACCAACTCCGAAAGGAGACTACTAAGAGCCACAGAAACACGCTGGGGGAATAATCCTTCGATTACCCTCCGCAATCAACTCAGAACAGCCAGCAGGAAATACAACAATCATATCAAGATCAAAAAATCCATGTTTTTTCGTTCTGCACTGGACAAGGCAAAAAATAGACCTAAGGAGCTCTATAACATTATCAGGCAACAAACCTCCAAGCCTGAAACTTCCTCAATACTGGCGTCCAAAGAACTCTGCGACAACTTTGCCAACTTCCTTAATGACAAGATCACCAAGATCAAACTTTCACTGGACACCAACAGCGCCCCCCCTCCCCCCCCCACAAAGAGCAACACAGCACTGGCATGTGATAAGGCCCCCACACCACCTATCAAATCCTGGCTAACATTCCACCCCATACAAGAAGCTGAGATAGTTAAACTTATCTCCACCTCCAAACCCTCTTCTCACACCCTAGACCCTATACCCCCCAACTGACCAAAGCCCTGAAACTTTTCCTAGCACCACACTGGTGCACAATCATAAACAGCTCCTTGAAAAACGGAGTTGTACCAGATTGCCTTAAAGTAGGGCAAGTCAAGCCACTGCTGAAAAAACCCGGCCTTGACATAAAGGATTTGAACAACTTCAGACCCGTCTCCTCCTTCCTCTTCTGTTCAAAACCTTAGAAAGGTGCGTACTCCAACAACTAACCCAACACCTGGACAACATTGACCTCCTTGACTCCCATCAGTCTGGCTTTAGAAAAGGATGTAGCACTGAAACCGCGATCCTCAACATCATCGACGATATCCCTAAATCACTAGACTCAGACCATTCCTGCCTCCTCATCCTCAGCTGCTTTTGACACAGTAGACCACAAACTTCTCATTAAGGTTCTCCAAGAACGAGCCGGTCTTGGAGAGGTAGTCCTCAAATGGTTCTCATTCTTCCTACACAACCGCACCCAAAGAATCAAAATCTTTACATCCGATCTGCATCCAGTCAACAAGGGAGTCCCGCAGGGTTCAGTGCTCTCCCCACAACTTTTCAACATCTACATGGAACCCCTCACCAAACTACTCAAAAAAGCCAAAATCCGCTTCCATCTTTATGTTGATGATACGCAGATCTACCTGGAATCCTCCTCCATCAAGGACATCCAAAGACTCAACAACATACTGAGAGACGTCCAACATTGGTTCACTAGCAACCACCTCAAACTAAATCTGGATAAAACCGAAGTTCTTCTCATCTCGAACAAAGAGGAGAACCCCCAAATTGCTGAATGGCTAAAAGCCATTGATGTGCTCAATGGGAACCTCACCCTGGCCAACTCTGTCAAATCTCTAGGTATCACGCTAGACCCAAAACTGGACATGACCTCACACATCAAGAACTCAGCCAAGAGCGCCTTCCTCAACCTACAACTACTATACAAAATAAAACCTTTCATCCCGCCCAACGATCTCAAACAGGCCACCCAAGCACTGGTGTTGTCAAGACTAGACTATGGAAATGCAGTCCTCTCTGGAGTACCAAAATCACATCTTGCCCCCCTCAAAACAATGCTCAACGCGGCAGCCAGAATGGTCACCAGAATCAAGAAATTTCATCACATTTCTCCGGCACTCAGAGACCTTAAATGGCTCCCAGTGGAAATGCGGGCTAGCTTCAGAACAGCCTGCCTCACACACAAAGCCTTGCACACTGGCAAACCCGAATATTTAGTGGCCAAACTCAAAAAAGCCAGTCAGACCAGGAACCTCAGAAGCTCGAACTCTCTTCTACTCTTCCCGCTGAAAACTCGGAAACCAAAAACTACGGTTCAATCCTTTGCCGGAAGCGCGTCCAAAATCTGGAAATCTATTCCTCCCCACATCAGAACTATTACCTCCTTTCCAAAATTCAAATGCCAGCTCAAAGCCCTGTTCCTAGACCGTACCCTAGGGAATCGATAGTAGCAGCCAGAGTGGGGAAACAGTCTCCTCTCACAGATACGACTCTATGCCCACAAGCCGCATTACGGAACTTGCCGCTAATTGACCTACACCTCTCTGTATTTTGTGATTCTCTACATTATAATTGTTGTAAAGCGCTCCGATACCCTCGGGTCAGGCAAGCGTTATATAAAACGTCTTAAATAAAATTAAATAAAAATAAATAAATACATCGTTACCACCGATTTTGGGAGCCAGAACTATTGGGGAAAGCCATTCAGTACATTCAATCAATTCTATGACTCATTGCTCAACCAGCTTATCCAGTTCCTTCTTTAAAGGTGCCTTCATCATGAATGTGATTGATCTAGATGTATGTACCATAGGTACTGCTGTAGGTTTCAACCTAATCTTGTGTGCAACTTCTTTGAGTAAACCCAACCTCTTTGTAAACACACCTGGAAATTCCTCACATATATCTTTCTCTATCTCCATTCCCGCAAGGAGTAAAACCTGTTCCTCACTATTAGGATCCAGTTTCATATCCAACTCTTTTCGGTGTTTCCACCTTAGTACGTTTGAATCGTATTTAGTTAGGTAAACATTCCAATTGTGTGTCTGTCTTTGAAGAATAGCCTCAGTCTGACCATGCCCTCCAACGGTATGGGGTCTTTATTATATTCTCCCTGTTTGATTTCAGGAGGTTGCAACACATAGGGCCAGATGTAGGAAGGGTACTACCGGTCGGTAACAGCCGAAATTAAAGAATTTCGGCCGTTACCGACCGGTAATAGGCTTTTCTGATGTAGGGGCCGAAATTAACGATTCGGTAATTTACCGAATCAGTAATTTAAGGAATCGGTAAATTACCAATTTCTTAAATACCGATTCGGTAAATTACCGAAGTCCTAATGTATGGAGCACTTAAATGAGTGCTTATCCAATGTTAGGATTCGTTATTTACCACCAACTACAAGTTGGTGGTAAATAACGAAAACACCCCAAAAAGCAATTTTATGCAAATTGCTTCAGTGCCATGTTGCAGACAGGGCATGTATGTCTGCAACATGTGCACCAATACACAATTCAGGGGTGCAACAGGGTGTCAAAGTGACACCCTGCCACCCTTCAATGTTTTCCCCCTTTTACCAAATAGGTATTTACCGATTCGGTAATTGACATTCATTCCTATGGGCCTCCAGGCCCATAGGACTGAATGGCAATTACTGAATCGGTAAATACCAATTTGGTAAATACCGAATCTTAATGATTCGGTAATTTTTACAGAATGATTTGCTACATAGCATTTACCGATTCGAAAATACCGAATCAGTAAAATTCGGTATTTTCGAATCTGTAAATGCTATTTACCTACATCTGGCCCATAGTCCTTACCAATCATAATTTCATGGAACATCGTGCTGTCAATTATGGTGTATGGAAAACATGAATTAGGAAATACTTTCATCCTTACACCATCCAAAAAGATATCACATGTGAGGTATACAGATTTCCCATTAGTTTCAGGAGGTTTACTTGAAAAATACATATCTTACTATCCCCACACTTGCTTTCATCTGGTTTCATAACATGTACATTATTTTCGCCTTCTATCAGTGGCGGCTCCTCCGCTATGGCGGAGGATCGTTGCCCCGCTTCTTTTAAGCAGTGCAAAGTAAAGGAAATATAGAATGATGATAACTTTGAGTTATTATCATTTTATGTTTCTTTTGTGGGCAGGCGTGTAGGCGGGTGAGTGGGTCTGCTCTACTCTTGGAGCAGGGGAGGATTGGTTTACCCATTCCAAAGTGCGCAATGACTGTTTAGTCGGCCCTCTCAGGCAGCCCTAACCAGTCATGTACACTCTTCCTATTTTCCATGCTGGCTGCATTACAGCCTGCGTGGAGAACATAGCCAGGCCTCCATTCCCTGGCAGAGCGTCTAACCAGGATGCTCAGACCAATCACAATGCTGCACTGCAGCGTTGTGATTGGTCAGGGAGCATGGGTGCTCAACAATCACCACCCTCCATTGCAGCATTATGAGTAGTCAGTAGGGCCTTCTTCCTGTTCCTCAAGTTCTCCGAGGAGAGCCGGAGCAGAGATGGGGGACCTGGCAGCAAGGTAAGTGTCTTTTGAAAACAAAAATTATATTTGCACTATGCGCGACCCCCCTTGCTGTGTTACCCCCGTGGTGCGACCCCCCACTCTGTGAGCCATGCCGGCCGCAACTGCCTTCTCTACAAACTTTAGTGAAGTGACCCCTTTATTACATTTACTACATACAGCACCACATGCAAGACATCTGGAAGTATTAGCTAAGTGACTACTGTCCACACACCTGAAGGAGCAAGGTTTCATACTCAGATTCAATCCTCTCAAAATAACATGTAACTTATTAATCAACATGTTTTGTGAATACTAAAACCAGAATTTCACAACATTTTAGTATCTAGAGGAAGCTTTCCTATGTGCTTTTACTAACAGTAATCTGAGTGTCTAAAAATGGCCACCGAAAACGCGGGAACCTTTTTGCGCATGCGTCTGCCACATCTACGTGGTGTGACGTATCTTTCGCTTTTGGTGGGAATTTCTTGAAGCTGCACACTAGTGCCAAAATGGCAACTTCATTTTTACATACTAATGCACATGCTCCCACTTGAACTAAAACTTGTGTGTTCTGCTTAACTATTAATGCAATAGTAAAATTAAAGTAAAGGGGATAGAGTAGAAATTAGTGGTATACAGTGAATTCATTCATTTTTGTACTCTAACATGTCTCTCTTTGACTTTATTACTAGTTCGTATTTGGTCCGGAAGGGTGCTACAAACTCCATTTTGGAAATCCGTGGGCATGCGCAATCAAGCACAAAGAGCCTTGGAATCCATGTCATTGAATAGCTGCCAAAACCCATCTTACCCGTGATGTTCCTGGGAAACTGACCGCATGACCCCACAAAAAGAAGAAATATGGACTGTTTGAATACATTGTATATGATATTGAAACAATTATTGCTGGGTGGAATAAAAGTGCATGGGAAAGTAAATTATGGGCGGGAACATTAATCAACTTTATTGAATGAAAATGATTTCATACTGGTATGGTGTGATGGCCTCTCCTCGCCTTTCTAACCAATCATATGAAGGGAATATACATATTTGCAAAACTGAGGGATGGTACATTGCCCTGGTAAATAGTATAACTAAGGTAGGCTTAGTCAGTTAGATTGTCCGACTTGTCACAGGCCTGTTACTGACCCGACGTATGTTGAAGGAGAATCGAGAACAGAGGGCTGGTCGAGTACTCTGACAGAAGAATCGGGAGTTTTACTGAAAGAGAAGGATCGATTGACCTAGTCGGGTCCGAGTGTTAGCTGCAAAGAAGGGTGTGACGATGGCGTTGCACGTAGCTGAGGATACCTGTCCTGACCTGCACCTGTCCTGTCCTGTTGGCACCTGATTAGTCAGGATCCTTTTCCTTGTCCCAGCCCATGGCCAGGGTTGGTTCTTGCACCATTCTAGGTAAATATAATCTGTGTGGTATGTCCTTGTGCTGTTTCTCTTTCTCACCCTTCCCAGGTACCAATGTCTAAAACTATAACTTTAAAGTCTTGCAGAATTATTGCTTTAATAATTATTTTCTTACTCGAAAGGTCTTTAGTTTCACTATTGTGGCTGTCGACTCACAAAATAGTGCATAGATAAAGTGTTTAAAACGTACCCGAGTCTGTGGTTATTTTATGAAGGTAAAAGTTATAATCTACCTAACTCCCTTGATCCGTAGAATTTAGAGTACGGATGACAAGGATTTGGTAAGTCATGGTGTACAGGTATAAGTCCTAAAAGAGAATAAAATTCTGATAGGTAGGAAGTTAAACTGGATTATGGTTCAATGTGTGAATGTTCATGGGCCCAGAAGACTATGGTAAACTGAGCTGATAATCCTACGTGCCATCACACCTAAAGCATTTAAACTTTCCACTAGTTTTGATCTAGGTGGGTTTTTAATAATTGAAATTAGTGTATTAATGCTTAGTAGAGTATTAACTTAACTGCATTTTGTGGTTTTGTGTGTGTGTGTGTGTATATATATATATATATATATATATGTGTGTGTGTGTGTGTGTATATATAGGTATATATACACACACACACACACAGATGTGGAAAGATTATAACACCACTACTTTATGCACTACTTGATGTTGTGTTACAATGAAAAACTGGTAAGTATGTTGGGTGCCTGATGTATTTCTCTTGAGCCCTGTTCAAGGTTGTCCCTTCCTCTACATATGAGCTGCCTTAAACAAGCAGATGTTACAATCTCCTGATCAGGACTGAAAACAACTCTTTAGTCAACAGTAAAAACGAAGTGTCCTTCTGAGATGGAATTAAAAATATTTAATGAGCTCATTGTCATTTTGTAGAAAGAATTTTCTGAGAATTGTTAAAAAAGAGAAAAGGAGTAGTTGTCTTGAACTAATTTTCCCATAACTGGTTCTAAAGTGATGTGTATTAAAATAAGTAGATCCTGCTTTTCAAGATTTCAAACCACGAAGTCCCATTTCTTAAGTCTCTGTCAGTAGCCAAAAAACATGGTCAAATCCACTAAAACATGTTTGTTGCAAATCGTATTGGGTTTCGCCACTGTTTGAAATACACAAATGATCACTTGACTTTCTTGTATGGACTCTATAGTTCGCTGCACCTTTGGAAGTGTTACCCTTCCCTCCTTTGGTTGACTCCCAGCCCCCAAAACCCATTTCAATGCCTAGTTGCGCCCCTGACGCAGTGACCCAACTGTAACCAGATGTTATTAATGTAATAATGTAATACTGATTTGAATTTAAAAGCTAGAGTATCTGCATAACGCCAACAAAACCAATCATCGCACTCAGTCCAAAGCAACTTCTCGATATTCTAGGTAGCGGCGGACTAGCTTGCCAATTTGCGAGGGAACTGCAGCGCAGCGCTGACAGCTTAGGCTAGGTAGGATAACCAGAGAGCTATGTTCACTTGTATTGGTGACGCGTTTTATTTTTTGATGGGGATATAAGGGAAACTATGAACTTTTTACGTGCAGAGAGTCGGTGAACTCCTCTCCGGGCTCTCCCGCAGGTAGCGGCTAGAGGCCCGAGAGCGCTACCACTCGCACAACCACGAGCTCCTGTGTTGACCCTTCAGAAGCTGACACGAGGATCGAGGAAGGGGCGTGGCGGACCGTGGGGGGTGGGCGTGTCCCGTGTGACGGCACCGGTTGAGCGGCAGCTGAGTGGTCGTCCGCTGACAGTGCCTCCTCGCTCGCGCTCTGCCTCGGCCGGAGCGACAGCCGCGCGTGCCGCCCAGCCTCCAGCCTCCAGCCGCCTCCCAGCGCTCGCCTGTCTTCGAGCCGCTGCCCTCCTGTGCGCGCGCTGCTTCTGAATGACGGGCGGCCGGTTCGACTTCGACGACGGCGGCACGTACTGCGGCGGCTGGGAGGATGGCAAGGCGCACGGGCATGGCATCTGCACGGGTCCCCGCGGCCAGGGCGAGTACGCGGGCTCCTGGGCGCACGGCTTCGAGGTGGCGGGCACCTACACCTGGCCCAGCGGCAACACCTACCAGGGCTACTGGGCGCAGGGCAAGCGCCATGGACTGGGCATTGAGAGCAAGGGGCGCTGGCTCTACCGCGGGGAGTGGGCGCACGGCTTCAAGGGGCGCTACGGGGTGCGCCAGAGCCTCGCCACCCCCGCGCGCTATGAGGGCACCTGGAGCAACGGCCTGCAGGACGGCTACGGAGTGGAGACGTATGGGGACGGAGGTGAGTGACTGTGGAAGACACCTGCCGGCGAGTCCCGGCTAGAAGTATGCGTGGGGAACAGGTGCCGAGTGTGGAGCTTCAAACATCCTGTGCGCTGTCACTGGCAGAGGGGCGTGGAGCTAACCACGCAGCACCCGTGCCTCGAAGCTGCTCCCAGAGCGAGCCCAGTGCACATGCTCTGTCACTCAGCATGGCTTCCAAATTTAGTACCAGCCAGGACCACAGAAGCAATGCGCCGCACCACTCAGTGATGCAGTTAATCTAAGCAAACTCTGCAAATAACACAGGACAACTTGCAGCACGTGCATCTTTCATGCTGGCCCCAGCAGCTTGTACCGGGCATTCCTTATTGAGAATAACCGGAATAATCGTCACTGTGTGTGAATTTTGGTGCTCCCGACCCCAGGAATCATAACGAAACAAAATACCATCAACCTGCATCTTCTCGACCGCGCTTTAGTTAAGCCGAGCGATATGCATCGCCTTTCTCTTCCTAACTTAACTTCCAACCGAGCGTCTAGTATCCTCCATTTCATATGTCCCCAACAGCCTGCACACCACTAAAAAATAACATCTTCAACTTACACCATGTGCCTCTCGCTAACCATTATTATTCCCACCATACGGCCGATGCTGCACCCCGTACGTCGTGCAGCCTGCACCACTTGTACACCTTGCTACAGAAAACATTAGTCGCTGCACCTTAGGTTTCGGTTTCAACCCCTTCATTGGATGTGCATGGTCCTGGTAGCACGAGACAGTAGCTGTCTGCGCTTGTACACAGTTTACGTTATCGGACGCCAGCAGCATTGTGTGCCCGTAAGGCCCCACCCCATACCAGCAGTCTGCACTTGAATATAATGCGCGGCTTTAAACGTCTGCACGCTTCTGCCACTCTCTCCAGCTGACACCAGCAGGCTACGCACTTATACTATGCTTGTTGAACCCTAACAGCAGTCTACAAACGTTTACTACTCACTACATATGTCGCCAGAATCTGCCCCTTCACAAAAATTGACGCCATCAGCAGTGTGCACACATCTTCCACTGACTGCATCTGACAACTAGCAGTCTGCACTTTTAAGCCTTTCGATCAGACACGGTCGCCAGCAGCAACACTTCTGCTCCCACTGCTATGGATGCCAGCTGGCTTTGCCAACATGTTCCTAACTGAACATTGTTTATACTAGTAGCTTACGCTTAAGTGTACCCCTCAGCTATAATATAAGGACCCTTTTGCATCTCAGTATCTTTCTTTATGTAAATGAAGTGAACTTTTTAGTGTTGACTGGTTGCTCTCCCCAAATACTTAATCTAACAGCGTTCATTGCAGCTGCCTATTGAATTGTACGTAACTTCGCTACCCACCCGTGGTAAAAGTTTTCCTTACCATAGTAAACAGTAGTGGGCGAGCCAATAAGTTTAACAGGGAGAGCCGAGCAAAGGGTCTTCTTGTTTGGCTCTTAGAGTCCATGCACGAGCTGAGCCCTGAACACGTTTACTATTTAAATCATACAACAAACATCACGTAAAATATGATAAAGCCTCTACCAAATTGCAAAAACTTAATTTTTTTAACACGTGTAAGCTTTTAACATTGATATATATTATAGCACTGCATTGAGGCGCACTTAATTGAAGTGGTGGCTTTTAAACATGATATTATAAACAAAGGGAGGAGGACCCCGCACAGGCTGGTTAGGGACTGGGGGGAAATATGAGTGTCAAAAAGAAAGGTCCCAGTTAAAGAAATGGACTTCAGAGGATGTATCCAGAGTTCAGTAATGGTACTGAAAGAATCTAACTATAGACAGCATGCCAGATAAATGGGCGGGAAAGGCAAAGATACAACAGAACATCGGGAAAGGCAAAGATACAACAGAACATCGGGGACAATAATTCCACAATAGCAAATACTAGAAGCTATAACAATACCTGAGACATATCACAAAACATGTTTGGTAAAAAACTCTTGTTTCAAATTTATTCACATAATCAAATTACACAATCAATATTCATTCATATAAGTATTTTTTAAAAAAAACAATTAAAAAACATGTTCAATTGGACAAATATACTTCATAAAATTTATACACAAAAATTTAAAAATGAAAAGAATCACAAAGGTCGACGCGGCGTTTCGGTTTTTCTTATAGAACACCTTCTTCAGGACTGATTCTTTTTCCAGAGGAGTAAAAGTGGCTCTGCTGGAGGGTAGTGCTTGGCCCCAAGTAATTTCCAAGGGTTTCTCGATGAATGAAAGATTTTTCACGATCTGCCGTGTTCAATTAGCAACTGTGATTAATCTCTTTCCTTTAGGTATTAAGCCAATATTTATTCCATAGCCATCTGTATTTATAGGCAGGCTTCAGGAAGTATTATTCAATGGGTTTCTCGATGAGAGAAAAGATTCACGATCTGCCGTATACAATTAGCAGATGTGCTAGATCTCTTTTATTTGGATATTGGGCCAATATTCATTCCATAGCCATCTGTATTTCTAGGCGGACTTCAAGAAGTTTATGTGGACCTTTTGGTCTGCTATATTCTTCCTGGGGGTTGCTGCCAGGAGGAGCCACCGTGTTACTGGGATGGTTTTTTATCCAATGTATAGGGATTCAGGCGCCGTCTTTTGACTTGATCCTCTTGGTTACCATTGAAGATCACCGGCCAACGTGTCGCTTCACTGGGAATAGTCACGTGAATATATAGTTTTCTATTTGGATATAGTCGGCCTCCCTGCTCCTGATTCCTGACAGCCCGTCGCCTCTGGTCGATTTCCAGAAAGTAAATCGATTAATCACAGTTGCTAATTGAACACGGCAGATCGTGAAAAATCTTTCATTCATCGAGAAACCCTTGGAAATTACTTGGGGCCAAGCACTACCCTCCAGCAGAGCCACTTTTACTCCTCTGGAAAAAGAATCAGTCCTGAAGAAGGTGTTCTATAAGAAAAACCGAAACGCCGCGTCGACCTTTGTGATTCTTTTCATTTTTAAATTTTTGTGTATAAATTTTATGAAGTATATTTGTCCAATTGAACATGTTTTTTAATTGTTTTTTTTAAAAATACTTATATGAATGAATATTGATTGTGTAATTTGATTATGTGAATAAATTTGAAACAAGAGTTTTTTACCAAACATGTTTTGTGATATGTCTCAGGTATTGTTATAGCTTCTAGTATTTGCTATTGTGGAATTATTGTCCCCGATGTTCTGTTGTATCTTTGCCTTTCCCGATGTTCTGTTGTATCTTTGCCTTTCCCGCCCATTTATCTGGCATGCTGTCTATAGTTAGATTCTTTCAGTACCATTACTGAACTCTGGATACATCCTCTGAAGTCCATTTCTTTAACTGGGACCTTTCTTTTTGGCTTTTAAACATGAACCATAGTGAACTAAGAGGCATGACAGTTGTCATTTAACCTTTGTACTTGGCCCTTATACAGCATAATTATACATACGTGGCCTAGATTATTATAGAGCAACATTGTAGTCTATTGCATTAAACACAAAAGATTTTTGTACAACTGGTATTCTCAACTTACATACGTTTTGGTGAAATAAATTATTTGCCTAAGATCATTAAGTTTAGGCAAGGAAGTCACAATTTTTGCAAGTTTTTTGATTTCACGTTGTGCAAACCAGTCTCTAAATAATTATGTGATTGTCTTTCCTTGTTTATGTTAATGCTTAGTTTTTTCCTCATTGTGCATTTTCCTGCAGTTTTAATATAGCGCAAAATCGTCACAAAGGTATTGGAGCATGTTAGTTGAGCACTAGTTACATTACACGTCACATTCATTTTTTATAGGCACAGGGATATTGAGTGTTTTGCACAGAAACCCAGGATGTTGAGCGATGCCAAGACGCAAACCTGGTTCCGTAGTTCCAAAGTCTGCAACTCTGGCCATATGGCCCACCCTGGGTAGAGGTAGGGTGGCAGGCAGAAGGTACTTGAAAGGTAGGGTCATAGTTCCAACAGGACCTCGCGTGGAGAAAGACTCAGGGTTCAGGCTCGAGCTTGGCTAACCCACCTCTAATAATGAGTTATTTGCTCTTCCCATGCCTTTTTCGAAAACGTTGTTGTCAGTCAGCACCCTATATGCCCACATTAATGTTTGAATGCAAGCAAATTACATTACACATTGCACCTTTTAGGTTTCACTAAAACTCACAACCCTCTTTTAACCTAAACACATTTTTATAGATGCTTTGTGAAGCAAGCTTTCTGCACGTCCCCAGCTGCCCTCCCTGAAATGGTATGTCAAGAAACAACGGTTCTTGTGGGAACAATAATGAACTATAGTGGTAAATATGATGCACAATGGCAGTAATATTGGGTCATGTGGATTTCAGACAGACAGGAGGCCGAATACAGTGCGATTGAGTATTTTCAGTTTATATCAGATATTCGGTTACAAGTACCATGCATGGCGTTACCACGCAAATTTTACTTCGCAAGTGGCTTTACAACGCAGCTTTTTATCTAGCGTCCCTTAGGCACATGTGTCATTGAAATCTACATAATGATAGTGATAGGCTAAATAAAATATTCCTAACTGCAGAACAAACCAAAAGATCGTTTTTTTTAAACAATCAAAAACAACAAATTACCTCACATTTATAAATTCATTTAATTTAAAGTGCGTTAAAATAATATTTTTTTTTAATAAAGATTATATTCTTACCTGACACCTGCACGCCTTTCACTATCAGCCCTTACTTACATCAACCACGGAAACAAGCGTCAAAACACGTCTAGCAAAATTAAAAAAGGGCTTCTATAATGACGTACACGCCACGTTTTTGGGGAGGCTCTTTCCTTGAACGTCAGAGGCACTGAAGAGCGTTTTTTTTATGTAAGTAACCCGCTCGTTTTTTTGGGGGGGGGGAGACCCCCCCAGCATCCCCAAGACCCTTTTTTTATTATTTGACATTTTACTCACATTCCTTTACTACGTATTTCGTAGTAAAGGAATGCGTGGTAAAAGTTATAGTGGTAACCACGCATGCGTTGTAAATCATGCGTGGTTATTGCATTCGTGGAAACGGGCGCGTTGTGGTGGCCGTTTCCCCAGATATTCAAACATATTTGCACATATATACAACAGTAAGTGTGTCCCCAGTGTGTATTGGAACCAAAGGAAAATGGACTAGTGATATTTGTGACATTTACAACTTGGTTTCCATTATCCGGAAAATGACCCTTTCTAACTTTAACAATGTTTTCAGACACTGTGTACAGTAATCAGTGCTGATACAAGGATTTGTTTCTCTTTAATGTCGATGGCGTTTCGACCCTTTTAGGGGTACAGGGTCTCTTCAGGACCTAATAGTATAGGGACATCCGAAAAAAGAACAATCAGTATGTGCAGCCACGTGTGGGAAGTGAAGATCAATGGTCAAGTGAGAAATTAAGGAGAGTACTCACACTGGACCCAGCCGGGTGCTCAGTGTGAGGGAAGAGGGAGAGGCTGGCGGTACAGGATGAGGCAAGGTGGATGCCAGTGCCTATGTTACAGAGCTTCTTGAGGAGTGTTATCCATGTGGTGCCTCTGGTGGATGCGGGTCAAGGCTGATGGTGACGGTGTGGGAACAAGATGTGTCCCGTCAGGGAAATTCTGCTGATTCAACCAGTGATAGACGCGTGCAGCTGCTACTCGTGTCTCCTCCCGAGCGTCTGTCTGATGCAATGACCAATATTATTGCCATTGTGCATCATATTTACCACTATAGTTCATTATTGTTCCCACAAGAAGCGTTGGTACTTGACATACAGTACTTACCCTGGTTCTCTGTGAGTAGGGTTTCCCTTGTGTGTTTTTGAAAGCTCTCTGAAATGTCTTATGAGCACCCAGTGTAAATATTCAAGAGTGTAAATATTCTTGAGGGAAATAGTCATTGAAGCACCGCTCTGGGCATGATTAGGTCCAGAGATAAAGCCAAGTTACTACATTTCAAGTCAATATTTTTCTCTTTAGAATTCAGAATGTGAAGGATTATGGAAAATAAGTGCACATGTGACAGAAAGGGAAGGAAATACATACCAACACTACATCCCCCTACTTGAAGGAATAACACAAATATTCTTGCAAGTAAGAGTGTCCTTTAATGTAAAAATAAGAAAGATTGACTCACATCCAGGATGAAAATCTGATATTACCTTATCTCAAATTGGTAGGTAATTTTCAATTTGCAAACAAACTCTTCAAATGTTTTTAAAGTAACAATCGTTAAGCCTATCTTCCTCTTATTGACCTTCAGCTATGATGTGTCCCTTGAGCCCTTCAGCTGAGGACACCCACTTGGCTCCACTCAAAGCTCTGATAAAAGATTCTCCTCATTACCACTGTCACCCAAGTTGTTACCATAATCTGACTTTATCTCAGGAGCCTACTCTTGCGCCCCTAATTTGTTGTGTATATGTTCATCACTTTGGCCTTGCATGGGAACACCAGACTGCAAACCACAGTGAACAATTCCTCTTTGCAAAGCTGACTCGCTCCTTTTCACACCCAATCGATCCAATCACCAGAAGTCTCTTACATGAACTGGATGAACTTGAACCTCACTTTCCTCGCAGTGATTGCACAACGGCAAACAGATCGTATGCCAAACTGTTTTCTCTCTCACCATTGTAGCATTGGTTACGACTTATAACTCTTAAAACTTCCTAAAATGCGTTTTCTTCCATATCTATACTGGTGCCTTTCTTAACTGTTGGAAAGTGGTTTATTAGTGGGTGTAGCTACCGACCTACCTCTACTAATAAGGCCAATATCATAATATAAGGTCCAGTCAAGGTCTCAATAAATTATTCCCTTGCTCAACCCTTGGTAGCTTGCAACGAGCAGGCAGACCTAATGTAGTAGATAGGTGTGTAGAGCATTTAAAATACCAAAACATTTAATAGGTAAGACACAACACACAATAAAAATCAACTCTAATTTATAAAAATAGATTATATTGTTATGAACAAATAGACACCAAAATGACACACATCCAATGTAGGGGACTAGAGATATGAATTTCTAAAGATTACAAGTAAAACTAGTGATTAGAAGCAAGTACCGGTCAAAGGTTTATAAAAGGTTGTGCTGCTCTGGGGCAAAGTCAAGAGTTCTTTACAATTACTTCTAGAAGTATTTCTTAATGCAGGAAAATAGCCCACAGCACCAACCAAGGGTTCAGATGCTCTGGTTTGCCTCTTGGGGTCTGGGACTACAAATCTCACAATGCACTTGGTCAGCTTTATGGAGCTTTTTAGAAAATTTGCTCCAAACTTCTGGAACTTCTTCCAGAAGGTCTCCTTGAGGTTTCAAAGTGTCCACAACACCAATCCAGGGGCCTAGAAGCTCTGAGATTGTTCTTGGGATGTTGGGACTACAATTCCCTCAATGCACCTTTCCAAATCATTAAACCTCCACTGGACACTCTCCAGCATGGGAACTTCTTGATGGAGATGATGCAAGTGGGCTCTGTTAATCTGTAGCTTGCAGGAAGTGCACTCCTTAATGCTTCTTGAAGCTAGGCAATGTTTTTAGGGCTTTAGTTCCAGAATGTGCAGCCTTTCAAAGTGCAGCCCTTTAGGGTGGAGATCAGGTTTCCAGCCGGGCCGCCCTTCTTTTAGTTTCAGGCAGCAGATCTGAGTTGCTTCTCAGCCCATCCATATTTATGTACTCATCCTGGGCGTCAGGCAGTGGTAACACCCCTGACCAATGGAATAAAGGGTGCCACACTGGTATATGACAACTTCCTCCAAAGTGTGGCATATTCTTGCACCAGAAAGCACTATTCTTCCAAAATCCAAGATGGAGAAATTGTTTACTGAATGTTAGATCAGGCTAAGCCATCCCACTGGTTTGGCCCAGTTTCCCTAACACTTCCCTTCCAGCCCTTTCTGTAACCAAACTACAGGAGCTCCTGTGTGACTGGGAGTGCTGGATATGGGGATGAGCATGTGTTGTCTCAAAGTGCCGTTCTCCAATTGAAAACCAGTTTGGCCACCCCACCCTCATTCTGCCTTCTGCTTCTGCAGTTTCAGTTCTCCTTCCACAGAAATCCTTTGTCTCTCCAGCAGGCCACTTCACACCTCACAAAGACCGCTTGGCTCAACGTGGCAGACGCTAGCCAATCAGGAGAGGGCAGTTGCAAGGCTTGATATTGGCCTACAGAAAATACCGTTCTATTACTTTTTTTCTATATTGGTCATTATAATTTTAACAGGGGCACGTTGATGGATTTATCATAACTATCATTTTGAGTCCTTGAATTACATTTTTAGCTCCTTTCTATCAATAGCTATACGCTATTAAAGTATTCCTATGTTAGCCTATGGAGCCAATAAATTACAATGGGGAAAACAAAATGGGCAGTTTTTCCCTCACCAGGGTATATAAAACTTCTTTTATAATGTCCCTGCTTATTTTCCAGGGCTCGAAAAATCATAAAAAGTTTACTAGACCCGCGGTTCTAGTAACTTGAATAATTTACTCGACCTAACTGTAATGTACTTTACCCATAAACTGGTCTCAAATTTTGTGAACCTAGGCAAATATTTAGTCTTATGGAGCTGCCTTTTTCTTTATTATCACATGAGAGCACCTTCCAATATGCAAGTTCACTAACTAGACTAAATGTTTGCTCCATGTATATCAAGAATCAAGCCCATATGTAGGGTACACATGGTTCCTGGCTTGCCTATTTGGGCCAGATCTATGACTGTTTATTTGCAGTCACAATTGGAAAATAAAGCCGTTTGCAACTGCAAAAAAGGGTGGTGGTATGTACAAACACTATTTTGCAAGTAGGTGACTTGCAAAATAGTGTTTGCAAGACGCTATTAGGAAGGGGCGCGCCAAGTGCGCCCAATCTAATTGCAAGTGAGAATGGTATGTACAATTGTTTTGGTCGCAAAACACTTGAAGTTTACTGTCTACTTCAATTAGGTGGTAAGCCACTCGCAAGCAGGAAGGGGTACCAAGGGAACAACTTCCCCTTTGTGAATGGGTGCAAAAATATTTTAAAGAGCAGTGCCCTTAATTTATTTTACACTTTTCTTTATATTTTTTTAACTCCTGTTGATTTCCTTTAAGGAAAATGGCCTTCATATGGAAAAAAAGTTGCTTTATTGAAAAATCAAACACAGATATGGGGGTCTGGTGTCCCCAGCAGGCCACCATCCCTGTGTAGCTCACCTTTCATAAATATATTACTAAAGCATGATGTAGTAGTGCACTGCCGTTTACAGATAGCATATTTTCCATTGAAATAGCCACAAAACTTTCTCACTAACATGTAGCTTCACTGATAATAGCGCATAAACAATGTTTAAAAATTGGGTTTCAGCAAAAATATTTAAAATTTGAACATCACCAAGTAAAAGGTTTTAATTTGTTTTAGGCATATCAAGTATTTTTTTCACAGCTGAATTACAAAAATGTGTCTTCATAACTAATGAAATATATTTGAACTGTTAAAACAGTACACTGTAGCTATTTCACTGTTGTGTTAGAGAAAAGACTTACAGCCTGTTTATTTCACATGCTTTGCACAGTTCAACTGTAACACAGTTCACTTTTCAAACTCCTCCAACTTCAGTGACAGGAAAAGAAATGTAGAAAGGCAAACTGACTTTCTGACTTTTGACCTCTGTCTCTGAAAGCTAACACATCTGACAAGATTTAATGCCATCTTCATTGCTCTTTCACTTTGTGAGCACTAAAGATGCCTTTAAATCTTATTTTGTCACCTTTGCTCCACTTTCAGAGACAGAGGTCAAAAGTCAGTTTGTCTTACACAGAAGTTAGAGAATTTTCAGAGTAGTCCCTAAATATAGCACTTTATTCAACAATGCCAGGGGATTTTTGGAGCTCTGTAGTTACAAGCACCCTTTCTCTGTGGCTCATTATGGAGACCTTAGGGGTGACATGTGTAAGATAAGATAATTTACTACTTTGGAAGTGCCTTTAATTCTGAAGTCGAATTTGGATATAATTCAACTTTTAAAGCAACCTGCAAGGCAGGACTGGCTTTTAAAATCACAGCAGACACCACAGTAGTGCATTCTTAAGTGTATTCAATCTACTGGGTCTTTAAACCTACATGCCATACAATATATACCAGGGACTTACAGGTAGGTTGTCAGTACCCACTTTAATTATACCTAATACCATGTACTTTTAATCAGAGCACAGGCGCAGGGTCTGGTCAGCAGAGTCCAGAGCACAATCAGAAACTAGCATCTAGTAGTCAAGGTTCGGGGACACTGCAAACAGTAGTTATTCGTACAGAATAGCAGTTTTTAAGTCTTGGCTACAGACTGCTTTAGCTGCATGTCAAAGGCCTGTCATTTCTATTACATAACATATACTTATCAGATTTTGGGTCAGCTTCTTGCTCTTGACTGGATGACTTTGTTGTCTTTCTTCAAACTTTTCGCTTTGATTAAGTAGTTTTCTTCCCTGCTTTGTGTTTTTTTCCCAATGGAGGGCATTTTGGTCTCATAATATTCTGATAGAAAAATTGTATCCCTCAAATGCTGAATTGAGGAGGCTTTTTCCCTTTACTTTTCAGCAGTCAATATGTTATGAGATGCTACCCACCCTGTTTCTTAGTTCTAATTTCATTCATTTTTTTGTGAGAGCCAGCAGATGGAACTATTACTGTGGCGTCTCATTTCATTTTTCTGGTGCGGACGTTCACTGATTATTAATTTTTTTTAAACTTTAAATTTAATAATCTAAAATGCCTGTTGGCCATGTTCGAATGGTAAATTGAAGATTCCGAATAAGATGCCGGTGCGTCATGATGCTTGCATCATACATGTTCATGAATGGCTTCATTCATCACATCACACCTATGCATCACAGAGCATGTTTAGGCAAAGGTGCCCGTCTTAGAGAGGCTTTTCTTTGATAGAAATCCCATTCAGAAATGGCAGCCCATGCATTTGGGTGTCCTCATGGTTCTTTTGTCATTAGTAAATGCAACCTAGCTTCGGCAAAGCCAATATTTAGACCTTTTGCTGCTGAGAGATATTGGCTGTGCCAGTGCTTGTTTGCACAATGTGTTCCATCATTGTACTCTTTGTATATTGTCATTGCCCCCATTAAATATTGTCTTACGGAGACCGTTCTATCATAAATTGTCTCTTTGTAAAAGCAATCTGTTCTCTCGTGTTCCAAAATGGACCTACCCAGTCACATTATTAGTTGTAGTGCAGTACTCCCATAGCTTCGAATTTACCTCCATTTTCCCACCTTGCCTGCTGCTACATACCAGTACATCACTATTTTTGTCACCTTGTTAAATTTCTCAAGACCTACATTCTGGTTCCTGCCGTTAGGAGAAATAATTGATTAACACAATAACGTAAATTTGAAGCTCCACCTACTTGGTCCTTAATGTTGATTTCTAATACCTCCCATGGCATACTGCTAAGACACTCCATTGTACACAAAGTGATCCCAGTGTGACTTGCAATTTATCATGTTTCTTACACTAACCACAGTTTCTTATCCCACTTTTCGCCACTAAATATAAATATATCCCAATCTAGCTGTACAGATGTCAAATCCTCCTCTTATTTTTGTAATTCCTAAATGTCTTTAATTCCATAACTACACAAGTCTCTTCCTTAACCGTTTTGGAGGTACTACTTTTCCTATCACTCAGAAAAAACTAATTTTCCCTTTGTTAACTAATTGTTTTATTTTCCAAAATGCTTTCCCTTTCTTATGTAAGCACCGCTTATCTGATCTACAGTTGTTTAAATATTTCCAAATTTCACTCTTTGCTATAACGCTCCTTATATTCATCCTGCAATCTCTTTCACATCCTTACCATCCAGACATGCAACCTGGCAACTATCCCACTCATCACATGGACCTTCTCTTACATCTTAGGACATTCTGCCATTAGAAAATACACCCCTTTGTTTACACCTGGAACATATTGTGCCTTGTAGTTACAATTTTCAGCCTCATAGCTTAGCAACAGGTGTCCAGGCATTAACTAAACTGTTCATAGCATGGATTTTTGTTAGATGCTTGTGTTCACATCTCAATACAAGCTCAGTTTCCCAAGTGATTTGATGGTAATTTTGCAAATGCCACATTAAAGCTAATGTTTTTTTTTCGGTTAACTGGGAGTGCTCCTTTTAGGGAGATAAGGCACGGAAAGCAAAGTGTGTTTCTCCCTCTGAGTTAGGGCGAGTAAATGTAGCATCAATCCCCTTTCCACCTGTGTCAGTTGTGACTATACTATTGGCACTTTGATCATACCCATGTAAGGGTGGCGCTTTGAGGATTATTTTCCTTGTGCCAGTAAAATTGCTTTGAGATTCTTTCAACTACATGACTTTAACTTTGTTTTTCAATATCTTTCTCACAGAATAATTTTATTCTGCACATTTTCTCACATTCTTTGAATACAATTTGGCTTCCTCTAGGAATTATGTGGTACATAAGGGGGTGGAGATGGACGGCGCATCTGAACCAATCAAACACTTGCACCCAATCAAGAGATCTGGGTTTGATCGATCACCGTTCTTTAGCCCACTCTGCCACCCCAGTTCAGACATGGCTATATGCAAATCAGTCAGACCCTGTGCCTCATGGGAACAGTCCAGCCTGAACTGTCAAGCCATGCCTTCCCTGGACCGGAAACAAGCTTCCGAGGACCGGTTTCTGGCATTCCAGCCGTCTTCAGCCCGGCTTGCTTGAATCCAGTGGCAAAGTGAGCAAGGGACTCACGTCTGAGCATACCCTGCCACACTTGTGGCGGCCAAAAGCGGTACAAAAGGGGGTGGAGATGGACGGAGTATATGAACCAATCAAACACTCACACCCAGTCAAAAGATCTGGGTTTGATCCATCACCGTTCTTTAGCCCACTCTGCCACCCCCCTTTTGACTGGGTGTGAGTGTTGGATTGCTTCAGATGCTCCGTCCATCACCACTCCCTTTTGTACCCCTTTAGAAGACTCTGCATGTTTGATGATCCCTGATTCTTGTAATTTCTTCAAATCCTGACATCTCTTAATATCATGGCCATATTTTGGACCCTATGATTCTTAGGTTTATCACCTTCATTTAATACTGTTATGTGAGAAAATCCTTCTAATCTTCCAATGTTTCCAGAAAACACAGCGTTTGTTTAAGCTTTTTTCCAGTATTTACACTTTCATTCGCAAGTAAAACTTGCTCTGGGCTATAGGGTTTGAGAATCCAATCAATTGAGCGCTAATCAATCAAACCAACTACAGACACACCTTTCTCTGCAGTGGAGAGTTTTGCAAAGGATCTCCTGTTCGTAAATTCAACCATTAATGTTCCGTAACCTAACTTTGCCAAAGGCTCTCCAAAGAAACTATTGAGGCTATTAACAGGTAATTCTATCTTTCCAATCTTTCCTACAATTTTTTCCACACATTTTTGTCAGGTGTATCATGAGGCGAGCCAGAGTCGGCAACAGTATGTCCTTTAATGCCTCCAGTTTTCATGTTGATGAATGGTTAGTTTCTTGACATTCGGTTATTCCTAGCACATTCCCTTCAACCATTAGTACACAGTATTTATTGTTAGATTCTTCACTCTCAGAATAGCTACATGATTATTTGCCTGTTACACATTTTATCTTTGGGGCTACACAAATATACCACACCATAACTCTTTGGGCTCATGCTGAATTATTTTTTATTTTAAGCCACGTGATGGGCCAGACCTATAACAGATGAATCTTTGCCTCTTTGTTATTCTTGGTTGCAACTTCTATATGGCCTAGTTTCGATTACATTCATAGATTTCCTACGCTCTTTGTAATTGTCCCTCTCTTCTGAAAGGTTCTTGTTGAGCTTTACCATAATTAAAACACCCTGATCATTTGTTTTTGTGTTGTCCAACAATGACCTGGCAGACCTGCATGATAACTCTGAATTGTATTTAACAGACACTGTATCATTTAGGAATGCATCTCCGTTCACCCATAACCCATTTTGAATGTTGGGTTATTGGAATGAATAAAATCATCATGCAGACTTCAAAGTGATAGTTAACGGCCATTTATTTTTAAGGCAGAAATATAATCCTTTCTTTCTTAAGTATCTCCCTGTTTCTTCGGAACAATCTTAAACCTGTCAACATTGACACATACAGTGGGTGAATATAACAAATCTAAATCCACCAAGACAGTTACGAAGGCATTGCCTTCATCTGCTGGATTTTTTTTGTTGTATTTGTCAAAATACTTTTAACCCTTCAGAATAATCCTATTTTTCCAGTGATAAATCTATAGATGAAATATAATCAAATAATTATTCTTTCCATTCCTGCCACCTTATAAAAGGTTCTCTGGTGCAGGAAGAAATGCTTGTGGTAAAACCAAAGTAAATATCTGTGCTGCACACATGGTGGGTTGGGTTAGTTATTTTCAGTGTTCACCAACAATGTTGGATTATTTAATTCAAGGTCTGTTCTGGATCGCAAGTGAGTGTCTATTTTATTTTTCCGAATGCATCATTTATCCTTGGGCACTGATATGTAGAAAAGATGATACTCACCATTCTTAATTGGCAAACTAAGCTCAGCATAAGTAGAACAATTGTGTTCCTAGAATAACTCTGCTTCGGGCAATGAAGCTGAGCAGACAAAATTAATAGTATAAGTAGAAAAAAACTACTGTGAACAACTTTACTGGCGTACAAAACTTTGCTGGGTAACTTCTTTGGTGAAAAGTAAAATTATACGCTCATCTTTTCAAAATGAAGGTCTAGATGTATGTACTTTCTGGTCCTAAATACAGGTGAAAATGTGGACCAGAAAGTTTTCTTTTTTCCTGAACCGACCTATGTACACATAGATTGGTTTGCAAATAAGGATTCAGAGACAGTTGCACTCTGTCCTACCTCATTAATAACCATGAGGTAGGTCATAAATTGCGGTTCACTGCAATAAGTCTGTGATTGCCTCATTAAAGTACACTTTTTATTTTAATGCAGCCCATTTTCCTTACACGCTTCATTGTGGTGGATGAACCATTCACATACCCCATATCATCTCTGCAATGCAGTGGAAGTGAATGGTTTATACACACTGCATTGATTGAGAAAATCTTTCTGTTGCTGTCACCAGAAGGATTAAAAAAAACAAGTGTTGAGACGCAAGAGGAAAGCGTTTTCCTGTCCTAACATCATTATTATTTTTTTAATCACAGCGACATGCTGTGCACCTATGGTACAGTGATAGAATGTGGCATCAGTGGGCGTAATTAAGCTTATGATATTTTCCCAAAAATGGGTAGGCACAGCCCACTTGCAAATCAGTCTGTGACTACACCCCATAATAGGCCTAACAGTCTTTCTGCCACCCGGGGCCAAAAGCATCCCTAGCCCCATGGTGAACTAGAGCAAATTTGAATACTATTGGACATAGTTGTGACAAATGGGCAGCAAAGAGGGATGCATCAACATTTTCTCCCACTTGCAATGGTCAATGGCCACACTTTTTGGGGTCTAGTTCAGCAGGTAGCAGGGAACCTAACAGAAGCTGGGTGTTTCTAAAAGCTAGAGACTCGGACAAATCCAGGGAGATGTGACTTTCATGAATCACATGAAATTCACTCACCTAGAATGCCACCCAGATCTTACACTTTTGACTGAATTCATGCATTTTTCTCAAATTTGTGTGCAGAAAAGTTCGGGGATCTGCAACATTCCTACCACCCAGCATTTCCACACTTCTCCCAAGAAGAACAGTGTATGGGTATTTTATTTTCCTTTTTTCCTGGGCAAGAAATTAAGATGAAAACATTATCACCTATTTCTATTTGTTTACTAATTATTATTTTTAGATTTCGACATTTTGATTTTTTGGGGGGAAAACCATGAACAATCTACACAAATGAATCCTTGCTAAATTCAGAATGTTGTCTTGTTTTCAGAAATGTTTAGTTTTACACCTGTTTCCATCATTAACTGCAAGTAAGTGGAAATGGCAAAAACTAGGAAAAAATTGACTACCACTGAGTAGAAATGCAAAAAGTGCGGTCGCTTTTTATTTTAACTACTCTACTTCTTCCTGAAAGGTGGGATGATGGTGATCTTAGAACAACAAATATTTTGTCCATGCCTCTTTTAAAAAAAATAGACATATGCTTTCTTGCGGAGCACTTTTTCCCACCCAAAATAACCAACTTTTGTTACATTTAGCCTATTTTCTCTGTTCCCCGAGGGCAAGCTACAAACCCTGGGTAACCTTAGAATCGCCAATATGTGAGGGGGAAACAGGAGGTATGTTTTTCCTGGATACCTTTTGTGGAAAAAAGGTATGAAGGCTTAAGGTTAAAGGAAACAAGGCTGTGTTTAAAGAAGTTGTGTGTGGACTTAACAGTGGTTCCCAGAATCACAGTCTACTTCGAGCTTTGTTTTTTCAAATTCACAAAATGGAAGGGGCCTCCTAGGACCCCTGCCCTTTTGCATATGCATTACCTCTCCAGCTCGGGAGTTGGTAATATTTAATTGTTTTGCAACTTAATTACAGTTGCAAAACATTGATACATCACACATGGATTCACACTTAGGAAGGGCTGCCTTCAAAACACCTCTTCCAAATTGCGAATCGGAGCCCATTTGCCAAGCCATTTGAAGAGTCTGTAAAGGTTTACCGACTCATAAAAAAATGCTAGGAATTTGTTCCTACAAGACGTCCTGTTCATTGTGATCTACCTTATTCCACTTTTTCTTACTTTGGACAAACCCATATTGAATACCGTCTGATAAAGTGAGATATTTAAAAGTAATAAACTTTGACATGCAATGTCCCAAACAAGTAACCTTGCGGGAAATCGTCAAAATGACTCATAGATTCACTGACTGCGTGGAACTCACATTGTTCACGGTTCAGTACTAGAGGCACAGCGAACAGGGAGCACCAACAAGTTCCTGTTCTGCACGCAGTTCGAAACTTAGCCATGTATGAGTGGCACAGGAACCCAAGCGGTGCTGTCCAGCACAGGGTGAGTAACAGTTTCTCCCCATCAAATACAGTTATTGGTGGGGGCGTGGCTAGCAGCCAACGATGGCGGCCGCAGCTTAGGGAGGCTCCTGCGGTAAGGCGGCTTCCCACATAAATCCGGCACATATATCCTGTGCAATTCTTCTGCTTTCGGGGCAGAAAGGGTCCGGTGGCCGTGCGGCGCCCCGAGTACAAGAGGCGGAGAGTCTGAGGCTCCGATACGGTCGGAGCTCCGAGGCGAGAGGAGGGGCATGGAACATCCGGACAAGCAGCGCTGTGTCCTGAGGACGGTGGCCGGGCGGAAGTGAGGCGAGGCCGGGTGCTGACGCCGGAAGTGGCGGCCCCCCCCCCCGGCGCCTCGCGGACACAGCGAGCGGCGACTTTCCCTGGCGAACCTGCGGACTGACGGAGGGCGCCCTGCTGGCGCCGGTAATTGAAAGCGGCTCCGGAGACAGGGAGGTGGCCGGGAACGGCGCAGCGGCCCGTGCATTGGCCCACCTGGGACCCGACCCGGCGGTCCATCGAAGGGCGGGCTCGCCATCCAGTGACCGGGAAGGGGCCCCGGAGGTGTGCGGGGCGGGGATCTGCTGGGGCCCACGACTCCTGAGTGGTGCCGGGGTCTTCCGCCCCCCCCCCCCCCTGCGTTCTGAAGCACCGGGCGGCACTGGTGGTGGCCGTGCGTCGCCCTCATTACTCCGGCGGCCCTGTGGAAGGTATCCCCAATCGTCGGAGCCTGGGCAAGAAGGGCAGGGGTCCAGCACTACACGTCCCGGACTGAGACTGTGTATTACCGGGTGGTCGCTCAGTGTGGGGGTCATATCACCGGGCTATATCATTGCAGCAACTGATTGTAGGCCCTACGCGACCAGTGCCAAGTGCGAACCAACCATATAAGGGGCGTACATCCTTCGCCTGCCCCGAATCCAGCGACGACCCCGGCCTGCACACGCTCTAATTGCTGGCGGTACATTATGGCGCAAAGGGGCCCCAGAAATAGCTCCACGCAAGCGAAGTTGGACAAATTTGCCTACGACAAGCACACTCCCCCGCAGGAACAACGCAGGCTGCCCGGGAAGGGGGCGGACTCGGAGGGAGCGAAGAAAGCCACACTAGAAGACGTCCTGATGGCGCTGGCTCAGGTGCAGGCGACGGTGGGGGTGACGGCGACAGAGGTCACCCTGATCCGAGCGGACCTCCAGAAAATCAATGAGCGAGTGAAGCAAGTCGAGGTTGTCACCAAATCACTGGTTCAGGATGTCTCGGACCTCCAGATTGAAATGGGACAGCTACGGGCGGACAACAAACTACTCAAGGAGAAGCTGGATGACCAAGAAGGGCGCTCACGACGGAACAACGTCCGCATTCTGGGAGTGCCGGAATCGGAAACAACTGGAGCGATGGACCTATACGTGGAGGACATGATCAAGAACAAATTACAACCTAAGGGCCTATCGCATTTCTTTTCTGTGGAAAGGGCACACAGAGTACCGGGGGGAAAACCGAAAACGGGGGCCCCCCGAGACCGATCCTGGCAAGACTCTTCAACTTTAGAGACCGTGACGCCATTCTGCAGGTGGCTAGGGTGGAGCCGGCGATTCAGATCCAAAACTCTAAAGTGTCATTCTTCCCGGACTACACAGCAGAGGTGTCCCGGAGACGGAGGACTTTCCACGAAGTGAAGAGAACGCTCCGCGAAAAAGAATTGCCCTACTCTATGCTATTTCCGGCCAGGCTCCGTGTGGTAGCTGACAAAAAGGTCTGGTTTTTCGACTCCCCTGATGTGGCCAGGGACTGGCTGGAGGGCTGGCACACTGTGAGCAATAATCGGAAGTCCAACAGGCACAATACGGCCCACCGGGCGGACAGCCGGACAGGCTCGCAAACTTCAGGAAGAGGGGGGACGGAGAGGTCCCCAGCCCGAGACCTCGTGGAGAATGAAGGGAACGAACGCTCGGAATGAGACAATGGGGTCACCCTGACTCTTCATCTAGGAACTATTGCTTTATAGCTGCAACTGGACGCTGGCCTGCTTTGTCCTGAAAGTAAGCAGGGATGCCGCCTGCCGGGGGAGACACTCTCCCCCTTACACGCAAGTACACTGGTTTGGGGAGGGGACAAGCACTCTGCTAAGTTGGGGGGGCGGGCAGTTGGAAGTCCGTTAGGCAGGGGGGCAGGGAGGGGGGATTGTTTTGAAGTTGTTTGGAACACATATATATGGTCGAGAACTGTAACACACCACTCATGTGACATTTTGGAACGTTGGTTGAAGCGGGGAGGTGGGGGCTGCGATGTAAAACTGCGCATTGCACAAATTAGTGACGTTAACGAACGCATATGGCGGATGACCCTTCTTTTAGACGGGGGGACGTAGACCCGGATTCCCGGGGATCCCCGTTAAAATTAATGACATGGAATGTACGGGGGCTGGGGGATAAGATCAAGCGGGGACTGGTGTTGCTCACACTCAAAAGGCTGAAGCCCGTTTTAGCGATGCTGCAAGAGACGCATTTAATGGGTGGGGCGACCAAGGCCATGGATCGGAAAGGGTACAAAATGTTGGTACATTCGGAATTCTCGTCCGGGTCCAGGGGCACCGGTATCTTACTACTGAAATCCTCACAGTTTATTCCACTACAGACTAAGGTTGATGATCGGGGTTGCTTCGCCACGGTACAGGGACAGTGGGAGGGTAGACTCATTAATCTAGTGTCGGTATACATCCCCCTTGCACTCCACTCGGTGCAACTCCCGAAATTAGCTGAATTCTTACTGGCCCTTCCCGAGGGAGAGGTAATTCTAGGGGGAGACTTCAACGCCATTATAGACGCACAGTTAGACCGGTTCCCGGCGGGCGGCCCCGCTGGCAATTCCTCACACTTCCAGCGCTTCATGTCTGCCATGGGTCTCCTTGACATGTGGAGAAGCTCCCACCCCCAGTCCCGGCAGTTCACTTTTCACTCCGCTGTACACGGCAGCCTTTCAAGAATTGACAATTTCCTTACCCTTGGCAACAGCTCCCATCACATAGACACCGTAGACATACACCCCAGGGGTGTCTCTGACCACTCCCCGATCACCCTGGAGATGTCCACTCACGAGAAGGTGCGCAGGCGGATATTCCCAATACATGCTGCATACTTAAAGATTCCCAGGGTCCGTAAGGCCCTTACGACAGCAACAACACAATACTTCACTGAGAATGTCAACTCCGTGAGTTCGTCGGAGGTACTATGGGAGGCGTACAAGACGGTATTTAGGGGACAAGCGGTAACCTCGATCGCGGGTCACAAGAAAGATAAAGCCCTGGAACTCGCTGACTTAGAATTAGGCTTACAGAAACTCACAATGACACACGAAAGGCAGCCCACACCGAGCACGGCACACGCACTCAACATCCAGCAACAACTCTACACGGATCATCTGAGGACTCAGGTGTAGGGCCACATTGCTGACACCCAGAATAGGGTTTATGAGATAGGAGATAAGGCGGGTAGGCTGCTGGCCTGGCTCGACACACGAGACGGCGGCTCTAGGGGCATCCAGCAGGTGAGAGATAGTCGGGGTGTGGTACACGCTAGCCCCGAACTCATAGTGGAGGCGCTGGCGTCCCACTTCGAGGGGGTGTACACCCCTGAGCGGGAAGTGACTTCCGCAATGGCCAGAGAAGCACTGGAAAGGATAGAGATCAGGACGCTGTCGGCAGAGGCCACAGCGGACTTGGAGGCAGATATTACGGCGGAGGAGATACAGCTGGCGATTAACGCTTTGAACCCGGGAAAAGCACTTGGCCCAAATGGCATCCCTATTGAATGGTACCAAGCGAGACCCGAATTACTGAGTACCCATCTCTTAACAATGTACACAGAATGTCTAGAGAAGGGGAGGCTCCCGCCTGACCAAAGACTGGCCACTATTGTGGCTATCCCCAAGCCCGGGAAACCACCGGAGGACTGCGCCTCCTATCGCCCCATTTCGCTGCTTAATGCAGAAGTTAAAATCCTTGCCAAACTTATAGCGTCTAGGATTATGCCACATCTGGCCGATCTTATACACCCTGATCAGTCCGGGTTCATGCCACACAGGAACACGACACTGAATTTGCGCCAACTGCATGGGGCATTGGCAGGGGCAGGGGCACTCACATCGCCGGCGGTTGTACTGGCCCTTGATGCCAGGATGGCCTTTGACCTGGTGGAGTGGAACTACCTGTTCGAGGTCCTGTCCCGTATGGGGTTCGGCCCCAAGATTATAGCCTGGGTGAAACTGTTGTACGCCGTCCCGGCCGCACAAGTGGCGGCCAACGGACATATCTCTTGCACGTTCCCTCTGGGTAGAGGCACTCGTCAGGGATGCCCACTCTCACCGCTGCTGTTCGCAATTTCGCTGGAGCCCTTGGCCACCATGGTACGGACCTCGCCACTGTTGAAAGGGATTAGCTGGGCGGGGGGCTGGGAGGACCGGATATCCCTCTACGCGGACGACATGCTGGTATATCTCACTGACCCGGAGCAAGGAGTGCCGGCCCTTCTTCGGCTATGTGACGGCCATGGGGAAATCTCTGGTTACACAATCAACTGGGCCAAATCGGAGCTGTTTGTCTTGAAGGGCCCGGCTCCGGCGCTGACCACGGACTGCCCTCTGAGGATTGCGGGTTCCTCCTTCAAGTACTTGGGCATCCATGTCACTGGGGACCCTGCGGAATTCATGGACAAAAATTTGACACCCCAAGTTGAGCGACTGAAGCAGGATGTAAAATTCTGGGCGAGGCTGCCCCTCACGCTGTTGGGGAGGGCTGCTCTATATAAAATGAAGTCTTTACCCCGCTTCCTGTATGTACTCGAAAATACTCCATACCCCGTGAGCCCTAAGTTCTTTCAACGGGTGGCGGCACTGGTGTCCAACTTGATGTGGGGCAACCTCCCGCCGCGTATCGCGCAAACTAAACTGCATAGAGGGTGGTATGACGGCGGGATAGCACTTCCCAACTTGACGATGTACTATTGGGCGGCGCAGCTAAAACCCATCAACTGCTGGTTGCACACCCCACAGTCCGAGCCTGCATTCCAGGCAGACAGGGCGCAACTGGGCTTGACCAGCCTACTGGCCCCACTGTATGACCGTACAAAGGCAAATAAATTGGAGGGGCCTACCAGGCTAACCACGGCACTGTGGCATAAGGCAACCGCAGCATTGGGCTGGAAGGGAAGAATTACCAAACTCACACCGCTTTGGGACTCCAAGGTCTTTGGCACTCTGCGAACCAGCAGGGGCTTCTCCCAGTGGGACACAATAGGCATATCTACAGTTGGGGACCTTTGGGAGGGAGGCGCGGTACTCACCTTTGACAGATTGCGGGAGCTGTTCGACCTTGGAGAGAGGGAGTTATACAGGTATATCCAGATCAGACATGCACTGCTAGCGGTCATTCCCCCCGACAGTACATTGCCGGAGGCATCCCCACTTGAGGACCGGCTCCTCACTGAATACATGGTTGAAAAAGCGACCTCCCTAATATACCGTAAACTACTTAACAACCTACCAGACCCACTGATTAGGCTCAAGGAACACTGGGAGGAAGAAATCGGGGAGATGGACGAACATGAATGGAACTTGGCGATTGCATCTCCTAAGGAAGTGGGTGTCTCAGCTCGACTGAGACTTGTGCAATTGAAAGTCCTGCACAGGGTCTACTACACTCGAACCATGCTCCATCGCATACACAGAACGCAACACCCTTTCTGCCTTCGTGGATGCGGAGAGGAGGGAACCTTTTTTCATACTGTGTGGGATTGCCCGCGTGTCCAGGAATTCTGGAGACAGGTACTGCGGACGATCTCACAGGCATTAGAGATTTCACTGCTGCCTGATCCGAGGCGGTGTCTCCTGAACATATGGGAACAGACAGATGTCTCCAGGCAGGACCAAACATGGGTAACAGTGGGGTTCATGGTCGCCAAACGGGACATAGCACAGAAGTGGGGCGCGGCTGATACACCTACAACGACACAATGGGGTATTAACATGGACAGGGTCATGGTGACGGAGCGTGCAGTATACTCCAACAGGGCCTGCCCGGGGAAGTGGAATAGGGTCTGGTCCAAGTGGAATATTTATAGGGGAGGAATTTGCGAACCCTTAGAGGAGGAAGAGCTGGATGAGTCCGGTGGTGAGGAGGAGTTGGGCTAGAGGGGCACGGGGGACACATTAGAAGTGGGGGACGGGGGGTGGTACATGGAGTATAGGTCACATTAACACACTTAGGCCTTGCCCTTGGCATTAAGAGAGAGTGCCCATAGGAATGTTACTCGGAAGAGCATACACACATCTGGTACTTGTGTGGGAGGTACATAGACACTGGTGAGAGGGACCGACTGTAGGGGGGTTATACCACTAAATAGCGAATAGACCTGTTCACCCATAATGAACGATCAGTATGTGTTTCTTTTGGTTGGTGGTTAGACTTTTGTTTCTGCAAAAAAGAAAAAACCACAAAAACCTCACTGATTTCCTGAACACTCCACTAAATGCACCTTTTGTATGTAGCGGTAACCAACTAATGTACGAAAAAAATGTCAACATGAGCTACGTTGGGCATTACTGCATTCTGACGATGTTGTGATACTGGCGGCCAGCCCGATCAGGTTGTAGGCCAATTGCTGTGTAATCTGTAAGGTGCAATAAAGGTTTTTCAAAAAAAAAAAATAGTTATTGGTGCACATATTCTTGCTCATGTGTCTCTTTAGTCTCCCACTACGTCCCAATTTACCAGTTAGCAAGGCTGTAAACAGCAGTGTCCATAGCTGCCAAGGTTTCAGATTGATATGTGTGACATTATAATAATTTCGGTGAAATTATGAGTGACATTCAACAACTATGAGTGACACATTCTCGCGAGCAAAATAAAGTAATGAACACAAGGGGAAAATATAACTATAAGAATTGGCACTCATTTGAGAATCCGTCACAACATCTCAAAACTGATTCAAAGCACCAGAAATGGAAGCCCTTGTAACCTGATAATGCAGTGCATCACGCTGGTCTCCAGGCCACTTCCTGTCCCACGTGGGACCTGGTGAGACTCCCAGGATGTTAGAGGCCCCACCATGGATCTGTTGTCAGCTGTCTAATGTTTATACACTCAACAGTCTCGCCGTGTGCCTTTCTCCCTTCAGGGCAGGCAGCACCAGGCATCGAGCAGCCTCAGGAGAGTGAGGCCCACATTTTAGGTCACAGCCAGGCTGTATTATTTCATAAAAGACAATAGTTTAGCAGGCTCAATCCTAGTAATTAACAAGCAGCGCCAGATCACGCCAGCCAGCAGACTTAATGACGCTTTGGCTCGGTGATGAAAGTTAAGTAGTTGGACCAGCGGGCACCACAGTGGCTCACCCCAACTCAAGTTGAATATAAGTTAAAACAGTGAGCAGATAGTGTCAGCTCAGAATAGGAATCATGTTCATGACCGCGCAGCGCGCAAAAAACCCCCAAAAAACAGCACATTTTTATTAGGAAGTATTTCAAACATATGACTTACTTCTTTGCAGCGAGGGCAATTTGATACGGGCCTGTTTGACGGCCGCCGCAACGCCCGAGGTTTTGCTGCACACTGGATGGTGTGCTCACTGGCGCTTTGCTGCAATTATTCCCTTATCGTCCGACTCGGGGATGAAGCAATTCCTGCTGCGAGCGCGCCCGGCCTTTCATCTAGCACCGGCCTACGCACTCTTTCTCAGTCAGACACTGTCACCTCTCAGCGGTAGCTGGAGCACGGTGGGGTGCTGGGCCCAACACTGCCCGTTAGCCATGGTCTGTGCTGGGGGTTGGGGCTGTCCGAGTCCGGGACTCGCATTGCGGCGGGGCTCAGCTTCATTAATAATAACTTTTAAAATATCACTCCATATTAAAATCATTACTGCGTGCAGTCCTGCCCTCCCTCCAATAAAATTGCAGCCACCCGCTCGCGCCACCGCAGCAGGACATCCGACCACGCCTATTAGTTTCCCGGCGGCCGGTGTCAGGAACTGTTACAATGTAGCTACTGCTGCTCAGTTAACCCCAAGAAGATGCTTGCTGGGAGCGTGCGCACGCGATGGCATGCTGCCACTCAACCAGAGTTGAGGCGGTTTCAGTCTGTGAGGCATTAATAGCAGTCCTACCATTCACAGATAGCCGAGAGGCAGGCCAGGTGCTATCCCTATAATGCGTGACTTCGCATTTCAGTGCGGTGATGCGGACCACCACACTGAAATGCGTTAAGATCACGCCTGATGCGTGATACTTGGCAGGGATGAGTGTCTTACGAAACGAAAATCCAGTTTCAATACTGGAATCGATTGGGAACTTGATATTTTTTATGGCACCTGTGGTCTGTTAAATGATTTTCCCAGGGCTCCAGTTGCCACAACATTTTCAAGTGTTCAGCATCCCTCTTGAGGAAGCTAGCCCGTTATTTGCAGTCCTGGACATGAGCATCTAAACCCTTTCCAGGTATAACTCCTACTGACCACTTTTCCAAGACAGTGCATTCCACGTTGGATAATACAGCTGGAACACAGAATACTGTGCGGAGAAGGAATGTGGAAAAGGAACCCATATAAAAAATGAATGGAAAGAAGTATATACCAGCAATATACCCTCACCTCTACACCACTGTCCTAACTTCGGGACATATTATAGAAAAAATGCACCAGGTTGCTAACAGACAAGCGTAATGTAACTTAATTTTTGCTGTTTGTGAAATACAAAGTCATATTAGGTCAGTGGATTAAGTAGCTTTTGTTGACTGGCAATATTTATTACGGTTTTTCAGTAGTCCTAAATGAAGATCGTTGCTTTTGGCATGTTACAGCTGCTTACTTTATACGGCGTGGATTATTCGGAGTTCTTTCAGTAGTACCCCCTGGCTTCCACTTTAGAAAATTTGCATACAATCCAATTTATCTGATTTGTGATCACATAAACTTCAAAAACAATGCAAGTTAGTTTCCACGGTGAGAGGCAAATTACATTATCTTATGTAATACATTTTTGGTCCAAACCGGTTTTTCAAGCGGCAAAGAAACTGCACATTTTTATTTCTGTTTTTCTGTGGTCATGTACGTTTTTACGTACCCTGAGCCCTATATTTAGGCTTGTAAATTATTGTTTTATTCAACTAGCCATGGTTGATCGTAGGACCTTTCAAATATCTTACGACTGTGTGATCAAAGTGAGTGATGCGCTAAGACAATTTTTGAACCTCTTTATTATTTTGTCATAGTACATCATAGTAACCCAAAAAAAAATTGAGGGAGGAGATATCTGCCCATCACACAGTTTTTCAGAAAAAATAAAATAAATATATATATATATATATATATATATATATATATATATATATATATATATATATATATATACATACAGTGCATTACAAGTATTAGTAATCCTACAGGCAATTCTCATGCTCATTCCAGCAGCATGTGCCATTCCAGTGCATCTATACAAGACTAACTTTGAAGAGGGTGCCACTGAATATCTCTGCTCATGGAAGGCGCATTGCATATCTTCTGATTAGTATCAGGCTAATTGATAGTGATGTCTCGCAATAATTAACAATAATGGCGCGGGCACAGGCAGGCAAACACCCATGCTCACACAAGATTACACATAGCACACAACAATCCACACAGATGCATATACAGATATATTCATACATGCACCCAAATAATAACATAAAAAATTTACTTACAAAGCCGCAGCTGTGTTAGAAGGTTCAGCGGGTGGTAGGAGGGGAAGCAAAAAGCACTGGGGTGCTTTGGGGTGGAAGGTACCACTAGAAGGTTACACCACTTCCTCTCATTAGCTGACCTTGTCATGGGTCACCTTCTCCAACTTGTCACAGAGTGGGATGGGGTCCTTGGGAGTTGTTGATCCCACCCTACTCTTTGACGAAGCATCACTGATAGGCAGTCAGTCCTGTGCACTTCAGGGCTAAACCTGAAGCTCCCAGATCTGTGTCTATCAGCGACACTCCCCCTCGTCATGACCGGGAGGCTTTCACAAGACTTTGTTGGGCTGATGTGGTCACGCATTTTAATGCATTGAAGACATTCAGATATAACCCTCCAATTATGCTTGTGATTTAAGGCCTCATTTCCCACACAGGAAAGCTAATTTCATATTGTTACTTTAAATGCCTGGTCTTATAGTTTGAGGCATTTGTTTTTCTTAGCAGTGCTGCTGCGATTTTTTGTTTATCCTGATGTGTACCTTTTTTTTCCATTCCATTACGACCAATTTGCTCTTGGTATGTTGTTTATTCCCCTCTGCTTATGGTGCTTCGCTGTCTGGTTTATGTTTCAGCACTGTAGTAACCAGGCAGGAAATGATTCCTTTGGGGCCCATTGGGGAAAGGGAGGGGGGGGAGAAAAGCACCGACCCGAGACTCAATATAGGTGTGATAAAGGCCGCTTTATTGGAAGCAGGTGCATCCTACACAATAACAACCTTGGCCTGCGCCGCACAATCTAAACCTCATAAATATGTAATTTCCTGACTCACCCCCACCCCCTCCCCTAACTGATTCCCACAATCCACAAACAGTAACAATTAGCATAACGTCAATTTGCCTCTCCACCTGGCTACATACTTTATTGTGCTTGACCTACCCCCGATAATCCAAACAGTTCTCCTACTCTTCCCCCATATATTAGGAAGAACCGCCCCTACATGCAGAATGCACCCCACACCTGCTCCAGCGACATGCGAAACCCCCCACCCAATCATAAAACCCCCTATGCACCAGCCTCCAACGAAACATCGCCCAAAATCCCCGGACAACCCCAAACTCCCTTGAAAACAAAAATTCCCCCGAAAAGGAGAATACCCGCCCTTGGGCCCCCCCCTTCCACATGACCCAGGGAGGGAGGGAGGGAATTTTTTTTCCATCCGCCACCCCCCGCCCGCCGGCCGAGACACCACACTTAAAATGGTGTCTCTGCCGCGTACCCGGCCGGATATCCAAACCCAGCCCAAAAGGAGCCCAACAAAGCCCCGCCCCCCAGCCCAAAAGCTACTAGACAACCAAACCCGTCCCCGGGCGGCGCCAGCTCCACCCCCCCTCCCTTTCCCCGGCCCCAAATTCCCCCGGGCGGGGCAGGCCTCCCTTCGGTCGGCCGCCCCCCCCAGGACCCCCATTGGGGAAAGGGAGGGGGGGGAAGAAAAGCACCGACCCGATACTCAATATAAGTGTGATAAAGGCCGCTTTATTGGAAGCAGGTGCATCCTACACAATAACAACCTTGGCCTGCGCCGCACAATCTAAACCTCATAAATATGTAATTTCCTGACTCACCCCCACCCCCTCCCCTAACTGATTCCCACAATCCACAAACAGTAACAATTAGCATAACGTCAATTTGCCTCTCCACCTGGCTACATACTTTATTGTGCTTGACCTACCCCCCGATAATCCAAACAGTTCTCCTACTCTTCCCCATATATTAGGAAGATCCGCCACTCGAGGGACGTGCTAACGGTCCTCGACCCCCCCCTAGGACTCACCACCGCTTAAACCCGGTACGTGCCGCATGACCCAGCCGGCAGGACCACACCCCTAACCATATGGCGCGCCACGGACCCCCCTCAAACACAGTGCTGTCAGGTCAATCCCTTCTTACCGCCGGCAGGTCCTCCCCCCCTAACCATAGGACCATGTCCTCCGTCCCAAAGTGTAGGGCCATGCCCTCCGTCACCAGGTACAGGGCCATGCCCTCCGTCACCACGTACAGGGCCATGCCCTCAGTCACCCATGTATAGGGCCATGCCCTCAGTCACCCATGTATAGGGCCATGCCCTCCGTCACCACGTATAGGGCCATGCCCTCCGTCACCACGTATAGGGCCATGCCCTCCGTCACCACGTACAGGGCCATGCCCTCCATCACCCAGGTATAGGGCCATGCCCTCCGTCACCCATGTATAGGGCCATGCCCTCCGTCACCGGCGTATAGAGCCATGCCCTCCGTCACCAGCGTAGAGGGCCATGCCCTCCGTCACCAACGTATAGGGCCATGCCCTCTGTCACCACTGTATAGGGCCATGCCCTCCATTACCAATGCACAGGGCCATGCCCTCGTCACCAATGCATAGGGCCATGCCCTCGTCACCAACGCATAGGGCCATGCCCTCGTCACCAATGCCTAGGGCCATGCCCTCCGTCACCAATGCATAGGGCCATGCCCTCCGTCACCAAATGTATAGGGCCATGCCCTTCCTCACTAAATGTATAGGGCCATGCCCTCAGTCAACGTCACCCCCTGGGCGTGCTTCCAGGTCGCGGAATCGAGCTCCCTACGAAGTATGACCGCACTGAACCGGGGCCGTGCCCTCTCTCTGGCGCCCAGGCCCCCCCCCTGTCAACACAAGGGCTGGGAAGCCGCCCAGCGCCTGCAGGCAGTCCGCCGAAACCGGCCGTCCCACCAGAGAGAAGCCCTTCGGATGGTGCGTCCCACACCGGGGCCTGTCCGCCAGGAAAAAACCCCTGCCGCAGTGCCCCCAACACCCCCGTCACCTACCCTACCCCGCTGCCCCCACATGGCTGCGTCACCGTTCCGCGTCAGACCCAACCGCGCGTTGCGACCCCCCTGTCCTCCGGCGGGCGTGCTCCCTGACCATGGAGTCGAGCTCACTACGGAGAATGACCACACCGACAGGGGACCGTGCGTCCTCTCTGGCGCCCAGAGGGAAGTCCTCCACACAGTGCGACACCCCCCAGAGCCTGTCCGCCAGGAAAAAACCCACTACAAAGAACGTACCTCTCACCCGCGCACGACCCCCAAATGCCCTTGATATGCCCGCGGCCTAACCGAGACGCTTGCCCTGTTCACGTCTATACGCCCGTACCGACCGCTCGGGCCCCCCGAACCTGCACCTAGGCCGACACCCGAAAAGTAGTCAGCACCTAAAAGACGCCCCCATGCTCACCCTCACGGCAAGAAAAGGATCCAGTACGCTCTGCCCAAACCCCCCGACCCTGCGAGACGGGTAGACTCCCCCCTCTTCAGAACCCCAGGTCACCGACCAAGCTGCACCGGAGCCCGAATGAGGCCCGAACGACTCCCCTATCAATGCCCCCCATGTCCCTACATACAACTCCATCCCCCCCCCAGACCGCCCCAAGCAACGTATAGCCCTCCCAGACACTCCAGACAAACCTACCCCTGCACTCGTCTCCCCCGTATAAATACCAAAATGTGCTCATCTTAACTGGTATTTTGCTGCAACTGTTATTGCCTCCACTTATAGTATACCAGTAACATTACACCTACAACAAGCCATGACTAGTGGCTCTGTCAAAGGTTGTTAGTTGGATAAGATAAATATACTACATGCATATATAACACCACGGCTGCGTTGTACATACTATTGAAAATGCTTTGGTTCTTGTGTGAGTGGTTGTGGCATAATGGCTAGAGAGCTACCAACTTTGGCGCTCAGGAAGCTAGTCGGAGTCTCATCATCAGCTCAAGGTACAGTGGTTCTGAGCAAATCAATTAATCGCCAGAGCCTACCAGAATTAAATAAATATGTCCGTGTTGCCGCTTAGGGAAGGCACTTCGAGTTCAACCCCATTTAACTGCAAACAAATAAAAGTTACGTCAAAACAGTGTACTGCTGCAGGGGTAAGATTTCTTTCCATTCAGAGAGCGAGGACGAAAATGTTGGGCCCGACAGGGACCCGTCTCGGTACCTGCTGTGGGCTTGCGCGTGATGTAAATGGGCGTGACCGCGGTGAACGCAGAAATCACGGGGACGCGCAGAATACACAAACCGCTGTCAGGCCTAAAAACAGACATGGCGTGGCCAGCCCGCCCTGTTGACAATCCGCATCAAGTTGTTCGTGTTTAGTTATACTGCCCACCCTTTGCACACTTGCGGCCCGGCCACATTCCTCAAAGGCGGTGTCTGTGACGCAGCCTCGAGTACATAAAAGGCACACTCTGAAAGCGGGTGTCTAGAAACGACTAACTTCCTTCGTGGCCCCGCGAGCGGAGCACAGTGTCGGCCCGGGCAGCGAAACAGGGAAGATTCACAGAAACAGCACTGTATTCAGGAAACGTCACTGTGTCCGACCAGGTGTGTGGAATGTGTAGCCGCGGGTGCGGCGGCGAGACCCGCAGTCATTCTGCGGTTCCTGTCGGAAAATTTGATCAATCCTGTCTCCCATTTTGCAGTCACGCCCCCTAATGTCAGAGACCATAACAGCTCTAAAACACTAGCACCCTGTGAACGGGTATAGCTTCCATATGGACCACAAGCGACGGATTCAATTCTATAGTACCCGCGGCCTCAGAATTTTTATTCCTATTTAATTATTTATTTATGGATTTAATGACGTTGATGTCTACATCTCCGCCCTAATCCTTCTGCGCGTCGCCATGGATTATACACCGACCGGAAGCAGTGGTCAGTGTGAACGCCGTGATGCCGAAAAAAGCCGAGAGTTCACTGCATTCAAAGATAGTCCTGCTCAGTGTTAGCGATCTGAAAAGCCACCTGCTGGAAGGAAGCAATAATCCGGCCCCCTCTGCCATTCCACAACTGTTGGTTGTATCTGCCTTTCAAATGTCTGGGCTGTGCTCATAAAGGAAAACGCCCGTCGTTTAGTCTACAGAAGGTGCACAGATAAATGGAATAAAACTGAGTTTGAAAAATTCTTTAACAAAAAGACCATTTACTTGAAGAAAAGGTCCTCGGAGGCATGTACCAGTACGCCTCAACTACACCTCGCAGGCGATGCATATCCGGAGTCGTGGATAGTCTCTCAACGCGCCCCCCGACCGGCATCGTCAGGACAGTGGCGCGCGCCACGCTAGGCCGCGACCGCGCTCAAGAGCGCGAAACAAGCGCCCGTGGCAGCGGAGCGCCGCTCTTCTACCTCCGGCACGTGGCAGGCACACACCGCACCCACAGAGCGGACTGACAGCCCAGCGGCACTGTACGCACCGCAACCTATTTGCCAACCATGCGCTGTAGGAATATGCACATGCGCTGTAATAAACGCACCTGTCCGCAAAATCTCCCCCACTTTCAAGGGTGGCAAACCTCCCCCGTGTATCGCCCATTCCTCCCGTCTCTTCCCGCCCCCCATCCCCCTACACCACCGAAAAGTCCATACCCCCCGCGCACACACGTAAACATTTTTTACCCCCAAGAACTATTTATTTAAGTATTCCTTTACGTACGCTTTACTATGCAGCGCGGGCCCCTCCCGAAGGCGCCGAAGCGCCTCACAACCGGGACAGAAATGAAACATAATGAGAAACAGTACAAAAGAACATATCGCACAGCACACGTCACGTTACATAAGGCAATAGTGACAATTGTGAGCAAACAGAATACATGAGGCAGTAAATATTGCGAGCAACCAAAATCCATGAGGTGAGACATAATGAGAAACATTACAAAAGAACATATTACCCAGCATACGTCACGTTACATAAGGCAATAGTGGCAATCGCGAGCAAACAAAATACATGAGGCAGCAAATATTGCGAGCAACCAAAATCCCTGAGGCGAAACATAATGAGAAACATTACAAAAGAACAGATTACCCAGCATACGTCACGCTACATAAGGCAATAGTGACAATCGTGAGCAAACAAAAGACACGAGGCAGTAAATATTGCGAGCAACCAAAACCCATGAGGTGAAACATAATGGGAAACATTACCAAAGACATATTACACAGCCTACGTCACGCTACATAAGGCAATAGTGACACTCGTGAGCAAACAAAATACAGGAGGCAGTAAATATTGCGAGCAACCAAAATCCATGAGGCAGTAAAGATACCAGTGACAAGTGTGCTGCCCCAAAACGAAACCCCGGCGGCCGTAGGGACCCTTCGGGTAGGGGCAGCTGGGACTCACCTAGTCCCACGTGGGAGCGCGACCGCCCGCACCAGGCAGAGCCGGCCCATCCGCTCGGCCGCGTGGAGCCGCATGCTGCTCACCCGAGCTCTACCGTCGTCCAGCGATGTGTCCAGCATACCTCCTGCGAAATGTCCAGCCTGCCGGGAAATTCTCGTTTCACCGAAGCCTAAAATGTCCCATTGTATCCACACCTACAGTAAGTCCATTCTTCACAAATATTTTCCATCCGCCACCCCCCGCCCGCCGGCCGAGACACCACACTTAAAATGGTGTCTCTGCCGCGTACCCGGCCGGATATCCAAACCCAGCCCAAAAGGAGCCCAACAAAGCCCCGCCCCCCAGCCCAACAGCTACTAGACAACCAAACCCGTCCCCGGGCGGCGCCAGCTCCACCCCCCCTCCCTTTCCCCAGCCCCAAATTCCCCCGGGCGGGGCAGGCCTCCCTTCGGTCGGCCGCCCCCCCCAGGACCCCCATTGTGAGTAGGCTAAGGTTAAATACTGCTTGAGAAGCTCTCCCTCCAAGTTGCTTGTTTCCAAGATATAGAAAAGGTTAGGGTACACGAGCCAATGTGGCAATTGGAACATCTCCCTAGTCTTTCTCCTATAATTGATAGTTTAGAATGATTTCCGTTAAATAGTAAGTGCTGCATTTGTTTTCTTTTACTAATACAACCTGGAGGTCTTCAACTTTCACTGCATTCCTTAAGTCTGCTACCCCTTTGCTAGTCTACAATTCAAGAATGTCCCTGCCTGTCTTTTTAGAATACAACATATTTTTTTATCTCAGTAATAGATTTCAAGGTCTTCATATCAGGCCTCGAAAAATCAGAAACAATATGACCAAACCGGCTGGTCTAGTGACTTGAATAAGCTGCTCGGCCGAACTATAATGCGCTTGACCCATAAACTCATCTCAAACTATGTGATCCTAGGCAAATATTCCATTTAATTGAGTAGCCTTTTTCTTCAATATTACTTGCAAGAGGACCTTCAAAAATGTAACTTCAGCATGTCTGCTGTACATAAAACTGTTTGATTTCATAGGCTAAAGTTTTGCTCCATGTATAATAAAAATCTAGCCCACATATAGGGTACACATGACCCTTGACTTGAATGTTAGTTCACGAATAGCATGGTCATCAGGGCAGAGGCAGGAATGTTTCTCAGTTCATATTTAGAAACGCACTTTTAATAAATATATCACTAAAGCATGATGTGGTAGCACACTGTCATTTAGACATTTTGTATTGAAATGGCCCAAACATTCCCACTCACATGGATATTTACTGATAAAATCATATAGTGTACAAACAATGTGTGGGAATCCGGTTTCAGCAAAAATGTGTCATATGCACATCACTAAGTAAAGTATTCTGGTTTGTTTTGATCCTAATAACATCATTGTCTCGATATCACTTCAGAATTACAATTTTTTTGCTAAATATTGAAATATATTTTGTAATATTTGTACTTTTAATTTACAAGCTATATAAATGATGTGTGCTCGGCACGATTGTCAGACAATTCACTTTACAAAATCCTCTAACTTTGCAGCCAGAGAAAGAAAAATAAACACCATTATCCTGGAAAAAATAAATAAGCAGCAATTTATAAAATCACCTAAGCTGACAATTGTCCAGTCTTTGAATGCACAGCACATCTGACAAGATAAAAACAAGATTTAACGGCATGTTTATAGCTCATTCTCTGTCTGGATAAACAGAACACCTGTTCTTTGCCAGCTCGAGCTCTCGTGCCCAGATCGGGACAGTTGCCTCTAAAAAAAAATAAAAAAAAGCTCACCTGGTAAAATTTGACTCGCCATAGCAAGTGGGCCAGTAGATTATTGCATGGGGCCATAATTGGCGTTTGGAGGGGGGCCACGCGGTCAAAAAGTAAAAAAACAAGGGTGCCAGGCCCCAGGGAATGGGGTCCCTGGTGCCAAAAGTGGCCCAGGAAAGGGGAGCCACGCAGCCGCCTCCCAAAAAAATAAAATAAAAATGAACCAGCAAATCGCCGGAGCCCCCGCCCCCTCCCTGCACCACTGTGCAAACACGCTGTGTGTTGCGTTTTAAGTTGGGGAATTAGTTCTGCTTGAATCCTGAGAGTCCCTGGAGGCTATCTAGTCCACTAGGTACCTCCAGTACGCGCCACAGGGCTGCGTTGCAGAGAGGTGGTCAGAGACCACGCCCCCTTTTACACCTCTCTGCAACGCAGCTGTGTGGCGCTTACTAGAGGTACCTGGTGGGCTAGTTGGACCCCAGGGACCGTCAGGATTCAAGGGGACGTAGGACCCGGTGTAGGTGGGCCAAAATACCGGTCTGTAAGGGTGAAATTTGGTAAATTTCACCGCAACCGACCGGTAGTTAGGCATTCGTGATGTAGGGAAGGATTCGGTTTTAAGAAATCGGTAAATACCGATTCTTTAATACCGATTCCTATTTGGCCTTGCATTTAAGGAATCTGTAATACCGATTCCTTAAATGCAATGTAGGAAGCACTTTTAAGAGTGCTTTTGGGCCTTAGGAATTAGTTAATTACCACCAACTTCAAGCTGGTGGTAATTACCGAATTCCTTTCAAAAAGCACATTTTTGCTTTTTAAAAAGTGCCATATGGCACACATCTATGCCCTTAGGGCATGCATGTGTGCCACATGTTCACACATGCACATTTCAGGGGTGCAACAGAGTGTCCTGGCACCCTTGAAATACCTCCCGGTATTACCGATTCGGTAATACCGAATGTCTTCACATTCATTCCTATGGGCCTCCAAGCCCATAGGAATGAGTGGGTAGGTATTCCTTATTACTGAATCGGTATTACCGAATCAGTAATAAGGAATATTAACGATTCAGTATTTTTTACCGAATATTTACCTACATCACAAATACCGAATTCTTAATACCGAATCAGTAAAATTCAGTATTAAGAATTCGGTTATTGGCAATTACCTACATATGGCCCTTAATCCTCCAACTTAAAATGCGGCACGGGCGCGTTTTGCACAGTGGTGAAGGGAGGGGGCGGGGCCTGTGACATGTGTGCAACCACGTCCTGTGGTGTGTTTTTAAGTTGGATGATTAAGTCTCCTTGAATATTCAGGGTCCCTGGGGGCCAACTAGCTCCCCAGGTACCTCCAGTAAGCGCCACAGAGTTGCGTTGCAGAGAGGTGTAAAAAGGGGCATGGCCTCAGACCACCTCTCTGCAACGCAGCCCTGTGGCGCTTACTGGAGGTACCTGGGGAGCTAGTTGGCCCCCAAGGACCCTCAGGATTCAAGGGGACTTAATCCCCCAACTTAAAATGCGCCACAAGGCACGTTTGCACTCTTCTCACATCAGGCCCGCCCCCCCCCCCTCTGCACCATTGTGCAAACCGGCCCTCTGGCACATTGTAAGTTGGGAGATTAAGTCCCCTTGAATCATGAGGGTCTCTTGGGTCCATCTAGCCCACCAGGTACCTCCAGTAAGCGCCCATGAGGTGCGTTGCTGAGAGGTGTAAAAAGGGGCGTGGCCTCGGAACACCTCTCTGCAGCACAGCTCTGTGCCGCTTCTTGGAGGTACCTGGTGGGCTGGTTGGATTCAAGGGGACTTAATCCCCCAATTTACAATGTGCTAGGTGGCACATTAGCACAGTGGTGCAGGGAGTGTGCGGGGCCTGATCTAAGAAGTTAGCAATCTTGCTGTGTGGGACTCTCTGGTGGTAGTAAAAGGGATAGTTGGCCCCCAAAGTTTACGTTGAAGGCTAACTACTCCTCCTGTTACCTCCAGTAAATACCACACAGTGGGATTGCTAAGAGGTGTTTTCGAGGCCAAGCTCACATTTCTCCACCACTCTGGATACAAGACTGGTATGTTATAGTTAGAAATTAGCATTTAAAAATCCTTTGAAATTTACTGAACAAACCGTAGGTTTCAGGGATGTTATAGTTGGAAATTAGCATTTAAAAAACCATTGAAATTCACTGAAAAAATCATAGGTTTCAGTCACGTTATAGTTAGAAATTAGCATTTAAAAAAACCTTAGAAATTCACTGAAAAAACAATAGCTTTCAGGGTCGTTATAGTTAGTTGGACATTTCTCTCGTATAAAACCATAGAAATTGCCTCTTATAGTTAGTTCAGCTAACTGTAACTCACTCACCCGCAATGCACATCTGATGACGTCACATATTACATCATTCATGAAATGGACAGCGACATCACTGATGACATCTCAAATTACATCACTGATGACATCATCCACGTGAAAATCTGATGCACCTCCTCATACTCCAATATAACCTTTGATACACCCACTGTAAAATACAGACTACCATTTTCAAAACCACCGACACACCAATACCAGTTACTACATACACACTCACTGATTCCTAGGTCTGCGCACAGATCCGCTCATTCACCCATAAAATCACTCATACATGCAGTCACTCATCAATGCAACACTATCTTAAGCACTCATACACCTATACATACACTCACGCACCACCACTCATCCATGGAGTTACTCACACAGCTAGTCAGTCATGCAAAGAATTAATCACACTTCCTTTTACTGACCTATACAGTTACACACACCACATCACTTATTCAAACAGAAACAAACACATACTTACTCTCTTATACAATCACTGATACAAGTACACACTCATCCATACAGCCATTCTCACAATCACTGACTCTCATGTATAGTCATTTATATACTCCAACTCACACTGCCTTTTACATATGTAGTTACTTGGACATGTACCACTGAGACATCCATTCTCTCACCAATACACCCATACACACACTCAACCACCCATACAGCTGTTTGCACATGCACTCTTGAACCGATACACCCAGTGAATCAACCACTCGCACATCTATGCACAAAATCACACACCACCCACCCACAAACACACTCATGCACCCATACAAAGCAAGCCAAACCTCCCTGGACTCCCCCGGGTCTCTAGTTTTCAGAAATGTGTGGCTTTAGTAGGTTACCCTAGATTGCCGCCAAGCCCGGGACCAAAAACTCATGTGACCCCCTTGCAAACCAAATTGTTTTGCGATAGGTTATTTTGATGCCTCCTCAATATATTTTGGGCACTTGCCTGTTGCGGGTACTTGGCTCACCCACACAATTGAAGTAACATTTTTATCGGAAGACCTGTGGAAATGCAGGGTAGAAGGAAATTTGTGTCAGGCCAGAGATGCCACAACTTTTCCACACACAAATTTGAGAAAAACTTGATTTTTTTCAGCAATATTTGAGGTTTCCAGGTGATTCTGGGTAGGAAAACTTTGGGGGGTACATGCAAGTCACACCTCCCTGGACTCCCTGGGTGTCTATTTTTCTGAAATATGTGGGTTTGGTAGGTTTCCCTAGATGGCCGCTGAGCCCGGGGCCAAAAACCCAGGTGACCCCCTGCAAAACCAGGTTGTTTTGTGATAGGTTTAGGCTTTCTGCCCCCCCCTCCTCCTCTGGGGGCAGATTGGGGGCTTCTGCCCCATCTGCCTCCCGGGTGGGTCAGAAAGACTGTAGCATTTTTTTGGGGGTATTGGCATGGCCAATCTGGGCAGCCTCCACCCCTACGGATATATAAAAAAATCCCTGGTGCTTAGTGGGCTTTCTTCACCCCCGGGGGGCTATTACCCCGATCTGCCTCATGGGGGGGGGTAAAAAAACCTTTGTTTTCTTTCGGGGGTAGGGTTTTTTTGGGGGGATTTGCATGTCCATTTTGGGCAGCCCTCACCACTAGCTTATAAAAAAAATCCCTGGCGTCTACGGCGCTTTCTGCCCACCACCTTAGGGGCAGAAAGACTGTCTGTACCCAAATTATATGGGGGAGCAAAGGCCTTTGCCCAAATGGCAACTACCCCCTCCCTGGTGGCTAGTGGGTGGATCCCTGCTTGGGGATCGCCCTCCTGAGACAATCCCCAAGCAGTTATCGAATAGGGAAGAGTACCATTAGAAAGGGGAGATTCTTCCCTTTCCAATGATACCTCTCCTAAGTGTTTTCGTTGCTCGGGGGTGGGGGGGGGCTGGCTGGCTGAGAAAGTCCCACAAGCACTGAAACAATGAAACTGAAACTAAGTTTAATTTTCAATGCAGTGCCGTCAGCGCGCCACATGCGCACGATTGTCATTGCAATAAAAATGCAAAACGGCCTTGGAGTTTGGGGAACATATTCCCCAACCTCCCGAGGCCAATAAAACAAAAATGGAAATCCCTCTGCTGTCTGCAGCCGAGGGATTTAGCGCCCCTGTTCTCATGACGGAATGGTTCCGTCATGAGCACAGGAGCACTGGTGCTCATGACGGAACCATTCCGTCATGAGCACCGAAAGGGGCAAATGCGCATGGTTTAACTCGGTTTATTAAAAGGAAAAAGATTCTTATGTTGGCCACAATAAGCCGGATATTCCACTATTACAAGAAACCCATCTTACTCTAATAGAATGTGAAAAAATTGAAGCGAGATTGAGTTGGCCAAGTACTACATACGTGTACTACTCGCAAGGCAATTGGTGATCACCCCACACCATCAAGGAAATGTGGTGTTGCCATTGTTTTCAACAAACATTTACCCTATGAGATACTGCAAACCTGGGAGTACATTTTTCTCATCCAAAACACCTTTATAATAGTGTGTTCTGTATAGATTCTAAACTTAACTTTTTCTCTCATTTTAGTAGATTTTTAACGGTGTTTGGGTCCACACGTGTGCTAATAGGGGGATATTGGAATGTCACTATTGATCCACTTATTGATAGATCCGGTAAACCTGACACTCATCACAATGAGGATAGGCACATGGTAGCGGATTTCATTAACGATTACTCATTACAGGAACCCAGGAGATGAATGCACCCAAGTGAGAGAGATTATACTTTTACCTCATGCCCCCACTCTATACGTAACTGAAACCTCCCTGGCGAATCCATCTCTCTTCCCAGCAAGAGAAAAACCTACTGTGCTCATATGTGTAACATTTTCTAAAAGATAGCGAGCATTCTGTACCTCATGCACATACACTTTGGGGTTCTGGAAAAGCAGTATTGAGGGGTTTGATTATGAGGAATGCTGCAGTTACAAAAAAAGTCTGAGTGCTGCTAGGATAAATGCCCGAGAAAGAAGTCCTAAAACTCTCAACTAATTATTTGCATACACAGTCCTCATTAGTGTTTTGCCATAACGTCATTATGAACGTGGAGAAAAGGCAGGGAGATTATTAGCATGCCAACTATGCCAGCAAGAATCCCCTAGAGTAATCCCCGAAATTAGAAATTCTTCTGGCTCTCTACTCACACATCCCCCAGAGATTGTTTCTCAATTTCAAAGATTTTATGAAACACTCTACTCATCCATAGACAACTCCGATCATATAGTAGAAAACGCCTTCTTCTCCAAACGTAATCTTCCAAAATTATCACAGGAACAAATAAATGATCTAGAAGGGAGTATTATGAGTAACGAGGTACTTAAGGCATTTGACTCTGGCTCCTGGTAAAGCGCCTGGGGGTGGCTGGGGGGGGGGTCAGGGGGGGGCATGGGTTCCCTATTGAGTTTTACAAAATTACTAAAAACGACACTGTCCCAAATTTGGTTTCTGTTTTTGATGAGGCTTTACTTCTAGGACATTTACCATCTGTTTTTTTTTTTTTTTTTTACAGGCCCGTATCACGGTCCTTCCTAAACACAGTAAAGATCCCTTAGAATGCTCTAGCTACCAACCAATTTTATTAATACATTCTGATGTCCAAATTTTTGCTAAAGTTTTAGCACATCGTCTTGGATCAGCAATTACATCCTTGATTCATCCCTCCCATGTTGGGTTTGTCACTGGCTGCCCATCCGCTAACCATCTCCGTACTATTTCTCATTTACTGTGGCAATTATGAAATGACAAGGATGCGAAGGTCACCCTTTCTTTCGATGTGGAAAAAGCCTTAGATAGAGTAGAATGGGGTTATTTATTCTGTAACATAACATAACATGTATTTGTAAAGCGGACGTTCACCCAGAGGTTTCTTGGTGCTGAACAACAGATGTTTATTGTTACCCAAATCAATGGTACTCATTTTATCGACCTCAGATGGATGAAAGGCTGAGTGGACCCACTGGGATTTGAACCTGTGACCATGAGAGAACCTGTGACCAAAAAAGCCAAGTTGGCCGTTGAAGGGGGGCTCTAGTGAGGAGCTCCGGGGCTAGGGATCTCCAAGTATGGATTAAATCCCCGAACAACCCCTAATGCGACCCAGGACCAAGCGGAACCACGGCTAGCTGATCGGAGCAAACAGAAAGCCAAAAGGAACACGGGAGACGCAAGACGCAGGAGAGAATCCTGTACCTGGTCAGTGGAGGAGGCTGCCTCCTTTCTTCGGACGGCGGACCCCTCGTGATGCGAACAACCTGATGTTGGAGCGGTCGTGGAGGACCCACAGCGGACATTAAATATACGAGGGAGCCATCGGTTGTCACCTTGGGCTGCGCGGGAGCTCCGGTGCCTGTAGACACGGACTGGCCATCGCGGAAAGGCGGAGCTGAGAGACCGCGGCGACCGACGAGAAAGGTACGGTCATCCTCACCCTCGGCGCGGCCCCACCAGCCCGTCACTCCCCTAGTACAGGCAAAGGGGAAAAACGTGGGATATTGGAAACGAAGGGGGAATGAGAAGCGGCGCGCCTGTCCCTAAAATGGCGGCCGCGTAAGACGTCTACACTCATTCTATCCAACTGAACCAACCGATCACCAACCCAGGCGCATAGAACGTGAAAGAGGACTGGCGACTCGAGAAAGGGAAGGGAGACATCCCAGACCCCCCTAACGGACGAGGAAAGTGAAAAGGGACCAACTAATTTCAGGAGGGGAAAGAGAGAAAGTCCTCTCCCCCTCAGGAGATCATCAGGAACTGATTCGGCTGACATCTTGCACTGGTTAACTGATCACCAGACAACTCTTCTCACAAACAGGGATAGTTAATTAATTAATTAACTACTGTGGATGGCACCATAATTACAAAGGATTAATTAGAGCATGGTAACATAATTACAAAGGATTAATTTAGAGGATACCCACTACAGAGAAACTATACCTACCACTGCGAAACAGTAGTACTGGAATCACTCCAACTTCTATTTCTTCCACGATCACAAAGGCATAATAAGAGTAAACCACACTACAAAGAAAACTATACCTACCACATAGAAACAGTAGTACTGGAGTTACTTAGATTTCTATATCTTCCACCATATATTAGCAGGGAACAACTCAGAACAAAATGGACAAAAGGCTTCAGAAGACTCACAACGAGAAATGGAGGTAAGATACCGAGGGTCGACTGGGTCTAATGCACAGAGTATAGAATATCCTTCTACTTTATCCAAAAATGCTGCCAAAAAATTCAAACATAACACCTTGAGAAAAAACCCTGACATTTTGTTCGCTGACCCATATTTCGATAGAGTTAAAGGCGCCATAATGAATGACCTGATATTCTACACAGACAAAACAGCCAAATGGCGCAATGCCCTTACAAAAATGCTGTTCACTAAAGCTATAAAAAACATACCACATGGCACAAAAATAACGGCCTCACTAACTAAAAGATGTAATACAGAATTATGCATTACTATGTATAAAACGGGAATAGTGCTGATACAAGCAGCTAACAGAGAACTCGATAAATTTGAGATAACTTTCCAAACATTAAAGGAATCCATAGAAGGACCAAGCTACCAACAACACATGACCCCACCAGATGTCACCCCTGACAACAACGACTCTATCACTAGAGACACCAATCAAACTGACGGCCAGAACAATCAAACCTCTAACTCCGGAGATTTAACTGAAATTACGACGGCAATACCGGAGAATGAGATAGAAAGGATAGTGAAGTCTACTAACCTTGGAAACAAAGAGAAGGACCAGGCCCTAAGGGAAGAGCCGATTCCGTCATCACACGATGCCACTTCGCTTGAAGAGGGTACCTCAGCTCCAAGCGAGTCACCCTATGAAGATAACCGCGTAATGAACAAGGCAGAGGATATCTACCTTCCTCAACCTCCCTTGAATACGAGACCTGAGTCCCATAGATCCCTATCCACAAATACACTCCTAACATCACACAACATAAACAATGGTGACATCTCTAATAGAGTCAAGAATGACAACCAAACGAAGGATACAAAGGAAGGATCCGTGGCAATGAGAACAGATCAATTACGGAGAAGAGCAAAATGCAGAACCCAGACAGACCGGTACATCTCACATAAGAAATCATCCCGAACCCAGAAAGAAGTTAAGGAGCTCCAGAAACTAGTGGGCAACCTGGCACAAGACTCGATGAAAGTCTTACAGACAATTGTAAAAATCTGGGAGACGGCGATAAGTACGCACACTAAGGTCTCACACATCCAGAATCTAGTACTCAGGCTCAACAGACCAAACAGGACCAATCCCTTGTCAAATGAAGAAGCCCTGGCCTTGCTCCGATTTTATGAACAACCGGCCCGGGGAAGTGAGGAGAGTATCAAAATAGTACCTATTGACTCTAATAGAACGTCCAGAAAGAATGACAGGAAAGCAATCCACCACAACTTACAACATATCCAGGTAACTGCAACCGAATCCGAAAATGGAAATCTCTTTAACTCACAGAAACCCTTGAATTGCCTACTACTTAATTGTCGTTCGGCAACTAAACATGCATCAGACATAGCTGCCCTCATCATTAACAAGGAAATCGACCTGGCCATCCTCACGGAAACCTGGCTCAGTGAATCATCATCTCCTACCATTGATCTTAGTACCACCACAATATAACATTGTTAGGTTAGACAGACCAAGGAAAGTGGGAGGAGGTATAGCTTGCATTCACCGATCAGAGATCGAGGTCAGCCAATTCCAATCCGACCCCCTAGAATCTTGTGAATACCTTGGTCTTAATATAAGATCACCAAATAATCAAAGATGTAACCTGCATGCGTTCTACCACCCACCAGGAGATAACGCAAAGTTCACAGAGCAATTAATAGAGATCATAACGGCCAATTCTAACTCGGACGCCAACAACATATTCCTAGGCGACTTTAACCTCCACTGGGACGACGGCAATGACAAACTGGTTAACTCGCTTAAAGACTTCCTCAGTGAGCTAAACCTTCACACAAGCATGCACCCAACCCACTCACTCACAAGGAGCGACCTTAGACTGGATTATCTCAAGAAATAAAGAGGCATCAATCCTCGCTATAGACCCGTGTGATTGGTCTGACCATCACGCCATAACATTCGCGATACCTATAATGAAAAAGGGCAGGACCGTGCAACCCCGCAAGATCAAAAAATTGATCCGAGATACAAAAGAGGCGAATATTGAACTATTGGTTGAAAGATGTGAGAGAGACCTAAAGCCACCTAACAACAGGCAGAATGTCAATGAGTTGACGGATCACTACATAACCTCGATCGGAAATATCGTCAATGACACCATGCCACAAAAACTGAAAAGAGTCTCCGAGAAGCCAAAAAATCCTTGGTTTAATGAGTCACTGAACGAAGACAGGCGCAAACTGAGAATGGCTGAAAGGAAATGGAGACAACATCCCTCCCCCCCCGAGCTGAAAGCCCTCAGAAAAACCAGAAACCAATATAACAAAAAGATAATCAATTCCAAAAAAGAATTTATAAGAGCTGAACTGGACAATGCCATAAACAGACCAAGAAAACTCTTCGAGATCCTAAAACAACAGTCAAATAAACTAGCCAAAATGGCTCAAGAGAACTCAAAAACTCCCATAAGCTGCGAGGAATTCTCCTCATTTTTCATGGAGAAAACCAAAATGCTAGAAACTGAGCTCACAAGTGCCGCGGCTAACCTTCCGACCCATCCCTCACCTAAGAATGAGGCCAATGTGACAACAGAGGGTTTTCAGACAAAAAATAAGGCAAATTGGGGCACATTTGAATTATACGACCAGGAAGAGATCGCCAAAACGCTAGCGGAACTTAGACCGAACAACCACTACCAAGACCCTCTACCGGCAAAGTGTGTAAGAGAAATCAGCCACACGCTGGTTCCGATCTGGACCGAGATAATAAATGCTTCACTTGCACAAGGGACCCTCCCTGACTGCCTAAAAACAGGTCAGGTAGTGCCCATCATCAAAAAACCGACAGCGGATGCAACAGATACGAATAACTATCGACCAGTGACCAACATCCCTTTACTGGCCAAACTAATTGAGAAATGCGTGCAGGGCCAACTGAGTCAGCACATCGCTAAGTTCTCATTACTAGATGATTGCCAATCAGGATTCAGAACAGGGCATAGCACGGAAACAGCGATCCTGCATATTGTTGATGACGCCTTACAAGCCCTAGACCGAAATCAAGCATGCCTACTGATTCTCCTAGACCTGTCATCGGCATTTGACACGGTAAATCACGAAGTACTAATGACCAGGCTACAAGACAGGATGGGTTTGTCAGGAAACGTGCTGAAATGGTTCAATTCTTTCCTACAGAACAGAACTCAACGATTCCTGGTCAACCAAGCAATCTCTTCCCCACGCCCTAACGCAATCGGGGTCCCGCAAGGTTCAACGTTGTCCCCAGATCTATTTAACTTGTATGTAGAACCTCTCACGGAGATTCTTCGGAAATCACAGACGACACGCAAATATACATAAAGATCGCCTCCCGTGATGACATTGACCTATTGAACGAGACACTAAAGAGAGCTTTGCAATGGTTAACCACTAATCATCTGAAACTAAATGCCCATAAAACAGAATTCCTGTTAATTTCACCGACAAGGAGCCAACCCGAAGTAAAGGAATGGACTAAATTGGTGACTGCGCTAAATTGCACCCCGACCCTAGTTAACTCAGCTAAATCACTAGGAATTACGTTAGATGAGAACCTCGACATGAAAGACCACATTAATTCAATGGCTAAGAGCGCCCGTTTCCACTTGAACTATTTAAGAAAACTGAAACCGTTCATCTCTGAGGCGGATCTAAAACTGGCTATCCAATCCCTAGTTATCTCGAGGATCGAATACGGTTGCACCACGCTAGCTGGCCTACCTAAAACATCCACAGCACCACTAAAAGCCTGTCTCAACGCAGCGGCAAGACTCATCACGGGATCGAAGAAATTCGATCACATATCTCCTCACCTGAAAGCACTAAACTGGCTACCTTACGAGGCCAGAATTCAAATGAAGATGGCATGTATTACCCACAAAGCCGTTCACTACAACACGCCTAGATACCTAGCCAAGAAAATTAAGCTACCGGGAGGTAACAGAGCAACTAGAAGCGCTAAGGAGCTGCTACTGCGGCCAGCCTTTTTCCGTAAGAAAAAGACCTATGACCGAGCGTTCTCTGGAGCCACCCCCAGAGTCTGGAACTCACTCCCTCCAAACATCAGGAAGATTAAAAATACTGTAACATTCAAACGGGAACTGAAGAGCCACATGATGAGTAAATACCCTACATAGAGAAGCCTACGGATCACTGGTTTGAACATTTACGCCAAAGAATGATGTCCGCGTCATGAATAGTTTGAGGATCAATATCTGACAATGACTGAGTCCACTTTCAAGCCTCGACTATACCCTTTACTGCTACCTCATATCTATGTGCTCTTATAACTGTATCTCACAGCCAAAACTATATAACCTCTACCTCACTTTTGTTTATCTATATGATCCTTGATACAAGCTAAGCCTTATTCAACTCTTAATGCTAATTGCACATGTAATTGCGCTGGCAATGCTATATAACCCCTACCTCACCTAGCTTGTCTATATGCCCTATGACATAAGCTAAGCCTTATTCACCTCTTAATGCTAATTGCACAGGCGTGAGGAATATATATATCTAATCACCCCCTTATAGCCTATCGTCTTCTACCTCATATCTGTTTGTTGTTATAATTGCTATTATAATGTCAATCTGTAATCTACCTCCTATGTTAAGCGCTCTGATACCCACGGGTCTTGTCCGCGCTATACAAAACACAATAAATAAATAATAAATAAATAAATAAATAATAAATGAGGTCGAACACAGGCCCCTGCAGTGGACGCATAAGTCCACTGAGCCACCAGAACCGGTACTATGGAGAGAATTGGATTCGGCAAAGATTTTCTGGCACAAACTAGTGCAATGTATTTTTCATCCACATCGGCTGTGACTTGTGGTTTATATCTCTGCATTTCAACATTTATCGAGGTACAAGGCAAGGTTGCCCGCTTTCTCCTTTATTGTTCCTTTTGGCTTTGGAGCCACTTGCTATACCAATACGCTTCACTGCTGATCTCAAGGGTATTACTACTACATCTGGGGAAATTAAGGCCTTTTATTACACTGATGATATTCTCTTGACTCTTTCACATCCACAATCCTCAGCAAATGCTTTGATTTCCCAATTAAACACGTTTTCAAGTTTCTCCAGTTATAAAATCAACTGGACTAAATGTGAAGCCCTGCCGATGACTCCTGTCACTACTATAGCAATTCTTGATAATCTTGCATTTAAATGGCTACTTTCGAAATTGAAATATTTAATGATATTTCTTAATAGAGGTTTACAGGACATGATTAGGGATAATTTAAGTCCTATATTTGAACAGTTCAAAAGAGATTTTCAGCAAATGTTGCTTCTAAACCTGTCATTATGGGGTAGGGTGCAAATAATAAAAATTAACACGATACCAAAATTCAATTACATTTTTGGCATGATTGCACTTACCATCCCAAGATTTCTTCTTAAAATGTTGACACCCACTATTTCCTGATTTGTATGGGACAAAGACAGACCCCGATTAAGTGGCAACAAGTTACATTCCTCAGTTACGAAGGGGGGTTTATGACTCCCTCATTTAGAACATTATTGGATAGCACAACTATTGTCTCATTCTATTTATATGCTACCCACTCATAGAAATACACTACTTTGGGGTTTCGTTTGAATGCTCATTATTGCAATCTGATATGGAATTGGAGATTTATTATACGAAACACCCAAAATTTACAAATTCAACTAATCCTATTATTTATTCTTCGCAATTAGCAAGGCAGAAAGTGCACAAGATTACGAATACTCATATTCAACTTCATTTTGAACCTTCGCTATGGAATAATGCAGATATCTCGTTCAAAGGGCTGAACTCAACTGGTCTAATTGAAACAGACGTAAAACATTTCATGTAAAGGATGTATGTACACATAATCATTCTTTGGAACCATTCTTAAGTTTACAACATGATTTTGATCTTCCTTCATCACAAATGATTAGATCCAATTAACTTTCCTCTGCACTCATTCTAAGTGCGAGAAAAGCTCATGGTATAACAGCCCACTCACCAATTTCACAATATATTCATGCTTGGAAACATTTCAAGGGTGCAGTGTCCGGCCTCTATGCCTTTTAATCGACTCTTCATTTTCTACTGACACCTCCAGTAACTTAATGTCATGGTGGCCCAGGCGTTTCAATATGAAAATTATGGATAAAGAGTGGGATACTATATCGGATAATTCCAGTAAAGGACTTGGGGACGCCAGTCTTAAATTAAATTATTTCAAAATACTTCATCGTTGGCATCGGTCACCGGCCAAATTGTACGCAGCTCACTTTGATCCCGATTCCCTTTGCTGGGGTTGTAACACACCTGATTCATTTTCTGTGGGAATGGCTAAATATTCACACATTTTGGCTCCAGATTCAAGGTTTTTTGCAGGCATACTCTTTTATAAATGTTTTCCCCGTCAGAACGATTATCACTTTGCCATGATACATCTGAAATATCGCCTGTATCCATTCATGTCTTAAAGTGGCTTTCTACTGTTCTCGGTTTAGCCAAACTTAATATTTTACGTTTTTGGAGAACTACTGTTATTCCAACACTTCAATCTTGGCTTAAAGATATGTTTGAGGTGGTTCACTTGAAAAAAAATTATTTATAAGTTGAATGACAGTTTACATATTTTTGATCATATATCGGGTCCTTTTATTCACTGAAGGTGATTCTGACTATGTAATGCATATTTAGTCTTCATAGGTTCTCCATTGCTTCTCGTATATTGTATGCATGGCACTTTTTGTTGTATGGAACACTAAATTTTCTTTCTGTTGTATTGATATCACATATACCCGTATAATCGAGGTTCTTGGTGTTTTATTTTATTTTGTTGTTTTTGTTGTTATTAGTTCTCATTGTTATCAATGTCATTGCCATATCTAATATTGTATAACTGGTGTTTCTTATTTCTTTTTCTCTGTTTTTATGAGGGTATTTGATTCTTGATAATTGTATGTTTGATTTTGAAAAGACAGTAATAACGAATTGAGACACCATTCCTTGAATTCTAAAAAGCACTTAATCAATTCAAGATATGAGTTATATTGCTTGTAATGATTTTAATGAATTACATAGTGAAATCAAATAAATATCCTAAAAATGTTTTATTTCACAGTCCTATGAATGAACAAGCATTGGCCCAGCCAATAGACCTTGGTTTTAGAAGGTGTATGATAACCTGCTGACTTTGCCAGTGCTTGTTTATCATTACTTTATCATTCTTTATCATTGCTCATGCTGGAGAGTAAAGGTGAAACAGCCAAAATATGTGCCTGTGCGTTGCAACGCACCTGTGCACATGGCAGCCATCTTATAATGTTTTTAAAGATTTCAAATATTTCAAGTTGGGCACCGATTGCATGCACATGTATGCCTGCATTGGTTGGTTTAGTTTACCATTCCAATAAGGCCAATAAGATGAAGTGAAAATCAACAAGCAGTGACAAAGTCAGTCTGGCTACAATTTATAATGAATGGAAACACGTTTGCATGCATTAGTGCAAGAAATCCTAATTTATTAGTCTCGCCATTGCCTGTTTATTGTGAGGAAAAAATAACACCACTGTCTATTCAGTTTTCTAGAAAGCACGGTTAAAGATAACCCATGAATAAACAGCATGTTAAATTTCAGTGCCAACTGGCATTTGCTGGTAAATGTTGCAACTCATGAGGCAATACTGCAGTTTTATGGAAACACTAGAATGTGTCGAGATAAGAAAAGGAGGGAAATCTGTGACCTAAGAGCAAGTCATAATTTGCGACCTAGACGAGACTACAAACACAATGAAAATATTGGAAACTTTTACTATGGGGTGTCTTCATTGTGTTGGCAATGAGTCACATTTTTGGAAATAACACATGAATCCCAACATGCCATACAAAAGTATAGGTTTATTTTGTACACATGTACTGTACATAATTTATGATTACATACACCTGGATGCAAAGTAGTTTACCAAAGTGGCCATTCTCTGTGAGGCTCAGGCTTCAGAGGAGTTGCTAACAGCATGCAGTTCAAATAGGTTTACACGTGTTCCCCCAAGTAAAGGTGTTTTGGCAAGTTGCTTGCCATTGTAGAGAGGGCTGGGTAGAAGGTGAATAATATGAGTATGTAACTAACTCAAACAGCTTCTAGACTTGCAGATTCAAACATGGTTATCCCGGGTTACCACTAGCCCACGCCTGTGATGTCTTCTCACCTGTATTTTCTGTCACATGTAACATTACACGCAAGCATCAGTGGATAGTTAAGTTTTTTTCGTTTTTTCTAGACACATTAAAGCCATTGCAAATTAATAAAACATATAAAACAACACAATTACTTCTGATCATCCGGCAAGCTAATTTATGTAATGGCATTTTAAACTCTTGTGTAACAGAGCATGTGCACCAAGCCTCTAACGACCTGCATAAAAATTCAGAAGTGTCTTTTTTTGCAATTAGTAACACCTGTGGTGGAGCAATAAATTAAACAAATCTGTTTGTGGCTCTTTATAGTTGGCAAAGGCTGACAGAGCAGCCGAAACACGTTCTATGTCCTTACAAATGCTGCCTTTGAATTAGAGAGAAAAATTCCAGTTTTGAGTGCTGGTCCTGTCTTCATGTGAGCAATGGGATTTTTTCATATATATATTTCAAACATCCAATGTTGATCCTGCAAATAGTGAGGTAAACAGAAGAGGCGGCACACCAGGAGAATGCATAATTCATTTATTGCGCACCAAGACGACGGGTTTCGGCGTTTAGACTTTCACTCGAAAAAGGCTAAACGCCGAAACGCGTCGTCTTGTTGCGCAATAAATGAATTGTGCGGTCTCTTCTGTTTACCTCGCTATTTGGAGGATCAAAATTGGATGTTTGAAATAACATTAACACGGCTGCCGTCGCCCAGTTGACTGGCACCAACATTGTGGGAAAGGGAGCTGCTAAGTACAGCGATATTCTGTATGTATGTGTGTGTGTATATGTATATATACGATATGGCAAGCACAAAAATAAATATTTAAAAACTTGCACTAAACTTGGATCTTCCTCGTCTTTTCGTCTCCCTGAAGACGAGCCTTGCAGCATATATATATATATATATATCGTATGTGGGGAAGAGTCAGCTCTAGAGTAGTCTTCTGAAGATAGAGTAGTTATCCGTGGATCTTATGTTTGGTAGTAAAGAGTTCATTCGTTTATGCTTGAACAGAGGAGGATGTGCCACCTATGGCTTTTTTTTTTGTATGGTGGGATTTCGAGGCGAGGTGCAAATCTAGAGCGCAAGTTCCTTTGTTGAATGTATTTGGTGATTTTATTCCTGATGAAGGGCAGTCCTGTTCCATGTATTGCTTCGTGGATGATGCAAAGCAGGTGAATGTGGATATTCTGGCAACCGGTAACCAATGTAGGGCCTTCTAGGGAGGAGAGATGTGGCCTTGTGGTTTTATATGTAAGATTAGTCTGGCAGTTCTGAATCTGTGGTAGTCTTTTCATAGTTGTTGAAGAGGGTCCGTGGTAGAGGCTATTGGCGGAATCGAGTTTAGACAGAACAAGAGAGCTAGTAGCCTTTACCTTGTTTGGAAATCCCAGGTGGGGGAAGATGCATCGCAGAGTTTTTATAGTAACAAAGCTTGATCTTGCTAGTTGGTCCACTTGGCTATTCATTCATAGCTTGGAGGCTTTGGTAATTCTTCCTTTGATACTTTAGGCGGTGTTCCCAGATAGTCAGACCAGGTGGCGAGTGGGTCATAATTTTCCAATCAACACACATGAGTATTTTTGTTTTGGAAGCATTCAATTTGAGATGACTCCATGTCATCCACTGATCCATGGCTCTGAGACAAATTAAAATTTGAGTTTCCAAAGTCTTTGGTGCTTTCCAGTTTAAGGCGTATTTGTGTGTCATCTGCATAGTTATAGCATGCGAGGTAAATTGATTGACCATTGTCGGTAATGACTTCATGTAAATGTTGAAAAACATGGCTGAGATGATAGAGCCTTGTGAAGTACAGTTTGGACACGAAAGGGGGGTACAGGTGAGATTCGTTATATTTTAAAGGTAGGCTGGGATCCAGTCGAGAGCAGTCCCCTCTATGCCGTCTTTGTAGAGTCTTTGTATCAAAGTGTCATGGTCAACTGTGTGTCAAGGGCAGCTGAGAGGTCCAAGAGAAGTGGTGCAGCAACCCTCTTCTGGTAAACTGTGTTCTTAAGGTCATCCCAGATGGCAACAAGGGCAGATTCTGTGCCTATTCCTGGAAGGAATCCTGTCTGGTAGTCTGAAAGTATAATATCTTCAATGAATTGTGATATCTGGGCAAATGCATCTCTTTGTATCAGTTTGCCCATGAAAGGTCATTTGTAATTGGTCTGTAGTTATCAGGGTTAAGCGGGTCCAGGTTTAGTTTCTTTAGTAATGAGCGTATGCATGACTTTTTGAGATCTTCTGGAAATATTCCCATAGTTAAGGAATTGTTGATTCTTATTCTTACTGGTTTGGTAGCAGAGGCAGTTAGAAGAATTTTCTTGAAGGTTTGTTGTGGACATGGAGAGAAGGGCTGCCGACAGGCTTGCTGGCTTTGAACAGGTCCATACATTCATAGTGTGACATTTGTTGAAAGGAATGGAGAGTCTGGGCTTGCATACTCTTGGGGTGTTTGTCTGGAAAAGTGTCTATGCTGGTGGGTTTTCTTTGTTTTAATTAGGAGTCCAGCGTTTCTGCTTTGGTCATGTAATGAATTGCCACTTTGTCTTTAAATTCTTGAGTAATGGGATAAGCTCCTTTTAGGCAATTTGGTTTATGAAATGCATTGAGAATTGTGTAGAATTCTTTATGTGCACAGTTAGCATTTTAAATTCTGTCTGAATAGTATTTTTTCTGTTACGTTTCTGTAGGTGAAGTTTGTCTTCATTTGAGTTTGTTGCTCTCCAAGGTGCTTGTTTTACTTTGTTCTGTTGTGTGTTTTTTAGTGTTATTAGGATATCAAAAGCTTCCTGTAGTCACTCATATAGTTTTGGAACAAAATGTATTGTATTTAGATCTGTACTGGATGTCATTTGTCTTTCTAAGTGTTCAAAATCGAATTTACTCTACGGTCGATTGTTGGATGCATGCAAGGTGGTTTTAGGTATGTTGCTTTGTGTTGTTTGATGTTGAAGAGCAAGCAAATGGTGATCTGACCAAGTGATTGGAGTCCTTGTTTGAAAGGTAACTAGTTCTGTATTTGCAAAAATGACATCAATGATGTGTCCACCGATGTTTGTGGACAATCTGATGTAGGTTCAGTGTGTCTGACAGTGATTATTGTTTTTGGGTGTGGCATACCAATTGTTTAGGTCACTCAGAATGCATCGGTTGGAGTATTGTGTTTATAAGGTTTGAAAATGTGTCTAGAAGTGAGTCTAGGAATGTTGCATTGCTAGGTAGAGGTCTGTAAAGGAGCAGGAGGTTACAGGCGGAAGATGGTGTAGGGCTGCATCCTGTGAAGAGGGCCTCACAACCTTGCATGGAGTTGTTGTCCACTTTAATGATATTTAATGTTTGCTTGAATACAACAGCTAGGCCACCTCCTCTTTTGCCTATACAATTTTGTGTGATAGTTTAATATCCTAGAGGAACGGCTGCATGCAGCACGGGAGCCATGTCATCTCCCAACCATGATTCAGTTATGAAGAGTAAGTCAGGTTGTGTGTCGTGAGAATGTCGTAGGTGAGATGCTTGTTTTTTAGACTGATCGAGCATTTATTAGTAGGCATTTGAGACAATGTGCTGTGGTCATGGTGTGACTCTGTTTTGTAGAAGAGTGAGCATTTTATTTGGGCTTGTAGCAGGTGTGTCATTCGTGCTAGTATTAGCTGTATGTGAATAGCAATAGTGTAGCTTTTTTGTATCGATTTCCTGGTCCAGAGAGAAACAACCTGCTAGACGCCTCCCAATCCGGCTTCCGCACCTATCACAGCACCGAGACTGGCCTGAATGTTGCCACGAGCGGCTTCTGCACCCTACTTGTCAGGGGAGAATCAGCAGCCTTGCTACTCTTCGGCTTCTCCGCATCCTTTGAAACTGTATGCCACCACACTCACCAAGAGACTGCACCAGATTTGGATCAAGGGAAGCTCACTCGGTTGAATTCCATCTTTCCTCACAGGACGAACGCAGATAATCGGTCTACCTCCTTTCACCTCTGAACCCATGAGCACCATCTGCAGCATCCCTCAAGGTTTATCCCTCAGTCTCACCCTTTTCAACACCTACATAACGCCGCTAGCTGACACCATCAGAACCCATGACCTCAACATCATATCCTAATCTGACGATACCCGGCTCATCCTCTTGCTCTCAGCACCCCTCATACCAAGACCAACTTCCACAACTGCCTGAAGAATGTTGCAGACTGGATGAAGGCCAACTGTCTGAACCTCAGCACTGACAAAACTGAAGTGCTGATATTTAGCAACCAGGCCTCCCTCTGGAACGACACCTAGTGACCAGCTGAACTCGCACCCACTCCCACACCCACAAAACATGCCCGCAACCTCTGCATCATCCTTGACGGCAAACTCCCCATGAAACAGATCAATACAGTTTCCTTTGCCTGGTTTCAGACTCTCCTCATGCTCTGAAAAATCTTCAAATGAATCCCCATCACCACGAGGAAAACAGTCACACAAGCCTTAATCACCAGCCAGATGGACTAAGGCAACACATTGTAAGCTGGAACCACCACCGAACTCATGAGAAGGCTCCACACCGTACAGAACTCCACGACTAGACTGATTCTCAACCTCCCCAGATAGACCCACCTTATCCAACACCTAAGGAACCTCCACTGGCACCCGGCCATAAAAAGATACCAATTTACGTTACTGACACATGCCTACAAAGCCCTCCACTACCAAGGACCAGCATACATGAACTACTGCCTGAACTTACACCAACCTTCCAGAAGCCTATGCACTGCCCCCTTACCTTCGCCCAGACACCATGCATCCACCTTAGCCGCAGCAGAGGCTGCTCCTCTCCCACTGTGCTGCCAAGTCCTGGAACGCCCTCCACCGCAGAACATCACCCTCGCTGACGGGGTTCAGGAAGAGACTCAAGACATGGCTTTCCAACCAAGCCCAGCAACCCAGCTCCTGGATACCCTAAGGGGTGATAAGCTGCACTTTACAAGTACAGATTAATGAATAGATTGATAAGTGTTGTTTATCTTCTCCACCACAGACCCTTTCGATGACTTTCATGATTTTACCCCCATAGTATCTGGTCTTTCCACATCCAGGATGTCCTCCCTTAAAAGCAAAGCTTCTACCAGCAAAAAAAGACTCCAAATACTTTTGCTATTGAATCACATTTTCACTCTAGTCCGTGAGTCTGTCTTCTTCACTCACTTTACTTAGTGTTAGAGGCTAAAAGGTCATATATACACCTATACTTTTTTTCTCAAAGACTTGGAAGTTTTCCCAGTAGACAAGCAATCATCTTAAAGACTCTCCTTCCTGTGTAGTTGATCAAACTCCAACTTCTTTTCCTTGTCCGTTTTTCATAACTGGTGGTCTTGCCACTTAAGATTCCTCCTGTATCTGTAGACCTGAATGTGAAGACAGAACTGGATGCCAAGGTATCAGCTGAAAAATAGCTTGTGACAAAATTTGACCTAAACAAAGTGGGCAGAGAAGAAATTTGAGGTTGGGCTACCTTGTTGAAAAGTCTGTAGGCAGTAAATGGGTTTTGAGGGTATATCATTTAGTGCAAGTTTATATTGGGCTTGTTTCTGATTTTGTGCTACACAGTATTGTGAACCCACTTGGACATGTGGTAGATGATGATTCTGATCCAGCATTAGCTAGAAAAAATAAATGAATAATAAAAATGAGAGAATTCTGTTAGATACGGCAGAAACTGGTTGCAGATGGGCACGCTTTGCACTGCGCGTGTGAACAGCAAGAAACCAAGAACTCCACTAAGCTCAGGGTTACACTCCAGTAATGACTCGCCATACTTTTTCATAAGCTTTTATGTATGTTTAAATTATTTTATGTATGTATGCAAACTTTTATGATTCAAATTAACCGAATAATGTTATTTGACTGACTGACTGAGTTGCCATAACCACTAGTAATTTCTGCTAAATTCAAACAAAGTATGCTGATTGGAAAGTACTTATGCAGGAAGAGATTACAATTTGAGGGCCCCAGTATCGAATGGCTGTTAGCTTTTATGTCCCATATGACTACTATTTATCAACCATCTCAAATTGCTACCTTCTTCACTGTTTCCAACACCACCATTTGGCTCATTGCACAGGAGTGAGGAATCTGCTTCCTCAGGCCTCTGTGCAGAACATTTATTTTATTTATTTATTTATTTACAAGCTTATACCGCGCTGGGAATCGACTCCCTGGGGAGTATCTCCGCGCCATTGGCAACATCAGAAAGCAAATAGCCCTGTCATGAGTTATTAATGTTCCACAGTATCAATAGTTAAATAAGAAAGTTTTTAACTTTTTCCTGAAGGGAAAATGTTCTCTGCAAGCTCTGATTTCCAATGGAAGTTCATTCCAAAGTTTCGGGCCTGCCACTGACAGAGCTCTTCCACCTTGTCGTGTTTTCCAGAATCTGGGGACACATAATAATTCATGGTCTCCAGATCTCAGAGTTCTTGCGGGAATATATGGGATAAATTTCTTAGTTAAAACCTCCGGGCCACTACCGGACAGGCACTTGTGGATAGTACAACAAGTTTTAAACAGCACTCTCTGTTTTATGGTGAGCCAGTGGAGTTTTTTAAGAAGCGGTTTAGAAGGAGTCCTGGCCGGGGCATTAACAAGGCGGGCAGCCGTGTTCTGCACAACTTGAAGTCTAGCGATGACCCCTTCATTGGCGGCTAGCAGCAGACCGTTGCAGTAGTCCAGTCATGTATGTGCCTTTGGTATGGGCTAGGGTAGATAGGCAGGAAGTAATTGGAAAGCTCTGTCCTATTTCACAAACGCGCAGGCTGATTGGTAGGGGCCATACCTCTGCTTTTCTCCAACACATGCTAATGTGTGGCTCACCTCTACAGTAAGTAGCATTGTACACTGAGATGCTCACACTCAGAAGTGAACGTGCATGCTTGTATTGCTCTCCCAAACAAGGAAACAACAATAGAGTTGTGTTCTAGGCTTCAATAGGTTTGTGCTCTAGGCTTGAAAAGCTTGCAGGGCATAATGTACTCCTACTGTTCACCTAGCAGTTTAGTGAGGAATGAGACTGCTTGTACAGAGGCTCTTCTTATTGCCTGCTCTCTTTAGAGTTATAAACCTATGTGAGTTTAAAATTATCTAGCTTTCATAACATAAAGTTTCCGTTCTATTAAGGACACGGAGGCCAGGATTATGCTCAAATGTATTCACTTTATTTAGCACAGCAGCCTTCAAAACTACCAGGAACTTCCCATGAACCAGAGGAAAAGAAGTAGAAAAAAGCTTTGAACCAAACCTAGTCTTTACCAGCACTTCTAGTCCATTGACTTTCTCGATTCCTCTTCTTTTTTTATGCAACAGTTGTCAATTGCTATTGCACCACATTCATGTTTGTCGGTCTCACTTCCTACAATGCTAAAAATAGTGTAATTCCATCAAAGCCTGAAACATTTTCCCCCAAACTATTAACTATTTACAAGATTATCCTGTCGGAATGATCAACTATAATGTATTTCTCAGTTAACCGAAAAAACTAAAATTATTACTTTAATCTTACGGAAACTGTTCTTCCTCTGTGTTCTTAATAGAAATGAAACTTTCTGTTACTAAAGCTAGGAAATTTCTATATTCTATTTCCGGACTAGAGGCAAGGATTATGCTTGTGCAATGCTTATTTGCCACAAGGAATGCCAGGTTTACAACTGGTTTAAAGTAAAACCCCTTAAACTTCGACTTTACATCATTACCAGCAATCCAACAGGCCATGCGTTGCAGCTTCCCTTCCAGCAAGATGATGGGGATCCTTCAGCAGTTGCCGAAGAAGAACTTGACTTTGGGGTACAGAGAGTGGAGAATCCCAGGAAAGTTCCATCATCACTGGAAAGCAGGCTTGCGATCTCCAAATCGGTGTGATGACTACCAGATCTGCTTTGTCGTCTGACTTGAACCAACAATCTTGTGATCATTATGAATGGCTGAAATGTGTACTTCTTCTTCTGACTTCAGTCCTGAAAAAAAGACATCTGTGGCTACTGATTGCAGATCTGGTCTCACGCTCAAGTACTTGTCCTCTTGATGTTCCAGTTGTGAGACAAACCGGTCAACCGTGAAAGGTCTCCACCTGAGGTCTATCCTGAACACCTCTGGGCTCACCCTCCACAAACTCAGATCTTGCAAATATCTTGAGTGACAATCTACCACCCTGTTGGTGTGGCCGGCTTGATATACCACTGTGACTGAGATCTTGTTTGTGAGGCAGAACTGCCATAACTCCTTCTCTAGGTCCGCCAAGATTTCCAGGCTCAAACCCCCTGGGTGGTTGATGTGACGTACCGTTGATATGTTGTACATTTTCAACAATACACAACATTGCCCTTTCTTCTTGGTTCAGCATTCTACTACAAAGGACCAGGCCAACAATTCCCGGCAGTTTATGTGCAACTGTTCTTATGCAGACTGTTTTCCTACTGTGGATATGCTACCACATCTGGAACCCCAGCTGGTTTTACTGCCATCAGAATCTCTGACTATGTCACGGCTTGACCCAAAGATTGCTCTCCTGTTCTAAGCCTCAAAATGGGCCAGCCACCAACTCCTCTCTTCTGTGACAAGCTCCATCAGGGAAACTATTTCCGAATATGTCAGGCCTTTGCACCGGTGGTATACCTTTACCATCTGGAGCGCCCTGTAGTGGAGAGGACCCAGAAATATTGTTTTTATTGAAGCAGGCAGTAGGGCCTCCAGATGTACAGTCTGTCTCAGCAAGGTGATCTGGCATGACAGTGTTTTCCGGAGCTCTTGGCGAATTTGTGTTATATTCCTGGACAGACAACTTAAGGTAGTTTTCCTAGAATCTATGACAAAGCTCAAGTTCTGGTTTTCTGAGCAGGAATGAAAAGAGACTTCTTGTTGATGACAGCCTAAACCTTCTAGCAATTGCACTGTCATCTGAAGAAACTCTGGCAGCCTTCTTCGACACTGATCCATTAGGAGAATGTCATCCAAGTAGACTATGAATTGGGACTTCCTGGGATTGTAGATATTCCATGGCTGACTTTAGCACTTTTGTAAAACACCATGTTGCTGAGGACAAGCTGAAAGGTTGGGTCTGGAATTTGAAGACTTGATGACCCCACACAGACTGCAGGATATTGGCACCATCCGGTATACATTCTTGAGCTGAACCATGCCAGCCAATTGTGTGGTCTCAGGGGATTTCGTAGCAGATGGATGTCCTCCATTTTGAAGTGGTTGTATTCCAGCCGCTCAATAAACTCCTGAAGGTTTATTAGCCGCTGTTGGCCACTATCTAGTTTCTCCCTTAAGAAAATATTCCTCACAAACTTTTTGGGGAGAATGCTGGTTAAGGCAATCACCTCTTTTTCCAACATATCGGTAACATCCCGATCGTTAAGGGCGATTTCTTGATCAGAAAAGGACATGTGTCTTGACCATATAGTTGTATGTGGAACAGAACCCTTGCACTGTCTCAAGGACCCACGCAACCGAAGTAAGGGTCTAACTCTTGTGAATTTAGTTTGCCAGTTTCCCTCCCACTTTTAGTTGGTCAGAAGGGAGAAACCTTTACTTGGTTAGATCCTTGCATGTGTCCGCGTATGCTTCCTGTGGCTTCATGGTGCCTTTGGAAGTGTCTGAAGGGGAAGTTCCGAATCTGGTTTGGTCTTGCCAAAGTCAGTGCTGAGAACCCTCCACCACAACAGGCCCTGGTGAAAACCTTAGGAGTGAAGATTTTTTTTTATTGAGCTAATGCCTTGTTTAATGACATAAAGGTGGCGACAAACTTTCCTAACACCTTAATAAAAGGTTTGCCAAACAAGCCACCCAGCACTATTGCCCCTGCATCAGCTGCTGCCAGGTCCCTAAGCTTCTGGTCAATACTTATTAGGAGAGAACGTGCCACTCTTGGGACAGGGAGCAATTGGCATTGCCCAAAAGATTATCTCCCGTTGGGCCCATTCACAGAGTAGTTTGAGTAAAATAACAACCTCACTGTTTCGCTTTTCCGGCCGTGTCCAAAATTTTTGTGAGCGGTCCTGTAACTTATAGCAACTTATCACTGGCACGAACTCCAGAAGCGGTATATGCCTTTTTTAGGATCACATACATATTTATCTAAGAACGTAGCCATTTTGGGGTTGATCTCTGGGCCATGACTACCTTGTTCTCCAAGGAAGGGTTGGGACATTCTGCTCTAAGACAGACACAAACCTCATTCTAGGGGCTCATGGAGTCTACAGAAGTGGCTACTTGCTCCCCTGACAACCACTCAGAGGAGCGAAGATGAAGCAGGTACTCTGGGTCTAGCATGTCTGAGGTAATCACAGTAGATTGCAACTGGATGTCATCCAACATCCGGGGTTGGCTGACTGCTGACGGGCGCCAGTGTTTGGAGGGTTGTGTTGCCATTCAAAAGTGAGTTGTCATCCATCTAAGGGCTCTGGGATGGTGGGGGAGTAAGTGGGCATTCCCGCAACAAGAGCCTTGGGGCTGGACTGGTGTGGGACAGAAACGCCCTTTTCAACCTGTTGACAGTGTCCAAATCGACCCCCTTGATTGTCCTTTCTTTTTACTTGCATTTTTTGCAGGTGCGTTGTCTTTCTCGCCTTTATGTTGGAGCAACCCCAGGGGGGAGTGGGGGCATGGTGGTCAATTTCCAGGAACACAGGATCAGGACAAACATATGCCAGCTCAATTAACTTCTTAACGGTTTCGGTAGATAAGGCAACAGCTTGGTGGAAGAATTCCTTGTCCGGTGGAACGAAAGGCACTGATTCCTCCTCCATATAAGAGCATTCACACCTCTGCGTTGTATGCATTTACTGGTGCTGCCCCCCTGTTCAGTAATCTTTGAAGGCGCTTCCATCACTGGATGAGACCAGCTATATATTATTTATTTATTATTTATTATTTATGTGACTTATAAAGCGTACTGTCACCTTGCAGGCATCCTGGCGCTGGAGGCTCAAAAAGGGGGGCGGACCGTGATTGGAGGAGCAGAATGGAGTGCACAAGTTAGAGTTGTTTAGGAAACAGCCAGGTTTTGACCTTTTTCCTAAAGGGGAGAAGCTCCTTGGTTTGCCTTATCTCCCACGGGAGTAGATTCCAAAGCTTGGCCGCGGCCACCTCAAAAGATCTACCCCCTGATCTGACCTTTCTGAATCCCTCACCAGCCTCGCCGCTGAAGAGCGAAGCAGTCTAGTTGGTATATACCAAGCAAATTTCTCTTGTGAGTCACAAGACTCAAATAGGCGCTAGCCTTGGGACTCAATACACCCCTTCTGCTCTAAAGGGTTAGCAGCCTGTGCTAGTCCCAGCAGTGTATGTTTTCCAAATGATTTTTTGTACCATACAGACTCCATGCCCTGGGCTTTCACTCCTCAGTTATGTTTGGAAAAACCACCCACAAAATGGAATAAAGGCTGTGTCGCGCTGTTGTCCTTGCATCGGGAGATAGAGATGCGTCCCGCTTATAGAGCCAGATAGGCGTCTCAATGGTATGCGAGTGCCCTCTATTGGCCAGAGAGTATAACTGAGGTAACGTGGCCCTCACACGTATATTTACCAACAGAACCGCATAAGGATTGCTAAATACATTCCCACAGGAGACTACCTGAAACTACAAAGGGCAGTTAGTGAATAACCTTGCAATGCCCCCATATAAACGAGAGAATTGGTTCCACTTATCTTAAGGCTGCTGGAGCAGTGAAGAAGGAAGGGGCATAGAGGGTAATTTCACTACAAGTCTTGGCGGAGACCATGATTGGTTAGAAGCTTTTTCTATTCTTTTCTGTCTGGGTCATAGTGAAAGAGTTCTTTGATATTTGGGAGGCTGTTGTGTTAAAGGGAAGAAATTTGAGCATAATCCTCACCAGTGGTTTAAACGGAAAAAAAAATAAGTGCAGGTACTCGCCAAAATAAGCAGTAGACTGAGGGTGGAGTTTGGGGCAGGGCAAGGGGCGGGCCTTGTTTTTTTATTTTTCTAAGCTTTGTATTAAAAAAAATATGCATGCATTGTAAGAATGTCTAACCATTTATATAATACTTACTAATAAGTCCTTAATATTAATCAAAGTAACCTTTTTTTATCAACCTTATAATTATAAAATGTTGAGGAAAAAAATTGCAAGATTCCTAATGTTTGCATGTATATCCTTGATGCAGGATCATGAATCACTAAACTATATGACAAAGATTTTAACTTGTGACCTGCAGGAAACACAATGATCTCTGCAGCAAAAACAGTAACCAACAAAGCTCTCTCTATAAAAAACAAATAGGTGATCTGCATGTTTCATGCTGTGCGTTACTGCAGGCACATTGATCCTCTTTGCAATTTTTTGTTTAGTCAAACGTTTGATTAGAAGAATGCACACAGATATTTCCAGCAAGTGCATTAACCACCAGAGCTATTAAAGTGCCATTGTACCCTGGAATTTACTAGATGCGCAAAGATCTCTGTACCAGGTCATATTTCGAAATACAGCATGTTATCATTAGTTAGAGAAGCCAGAATACATTTATTATCACATTTGTCTTGTCAAATTCTTTTGGGCAGAGTTAAAAAAAATAATTATGTTCACACTTTGCTCTTTACGACTGCGCCCACTTTCTGCTGGAAACCCTTGGCCCCTGCCCAATTAATACAGCTAGATTTGGCCTCATGAGTAGCTATTTTTAAAGTACATTTGCCTAGAGGTGTGCAAGCCGCTTACAGGTCAAGCCAGGCTTGAGCCAGATGCTGGGTTCTGTATCAACTCAAGGTTCTCTTGGAACTTCGAGCCCAAAAAGAGCCTAAATTTCATTTGTCTTCTGCCTGTTGCGTTCTCTGTACCCTTATGCACAAAGTTAAAAACAAAACATTAACATATGACGTAAAAGGGAGAGATAAATAGATCCTCATTTAGTGGCTGTTTTGCACAAAGTGAAACAAGAAAACCTGGGATATATCTGAGCTTCTCCATTTAACCAAACTCTGTGATCTTAGCAAATATTTTGTTTCACAAATCTCCCTTTGTCTTCATTATAATGTTACCTATTAATGTCAAAGCTGTACCATGTTAAAGAAATGTTTTTTCTAATTTTGAAGAGACTATGTCCTATTTTATGTGATGTTTGTTGGATTATTTACATTGCAAACAGTTCAAGGGCTCGGCTCATGCAAGTTCATCTAGAACCCAGCCAGACCCTTGGCTCTGCTCTCCCTGTAAATTTGTCTTCTGAATGGTAAACCTGCTGCATCATTTGTTCACATAGCTGGCATTTTCTTAAAAAGAAAACCAAAATTTCACAAAATCATCAGAGAACATCATACAAATAACAAATTTATCTCTAGAAAAGATGGAGATGAACTGTTAACACATTCCCTACACACTGTCAAAATACATTTGCCCCTTTTCACACACACTCACCCCCTTAAACCAATTTGGGGCCCATCGGGAGACTGGGAGGGGAAAGACCGACCGGAGACAGATATAAGGTGTGATAAAGGCCGCTTTATTGGGAAACAGGTGCATCCTGAAAATATACCACATCCTTGGCCTTTGCCGTACAAAACTAGGCCTAACTAAATATACATATACCTGACCAGAACCCCCCCACCCCCACCCCTAAACAGTTCCCCGCCAACAACATAACATAAGTACCAATTACCAAAACGCCTGCCTCAACTGTTTAAACATCTGCCATATGTACACTCCCTCCCCCTCTGCCAGGAAAACTGATTCCTCCTATCCTACCCCCCCCTTTAACTAGGGAAAAACGCCACCCTAATAACAACTTTCCAACACCTGCTCCCAGCAACAACACATCCAGCCAATCCTAACCAAGAAAGCACCTGCTCCCAACAAAACCCTTTTAAACAACCCCGAAACCCTCAGGACCCATGACAAAAAACCCCTAGGAAACCCCCAGCCAAACCATGGCTTAAAGGGAGGGCGGGTGGAACAACGATTAATCTACCCCCCGGCTGCTGGGTCACTGTCCCACGAAATGGTGCACAGTGACCCAAAATGGCCGCTCTTAAAGCCCCTAGCCCAAAAGGAGCCCAAAAGCAGCCCAATTCCCCCTAACCAGCCCAACCAGCCCAATATTGCTTCCTGTCCCCCGGCTAATCCTTCCCCCCACACTTCCTCCCGGGGCCCCAAATTCCCTGGGGGGGGGCGAGCCTCCCTCCGGTCGGCCACCCCCCACAAAGCCCCATTGGGGCCCATCGGGAGACGGGGAGGGGAAAGACTTACCGGAGACAGATATAAGGTGTGATAAAGGCCGCTTTATTGGGAAACAGGTGCATCCTGAAAATATACCACATCCTTGGCCTTTGCCGTACAAAACTAGGCCTAACTAAATATACATGTACCTGACCAGAACCCCCCACCCCCACCCCTAAACAGTTCCCCGCCAACAACATAACATAAGTACCAATTACCAAAACGCCTGCCTCAACTGTTTAAACACCTGCCATATGTACACTCCCTCCCCCTCTGCCAGGAAAACTCATTCCTCCTTTCCTAACCCCCCCCTTTAACTAGGGAAAAACGCCACTCGAAAGCCCCAACGGCTTTCGACCCCCCCCTAGGGCCCCTGCACGTTTGGATACCTGCGCACCCCCACAGCCCGATCTACTGCCTCCTTCAGCTGCACAATATAGAGCTCCATCCCATACCTTGATAAATGCACTCCATCCTCCATGAAAAAGTACACCGCCCCATACCTCAGCTCCGGGTGCTCCATTCTACCCAATCCTTCCTTATCACAAAAGGACTGCATCTCCCTGTTAATCTTCCTCTGAGTCCTGTCAATAGCCCCCGGCCTCTCCGCCCCTCTCCAGCACCTCCTGGGTATGAATTCGGACCAAATGACATAACACCCCGCCCACTGTCTCCTAATCTCCAGCAGATCCCTCTTCATTTGTTTTACCAGTGCCAGTCCCTTACACTGCACCAAATCATTTTCACCCAAATGGATGACTACCACATCCGGACAGACACCCCCCCCCCCCGCCCCCACAACATTGTTCAAAACCGGCACCAACTCGTGCCAACGCATGCCCCCTCTTCCCCTCCAATGACACCTAAACAACTGCTCGTCCAATTCCAAATTGAGGTTCCTGTGTTTCTCCCATTCGGCACTCACCGCTCTCTTTACAAAGGAATGGCCCACCACGTATATGCTCATCCCTGCCGCAGTAGGCCCAGCCACCGCACCTGCAAAGAGACATATGTAAGCAACGAGCCCAACACTTCAAGCCTACTCCACACCTACCCCCGCATCCTGAAGTATGTCTTATAGCAGTCTGATTTCCAGCGTCCCAGCTTCTTAATCTCCTCCTTCCCCCAACCCTTTCGCGCTGCTCCGTCGCCGCCCCAATGCGAAAGGAATGCGTCCCGAATTCCTTCGGGTCCTCACCCACCCGACCAACCTTTCTCCTGGCAAAAACCTCCGCACCCTCCTGCACCTGTCCGTCCGCCAGCCTTCTTCCCCATTCCGCCGGACACACCGCCTCCGATCCCCCGGGACCCAACACCACCCAAGTACCCTCCCCACGCTGATCTGTCTTAGACCGTCGCAGCCGTACCGCAACCTCCCCACAGGTCAAACCTGGACGTCCTTTCAACCCCACCAACTCCGACACCCGGAAGGCTCCAAAAAACATCCACGACATCAGCGTGGAAAACAACACCGTCTCCATCCGGTCCCTGCACACCCCCGGTAAACGGCACAACAAACCCTCCGACATCACCTCTGTAATCGGCCGTCTCTGCCGCACCCGTGCCCCCTTCTCCCTCTCCCAACCCTCCAGAAGACGCCCCCCCCAACTCTCCCGCCGAAGGTGCATAACCCCACCAGAGCTTGCACATGAAGGCCACCCCTGCCAATTTTCCAGCAATCGTCACTCTCGCCAGTCCTTTGTCCATCAAGCCCAGCATGAAACGCACCACCTGCTCCTCCCAACGCCACTTGCCGCACTGCCTTACCGCTCCAAAACGTAGAAACTCCAGCCAAGCCTGCTCATAAGTCCTCCACGTGGACGCTGCCAGGGACGCCTTCACTAACTGAACGACCCGCGCTCTCCCACCAACCAAAGCTCCTCCGGCACCTGTGTCTTGACCGCCGCTGCCTCCGTGGCTAGCCCATGGAACCTCTGCCACTGTGAACGAGACAAGGCATCCGCAATGTCATTGTCCACTCCCGGTACATGTTGAGCCTGGAACACAATATCTCCAAACACTTCAAGACGAAAACGCGCATCAACTTCAGCACTTGAGGCTCCCTTGCGGACTGCCGGTTCACCACCTGCACCACCGACATATTGTCCACCTTGAACACAACACGCTTGTGCGACAAATCCTGTGCCCACACTGTCACAGCCACCACCAACGGGAACAGCTCCAGGAACGCAATGCTCCTTCCCCCCGCCGGCCAATGATCCGGCCATTGCTCCGCGCACCATCTCCCAAGCCCAGTATAGGCCGAAACCTCCGACTCCCACCGCGTCCGATGACATTGTCACATTCCACTCCCAGTCCTCCGGGGGCGCCATGGGCACTCCATTGAAACACCCCAAAAAAGCCAGCCACGCGGTCAGGTCTTCTCTCGAGCGCGCCGATAGGCGTACATGATGATGCGGCAGCGTCAGCCCGGACATTGCCAACCCCAGTCGACGACAAAAGGTCCGCCCCGCTCGCACCACGCGGCACGCGAAGTTCAAATGACCCAGCAACACCTGCACCTCTCGCACCGTCACCTTTCGCCTGGCCAACATGCCCGTCACCAGGTCCACCATCACCACCCGCTTTTCCTCCGGTAGGCGTGCTTCCATGGCCACTGAGTCGAGCTCTATCCCGAGGAACGACAGCACCGTGCTGGGACCTTGAGTCTTCTCTGGCGCCAAAGGAACCCCAAGGTAACTCATCAGTTCCGTAAAACTGTCCAGTCGCTGCTGGCAGTCTGTCGAACCGGGCTGACCCACCAGGAAGAAGTCATCCAGGTAATGCGTCATCGCCTCAGAGCCTGTGCGCCAGGAAAAAGCCCACTGCAAGGAGCTGAATCTCTCAAACAACGCACACGACACGGAGCACCCCAGGGGAAGTGCTCTATCGACGAAAATGAAGCCGTCAAACTGGATCCCCAGCAACTGATGATCCGCTGGATGTACCGGCAACAACTGAAACGCCGATTTTACATCGCATTTAGCCATGAGCGCCCCCCGACCTGCCGTCGTCACCAACCGCCTCGCGACGTCCACGGACGAGTACGCAACCGACGCCAACTCTGCTGAGATAAAGTCGTTCACCGACGTGCCCTCCGGCCATGATGGATGCTGAATCAGCCGAAATTGACCCGGCTCCTTTTTCGGGACCACCCCAATAGGTGAAATGACAAATCCGGCAATGGCGCCTCCTCAAAAGCCCCCACCATCCTCCCTTCCTTCACCTCCTTGAACAGCTTCTCCCGGACGATACCTCTGTGCGCGTTCACGGACTTCAGGTTCTCTGCCCACCGAGCGATCTGCGGACCCTCGTAGCCCAACCGGAAACCCTCCCTGAAACCCCGACGCAGCACGGCCGCATCGTCCGCCCGAGGATAAGCCGCCAAAAGAGGTTCTTGCCGGTCCAGCCTAACCGGTGTACGAGCCTTTTCCCAAGGCACTCCCCCCCACCCCCGCCGCCCCCCCTCCCACCACTTGGCCCGGCCGCCGGTTGCTGACCCTGTGCGGGGCCCCCCCGAGCCCCCAGCAGCGCACCACCGGGTGTCGCCTCCTGCACTTGGAGCATTCGTGCCTGAAACGGCACGCCTGCCGGAGACAGGGACCTCTGTTGAAGTCCCAGCAGGCCCCGACGCTGTGTGTACACCCGGCGTCACCCGCCCCCACCTCCCACGGGTGGGGCGGGCTGCAAAGGGAGCGGCGCCAGCGGCAAACCACTGGCCATGTAGATGGTGCGGCCAAATTTTGCCTCACTCATCGTCTGTTGGTACAAGTCCGCATCCAACTCTCCCCACTTAGCCTCCGGATCCGATGCCATGCGCGCCCGAAACTCTTCATCGTAATGTGACCAAGCATTACCTCCGTATGACACATGTGCCCGCCGCACCACATCCATATATTTGAACAGCGCGACCGCCCTGTCGGGGTACTTTTCGCAGTACACACTGGCGTATATCAGGAAAGCCGCCGACCAAATCTCAATGGTAACCGGCACCTTAGGTCGCCTGGCTAACTCCTGCTCCTCCTCCTTCGAACCCTCCTTGGCCATCAATTCCCTGTGGAGCAACTTCAAAATCTCCACACACTCCCCCTTCCAGATCTTATCTTTAGTTGCCAGTGACAAATGCGCCCCCAGTGGCTTCGCTACCCCCATATAAGGCAGCTTCTTGACCGGCACCTCGCAACTCTCCTTCGCCCCGATGCTGGACGCCGCCGGCCCACCGGACTTCGCCGCCTCTCCCATCCCCGTGCTCACAGACGCCGCGTCACCTGCCGCCTCCGTACCCACCCCGGCATCCATCACATACCTGCCCTTCACCAATCGCACCTCATCCCCTCCCCCAGCATCCGTCCCCACAGACACCTGGCATCCGCCATCCGCAACCCCAGCCGCCTGGCCTCCATGAGGCCCTCCCAAGCCACTCCCCAACCGTGCACCTGTCTTACCTGGCATCAAGGCTGGCGTCCACACCGGATCCCGCCGCCTAACCAGTTCCGCTGGGGGGGTCGTCACTCGCGGCACCGTTTGCCGGGGGCGTACCTGTAAAACACTGCCAACAGCATTACTCGCTTCCCCCTCCCCCTCCCGAAGCTCCCCTTCCTCCTCCGACTCCATCTCTCCACCTCCATCTCCATCCCCCCACCGCCTGTCTGGACCTCTCCTGTGTGCACCCTGCTCAATCCTGCCTTGTCCCTGCACGCCGTCATCAGTGCCCCCAAATCCACGCTCCCCCTCCTCCTACACTCCGCTTGGTAATCCGAGTAGCCTGCCAAATTGTCACTCCATCCCCGTCCCCCGGCGGCCGGCTCGACCCATCTGGAGGGGGGCGTTGGAGACCTATGGCCCTGCCATCCGCTGGCAGCACGCACATGGTCCCTCGTTGGAGCGCGACCGCCCGTACTAGGCAGAGCCGGCCCATCCACTCGGCGGGTTGGAGCCGCATGCTGCTCACCCGAGCCCCTCGCCAACTGCTCCTGCCAAGAAAAAAGCGGGGAAGTCCAGCATGCCGAGGAAAATTCACCCCCCTCGTCCCCCCCAAACTCCCGGCGCGCCTCTCCCCCATGCCGCCGAATGCCCTCCCCGCCGGTCGCCCCCCACCCCCCCTTTCCCCACCCCCAACCCCAAACCCCCGCGTTTCCCAGGCCGCCCCTCGCGCCCACCCCCACACCCCCGCGACCCACCCCCGCTACCCCCCGCTACTCCCCCTCCCCGTAACTCCCCTCTCCAGAAAACCCGGCTCTCACACATTCTCTTTCGCATGCAGTGCCCGACAGTGGTGCCTTCAAAACCTTTAACAGGTGCAGCACAAAGTCGGGGGTCGCATTTTGTGCGATGAACTTATTTGCACATTGAAACATTTTGAGAGACTGCCGCAGTTGTCTCATTGGAGCAGAGATACTTAGGAGGTGATTTGGATGCTGCAAATCACCTTCGTTTATAGTTATATAACAAATGTTTATCAATAAATGGCACACTAACGAATCAATACTAGTGCTGCAGTTTTTTTAAAATCATGAATGCATTGATTTAAGTCTAGAGGGCAGGGGTTTTCTTTCATGCAAAACCCTTTCATTTAAATTGTTGATGGGCGAAGATTTACGGGCTTTTAAACCAAATGGACATGCTAACAAGCGCTGTATTGCCATGAACAATGTGTCCCACACTTGCGTCCATTCGGATTTTTAGTCGTCTTCCGACTGGCTCTGAAAGACACCCTTCAGCCATATGCCTCCTCTCATAGCTTCCAGAGAGGCATGCACTGCTCTGTGTTCTACTGAAAACGAGCTGAGGTCCTGGCGCTTTTGAACCAGCTCCGCTCAGGCTTCATCAGCTCGGTTTGAAAGGCTCTTGAACCCGTGCAGAAAGAGCTGCCAAGGATGGCGCTCAGGAGGACAGCACCAACCGCATCAAAACCAGGCCCTTATGAGTACCGGTACTCTCCTTGTCTGAGTAAAGGTACCGGTGCTCAAGGGGAGAAAATATAAAAATGTCTGTACTCAGTACCGGTGTGTACTGGCCCATTTAAAGCACTGATCTTCGCCTAGAATTGACAAAATAGGTGAACTACCCATCTTCGTAAATATAGGTGTGAGGTAGGTTTTTTTGTTTTGTAAATGTTAGCTTTGCTTTTTAATTTTCAGAATGCCGAGTTTTGTGCAGTATGGCTCTATTGTCTGCTTAAATTGTTTTAAAGAATATTGTGCATTGTACTCCGAAATTAAAAGCTGATGAATTCAAAACCTTGAAAAATATTGTATTAGCCACATAATAAAATTTTTATAATAAAGGAAAAGCTTGATCTTATCCTCTGATTTCAAAATGTCGCTCCTAATAGGCGCATACTTTCTAGTTCACAAAGAAGTAACATACACAATACTGTGTTTAACACACTTCAGTGTTCTCATTTCAGAAAAATTTTAGGCATAGCTCATGGATTAATTTGCATTACATATTTAAATATCAATCTGCGATATACAGGAGATTATTTAAAATATAAAATAATTACACTGGAAACCATAGCCTATCCTCCACAGGTTCACCAGTGCAATGCTTATCTGGCACAGGGAGAAGTTAACCACTACAAAACTAGATGGTAATGCGAACATGTTTTTAATGACTTTGTAGGTGTTTTGACAACTTAATGTTTTAATTAGCTTTAGCTAAACTGATCGCTGGCAACAGTGAAATGGAGACCAGTTAAGCTACAATACAATCGGCATGTAATTAAACACAAATTAATGTCACTCTCCTAACGTCCTATCCTAAAAATACTCCTCATCATTATGGCCAAGGTTCCTACGTGACCTTTTTGTAAAGCTCTGCTCAGACCACTTTGGGTCAGATGCGTAGAAGAGATTGAGCTTCTTACCAGGTTAATGGTTAGCTGTTGTTAGAAATTAGATTGTTGGTTGACCAGTTCACGAACCCAAGTCAGTATCAACCACAATCCTTGTCATGGTTAGAGGCAGGCAAACCCTAAATTAACCTATGCTCACCTTCTGGTAGCTTGGCAAAGAGCTGTCAGACTTAGCTAAGAGACAATGTGTAAAGTATTTGTGCAACACTTTAAACCATAAACCAGTGACAACACCACACAAAAAGATTGCACGCCAGGTTAGAAAAGTAGAACTTAATTTAATAAATAAAACAAGCCCAAAAATCCAATAAATAGAACTTAAGATATGATTTTTTAAAGAAAAACTGTAAAATAGCACTTAAAAGCAATATGCTATTATTTGGGGCATCTGGTCATACTGGATTGGAACAAAGTGAAAAGGTCAGGCCGACCGCGATGGAGCGTGGGCCGGCTACAGGAAATCGGGTTGGCCTACTGAAACAAAATACCTTCATCCTAGTTGCGTCAACGTTCAGGGTGCATGGTGAAGAGGAGGCAATGCGCCAATTCACACAGTGGTGGCAATGCACTGATCGCTATCCACGCAGCTGCAGCGTTGCTTCTGCTCTGATAAGCGAGGTGCTGCAATGCAGAAATTTGTTTTCGAGGCTGCTACCGACAGACATGCGAGGGCTCTGTGCCTGGGAAGAGTGTCGGCTCAGTGATGGTTCCAAAGGTGATACTTCGGGTCCGATCCAAGCAGCGGCGATGCATCGGGGCTATCCACGCAGTAGAGGTAGTTTTTGGTTCTGATCCAAGCAACAGGGGCTTTTGGCTCATTCTGAGCCACGCCACAGCAAGGATGCTTTGGTTCGACCGAGGATGCAACAGTTCTGCTGAAGCAAGGACCTGAGGCCCACTTCCTAATGTCCAGGACTGGCTTGGCACCACTTGACAGGTCAGACTCAGAGATGGCAGAGTCCAGTTGCAGAAGCAGGGTGGTTGGAAGTCTTTTATGTCCCTGAGACTTCAGATCCTGAGGCCAGCCAACTAGCCTTTGGAGTCACTCTGGGTGCAAGTGATGCAGGTCTAGTCCTTCTCACCCAGCCAAGAATGCCAGCTGTCAGCACAGCAGGGCAGCAGTTTTTTTGCCAGAGCACGAGTCCAGCAAATTGGCAGTCCTTCGGCAGCACAGCATTCCTTCTTTCTGCCAGAGTATCGAGAGGTCCAGAAGGGTACTGACGTGTTGTCATAGGCCCAGTACTTATACCCAGTTGTGCCTTTGAATTGGGAGAGGTTTCAGAGAGATGCCCTTGAAGTGCACATTGGTCCTCCCTTCCTACCTTTCATCCAGACTCACTACAGAGGAGTATGCAGCCCTCTTTGGGGACAGGATACAGCCTACTCAGGTGTAAGTGAGGTTGGGTCCAGCTCCTCCCTCTCATCCTGCCAGGATGGCCCATCAAGTCACACCTAAGCTCCCAGTGGGTGTGGCTGTCTAGGAGGAATCCACAAAGCCCAGCTGTCACCCTCTCCAGACATGTATCCGAGACAGACCCCAGGCTCCAAATGGCTAAAGTAAAAAAAAAAAATCCAACTTTCTAAAAGTGGCATTTTCAGAATTGCAATTTTAAATCCGACTCCATCGTAAGTTGTGATTTTAAATTTTGGTTCGAGAAGTCCAAACTTGAAAAGTCTATCTCTTCACAATTGGGAAATGCACCTATAAAATCTAATAAGGGAACCCCACTGGTATCCTATGGGAGAGATAGGCTTTGCAGTAGTGAAAAACTAATTTGACCGTTTTTCACTACCAGGACACGTAAATATAAAAGTCTATGACCTGCCTTTTAAATACATGAAACCCTGCCCTCTGGGTTGTCCTTGGCCTATCAAATAAAAAGGGAAGGTTTGGGCCTAGCTAGGGGTTTATCTTGCCAGGTCGAATTGGCAGTGTAAACTGCACACACGTGCTCTGCATTGGCAGGCCTAAGCCATGGTTAGAGGGTTACTTAAGTGTGTGGCGCACCAACTGCAGCAGACCCAAAAGTAGCTTTTAATTTACAGGCCCAGGGCACATGTAGTGCACTTTACTAGGCACTTATAATCAGTTCTTAATTTGAGCTGGTGGATTCTGGTGCTCCACACCGCCACTTAATTGTCAACCCCAGCACTTGTGGCAGTATGCCACATGGTGGCACTGTTTGCCTAAGTTAAAGATGAGCACAAAACTGTTTTTAATAATTCAACAAACACTCAAAATGACTGTTACCTGCAACCCAAGCCATTCTTATAGTGCTGTAGTCCTGTAATTGTCTAAATTATCACACTTGTAGGAGTGTGATGGTTGGTAGTTGTGTTGATGCTATTGGTGACGGCGCTGCCAGCAGCAATATGCGGTGCAAGCTGCAGTGGTCTCCTGACACTGGCACTTCTTTATTTATTTTTAACAAATTAAGCACTGCTTATAAGTACATTAAATATGCCAATTGGGGATAATCCAATATCACTATGTTTTAGGGAGAGAGTATGTGCACTTTTCCATTAGTTAGCAGTGGGAAAGTGATCAGAATCCTAATGCCAGAAAAACGAGGTGAGAAAAAGTGGAGGAGGAAGGCACCCTGCAGAGACGGCCATTTTCCAACAGCTGTCACAAAGGAAATGCAGGCAATTATTGTCCGTGTGTGCTTATACAAGTTGGGCAAGCCTTTGAGAAGAGTCAAGAGTCTGGGTAACTTTGGATAGGAGGGCAGTGGCCTAGTTGAGATGTCTAATAAGCTGGTCCATATTTGCTTAAAAAGTGTGGTACTTGTGGCATCGCTCTAGTGCAAAGTAAGTGGTCACCAGCGATAGTGAGGAGAAACTTGGAGAAGGCGCAAGAAACATACACAGAACAGTTCAACAAGAGACGGAACGTGCAAGGTGTGGCTCTTGAGAAAGGGGACTGGGTGAGAGTGAAAGTAGCAACTTTGAAGAGGAAGGGAGAGAGTAAATTCACCCCGCCCCTACAGGTGATTGAGCCATTTGCGAGATCAGCACTACTCAGCGACGGCAAGGTTTGGTCGCAGGACAGAATGGCTAAATGTAGCAAAATACTAAAGTGGACTACAGGAGTGGACGAGGAAGTAGAAGGGGACGCAGAGAGAAGAGAAACGGAAGGTTGTGAAGGAGGACAAGAGCAAGTAGATGAAACGACACCGCAAGTGGAAGAGAAGGAAATCAGGTGCGGCGGGAGCAGTAGAGAGAGAGAGGAAAAGGGCAGAGAGAACAGGAGGGGAGCAGGTGAAGAGAGAAAGGTGGGAGAAGAGATGAAACTGGAAACCCGAGGAAGGGCCACGGTGATGGACAGACAAGGAGATGAGAAATCAGTGAAGACGAGAGCAGGAAGAACAGTGAGAACGCCCAAGAGGTTTGAGGACTATGATATGGACATTAAGTAAGAGTTGCTTTCCTTATTCTGTTGTTATTGTGTAAAGGGGGGAGATATGTGGCATCGCTCTAGTGTTTGGGTCGGGGGCCGGAACCGGAAGTTTAAACCCGGAACCGGAAGTCGGCCATTTTGTGTGGCGCCGGCTGACAGAGCTAGAAAAACGTGCGATCCCGGCGCTCCGGGGAATAAAGGCTTATACAACCTACAGCCTGACTCTGTGCCTCAGTATATATAAATGCACTACTTTACAGTACTCCTCGGTGAGCAAGATCCGTGATGGCTGTTGTTTTATTGATATAAGATATCAAATAGAAAGCGATTGGCCCATAAAAAAGAGAGGATGTGAATATGCGGCAGCAACCATAATAAAGAGTGTATGTACGCACTGGCCTTTGAATGAAGGAAGGCCATTGCCCAGGCATCCCTACTCTACTAGGAATTAAAGTCCTCTGCAGCGCTTTGTACAGTTATGAAGATATATGATGTCATGCTTTATTGGATTAGTGCACAACCTACCCTAACTGTTACCACCTTTGCACTTTCCGCACGCCGCATGTTTTCCTCGTAGACTGAAGTCTGAGTCGTCATACAATGACATTATTTGGATGTTATATTCTTGTTTCTCTCTCAGTTGGATGTCTGCGTCTTATTCAGTGAACTATGAGGGCTTGGTTTTTGTGTCATAGAGGTGTTGCTAGAAGGCTCCAGTGATTGCTTATAGATATATATCAGACTGGCAACATGTGGTTGGTAAAAATCTGCTTGCTCTGCTGCTACCTATGTGAAAGGTGGATGCTGCTGTATACAATTGTGCTCCTGTGGTTTTCTATTGAGTGTTTTCTTATGGTTGTGATGAGGATGTCTGTAGCTGCTGCTGGTTGTGTGGCTTAGTCGTTGTGGTAAATGTAGTTGTATGGAGTTTATTTCCACGAGCGATGAACAAGAGGAAAAACTTGCTCATGAAATGAGTTTGCATGGCTACGGGTTGTGGAGGGGATGTCACAGGTACTTAGTTGGGCTATGTGGCTTCTTGAAGAGTGACCTCTGTATGCAATATCTTGTTCTAAAAGTGCTGAAATGAAGAATTGGCACTTACAAGTCCGTTTTAGGGATTATTAAATATTGTGATTGCACGACAGTTCCAAATCTTTAGACACTACCATTCCAATCCCTTGGGACTTCTATCTCTAAATGTATTTTCATTTGAATGACAGACAGTTCTGAAAATCTATTTTATTTCTTCATGAGTGAATTGAAGTGCTTCTATAGTCAGATGTTTAGTGACAAAATAATTTGAGTGTATTGCTTGGAATAGCTGTTGGATTTCCCCAGATATTAAGATAACCTCATAATATAAAATTTTCCTTGATGCGAGCCCTATTTTCAAAACTTTTATTAAACCATTGTTCTTTCTATTTCTGCATCGAGGATAGTTATAACCATTTCAGAGGATGGAAATGTGCGCTCGTCATTTCGAATAACTGTTCTGCTTTGACGAATTTGATATTATTTATTTTGTTAACACATTTTGGGCATGTCATTAGGAGTGTTTAGCAAAACATTAAATGCATCATTATATTTTTCTAATATTATTGATTTCACAAGTGAGTGGCTTCATTAAACTGGCACCTTTAGCGATGTTTTTTTCTGCATTCGCTGCCGTTTGGTCGGCAGATCGGCACCCATTGGAATTCACAATGGGGATTTGGGGGGGTGGCCGACCAACGGGAGGCTCGCCCCCCCGGGGAAGTTTGGGGCACCAGAGGAGGGGGGGGGGGGGGAGGGGGAAGTTTGGCCCTATGGGTGCGCCGTAGCGGCGCTTTTTGGGCTGGTTGGGCGGTTTGGGCTCCTTTTGGGCTGCCTGGGGACGTGGGGGTATATAGGTGGCCATTTTGTGTCACCGCGCACGTTTGTGGTGCGGTGACACAGCAGCCAGGTCGGGGAAACATTTTGTCCGATAGTGATTTCGGGCCCGGCGGTTGTGTGGCGGCGGTGCGCGGCTTGTCCGAACCGTGGGAGCGGGCTGAGGAGTGTGCGACGCTCCGGCGGTTTGTGGTGCGGTGATCCGGGTCGGCGGTAGGGGGCGTGAGGACGGGGATGGCGGCGACGGACCCGCGTGTTGTGGAGGCACTGAGGCTGTTGGCAGAGGCGGGCCGCATGGACTTAATGCGGCCCGACGTGCAGGTGAGGCCGCCGCGGCGCGCTGCCATCGGCGCCGCGGCAGCTGTGGCGGCGTGCGACCCTCCGAGGTCGCGGGTTGCTCGGCGGGGGGGGAGGGGGGGCGGGGGGGCGGAAGGGGGAGGCCGGGCGGTGGCCAAGGCTCCTGCGAAGGCCGCGGCCAAATCAAAGGGGGGGGCGCGGAAGGCCCGGGAGGCGGGGCGGAAGAGGCCGCTCGTCTTCGTGACCGGTGGGGAAGGGGGGGTGGGGGGAGGGCGGGAGGAGGGGAGTGCAGCGGTGGATGCGCGGCCGGGGGGCCTGGGAGGTGTGGGGGAGGGGGGTGGGGATCGGATGGTTGTGGATGGGGAGGGCGCGAGCGATGGTGGGGGGGGGCGGGGGGGTGACAGTGCGGAGGGGCCTGCGGGGGGGGAGGGCGCTAGTGGCGGTGGGGAGCGCGGGGAGTTGGTGGGGGTGGGGCTGGGGGGGGCTGCTTCGCCGCTGCTCATAGAGGAGACAGATGTGGAGGAGGAGGGGGTGGGGGGGGAGGACACGGAGCTGGACTGGGGTGAGTCATCGGAGGAGGAGGGGGGAGGGGGGGCGAGGGGGCGGTTGGCGCTGGGGCAGGGGGCCCGGGGGGGGGAGAGGGGCCGGGCGGGGGTGAGAGGGCGGGGTGGGTCGGAGGCGCTGGGTGGCGGGAGGGGAGGCGGCGGCTTGACCGGCGAGGGGGGTGGGTCGGGGGGGGCGTTTGGGAGGGGCGGTTTTGAGGGGGGGGCTGGGGGCCGGGATGGGGGCACAGGCGGGCGGGTGGCGAGTTTTGGGTGGGGTACGGGGGGCAGTGGCGTGGCCTGGGGGGAGGCTGGGGGGGTGGGGCGTGGAAGGGGGGTGGGGCCGAGTTGGGGTTTCGGGGGGTGGGGTGGGCCGGGGGGTTGGGCGGGGGAAGGGGCTCGGGAGTTGGGGGGAGGGAGTGTCCCGGCGCGGCGCGGTGGCCATTCGTCGGGATGGGGGAGGGGTGCGGCGATGGGGTGGGGTTTTGGCGGGGGGGGCAGCGCGTGGGGGGGCGAGGGGGGTGGTTTTTACCCTGGCATGCTGGACTCCACCTTTTTTCCTTGGCAGGAGCTGTTGGTAAGGCGCTCGGGGGAGCAGCATGCGGCTCCCACCCACCGAGTGGATGGGCCGGCTCTGTTTGGTGCGGACGGCCGAGCTCCGACGAGGGACCTGGCTCAGGGACTGGGCGAATGGAGGCGAGACGCGTCTCCGCCGGCCCCTCCCCGATGGGTCTCTACGGCCGCCGGGGTTGGGGGAGTAAGGATGGACACGAATATTTCTGGATTGCCTGCGAGTGTGGTGCCTAGGAGGGGGAGTGTGGACTTGATGGATTTAATGCGGGTGTGTCGTGAGCGGGCGGGTTTGAGCCGGGTGGAACTCCAGTTGGGGGGCCAAAGTGGTGTGGTGCCGGCGGATGGTGAGTCTGAGGAGGAGGGGGAGATTCGGGAAGATGGGGGGGCTGGTAATGGTGTTGGAAGTGTATTTCAGGTGCCAGCACGGCAGGAAGCTCCCAGAGTGACGGCCCCCTCGGCTCAACTGGTTAGGCGGCGGGACCCAGCAAGGACGCCGACCTTGACGCCAGGTAAGACAGGTGACGGCGCGGGGAGCGCTAAGAGGCGTTGTGTGCAGGTGTCCGTGGGGTCTGGGGGCGATGGGGAGGATGGGTGGCGGCTGGTGCGGGGTCGGTATGTGCAGGACGCGGGAGTCGGTACCGAAGGCGTGGGGTCGGGCGGGGCTGCGCCGGGCGGAGGAAGCGGGGTTGCGGCGGCGGGCGACGCGGCGCCGGGCGGAAAGGAGGCGGCAGGGGGAAGTAAGGAGAGTTGTGTAATCCCGGTGCGGAGGCTTCCGTACATGGGGCTGACCAAGCCGCTGGGGGCGCACCTTTCCGCGGCTACGAAGGAGAAGATTTGGAAGGGGGAATACATCGATATTTTGAAGCTGCTGCATAGGGAGTTGACATCGAAGGAGGGGTCAAAAGAGGAGGAGCAGGAGTTGGCTAGGCGCCCAAGGGTGCCCCTGACGCTGGACAATTGGTCGGCGGCGTTCCTAATTTACGCGAGCGTGTATTGCGAGAAATTCCCGGACAGGTGCGTCGCGCTCTTTAAATACATGGATGTGGTCCGACGGGCGCAGGTGACGTACGGCGGGTATGCTTGGTCGCACTACGACGAGGAGTTTCGGGCTCGCTTGGCGGGGGACCCCGAGGCCCAGTGGGGGGAGCTGGATTCGGATTTGTACCAGCAGACGATGGGAGGGGCCAAGTTTGGCCGCACCATCTACACGGCCAGCGGTTTGCCGCTGGCGTCCCCCCCCTTTTCGGCGCGCCCCACCCGTGGGGGGGTGGGTCAGGGCGCCTCCGGCAGCCAGGCCACAATCGGGGCCTGCTGGGATTTCAATAGGGGTGCCTGCGGGCGGGCGGCGTGCCGTTTCCGGCATGAGTGCTCTTCGTGCGGACGGAACCACCCGGCGCTGCGGTGTTGGGGTTCCGGGGGCCCCCCAGGCCAGCTGCCCCCGCAGGGGGGTGGATTTGCCAGAGGGGGTTCAGGCGGGGGGAGGGGTGGGGGTAGAGGGGGGGGAGCAGGGGCTCTGGGAAAGGGCTCGTACGCCGGTTAGGATCGAGCGGATGGAGCCCTGGTTGGCGGCGTATCCGCGGGCGGAGGATGCTGCGGTGCTGCGCAGGGGTTTTCGGGAGGGTTTTCGGTTGGGGTACGAAGGTCCCCGGATTGCTCGCTGGGCGGAAAACCAAAAATCGGTGAACGCGCACAAGGGCATAGTGCGAGAGAAACTGTTCAAGGAGGTCAGGGAAGGGCGGATGGCGGGCCCCTTCACGGCGCCGCCGCTGCCAGGTTTAATCGTTTCCCCCATCGGGGTGGTGCCTAAGAAGGAGGAAGGGCAGTTCCGACTGATACAGCACTTGTCTTGGCCGGGGGGGGAGTCGGTCAATGCGTACATTTCGGCGGATTTGGCGTCGGTGACGTATTCGTCGGTGGACGTGGCGCGACGTCTGGTTGCGACGGCGGGGCGGGGTGCGCTGTTGGCGAAATGCGACATCAAGTCGGCATTCCGACTCCTTCCGGTGCACCCGGCGGATTACCAGCTGCTAGGGATCCAGTTTCAAGGTCACTACTTTGTGGATAAGGCGCTGCCGATGGGGTGTTCCATTTCGTGCGCACTATTTGAACGGTTCAGCTCCTTCATTCAGTGGGTTTTTTCCAGGCGCACAGGCTCGGAGTCAGTGACGCACTATCTGGATGATTTCTTCCTGGTGGGGCGGCCCGGTGCGGCGGATTGTCAGCGGCTGCTGGATGGTTTGGCCGGGTTGATGGGGGAATTTGGGGTTCCCCTGGCGCCAGAGAAGACGTGCGGTCCCAGTACGGTGTTGTCCTTTCTCGGTATCGAGCTCGACTCGGTCGCCATGGAAGCACGCCTGCCAGAAGACAAACGGGTGGCGATGTTGGGTCTGGTGGATGACATGTTGGCGAGGCGGAAGGTGACGGTGCGGGACGTACAGGTGTTGTTGGGTCATTTGAATTTTGCGTGCCGCGTGGTGCGGGCCGGACGGACGTTTTGCCGGCGTTTGGGGCTGGCGTTGTCGGGTTTGCCATTGCCGCATCACCATGTGCGCCTCTCGGCGGGGGTGAAGGAGGACCTGCGCATGTGGCGGGCTTTCTTGGAGCGTTTCAATGGGGTGCCGATGGCGCCGGCGGAGGACTGGGAGTGGGAGGTCACCATGTACTCGGATGCGGCGGGCGTCGGTGGTTTCGGCCTGTACTGGGAGGGAAAATGGTGTGCGGAGCAGTGGCCGGACCATTGGCAGGCGGGGGGGAGGAGCATTGCGTTCCTGGAGTTGTTCCCCTTGGTGGTGGCTGTCACGGTGTGGGCAGGGGCGTTGGCACACAAGAGGGTGCTTTTTCGAGTGGACAACATGGCCGTCGTGCAGGTGGTGAACAGGCAGTCGGCTCGGGATCCTCAGGTGCTGAAATTGATGCGGGTGTTTGTCTTGCGGTGCTTGGACAATGACATACTGTTTCAGGCGCGCCACGTTCCCGGTGTGGACAATGACATTGCGGATGCCTTGTCTCGTTCACAGTGGGAGAGGTTCCATGGGCTAGCCACGGCGGCGGAGGAAGTCAGGACGCCGGTGCCGGAAGAACTGTGGTCGGTAGGCGAGGCCGGGTCTTTCAGTTGGTGAGGACGTCTGTGGCTGTGTCGACATGGAAGGCTTACGAGCTAGCGTGGGAGGAATTTCTGCAGTCAGGTGCGGTTCGGTGTGGGGACAGGTGGCAGCGCGAGGAACAGGTGGTAAGATTCATGTTGGCGCTTATGGACAGGGGTTTGTCGCGGGTGTCAATTGCGGGAAAGTTGTCGGCGGTGGCCTTCATGGGGAAGATGTGGTGGGGTTACCCTCCGTCGGCGGGGGAGTTAGGAACCAGGCTGCTGGAGGGGTGGGCGAGGGAGCGTGGGGCGACAGTGCGGCGGCGCCGTCCCATTTCGGCGGTTTTGCTGGCAGGAGTGATTGGCGCGCTGCCGGAGGTGTGCAGGGATGTGGGCGAGTCGGTGCGTTTCTCTACGTTGATGTCATGGCTTTTCTTTGGGGCGTTTCGAGTGTCGGAGCTGCTGGGTGCAAGGGGGCGGCGGGGGGTGCTGTGGGGAGAGGTGGAGGTGCGGGACCGGGAAGTGGCGGTGTGTTTGAGACGCTCGAAGACTGACCAGCGGGGGGTTGGTACTTGGGTGGTGCTGGGGCCGGGCGACACGGAGGGGGTGTGCCCGGCGGTTTGGGGCAGGAGGTTGATGGCTGAAAGTGGCGTGTCGGAGGGGGAGGTTTTTGGGCGGGGTGGGGGGGGAAGGGTGACGGCGTCGCAAGCGTTGTGGGTCTTGCGGCGGGCGCTGCGGGTCCTGGGGGAGGATCCCCTGGCGTTCGGGACGCATTCTTTTAGGATTGGGGCAGCGACGGAGGCGGCACGGAGGGGTTGGGGTAAGGAAGAGATTCAGAGGCTGGGTAGGTGGAAATCGGACGCTTACAGGACGTATGTGAGGTTGAGGGAGGCGGATGGTGCTTTGTCGCAATGATTCCCGATGTTAATCTATGTGTCTTTGCAGGTGCTGTGGCGGGGCCGGATGTGGCTGTCCTGAATTTGTATATTGTGGGACATTCGTTCGTCAGGCGGGCTGAACGAGCGGAGTGGGACAGACATCAGGCGCTCAATTTGGGATTGGATCCGGGGTTGTATAGATGTCATTGGAGGGGAAAAGGGGGTAGGCGTTGGCATGAGTTATTGCCATTGTTAAACACGTTGGTAAAAGGGGGGGTGTGCCCGGATGTGGTGGTAATTCACCTGGGCGAGAACGACTTGGTGCAGTGCAAGGGTTTGGCGCTGCTCAAGCAGATGAGACAGGACCTGCAGGAAATCGGGAGGCGATGGGCGGGCTGCCATGTCATATGGTCAGAATTTATTCCCAGGCGGGTGTGGAGGGGAGCTGAGCGCCCAGGGGCCATAGACAGGGCTCGAAGGAAGATCAATCGGGAGATGCGCGTTTTCTGCGCCAAGGAAGGGGTGGGGAGGATGGAGCACCCGGAGTTGTGCTATGGTGCTAACTATTTCTTCCTGGAGGATGGGGTCCACCTGTCCAGGTACGGCATGGAGCTGTACATAGTGCAGTTAAAGGAGGCTATAGATGGGGCCCTGGGGGTGGTTCGGTACCCCAGGAGACAGGAGTCCTAGTGGGGGGGTCGAAAGTCGTAAGCGACTTTCGAGTGGCGCTGTCCTAAGGAAATAGGGTGGTTGGCTGGAGGCCTGGGACTGCATGGTAGCGGGGGTTTGGGGTCATGGAGGTCATTAGGGGCATCTAGTAGAGGGGCAGGTTGATGAGCGTATGTGGTTGTATTACTGTTGCAATGTTCGGGTTTGCATTTAGGGGTGGGGGTGGGGGGCTGTTAGGCAGTTGTTATTTAGTGAGCAGTAGTTTTGTGCGGCACAGGCCAAGGGGGATGTTTTTATATGTGCACCTGTTTCCAATAAAAGCGGCCTTTTTCACACACTTCTGGTGTCTGTGTCCGTGCTTCCCCCCCCCCCCCCTCACCTACTGGTGTGCCCCAATGGGGATTTGGGGGGGTGGCCGACCAACGGGAGGCTCGCCCCCCCGGGGAAGTTTGGGGCACCAGAGGAGGGGGGGGGGGGGGAGGGGGAAGTTTGGCCCTATGGGTGCGCCGTAGCGGCGCTTTTTGGGCTGGTTGGGCGGTTTGGGCTCCTTTTGGGCTGCCTGGGGACGTGGGGGTATATAGGTGGCCATTTTGTGTCACCGCGCACGTTTGTGGTGCGGTGACACAGCAGCCAGGTCGGGGAAACATTTTGTCCCACCCTCCCTCCCTTTTTTGCAGGGTTTCTTCGGGTTTTTTGTGTTAGGCCCACGCTGTTTTCCCCTTGCGGGGTGGGGGGGGGGGGGGTGGTCGAGGATTTGTCCCGAGGGGCTTTTTTGGTTGAGGGTGCACTATTTAGGTTTGAGGTTGTGTTTTTTGTCGCTGGAACAGGTGCGTTGTGGGGCGCTGTCCTAAGGAAATAGGGTGGTTGGCTGGAGGCCTGGGACTGCATGGTAGCGGGGGTTTGGGGTCATGGAGGTCATTAGGGGCATCTAGTAGAGGGGCAGGTTGATGAGCGTATGTGGTTGTATTACTGTTGCAATGTTCGGGTTTGCATTTAGGGGTGGGGGTGGGGGGCTGTTAGGCAGTTGTTATTTAGTGAGCAGTAGTTTTGTGCGGCACAGGCCAAGGGGGATGTTTTTATATGTGCACCTGTTTCCAATAAAAGCGGCCTTTTTCACACACTTCTGGTGTCTGTGTCCGTGCTTCCCCCCCCCCCCCTCACCTACTGGTGTGCCCCAATCGCTCCTTCTCACCACACAAGTACTGCTGAAATGAAATGCAAACTTTAGATTTGTTTTCCTTCTTCCGATGTTTGTCAGAAAAGTTTAATTGTAAATTCATATTTTTCGGCAGTGGAAAGAAGGCATTAGACTTTGCATTTTATTCTGTATAATCTAGAGCATCGCAGTTCGTGTTACGGAAGCTTGAATAGTCTCAAATGTTGTTATTAATCTGTTTTAATTCCGAATCCCCTTTCCAGACTGAGTGTCTCTCAGACAATGAATACTTGTGTTAGTAAGTCACAGCGATGTCATTGAAAAGCAGAGGCTCCCATACAAAAGTGACTCACTGTCTGCCTATCCGACGCATTCTTTTTAGGTCTCGCCTGTCGATGCGCATGCGCATCGAGCAAGCGAGACTATAGGGGCTCATCGACTCTTTATCTAACTTGCAAGGAATCGTGGCGATTCCTTGCAGTGCCCGTGACTTTTAAGCTCAATGCGCATGTGCATTGAGCTTAAAAGCGCGTGCACAGCCGCCCGCATTCCTCCGACACCTTTGAAGTGAAGCTTAGCTTCACTTCAAAGGCCCGGCTTCTTCACACCCACATGCCGCTCTGCCCCGCTCCGCCCCCTCCCCTGAGTCATCCTGCCTGCCCTCGACGTTCCCCCCGCCCCCTCCCGCCACACAATGCCGAGAGCTTGGTTTATGGCATTATGGTGTGTCTTGTAGGTACCCCTTAAGCGGTGTATTCTCGTATTATGGCACATTCGATTTCTAATATAGAGTGTACATTGTGCCCGTCATAACATTAGTCATCATTGATAACAACGAATCCAGCCTTAGAATTCCGAGCTTTGTTTAAAAAGGTAAATCAACGGTCACAAAACGTTCCCCGAGTCCAAACGGCTTGTAACTTTAGCTCACACAAAAAAACACTCTTCCTTTTAACGTCCTACTTTTTCAAAATCTTCTTTAATCATTGACCTTTCATTTATTTAGATATTAAACACATTAATAATAATTGACTGTCGTCGCCGTTCCCCACATGTGGCGTTGCTACTTGCTCTGCGGTCTCCTTTGAAATGTGCGCTTTTCGCGTCCCTCCCGCCGTCTCCTCCCCTGTGAAGTCGGGTGTGTACTTCTGTTTCGCTATCCCTGCTCCGTTATGCGCTGCTGTATTTCTCGGCCTCTTTTCGCGGATTTCCTCCTCGCTTTCTGAAGCCGCTCTCATGTCTGGTCACAGCTGCCCCCTGATGGTCCCTTCGATAATGACATCAACACTGTTTCCAAACACAAGCCCACGCAGGCCCTGGAAGTTTGTTTGGAGACTGGAGGGGGCTCGAGCCGACCTATTCGCTCCATGCCCACTGTACAAACAGATGGGACCCCTGTTAAGGGCGCGGGGGCACCCCAAAGCACACAGAGTCTTTGATTGACACCTACCTAACTACGGAGGAGTGAAATTAGGGAGCTGCTGTGTGTAAACTAATGACGACTGTGGGCGACTGGGCGTGTGCCCGCCACCACGGACGGAGCCTCTTATGGGGTCAAAGGTCAGCTCGCCCACCTTTAAGCACTGGTCGCTCTCATCTCCACCCTCAAACTCGGATTAGCAGTTATGTCCATTCCATCCAACCCACCACCTCTTGCGCTTCCTAGGCTATTATTTCAGCGCGCTACAGTGCTGCAATGATTTCTGGGAATTAATAGTTTCTCGAGCCTCTTTATATTACTTCTTTGAAATGACGAGATTGCAGTACAGCGTTTGTCAAGAGAGAAGCAAAACTACAATTTGGGCTCTTATCGGGGAAGCTGTCTTGTTTGATTTACGTTGGCACTTTTTTTATTTTAATTCGCATGAAGACTTTTAAGATTGCTGTGAAGTTTGGAGATCGGGAGATATTGAGAAATTGTGCAAACAGAACCAACTGGCCAGAATAGATCAGTCCTTTTAATTAAGGATAGAAACCATGTTGACACCGTCTGTGGCGCTTAACAGAAACCCAGGGGGAAACTCCTGCTGACTATTTCTTAAATGTTTTGCAGTGGAATAATCCATGGTGTATTTTTAACAGCTTTAAAGTAGGCTACATTTTCGAAAGAAAGAGCTTAACTTCCGTATTGTAATAAGCCTGATTACAGATGATTTTACACACGCCACTCCATAATCTAAGCTTTTGCTTGACAATTGTTAGGGTGGAATTCTGTACGAATGTAATGTGGAATAATCGTTTCCATTGTTACAGCACTGCAAAAAAACACAAGCGCTTTTTACTTATATACTGGCTTGTTAGCCAACGCCGTGGTTCTTGTTTGTCTACTTCAAAAGGATGGAATGCTAGGCAGGCCCTGTATGGATTTATACCTTTCACCTACAAATATTTGGAGAGAGCGTTTAAACAAACTATCTCGCATGCTATTACCATATGTTTTGGTAAACACACCACTGCAGCAAATTCTTTCAGTTCACTGCTGTGCTTAAAACAAAAACCTTATCATCACCGGAATGCACATAATAAAAGAGGGGCACCTTTTATTATAAGTGTGCACATAGACTTTTTTGTGCTAAGTGCAAATTGCAACTTTTCAATAAATATTTTACTCTGAGTGATAGAAGGGGCTCTGTTAGTAAAAAGCTGTTACGTACTTTAGGATGCAATTTAATCACTTGTTGAGTAACATTTTAAACCCCTCACCCTCCCTCACCCACCCTCACCCTCACTCACCTTCAACACCTCACCCTCACTCACCCTCACTCACCCTCAACGCCTCACCCTCACTCACCCTCAACACCTCACACTCACTCACCCTCACCCTCTCTCACCCTCTACCCTCACTCACCCTCAATACCTCACCCTCACTCTCACTCACCCTCAATACCTCACCCTCACTCTCACTCACCCTCAATACCTCACCCTCACTCTCACTCACCCTCACACTCACCCTCACTCACCCTCACTCACCCTCACTCACCCTCACTCACCCTCACTCACCCTCACTCACCCTCACTCACCCTCACTCACCCTCACTCACCCTCACTCACCCTCACTCACCCTCACTCACCCTCACTCACCCTCACTCACCCTCACTCACCCTCACTCACCCTCACTCACCCTCACTCACCCTCACTCACCCTCACCCTCACTCACCCTCACTCACCCTCACTCACCCTCACTCACTCTCACTCACCCTCAACCCCTCATCCACCCTCAACCCCTCACTCACCCACCCTCAACCCCTCACTCACCCTCACTCACCCTCAACCCCTCACCCTCACACAGTGCAATAGGTCTCGGAGCATTTGAGTTAGAGCTTTTAGAAATGTTTATGGCTTTTTTTTTTAAATTCTTTAGCATTGGCTACAGGAAACAAAAATGCTAAAGATTTACAAAAAAACCCATAAACAATTCTAAAAGCACTAACTCTAATGCTGCGAGACCTATTGCATTTCCAATGCTTGTTTGACGACGTATCTATGTCCCCTTAATCAGTCGTCAGTTTATTACAATAGCTATTGACGTTGTTTCAAAGCGAAAATACTCCTCGTTAAATGGTGGAAACATGGGTGTTTCACTAGTATTGAACTATCACAAGTTTCTAGGTGTTTTTTTTCTCTCTGGACCTCAATTACTCAAAAATCCAGGAATAGCAAGGGACTGACCCCTTGTCCCACCGTAGCACCTCAGCGGCATCCATTGTGCTGGTGTGATGCTAACTGTAGGACAAGTAATGAAAACTACAGTGAACATGGTTCTTACAGCCCTGATCCTGCCCCAGCCTTAACCCCTTCCATGTGGGGCTAATTCCCCCGCGGTGTGGGGGGGAGGGGCCCCGTGCGGTGCTCGTGACGAGCCCAGCTTGTCATGCTGCACTCGTCACGACTCCGCCAACTCCAATAGAACCGCCGCACAGGCAGTGAATATGCGGGGCGTGGGAGTGCCGTGGCCGTTATGACGAGCTCAGCTCGTCATGAGCACAGCTCACTGTGCCTCATGTTGAGCTGAGCTCATCATAAGCATAGAAGGGATTAAAGACCGCGTTAGGGTAACTAAACGACAAACCCGGTGCAGTTACTTCTCGCCTTGGTGGCCGCTAATTGGTGCCCATATTGGTCTCATGGAGGAACATGGAAAGTATCTCCCAGCCCCTCTTTCATAACGTCTTGATGCTTCAGACCTCTGTGCTGAACTCAGGGCCGGCTTTAGGGCAGTGCGACAGGTGCGGCCCCACTGGGCGCTGACTTGTGAAGGGGGGGGCGCTGTGTTTAGGAATCGCTTATAATTGGAGAGATGAGGGGCACTTTTGCCCAGTGGTAATGATAGAATCTGAGGAGGAGGTCATGGGGGAGGGGGCGGCAATAATGATTGTCGCACCGGGCACCATCCATGCTAAATCCGGCCCCGGCTGAGCTTCCGAGCTGAGCACAGAAACTTAGCACTCAACCCATTGCTAAACACATCTGGTACTGCCAGCTAGTCTCTGGGCTGAATCTTTCTACCATTACCAATACCTAAAGACAACTACTGCAGCGTTGACGTTTTTCTGTGACCACAGCCAAGAGTGCTACTGGTGTGCCATTGCACCCTGCTGCCGTACAACACCTCCATGCTATGCTACTGCTCTGTTGAGTGCTGTAGAGCATCATTCTCTGTGCTCATTTCGGCTCTCCCCATCATATTGTCCTCCGCTTCAATACTGTACCTCACGATTTGTGTCAACTATATGAAAGGGAATGATGCAAAGGGGTGCTCCTTTTCTCTTCAAGTCATCGAAGAAGACTCTTGTACAGCAGTCCCATTAGTTCCAGCAGGTGCACAATTGTAGCAAGAAAGGGCTATGTTCATATACTGTTAACATTTGTTTGGAAGAGCTAGGGGTCTTGGGTGGGACCTATCTTGATTAACAAAAGAAATATTTAACTCCATAATAAACTTGCATTGGAGCTTTAAGAACCTCATCGTGAAGCAAATTCTGATCAAATGTTTTTGTAGTCTATTATATATTTTATTATATTCCTAATTATGCAGATATGTCTGCTCCTGTTTTAGGAGGATGTCTGGACCACTCCCACCTCAAAACCTTTGACGGAGGCTATCGAAGCCCCTTACTTTATTCAAGACCATTGGTTAATGTGGATGCACTGTATATTTCTTTAAATGTGTCTGACACACTGTTAGTAGTTAGCTTAAATCTATGATCAGTTAGGCAAACACAGGGACTTGCATTCCCAGAGAGAAATATTATAAGAAATATATATGACTGTATTCTCTAAATATGAATGGTCCTAGCAAGCAACCTTCCATTTAATTTGTGCGCATGCTTTGTCATAAAAGAGTTTTCGAGATGGAGCAAAGGACCATTGATCCTGAAATCCCTATAGTACAAAGGGCCCATATAGAGGTGAATGTAGACGCCAAGGCATCATTCTTGACCTTGTGTACATACACTTTCCCCCCCCCCACCCCCTCCCCCTGCTACCTTGCTTACACTGCCCCCTCTCTACCATTGGCAAAAAAGAAAAGACTTAGTTGACAGAAACTAGGACATGTCCATCCTTGAAGAAACATCAAAAAGGGAACTTTTATCTAGCTAACACCTCATGTTTGCCTGATTTTATTTTGTTTTAGTGTGTGTAGTGTTGTGTGGGTTAGCAATGACGGAACCCTTTTGTCTCCTGATGGGCTCAGTAGAACTGCGACGTAAGCATTAGTGTGCAGTGAAGTGCATGCAAGTTTAGTATGTTGAGCTCGCAGTTACACACAAAAGAATAAAGACGTGTTATACATAGCTCCGTGTGTGGTCTAGTCATTAGACGGTACCTAGGCTGGGGAGGATGCTGCTACTGGCGACGATATAGCGGATAAGTAACCTGAAGATCAACAGTGCTCTCCCAGAGAGTCTGCCATGGTCCAGCAAACTGCTTGTTCCTGCCACGTGTGCCTTGGTCGAAGTCCCGAATCAAAGCTTGGTGTGTGTGGAGTCCAAGCGCAACCCCAGCCTGTGTCAAGCATTTTAAGATAACGAAAGCTTCACTGCGAAGTCTATACATCGTTGGCCAAAGACCTGCTGGGAAGGTCTTAAAAAGAGTTACCACGCTACTATGCAACTTAAAGCTATACATCATACAGGGTGATAATGCTAAAGGAGGATACAACCAGGTTTTGAAAGAGCAGCAAAATCAATTTAACAATGCAGGAGTTACCACGCTACTATGCAACTTAAAGCTATACATCATACAGGGTGATAATGCTAAAGGAGGATACAACCAGGTTTTGAAAGAGCAGCAAAATCAATTTAACAATGCAGGAGCAACATGCCTCAGAGTTATTGACGGATGCCTGATTCATTTAGGCGACAAATGTTGAGAGAAACTCTTACAACGGGCCGTTTTGCGAGCCCCTAATAGCGATTCATAGCGAATCGCTATTAAGGACTCGCAAAACGGTATTCATGATGTATTGCGAGAAAAAAAAGCGATTCGCACGCGGCCGCAAAAACCGTTTCCGATCTTCGAAAATCGCATAAAAATCGCTATTTCCGGCAACATCCGTGTCGGATTAGCGATATCGCTATTAGCGATATCGCTAATCCCGCGAGATCGGGAAAACGGGAAGTCGCATTTCGAGCACAGTGATGACATCACAACCAGGAAGCTGCCAGTTCCCACCCCCATTCACCACAGTGAGGCAGACCTCGAGGCAGCAACAGAGACAGCTCCTGCAAGGACACCTGCTAAGTTGGACTACCACCTCCAATACCACTGCAGCAATGGCTGAGGAGGCAGTACCTGGGCCCAGCAACCCCGGGCGCAAGAGGAAACTTAAGTTCTCGGAACAAGAGTTGGAGCATCTAATTGAAGGGGTGGTGGAGAACCACTCCAAACTTTTCGGGAAAGAATCAAGGAGGGTGCCCGAGCAGGAGAGGCGCAGGATCTGGCTCAGGATAGCGGCCGCAGTGAACTCTGTGGGTGTGGCCGACAGGTCACTGGATGACCTGAAGAAAAGGTGGTACGACCTCCGAGGTCGTGCCAAGGAGAGGGTCGCCGAGAGGCTGGGAGAGTCCCTGGGCACTGGAGGGGGAAGACCTACAGTCCCTCCAAACACCCCCCTGGAGGATCGCATTGAAGACACGCTGGAGGAAGAGGCGTGTATTGGAGTCACCCGAATGGACTCATCCCGCCCCACCCAAGAGAGCCAAGATAAGTGGCATGCGACTGCGACCCTGTCCCCTATGAATGGCCATGACCCTATAGCCTCCCATAATGTTCCAAAGTCATGCCATCGGTGCACATCAGTTAATGCCCTAAAGCATTGTGGGACATGTAGTGTGGCCAGACAGGTCCAAAAGTACGCAATGCTATAGGCAGTCAGGGAATGTCACCCAGCATGCATGTAGCAACTGCACGTGTGACAGATACATGCAACTAATGTACGTCCACTTCCCCTCACAGGTGGCTCTGACAGCAGCGACAGCGAGAGGCTGCACATAGATGAGGATGCACAGGATTACGAGGAGGTGCCGTTACACACACAGCCTCCTGCGTCTGCCGCAGCAACAACACCTGCAGCCCGGCCCACTACCACTGTACCTCCAGCCTCTGCCCCAGCACCAACACCTGCAGCCCGGCCCACTGCCACTGTGCCTCCAGCCTCTGCCGCAGCACCAACACCTGCAGCCCGGTCCACTACCACTGTGCCTCCAGCCTCTGCCTCAGCACCAACACCTGCAGCCCGGCACACTATTACTGTGCCTCCAGCCTCTGCCGCACCAACAATGCCTAGCTTGACTCCACCAGCAGCTGGCGCACCAACATCAGGTCCCGCGACAGCGGCGACACAGCGGCCACCCACTGTGGCAGGCCAGCAGAGCAGGCGTGGCAGGGCTCTCCTGCAGACCAATGCTCCCAGCACCAGGAGGGGGAATGGACAGCGGCTGCCGAGCATGAGTGTCGAACGTCGCATGCTCCGGATTCACCAGCTGCAGGCACGCCGGCAAGGGGCCATACAGCTGCAGCTGCATAACATTGGCCGCAATGTGGCAGGTGTGGGGGACCGGATGGACCGCATGACGGCAGCCATGGCAGGTGTGGGGGAGGGGATGACCCGCATGACTGCAGCCATGGAGGCCAACACAGCTGCAATGATTTCACAGCGCAACACGGACCGCCGCCGCCACCGTCAGCTACTGACCCGGCTGACGGCTTACACCCGGTCAAACTATGTTTTGGCAATGCCACCTCGCAGCTATCGCGCCGGTGCCTGGCGCAGCAGCAGCAGCTCATTCAATGCTGCGAGGATGTGGCCAGGGTACTTGAGGGCCTGACCACTGCCGTGATGGCACTTCACCCTGCTGTACCTGCCACTGTCGGGGGTGATGATGCCAGTGAGGGGACATCAAGTGTGAGCAGCCACTCTGCCTCACACATAGGGGCGCTGAGACGCAGCACCATGCCCAATGCAGGGACACGTGCGGTGGATGAGGAGGAGCCGGAGAGGCGCTTGGGTGCTTCGCGCCGGAGGCGCACCTGACTGAATAGTACTTGTACAGGCACAGGCTGAACATAAGCCTGCCCTGTGTATTGGACGCAGCAGTATGCTGAAATACTGTTTGCAATGAAAGGATGTCAACTGGAAACATTATTGTGATTCAAACAATAAGATTTAATTTGGCATCACACATTGGCGTAGTGTCATTATTAAATTTTGCATGCAATTGTGATTTGTTGGGTGAGGGGAGAGGGTGCATTAGAAACAGTTCATTGTGATGTGGTTGCGGCGTCTGTGGCCTTCAGCTGGGTTCTCCCCGCGTGCATGACGCCCATGTGCAGGTGGCCGGTCGTCCCCTTCCGACTCACTGCCAGAGATGTCAACAGGTATCCTGCGCTTGGTAGCAATGTTATGTGGTATTGCGCAGACAGCCACAATGCGGCAGCACAATTCAGGACTGTAGTACATGGCCCCACCTGTCTTTTGCAGTATGCGGAACCGGCTCTTCAGTAGCCCAAAAGTCCGTTCAATGCAATTCCTTGTCCGTATGTGTGCAACATTGTAACGCCGTTGCTCTGGTGTAGCAGGGTTGAGGTATGGGGTGAGGAGGTATTCACGGAGGGCGTAGCCACTGTCACCTGAATGAGAGGAGCAGAGGGTGAGTGCCTGTGCTGCGCAGCTACTTCATTGCAATGTGACATTGTTGACAAAGTGTACTTACCAAGTAGGTGTCCTTCCCCAAAGTCTCCCCTGGCCAGTCGTGTGTGGAGGCCGCTGTGCCGGAATATGAATGAGTCCTGGGTACTCCCTGGTTACTGGGCCACTATGTCCGTGATGTATGTCTTAGCATTTCAGACCATCTGTATGTTGAGGGAGTGGTAGGACTTGCGATTGCGGTACATGTACTCCGTTGCAGCTGGTGGGCAGATGGCGATGTGGGTATAGTCTATGCATCCTATCACATGTGGGAAATGGGCCACATTGTAGAATTGTAGCTTGGTCAAGTCCAGATCCTGTTGGCTGGTGGGAAATTTGATGTGTCGGTGTAGCTGGGTCAGCATTGCGTCAACGAAACTCCTGAGGCAGCGTGACATGGTGGGCTGGGATATCCCCCCAGCAACCGCTACTATCCCCTGGAAGCTCCCGGAGGCCAGGAGGTGCAGGCTACACAATACCTGGACATGTGTAGGCACGGCATTGGTCCGCCTTGTTGGGTGCTGCATCAGGGGGTCAAGGTCCTGTATTAGCTGGATTATCATTTCCCCATTCAGGCGGTACTTTGCATATATCTGCTCTCTGGTTTGGCCCAGCAGGGTGACCCGCTGGCGGAATATCCTGTCCTGGATTCTGCGTCTCCTCCGTGCTGCTCGCTGTAGCCTTCGCCGCCTGACCACCATGTACATTCCTGGCATTGTGAGACTCCAACTGCTGCTGCTGATTCTTCTAATGTGTGTTTGGTCAGGCCTGCACCTGTTCCTGATTGGCCAACGGTTTTTCCCCAAAAATTTTGCAATGGCTTTTATGGTTACCACCTGCTTTGGGTTGTCCTTAATTTGCGCCTCGCAAACAGCGATTTTGTTTTTTTTCGCTATTTGTGAATTTTCATGAATACCGATTGCGATTGTATAGCGAATTCGCAATTTTTTCGCAGAATCCGTGGTTTGTCGCACTCCTGCCGGGATTCTGCGAATCTATTTGCGAATTCGCTATTTTTTGTTTGCGCTTTCGCTATTTTAATGGTGAATGCCGATTAGGGAAATTGCGCCCGCAATAGCATTTTCGCAGCTATTGCGGGCGCAATTTTGCTTCATGAATCAGGCTGTATGTCTGGAGTGAGTTCTAATGGCTTCCAGAGCTGAAGAGCATGCGTATCGACAAGCTGTTAACATGGAGGCCGAAGGTGCCTAGAGTGATTCAGTCATGAATGTAAAAAGTAAGCCAATGCACAAGGCAGAGGGACATAGAGTGATATCTTGAAGGAAGAAGAAATTGAGCTTTAGGTGTTGATTTTCATTTTCACACTCAGTGAAATTTCCCACCTTTGGACAGGTCTGCAAAGGCTGAGGGAAAGAGAACCATTTTGTGACAGTTTGTAAGGCAAAGGAAGCAACATTCGACTCATGTGACCACGCCTATTAAGACAAATCAACACCCAAAAAAGTTGATTGTTCTCTAAATCATCATCAAAGAGTTCTTCAGTATCTACTTCGAATGAAAGTGAAGAGGATGGTTGTTCAATGCTATTGTTTACCTCTGAAAAATGCTCGCATGTTGGACTGGCCATTTGTGAAGAAAACTACAGGTAAAAAATAAAATCAACTTGAAAAAACAGCAAAGTCACTCCAGTACTGTCCGAGGCTTACACTAAAGGTAAACAGTTGCTCAATACCTTTTATTATCAACAGTGATGTGTCTATAAACGTAATTCTGAGGAGAAATAAAATGAACTATCTCCATTGCCATGACTCATGCCATTAAAAACTAAAGTGTATACATGGGTTACATCAATGCCATTAAAAAGTCAAGGTTCATTTGAAGCAACGATGAAACACAGGAAAACAAAAGTACAAGCCCCCATTTATGTACTTTAAGGTACAGTGTCAAGTGCCTGTTTGCTCAGCTTCAGTACAGCTGCTGATATGGGACTGATATCCGTGAACTATAACATGAATGGTTATCACGAAATAGTAAGTCAATTCCCTTCATTGCTTCATGGGCTAGGAAACTCAAGAAAATGAAAGTACAATTACACATTAATAAAAAAGTCCGGCCTATTGCTCAAAGACCCAGATAAACTGCATTTAATTTACAGGAAGTTGTTGAAATAGAACTTGAATCATTGCTCAAACATGATTTTATTGCACTCTCCTATAGTATGATACCATGCGTTTCCCCCTTAGTGGTAAAGCCTAAAAAGTACAGTGAAGGAGCTGTACGCATCTGCATTTACATACATCATGCAAAGAACGCAATTGAACAAGAATGACATCCAGGTCCGCACTTCGCCGACAAGATAACCTAATTGAATGGTTCGAAGGTCTTCTCTCGCCTTGATTTGAATAAAGGATATAGTCAGTTGTTACTCTAGGTGAGTTGCAGGTACATAACAACCTTTTCTACACATATTGGTCTGTTCCAATACAAAAGACTACATTTTGATGTGTCATCAGCGGCACACCTGTTTCAAGAGGTCACTCGACTTCTCATACAACCTGTCATGAATGCCTTAAATTATAGTGATGACATATTGGTTTTCGGAGCTACACAGCAGCATGATAAAGCTCTCATGCAAGTGTGTCGTTTACTTCCATATGTAGGTTTGACTTTGAATGCTGACAAGTGCGAGTTCCCTAGGACAAAGCTAAAATTCAGGGGCTATATCTTTTAAGATGGGGCATGAAATCTGATCCAGCTTAAGTGCAAGAAATGTCAACTGCCAGTCCTCCACAAGATGTTTCCATGTTACGTCCATTCCTTGGCATGTCCAGCTATTTCTCTCTCTCTCTCTCTCTCTCTCTCTCTCTCTCTCTCTCTCTCTCTCTCTCTCTCTCTCTCTCTCTCTCTCTCTCTCTCTCTCTCTCTCTCTCTCCGGCAAGTCTCTCAACGTAGCGCTTACAGTGGCAAATTCTTTAATATATAAGAATTTGCCACTATAAGCGCAATGTTGAGAGACTTGACGAAAAGGAATGTTTAATTTCTTTGGTCACATGAATGTGAGCAAAGCTTCTATAAGGTCCAACAAGCTATTGAGAATGTTACTGAAATGGCATACTTTTATCTAATGCTTCATACGAAGTTTGTTCTTGGCACTTGCCGATTATGGTTAGGTGCAATTCTTGCACAGCACAGTGGCCACCCAAATGCTCAAAGGCATATTGTGGCATATAGAAGCAGATGTTTGTCCCAAACTGAACTTGCTTATTCACAGCCTAAGTTTAGTAGTGGTGTGGGCTTGTTAACACTTCCAGGTATTCTTATATGGAAAGCTTTTCATGCTTGTGCGGGATCATCAAGCGTTGTTGACCATCTTTTGCAGTCCAAAGGCCAAGATGCCTCCTTTCATTGAACGGTGGGGTCTACGATTACAAAATATGACTACACAATTGTGCACCTTACAGGGAAAGATCAAACTCTGCCGACTACTTCTCGCGAATGCCTCTACAATGCTATGGTACCCCTTCTAAGGCAATTGAAGCCCACATAAATTTCAATATGAAATCCAGCAAACCAGGTACAATTTAGTAGTAACAAATTGTCACTGCCATGATTAAAGAGGGACCTGTTAAAATTGAAATACATTATTGCACATCAGTCCTGGGACGAGCACACTCATCCCCTTACCAGTGGCAATCAATTTGGAACGTTTAAAAATGTCAGAAATTAGCTTTCTGTTACTCACAAAGGCCTGATCCTGAGAGGTTTGAGAATTCTTATTCTGGAGAGTCTGCGATAACAGATAATTGCAGTGGCCCATGAAGGACATCGTGAAATTGTTGTCCCAAAACGAGCTTTCCGAGAACGAGTCTGTTTTCCCCATTATGATGAGAAAGTTGAAAGAGAATTGAAGGCCTGTCATCTCTGCAACTGCCTTTCATCGAAACTCACTCAAAACACCTTATACATGTCAAAGTTGTGAATAAATGCATAGGAAAGAATTGCTGTTGTCTTCTTCAGACCTCTGGACAGGGGACATCACTTGATGGTCATGGTTGATGAATACTCCTCTCTTCCATTGATAGAAGATCTCTCATCTATCACTAAAGAAAGAGTCAGTGAGAGATTAGACAGCATCTTCGTGACATGGGGTGTTCCTGCGATCTTAAAATCTGACAATGGCCCACCCTCCAACAGAATTCAGAGACTTTTTCAGTCATCTTAACGTTAAGCATGGGAAGAGCACACCTCTTTGGCCCCAGGCCAATGGTCTTGTTGAACATTTCATGAGTACCCTTGAGAAAACGGCTCAGCGTGCTGTTTTGGAAAAGCTTGAGCTTAAATCTGTCCTAAATTCTACTCTTCCAGCTTACCGTTCAACCCATCACTTGACCACAGGTGAAAGCCCTGCAACCTTGATGTTCAGGAGAGCCTTGACGACCAAGTTACCTCAATGGACCAACAGAAGATCAAGAACTAAAGAAGAAACCCATATAAGAGACATTGATCTTAAAAGAAAATAGAAGGCCTATGCAGATAACCGCTGGCATGCAAATGACATTAAGCTCACTAGAGGAGATTGAGTCCTTTTCCTTCAGTCTAGAAAATTGAAATCTGATTATCCCTTTGTTGCAGAGCCATTTCCTGTTCTGACCAGCAAAGGACACATGGTTACTGTCCAACGTCCTGGGAAGTCTATTTCACAAGATTCCTCACATTACCGACATGTGGCTCATCGCTCAACAGGCACTGATGTCAATGTAGAGACTGGGTCTGATAGGACAATTGGCAATTCCTTGATTGCTGTTGTTGCTATATTGCAAACTCACATCATGGACACTTTGACTGACAGCCCCCCGTTTCCAAAGACACAGTTGTGATGGGTGATCAGAGCACCATGAAGGCTCATTACAGAGGTATGAATGTATATATTTATAAAAATATATATTTGTTTTTTAATTTAACAGTGGGGGAGATGTAGTGTCATGTGAGTTAGCAATGACTGAACCCTTTTGGCTTCTGATGGAACTATGACATAAGTGTTAGAGAGTTGTGAAGTAAATGCAGGTTTAGAATGTTGAGTTCACGCTTACACGTAGAAGAAACATGATATGCCAAGTCCATCTACCCTTCTTAAGGGGAGGCCAAGATGGATGGAGGCTTGAAACCAGTAGTACACCTGTTTTATCTGAATTGAGCTTCAATGCGTGCTCCACCAACCACGTGCCTACTGTCCTCATGCATTTCTGTAGTATCCTAATGGGGCCAGGGTCTGTTGTCTCAAAAGGGAAATTCAAACGTGTATGTTATCTGCATAGCGTATATAAATCAACTCAAATCAGCAAATTGACTGGACTAAAAGATGCACATAAAAAAAGAGTCCGAGATGATGCACAGGCTGGCTTCAGCCAATCAGGTAAGACTCAAACTATTTCTAGTCCTGAACGCCAGCTTCTGACAGTCTAGATAGTAGCCATGTAAGTGAGACTGTATTGAATGCTGCATCAGACCTAGCAGCAACAAGGCTACCATATGACCCTCGTCTGCCCCACATTCGGAGCTCTTCTAAGGCCTAGACCAAAACAGTGTGAGCCCCTTTGGATGTACAAAAATGGGAAAGCTCCATGATTGCCGAATCCTTACATTGATGTTTTTTCTTAGATTTTTAATTGGAAGAGTAAAAACGAAGATTGCCAATAACTGCTCATGGAAGATATGTCTGCTGTAGGCTTTTTGAGCAAGGAAACAACCATCCCTTTTTCTACACATGCCAATTCATAGATTTATTACAGATATCCAGTAGATGTTGCATCAAACAAGGAGCAGCAGTTTGCCAGACTGCAGAGGGCTTCAGATCAAAGGAGTGAGCCCAATGAGATAGACTTAAATGTATCCCTTAACTCCTCCGTAGTTTAACGATCAAAGTTCTGAAAAAGGGGTCTCACTGTTTTGAGTGCAGATAGCAACAACTCTGTGCTTTCTAGATTCAAGGGCGGATCAAATGTGTCACATCTTTTAAATTTAATCAGAAAAAAAGTGTGAGAGACTATCTTGTGAATGCTTCACTATCTGAATGGTGTATGGTGAAAATGAAAAAGATCATACAATGAAAAACACGTCATTTGTGGTGTTAACAGGATGGAAAAATCTTATCTGCAAAAGTAATTCACCTTAGTAGATTTCAGTAATCTTTGGACTTTTTTAATGCCGCATTTCATTCAGTTCTAGCTTTCGGGGTATAGTCTATCCATGTTTTACACTCGAATCTATTTTGCATTTTCATTTGGCTTCCTGCAACAAGGCATTATATAAGGATCTGCTGGAGGAGTACAGCTGGAGTAAGGGGTAGACAGTGGAAGAATAGAATCCAAAACTGAAGTAATCCAGTTAGAAAAAGTCTCATAATCCTATTCTCCTGGAACTCCTGCAGGGGGAAAGCCTTTCCAATCCGTATATTGTTATACTCCTTAACTGGCAGTTTAACCCCTGGCGAAAAGCTGTATAGCTTTGTTACAGGGACAGGTCTAAAAACATTATTAAACTGTTAACAGATCTGCAGGTCTAGTGACGGGAATAATCTACTCGACCTAACTGCAATTCTCTTGACTCATCTAGTCTCAAATTGTGCAATCCTGGGAACATATTTTATTTCACCAAACTGCCTTTTTCTTCATTATCACATTTGAGAGTACCTTCAAATATGTGATTTCAGCATGTCGTCTATACAAAAAACTCTTTTATTTGGTTTCATAGACTCATCTTTTTCTCCATTAAAAATGTGAATCTATCCCACTAATAGGGTACACATGACCCATGGCTTGCCTCTTAGTTCATTTACAGCATTGTCATCATTGTGGGGGCCGGAAGGTTTTTCTCAGTTCATGTTTAAAAACTAACTTTTAAAAACGCACGATATGGTAGCACACTTTCATTTAAAGTTAGCACATATTCCATTGAAATAGCCACAACATTTTCAGCAGATATGATTTTACTTATAAAACTATATAGCCTACAGACGATAATGTTGGGAAATCGAGTTTCTGCAAAATGTATCATTTGCATATCACTGAGTACAGTTCTGATTTGTTTTGATCCTGTTGAAATCATTGTATCATCACACTTCTGAATTACATAAAAATGTTCTTTCTTAAAGGTTGATTATAGTTTGAAATATGTGTACTGTTTATTTACAACTATTTAAATATTTGTGTATTAGAAAATAAACTGACATCCTACAGCCTTCCTTTTTACAACAGTTGTCAGACACTTCACTTTACTAAATCCTCTAACTTTGCAGTCTTAGAAATAAAAGTAAACACCAATCTCCAGGTTAAAATAGTCAAAAATGTGTAAGAAGATCACATTTGACCTCTGTGTTTGAAAGCACAGCAAGTATGACTAAATAAAAATAAGGTTTAAAGGCATCATTAACTTTCCAGATGAACAGAACATCTGTTCTTTGCCAGAAGCTCTCTTGCCATAACTAATGGGCAGTAGGTGCTAAAAAGTGCGTACCCTGATTAAATATGACTCGCTGTAGTGAGTGGGCAATAGATGTTTCGAGGCCCATGGGCTTACCTATAGCTTCTTTTACCGCAAGCTTAATCTTAAAATAAATAAGAAAGTGGTCTGACCAAACTACTGGCTGTATCTGGCTACATTCAACTATATTATCTTGTGCAAAACGCAGGGCCACCTGGTGGATATTTAGATGCATTGTACCATTGACCACTTGTGTAAGGTTCATCATGGCTAAGGAAATAATTAAAGCAGTGCCAGATGCATAAGTAGGACTTTTGGCCCAGACATTAACATTTCCTACTAAAAATGGTATGACTAATTAGTGGTGGAGCCAAGAAGTGAGCTAAAAATTCTGCAGAGTTCCTACAAGACCCAGGAGGACGGTAATTCAAAATGCAGCTATTTGCGACCTTGGGATAAACTCTGTAATAAAACATAGCAATTCTGCCTTTAAAATGACTTCAATTAAGTGTTTTAACTTTAAGTTGTTTCTTCTATATAATAGCAAAGCCACCACCTTTTGTATTAAGAAGTAGGAGGCAGTAGATGAAAGATTTTGTATTCCAAAGGGCAGGCAATCAGCAGATCTGGGGATGTTTCCGCTGTAATCCAAGCTTCAGTGACAAATAATTTTTTTATTGAATACAATTAAATCATATACTTCAGTTGCATGTTTAAACCGCAAGCACACGTTTAGTGGAGTGTCGTTGGGCTCAGGACCAATTTAGAGGCACTAAGGGTAATGAAAGAAACCTTTGCCCTGCCCCTGCAAGTAATAAGCTGGTCCTGGTGGACTACAGACTCAAATGTGTGGTGGTGTTGGCACGAGGCCCACATGCTGACAAATAAGGCATGCACACACAGTGACTATGGTACTAGAACTGGCCCAGGGCACGTGCGCCCGGCCCCTTTTATTAGCAGGGTCACCTGACCGGTGATGCCTGTGATGAGTGGGTGTTAATGTGGGTATAATACAGGATGAAACACTAGAACGTGTCCAGCAGGACAGTACATCCCTCCCAAACTTTAATGAAAAGTAACAAACAAAAATCCAACCTATAGGGAAACAAATAATTCATAGCACCAAGTGAGTTCCTTCAGACCATCTACCAGGCAGCACTGGAGCTTTGGACAGCATAGCATGGTCAGGATGCTTTAGTCCACCTTGGCGATGTATTTCAGACCGGCCTGGTCTCGCGGTGTTGGAGACTATTTACAAAGTTCAAAATAGCAGTGCATCTGGAGCAGTGGTGGAGTCCACTTTGGAGATCTTGCAGATGCTCAGGTTCCGGTGGACGACAAACCTACAGCCATTGAGAAGGCTCTTGGCGGATGAGGCCTTTCCTTGGAGGCGACGTACTTGATGATCTTTCCAGTTCCCGATAGCTGAGCAGCTTCAAACTTGTCTCTCCTGCCTGAACTCCCCTTGCACAGGAGTATCCTGGAGGGCCTTCCTGTCGGCTGCCATGGGACCGTGTGGACTGTGCAGGCTTTGTGTGTACCGCGCGAAGGCATCGCTGAGGAATTGCCAACAGGACCACAACCAAGTTGCTCATGTAGATGCACTAGGTGGTGTCTCAGTATGGGTGTTCTCGCCATCAGGACTCTGGTTCTATTCCTTCCTCAGATGGTCTTTGGGTGACCAGGCTTCATCTGTGACTGCCATGCTTAACGGTGCCAGTCGTGGAGCTGCCGCAGACTCATCTTTCCAGTTCTGATTCCCCTCTCACAGGTACTCCGTTGAGGCCCTTGCCCCTGGATTGCAACGTGACCGCGTGGGCTGTGCGGGCATTTCATAGACCGCGCTGAGGTGTCGCTGCAGAACTCCCAACAGGGCCACGGCCAAGCCTTGTGTAACCCCAAGGGTGGATGGTCCAATGGTCTGGCATGCTCTTCGTCGGCAGGCTTCAGGTTTACGGGGTCACACAGAGGGTTCCTGGGTTGCTAGCGTCCCACAGCACCAGAAATGCCTCGTTGCACTCCGGCTGTCTCGAGTGGTTGGATCCGCTCTGGTGGTACGATGCGCCTTTGATGTTCTTGGTGTTGATGGACATGATAATATTTGTTTTGGTTGGACAACAGGTGGTGATCTCTTGCTGAAGGTGATCTTGTGGATTGAGGAGGACTGAAGGGACTTTGTGGCCACTTGCAGTTGTCTTCCAGCAGGTTCACTTGCTAGGTGTGGTGCTATCGATGCCAAGCAGCCGTTGACAGGTGAGATGATGGTCAAACTGTGAAGTGTTGGGCCTGGACGCAGATCGCGCTTGCTAGCGGCTGATGGTTGGTCCTCCCGCAAAGCTGTCTCCAGGGATGTCTCTACACCGCGGTGGCTGGCTTGTGCTGATGACCACCTTCTCCAGTGCTGGCATGAGTCCTCTGTCATGTTGCTTTTCTCGTTTCCGTATTGCGCGCCTGTATCCTCAAGATCATCTGCAGCGTGCTCCAAGGATCATCCCTCAGCCCTACCCTCTTCAATGTCTACATGGCACTGCTTGCCAACATCGTCCGCTTGCACAACCTCAACATTGTCTCCTACGCCGACGATACTCAACTGATCCTTTCACTCACCAACAACCCCGCCACCACCAAAACCAACCTCCACGAAGGAATGAAGGCCGTCGCGAGCTGGATGCAGACCAGCCGCCAGAAACTTAACTTGGACAAGACAGAGGTCCTCATCCTCGGATCCACTCCCTCCGCCTGGGATGACACCTGGTAGCCAGCCACCCTGGGAGCCGCACCCACACCCACCGACCAGGCACGCAACCTGGGGTTCATCCTGGACTCATCGCACTCAATGACCCAGCAAGTCAATGCCATCTCCTACTCCTGCTTCAACACCCTCCGCATGCTCGGCAAGATCTACAGATGGATCCCCACAGGAACCAGAAGGACGGTCACACAGGCCCTCGTCAGCAGCAGACTGGACTACGGCAATGCCCTCTACACAGGGACCACAATCAAACTCCAGAAGAGGCTCCAATGCATACAAAGCGGCTCTGCAGTCCTCATCCTCCACATACCCCGACACACCCACATCACTGGCCACCTAACAGACCTGCACTGGCTCCCATTCAAGAAGAGGATCCCCTTCAAGCTCCTTACCCACGCTCACAAAGCACTACACAACGCCGGACCAGCATACCTCAACAAGTGTCTCACCTTCTACACCCCGAACCACCAGCTTCGCTCTGCCAACCTTGCCCTCGCCTCCGTCCCACGCATTCACAGGACCTCCGCCGGCAGCAGATCCTTCTCCTACCTCGCTGCCAAAACATGGAACACCCTCCCCACACAGCTGCGACAGACCCAGGACCTGCCGACCTTCAGGAGATTTCTCAAGACTAGGCTGTTCAAGCAGAAGCTGCACCCCCCGCTCAATGCTCTACAAATGATTGATTGATTGATTGATTGGTTGACTGTAGTGGTTGTATGCCCTGTGCGTAGTGCCACTCTTCTTCCTTTCTTCACGCAGTGGCGTCATGCAATACTCTTCTACTTCTTCCGACCAGGTTCGTCCCTCAGATGTGGGGTCCTGCCACATGGACATCTCGCTGGCCGTGTCCGTTTTCTTGGGACAATCTTTACTTTGTTGCTGACCTGTCTCAGGTCTGTCAAGTTGGTAGTACTTGCTTCTTCTCCTTGAGGACCTCTTTCAAGCCCCTTCCTCTCCTCAGGGGTTTTGCGATGCTCCTCTGCTCCTCACTCGAGGGCGTTGTGCTTGCACCTCGAGGCTGCGCCGTCGTGGTGCTTGTTCCTGCCTCTGTTTAGGCATGCTTGGCTGGGTTGGTCACTTCGAGTGACGTGCTCCATGCTTGTGGTTTAAATGTGGTGTCCGGCCACGTGTCGCCTGTCATCGATCACAAGTTGCGGTGGCAGCTTGCCATGTGGAGTGTGCGACTCTCCTGTTGCCTATCTGCGGCCACTGGCGACTCGATCCTGAGGCAGTGTAAGGGAGGACACTACGCTGTCTTCGGCATTGCTTCCTCTCTTTGGGGCGGTCTCTCTCTACTGGGCGTTTGCCTGTACTGACAAGCCTGTGGGTGCATGCCTCACTCACCTCGGACTTTGCGCTCTTGGGACTTCTTTAGGGCGCCCTCTTCTGGAGTATGGCATGCCCATTTTCCTTGCTTGCTGTAACGTCTGTTCACCACTGGGGCATGTTAAGCAAAACCCTTGCTTGCAGTTGCATCGGTCAGCCACTGGGAGTTGCACGCTCTGTGCCCGCTCCTTTTTTTAGCAGGGTCACCTGATCGGTGACACCTGTGATGGGTGGGTGTTAGTGGGTTAGCACCACCTGGAGCAAATATCTCTGTTTTTAAATTATTTTACAGGATGAAACACTCGAAGGTGTCCAGCAGGACACCACAAAATGAAGTAAACTTACATTTGTGTGTTCTGGCTTTCGCCATCTCTGGCGAAATGCAAACAAAATTAAAGCTTTCCATAAAATCTTTATTCTCACAGTTCATCTTGTGAGGTTTTTAAATGATTATTTATCCATACCTGCCCATGGAGAAAATGGCTTCAGGCCGCGCCCGCTAAAAAGAGGGAAAATTGGTAGGTGAGTTGGCGAGGACACTGAGTCAACCGAACAGAATGCGATACAGAGTCAAACCATCGTGAGATACACCAGGAAAACCTGAATAAAACACTGAAATGAATATGCCTCAAAGCCTTTTGGCGATTTGTGACTCAAGTAGCTCCTTTTACTCCCCGTACTTGGATGCAAAAGAGCCCCCAATTACACACACAAATTAAAAATCGGTAAACACTTTAAAAGAGTTATTGTGCAAACAGCAACAAGTGGAAATGATGGTGAGTATAATATATCATAATCTTGTCACCCACATCTTGTAATTCCATACGAACTTGGATATTTACATGCATCCATGATGCATACAATATGCTATCAGTTTTTGTTCACTAATTATATCAAATGGACACACTTCTGTCACGCTATACATTGTAATGCAGTATTCTTACACTAGTTCAACAGGTGACTTGTGACATTCCAACCGTTTGCTTAATGCCCCGTGTACATTTTGTCCAATCGTCATGTTGCCCATTTTAGCATCCCATTGCTCTTTTGAGGTAATGTAATATGTAATAATTTAACCATTATCGGAAAGAAAACCATCTCTAAGAAATTGGAGTGTGTTATATGGTTTTCATTGCGACCGCTCTTAAGAAGACTATTAAAAAAAAAAAGAAAAGAAAAAAAGAGTACTTCTGTAGTGAACACCTCCAATTACTTGTTTGTGTAATCAGTGACCACAATTCTGGACCTCTCTCTCCTCACACCTTTAATAGGTCATTTCATACCCATGACTTATGTCTGCAACATACCCATAAGGACCTCTATAAAAGTATTGGCTTAGTCCTTGTTTTTTTTCACTTCATCACGTTTTTCACATGGCACCATATCAATATAATTATCTATAAAAAAACTACTGATATCCTTATCTTGCCTTTGCATAATTACATTTTAGGTGTCTATCATAAGTCCTATTGAAAGCCCAGGCTCTAGCAGGACCAGTTGGAGCAAATATCTCTTTTCGTATTATACCTTGTTTCGACACCAACCTCCATTGTGAACATGGTTATACTCTTGACAACTCCATATTGTTTTATATCTTTTACAAATTGACTTTCACTTTCTCCAAATACTCATCAGATGCTTTAATTCACTTCCTGCATGTCAAACGTCTATTCTCTGACAAGATAATCACCCTTCATTCTCCTGAACTCAATTGGATGAACACATCCAGTTACTCAGCTTCTCTCTCAGTTATCAGCTACCATGTTTTCCTTCTTGGAAATGTTTTCTGCTGTGAAATTGATTTCTTTTACCTAATTCTGGGTCCCTTTTGACCATCAATAAATGTCTCTGCAGGTATGATCAACATTTTCTTTTAAAGAATAGTACAGATTACATTATTAAAATTGTTAAATTTTCTCAGTTACTCAGTATATAGTTTCCAATACCACGTATGCACTCATCACGCTTGCCATAAAACCTCTTGCACTTGAGTAAGTACTGCATTCAATTGCTTTAGACGATCAGAACAGTGGTGCAATTAGAGCAGGGATATTCTAAACTCTACTGTAACCTGAACTCTGGCATAACAAAACGCTGACATAATCGCAGCCCTAACATTGTCAGAAAGCTGGCCTAAAATGAATCTGTTCTTAAGAGGCCTCTACTTATGCCCAGTCTCTGAAAATTAAGTATCCCTGTTTTATTAAGAGTATGGGATAACCACGAAGGTAGTATGAATGAGCAGTTTTAGAATCCAGATCCTGACCTATTATAAAGCCTGGCATAATTAGAGAAACATTTATCATAACTTTGATCTAATGACAACCCTGCTACAATTTGTGACCTCACTGTATGACATCTGTTGGGACAAGCCCCACAAGGTAATAAGCTACTGGATAAAAACAAAAATTTCAGGAAAGTCCACAAATATTGTTGTTCTTCCAGTACATTGTTTAATGGTTCCATTGTTAATGTGAGCTGTGTAGACACTTCAAAGGTTTGATATCTAACATTCCTGAATGATCATGATAGTTTTTAGAGTGCATATAGTTAGAATTTACCAATATAGATTGCATTACATAGTTTGCTCCTGTTTGATGTCTTCATGTCTCTTCTGGTGTCTATTTCATCATGAAACCCAAACTGTCTTCACTCAATTCACTGGAAAATTGGCTGGCTGTGTGTGAACCTACATTTTGCTGGCAGTATGTGTTGACTTGCGCTTAGCTGGCAGTGTGTGTGGACTAGCGCTTGTCTGGCAGTGTGCGTGGACTGTCGCTAGGCTAACGATCTGCATTTATGGCACTTGGCTGGTAGTGTGCATGGACTGTTGCTTGACTGGTGGTGTGCGTGGATGGTGCTTGCCTGGCAGTGTGCGTGGAAGACGCTTGGCTGTGGTGTGCATGGATGGTGCTTTACTAGCGGTGTGCAAGGATGGTGCTTGGCTGGCAGTGTGAGTGGACTGTCGCTTGGCTGGTGGTGTGCTGATGGTGTGCATGGATGGCTCTTGGCTTGTGGTGTGCGTAGATGGAGCTTGGTTGGTGGTGTGCCTTGCCTAGGAAATCACCCGCAGACCCCTGGCTTCCACAAGGCTAGCAAGAGGGGCCAAAAAGACATTAAAAAGTACTGGGATCAAGACAGAGCCCCGAGACACCCCACAGTCAAGTGGTTTAGTGATTGAAGTGGAAGGGGAAAGAAATGCTGCTTGTGTCCTGCCTTTCCAGGCAAGATTTAAGGCAGGGCCATGCCTGACCTTTGACTCGAACACTCCTCAGCCCATTAAAGACAATAGAGTGAGAGACTGTATCGAACACTGATGATAAATCAAAAGAGACTACCATTGCCATAGCATTCTAGTCAAGATTGTCTATTAGGAATCCCGACACCTCCAGGAGAACGTACTGAGTGCTGTAACCTACACGAAAAGCAGAATGCGTATTTTGTAAAAGGTGGTTAAAGTCCCAAAAAAATGTAAGAGTTGATTATTGACTAGTTTCTCCAACATTTTAGCTGCTGCAGGTAAGAGAGAAATGGGTCTAACTGAGCACCTTGAGGTCCGCATTGGGTTTCTTCAGCAAGGCGCGCAAGAGGGACTGCTCCACAGCACCACAGCACTACAGCAGACTACAAGGGGGAATTAATCTGCTTGTTCAGAATTGGATTGACAGCTGGAGAGACCAATTTAAAAATGCCCAGAGGATATTGGACAAGAGGCAGCCCAGACTTACAATTGGACAGTATAAGGAATAAGTCCAACAGGTAGATCTGTTTAAAATTAGACAGAATAAGAACTGGTTAGCAGCGCCTCTGAGTTGGAAACTGGTTGTAAATCATTTTGATTTTATTAAAAAAGAAGTTGGAGAGCTCCTCACAAAGGTTAGCAGAAGGAGTCAGATGGTTTTGGGTGGCACTAGAGGACAGAAAGGAGTTAACATCCTCTGAACTATACCAGTTTTGTATTGTTTTTATTTATCTAGTTCTAAACTTTTTTTTTTATAAATCTTTTTATTGATTTTAAAAAGGTAATAACAATGAAAACGTATCAGGTACAATGCGATTACATACATACAAATATCGAATCATAGAAAAGTCAGGATAGTAGCGGCATAAGACACAGGATATCGGAACTCAACACTCCTAATCAATCAGGATTATGAAATTAACGGGGTTCGCTCTATCGTAGGGTGCGGGCACTTGGCCCCACCGATCACAAAATCAATTTATACTTATATCATGAACAGGATACATTGCAGCCCTTGTATTCAGAAGATACACCAGATCAAACAGTAATCCACGCATTAGCACCATAATACTGAAAAAGGAGGAATCGGGATAATTAAAAATATAAGAAACGGAGAATAGAATAAACCAAAAACAAAACGCGAAGCGCTTGAACAACCCACCCCCCCACCCTGCACCCCTGCATGCAGCTTACGCCAAACCCCAACTAGCAGTGTGCCTGTCGCCCCATCTAAACTAATCCCCTTGAAAGGAGTGGAGGAGGGCCTTCGTACAGGCTCCCGGCCTCTCCCCTCCCACTAACTCTAAGCCTCCCCCTAAGTAAGGATATTCAACAGTTACACAATCGAGCTAAGATCGGGGGAGTCATTACTCGCCTACATCGCCTCCCAGTATCAACATTATAAAGTGAGTCTCACAAAGCCACAACTCGAACAAAAGTCCCGAAGAATAATCCGGTCTCGGCCCTGGCCAGTTCGATCAGGTACACAAGTGTACTTCACCCAAACAGTCGCCATTATGGAAGAGTGCTGAACACAGGAGCGAGCCGGAAACATCACGGAACAGTGAATCACATTAATATTGGGTCCCATCCGCTCTGTCAGGAACTTCAGACATTGTTGCCGGTCACATTTAACTGAGTTCGAATAGAGCAAGAGGGGTACCTTGTCAAGCCAGTCCTGAGTCATTGTATAAGCCCTCAGATGTGTTTTACGGCATGATTTTCTCTCCATCAATTGCAATACTGAACATGCCAGCACAACAGGGACATCCAACACATCGCCGTTAGCTGATTTGCGGATCAGAGTCTCACTCCCCACTCGCTGCACAGGGTTGTTGGCGTCGAGTAAACCAGTTGCTGTGGACGCTGTAACTTTCACACTGTGACGAAAGTGAACACAGGTCTCATTCACACGCCCCATCTCAAAAATAACGGCATCCAGTTTAAGTTCCAGTGCTTGGACTCTTCGGTCCAGGGAAAGGCGAAGACCACCGACAGCCGCCATTAGAGTTGCGAGCGTGAGTTCACTCCTGGCCGATACTGATTGTTCCCCTTCGTTGGTGACGGACTGGTCCGATGTTGAAAACCCCTTGGTTAGGATGTGTCGTCCCAAGATATCCGTACGACGTTCCATGGACCCCTTAGAGGGTTGGGTTCGAATCTTACGCTGGTCGATATTGGGCGTCATGTCATACATTTCCACCATGGTCAGTCCCTCGGGCCCATAGGGACCGATCGACTAGAGTTAAAGATGGGGACACCCGCTCCGATCGCGTACAGGATAAGTCGCCCTTCCGACTATTTCAAAGCCATTCACGGCACTGGCTCCGTTAGGTAATACCCAACTTGCGTCCGCAGTGTCTGTGGGGCGTTCCTGCACCACGCCAATCTGTTCGAGTGTTCAATGTGAAGATCGGATAAAAAACTTCACTTCCATTCCGGTGGACCGGCCCCTCCAAAACTCCTGTGTCCGATGTTATTTAATTAGGTGCCGGCTAGATTTCCACTCGAGGTCCCGGCTTCATGGCCGATGTAGGCCGCAAACTTCAGGACGACGTTTCTCCGTTCTCGATGGTGATAGAACTTTCGGGATATCACGATACGGCGTAGTTTTGATTCGTCTATACGGGAGCGTTGCATAGGCACAGGATATCTAGAAGGATCTTGTAGCAGGATGAGGAGGTATACGGAGCCGGGAGCCTAAGCGGCCATCTTGGTAGCCAGCTTGGCTCCTCCTCAGTTCCAAACTTTTTGATATCAAGGGAATTTTGTTTAAAAATGGTTTTGAAGTTTCCCTTTTCTGCTATTGAAACAGTGAGTTTTGGTAAGATAAAACAAAACATGTCGCCAAATGTCCAACGTGTTTAATGTAAAAATAGTGAGCAGCACCACAAATAACAAAGAGACAATTGTCATTTCAATTGACCAGAGCACTCGCACAAAAAAAGACAAGTTGAAACCATTCACACAAAATGAAATGCTTTTTATACATTTTTCTCTCCAAACAAGTCTGTGGGGTACAACAGTTTGACAGAAAGTTGTTACTTCCAGCAACCTTTATCTAATGAACAGGTGGCAGGATCTTCTTATGGAGAAAATGTGAGACTTCTTTGAAGCAAAAGATACAGCACATGAATGCAATGCTGACTTCATTATTTCTTGAATTCGCTCTTCTGGTTCCCGATATTGAAAACAAGGCTACACTTTGCTACGATACACAGAAAATGTGCAAATGTTTCTACCTCAAACCAAATGTCTTCTAGGCCTACTTGAGTCATGAAACTTAGCAACCATATTGAGGTTAAAAGAGATTTCAAATTAATAAGAAAACTACATCCATATTTGATGATACCATGTTATCAGTGCACATTTTGATGTACAGATGCAGAAAGACTGACAAAGCAATAGAAATACAAGATTATTTTCGCAGATTAATGCCATTCTGAAGAAGGCTTCTCAAACTCAGTACATGTTCTGACCATCTTAACATGTTTTATAGTTAGCTGATCATAACATATTAAAATTTGTAATTCTTGATAGAAAGACTTTGACCACTTATACTTCCATTAGACTGCGCTGTCAACTTCCTCAGAGTTGGTTTGAAAGTAGACAGTGGTCCCCTAGTTACCTCCCAAACAACATTTGTTTAAATTCAGAAACTGAAAAGGCCCCAATGGGACCTCTTCCCTTTTTAGAGTGGGCTTCCACTTACCACCCCAACTTGGGGGGTGAGGAAGTTAGTAACTTTTTCAGTGGTTTGTAACCATTATATTGGTCCTTAACCATTGAAAGAGATTGATTGGAATGGCTATTTGGAAGGAATGAATGAAAGACACCCCTTCAAATATTGATTCCTTTTTCATTTTCAAACCCTATTAAGGAATGAGAAAACTTAGACTACTAAAATGGGTTTAGTGCATTGCAAACAGCATTTTTGCCATTGTGAACTACAAATTTCAGTCACATAGTTTCTTTATGCGACGAGGAATTGAGATCTGGAGATTTATATGAATATCAGTTTTTAAAAGTATTTTAACACCTGCTTCTACCTCAGCCACGTGCCGGTAATTTTATTTGCAAGTGCTGTTTACCCAGTTATTATTTCATCATCCTGTTAAACTTACGTTCTGTACTTTTGCTTTTTCTTTTGCTATTTTTGTACAGGTACATACCAAGGACAGTGGATGGGAGGAATGCGCCATGGATATGGTGTTCGCCAAAGTGTGCCATACGGTATGGCTACCGTGATTCGTTCACCTCTAAGAACTTCTCTTGCATCACTTCGTAGTGAGCAAAGCAATGGCACAGTTCTACATGATATCTCTGGAGACAGTCCAGCAGGTACAAGAGGTGGTTTCGTACTGAATTTTCATAGCGACACTGAATCATTGGATGGTAAGAAAAAAGGTCTGTTCAGAAGAGGTTCCTTTCTTGGTAGTATAAAACTAAAAAAATCTGAATCTAAGACCTCAATCTCCAGCAAACGCAGTTCTGTCAGAAGTGAAGCAACAATGAGTAGGATAAGTTCTAGTGATGCTAACTCTACGATCAGTTTTGGTGATGGTGATTTTGATTATTGTCCAGTAGAAGACCACGTTGATGCCACCACAACGGAAACCTACATGGGAGAGTGGAAGAATGATAAGCGCAATGGATTTGGCATTAGTGAGCGCTCCAATGGTATGAAATATGAAGGAGAATGGTTGAATAATAAAAGGCATGGATATGGATGTACGTTGTTTCCAGATGGGACTAAGGAAGAAGGAAAGTATAAAAATAATGTTTTGGTCCGTGGAATACGAAAGCAACTTATTCCAATAAAGAACACAAAAACTAAGGAGAAAGTTGATCGAGCAATAGAGGGAGCACAACGGGCAGGTGCTGTGTCAAGAACAAAGGTAGAAATAGCAGTATCAAGGTAGGAACTGTTATTGTGCATGCACGTCGCATATCCTGTACATTAGATCTTTGTGCTGTTTTTTCTGTTCATTTAAACTAATTCACCGCACACTGTGATAACATTCTACCTAAAATGTGTGGGTTTCTGGAGCCTTAAACATTTAATTTACTGATTACAATTGTGGAAACCCTTATTTTAAAGATCACCCCCAGATAATTCAATCCAGATTATGTAATTCTGCTGGTGACCGGCTCCAGTAAATGATTGATTGACCGTGACATTTGTAAAGTGGTGGTTACGAAATGGTGTCCTATTGCTAAATCAAAAAACCTATTACATTGTAAGCTGAACAATTTTTAAAGCAGCATGAAAAATTCAAGAAGGTTATCGATAAGACTACGATTATGGGAAAGCTTGTTTTAGTTAGAGGCTACCAGGTAAGAGAAAGAGTGCCTGCTGTAGTATTAAGTCCTAATCTGAGGGTTAACAAACTAATTAACTACCCTTGAGATGCCGATTGGAGAATATTTAAAGGAGGATAATACCTGGAGTTTATTTGAAGATACTTTGGCCTTTGTGCACCCTGAATGATGTCCCAGACCAATTTTTAAACAGTATTTGCATGGCTACAGGAAACTGAATGGTTATTTTTTCTGATTTACTTCAGGCAAAAAGTGGTGGTGATAGTTTTAAACCAGCTGTAGTCTATTCAAAAAATATTTAGGGAGCCGTAGGGGTGTAGTCCATTTACCACAAAATAACTGTCTGGCTCAACAGAAAGTAAGTCGTTTCCTAAGTGTTCTGATTAGAACAAACTTTACTGACCTGTGGAACTACAGAGGAATCAAAGATTAAACCAAAATTTAAGGCCACCTCCACTAGCTCTGGGAGGGAGATTGAGTAGCGTACCATGCCCAATCTAAACTAGAGAGGTCCTCTAAACAACAGAACCTATGTTTTAACAGAAATAATCATTAGGGTGTATAAACAACAAAGTTGTTTGTTTATGCAGTATCTTAGCAAGAAAAGGTAGCAATGAAATTGGCATTTAATACCTGAAATCAGAATGTCCCTTTGAAGGAGCACTACAAAGGCTTTTCTCATTTGATAACGGTGTTTATGGTTTTTGGTAGTTGTATAATCAGTATATTTGAACTGAGGCTTTGAGCTGGAGCTTCAGTCTTTTAATGGTTCTTTCAAACCCTTCTTAGTCTATTTCCATTCATAAAGTGAGAAAGGGTCTAATTGTCACCAGAAAAAGAATTGCAATATCCATAGTACTTACTTCAATGCAAGCCCTGGTGTCCTATAGAGTCTCATTAGTCCTCAATCCCGCTGAAGACTCTGGCTACCCAGTTTCCTGAGGCAATTGCTCCTGCGACTAGAACCTACGATGGATTGAGTAATAAAATTATGGTATATCTCTCTGATGGTATTTTCTACCCAGGAGCGTTTATGATGTTGCATGTCAGCAGTTGCTGGCTGTATATGCATCAACTTTTGAAAACTATATGGGGACAAAACTGTGGTTCAGATTTTCGGTGGGTAAGCTTCTGACTCAGCCAATGCTTGGTGTCATGCTGAGTTTGTCTCCACGCTGCTACATTCCACTCTGAAAAATAACGTCGGGATTGTTTTCAGTCATAAGCTTTCTTTCTCTCGTCAGCTGCCACCTGTTTGTCCATCTTCAAAATACTTACGAAATTTGTTTCTCTCTTTCAGACTCAGTTAGAAGAACTGTTATAGAACCTTTAATAATTTCATGATTGGATTATGAAACTTATTTCTAGTAGGGTAAACGTCTTACGAAAATGTTGCCGAATACTCTTGTCTCAGACTACTTCCTTGCCAATCAGTGGCTTCCCTCTTGAAAGATGTGACTGACTTCCAGTTCAGAAATGTGTGCTATTTTTCCAACTTTCCTAATTTCAAGACTTGTCAGTAGTTTGTCTCTGTACAGCTCTTGGACAGCCATTATCTGGTAGATATGCGCTTTAAATACTTTAAAATGCAGATAGTCAGTAAGAGGATGTTCACATCTCTAGCCCATCTGTTTCCCTTGATTCCTAGTCCTCCACTCTTCCCAAAACCCTACTTGCCTACAGAGGAATTAGGAAGACTCTGAACTTTATTCCAGTCTCCAGCCCATCTGACAATAGAAGACCCTCATCTTTTCCGCCTTTTTCAGTGAGTGCAGCTGGCATTGGAGGGACCTGGCTGTAAGCCCATCCCCTTATAAAATAGTGAATTGCACCCACCGCATTTGTGTTGTCCCAGCTGATGCACCTCAGCCTTTGGTGGAACCCGGTCACTTTCCCAGATTTTGTGAAGTGCTGATATTGCTGTATGGTCCTTGTCTGAAGTCCCGCCTTGGCAGATCTTTAGGCCCGTGCAGATCTATGTATCCATATGGTATTTCTATAGCGTGAACCTAGCAAAAAGGCAGCGGAGCGCTCTACATAATCAAATCCCAGATCTATGGGGGAATAAAAAGTGACTTGTTTCAAGTTCATGGATATAATACAGATGGATCCCCAACTCCCTGGTCTGCAGTGACTCAATTCCCAACAGTAACTGCTCATTCTGCTGACTGTGGAGATCACCTTAATGGAGTCCGGTAGTGCTAGATTATGCAGAATGGATGACCCGTAACACACCTCAGAGCAAATACCTGAGTATTCATCCCAGAGAACAGGGGTTACCTTTTCACATTACCTATTAGGCTTTTTCAGTTTAATACAAAAAGGGCACATCCATTGTGGCAAGAGAGCAATCAAAATTGTGACAACATGATGGGGCCACCACCTATACAACATCTTGAAGGAGTATAGAAGGGCATGGTTCAAAAGGTGAATAGATTTTGATTGAGTTTAGGCAGAAAATACCTTCATTACAGTGCTAGGTAGAAACTAGAAACTTTTGTAAACATCAACTAAAAATGATACTGTTCAGCAGATTATGTTCTTCGTGACTGTAATAGAATGTCTAATGTTTTTAATTTTAGATTTGAAAATATCTAATTGGGAAGAACATAGGAGAAATCATTTTGGTAAAAGAGCCCACAGTTGTTGAGCTCATTGAAGACCTCAAAGGTAGCTTTCATATTATTAGAGGTATGAAAATTCTGTCTCGATAGTGAGAGACGCTGGCAGCAAATAGCTTTTTTTAATAAAAACACGCCATCGCTTTATTTTTTCATCTTTTTAAAAACTGATCTAAACAGTTAATATTTTTTTGAGTAGCTAAAGATGGAAAAAAGAAGAGCAGTATAATCTCTCAAGGATAAAGAACACAATTCTTCTATATTAATGAGGATTGAGGTTTAGAGAAAAGACCACCAAATACATGACCCGTCTGATGTATGGGTTTTGTGATGTGATAATTTGTTTGAACACGCAAAATAATCAAATATCTTCGTAACACTGTGCACTGGTTTAATTCCCCCATGTCTCTGAATTATGAAGTTCTAACAGTATAAGGATCTCAAACAATAGATAGAACAGATAAAAGTTCACCAAAGGAGAAATATACTCCCAGTGGAGAACAGCCACACACAAAATCCTTGCTTTTGAGGAAAGAAAGATAGGACAAGCAATTAACTCTACAGCCCTTAAAGACGCGTAGGGTGATCTCTGTGACCCTTAAAGATTCTTTATAAATGTTTTTTCCCCTTTCCTTTACTGTGGCTCCTCTGAAAAACTCTACCATTATGTATGAAACTGAGCTTACTGGTTGAGAGTGGGGAAACCCTACTAAAGCAGCAACCACATTTCTTGTTTTGGTGAAATACATGCAAACTCCAAAGTAACCTTTACTTAATCATCTGATAGCTTTGCCAAAGCAATCAGGCGTTACTTAGAGGCAACGTGTAAAGTATTCATGCCGCACACAAACAGTAATAGAATGAAAACGCAGCATAAGAAAAATCTCCCACCAATTTAGAACAATAGAGTAAAATGTAATACATTATTTAACACCAAAACAACAAAAAGCCAATTAGTAGAACCAGAAATATGCAATTTAAAAGATTTAGGTGAGGATAGTGCCAAAAAGCACAAATCGCTACTCGCTGTTATCTGGTCGTGCGAGTCACGGTGAAAGTTACAAAATCATCGTGATCAGCCTGATGTGCAGGCCCTGATACAGGGACCAGTGTAGTCTCACTGAAAGAGTTCCCTTCTGAAGTCCAGTGCGAAGAGTTCAGTTCGTGGTGGAGGGGGCTGCAAGGAGCAGGGCAAGCATTGCAGAGGATAGTCACTGTAGCACAAAGAGCAGACCGGGCGTCGCAGGCAGTTTTTTTTTCTGTAGCACGAAAATCCTATAAGTCGTCGTGGACAGTGGCTGCTAGAGATTCACGTTGACTGTCACCGAAACTGTTAATGCTATAGTGCAAAGTGCAGCTTCTGAGTTGCTGGTTGTCGCTGGAGGTCACTGTAGCGCAAAGAGTTGGTTCATCAGCACTTCGTGTTGGTGGACACGTGGTCCATCTCCCCCATATTCAGTTGACTCCACTGCTAAAAGGGATTTGTTCTTTGGCTATAGACCATTGCCGGGGCAGGCAGGGTTCTAAAGTAATACCCCTGAGGTGTGCCCATCCCTCCCAGATTTTATGGTGTTTCTGAGGGCATCCTCTTGACAGGTATATCGGACAATCCAGTTCCATGCAGTGATTCTTATTTTTGGTCAATCGTTTAACAGACTGAGCAGCTGTAGCCTTCCACGCCTGTTCTATGTCCGTTTTGGCTGCTACTAGGCCCAATCACAGCAGTGCCCTCTGATACCTGTTCCATTCTACATCGCCTGTTATGTAGAGAAGTGTTATTTTGGGGTATCAGGGTATCCTCCATCCCAGAACCTGCTCTAAAGTCCCTAGCACCCCATTCCAGAAGGGAGAGAGTGTTGGGCAGTGCCAGAATGTATGAACCATCACTTACCTGTGCTGGGGGGACGAGGGGAGTCCTCATCCGCTGCCGCCACCGCCAGCAGTCACTTCAGTGTTGAGACAGCGCCGCCGCCCCGGGACTGCAACTCCCGGCTGCCTCAGCGGCGGCGCTGATTTGCCACGCACCGCAAGCGCCAGGAGGCACCTACAAACAGCGCTCTGCTTGGCGGAGCAGGGGGGGCCATCACTTACCTGTGCTGGGGGGACGACGGGAGTCCTCTTCCGCTGCTGCCACCGCCAGGAGTCACTTCAGTGTTGAGACAGCGCCGCCGCCCCGGGACTGCAACTCCCGGCTGCCTCAGCGGCGGCGCTGATTTGCCACGCACCGCAAGCGCCAGGAGGCGCCTACAAACAGCGCTCTGCTTGGCGGAGCAGGGGGGGCCATCACTTACCTGTGCTGGGGGGACGAGGGGAGTCCTCTTCCGCTGCCGCCACCGCCAGGAGTCACTTCAGTGTTGAGACAGCGCCGCCGCCCCGGGACTGCAACTCCCGGCTGCCTCAGCGGCGGCGCTGATTTGCCACGCACCGCAAGCGCCAGGAGGCGCCTACAAACAGCGCTCTGCTTCGCTTCGCGGGACGCCGAGTGAAGCCCGGGCAAAGGGCGGGCCCTCTAAGGCCCTCAAAGGTCCGAGGAGGACGGGACGGGCCACCCCCCTTGGCGAAGCAACCTGTGGAAGTACTTTGTTTGATATATATTCCTATTAATTATTGTTTAGTGTGACTGTTTCCTTCGCAGGTTGCACTATGTCATTTAAGCGGACTAATAAGAAATCATCTCATGCGCTTGACCCAGGACAGGGGACCCTAAACTTCACGGTGACTAATGGACCACTGCCCACTCTTTGTGAAGAAGCTAATGAGCCGCTACCATTGATAGACATTAGGCAATCTTCCCCACTGAACCTTGTTAGATCACAGAATTTATCTTTTTGGGAGGAAATGAATTCTCTATGTGGCACTAAGTACGCCCTAGTGGCATCCCCATTCCATGTTAAATCCACTAGCAGTTCTTCCCCAACTAGGAAACCATGCGACCTACTACTACCATCTCTAATAGACAATACCCAAGATGTTGCCTCGCCTCAGGGAAGAAATGAAAAAAGGAACCATGGTGAAATTATTGGAAGTGGGAATCATTTAAACACACCAAAATCGTGCGATGGTCCTATAGCGCCAGTCACCAACCCCCCCTTAATTACGGTAGAGAATGGGACTTATGTAGACCAAGTACTTTTACTGTCCCAGATAGTTATTATTTAAGTCTATCATATCACCATTGGTAGGAAAAATCAACGCCCTGGGTGATAGGATAACGGGGATTGAGAGAATTGTTCTAGCCAATCTTAAACCACCTAATAACGATCCATCTAACGGGGAAAGACCCCTTATGGCTATCCCCAAAACAAAAGAGATAAATGCTACCATTAATTCCCCTTCTACCCTCAAGAAGGCAACACCCAATGGCTCTTATTTGTCCACCTCAAATAAAGTTTATTTGACTACTAATCAAACTAAATACTCCCAAACTTCCCCACAGCTCCATAAAAAACCTACCACACCCAAAGCTGTTCCTAAACCAGGGTTTAATAGGCATATTGCCGCCAGAGATGACCCAACCCCAAGTAGTTTAGAATCGATACACTTGCCCCTGAAGCTGGCCCATTTGTTCTCGTTTTATCAGGAACACCTGCACCTTGTCGTGGGAAATTTGAAAGCCGTCAGGAACTTTTAAATAAAGTCATATTCTGGCTTTCCAAAAACAGACCACTTGCACATGATCATGACGGAGGTATCCTGAATGTTAGAAGGATAGGCTGGCTAGGGTCTCAAACTAAAGATATTAGTGGGGATCTTGTCCTAGTAAAATTTAGAGATAGGAACATAGTCCCCCTTTTACGAGCTTACCCACCCCAAAAAAGAGACGGCCCTATATCCGTTTGGGATTTACATGATTTTTATCCAAAGTAAACCATTTATAAATGTTTTTATCTGTCGCCCTGCTGATAAACCAACTTAAGGTTATCCTTAACGTACTGTAAATTTTAAATATGAATGATGTCTTTCTAACAGACTGGGAGGATGTTTCTTTGCACATTTGCACATTATAAACTGATGCTGCTATTTGTAAATATATGAACACTCTTTTCTCTTGCCAGTACTGTAGTATTATAGAGACATAGATATCAATTAACTTCTTGATTTCTGGCTGCTATTTTACGATGCACTTTACTAAGACAATCCCATAATTTGGATGTATGCTGTATGCACTTTAGAAAATTGGTGTTTAATATAATGTCGTTAGTTATGCTTTATGTATATATTGCCATGCCATTTTAATAAGATCGGAAGGAGGTCCCTTTGCACTTTTTGCACACTGGCACTTTAGGATTTTTTTGCACTTTTGCACATTGGCACTTTAAAACCTATCTGCTATTTTGTAATTATGTGAATTATCCTTTATATGTCAGTATTGTAGTAAATATAGAATGCCCTATGTATATATTGTCGTTGTTTTTAACTGGTGATCCTTGCATTTGACCATGTATGTAATTATGTGCACACTTTTATGGATAATGTATTATCCGAATAAAGGTAAAGGAAGAGTATGAACCAAATCTCTGACTGGGCTATCACATCTAAGGCATGCACCTGAAGCAATCAAACCCAGCCGGAACAACCTAACACCGGTGAGGTAAATGGGGTGGAGAAGCATCCACCGAAACAGTCGGAACTGGGAAGCTATCACTGCCTTTCTGGAGGCAGCCACCACCTTAGTCCAGTCCTCGTCATTAAGTACGCCCATGTCCCGTCCCATGCCACCATCACCCCTGCCATGCAGTCCAGCATGTTGTGAAGTAACATTCGATATATTTTCGATAGCGTGTGTTCAGGAATATTAGTAAGTAAGTTTCGCTTCCAAAGAGGAAAATTCAGGAATGAACCGCACAGGCTGTATGTAGGAAGTGAGTGAGTGTTGGAGTTGAAGATATCGGAAGAACTAGCTATAGCGTATGTTAAATCCTGCTTGTAGGTCTTGGAAGGATTTCAGTGATCCGTTTCACATCAAGTCGCCTAGTACGGACATACCTATCGTGTCCCATGCATAAAAACTGCAAAGTGCTGCGACCCGTGGAAGGCAAGTCCCTCTCTATAGGAGGGTCTCTAAAGTCTCCAAACTTCCCTTTGTGCAGAATGCAAATTAGCCAAGCTTACATATTAAAATCCTGGTTTTCTAATCAATAAGGTCAACCTCTCCTTTTCTGACTAGAAGCATATTATTTTACCCCTCTGTGCCAGGATGTCTGTCTTTAGTGCACTCTATTAATAAATAAACGCAACATAACTTGTAGGGCTATATATATGCATTGTTTGTTATTGTCGGTAGGAAGAGCAGATTCAATGTCTGTAATTAAATGCAGCTGGGGCTAAGTCTCCTTAAGTATCATTAGGTCTAGATTTTGTTCATTGACCATATTGTTTACTTCAAGTATATGCTTAGGCATTGAACTCATATTTAATACGTATTTCAAATTAGAGAAGGGTATCTTCCCCCTTGTGGTGGGATGGTAAGTCCTTACTTTAGCATCAATCTCTGCATGTCGAATTTTATTTGCCCAGTTTAGTGAGAGAAACTGGTCCTTACCAAACACGAAACCGTTACCATTCTGAGAACCAAAAAATGAAGATGACTGCATGAAGTTAAAAAGCAACATGTTCTCTGTTCTTCGTTGTCCTTTCCTGGATGTACGCAGGTGGACACTCTCCTTGGCGAGGTCCCAGTTTTTTGAAGAACAGATGTAGGATTTGCGTGAGGAGAATTCGCAACCCCAGTTAAATAATATAAATCTTAAAACCTTAAGATCTGTACCTGTGCCTCCACCTGATGATTCATTTTCCGTAAATCATGTTCAGGTGTAAAATAATAACTCCCTTGGGTGGCTTTGTGACATGCTCTTGTCTAAAATTCCAGACCCCAGATGTAGAGGGGCATGTAATGTCCATTTCCCTGGCTACTGTGGAGTAAGCAATAGCAACCACTGTACAGACTAACACTGTGGTCATCTGGAGAACCAGGAATCTGAAAGAGACTTCTAGCCATAGATTTCATACCTTTGAATTATCCCCAGTAGTCTAAATGAATCTGTAAATTTTTCTTGAGAAGTACTCCTAAACGCTGGTAGGTGGTGTCATTTGGCTCCGTGTGATGTCGTTGGCATTCTCCATGCTGGAAGTGATGTACACGGTACCTAAATGGGCGTCGCAAGCGCTGACGATAGTTCTTTTCTTTATGCGCCAGTCAGTGCAGATCCGGGAAGAGCTATTGCTTAGTTAGCTTTTTTCCCAACATTTTTGGATGTTTGTTCCTCCTGCTGTGACAGGAATGTCATCCTAGCAGGCCGACTTCAATCCCTGCAGTGCTTGTCACTGTTCAATGTCGGTGATGAACCCGTACCTTGTTTGCCTCTGGTGCCCGAAGGCCAGCTCCGATTGCAGCGCCATGCACTGGAATACCTTCATGGAGCCATCCCTCAAGCTCCTGGTGGCTTGACGTGCGAGGATCCAGATTGAGAGGAAGGTCCAGGGTGTGGTTGTGAAATCTGAGATCCTTGTCACACTCAGCCGTCAGTCTATTCTGGTAAGTCCCGCTACAAAAAAAGTAATTGAAGCGTGCTTCCACTTCACTTGGTCCGTTGGCCGAGGAGACAAGGGATCGTTACTTTAGGTCTGGCTCTGCGGTTGAGCCAGTGCCTGGGCCGACTCGTCACCTCCCAAGATTTCCAGGAGCTGGAGCGACCCCTGCCCAACTGATAGAATTTTATGAGGTTGTGCACCTCATATTTGGGTGGCCGGTCCACCGGTGTATCTTTGGGCCCGTGGGTTTGGGAAGGGTTCCCACTAGATTTACACCTGCCGCTCTGGTACCAGTCAGGCCCCAGAGATCTACATATGGATCTGGATCAGTGCCGGTTGTGCCATCTTGACCTTCCTCGGCACCGGTCCCAAGACCGACGCTCTTGGAGCCGCCAGCACCCACTGAGGGCACCATCCTCCTTACATCCTCAATACAGAGCCGGACGGGCATCGCCTGCCGCTGACTCCGGTGCCAACTGGAGCCATGCCCTCCATGCCAGAGTCTGAGACCTATTCTTATGGACTTGGACTCGGGGAGAAATGGGAGGGGTCCCTGGACCCTGAAGAATACCCACCTTATAACACTTTAGAATGGTGTGAGGATTTGGGTGAAGCCAGTGGACTGGACACCTCCCCAGACACTGATATGCTTTCTCCCTCTATTTTGGCTATTGAGGAGGGAGCTTCGCAGTAGTGTTGAGAAAGGCAGCTGGGTTCCTGGACCTCAGCTTGCCCTCGGTGGCATTCAAGACAAAAGTCTTGATTGGAGTGTATAGACAGGAGTTTCCAGATCAGAGCTGCTTCTTCCTTTTAATGAGGCACTTACTGACTTCCTTTTTGGCGCATGGATTCAAGCCAAGCACAGGGGCTCCTGTGAACAGGACGATTGCCAGCCACCACCGCCCTGCACCTGGAGACCCAAACTTCCTCTCCGAATACCCCACCCCAGAGAGCTTTGTAGTCCAATCTTCCACTTCCCACTACACACTGCTGGTTTCGGAATCCAGGAGGCTTGATAACTTCGCAAAGATTTTTTTTTTTCATCAGCCTAGCACTGTGATCTACTGCGTGCCTTTTGGACCCTATTCCCACACTTTGTGGGATCTGTATGTGCTAGGGCTGGCAGTGGGCGGCAGCACCCTTGATCTCCGCAGATGAGCTCAACACCGAAGGGGCGCTGATATGACCAAAGGGGGGCACAGCAAACTGCAAATGCTTGTGACCCACCATGAACTGCAGGTAACGTCTGTGGGCAGGCAGGACGGGGATCTGAAAATAAGCGTCCTGCAAGTCCAACGGTATTATCCAGTCTCCCAGGTACAGGGCAGACAGTATCTGAGCTAGAGTGAGCATCTTGAACTTCTTTTTGAGGGAGAAATTGAGAGAGCGGAAGTCGAGGATGGGACAAACACCTCTGTCTTAATCACCAAAAAGTAGCGGAGTATATCTGGAAAAAAGAAAGAGAAAGAGAGAGGGGTCAGACAGAAGGACCCGAGGTGCCTACTCAGTTATTTTGAATGAATGAATGAATAAACAATTTATGTGGCGCGAACAAGTACCTTAAGGCGTCAAGCGCAACAAGCGGTTACACCTAACTGGTAGGAGCAGAGTTAGAAAGATCAGATTTTGAAGGCAAAAAGCCAGGTCTTCAAGGCCTTGTGAAAAGGAAGATGTGATTCTATGCCGGATATAGATAAAGGAAGAGTGTTCCAAATCTTGGCTGCTGCGACCGAGAAGGTTCTTCCTCCCCATTGTGACCTTCTTTATCTCAGAACAACCAGCAGATTTTTATTGGCTGATCGCAATTGTCTGATAGGGACATACCGGTGAAAGATGCGCCTAATTCCCTCTGGTCCTGAATTGTGTAGTGGCTTGTGCACAATAAACAAGGCTTTAAATCGAATTCTTTTATCTGCTGAGAGCCAGTGCAATTTCTTGATGGCTGCCGAGATTGAATGGTATTTTGGAATATCTAATACCAGTCTTCCTGTCGCATTCTGTACCAGCTGGAGTCTATTAATGAAAGTCCTGTTGGATTCTAACAGAAGGGATTGCAATAATCCATCTTTGATAGAATTAATGATACAGCAGCTTGCTTCTGAGCGCCAAGGCAAAGAAATCGGAATATCTTTCTGAGGGCCCTTATGACCCAAAAGCCAGGCGACACCGTCCTATTAACCTGGAGGTTGAAAGATCGACTGGGGTCAACTATGACACCAAGGTTTCTTGCAGATTCAACCGGAGGGACATGATCTCAATGTTTATGGCCACCATGAATGGGTCCATTCAGGGTGATGATTACCAAACACAAAATCCTCCGTCTTGTGGTTGTTTAACTGAAGGTAGTTTTCTCTCATCCAGAAAGCCACCAACTTCATACAGTTATTAAAATTGGCAGCTGAGGCGTCTGTCTTGTGTGATGGACACAATTAACTATGTGTCATCTGCATAGGATATTACTTCCAGCCCAAAAGATCTGACCAATTTTGACAGTGGAGAAACATATATATTAAATAAGTGTGGGGCTCAAAGGCGGATCCTTGAGGGATTCCACAACTATTTAGAATCTGTTCTGAATAGAATTGGTCCATCTTAACTTTTTGTGATCCGTCAGTTAAGAAGGAAGCCAGCAGCTTCACTGCACATCCTGAGACCCCTATTTTTTGTAGCCGGTTGATCAACTTATTAGGAGAGATGGTATCAAATGCTGAGGACAAGTCCAATGAGTGCAACAGCACGGTTTGCCCTGCATCCACCGAGATGCGTATATTATTTACAGCAGTTATTAAAGCAGTTTCCGCACCATGGCAGCTTCTGAATCCATACTGAGAAGGATCCAGTACACGATGTAGCTCCAAGTATGCACTCAGTTGTGAGTTAAGATGTTTCTCCATAATTTTAGCCGGTACTGGGAGTAAAGAAATCGGTTGATAATTTTTAAAGTCTGTAGGAACAAGATTTACTTTTTTTAGTAGAGGCTTAATGGCCGCTGTTTTCCAAATAAGTTGATAACATCCTGAATTGATGGCGAAGTTAAGACTCTCTGTTAGCTGGGGAACCACAATCTCCCTGCCCAACCTCATCAACTTGGGGGAACACGCCTCTAAAGGGGAGCCAGATTTAATCCCTTCTAGAAGATGTTCGGTCTGTTCATTTGAAAGGGGAAGGAAGGCCGTAAGGCAGTGGTCCTTTTCCGTAAAATGGGGAAAGTTATTAGCTGAGGGATTAGTATTTTGGTCCTCGTTGGGGGCCATGGCATTAAGATTCTCCATTTAACAATTTTAGAGTGAAGATAATTAGCCATACCCTCACAGGAAGCCTCTGAGCTCTCATGATGCTCTGGGGTGAAGGGGTTTGATAAAATATCAATCAGTCTGAAGAGATCTCTAGAAGACTTGAGAGATGATGTCATCTGGGTATAAAAGGCTGTTTTTCTGCTCTAATGGCTAATTTATATTCTGCCAGCTCAGCTTTATACTTAATTTTTTCCGATATGTCATACTGTTTACGCCAGATGCGGTCTTGGTGGCGACTGGATTGCTTGAGTTTTTCTGCGAACCAGGGGGAGGTAGGTTTTATTCTACCTACATAACTTTCTTTAGATGGGAAAAGAGAGTCAACTGTTGCACCCAGCCAGTTAGAATATTCAATGGCCACCAAATTGGGGTCACTACATTCTGTCCATTGTTTTTGTTTTAGGGCCTGAGGGAAGGTTTCATTATTGATGTTTTTAAAGTTTCTTTTAAAGTTTATCTACGTTTAGTCTACTTGCCAAGTAGATGTTAATTTCAATGAGTGTCACACATCTATGTGTACATATGGAATCACTACTAATATACAAAGTGGGGCAATTGGATCCCTGGTGCGAAGGAGACACAATCTTGTTAGTCCCAGGCGAGGATGCAATAGTTGGAGGATGGACTGGGTTAATTAATAAAGCCGGGGAACTTCAATATCAACATTTCAAAGTTGTACACCACTTACTCAAGAAGGGCCAGAGCAGCAGTCTTTCCAATCGGGTAGATGGGGTGTGGAATTCTCTCATGTGTAGAGTGCACCCGTGGTTGAAAAGCCTAATGATTTAAGAAACAGTATGGAATTAAGAGAAAGATATACTGTTAGGTGGGATACATATTGATGGGAATTAAGGACACCTACGCCACGGTCAGCTCTATGTTCGTATATAGCGGTTAGTGAGCTGAAACAAACTTAATCTCTGAATTATGGGCCAAGGTATTTTAAGTGCCTATGGCGAGAGAGGCAGAAATGAGACCCTATTACTAAGAAATGTGGCAAGCCTAGAAACAGCAGGGAGGGCTAGTTCACTTAAGTAGTCGGTCGACGTATGAAATTAGGGACCCTATGCATAAAGCGTTAAAGTTGCTGATTAAATCTCTTAGTCTGTAATGAATGAGAAGATGTTCCCTAAGGGTGCACACGCCTTTAACTTCCGGGGTTAAAACAACCCCTTCCGCTCATAGCCTTCAAAATTGATTCAGTTCCCAGCCGTCGGAGCGACTTCCCGGCCGGACTAAGTAAACCACTCCACCTAAATCCTATTAAGTCCCTATACACTCTCCACTTCATGCATAGAGTCTGTACAAAAACCCTCTCCCTTACTGAATCGATGGTTGTGCCAAACCCCACAGGAGAGATATAACAGGTGTTGCAATGAATAAACAAATTGCATAAAATCATTATTTGTTGTCCTTCATTGTACTTTCCTTTCTAACTAAATTGTTGCATTCAGGCTCTAAATGTAAATATACAAAATAGTATTTTTTTGCGAAAAGCCTTGCTTTTTAGATACATAGATAAAAACTAACTGCCCCAATGAACCATTGTTTCTCTAATAATAATCGTATAGAAGACAGCAGGCCTTCATAATACCATAATAGTTTTTAAAGAATCACATATGGTTCAAAATATATTTAAAAAGTCCATTTTCTTTTTTCATTTGACTATACGGCATTGTTTTTAAGCATCCTGGCTTCTTCAGTAGTCTATTTGCACTGCAGAATCCAATAATTATTACTCAGAGCTTTTAGCAGTAAATGTTGCAGTGATAATATCAATGATATCATAGAAGATGCCATGAGGGATTTAATATGTGGGATATTAGCAGTGCATGGCAAGGGCGCAACTTATAGTTGCTTGAGATAGCTATACCTATAACTGCTGAAATACTTTGATTTTGTGTGTATAAAATGTGAAACTAACTATAACATCCATGTAAACTTTTGTTTATTAGTGAATTTCTATGTTTTTTTTAATGTATAGTAATATTTGATTACTATAAGTTAATCCAATCTCTGCTGCAAAAGGCCTTCAGCTGTCCGTGGCGGGCGCTGGCCACAGGGTCTGGCATGCAGTCTGGCCCTGTGACCAACCTCCCTCATGCAGACAACCCCATGCTGCACACTGCCTTTGGCTACGCCCGTCATGGTTGGCAAGTCTTGGCCCGATCCAGAAGACAGATACGTTTTTAGCTGAAGCTCGGGGAACGGACGCTCTGCGTTGGTACGTGTATGCCCCTAGAGACGCTAACCACACATTTTTCCTCAAGCTCAACTGCCTCCTTACATATTGGGGCCTTTTAATTGGGGTACCTGGAACCTGCAGTGGAATTCGGTGCTGGGCCACTGGACGTGGGCAACAGTGCAGACAGGGCCCTCCTGGGGATGTGCTCTCTGACCATGGGCTGGCGGATCACTGGCGTCTATCTCAACTGGCGGACAGGAAATATACTTTCCTATCGCCGGTACATGGCATCCAATCCAGACTGGACTACTTTCTAGTCTTCCACCGGGTGGTGTCCATCCCTCTGGAATCTAGGATCATGGAAGCCGCACTCTCCGACCATGCACCCGTCTTGCTTTACCTGCACTTAGGCCTCGCTTCTCCGGGTCGTAAACCATGGTGCCTGAAAATAATGTGCTACCTCCTCCCAGGGTAAAACCCAACTACGCACTCATGTTTCCACATACCTAGAAGACAACAGGGGATCTGTATCCTCTTATTGTGTGAGCCGCAAAGGTGACTATCCACGTACAGCTCATGAAGGACGCAGCTCTGGCAAATACTCGGCTTGTCGCAGGGAACTGAAGGGGGGATCACGATCCTCATGCACCTCTATATTGCAGAACCCTCATCTTCCGCGTGCCATCATCTAGAAAAGGCTCCCATGGACCTTAACGAGTTATACACATCCAAGGATGAATATGCACTACAGAAGCTTAAAGGCTGCCTCAATGAGCAGGGCGAAAAGGCATGCCGCCTCTTGGCTATCCAACTGAGCCAACAGGAGGCTGCAATGGCCATCCTTGCCATCCACTTCGTGAGCAGCGCGGTCCTCACCCATCCACAAGACATAGTCAATGAATTCAGGAGCTTTTATCAAACACTCTACACCCGGAGACGACAGCCAGCACTGACCGACTGGAGACCTTTTCGAGAGTGTGCACCTGCCTAGTCTTACAGAGGAGGGAAGGGCTCTACTTGATGGGGAAATCAGCAAGGCCGAGATAGCACAAGCCATCTTTAGCCTCCCCTACCATAAGGCTCACGGAGAGGACAGCTTTCCTGCAGAGTTCTGTAAATGGGTGACTCTCTACATACTGCCTTCTAAAAGTCTGACCAGGCAGGCTCAGTGGGCTCCATATCTAAAAGGGTGGTGATTGCGGTCCTCCCCAAGCCGGGGAAGGACCCCCTCCTGAGTGGCCGCTATAGACCTATCATAAACATCCTTGCCAGCATATTGGAGGTCCTCCTCTGGAAGATGATACCTTCCCTGATACACCACAATCAGGTGGGGTTCGTCCCTAGCTGCTCCTCCAAGAGCCACCTCCGTACCCTTGCTCATGCCCTATGGAAGGCCAATGACCTATTGGACGAGGCCTTGCCCTCTCCCTCGACGCCGAGAAGGCATTCTATCTGATCGAGTTGGGGTACCTCTTTGCCGGCTTGAAAAGATTTGCTCTCGGGTCATTTTTTCGCCAAAGTCCCCTGGCTTTACTACTGACCCACAGCCCAGGTAAATTGCAGTGGTTTCCTGTCAGACCCTTTCCCAGTCCAGAGGCGAACATGACAGGGCTGCCTGTTGTCGCTCCTGATGGCCATGGAGCTCCTTGAGGCCACCATCCGCTGCTTATTTACCAATCCCGGTAGGGGCGTCTAGGATCTGTTGGTATGTGGATGATTTACTCCTCACCCTCAAGGATCTCCAGCGTTCATTACCGGCCCGTGCTTGACCAAAAAGGTGGTGATCCATTGCAATCCCTTTTCCCTGGACACCATTGCCTCTTAAGTACCTAGGGATCCTTGTTGACAGGGGCCTGGACCATATGGTAGCAGACAATTTGGACCTCCTCATAGCCCGCATGAAATTGGACTTTGAAAAGTGGTCCCATCTTGGCCTATCGAATTGGGGGAAAGTGCAAGCTGTATGGATGGTAATGCTACTGCTGTTTAACTATGCCCTTGGCGCATTACCTCTCTTGGTCCCCCTGTCGATGCTGTGTTCAGTGGATGTGGGGATCCGTTTCTTTGTCTAAGAGTCTTCCCACCCCGTGTGACATTTGCCAAACTCCTGGCATGCTGCTTGTGCGGAGGCCTGGGTCTACCAAGGGTCAAACACTATGTCGGGCATATCGGGCTACCCTTGTTTTCCCATAAGTCCTGGGGGTGGCGGTACCAGCGCCATTTAAGGCTCCGGTAGGGTGGCCGCATGGCCCCCTGCCCATTTTGTTACTTAGCTGGGGCCTGGGGGTAGCTGTCCCTGGGCCAAAAACGACCCGGAGAGGGGGCTGCGCCCCTCCCCCCCTTTCAATATTTTCCTGGCCCCCGGGAGATGATGGTCCCATGGATGAAAATGGCTCAGGGAGGGGGCCGCCCAGGCCCCTTTTCCAGTAATCGCTGGGCCCTGGGGATGTGGTAGTCCTCAGTTCCAATATCAGCTTGGGAAGAAGGGCCGCTCACTCCCCTTCCTCATATTATATAGATAAATACACACCGGGACCTGGCCCACCTTGGCGGCATATACCAAACAAGCGTGGGAGCCCATGCTTTTTTATTTTATTGCGGATTTGCAGTTCCTCCACAAATTTGCAGTATTGTTTATTTTAATTTTTAATTGTAATGTATTGGGCCCCAGGCGGGGTCCCTGTGGAACCCCACCACCAGGCCTAGTGGGGTTAGGGTATTCCTACCCAGCCCCCTTCTTTCCCCCCTCCTTTTTTCTCCCACGATGGTTGTGAACATTTGCTTTGGCAGGCAATCAGAGCTCAGCATAACATCTGTCAGATCCACAGATAGTTCTTCATGAATGTGGATGCGCGTTCATTAACCACCATTTTTCACAGCTTCTGTGGAAGCCGTGAAACTGAGTTCCCACTTTAACCTCTGTGCACACTGGAATCAAGAATTGTTGCAGGGTAAATCTAGGTGTCAATTTTCGTTTGACATGGCCATCTTTGTTACTGACCAAGAATTAGCATCCTCATGCTTAGCAGAAGCACAAATGAAAATCAGCAATCTAGAAGATGAAACACACATTCTATCCACCTCCTTGACATAAGATTGGTGCCCCAATTCCGTAATCGGTGCAAAAGAGGTTTTTTGGATGAAAACCATTTTCATTTGGAGAATGGAAGATTTTAATGGATGAGCACCCTGGATATTGCGATCCATTTATTTCAATGTAATTTTTTCTCCCAACTCCTCCTGTTGTAGGTTTTTTTTTCTCCCCCCGCCTTCATTTAGTTGTGATGATTAAAACTTAAAATTGCACAAAATATCATAAATGCAAAATAAAAAACTGCAGTGTTAATAAATGCAGCATGGCTTGTGTGCCTAGTTTTAAGGACCAATATTTTAGTACTCTAGTAGTATTTAGTTTTAAATCCAGTGCTTGCAATCTTGTCTTAACTCAATATAAAGCAGATGAGTATTCCCAGAAATATTTTAGTTTTTCAAAGTGCAGTTAGTTTAACAACCTCCTGCGAATTGGGTTTGGGGTGGGGGCACCCTGCGGCCACATCTCTTTCCATTAAAATATGCTGTGCACAGCTTTTTGACCACAACCAGGAAGTGTGAGTCTCCTAATCTGTTTTGAATAGCCTTTGGTTGTGTGTAGTGGGTGCTTGGTACGGGGCGTGGCCTTATGAGATGCAATATGGCCCATAGAACCTAAGTTATATAGCCTTCAACCTGCCAAGTGAATACTGGCCATTTTCTTTAGCTGTCCTCTGACGCTGTGGTCTCAGAACATGCTGTGCATGACATTTAACAATGTATATCGTTCAGAGCGTTAAACATGTCTTTCAACCACACCCTTTCAACCACACACTGATTGTGTGTACCCATAACTTGTAGCGCACATAGGGAACATGGCACAGGGTATTATTTTTTTCAGCTATGTCCTTTATACTGACTATGTGGCATCTGGCAACTGCAGCATACTCACGCTGCTGTTCTGTGTACTATGTTCAACAAATGAGAGGTGTGATCTTCGTACCTCTCCGCCCAGACCCTGTGACCCCGGAACCCGCTTCTGCATAGAATTTCGCTACATGAAATGGGCCCTCCGTACAAATCATGGCCACAGACTCATGGCCCCAGACCTTTTGCATCTTGCCACTCACAGTGGGCTGGCACGCTGATACTCTTCTTCCTCTTGGTACAAGATGGTACATTCCGTCACGTCCTGTACCCCAGACCTCATGACCAATAAAATCAACCAGTTTTGGCTACTTGTTTGTATCCATGGTTCCCTCCGCTAGGCACTGAATCTGCAGCAGGATGCCCTCAACCGTGCGCACTTGGCTCTGGGTACAGAGCTTGACCTTTGGCCTACACTGGATACAGTCTTGGTGATCCTCCATCTTGCTGAAAAATGGTCTTTGGCCCCATGTGGTCAGGTTTTAACCTAGAACCCATTTCCTCACAAGTTACTGCACGTTAGCACACAACCTACCGCACAGTGCTTTGGAGATGTGGAGTAGCCTTTGAGTGCAGAAACCGCAATGTAGTGCCTACAGCAGTGCTTAGTAGGCTCTGGGTGCAAGGCAGGGACATAAGCAGTGAACTGTGCTCAGACCCTCCAGAACCAACAACGTATGAGCTTTAGCCTTGTAATGCAGACTTTGAGTGCAGGGTGTGGCCTTCAATTATGTCCAGGCACTGCTTTGCAGGGCCTTCCTCTGTGCACTGTGGGCCTGGCAAGAGGTTGTTTCTTTTAGCCACACCCTGTTTCAAGACTTTGTGGTTGCACAACCCGCAACAACAGAAAGTGGGCACTTTCAGGCACCACAAGCAAGCCACAACACAAGAATTGTCACCGGGGAATAATATTAATTTTGCGATCTGCTCGTGCAAATTCATGCTTGCCAGTCGCATATAAGAAAATCTATTCCCGGTAAGAGGTTACAGCAGAAAACACAATTTCCACATACCACCTTAGATATTAAAGTTAATTCCCCGATTCCGTTTTTCTATTTACATGCAGTTCAACATTTTCTGATAGTTAAGACACAAAGCCTTTACTGTTTGAGAATGCGTGGAGTTTAGTTGGCAGAGCCTAATGAGGAAACCCCCTGAGTATTGCCATCCGTTATTTTATCATTGTAATTTGTTTTCCTCTTTTTCCTGATGGGAGTTTTTTTTACTGTGAATTTGTCTTTTAATGTTTATTTAACACAAAATTATAGAAAACATTTAACAATACAATTTAAACAGACCTGCGGTGTTAGTAAACATAGCACAACCTTTGTGCATAATTGTAAGTCCAGGGCTGCTATAGTGGCACTTCTGTAACATTCAAATTTAAATCCTCGCTGTTTGCAATATTGTCTTAAATCAAGGCCTCTCAGACTCCATATTACAATAACTTGTTTTTTTTCATTTGAAATGTTTTCTTTGACCATGGGCATTGGGGACTGGGTGGAGCATTCTGCGCCCACATCACTGCCAACTGAACAACGTTTTGACCTCACCCAGGTAGCGCTGACACTGGGATCTTCTGTATGTGCTCTTAAAGCCCTTGAGTTGTGTGCAATATGTGCGGAGTACAAGGAGTGTCTTTGACATGGCCTCGAGAACCTGATATACAAAGCCTTAAGCAGTGCCCTGTGAACCCAGAACCTTGCCTTTTGCTACTTACTGCACTTAAATCCTGTGCCTGCAAAACCTGCTGTGAATGGTATTTGCCTGTGCAAACTTCTCTGGGTGATATTTTACCTCCCAGAGCCTGCTGCACACGGATGGCTCTAGACACAGAGTTGGTCTTTACTTATGCGCTGTGCCAAGACTGCTTGTACTATTGAACTGGCTACACAGACCCTTCTGCTGTGTGTTAAGGATTGTGAATGTGCGGTATACCCTTCGATCACACCCTGAGTCTGTGGCCTCAAGACCAGCCTTTGCTCGGCATTTTGCTATGTGAGAAGGGCCTTGGGCAGAGATGATGATCATGATCTATTGCCTAATATCTGTATTCTCACCTGTGGATAAATCACTTTATGGTCTGGCTTAACAGCACAGCTGTTGCCAGAGAATTATATGAGCCTCACTAGTGAGGGGCTTTGTCATATTTGGAGCCATGAGTACGTTTTGTTTGGGCAAAAGTCTGCTTTCACAAACAAGTGCTAGCCCTTCACACAGATGTGATCTTGTAATTTTGTTTATTTACACAGCTGCTTGAGATTGAACTTTCAGAGGCTCACACATGACATTGCAATGCTGTTACAGTGTCTTCGATAACTGGATATTGTATGTTGTTTTTCTATAGCAACAGCACAGCTGGGAGGAGAATAGTCAATAACCCACATGCATTTTTAGATCTACTTTGACAGTGCAACCTTCACCTGACCTTTGAGCCTAAACCAATATTATTCTACAGATCTTTGCTTCGACACAAATGTATATCTATTACCATGCTATTTGCTGTTGATGCTTCATATTACCATGCAACATTCCTTTAAAAGCCAGGCCTATTTGCATTGCCAATGCTTGTTTTTGTATAAGAAAGCTAGACCGAATGGTTTGGCTCCTAGTTCATTAATATAAGAAGCATTTGCTTTATTTGTTCACTGATGAATGCTGTTTATACCCAATAATACTAAAGACTATGGGCCATATGTAGGTAAATTGCATTTACCGAATCGTAAATACCGAATTTTACCGATTCGGTATTTAAAATTCGGTAAATGCAATGTAGGTAATTATTCCTTAACAATTACCGAATCGGTAAGAATCGGTAATTACCGAATCGGTAATTACCGATTCGGTATTTGCCATTGATTCCTATGGGCCTTGAAGCCCATAGGATTCAATAGCAAATACCGAATCGGTAATTACCGATTCGGTAAAATTTCCGATTTTACAAGGGGGACAGGGTGTCACTTTGACACCCTGTTGCACTCCTGTTTCTGGCTTTTATGCCATGTGACACACATACATGCCCTTAGGGCATGTCTGTGTGCCACATGGCACAGGTGTACATGCACAGATGTGCATGTACACAGGAATTCGTTATTTACCATGCCATAATATTTCATGGTAAATAACTAATTCCTAAGGGCCTGTGGCACTGTTTCCAGTGCCACCTACATCCCATATTACCGATTCTGTACATTTACCGATTCGGTAATTTACAGATTCGGTAAATTTACCGATTCGGTAAATATACAGAATCGGTAATATTTTGGCCACCTACATCAGAAAATCAAAATACCGGTCGGTAACGGCCGTTACCGACCGGTATTTGGCCACCTACATATGGCCCTTAGTCACAAAACACATTCTCCAATGAATGATTCATTAAGAAACTGTAGTGACATTCATTCTATCTGTTCTTTTATTGTGTACAAACAACAAATAAAGATAAAATCATTCCTCGTAGACGCCATTTCTTTTGCCTAGCACAGTTCTTCTATGTGTTCCAGATGTTAGCTGGAGGCTTATTTGAAAGCAGAAATCAATGTTTTACAGCCCATTTCCTTACACGTCATAATGACTCGTATACCTTTTAAGGTGTGTCTCTTGACAGCGCAGCTGTTATGTACTTTATTTGATCAACAGTAGGAGGTTTTAGAAGTATGTCTGAGAGAGGGCCTTAGGCTCTGCCGACAAGTTGTTTGGCTTGACTATAGAATTGTATTGAGCAGAAGTTGTGTGGTTTCACTGAAAGAGAATGTCTGCATTGCACTTTTTACCATGTAGGAAAGCTTATGCTCAGTACAACAGGACTGTGTTGGTTGTGGTGGAAAGCCAATCATGCAGGATATATACCAGGTTTGCTTATTATAAACAAATGCTGTAGGCCTGACTTATAGTGTTAAAGTATATTTTAAAGGCTATAGAAATGTAAGGGTAGATTGTTATCACTATATTAAAGCCTGCAGCGAGTTATTTTGTTACATGGCATCTCACTGATTACTATAGTAGGAAAAGGTTTTAGTGTTGGTTCCCCCTCTGAGAAACTGAGGGGATAAAAGATTTGCGCTGTGAGAATTCTTGTTAGCCTGTCTTAGAAGCGAGAGTATTTTTCTCTGTCAAACACAATATTGTATGCATTTATATTTTTATAACTGTGTGACTGGTGATTGCCTTGTGTGCAAGTTTGTGCTTAGTGCAGTAAGCCGTAGATGGTTATGATAAGCCTATGATAAACGTTATATGGCCTGATTAGTTCATTGGAAAATGTTACATTCAAAGCCATAGGTATGGTCCGTTGATTATGAAAAGTTATGAAAAAGGCACAAGACCTTGCTCATTTATTGTCAAAAGCATTGGTTAAAGCCAAAGTCTCTTAATAATGGATTATTACTTTGTGTTACAGGCTGTAGAAAGGTATTTTGTTACATGATCACCGCTGATTACTGTAGTACAAAAGGGGGTGGTGATGGACAGAGCATCTGAACCAATCAAACCCTCACACCCAGTCAACAGATCCATCACCGTTCTTTAGCCCACTCTGCCACCCCAGTTCAGACATGGCCATATGCAAATCAGTCTGACCCTGTGCCTCATGGGAACAGTCCAGCCCGAACTGCCAAGCCATGCCTTCCCTGGACCGGAAACAAGCTTCCGATTACTGTAGTAGGCAAGGACTTTGGTGTTGATTCACCCCAACAGCCCTGGGGTGAAGATTCTAGACTGTGATATCCTTTGTTATACCTTTTTTAGAGGGTTGTGTTTAGGAGTGGGTGAAATATTCAATTCCGGCTGCGGAATTGGCAGATTTCAGCAGCTCTGCATTTCCCTTGCAACACAGAGTTCCAGTCAAATTCCACCAATTGCCATGTGGTGGAATTATTGTCATTCAAGGTTCCTGAACGTTAAGTTTGCGAACACAAGCGAGATTTGGCATCCCCAAGCATGATTTCTGGTCGCTAGGAGGACAGCCAGTGAGACTTTTCTAATGCGAATTGCGATCCCAACGCTAAATCACAGCGAATGCAGTGCATATGTCTATTTCCGCCCATTTGCAGAACTCTTCAGAATCTCGGAGAGTTTTTATGTAACTGCGGAATTCCATAAAGTCAAATTTCACGAGTTCCGCCTCCCGAGTTGTAGTTTGTTATGGCAGCTGTAATTCTGTATGTTTGTATTTTATAACTATATGCAGTATAGTTGCATTCCTCAGTAAACATTATTGGCTAGTGTGAAAAGTCAATGGTAAAGGTAGATTCCATATGTTTGGTCAGTAGCAAGTAGCCCTGACTCATTTATAGTCTAAATAATATGTTGAAGACAATAGGCTTTTAATGGTGTATTGTTATTGTACTGTGCCAAAGCTGGTAGGCAAATATTTTGTTGCATGGAATCTCACAGATTATCAGAGTAGGTAGTGATTTTGGTGTATGTGACCCCTTGAAACAAAAATTATGGGGATGAAAATCTCTATGATCCCTCTCCAGAGGGATTTAATGTTGTTTTATAAACTGTAATTTTGTTCAGATTTGAGGGAGAGGTGTGGCGCCGCGGCCAGGGCGACTGACGCTGGAATCTGGGGATCAGGGTTCGATCCCCGCGTCCGGCGGCAGGTTAGCCCAGCACCATGTGACTCTGGGCAATAGCTTGCTTAATCTTCCCGACGGCCCCCAGCGCCTAGAGACCCTAACGGGTGATTGTGCGCTATACAAATGTGGATTATTATTATTATTATTATTATTATTATTATTATTATTATTATGATTTATACAGAGCCACTGGAATTATGCATCAGGAGAGGGACAATTTAGGCAGCAAGTTGGGTAAATAATGCAGCAAGAAAAGGCAAATTATGCCACATAATACAGCACATTTAGTAATAGTATTCATTATTTCACAATTTTTAAACTTGGTAACAGTCTGTGGGCATTGGTTGCAACTTATTAGTACCAGTTTAACATCCAAATACAGCAATAAGAAACAGAGGGGTGACTAGTCCAGCTTTGTAAACAGGCTTCTACTGCATGGTTACATGTGTCGTCACGTTTTTAGAAACTTTCAAACTGTTTGAGGTAGTAACAAAACTTTTTTTTTGTTAGAATATGCAGATTATGCTGCAGATGATACATTATGTGGCAAATGCGGCAAATCTATAATTATGTGAAAATTGCAGCAGCTGCTTAATCGCACAATTCCAGAGGCTTTCGGTTTATCTAAAGGTTATCTTGTGGAAAGGCTTATTCTCAGTACTGTAGATCTTAGTTGATTATGGTAACATGCCAATATTAAATCTATATACTTGATTGGTTCATGGGAAAAAGTTATTTCAGATGCCATAAGTTTGTCTGTTTATTATGAAGACCTAGGAGTGAGTGATACATTCCGCTCCACCTAGCAAAGCTATGCCAACCGTGGTTTGTGCATGGCTCGCTGATGGTCCGTTGGCAAGCGTGAGCGAGAATTGGCGCCCCCTAGTGCGATTTTCAGGCACTAGGACAGCACCCGGTGAGATTTTCTCTATGCGGGTTGTCGCGGCTGTTCTCAGTGAAAAAGCTGCAATTTGAATAGAAAATGTACTTGAGTGGCAGCAAAGACGCAGCACCCTCTGGCATGCCACTTAGTGCCGTTGGCGCTGATTATGCAGCACGGAATAAGCTCCTGGAACTAAAAATCAGTGCGACGTGCTAAATCCACCTGCTCGCAGAACTCTGCAGAAACTTGTGGAGTTGTTGTGTAACTCTGTGGAATTCCACAGAGTTAAACTCCACAAGTTTTTCCCACCCCTAGTTATGACATTGGTGGTAGGCCTGATGTATTTATCATGAAACACATGTTAAAGACAATGGGCTTTTGTAGGTTGGGTAACTATTGTACTGTGTTAAAGCCTGCAGGTATGTATTTTGTTAAATGAGATCTCACAGTTTCCCTTTTAGGCAAAGATTTAGGTGTTGATCATACCATTTGGCAAATCCCAGGGATAAAATCCCTGTGGACGGCTTATCAAGCTTAGTTGGGTGGCATGATCTTGTAATAAAGTCATTACAAATGTATGCATACATACTGGAATACTTGCCTAGAGTTAGAGGGGCTTTGGGTCAGCCCTCTTCTGACATTAGTCTTTAATAAGTGACATTTACTCTCCGGTTTCTTTCATGACCGCATACAGCATGAGTCCGCACACTTCTGCCATTGGTACTCTTGCCCTGTGAATGCCTATGTGTCAGATCCTGTATGCAGGTCCACCTCAAAATGAGTTTGCTTGAGTTATAAGGCTGGTGTGACAGTCCTTTCGGTTTTCATTTTCTTCGATTTGTTGGTCCCGTAATCTTTTAGTTCCTTCTGCTCTTTTTATTTTCATTTTTTTAAAGCATGCTACAGCTCTAAAGACAGTGCTAACGGGCTGCTTGTTACCTTTACATTTCATCAACAGTACGCTACATCCCTTGCAGCTACTGCACTTAAACTAGACAACTATCTTGGAAGGGTATTGGCCGAAGTCTGTCATTGTTAATTGTTAATGCAAGCATATGACCACCATATTTAGGTGACATCGTGTTTTTTCTACTTGTACTCTATTTATTTTTAGTATGTTATTGAGTATATTTGTTTTATTGTAGTTGTATCAGGGGATGCATGCATGAATTAGTAAACGGGTGGATAAATGCAAGAGTGTATATAATGAGGGATGGAGTGCAAGTGTAATGACTTATTGAGTGCCCAAACCCATCAAACCCACTGTGCATAGCCTAAAACATTCTACCATGCATTTCAGGCTTCTAGCACGTAAGTCCCTGTATACTCGGGCCACAGTGCTATTAAACCGCTTACATACTGCTTCACTTTTTTTATTAAGTTTGTTAGCATATTAAATAGTGTGTGAAAAGTTTAGGGAGTACCAACTGATGCATCTTTTTAGGTTTCACCTGCACAGTCCTAGCGTTGGGTTTGTGAAGTCTGTTGTTTTTAATATATCTTAAAAGGGACTTAAGATATTCACTTTTTATTGGTCCTTATACTTGTCAGTTTACTTTCCTCAGTTTCTATTTGGATGTAGCTTGTTCTCCCTTATGTATCTCTTGTAAGTTTCCTGTGGCCTAACTACTCGTTTCCATCCATGTTGGTGGTTCAAACCTTTTTTCTTGTGATTAACGCTGCATACTGGTTACTGTTTACATTTTGTTATCTTTTCCTCTAAACATCTAATATTGCTATATTTTGCTGTTAAACTGGCAATCACAATTGCAGTTAAAAGGAACTGGATTTAAACTGTGCAGCAGGTGCATTGGAACCGGGGCCAACAGCTATAGGGCCCCCATTAAACACAGAATGTTGCTACATTTTACTACTAACCAGACTTTCACAAGTGTAGTTCTCTAACAAGTACTAGGGTCATGATTACAATGTTGCACCAGGTGCAGTGACACTGGGACCAAAAGCTCTAGGCACACCGTTGAACCCCTAATATTGCTATATTTTACTACTGAACAGCCAGTCACAAGTGCAATTACTCTGCAGGCATTAAGGTCATGGTTACAACGTTGCAGCAGATGCAGTGACACCGGGACTGTTAGAAATGGGGGTCTCTAGTAGGGACCCTTACTTCTAGTCAGGGTAAGCAGATTACACACTTTAGATAACCCCTCCTCACTCTCTTAGTAGCTTGGCACTAATAGACAGGCTTATCCCAAAGGCAATATGTAAAGTATGTGTATCCCAAACACACAATAACCCAGTGAAAATATCTGAAATGGAAACCACACCAGTTTTGAAAAATAAATATCTTTATCTAAACCAAACAAGACCAAAACGAAAAAAAAACAATATATCAAAGTCTCACTTTTAAAATGGTTACTTCAAAACTAGAACTTGTAGCAACAATATAGCTCCACTTGGAGCTATTACAATGTTGTGACTGGCAAAAATCCAAAATACAGCATCGATTTTGAGGTGCGCGGGTCAAACACGGAGTCACATGGACCCCCAAACAACAGTACCTTGGAAACGTAGTCATGAGATGATGCACGGCGTAGTGGAGGTGTGGTGTCAATGGCGAAGCTGGTTACTTTCTGCCTCGAGGGAGGCAAGGAGTTGAGGAATTGAGGTGTTGAATCCAGGACTGGGTAAGTTAGACAGCGTCTGCGATGAGGAGTCAGTTCTGATGAAGCGATGCAACGTCGAAGAGTTAGTGGAGACACCCTCGGTTATCTGCTCTGTGAAAACATGATGCTGGCAGTGACAGCGTTGGTGCAAGCGCTGGTGTCGGGAAGGGTGATAACTGCAGGTGTCGGAGCTGCAGTGCAGGTGGGGCGGTGCATCATTCACTGCACAAGCGGTGGCCACGGTGCAGGTCGCAGCGTCACTGGTGTCTGCGTTGATGGCGTAGGAGTTGTTCTTCTTGCTTTGCAACACCAACATCAGAATTCTCAGGGCCCATGGACTGGAATTGTCACCCTTTTAAATACAGGAGTACACATAGAAGTCCAGGTGCTGGTCAGTGGGTGCAGGGGAAGTCTTTGTGGCCCTGAGACTTCAGAACAGGAGGCAAGCACACACAGGCCCTTGGAGATTCTTCTTCAAGCAGGTTCACAGCAACATTCCAGTCTTTGTCCTCTCCTTGGCCAAAGCAGCAATTTAAGGCCAAAATACAGCAAAACACACACAGCAAAGGGGCAGTACTCCTCCTCACAGCTCTCCAGCTTTTCTCCTTGGCAGATATTCCTCTTGAGTCCAGAGTGATCAAATTATCTGGGGTTTAAGGTCCAATACTTATTCCCTCTTTTCTCTTTGTTTTCTTTGTGGCAAGGGTCTCCGAGCCCAGTCCAAAGCAGTTTTGTTTTCTCTTGTCCAGCTTCCCTACAGGAGGTGCGGACAGCATTGTGCATAGAAGATGCAACCTATTAGGGTGCTAGTGAAGACTCCTCCCACCACTCTAAATGCAGACCAGGTCCATTCAGACCAACTATGAGTCACCCAGGAACGTCACGACACACCTCAAGCCCCCTTGTGACTATTTAGAGTAAATGCACATCCCCAGCTCTGTCACTCCGAAACCAGACAGCGAATGCACAAACTGACAGGCACACAGAATGGCCAAGGAAGAAAATGCCCACTTTCTTAAAGTGGCATTTTCAAACGCAATTTAAAAACCATCTTTACTAAAATATGTTAATACATTCTGAATTCAGAGATCCTGAACTCCATTTCTCTATCTTGTCCCAATGGAAAGTTGCACTTGTAAGATGTTAGTGTAGCTCCCATAGATGTACATGGGTAGTACAGGCAGCCGTTCAATAGTGAAAAAGGAAACACAGTATTTCACTGTCAGGACATGTAAAACACACCAGTACATGTCCTACCTTTAACATGCACGGCACCCTGCCCATGGGGGTACTTTGGATCTACCTGAGGGGTGCCTTACATATAAGAAAAGGGGAGGTTAGGGCCTGGCAAGTGGGTACACTTGCCAGGTCACATGACAGTTTAAAACTGTGCACGCAGTCACTATGGTGGCAGGTCCGAGACGCATTTACATTTGCTACTCATGCGGGTGGCACAACCAGTGCTGCAAGCCCACTAGTATCATTTAATTTTAAGGCCCTGAAACACTCAGTGCACTTTACTAGGGACTTACATGTAAATCAAATATGCCAAACATGGCTAACCAATCATAATCACAATTTACACAAAAAGCATATGCACTTTAGCACTGATCAGCAGTGGCAATGTGCCCAGAGTTCTATAGCAAACAAGCAGGTCAGGAAAAATAAAGGGAACAAGCAAAACTTTTGGAGATAACCTTGCAAAAAGGGCTAATTCCAACATGGACCAAATGCTCTAGGGTCCCCTCTATAACCAAATATTGTATTTTTATATTTTACTGCTAAACAGACATTCATAGTGCAGTTATCTTGCAGGCAATAGGGTCATTTTTTGAGTGGGGTAGCAGGTGCTATGGCACCAGGTCCAAAGGGTTGTCGGAACTCCTCTGAACACCAAATATTGCTATATTTTACTACTAAACAGGCAGTCACTATTGCAGTTACCTTGCAGTTAAGAGGGGCATGATTTGAATGGTGCAGCTGGTGTGGCAGGTGCAGGGGCAATGTACTGAAAAGCTCTAGGGACCACACTACACACAGATTATTGCTAATTTTACTACTAAATAGGCAGTCATAAGTGCAGTTATCTAGCATGCACTAGGGTTATGATTGTAATGGTGCATTGGGTGCAGTGGCATCGGGACTTATTGTAACAAATGCCTTGAAATAAAATACAGTATTTGTTACAACATACAAACGTCAAAGTATATAGCACAGTAATAAAATGTCACAGTGTACTGTTTCAATAAAGAAAAGTTGTAAACCATAAGTAAGACAATGCCAATGACAATGCAAGTGCAAATATTTACTGTGTGCTCATTATTATTTGAGTTTATGTTCGTTTCATTTTATCGCAATAATCAAAAAGATGTGCCGTACAAAATAAAATAAAAAACTTTGCAAGAGAAATCTGTATTAAAACAAACAAAAAAGCCCATCTCAATAAATAATATCTCTTTCAGTGTGATTCTTTCAATTATATTGCTCAAATGCTCATTTGAAAAATGTAAAGTTAATTTTCATTTGTTTATCTTAACAATGGACAATAACCAAACACCCTTTAATCTAGTTTTTGTTTTTTTGGATTTGCAAAAACAGCACTTATGCTGTACATTTATGGTTTTCCATCCACCCTTACCTATATGCCCCATAGCTGCATCACTTTCAAGCCTACTTATCAGGTATTTTTTTGTATCTTTGTCCTCCACCTTTTAGCTAATCTCCTCACTTTATAATACCACTAGTAAAAGCATGATATCGTGCATTTTTGTACATAAACAAGTAATAAGACTTTAACAGACTTTCTGTAGCTTATAGTGTACAACTACTCAGCAAGCTACAACTTGCAACAAATAAACAGCTTACTAGTAATGAAATAGGCAAAATCTAATAATTTACTAATGCTTGTTTCAGAGTGTGCCTCCTCATGCACAGTTAGGGAACCAATTATGCATTGCCTTGTTACCTAATTGCACCCTGTAGTTGGGGTGTGCTCCTTCTGCCCTACATATTTCTCTGTGACAACATTTACAGACCACTTCAATAAACGCTTGCTTTAGTTAGTGTTGGCTGGCTCAAAATTTGTAATAGGTGACAACAGCAAGTCAGATTGTGAGGGTTTGCCACCATCCAGTTCAGACAAAAATTGGAGATGGCAGACGAGCAACTAACAAAATAGAGACAAAGAATGGATTAAAACAGGGGTGTGTGTTAGCCCCCAGCTTCTTTAATTTATATCTTGCCGACCTTTCAGAAGCACTTCGGAATGATAACTGCCACCCGCCTTCTCTGGCAAACATGAAAAAAGATATCTTCATTATGCAGATGATATCGTCCTATTAAGCCAAATGCCAATAGGACTACAACGCAGCATGAAAGCTCTAAAAATGTATATGGACAAACAAAGATTAGAATGAACTCTGCAAAAATCGAAAGTGGTTCGACTGGTAGACTGCAAATACAAGTCATACTCCTGGCTCATGGAAGGGAAAAAAGTTGAGGTAGCCGAAACACACAAATATCTAGTATTCAATATCGAACATCAGATGAAGTACAAACAACACTCTGCAGCAATGATGGCAAAAGCCCAATCGCTAATTTATGGTTTTATGCTATTGAAAAGGAAATTGAGCTGTCAGTCCTTTGCCCACCTGCTATCCGTAATGCGTGCCCAGTTAATGCCAACAGTTATGTACGGCACAGAAATGGTGAAGGGTCGTGAAGCAACCACTCTAAACAAAATTCAAACAAGAGTATATAAATGAGTTTTTGAAATGTCAAAAACGGCTTCTTCTGCGCAAGTCCGTCTTGAGTTGGGATTGATAAATCAAACATTTCAAAGCACAGCAACCTTTGTTAAGTTATGTTGGAGACTGCGCGCATCTGAAAGAGAAACTATTCATAACTTGTGCTGGCAGGAAATAGAATAAAAACTGATAAATTAATAAGGATCCTGGGGAGATTACTTAATGCAGGCAATTGAGGAATTAGGCGTGCACAAAGTTTGGACGGCGAGTATAGGAAAAGCAGCCTTTTATCTTGCAATTTAAGCTACAGCAAAAAATGTGTCTTATACAACTGACAAGAATATTCTCACACAAAGATGACACGCCTGGACAGTGATCAATTCCTTCAAAATGCGGCAGCTGCAGGAATATCTTTCAGCTCATTTCTCACAGAACATAAAACAACAGTTCTGCAGTTCCGCTCCTGCATGTGGGAAATTGAAGATCTCAATTGGAAATATCGGTCTCAAAATCAAGAATGTCGGCTGTGTAAATATAAGAAAGAGTCTTTAGCGCATATTCTCTGCGTGTACCCAAATTTTGGAGTAGAAAGGAAAAAACTGTTGAAAAATGTTTTACAATATTGAAAAACCGTACCTGCACGCAAGCGGTAACAACTTGGCTGGGAGGAATCTCACTCTCACTTGTCTGCAGAGGGGTACAAATTTTAAGGTTAATTTAAAAGAAATAGCCCAAATAAAGGACTAATAACATAAGTACTTTTATGTAAAGCTCAGTTGGATTACAAATCGACCAAGAGTTTAGCAATCCTAACTGAATGATACCCTATTAAGAAGAAAATTCTGGATCAAGGCCAATATTGAAATTGAACACGAACAATGATCTTGACGGGAACCATTTTTCCCAACTTATACACAAACTCTGGAAAAAAGGAGTCGCTTTGTATCTTTCTCTGACTGTAAAGAAACCTAGTTTGCCAATATTCTGTCTCATGAGAGATATGTAACGTATATTATGAATTTTAATGAGATGACATTATGAATTTTAAAAATTTTGTAAAAAAAGTGCACAAAAGGTTTTATGAATGTCTTTTTTTAATTATATAGTGTAATGGTTTTAAAAAGACAAAACACTAGAATACAAAAACTTGAAACAGTTCAGAGTAGTCTTGTCTAGTCAGATATGTTTTTCTCTTCAAATGTGATTTGTGATCTGTTCAGATTTTTAATGTTTATTGAACTAGTAGTCCAAATATGGATTCATTCAGTCCTTTGAAGTTTGCCTGACATCTTTTTAGGTCTGACTACTGACCTCTTTAATTTCTTGTGATCTCAAGTTATCAGTTATTCAAAAAGTACAATAAATAGTAATACACAGAGAGGAAGGAAGTTTCGGGTCAAGTCCCTTTAGCCATTGGCTTTCGTGTGTTTCTCATGGTTTACCATTAATTGGATGGACTGCCCAGTAAGGCAGTGGAATTAGGAAAATGGTAATATTCTCCCATTTATGTTTTTGGGTACGGGAACATCAGAGTCCTTTTGTTAGATTTCCATAAGTGACGCATAGCATGAGACCAAGTGTGTTTTCTTCTATTTATTTACTTTGCTGACATGATGTTTTGTTTGCAGATTATACTTTTTTGTTTAGATAATGCATTTAGGACTTATGGCCTAGCTTCTCATTATTGCTTTGTCCTATTCACTAATGTCCATTGCTGCCTCAATAACGAGTTTAGGTTTTCTTAAAGAAACTATAAAAATACTGGCCCTTGTCAAAAGTTACCAACTGTGCAATTTTGTGCTCTATATCCCTTTTAAGTTCACCACTGGCAATACAAGCGTCATCTCCTTTTCAGAAATACTTTTTTTGGGTGGTCCAGCTCAACTCCGCTAATAAAGTCTGTTTAGTAAAGAGCCCTACTGCAAGGCTTCCATACTGTTGTAGCTCAAAATTTTGCTTCATTATGAGATTTTTTTTAGGACTGCTTGGACAAAATTGTCCCGTTTATTACTAAGTACTTTCCTTAACAAAGCCAGACCTATTGGCATCGCCAAAGCTTTTGTTAAACCTTAGTTAAGATTTTTTAGATGCAAAATAGTGATGGAGAGAAAGAGACACCTCCACTACCCATTCATAAAAAAATGCCATAAACGCAATGTCTCAGCCAAAATAGAGGGCTGCATCTATAGGGAAAGAATCAGAGAACAAGCATTGGCAATGCCAATTGGTCTCGGCATATTAATGAGTTTAGTGGTGTACTTGCTATTATAAATATATTAATATACTGTGTTTAGTATCAGATGAATAATTTAACAGGTTAGCAATGACTTTGGAATTAGCAGAATAGTAATGCTGCAGTTTTAGTAGTAAAGCAGTTACAGCATGAGCAATAGAGTAGTGACAGCAGTTAAGTTACCAGGAGAGCAGTGATAAAAGTTAGCAAGAGAGTATTACTGGTAGTGTTAGTATAACAGCAGTGATAGTAGTGCACAGACATGCCTGCCAGTGGGGGCCTACAGGCCAGTGCTCACACACGCAGGGCCAAATGGGTACTCACTGTTACATGCCCACACACCCTCAGGATGGCTCAGGCAGCGGCAGTGCTCCTCTGTAATGCACTCGGTCATCTTGTGGAGTCAATGCAAGCAATCAGCATTGGAGCAGCAGGCTGGTCCACCATCCCTCCACGGCCTCAATAGTAGTGAATGGGATGCAGTTAGTTGGGTTCGTTCAGCACGTTGTCTGGCTCCCTCCATGGCGAGCAGTTAATGGTGCACGATGAGAAATGTGCCCACCTGGCTTTTAATTACAACTGTGGGAGCAGCGGTCCCTGTCGGAAGCTCACCACGGCCACCTGGAGCAAGTCGCCACGCAAAGCGGGAAGCTGAGTAGGCTGTAGCGCGAACTCCCCTGTTCGGCCCTGGCTGCACAGCAGAGAGTTGCATCCGACTCGGGCTTCAGTCAGACTGGCCTGGGTCGTCTCTTCGCCACCACACTACCAGCCAGCAGTCCCAGGTAAACTCCGCAGGCCCCACAGATACTCCGCCGGTCCGCGGCCGAACCCCTCAGCTAGGATATGTTCCTCGACCAAGTGCGGCTCAGGGAAGAAGTCATAGCGACGGCCCGAAGTCCCCGTCGGTGTGACCAGCAGGCAGGGCTGGGTTCGGCTGTGCGTGCCCTGGGGAAGTGCGATACCAGGTGTGTTTTGTGCTACGGGCGGCTCCGGAGTAGGCTTGCGTTGTGCAGTAAAGCGGCAGATGGCAAGCAACATTGAGCAGTAAGCAACAATAAAAAAAAAAGTTCTGCCAATTAACCAACGCATAGCCTATCTGTTGCGCTCATATATAAATAAATATATCCTACCCTCTCTCACGGCACAAAGGTGTACACTGAGAGGGGAGTGAGTTAATGATTATATTTTTCCAACACTGTAAACTCTTGCGGTGCATTATGGGGATCTGTGAGACGCAGAGCGTTGCTCACCGCTCCTTTGTCCCGACATCGCCAAAACGTCTAACTTCTATGCCCCTATGAAACAGAACATTAAAGCAGCGATGCGTCCCTTCACCACACGTCCCCCATTCCCAGATCCCTCTCCCGTTCTTACATGATTGCGCTTTTCACTGGCAATCCCCGTTCTCAAGCACACCATTGCTTCACGTCTTCTCAATGGTGGCCATTACAGAACAATTTCCGCTTCATCTGGCGCAAATGATCGTAAGAATAGTTTCAGATTATGGCTAGCCTCACCACCATGTTGGAATGCTATGGGCGGCTACGGAGCTCTGGAGTAGGCTTGCGTTGTGCAGTAAAGCATCAGATGGCAAGCAACATTGAGCAGAAAGCAACAATAAAAAAAAAAGTTCTGCCAACCAACTATTAAAAAATGAAAAAAGGAAAGTGCAAGGAACCCATACTTAGGCGGTGCTCTTCTGCCTACAGAGTAAGACTTTTGGCGCGCATGCGCACGATCTAAAGCATCGCGCGCATGCAGAGTCAGGACAGGTCAGGCAAAAGAAAGTGCGAATGCAGGCAACCAATCATAATAAAAAAAAGCATTTACAAATGCAATAGGAAACGTATTTACGTGAGTCCTATTGCATTGTAAACCAAAAGCCGAAGAAGGCAGGTACGGGAGTGGGGGGGGGGGCAACCAATCAGAATGCAGCATTTCAGATTTGAGCCAATTAAAAGCATGGGCAGCAAGTGGGCGGAGCTTTCCCCACAATACTGTATACAGCAGGGGTCTCAAACCAGTAGCTCGTGAGCTAACTGAGTAGCTCACCAATGTGCAGCCCAGCTTATTAAGTTAGAAGATTTCGCTTGCTTGAATTAATAATATATACATATAAAGAAATTGAAATTAAACTGCACTAATAATATTAGTAGCTGTTATTGTGTTTTATTGAACATAAGTAGCTCTCAGTACAGAAAAGGTTGGAGACCCCTGGTATACAGCATCTCTCGACGAGACAGCGCATGTGCTGCCTAGCCGAGCCCTAAAAAGGAGAGTAAAGAGATGTGGGATAAAATAGGGTTCAAAGGCATGGTTATTAGAAATGAGGGTAGCAGTTAAACATTCTGAACAATAAAGCTTCGCATACGGTTGAAACGAGGAACAATGCTCTTTCTGGATTTGTATCTGTGTGAGGGCTTACCTATGGTTCATCATTACTGTGTGTGTCAGTAGCCACATCGGCATCTAGAAAGGAGCGAACACACAATTGCATCCGAATATCTGGAGTTTGACCTGCAGTCTAAGATGATCCTCTTTATAAGATATTCCATTCTTCATCAGCCAGTATCTGTGTTACGAGGTTAGTGCTGACTTCCACTGCCAAAGACTTCTGCTTTTCAAGTAAGTTTTACAGGACCGGTCATATGATCTTGAAGAACTAAGAAAGCGGATTCATTGAAGTTGTGAACTTGAAATCTTTAAAGCTCCTAAATATTTCTGTCCAGTGGCGCTCCAGTTTGGGACATGACCAAAAGCATGAACCTGATTACATAGTTGCTAAACAGATGTATCCCAAACCTAAACAAGCAGTGGCAAAGTCATTAGGTATGAGGTCTTTGTAAGCTTGTGGTCTGGCTAATTTATTTTACTGCGAATATATACCACAAAAGAAAAAGAAAAAAATTAGACATATTGTTGCCTAAATGTGGCAGCTTTATGCCTGCAATAAAAAATATTTTTAAAGAAGTCCTTGAGCATAGTTTTCATAGACAATACGATGCGATGCTTACCTGCAGACATTAGCATTTAGAACAAGTAGTAGATTTAATGCAACCAAATATGATTATTACTGGGGCAAAGGAAAGGTACTATTGGCTTTGAAATACTGTAACCTGGAGACATGATTTAAACCAGAATAAATTAAAAAGACACTGAAGTACACGTATTTTAAGGTGGATGTGAACATGCAATCAGGGACAGTGCTGTCACTCACATTGCAAGGAATCCAATTCCTGAAGTGGGCTGACCCATTGCCCCAAGCTGTACGCTGTGGTGGGTGGACGAAAAATGTGAATTGCAGTTGAAAAGACCTATCGAAGAAGAGACCTCACCCAAGGCCCCTCTACATATGCATGTATATATGTATTTTTTTTATTTATAAATGTTTTTGACCGTGTGAGACTGGTGAGACAGCTAAAGCAGTCTGTAGGCCAGACCTAAAAAGATCCTATGCAGAGTCCAGTTCAGTCTTAGTAGTAAGTTTGCCCGAAAACCGTTTTTGTTGTAGTGTTAGGGAATTCCAGTGGCACTAAAAAGGAAAATGTCTACTTTTGAATGCGCCCATATAATCTTCCCTTTGTCTGATCTCCGTGAAATAAGTAAGTAAAGTTTGACTTTAACATATGAAAAAGGAGACTCTTGCGGAATCTAAAAAACATATATATTATAATATGTCATCTTTGGTGTTTTATTATGCACCATAGTTCGCTGTGCCACTTATGCGTGTAATCCTTTTTTGTCATTTCTTGCAATGGCCATTTTTGCACGGAAATTGCTGTCTTCAGTTAAAGGATTTACTTTGCTTCTCTAACACCACATAAATAATCTACTCTCATATCCCCATTCACCCAAAAATGTTGGCAACTCTCTATCAGATTACACTGGCTAATCAAAAACCTACTATGACTATACATTCTCATTGCCTCCTAAAGAGCACCACTACCATTCCTCTCTTTACAGAATCATTCCCACTCCTTATCCACCACTCAACCCCTTCCCACTGAACCCCCTTCCCACTAAACCCTATTCTGTGGCACATGTAATCCCATTTTTATCCCCAGTAGTGATGTTCTGGGTCAAGGTTCAGCACATTTCGTTACCATGATATACCTTTGGTTGAGTACTGTAGTGAGCATTTTCTGCGGAGTCATGAATGAAGTCCTCTGGTGTAAAATGATAGCCTTTGTTTTTCACAATATGTAATCCCTTCCAATTATCTTCACGGTATGATATCCCTAACTACGGTGTTGGTGTCCGGTTAACTATGCAAAGGCCCTTCTGACTCTGAGCAATGGTCTACTTCTTAGGTTGAGTAACACAACTGTTTTCATATCAAATGCTTGTAAAGATGATCAACATGTTGGTCGAGCCACAGCACCTCTCTTTGCACTTCTTGGAACTCTTTTTCTGGTGATCACATAAACCCTGGCAGAGATGTGCAGGCCGGCCAGGCCTCAAAATCAATGAAAATCCAAACAAAACAAGGTTTACCAGGGGTGGAGTTACCACCTACTAAAACCTTGCCAATTTGAATGAAACGCCAACAAGATTGATAATTATGCACGTCTTCCTTTATTATCCTTATACCCTAAACTGAGGTGCGCGCGCACTCGCGCGCCTCTCCACTTCCCCTCCTGCCATGCCTGACCTTGAAGTTCGGGACCTGGTCAGGCGTGGCGACATTGTAATCTCTCCGCCTTCATGTAACAAAATCCCTGTCAGCAGGCTTAAACATAGTGCAATAACAATGTACCCTTAAAAGCTTCTTGGCTTTAACATAAACTTTTCTCACTAATTAAATCGGGTCTGCCCCATGTTTTGTAGTTTTTCATAATAAACAGATCAAAAGTTAAAGCTTTTCTACACTGCAGATATCTGCCATATCGTCATAAAATTACAAATAAATACAATTTTACAATTAGTGAAACAATATACCTCGGCCTAGTCCGGCTGAAAAAGAATTACCGCAGTGTAAATCGTATACCCCGGGGGTTTGTCAGCAGGGGTAGCCAGCAAAACATTTGCCTCTGGGATCTCATGTTACACGTACATGCTTTTTGGACCCACTGGTTTGGCATATGAGCCAATCAGCCATAAAGCCTTGATCAATAGCTGGTTTGTCACCATAACTAACTCATGTCTGCTGTACTGAGCAAAATCTGTACAATACAATTACTCTTTTTCATCAGAAGCACACAATTGCTGCTCATTCAGAACCTGCAGGAAGGAAGGTCAAGGAGTGAGTGGAGTTAGGGTAATACGGTATGGGTAAGTACATAACGCTTGCCACCGGTGATGAGACGCTGAAGCGTTTGCCGCTTCGTACATCTCATTTTTCGTTTACCACAGAAGGCCTGCCAAAATCCGCACTGTTGATAACAGGGTCCTGTGCTCCTAGAATGTGTTTAGAAGTGACATCTGCTCTTGAACACTTAGCTACGGAAGTATGTGTTCGTAACGCTGGGACCGGGAAATAATTGTTGGGATGAAATCTAATCTGACGTACTGCATGTAACATATGAATGTGTTCTATTTTACCAATGTTGCTAGGCAACCAGCCCCCGACCCAACAGCGCAGTTGTAAAGCACCCACCATACATCCTCTGCTGATGTCACGGCGCTGGCACTATGTGTCTCTGGGATATGTCGCCAACAAGACAGAAAATGTGTGAAACTCGGGTACACCACGCCTGTTAAAGTCTGGTTAAAGGCGGTGCCCGCATTGTTTAGACATATATCACTGTGAAAGTCCTCGATTTGTTTAACATTGTTGTGTGTTACGCTACCTTTCGACTGCATTAAAAAACCCACTTCTGGCCTATTAAACTGCCGTTTGTCAGCGTACACCTGGTCTGAAAGCATTCACTGTACTTGGTTTATTGGTGTGTGAGCGTTTATACATTTAATTTAATCAGTATTGCTTTCAACTGTAATCTGTATAGCTTTCAACAGGCGAACATACTTGTAGTTATAAATATAATAAAATACTTACACTGTCCCGAAATGAGGTCATTGGTTTGTGTAAGTATTGCAGAGGTGCGTGTCATCGGACTAGGAGAACAGTGCCCTGCGAAAAGTGCTACCTGAAATGGCACGGCCTTCATTTTTGCCTCAGTCCTTTTAAGTGAGTTCCATTCAGAGTTTTCCAGCGCTTGATTTTTACATAGCCCGACAACACCATGCAATAATGTAGCTGTTAATAAAAAAAACAAGTAAAGTTTAAGGTGTGGTGAGACAAATGTTCAGTTTTTCACTTTCTCTCCTATCGTAACTATATTGATATTGGTTCATCAACTGTAACCCAAAAAAAACCCACAACCGCCAGCCAGTCTGGTACATAAATACAGTGCCTTATAAAACAATTTCAGTGGTGAGCTTATTAAATGTACATTATTTGCATGTATTTTACTTATTTGATTTATTTAGTCCGTGTTTTAAGGCATGCACTGTTGTTTTCGTTCATGTTTAGCTTGCTATGTTTTCAATCTTTAAGATGATAAAGCGGGGCCTTTATAAAAATGCATTAATAAGGATAACGTAACTATAGTGCATTTATATATAAATGCATGTCGATACATTGCATTACAAGTGCATGGACGAGGGGCACGGAATCTGCATAAGAGACATTGGACCTAGTAGCCAGTGTTATGAAGTTACTGTAAATCGTAAATACTTCCAGTTGTTTGGAGCTCACTTTGACGATTAGGTCTATTGACTGTAAAGAACCCCCTCACCCTCTCAATAGAAACACCTCCAATGGTAACCAGTACAGTGCTGAGGCTGAGTGAATTCCTGATGACAGACATCTCATTCCTGAGGGCAAACATGGCCATAAAAACACTGAGAAACGGCTGTAAAGTCTATTCAGAGAAATCAGAGCGAGTAGACCAAAAGAGAAACTAGTAGGGCAGAAATGAAGCAAAAAGTGACAAGGACCTGTAAGCCCTCTTCTAGGGGACTGGAAAATTACTGTTATCAGGCACGGCTCCAGAATTCAGGATCTGGAGGGCCATGAAGAAACCTGTGTGTGTGGGTCATGGAAGGCACATGGTGTTCGCGTTTCACAGGTGCCAGAGCTCGCCAGTTATAATCCTATAGGGATTAGCAGCATACTCTAGCGACTGCTGGGTTTGTGCCTACCAGTGGCTTAACGAAACTTGAGCCCCCCTCCCCTTCAAAGTACATGGAGGGTCCCTCCTCCTCCGGACCCAATCAAGAACTCTCAGGCAGGGACTTGCTGCCCATTCACAGTGCTTGAGGGGCCCCTGAAGCTCTGGATATTTCCGCACCACGGGGGATGCGGGGATAATGTTCTTTCGCTGGTGCCTACTAGTTTTACTATGTATTTCTGTGGTTCTTCTACCTATCAACCTCTCTGCTACTACCACTCTCTTCACGCCACCCTCCTCTCTTCACGTCACCCGTAACACTATTTTCCCCTCTTCTTTCACGCACCTTTCTGCTGCTGCATATAGAGTAACGATTTTGTATATGTAAAAGAAACTGAAACTACTACTATACAAACGACTGTCAGTATACCTGTGTGTATGCACAGGTGTGCATAAACAGACCTTCCACTCCTATTGGCCTATACAGGCTCTTTACTAGCAACTGTCAACAATTTGAACGGCGTCCGCACCAAGGCCTAGGTTATATGGAACATGCTCATGAACTCGCACAAGAGCTACTAAAACCACGTGTGGGGTAGGATGGGCCTAAGATTTGTGTCATGATAGGACTAGAATTTGGTATCCTGCGAGATGCACCGTGCTGACATGGGTATTTCTCGTTGTATTTCGTTTAAAAAATGTTTTACAAAAAAAAGAGCTACAAATACCCGGGAGTTGGGCATGTGTATGTTAGTCAGTAAGGAGTTTTGCAACTTTTTAAAGTTACGGATAACACCTACTGCTGTACATTTACTCAAAATAAGCGTGATAACAATTGTAAGAGCAAAAGTGAGCAACCTGGACAGAACCAACCCAACATCAAAACTGGGCCTGTTCCAACCCATAGCTGTCCACTGTCCAAAGAGTACAGCTGACGAGGCCCACGACTGGACTTCTTATTTGCTGGCTAGTTTCTGAAACAATATTTGGTTTTTAGTTTATTAAGCAGAATATACTTTAAGGGAAACGAAGATAAAATGTGCAACTCATGTGAGAGCCTCAAAATTGAACTTTCTCTCCTTAGTTATTACTATCATGTTCCTGCCTGTTCCCAGTTATCCTACTCTTTCCCACTAGACTGTCCTATTACCATCATCTTCCTTCTCCATTACTCTCCTCGGCCATCATTCACCTCTCCCTTTTGTACTACCATTGTCTACCAGTCTCGTCACGCTCTTTTTCTGGCCCCTCCACTATCACTTTTCATTTGCTCATCATCCTTATCTCTCGAAGCCTTTTTTTCTCGCCTTCCTCATCCTTCAACAGCCTCATCTTCCATCTTGACCTTTCCATACTTCTCTTGCGACCTCGCATCGTCACCCTCTTACTACAAGGCTATTCAATGTCCTACTCCTATCACTTGCTTTGGTCATCATTCTCATACCCCATCACCCTACCTCATCACCCTACCTCCTCGGACACCTCTTTCATTACCCTGCAAACCACCTTCATCGCTTTCTCTACTTCATCACACTCGTAATCCTCCTGCTCCACTCTAATAAACCCTTTGTCTTGCTTCTTCTCTTCCTTCTTCTATTCCCTCCTACACATTCCTTTATTCTTTTCACTCACCTCTTTCCTAACCATTCTTTTGCCTTGTCCTTCCTCTTCTTTTTCCTTACCCTAATCTTTTCTGTCCTGATGCACTCCTCTAATCACTCTCCATTTGTCATTTGTGTACCCCGTCACCATTTCCTCTAGTCATGATTCTAGAATTTCTGATCAGCCGTAGCTGTGAAAACTGTGGCCCTGGGGTTTCAAGATTTCTGATCAAAGGACACTATCACATCCATAAGTCAACCAATAACTAATAACATTTAGTGGTCTTCGTGAATTATGCACTCTACCTCTCAAAATACTGCAAAATATCGCATTTATTTGAAGCTCAAATAAACCTTTTATTTATCCAGATCAGGGACACCTAGCAGCTCAGAACTATTGTTTTGATGGCAGGACATAAACGTTTTATTCCAGCACTTGCTGTCCCGCTCGCGCTGGAAATTAAAGGCTGAGTAGTAAGATCTGAAATTGAGCCCACAGGTTGTAGCAACACCTCAGCAGCGAGTGCATTAGCCAACTATATTATTAGTTTAGAACCCAAGGGGTTACAGCAGCGCAATCATCCATTTCTATTTACTTATATAACCTAAAAAGAGAATTTGTTGTTTGCGGGAGATAACACATGTCCAGTCACCATTGCTCCAAAGTGTGCTGTTTATGTCTTAAGTTGTTTATAATTATATTAGCAGGTTGGGCCTTCTGTGAGCACTTTAGTAGATTGAGGTAAGGAAGGACAGCTACACTACTTGTTGTACAGTGGCAGCATGTTTCAGCAGTGCTGCCAGAAGAAACCCATGCTTGTTGCTCTTTGTAGAATGGGAACTTAGACTGGTCATGCCCATTCTTTATCAATGTGGTGTGTTAGTGAAAATTGGCAAAAGGTTTTTTCACTTCATAGAAGTCAAAACCTGTTGCATTGGCAGGATTTATTTTCCTATAGATAGACCACAAGTTAAGGATAGCATCACAGGAGGAAGAAAATAAAGCAACGACTCCAAAGATGTTTATACTTATTACTGTATAGCTGCTTTTCAATAGAAAGAGCTTTTATTTGGTTTGCTAATATTTTTGGCACCGTTTGAGAAATCTTCACAAGAATTCCCCCCCAAATGTTCATCCATCTGAGCTCCTTCCTCAAGCAGAGGCCGTGAAAAAAGGGGGGTCCCAAAATGCTAAATCCCTATGCATTTTCTATAGACTACTTTAGGCAGGGCTAGATCAAAAACTGCTGAACTCATTTACACCAAATTTGGCAGGTAGGTAGATCTTGGTCCACTGATTGTGCTTTTTGTGATTTGGCGTAAATCCGTTCACTAGGTTTTGAGAAATTAAGAGACAAAAATAATTGTATATAAGGACAGTTGAGTCCGCAAGAGGCTTGCAATGCTCTCATGGGGCAGTAGTTTAAAAATGGAGCATTCTGATTGGCCCAGGGAGCTTCATTTCCCTTTGGCCATCTTGCTCCTGTAAAGTCCTAGAACATGTCATGGGTGATGTAGTATGTGAGGTCATAAGCAGTGTATGGCGGGGGCGCAAGTTATAGTTAGCTCTGCTAACTAGAACTGGCGAATTTCTGTGATTTTTTTTAAAGTTCAAAACGTTCATGTATATTAGTGAAAAAAATAAATATACATGCACTTAAAAAAAGGTTAAACTAATGATTAGGGGTGGGCGGAGTTTGCGTAATTGCGTTATGCAAATCTCCACGAACACGCAGAAATTCTGCGAACATGCGGAATTGCTTGTTCGCGATGCTTTTTTCCTGTTCGCAATTGCTGTTTGCGTGCTCGAGGGGAAATATCTCGCCAACACGCATTTTGAGAATGCGAACAAGCAAAAAATTTCGCAAATTTGCGGAACGATGAATTTTGGGCAAATTCGCGTAATTACCCAAATTCCGCGAGCGAAACAGAATTTACCACCCAGGCCTACTAATGATATAGTTAGGAGAATATGTAGGTGACCACATTATTAATAAATACATATATTGCCTCCAAAGTAGTGTGTGATGGGAGCGTGGGGTCACTTTTGATATTGTGGGGGTGTCACAGGTGCCACTGCTGTTGGCACAAGCACGAAAGCAGCCCCTAATCCCACTGACTTCACACCTGTCCCAGTCACTTGAATTAACCCAAGACATTGGTGTTATTCATTAAAGTAAAAAATTAAGCTGAAAAGGCTTGACCGAGAATCATTAAGAAAAAGAACAAAATAGGTTTTTCAGATTATAAATGGGCCTTAGAAGTGCCAATGGGCTATCTTGGATAGGGCCTTGCCCTCCCTCTAGAACTAGGCCTGGCTGTTATAAGCACTATTCAAATCCATATGGTCTGTTGGCCCAGGACGCCATTTTTTCTTTTAGTATTTCAGAGTAACTTCGTAGTGGAGGCACAAGTAAATTACTATAATGTAGTACATTGAGGTCTGCACGGGCCACTCGGCAACACCAAGTACTGATAATTAGCCAAGTAATACAGAAAAGTTGCAGGCACGTGATCTAAACTTAGCTTGAAGACTGCAGCCTGTGGCAGGAGTAGGATAGGTGTAATCTTGGCCACTAGTGGTTCAGAAGACTGGGGGGGGGGGGTCTGAACCTTGGTGTGACATTGAACTGTTACTCAGCAAGAAGTTCTCACTTGTGACGTAGCTATCTGAGCCGGTGTACAGTCTGAGTATGGGGTTGACAGTATGGGGCAAAAGTAAGAGTACTGCTGTTTTAACCCAAAGACTGGCACGGTGGAAGTATTACAGCTAAGTTGAAGTCTCCCTTTTGGGTGTAGGCATGGCTAATGGAAGTCTGGTGTTGGACCTTGTGCCTAACAGGGAGGGTCTACAGAAATTTGGAGGATAGTGCAATAAAGATATGGCTTACAGATGGCAGAAGTGTCCAAGTGTTGCACACGCATGGGAAGTCCACAGAGATTGTCACCTGAAAGAAAGCCTGGAACATTAGTGAAGACTGGCCCTCGGAATTTATATTGGAATCCAGAGCTCATTGAGGCCTAGTAGGCTGGACCTGAGCAAAGGTTTCCCCACATTAAGAAACATTGTAAAGAAATGCTTAACAGAACATTTTATCACAGTTGAAGACAAACCTTGTTGTTTTGCCCATGTGGATTGTATTCCTGAACCACCACTGAAGGCTTCAGACACTGGGCTGTGAACAGCAGGCAGTGATGGGGCTACCGGTTTGCATGAAAGATAGACCGGATTCCAGCAACACCTTACCAATAGAGGTCCAAAGTTTGAGCCATGGAGAGTGCATACTATTGCCATACATAAGATCTGAGTAGGTCTCTTTTTGGTAATATGCGGTTGGAGAACAAGCCTGATGGTTTGCTACCAAAAAATCCAAAGTGGTAGCAGCTGGCCTCTCCACTAGGAAATAAAACTCCCAATACAACAAACAGACTTCATAACAGTTATTTGGAGCCTGTCACTGGCCTACAAACAGGACTCCCACTCTTAATCAGTTTTTTTGAATGGTTGCTGGATAAGAGCATCCCGTATGGGGAACTCTTAAGATTAAAAATAAATAATTCCACAGAAATTGAATTTGAAAAATCTGCGAAACACAGTATGGATCGTTTTAGAGTTCGTGGATATAAAGAGGGAGTATTAGAACAAACTTTAAATAAAGTTAAGAAACGGTCCAGATCCGAGCTGTTGAAACCTAAACAGCCAAAAACTAAAGATCAAGGTACATTTAGACTCATAACAACTTTTTCAGAAAATTCAGAACAAGTGAGAAAGATACTTCGTAAAAATTGGAATATTTTACTTACCGACAATGTTATCAAAGAGGATTTACCATCGAATCCCTTGGTCACATTTCGCAAAGCCAGGTCTTTGAGAGATGATTTAGTGCATAGTCATCATATGACGAAAATTAACAGCTCTCGTAAAATACCACTTAATGGTTTTTACCCCTGTGGCCGTTGCAAGGCCTGCAAAATTAGTAAAAGAACTCTAACATATACCATCCCAGGCCTAAAATTCCCCAAAAAGATCACCAAATTTCTGACTTGCACCACACCATATGCAATTTATTGCTTGGTGTGTCCTTGTGGGTTGAGATATATCGGTAGCATGATTAATCCTGTTAAATTACGTATACTGGAACATATGCGTGCTATTAACAACACCGATGAATCCTACCCAGTGGCCAGACATTTTAAGAAACTACATGGGCACAATAGGGACCTATTGGCCTATTTTTGTCTGGACAGTGTACCACCCCTCCCTAGAGGGGGAGATCGTCTGTAGAAACTACGACGGTTAGAGTCACGCTATATCGTAGATTTACAGAGCAAAAGTCCTTTTGGGCTTAACACACATGAGGAATTAGCAGTACATTTGGGGCATTAGATAAATTAATTTTCACAGAGTGGATTTTGATTAAGTATTGGAATATATTTTTCAAGTATCAGATTGATTTGGTTTTTTCAAGGTTTTTAATGTAATTGCTTTATGAACTGAGATGTAATAGATTACATTGTCTCTAGTGAGGTGTGTGACTACATAGATATGCCCATTGGTGGGCGAGAGTATTTGTTTTATAATTATGCCCATTCAGGGCTAAATCTCATAATTGCAAAACATCGCAATAGTAGAGTTGATTTCAACCTTTACAGTATTGAAGACCGTGATGTTCGATTGTATATACTTTCTTTGTTCACGTTATAATTGCACTTTCCAATATGGCGACTAAATTGCAATTGTATAGTCTTCTTTCGATGTTTATGTTTGACCACACCGTAATTGATGCAATGCTTTTAAAAGAAATGGCGGCGCGTTCTAGGTTGCAATTGACAAAGGCTGAGCGCCGAAACGCGTCTTGTCTGCTGGGTTGCTAATAAAGAACTGTTGGCACTTAACCCCCCCCCGAGAGTGCTGTTTTCTTGTTCTGACGGAACGTGGAGGAAGTTTGGAAGCAGTCATTTGTTCGGCGGGTACACCCCCGCTTGGAAAAGCACCCGTTCGAGAGTGCAGCAGGCTGGTGGTTTCTGGAGCATATTAATTATATATATATATATATCTCCTCCAATCCCGTCTTTATGAAAAACGGGTCTGACACATGCTGGAGTTGCTTTCAGGTAGATTTATTCGCCACCAATTACACCACTGCAAAAATGTTCACGCTGCCTTTCCTTTCAGCCCCAGGCAGACCGGTTTCGGCGTTGTGCCTTCCTCAATGCCGGATATGCTGAAACAGATGGAGTTCGCAGAGACGTTCGTGGGCAGGTTAAATCCGCCAGGTGAGTCTTATCATTGGGCCAGAAGATGACATCACTGGGGGAGGATTTAGAGTGTTTTTCCCTCCCAGGCCCAAGATGACTCGCAGTGTGCCTCCCACACACTTAAAGGAACCGCAGACGTCCGATTGGTGAGCCAGGTACAGTGACCCCCTCACAGACACACAGTTGTGCCCTGACACAGTCAGCTCTCAGCAAGTCCCGTTCCTTTTCAAATAATGTGTGGAGCATGGTGAATTACATCCTCCGAAAGCAACTCCTCGACAGACCAGCTGTCGCTCTTTTCCCAAATGCCCACACGGAAGTCCAGGCTGGGGGGGCGCCGCATATGTGCAAACTATGCACGCAAACCACAAAGTTCGACGGCAAATGCGGAGCACCAGACCAAGAGGCGTGCCAGTAAAGCGGGGCCGACCCGCCGCCACTATCTCTCCTCCAATCCCGTCTTTATGAAAAACGGGTCTGACACATGCTGGAGTTGCTTTCAGGTAGATTTATTCGCCACCAATTACACCACTGCAAAAATGTTCACGCTGCCTTTCCTTTCAGCCCCAGGCAGACCGGTTTCGGCGTTGTGCCTTCCTCAATGCCGGATATGCTGAAACAGATGGAGTTCGCAGAGACGTTCGTGGGCAGGTTAAATCCGCCAGGTGAGTCTTATCATTGGGCCAGAAGATGACATCACTGGGGGAGGACTTAGAGTGTTTTTCCCTCCCAGCCCCAAGATGACTCGCAGTGTGCCTCCCACACACTTAAAGGAACCGCAGACGTCCGATTGGTGAGCCAGGTACAGTGACCCCCTCTCAGACACACATATATATATATATATATAGTAATACTTGTACTTGCCTGCATAATGTATATATAGAAATACTTGTACTTCTTGCAAAGTAATGTCCCCGTAATGCAAATTTTACTTACAATGTAATCGCTCCTGGTGTAGTGAGGGTATATTATCCAATAGTCTTACTTTGCTTTCCCACTCCATCCACTTCCAGGCCCTTCGTGATCCAAGTGAAACCCACCTCTTCTAGTCTAGGCACCTAGGCGCTATTCCTCAAGAGGGAAGGCTCCTGGTTGCCTGTATGATCCCCACATCTTCAGACTGATTCACAGGGTTTGTTCCCTTTTTTCATGTTTACTTGTAGATGCATCAAAAGAAGGAAATATTCTCTACATGAGATTCCGTTTTACGGCGGTGTCTAAAGTCCCGTGTCAAGAGGCTGTTAGAATAGAAGGCAGTGATCACAGTCAGCCTTTTGTCAGAGCAAGTGTTTGATCAGTGGCATTCTGCTTTTGCAGATGGATGTCATACATGATGGTGGATTCTGTAGCATATATTCTGTAGCGCCCTCGTTCATTGAGGAGCTGAAGGTGATGAAATCCATCTGTAAACGTTGAACGTAGGTGGAGGGAAGATTTCTCGGAAGAAAGGAGGGCCACATATAAAACCAATCTAAAGTCATATCACTCTCTCATAAGGAAGACTCGAGCGGCTCACTACAATATGAAAATCAAACTTGCCGACAATTCCTCGAGATAACTTTTTGTGATCTTTAAAGAGCTTTCGTCCCTGGACAGAACCTCTGCCCCTAGTAAAACCTCTGTTGAGTCCTGCAATCTGATAGCAGACTACTTCTTGGCTAAAGTAGAGAAGATCTACTTTCCCGGAGGAGGCCCGTAGGGGGATAGGTGACGGGGAGGGAGTATGTAATCTGGAAGAGTCCTCCTGTCTCTCCAGCTTCAGCCTCCCCTCCTTTGATAAGTTAAAATCAATAGCATTGAGCATCAAGTCAGGCTCCCCGAAAGACCCCATTAAACCAAGAAATATGAGGGAGAGTATAGACATTCTAGGGCCGTACATCAGACATCTTATCAAATTTTCCTTTGGGGTAGGAATAGTCCCCCAAAGATGGAAGGAGGCACAGGTTGTCCCTATTAAAAAGAAACCCGGGATCAGTGCTAGCCACCTGGAGAATCTTCGACCCATATCTCTCCTACCTTTCTTCGCCAAAATCGCGGAGAAGGTGGTCAATGCTCAGATAACAGACCACATGAATCAAACTAGCCTACTCCACCCCACGCAATCGGGCTTCCGGGCCTCATATTCCACAGTCGGCGCTGCTTCTGTTCACTGAGACCATCCGCCGGCTGGTCGATGCTGGACAGACGGTGGCGCTGATTCTGTTGGACCTTAGCGCTGCCTTCGACACCGTGGCACATTCAATACTGATTCAGCGCCTTGAGGAAAGCGGACTGACCAACCTGGCTCTGAAATGGCTAAGCTCCTTCCTACGGGACAGGAGCTTTCAGGTATCCCAAGGGCAGTATTATTCAAAGAATATCAGACTAGGTCAAAGGGTACCCCAGGGTTCAATACTCAGCCCTACACTTTTTAATTTGTACATTTACCCTCTGTCTAACATTATTGACAAATACGGCATTAGTATCGTGTCATACATGGATGACACGCAGCTTGTTGTATCCTTGTCCCAATCCCAGGAAGAAGCGGCCACAAACTTCTCGGCTTGCCTTTAAGAGCTCTCAGTCTGGATGGCTAACAACTGTCTAAAGCTAAATGGTGGCAAGACTAAGGTTCTCATTGTGGGAAATTCCCCCACAATATGGTCGCCGAGTTGGTGGCCACAGGCCCTGGGCACTACCCCCACCCCCAAGGAGGAGGTTAAAAACCTGGGGATATGGATAGACCCCCACCCTCTCCTATGATCCCACACCAGGACGGTGGCAGGAAAGTGCTTTGGCATAGTGAAGGCCCTTCGGAAAATTCTAGATGTGCTCCCAGTAGCGGCCAGGAAAACCCTAGTCCACGCATTTGTCACCTTTCGCCTGGACTATAGGAATGCACTCTATATAGGTGCCAGCAAATAGAGCGTGAAAAGATTACAGTACATCCAAAACGCCGCCGCCCGCCTGGTCCTGATGTTTCCCAGGAGAGCCTCATCTAAAAAGGCCCGAACCACTCTTCACTGGCTCCCGGTCAGGGAAAGAATTATATTTAAAACTCTATGTATCAGCCAACAAATTCTGATGAAGAAGGGCTCAAGGTACTTGCACAACTTACTGACACCGTACACTCCCACCAGAGCCCTGCGTTCCCAAAGCTCAGGACTCGTGCAAGTCCCTGGTATAAAAAGAATGAGAATGTGAGGCCGTTCTTTCCGCTACCTTGCCGCCAAGCAATGGAACGCTCTTCACCTTGACCTCCGTATGGAACAATCAGAGAACACTTTTAGGAAAAAAATGAAGACCTGGCTCTTCCAGGCATAGAACACTGCTTCCCCGGTGCTCTACTGGCCCGCTTCCGATGCCTCTCTGTAGCTTATGACCACAGCGCGGGGACACACTAGTCAGTGTAACCAGGCGCTCTACAAACTCTTTATTATTATTATTATATTAACATTATACACAGTAGGACCCTTGTGTTTCTGGGTGGACTCTGAACAGGAAGTACGTAAAATGCGGGAAGATGTTAAGGTGTGGTTGATATTAAGTATGATGTAATGTGCAGTGTATGAATGTATGCTGAAGAATAAAGTCATGCTTGACCACATCTCCTGTATGGCATAATTAATCTGCATACTCCTGGGCTTGGGAAGACACGATAACTGACGATGCATGGGGGAAACATGCCTGAGAAGACAAGACTGCTCTCCCTGAGAGCTTGCAACGTTACTGCAAACTGCTTGTGCCACATGTACCAGAATCGATGCAGAGTGGTGTACGACTGGCATATGTGGAGTCAAAGTCGTGCTTGAGCTCCTAAACAGCCGCAGAAGAAAAAGAAAGCCCTGCAGAGGAGCATATTTAAAATGCCCGCCAAAACCACGCACAAGATGGCCGACAGTGACACTGCGCCGTGCCCTAAAAACAGAACAATTATTCAGACAAAGCAAAAAGATAACAGCGACAGCAAGGTACGAAAAACCGAGAGCTTACCACAGTCAAGGGCTATTGAAGCATTCTGCATCCTAAGTTCAAGCACAACGCTAGTGCTTGCAGTAGTTGTTGATGCCACCCTGCCTGGCGAAACCTGTCTGAACGGCATGTGGTCTTAATGACGGCAGAAGGAAGTGCTAAATACAATGAAGCAGTGTTCCTGAGGCCACCATTAATAAAGATAAGGAAGTTACCTCCTAGTATTAATTAGAGGTCCAAGAGGGAGGGGGAGAGACAAACAGAGACTATAGAGAATCCTCTATCTGACCTATTGACCTATATTTCTTTCCGGCGTAGCCTAAGGCTGACAAATGCCACACAATGAAGAGAGTATCTTGTCCTAGCTATAGAGAAATCATATAGTTATGAAAACGTTAATTATAGGTCAGATAGAGGATTCTCTATAGCCTGAGGCCACAGTTGCCTTTCGAGACTTCTAAAAAGCAGAACATTTGTTCCAGATGAGCTGACTGGATCGAAAGTTTCTATGACTTCATAGATGCGCTAGAGGAAAAAGATGACAAGAGGATCATCAAATATTTGAAAAATCTTGCTGGTGTTGGAGTGAAAGAAGTGCTGAAGAAAATCTCAGACTGATGTAAAGATATACCATATGGTAAAATAAGCATTGGAGACCCAGTTCAATCCTGTGCCGAATGTCGACAATGAAAGGTATATCTTCAACCAAGCACAGCATCAGGTTGGTGAAACCATGGGCGAGTTTGTTGAAAGACTTGATGAACTCATTAAACATGGCAAGTTCTGTGACTTCAACTACAAAGAGGCCAAGTGTCTCAGAATCACGGATGTCTGCCTTTCAGATTCATTTAGAAGGCTCATCTTGAGAGAAACTCATAGTCTAGAGAAAATGTTCATGGCTGCGAGAGCAGAAGAATGAGCAGAACAACATGATGATGACATGTAAGCAGGAACAGCCCACAATGAATCTGCATTAACCGTGAGACGCAAGCACAAGCTTAAACAACATACACGTAAGTCGACGTCATCAAAGCAAATAAAGCTATGCTCCCAATGTGGATTTTTGTTTCCCCCTGAAGGTAAATGACCAGCCATAGGACAAGTCTGCTAAGGTTGTGGGTAAGTGAACCATTTCATAACTTTGTGCTGATCTAAAAACAAAATCAAGTGTGTCACGATAGCAAGAAAAGATAGACGTGAGAACGCTCCAGAAGTATTCTCGCTACATCCCTAACACCAAAAAGCAACATCAAATATGACAAGTAGAACCCAGACAAAATCAATTCTCGTCAAACTCATCGTACAAAGGTTCTTTGGCATAACTTTGGCGAAGACAATGGATGTGCGCCGATATCTTCCAAAGGGCTGCATGCGCATGTGGGGTTAGCTGCCTATAAAGAATATCACAGTTCAAAGAAAGCTCGCCAAACAAAGCTATGAACTTCATTTGCCCACTGTCCCAAAATCACATTGAAATTGAACGATCACCCAATAACTTTCATCGTAGGCATGTGGAAAAAGGGCGCAAGCAGGTCAGATCGATTACCCCTTTTCAAGGTTTGCCCGGCGATAGCCGCCTCTCACCCAACTCAAGGTTACCAAATGAAGAGGCAGGCGCTGGAGACTGGAAGGCAGGAAACAGGAGTTTATTCCGACGGAGCAGAACACGTCAAATCAGACAACAGGGTATCTTCTCGAGGTGCTCTAACCGCATCTCTGAGGCCTGGCCTCTTATACACAAGTTTTATGGCTTTATTACATTTATGACATCCGTGGTATTGCTTTGAAGTACGAAAAAGACATCTTTGGAATCCCCGGTTCAGGCCCGTTCTCACACATATCTACAGTAGGGGTCCCCACCCGAATCTCAGCATGATGGCTATCGCGCAGCTGGACATTCCGCTGGGAACAGGAATGCGGGCGATCGGTCGGATCTAGGGGTGTGAAGGCATTGATTAATCCCCGCTCCTTTGATGTGAGGCGAGGTCCTACTGTAGGGGGCAATAAACTGTATCTGTTGGACTAGGTGATGGCCTGGGATCAGGCCGGACAATCGGGCAGGGAGGAAGAGGTTATCAAAAGGGCCTGTTCTATGAATGAGATGAAAGGGTGCGGAGGATTCAGCACGGGATGTGGCTCGGAGGCAGGGTCGCGCTGGAGGTGCGTTTATGGCCCAGGCAAGAGAGACCGGGGGCTGTCGGTGCGCGGGGATGCTTGCGAGGCCGGGGGGTGAGGGGGAGAGACGCGCTGGCTATTGGCAGTGGGCAGAGAGACCATGGTTTTCCAAAAAATGGCTGCTGCTGCAAGTGTGCGTGAGTCTGAAAGGGGACAAGATGGCGCCGATAATGTTGACATCGCAAACCAGATTTTAACAGTCCTCCCTTTTCAACATATCTAGCCATTTTGTCTAGTCGATATTGATCTTCATTAAATCCTTAACCTCGACATCGTACAATGCTCTCATGCGTTCCTTGTCAAAGTCCAGAGTCTTTGGGCAGATACAGTTTGCACATAGTGAGCACAAAGGCGGCAGGCATTGGATTCCTAGGCAGAACCCACATAACACAACAACGGGTATCAGTATAATTGTAAACAACCTCCACCCCCAGTTCTTTACAGTACTCCAGAACCATCCGCCAAGCGACCATTCTTCTTGTTCCTGGTGGACTTCTGAGGAAAGTCTGTGGGGATGTTCAATGGCTTTGTACACTGAGGGTGAATTGTCCGGTATATAGGTGCAGCAGCTAGACCCTATGATGCGGCATGCCCTCCACGATCTGCTAGAACCACATCTAGAACAAGGCGGTTCTGAAGGGCCACCAAGCGGACCGCTTGAAGCTCGGCCGTGTTATTTGTGAGGATGCCAGCTGTAATGTTCATGGTTGTTTCAACTGCCTGGGTCAAATGTCGGATGGCACGGCTGTTTGCCATTGGACCCCAGAGTGGAACAAGCCCCTTCATTGCGTCCAGGAACTGTGCTCCGGCAGAGTCGGCTTGTTCAATGTCTCTCTCTCGTTTTTGTTGGTGGTGGTTTGCAGATGCCACATAGGTCGGAGGAAGGATGAAGGCAATATAGCAGGTACCTCCCCAGCCTTTTGGGAGCCAGGTGTAGGCTTTCGTACCGCAGACAAAGTACATGTTTGGAGAAGTGACAAAAGAGGGTGGGTCAGTAGTGTCCAAGATTCTGGTGATGTTGCAGGCACTGTGACCTACAAATTGTGTCCCGAGGCCTTTGATGCATACAAGGCCCGAGATATTGACAACAGATAGGGCCACAGTCAGGGTGGCTGCTGTTCGTTTCCGGAGGTAGGAGAAGGTAGGTCTGGCCGGGTTGTTGAACACCTGCATTTCGACACGCTCTTTGGCTGGGATGTCCAAGTGACCAGAGGTGTTGGACGTCAGTGGGCAAAAGGGTGCGGTCGTTTGTTTTGTTTCGTTCAGCCAGACCCCTTGATAAAAGTGCGACATGGTTTCGCTGGAGATTGTCTTATCTCTGTAGCTCTCTTGTAGGAGAATCAACCAGGCGAGGCAGGAGCCATGAACAGAGAATGGTGAGGGGATGAAAGGGATGGAATGACCAGTGGCATGCGGAAGCAACCCGCAGATCCAGCAGTTGGTGGCATTGGCGGCAAGGTTGTGCTGGTGCAAAAGTTGTACGAAGGAGTTATTTCAAAACTCCTTACGTCTTTCTCGGAGTTGAGGTGAGAGAGAGATCAGGTGGTGTTCCTTCACGGTGACAGGTAGTACAGTGGCTAGAAGTGTCTCTTGTGCTGGTGAGGTTTCTTCCAAGATCCAGAGGGTGGTCATGAGGAGGAGACAGAAGAGAAGGGTAACGAAGAAGGCAATAGTCTTTGAACTGTGCATTTTGTCAGTCTTTGGGTTTCTGTAGTGGGTCTTTGGATATCCGGTCGCTTCCACCATCTTCAAGTCGGGTGCTTCCATCATCTTCGTATCGGGCGCTTCCATCATCTTCAAGGGGGCTCGGTAGTGGGCAGAACCACAAACTTCGTTTGGCTTCTCTCCTGGCGACCTTAGTAGCGTTAGGCCACCGCTCTGAGAATATAAACTTAGTCAGTGGTCTATTTAGCCGAAGCTCCCTCCTTTCGTCGCAGGTTGTACCCTTCTCTGGATGGCACAGTGGGGTCGGGATATGTTGCCAGTTTAAGCGCGTCTGTTTCCGGGTAGCAGCTCAGGGATGGTCGATCTTTGTTCAGGAGCTCTTCTTGCGTGGTCACGCCTTCCGTTGTTGTCAGATTCGACGAGACCTTCTTGCAGTGGTGTGCGTGCAGCCAATTGCGCTTTCTCTCCACTCGAAGAGCTGTTCGGGTGGTGATCAAAACTTGCCAGGGGCCCGTCCAGCGGGGTTCCAGACTCTTCTCCCGCTGGAAGTTCCGAATTAGGACGAAATCTCCAGGCTGGATGGTATGTCCGGGGCCCCTGGAAGCATCGGGGATGGCTTGCAGCACCTGATGATGAATAACAGACAGCGTTTTAGTTAGGTTATACAGATAGTCAGACATTCGGACGTCCGGGACGTCGTGAATGGATGTCTGTTTGGGTGCAGACCAGATACTCATGGGTCGGCCAAAAACGACCTCGTAAGGGGTCAAGTGGTGTTTGGTGGGGGTGGAACGCATTGACAGCAATGCCAGGGGAAGAGCGTCTGGCCATTTTAGTCCTGTGGTAGCCACTATTTTTGCCAGTTTTAGTTTCAATGTGGCGATGTGTCGCTCGACCAGTCCAGCTGATTGGGGGTGAAAAACTGCGTGGAATTTCTGTCATACCCCCAGCCCCTTCAGGATAAGCTGGATAACCTCGGCTACGAAATGGGGGCCATTGTCACTCCATAAAATACGACAAAGGCCGTAGCGAGGGAAGAACTCTTTCAGTAGTACTTTTGCAGTGGCAATGGCCGTGTTGTCACGCGTCGGGTAGGCTTCCACCCATTTGCTAAAAGCGCATACAACAACAAGTACATACTTCAGTCCTTGACATCTCTCTAATTGGATATAGTCCATCTGTAGGACTTCAAATGGATGGTTGGGGACCCCAAACCCTCCCCGGGGTACGACAGTTCCTTTCCCAGGGTTATGTTGCAGGCAGACTAGACATTGCTGGACTAATCATTTGGCCGAGTCTGCAATTCTATCGTTATGCCAAACTCGGGAGACAAGTTTGGTCATAGGGGCAGATCCTATGTGTGCAGGGGAATGAGCCATAGTCAGTATGGGGATCAGATACGAGTTGGGTAGCAACCATTTGTTCGTGTCTTTTGTCCGCCAGCAGCCTTCATCGTCTTTTAATCCCACCCGTGCCCATTCAGTCAATTCGTGTGGTTAGCTGGCCATTTGGATGTCCCTAATAGTTTCTCTAGCGTCCGTCCATTTTTCTGCTTGTGACCTAGTCACGTACATGTGAGTCGTCGTCCTATTCTCAGCTGTGGTTCGGGCAGTGATGTCGGCCAGTGCATTTCCCTGTCCAATGATGTCTGTCACCTTTTTGTGTGCTTGGCATTTGATTATGGCAAGTCGTTTGGGGAGGAGAACCGCTTCAGTCAGAGCGGAGACTAGATCTCCGTGCAGGATGGGTGTGCCATGAGATGTCAGAAATCCCCTCTCCTTCCATAAGAGCCCAAAATGATGAACCACCCCGAAGGCATACTGGCTGTCCGTGTAAATGTTTGCTGTCGTCCCCTTTGCTAGGATACATGCTCGTGTGAGGGCAATCAGTTCTGCCGCCTGTGCGGATCGTTGCGTGATGCGGGCGGTTTCAACTACAGTTAGGGCTGTGGTAACTGCATAGGCAGCTGAGGTGGTGCCGTCGGGGAGTTTAATGCAAGAGCCGTCTACCCATAGCTCTCCGTCAGGGTTTGGGAAGGCAGTGTCTCGGAGGTCAACTCTACTCCTAGTCTGTTCGTCCGTGAGGGTCACACAGTCATGTATAGGGGGGACATTTGGGTCATTTTCGGGCAGAGGCAACAAGGTGGCTGGGTTCAGCGTGGTGCATCTTTTCAGCTTGATGTGGGGTGCAAGCAGAGTCAGTTCGTATCCAGTCAGTCGTGCGCTGGTCAGGTGTTGCGTCTTAGTTTGGTTCAGGAGGGTGTCAACAGCATGGGGCACTAATACCGTGAGGGAATTCGAGAGTACGATCCCCTCACTTTGTCGGATAGAGACAGCAGCGGCAGCTACGGCTCGAAGGCAGGCAGGCAAGGCTCTCGCTACGGGATCAAGAGTGGCAGAGAAATAGGCACATGGTCGTTGCTTGGGGCCGATGGTTTGAGTCAGGACAGACAAAGCGCATCCCTCCCTTTCGTGAGTGTAGAGAGAGAAGGGTTTGGTATAATCGGGGGTTCCTAGGACTGGTGCAGAATAAAGGGTGTCTCGAAGTTCTTTGAAGGAGGATTGGCATTCGGGGGTCCAAGGGAGCGGGAAGGGGACATCTTTAGCTAGTAGAGAAAGCAGTGGCTTTACAATGAGGCTGAAGTTTGGCAACCACTGCCGGCAGAAGGAGGTGAGGCCTACCAGGGAGCGGACTTGTTTCTGGGTCTTTGGGACAGGGGTTTCTAGAATGGTCTGAATTCGATCGGGTGTAAGCTTTCTCCCGTCTTTGGACAAGAGATGGCCTAGGTAGGTGACCTGGGGTTGGCAGAATTGCAACTTCTTCTTGGAGACCTTGTGGCCATTTTCCGCAAGGAAGTGCAGGAGTTGGACAGTGGTAGTGACTGCAAGTGGGGTGGTGTCGGCCGCCAAAAGGATATCATCGACGTATAGTATCAACACCACTCCATCCGGCAGCTGAACGGCGTCCAGCTGTCTCTTGAGGGCCTGGCTATAGATGCTGGGACTTTCAGTGTAACCTTGGGGAGCTCTACAAAATCTATATGAGCGGGATTTTAACGTGAAGCCGAAAAGGTAGCGGCTGTCTGGGTGGATGGGGATGGAGAAGAATGCATTCTTGAGATCGATTACAGTGAAGGTGGTGGCTGTGGATGGAATCAGGGTCAGAATGGTGGTGATATCCGAGACTACGGGGTACTGAGGTACAACCACTTTGTTGACCTCTCGAAGGTCGATGATGAAGCGGTACGCTTTCTCATCTCCCTCACCCTGCTTCTTTACAATGGGTAGGATAGGGCTGTTGCAAATATTGCTGACTACTTCCTCTACCACTCCTGCCTCTACCAAGGACTGAATTATCTTAACCAATGCCTTCTCACCTTCGGGCAATATCCGATACTGTGGGAGTTTTGGGAGTATTGCATCTTGGCGAACAGTTATGTGCACAGGGTCAATCATCATGCGTCCTACGTCAGCGTCAGTTTTGGCCCACAGATACAGAGGTAGAGAGTCGAGTAAGGATGAGTCAGCGTCAGAGATGGAGAACATGTGTCGTAAGGGATAAGGTCTGAGCAGAGTCGGGTTATCGTACAGAATGACTCGAACACCGTCCTGTGAACACCTAGTAGAAGCTCGGAAATGCTTCAGTAAGTCAAGTCCCATAATGGCATCGGGGGTGTTGGAGGAAAGCAGAAACGTCCTGTCAGTGGGATTACTGTCCAAGTCGAAGGAGATCGGTGCGGACAAGGGATTAGTGGAGGGCGTTCCATCAAAACCTATTGATGTTATGTGTGAGCCAGACAAGGATGCCCTTGGAATCAGTCGTTTAGATAACGCACTACGTGTCGCGCCAGTGTCTACCAGAAATGGAGACTTCGTACCTAGGACCTTAGCGGTGACATAAGGACCTTGCTGGTCAACATGGAGCTCGACTGGATCCCTCCCTTGCCCTTGGCAGTCCTATGCGAAGTCACGGGCATCGTCACAGTCAGCCTGCTGGCATTGGTTCTGTCGGGGGCGGTCAAAAGTGTTCGGTCTGCCTGGTCTGTCATTGCTAGCGTCGTTTGTGTGCCCTCGTCCCTGTCCTCTATTTTTCGACCCATCCGCTACGTCTTTTGTGTCTCTATTTTTGTACATATCTAACAGGACCGGACACTGGGACTTCCAGTGCCCAAATCCCTTGCAGAACGCACACTGGTTGTCGTCAATGTCTGTCCGTCCAGCATAGGGCGCGGGGGTACGGTCTTTAGGGGGTGGATTTCTAGGGGCAGTCGACTGGTAGTGTCCTTTGTACGGTTCCCTACCTATCGTCGCTCCTTGCAATTGAGCGATCATTACTCGTTCTTTCAAGTCCTTTTTCTTTCTCTCAGTCGCTTTCTCGTTCTCATTCTTTTGTCGTTCGTAGTATTGAGCCATCTGAAGGATAGCCGCGGGCTTGGAGGCAGCCCAACTACTTTCACTAGTCTGCAGTTTCTGCGAGACTTCTGGAGTCAGGCCCTTTACGTAATTCTGGACGAATAAGTGATGTACGGTTGCAGAGGTCATGTCCTGGCCGCTGTAATCGGAGAACACCGTTTCGAACCTGGAAAAGTATTCTGATACGTCTTCCTGGGGTTTCTGGCAGCAGGCCGTTACTATCGACCAGTCCACCTTCTTTTCTGGGACTATGGTTTTGAGTTTTTATACGATTTTGTCTGGCAGGTCTAGAATTGATTTCAAAGGTTTCTGTCCGGGCTCTCGTTGTTTGTCTATGCTATCGAGTTGTAACTAGGTATGTCCGAACAGCTCAAGGTGGTCGACTTTCCGGATTAGCTTCCACACATCAGCTGGTAGACATAGCCCGAAAAACAAGTCGATGTCCGCTAGGGTCATAATCGTCGACCCCAAGGCGGTACCTAATTCTGTGTAGAAGGCAGTGGGGTTCTTTCGTAGATCAGGCAAGGACTTTCGAAAAGTCAGGATGTCTTGCCGATCCCAGGGTTGGTAGACCCAGTTGTACATTACCCTCCCCCTCGCATCTTGGTGGTTAATATCGTCGTGTGTTCCCTGTCCTCGTGAGGGGACCCAATAAGGAACTGCTTCTCTTATCGGCATCATGGTGTTAGTTCCCTCGGTTTGAGGTACAGTCGCTACAGGGGTCGTGGTGCTAGCTTCTAATCTTTGTTCAGTGAGGTGGCGGGAGACTTCAAGCGTGCGCATGAAGAGGTCTGTCACATCACACTCACCTCCGTCTCCAATGTCGACTTTTCTATACAGAGTCGTTAGGCTTTCAGGACTTTTGGCTTGGTACCGATCTTCATAAGCATTAAGGGTGTGGTAACAGAAACGCGTAACAAAGTGTCGTTTGTGGTTATTGGCATACGAATTGCATATATCTGTTACGTAATCTTCGCTTTCTTTCCGTTCCACTAGCGTCTTTACGATTTTATCAATCCCTGCTCGTTCATTCTTACTCAATCGATTTAATCTAGCGGAGTCTTTCTTCTCAGTGTCGGGGTCATCTACTGTTGCTGCTTGCGCTGCGCTGAGTACAAGGGGCTCGGCCGGCGCGGAGGCCGTGAGGACCGAGGCTCTGGTACTGCTCTCATCTGTGCTTGGGGGTTGCGTGCATTGCACTAGGGGTTGGGAAGGGGCGTATGGAGGGGGCATGGAGATGATCGGGGGACCTAGCAGTAGATCAACGTTCGCTCGCTGCTTTGAAGGTAGCTCAGGGTAAAGCGTGGCGGGCGTTCTAACGGGACACTGGCTTGATGTTTCAGATTCTTGTTTTAGGTTAGCTTCCTCTCTTTCTTTTATTTCTTCTTTCAACTTGTTCGCGGCTAAATGAGCTGCTTTTCGTAATTCTTTTTCTAGTCTGACTTCATTTCTTTTCTTTCGCTGTTCTGTTTCTTTGCGCCACATGCCAAAACTATCAAGCATAGTGGGTGTTGTTTTATGGTTACGAAGGGCTGTTTCCAGCACGCTTATTTTAGTATCATCGAAGGATCCTATCAGTGGCCACTGACTTTCCTGATCCTTATTAGTATATTTATGCCATAACTTACTATAAGCTACGACTAGTCCATACTTTAAAAACATATCCTTATTAGGGGTGCCCTCCAGAGGAGCCGGATGATCCACCTCTAATAAGCGGTCCGGGCTGAACCAACTACTGAACAATGGGGAGAAGATAGGCATGACGGGTTACAATGGGGACAAAAGTCTGCACTACCTATCCTTCACTACTTTGCAAAGACTAGGCAGAATATTTCTATTCTACAGTATTCGCAAATAGGGAATACCCAAAGAGAGAACTAATTCCAAACAGTCAATGTTCGGACAAACAATCAATCAATCAAATGAGGAATAAAATAGGTGCGACGGGTTACAACGGGGGCAAAAGCCTGCGCTACCTACCCTTCACTATCTGCAAAGAGAGAGGGAAATTCCTGTTCCTCCCCGTTTGTAGGCAGAGAAGATCCTTTCAAAGAACCAATTTCGAACAGTTAATGCTCGAACAAACAATCAATCAATGGAGAGGGAAGTAGGCGTGACGGGTTACAACGGGGGCAAAAGCCTGCGCTACCTACCCTTCACTATCTGCAAAGGGAGAATACTCCTATCCTTCCCCGTTTGTAGACAGAGAATCTCTCAGAACCAAACAATCAAATGCGTAATACTAGTATTTTCCAAGACAATCAAACAATCAATTCGCAATTCGTCGTGTTACACGACCTTACCCGGACCGCATGGATAGTTTCTCGTCTTCCGCTTCCAGCGCCTGATCGTCCTCTATTCTCCGTAATTGCTGTGGCACTCCTGATGGTTCCCAGTCAGGACCGTAGATCACTCGAGAGAGGTCTGCTCGGAACCGGTGAAGTTCGGATGATCGGCTGCCAGACGAGTGTCTATCGGGCAGGAGCTCTTTCCCGATCATTGCAGTCGTTCACACTGTCGTTGGGACCTCTCCCACTGGATCCACGTGTCACTGATGGGCCCCACGTTTGGGACGCCAATTGTGGAAAAAGGGCGCAAGCAGGTCAGATCGATTACCCCTTTTCAAGGTTTGCCCGGCGATAGCCGCCTCTCACCCAACTCAAGGTTACCAAATGAAGAGGCAGGCGCTGGAGACTGGAAGGCAGGAAACAGGAGTTTATTCCGACGGAGCAGAACACGTCAAATCAGACAACAGGGTATCTTCTCGAGGTGCTCTAACCGCATCTCTCAGGCCTGGCCTCTTATACACAAGTTTTATGGCTTTATTACATTTATGACATCCGTGGTATTGCTTTGAAGTACGAAAAAGGCATCTTTGGAATCCCCGGTTCAGGCCCGTTCTTACACATATCTACAGTAGGGGTCCCCACCCGAATCTCAGCATGATGGCTATCGCGCAGCTGGACATTCCGCTGGGAACAGGAATGCGGGCGATCGGTCGGATCTAGGGGTGTGAAGGCATTGATTAATCCCCGCTCCTTTGATGTGAGGCGAGGTCCTACTGTAGGGGGCAATAAACTGTATCTGTTGGACTAGGTGATGGCCTGGGATCAGGCCGGACAATCGGGCAGGGAGGAAGAGGTTATCAAAAGGGCCTGTTCTATGAATGAGATGAAAGGGTGCGGAGGATTCAGCACGGGATGTGGCTCGGAGGCAGGGTCGCGCTGGAGGTGCGTTTATGGCCCAGGCAAGAGAGACCGGGGGCTGTCGGTGCGCGGGGATGCTTGCGAGGCCGGGGGGTGAGGGGGAGAGACGCGCTGGCTATTGGCAGTGAAAACAACAAAGGCTTGGGTCTATCCACTACCTAGCCTAGACCACTTCAATTATAACAACAAAGAGTATATTGGCGAGGTAGGTTAGTTGAAATGACAAATTATGGTCACACTTACCCAATTGATCTAAGCAGACCCACTGTTCATTTAGTATTTTTACTCGATTTTTTCTTTTCACAAAAATACTTTGTATATGACACAAGAAAGGTACAGTCTCAATAACAAAAATTCACATAAAGTTACGCTTTGCACAACATGAATTGGACGGTTACTATACATGAAACATATTCATATTTACACAATATATACACATTATATACATAAAACACAGACAAAAAATGCCTATTATCAGTCAATGTATAAGGCACCAGTCCTATAATACAACCTACAAACAACAAGAGGCACTAGATCCTTTTTCTCGCCTGCTTGTTTGTTTTAACTGGAACAATAGCGAGTAATAGGGTCACAAAACAGGAGAATTAATGTCCATAGTCACTATCTTGGATGTGCCCTTCCTGAATCTTGTTCCAGTAATATGTCAACGCGTTTCGAGCCCGCGTATTATTGAGGGGCTCTCCTCAGGACCTGGACTGGAAGCTGTCCTATACTGAAGTATCTGTGGTGAAAAGCAACAACCATGACCATGGTTTTCAAAAAAATGGCTGCTGCTGCAAGTGTGCGTGAGTCTGAAAGGGGACAAGATGGCGCCGATAATGTTGACATCGCAAACCAGATTTTAACAGGCAGTGGTGTGTCGACTAATATGCCAGTGGAAAAGTTAAGTACCCTATTCCCTGTGCCTCGGCTCACTCAGTCCAACATGAAGATATATATCTGGGCAGCTTCTGGACATTGCAAAGGCAAGAGTTGTTCCCAGCGACAATGTGACACAAAAAAACATTGGTGCAAGCCGCCATACACGTTCTACAAGGGACAAGGGGCCTTAGATGTCCTGGCCCCCATTAAAACCATTAAAACTCACAGGGCGGTACCATCAGCCCCCTGGTATTCCGACGAACTTCGGCAGAAAAAGACTTCCTGCAAAACTCTTGAGCGCCACTGGAGACAGAACTATTCTTTGGACAGCAAAACCTCCTATAAAACTGCCCTTAAAGAATATAGGAGAATGATCGAGAAGCACAAACGTGACTTTCTGGCCTCTAGAATTAAACTCGCTAGTAACGGCGCCAGGGAGATTTTTAACATTGTGAGATCTTTCACTGATCCCACTTCATTGCTCCGATCCCAACCTGCCTCACAAGCGCTATGTAATAAACTCTCCCAATTCTTTGAGGACAAAATTGAAACCATTCACTCATCCTTTCCCTCCGCTGATCGAGAGGGAGGTATCGAGCGACTCATTTCCCCTTTATCGACCCCATTTTCTATGTGCGAATTTGCCACAATATCGGAAGCCGAATCCCTGACAGAGCTGTTTAAATGCAAATCAGGCTCTCCCAACGATCCCTGGCCTGCCAAGGAATACAAAAAATTAGCTCCCCTACTCAACCCCCATCTTAATCTTATTTGGAATGACTCCCTCAGAGCAGGATGTTTCCCTTCTAAATGGAAACATGCCTCCTTGGTCCCCATTTTGAAGAAACCCAGCCTCGACCCTGACCTTCCCAGTAACTACAGGCCTATTTCCCTTCTGCCTGCTCCGGCCAAGGTCTTGGAAAAGTTGGTCCATTCTCAACTGGCAACTTTTATTGAGTCTAATGGGCTTCTCCACGATTCCCAGCACGGCTTTAGGTCGGGCCACAGCACGGAGTCGGCCCTTATTGAAATGGCCGACTCTGTGAGGTGGACGCTTGACCGAGGGTCGAGGGTGGTGTTAGTGCTGCTGGATCTTTCAGCGGCATTTGACACCGTCTCTCACAAGATCTTGCTGGGAAGGTTGGAGGACTTAGGACTGGGGGGCACTGTCCTGAAGTGGTTGTCTTCCTACCTATCTGACCGTACACAGCAAGTTTTCACTCCTCCCTTCACTTCCCCAGCCAGACCGCTCAGATGGGGAGTCCCACAGGGTTCTTCCCTTAGTCCGCTTTTGTTTAATGTTTATTTTTCCCCTCTGGCTAAGCTGATTGCTCAGACCGGGATTAAGTCCATATCCTACGCTGATGACATTCAGCTACTTTTTACGTTTGACACCCTTTCCGCCTCCGCCTTCGAGCCATTGAAATCCTGCCTTAGAGACATTTCCAACTGGATGGACGCTAATTCCCTCCGTCTCAACGCAGGCAAAACGGAGATCCTGTTTTTCAAATCTCCTTCTCCCCTTGATCCCAGTCTGTGGTGGCCCGTAGACCTGTGCCAAGCCCCCACGCCCAAAGACTCTGTGAGAAATCTAGGAGTACGCTGGGATAATAATCTCAGCTTTAACACCCAGGTCCAGACCGTAGCAGCCTCTTGCTTCGCTAAAATTAGAACAATCAAACGACTCATTCACTATCTGCCGGAGGACTGCCGTAAGACTGTGATCCAGGCACTAATCATCTCCCATCTTGATTATGCCAATGCCCTTTACCTTGGTATCACAGCTGGCCTGTGTCACAAACTACAGACGGTCCAAAATGCCGCTGCTCGGCTGGTGGAGAGAATCCCCGCTAGACACCACATCTCTCCTCATCTCCGGAAACTTCACTGGCTACCCATTGCGAAAAGGTGTGTCTTCAAGGCAATGACGCTGGCCTTCCGTGCATCCAAAGGCACTGGGTCAGCCCATCTGAGGACCACCCTTCGCCCTTATGTCAAACCCAGGATACTACGTTCCAATGCCCTTCTACTGCTGGAAACCCCCCGTTTCAAACGGTCCCGGGCAGGTGGCAAAACCTTTGCGGTTTGCGCCTCTCAACATTGGAACCAGCTTCCCCTAGCCCTTCGCTCCTCCCAAACAGAACCCGCATTTCGCAAATCCCTGAAAACCCTTCTCTTTTCTTCTTAGTGTGGTTCCCTTCCTGTTTCCTCCTGTTGTCAGAGTCTTTTGTTAGCGCCGGGATGCCCCGTGGGGGTCGCTGCGCGCTTTATAAAATACACAAATAAATAAATAAATAACCACTGCTGATATGGGGTTGATATCCCTCATCTGCAATCTCTGTGCTCAGTCTATGATCACTTGACCTAAACAAAATAAGGAAAAGCCGCCAGGGATAGAACTGCCACACTACCTGAGAATATCACCTATATCGTACTTGTACAGATGAAGTTGCCCACCTCTATGATCAGCTCCTCAGTGACTAAGATATAAACATGAATTGTAAATGGAAAAAGAGGCAACCACGGTTATATAGTATCATCAATTTAAAAGACGAGTACGTAAAGAATTGTGAGTCCCTTGGTTGATGAATTAGTTGCTTTGCTTTAATTCATTATTTTTTCTTTTTTTGCAAAGGCGCAGCCAACGTGTGTCACCTTGGAAAAGGCTTTGTCAGGGCAAAAATTATTAAGCACTCTGGAAGATCAAAGATTTTTTACACTATTTCTGTGTCATTGGTTTGTGCTGCCTCCCATATTGCCCAAATGAACCTTCCTGCCACATGAATTTTTATGAATGAGCACTAGATACATAAAGTGCCACAAACATAGAACAAATCATGTGGTTTGCTACAAATTTGCTGTGTGCAAAGTCATTTATGCTTATTTACTGTGACGTACTACAATGGTAACGGCAGATGAATCGTGAACATTTTATAGGTACTGTCTACATGGAAGTTCTTCGCACTGCTCACCTATGTTGTGATTAAAGTAACCATGTCTTGTAAAAGACTAATTATGCTTTGATTTTAAATACATGAATAATATACGATTTCTATGTAACATTAAGAAAATAAAATACTGTGTCATGAAGCCACAATGAGGAGTAACTTTCAAAATCAGTTTAACTAGTCTGCAAAGTTTATATTTGAGTTTTATTTCCCGTCTTTATTCTGCACACACAATTAATCTGGGAAAATGTAGAACATAACTAAGTTCTGCCAATGTATGTTCAACCATGGTGGCCGGTACGTCTCTTGGGTGGCGGGGCGGGGGGATGGGGAAGTACAGGGTGGGGTCACGATGGGTCTCAATGTTAAAAAATGAATAAACACTTATCTTTCCGCTGGGTACCGCATCTCTGCTCCTGCTCTCCTGTGTTGGACTTCAGGAACAGGAAGCACTGCCAGGCTCCCCTGACTAATCAGCATTGTGATTGGTCTCAGCACCGTGATTTGGCGCTCAGTCAGGCATGGGGGTGTCTGGGCATGTTCTCATGGAGAACACAGATAGGACGCATGACGGCCAAACAGTCATTGCACACTTAGGAGAGTTCTACCGCTCCTCCCCTGCAGCCCGCCCCCTCACGCAAAGCTGCTTCAGTAGGAGAACAAAATAAAATTCTAATAACATTACGTTATTATAATTTTATTTTTTCCTTTCTTTTACTGCTTCAAGGCAGTGGAGTGACGCTCCTCCGCATTAGCGGAGGAGCCGCCCCTGATGTGCACTACAGGCAATATTCCGCACGGTTTGCCTATTTTGAATGGTATGATGTGCACCCCTATTGTTTAAACAGGCGAATATATGTATCTCAGAATAATTTACATTTTATCTCCTGCTGGAGAATTGCTCAGCCCTCATGCCAAGAAACATCCTTTCTGCTGGAACGGATTGGTTATCGCTATCTACTATGCGGTAGCAACACAAACTCTTTATAGCAAGTTTGCGAGTAGTTTGATCCATCTGCACCAGGAATGGAGTCACAACAGAGAAAGCAGAAAGAACTGAAACATAAATATTGAATCTGTGTTGTTGATATACTGTAATTCTGAAATATGTTACGTTGAAACACCGTATTTTTTTTACAGAAATGTAAAAAGCGTTATTAAGTTGAGCTTAAGCCTTAATTCTAGGTCAAGGCACCGGCGCTAAGGCAAATTTTCCAGATAGCAGTAGGCTTAGTGCTAGATGGCCGTCACATTGCTGAGCGCCTACAAAAACACCAGCTTATTAAAGAAAAAAAAAAGTGTACTGTCAATCAGTGAGCTCCTACTATATGAAGTATAGTGCCGCTTTTCATGAACAGGCTTTTGCTAGCTGCCTGAAAGATTTAGAGAACAGGAATTTTTAGGAGATGTGCAAATGCAGGGTGAGCGATTATGTTATTATCTGCTTGGCGTGCATTGCACAGATGTGAACGGCAGGACAGAACTGCTATCAGGTTGCTCACACTGTTAAAGTGTGAGGAGATGGCAAGACCAGACTTATAACAATTCTTTTTACAGTTCAACAGGTCAGATTTACAATATTCATTTAAAGAGGAAAACGAGGGGGGCGTGGTCAAGATGGCGGCAAGGTAGGACGCTCGACTTTCGGCTCCTACCCGTCGTCTGCCCGCGACAGCAGAGCACGACCCTGTTGAGGCCAGTTTAGCCTGGGACCGGACCGGTGTGCTCAAGGGGTGACGTCTGGCCCAATTTGAGCCTATACCGGGAGATCTAGCGGCAGCAGCGGAGGAGGGAAGGGGGAGCTACCCGGCCGCCCATGTGCGTGCGGCTCCGACAACGTGGGGGTCTGTGAGCGGATCCCCGAGGCAGGCTTCTCTCCCCTCCGACCGCCCCGCTGCCCCCTCTGCCTCCTAATTTCGCCAGCGGAGGGACGTCTGCTGGCGACTGTGTCTGCCGACTCTGCGGGAGGCTCCGGACCGGCCCGACGCCCCGAGACGGACTCGTCCCCAGCCCCTGGTGAACATGGTGCCGCTGGGGGTGCTCTAACAGCGGCGGTGGACTAAGCAACCTCCGGGCCTGGAGTGGGGCCTACCCACACTCCAGGCCGCACACCAGCGCCAGACTGGGTCTCCCTCAGTTTCCTGGGAGCAGAGAGGTGCGCACATACACCCAACGCGCTTAACCCCCCTACAGCGGAGAACGGACTATCAAGGACGTGCCTGACAGCCGACAGGACCCGGGGGGCGGCCCCCGGGGCCCTTCTCGTGAGCAAGTTGGGCAGCGCTGGTGGCCCAGCTCTCGGGACTGTGACCAGACCCTGCCACTTCCCATGGTCAGAGGAGCCACGCCCCCCCCAGCTGGTACGGGTAGAGTGCTGCTTGCGGCCCGGGCCCCGGCGCCTATAGGCCGGGCCGCGCAGATCCACGGCTAGCGGTGGGGGTTGGACTTGCTACCAGACTGCCAGTGCAACGACACCTTGGTTGGGGCCCCGGCGGCCCGGCCCGCCCTCCACCCCCTGAGGTCCGGAACACTAGTCTCGCTACCTGCGACGCTACAGCTCTGCACTTAACTGCGGGACCGACTGGGGACTACGGACTGGCGGGGAGGGAGTGATGAAGTGCCAACGCAGTAGAACTTCAGCCGCTCAGCCCCCAGCTTAGCAGCCTGCCTTCGTGGAGTGGGCCCTGCAGGTGATTAATGCCGACGCGATTGCCCTCTTCCCCACATCACCTGGCAACGTGTGGGGCTGCCGCCTTCGGCATTCTGCCCTGGTGACTGCGCATTTCGAAGAGTTATCCTGAGCCGCAATTGAATGCCCACAGGGCTCCATCACAAGATTTTGGCCCGCGAGTCGGTGCAGCGCACCGGGGCACCGAAACGCCAATTGGTTCTGGCTGCTGAGTATTAGCCGCTGTGCCCACCGCGCCCGAGATCTCTACGAACAGGGCGCCTCTGGGACTAGAGCGTGCGGGTGGCCGGGGACACCAACTGCGCACCTGGGAAATCTGGCTCTCATAACAACAGGCGCTTGAGGGGCACAGGAGCATGTTCAAAGTTAGGAACGTCAAGGTGAAACCTCCAAAAGACATCTTTGGCCGGCCCCAACCTACCCCCACCATGGATACCACAACGCCAGTGGCCGAGACCCCTGAGTGGCCCACGGCACCCGGGGACAGACCCATCATGAAGGCCTTTTTGGAGTCGCTCTTCCTCACGTTGAGAGCAGATTTCCAGTCGGTAAAAACAGACTTCGCCGCGGAACTGAAGGAAGTGCGCAGAGACGTCGACAGCATCGGGGAGTACGTGGCCTCCCTTGAAGAGAAGAGCGACACTGCGGTGACGGACCTGATGGCGCTGCAGCAAGAAGTCATCCGGCTACAGAACCAACATGTTGACTTGCAGATGCATCTGGAGGACATAGAAAACAGGTCCCGCAGACACAATATCTGAATCCGAGGTGTGAGAGTCACTGACGACACTCGGGACCTGTTTGCTTTCGCCACGGGCCTCTTCCGGCACATCCTGGGAGACCCTAACGCCACAGACGCGTCTTGGACAGAGCGCACAGTGTGGGGTCCCCTCGTGGACCCAACGCCCCCCTGCAGACATCCTGGTTTGCGTTCAGGACTTTAGGACCAAAGAAACTATTTTGTCCAAAGCGCGGTCTCTCCATCCAACCTCGTTCCAGGGTCAGTCCCCGGTTTGGTACCAAGACTTGGCACTGATTGCACTCCAAAGACATTGACAATTCTGCCTGGTCACTGACCATCTACGGCAACGAGAAATCTCGTACTCTTGGGGGCATCCCTTCTGTCTTATTTTCCACTTTAATGGCACGCTACACCGGATTCTCTCTATCACTGAGGCTTGCCGCCTGCTGGGCCTGACTCCACCGAGCGAAAAGGAGGACGACGGTGGCCCGAGTGTGGGTCCTGAGATCTCTCCATCGGGCTGGCAGCCGCAGACAAGGAGGAGACGCCCTCGGAGGCCGCCTGCATCTGAAATTGCCCAGAGTCAGCGGGATGCACTGGCTGTGGCCACGGAGGCTCTAGCAGGGGAGGGCACAGAGAACAAATAGTGACCCGTACAACTGCTGCACTCCAGATCCCATCAAACGTCTCTTTGCTGTTTTTGGGTGGGCGGCGGGAGGGGGGTAGTTATTTTCCCGTTGCTAATACCATGGACCCTCTGCATTTGCAACTTCTGTTGTCTTGGGACGACTGACTTCTTTCAGGGACTGTTGTGGTTTGCACTGTCTTGGGGTTAGGGAGGCTTTCTGGGAGGAGGTTGGGGTTTTCTCTTTGGTTTTTCTTTTTTGTAGTTGGTTGGGTGGGTCCCCCTGTCCACATTTTCCTCTTTTATTAAGGTACACTGTGCTTGGGACGCTACCGCCATCCCCCACTTGCCCTACATACATGCACACTTGTGAGACTCCCGAGCAATCTTCCCCATGTCTCTGTCACTAGATGGCGCAACACAGGCTTAAGATCCTGACCCTTAACGTCCGGGGTCTAAATAATCCTATCAAAAGGCAGGTAATCCTGTCCCTTTTGGAGCATTCCGCTGCAGACATTTGCCTCCTACAGGAGCCCCATCTGTTATGCAAGGACCAACATAGGATGAAATCCCATGCCTTCCCTATTCAACTATTCTCCTCACTCTCTACTAACTCAGCGGGTGTGGCAATACTGGTTTCCGATCATTTCATGGCAGGGTGGCCCAGAGGGAGGCGGAGATCAAGGGCCGCTTACTTACGTATCGCATCCTGGTGGCAGGTCAGTCTCTTATCATAGGCTCAGTGTATGCTCCTAACGAAGGTCAAGATAGCTTCCTACACAATGCAATCACTGACGCCACAGCTAACTCTGAGAGACACGTACTGTTAGGGGGCGAGCTGAACCTTGTCTTTCACAATCTAACTGACCGCTCCTGCCTACGCACAAGTCAGGTTGGGGCTCTCTCTAAGTCGGGCCTAGCACACCTTCAAGAAATGGGTCTAGTTGGCCTATGGCGACATTTCCACCCCCATAGTCGGTCTTACACCTATTATTCAGGGGCCCACAAGACGTACATTAGACTAGACTATTTCCTGTGCTCCTCCGCGCTGCTAGGGATAGCTACAGAAGGGGATATCCTCACCGTGTCTCTATCAGACAACTCTCCGTTCACGGCCTCCTTCTTACTTCAAACTACCCCGACGGCACTGGTGCCTTCGAGACTCGCTGTTACACCAGAACACGGTTGTAGACCAAATCAAGACCTCTATCGTGCACTACCTAGCTCTTAATGCCAATTCCGAAACCTCCCTGGCGACACCGTGGACTGCCCTTAAAGCTGTCCTGCGGGGAGAATTCATCGCCATATCCATTGCCAATAACAGGGAGCGGGCTCAGAAGCGGTCTGTACTCACTCAGCGGGTAGCGGAGCTGGAGCAGATGCACCAGCGCACAGGGGCAGCCAGGGCATGGCGTCAACTTTGCACAGAGCCGAAACAGCTGGCTGCGCTAGATCAAGACAAAGCAGAATATGCGGACCTTCGCATACGCCATTCTTATTACAGGGGGGGGGGGCAACAGGTGCGGCCGCCTCTTGGCCCATAAACTTCGTGAACAACGACAGAGGCACGGGTGAAATCCGTTCCCACTGCTGACGACGACCTAGTGTCCCAGGACGTGGCTATAGCGGAAGCCTTTCGAGACTACTATGCTAAGCTTTATGCGGGTGACTCCCTTGACGTGCGGCATGGTCAGCAGTACCTGGACCGGGCACAGCTTTCTCCCTTGAACCCTGCACAAGCTGCGCACTTGGATAGTGATATTGGGCTAGAGGAGGTCATAGCGGCCATCTTGCGCCTCCAACTCGGGAAACCCCTTGCCCTGATGGCTACTCGGCAGCCTTTTATAAGACCTTCTGTAGCCTAGTGGCCCCCCTACAACGGGATCTCTTTAATTCATTCGCCCAACCTGGGGCTATTCCAGAAGAAATGCTGGAGGCCTCGGTCACTGTTATTCCGAAGCCCAGGAAAGACGTGGCCAGCTGTAGTGCATATAGGCCAATCTCCCTTCTTAATATCGACATCAAATTGTACACAAGTATTCTGGCGATGCGTTAGCTCCTTATATGCCTCAGCTGGTGGAGCCGGATCAGGCCGGCTTCATCTCGCAGCGACAAACCAGTGATAACACAAAAAGGGTGCTACACCCTATAGAAGCGGCGTCTCGTGTTCGGACAGACTGTATGTTGTTGGCCATAGATGCAGAAAAGGCCTTCAACAGGGTCCATTGGCCTTATTTGGAGAAAATCCTACAACATTTCGGCCTGGGGGCGGTCTTATGTACCCGCATTCTTAATTGTTACCGCTCGCCCCACGCCACTGTGCGAGTCAACGGACAGACATCATCCCGCTTTACTATCGGTAGGGGTACCCCCTTTCTCCCATCCTATTCGCGCTTTATATGGAGCCACTTGCCCAGAGAATTAGACACCACGCCCTCATTGCAGGGATTAAATTCGGGGGAGTTGTCCATAAGATCAGCCTATATGCAGATGATATTTTACTCTCACTGATCCCGTTCAGACCCTTTGGGCCCTCTTCATTAAATTACATAACTTCGCACGGGCCTCGGGGTTTAAGATCAACGAGGGCAAATCAGTCGCCCTAATCATCTCTCTATCTGACTCTTGTCCATGTTCAGGAGGAACACACTGTTCAGTGGTCCGACACCACAGTTCCCTATTTGGGAGTGCTTCTGGGCCCTACTATTCCCGCCACTGTTGCAGCGAACTATGCCAAGCGTCGCACTCAAATTCGCCGGGAATTGTGGAAATGGAGACATTACCCCCTCTCATGGTTGGGCAGAATATCTGCAATTTAAATGACAGTCCTCCTCCAAGTTCTTTACCTGTTCCAGACCTTACCCTTGCACCCTCCGGTAGGCTGGATCCAACAGACCCAGTCCAACTTGGCTCACTTCATCTGGCAGGGCCGCAGCCGAGTTTTAAGCAGGCCATTGCGATCCTCCCCCCGTAACAGGGTGGAGTTGGGGTGCCCGATCTGCACTTTACTTCTACGTGGCACAGCTCCGCTATTCAGTGGAAGGGAACCGCTTGGAGTCTGCAAAGCACTGGCTGTTCCAGGACCAAGCGGTTACGGGCGTGCCTTTGCAGGGAATCCCCTTTCTTTCGAAACTACACAGACCACCCAACCTGCATGCATCCTACATCATAGGTACCACCCTGGAGGCCTGGGATCGCACTGCCATTAAGCACGAGCTGACGTCCTTCCCTTCCCCATTGACCCCCCTATTTTCCAACCCTGATTTCGCTCCAGGATTGAATCCCAAAGCGTTCACGAACTGGCGCCTCTCCTCTTGTTGGTCCCTGGGGCACCTTTTTAACCTCAAGGGTATCATCCGGTTCCCACAACTTAGAGTGGACTATGGCATTTTGGAGGCAGATAGGATGCCCTACCTACAACTTAGACACTGGGCACTCCAACCCCAGGTTAGACCTGGAGCACAACGATACCTAACTCAGTACGAGAAATGGTTGGTTACCCGATCCTCGGGAAAAAAGCTGATCTCCGATCTGTATAAACATCTCCTTGCAACTACCACCCACACCTATAACGCAGGCAGGGCTCGCTAGGAATGGGAATTGGGGAGAGCTCTCTCACAAAGAATGGAGCAGTATATATTATAAGGCCCGGCATTCAGCCTACCATGCAGGACTCACAGAGACATTGACCAAAGTCGCTGCGTATTGGTACCATACACCAGAACTCCTCCACAGGTTCGATCCTCGCATTAGTGACCGCTGCTGGAGGGGATGTGGGGGAACTAGGCACACTGGAGCACCTACTTTGGAGCTGCGACAGGCTTCACACATACTGGGCTACAATCCTTGACGATGTCGACTCACACGTAGATACCCAACTCCCGCGCTTCACATCGTACATCCTTTTAGGGCTACTCAATCCGCTGATGTACCCTTTGAAATCAAGGAGAGGCCGCCTCATTGCCATCGCCCTAAGGGCTGCTACTCAGAACATACTTAGTCATTGGCGATCCCCCCAGGCCCCCCCTCACTCGGGTTGGTTACTTAGACTGTGGATGGTGCTGGGCATAGAGAAATTATCCCTCACCCTGGCTGGAAGAGGTTGTGAATTTCCGGAACTGTGGCGACCCTTCCTGCCCTTACTTACAGGGGAATTTCGGGAACTGAGCTGCCCCCGGTACATACGGCTCCTCCGCTTGGCAGACACGCAAATCCCTGAACGGCGAGCCTCCAGGCGCCCACGGCCATCTACCCCACGGTAGCATTATTTCTTCTTATTTCCTTCAATATCATTTGTGGACAGGGGAGGGAGGGGGGTTTCTGTTGTTTGACTTTCCATGTGCTCTATGTGGGTTGTCCATTGTTGACCATCTCCTAGCAATTACTAGGTAAGATTACAACCGCTGACTTGAGAAGTCTGTATAGTGCTGTCTTGAAAGAGCAGGAGGTCCTGTTTCCCCTTTTGTTATGATTAAAATGCTAATAAAGAGATTTAAACCAGAAAGAGGAAAACGAAAAATAGAAAACTAAATAAATGGCTACAATTTGGAAAATACCTTTTCTTCCTCAGCTTTGTCTAACAATATAGTTTGCCCGTTAAAACCCGAATGCTATGGAAACTCTTCCCTGATAAAAGATTTGGAATACATAACCCTCGGACTCCCCCATCCCGTGGTAAGTATTTACCCCAAGACAAGTACCCCTGTCATCCCAATATACTTAGCCAACAAAGTCGTATTTGTTGTGGTGGTTGTTGGCCGCAGTTTTATTGGGATCATAAATCATATCTGGGTCATATACACGTCAACACCATAGCCAATAAATCATATCTGGGTCATAAACATGACATCCTCATAATCATAAATCATATCTGGGTCATAAATCATACATGCCATCGCCATAGTCATAGATCATATCTGGGTCATAAACATGTCATCATATTCATAAATCATATCTGGGTCATAAATCATGCATGTCCTAACCCTAGTCATAAATCATATCTGGGTCATAAACATGTCATCATCATTGTCATAAATCATATCTGGGTCATAAACATGTCATCATCATCGTCATAAATCATATCTGGGTCATAAACATGTCAATCATCATATTGTGCAGATCATATCGTGGTATATTCAGTTCGTAGATGGCACGCCTACCAAACCAGTTCTTTTGTTAATCCTTGGTAGTCCTCTTTGTCGTGTTACCTCTGGGACCACCATTTGGCTGGTCACCCATGCCCTTTGCGTGTAGGGAGGGGTAGCTTTTCCAAGGAGTTAGGCCCAACTCGCTACCTTTTTTGTGCCCAGCCGTCCGGCCGGGTCTGGGCCGCGAGCGCCGTCTCCGTTTGTTACTCCCCTCCTTGGCCCGGCCACCTCACCCTGCCGTGCGGCATCCCAAAATGAGTGGCCTACTTTTACACACCGCCCTGTTGGTGTGTCTCCTTAGCCATCCGTTGTAACAATTTCCGCCCATGCTTGTGTTGCTGTCCAGCACTGCGACAACTGCTGGTTCCTAGGTGTGGGTCCAAAAATTCAGGTGCGCCGCTTCCCCCGCTCCACGAAATTAGGAGCTATCTGGGGGAGCGACGGCTTATATCCCCCTTCTGCTCGTCCACTACATGCAGCTGCCCCCCCATTGGGGGGTTCGTACCAAGCGGTCCCCCCTATTGGCTAGGGGGGTTCCTTGGTGCCAACCGGATGTTCCCTTGGGAGGTGTTGATCCTTCCTGCCGCTTCTGGGCGCCCAGAACCGGTTCTTCCACTGGTGCTCGGCGAGGGTTATGGCGCTGTCCCTTGAGCCCCCCCCCCCTTCGGGGGGGGTGCGGCGGCCTCTGCAATAACCCTCGGACTCCCCCATCCCGTGGTAAGTATTTACCCCAAGACAAGTACCCCTGTCATCCCAATATACTTAGCCAACAAGGTCGTATTTGTTGTGGTGGTTGTTGGCCGCAGTTTTATTGGGATCATAAATCATATCTGGGTCATATACACGTCAACACCACGATCTCCTCATCTCCCCTTACGTGTGGTACTTTTTTGACCCCAGAAGGGTGAAAGGCTGAGCAGACCCGTCGGGATTTGAACCTGTGACATTGAGGTCAAGCACAGGCCTCTACGGTGGATGCATTAGTTCACTAAGCCACCGCCCAGCATGTGATGTGCATTTAGTTACTATGAGGCGCGAACCTTGTCCGACAACACGACAGTCTGCTGTGCTATCCGTCAGACCACATCTTGCTGTTACAATTGAACAGGGTGTTGAGGTAGCAGAGGCACAGATCCCCCGCACTTCAGCCGCTCGGATTGCTGCGCCACATCACATACCGATGAATGCGTCACCCGCGCGTTAGCGGGCCACAGCTCTACACCTTCTTTAACGTGCCACTAGTATTTTTTTTTTTTGTCAGTGATCGCGAGCCCTGTGTTATGCTTTGCCACAATAGTACCCAGGAGCAATCTCGGACCGTTGCCCTCTGCGCATGCCCCCAGGCTAATGCTCACCTCCAGCTCGCCTCCATGTCTCTACCTGGGCTTCCATGGGTGATCTCCGTGGGCAGCTGGGCACCCCTTCCTTCTCCGATCGCAGGATTGAGGCACGCCAATGTCACTGGTTCCCGCTGTCGCCGTGCCGAGTTATGTTGCTGCCGCTGCTGCTATCCTCGGTCATTTGGTTCCCTCTGCTCCTGGATGGCGAGGAGAGTCGTTCCCTTTGCCTCAGGCCTTCCCTCGACGTCGCTCCGTTGCTCACCGGGCCTGAGTTGGTTCTTTTTTCTTTAAGGGCACCATTTCTCCCACCGTCTGCAGCAGCACTTCCAGCTCTCGATGTCTCGCCCGGGGGTGCCCCATCCTACCTTCGCGTGCTCTTCTGAGGGGGGTCGTGAGGCGGCCACGGGATGCTTGCTGCCCCGGTGGTGGGAAAAAACGGGCTTTCTGCACCGTTCACGGATGGCACTCCGGCAATTTCTTACTGTGGCTCACAAACCTCCTGCACAGGCAGCAAGCATCTTGAGGGTTCCAGCCGAAGAATTATCGAGCGGGGGTTGTGAGCAGACGCACCTCACTTGCTTTCCTCGTGTTCCCGAACCCCCACAGGCCATGCAGGGCTTCGCTTCTTCAGGTTTCCTTGGCAAGGAATTCGGGTTTTTCTTCCGGACGTAATAAGAACTGTATAGACCTCCCGAAAAGTGGTTATCCAAAAATTCAGGTGCGCCGCTTCCCCCGCTCCACGAAATTAGGAGCTATCTGGGGGAGCGACGGCTTATATCCCCCCTTCTGCTCGTCCACTACATGCAGCTGCCCCCCCATTGGGGTGTTCGTACCAAGCGGTCCCCCCTATTGGCTAGGGGGGTTCCTTGGTGCCAACCGGATGTTCCCTTGGGAGGTGTTGATCCTTCCTGCTGCTTCTGGGCGCCCAGAACCGGTTCTTCCACTGGGGCTCGGCGAGGGTTATGGCGCCGGCCCTTGAGCCTCCCCCCCCCCCTTCGGGGGGGTGCGGCGGCCTCTGCAAAATTCTAAAGGCTTTAAATCGTTTAACTTGCCTGGTGCAACACAATCGAAACGTGCCTCTTCCAAGTCCTCCTGAATATTTATATATTGTACCCACTCATCCTATGTATTTTAGTTTTAGATTCAGGTTTATATGTTTTAATATTCGATATGCTTACTTAGTTTGTATTGAAAAAACCTTACAAGGTCCCACATTTTCCTCAAGCACACGTCTCTAGTGTTAACAAATGCCAGGGTTGGCCAAACCTAATTCCACCTCTTACCTTTTTCTTCTCATTCTACACCTGTTGTCTCCTTAACGCTTTCGGATTCTTTTTTAAATCCTGCTTTCCCCCTGTCTTTTTCTTTGTCCATCTTTCTCGCTTTTGTGCATTGTTCTCCATTGCTTTTCTGAATTTGCGGGGCTTAGGACTCCTACCTGTTACTAATTAAAAGCTCCGGGAAACCCCGTGTGTGTAGCTGCCGCGCTATATAATCTTAGAGCAATGTAATGTTATGTTATATGTTACTGTGTCAAAAAGATCCCCTTCCTAAAAAACAAGCGTGCCAGTCACTACCACTGGCATAAACTAAGCACTATTTGCTCATTTTTCATCTCTTACTCTCTGCTTTGCCCATTTTGGCAATGCTCGCATTATAAAAAATATTAACAAATAAATGAACTTTAATGAACTTTAGTCAATGAAGCCACCAGATTGTTTACATTACTTTTTGTGTATACTGCACTGTCACAAGTGGCATATACCATAAAATTTGACAGCCCTTACACGTGCTGTTTGGTTGTATATCGCATCGAATGAGCTAATATGCCTGCAGCATAAATAGGTTTTTAACTTTGAGGCCATACATGTCAGAAATGTAGCAGCCTCACCCTGACTTTAACCATTGTGAGACTGAAATAAGGCTTGCAGCTCCATGGGTATTAGTAGTGCCTGCTACCTGCAGGGCCGCAACCCGCGGATGTTTGTAACTGCTATTAAAAAAACATATATATATATATATTATTCCAGATCGTTTTTTGAAACGCTTTGAGAAATTGCAGCTTTCAACGTAGTGAGATTCATTATCTAATACTAGCTGTGTAAAGTGCTTGTGTTCTATAAAAGATGCATAGGGTGGCTGGGAAGCAACCTGTTGATATGGAGAGTGAGGATTCAAACGCCCTCTTTTATCACTGTACAACCAGGACATCTGGGATTACAACTGCTGCTATGATATCAGTGTGATTAAAGATAGCTGCTCAGTATTGATGCACTTGGGGTATAGATAATGGTCAATCTGCTCCATCCCTTGGACACGTAAAGCAACCGTTGTTAGTGCTTATTATAGTATATTTAGAATTGGTGTGGCCATTTGATAACCTGCACCCGCTGTTAACATGTGTGGTTGCAAATATTGGCCTATCAAAAGTCCTATAACCTATCCTTAAAAAGTGCTTTTCTTTTCTGTGGTAGTCATTCTGCGTTCCCCAAACTTGCAGACAGAGGACTAGGTAGAGCATGCAGAATTATGGCCACCAAATCGGTGGGCGGGGCTCAATTTTCCTTGCAACTCAAGGACTTGCACATCCCACAGTGAGCCTGTACATGTGATGTGCCTTCATAAATCAACATTACCTTACCTTTAGCTCCTCTATAGAATCTTGTCTGACATAATCTGTGTTTTTTAGTTATTGTAATGAAATACTTTTCAGTTTTCATTACTGGGCTAGGTGATCATTATGGAATTATATTGTGTGATGGCTGAATTCTGATTCTGTAACCCCACATTATGTCCTTTATTAAGGTTGGATGGCTTGCCTTTCTGCCTTGAGTCAAGTGCTGAACGGGTGTCCTTGGTGCTCTGTTTTCAGTAACTAGACTGGATCAGGTTCTGGGACATCAATTAAAATAGACCTCAACCGCCTGGCCCCAGTTACCCCTGCATGCCCCTAGACCCCCACAATGCTACTTGCAGCTTGGTCTGCACTATGTAAGTAACCTGAATATAATAAATAAAATGGTGTAAGTTAGGGGGAGGTGTCCTAGCAGTTTGAAAGTTAAATAATAATCACAAGATGGTTATAACATACATGATGAATACTAGACATTACAATGTGTGTTTCACCGATTAGGTGTGTACGGATTTCAAACTAATTCTGAGCTCTGTAGGCCTGTCATTCCAAATTGTGGTTTTCAATACAGTTCTCACTCTAAAACACTTGGGCTCAAGGGGGAGATGGCCATGGCAGCCCCTTCTCCATCTATCATCCGATAAGGTTAAACCTTTCTTTACATTACCAGACATTTTGATTTGTTAAATGAAGTAAAAAATACTTGCTGCAAGTGAAATTGTTGAAGCCTTCCCTTGCTGAGCCATGTGTAGCATTCATGTTTTATGACAAACTTCACAGATTACACCATTTTACTGGCTGTGACACAAGTTCCTGACTGCAGAATGACAGCATCTCTGTTCAGGTGTATAATATTCACAGTATTGCTTGGCAGATCTTTGTTGTGTTGGAGAATTTTGCAATGGTTATTTGTTTCTCATCTTCATTTTTATGGCAAATCTCGGTTAACAAATTTTCATCCGTATGTCCACACTATTTTTCTTCCTTTCTCTAACTTTCTTGTTTTCTCTAGCACTTGAAGATTTGAAAAAGTTTTCGTTGCTTTTGGAATCTGTCACCAGTGGAGCCATTTCCTGTTTAGGTGTTGTGCTGTCCTACAAGTTCAATGTCTGTTCAAAACCCTTTAGTTAAAATGAGGACTTGGGGTACACAGCCTTCCACAGAGAGTCAAATGCCTTTATTGGTATTGGTGCCAAATACAGAGAGGCATTGGCAACCCAGCCCTGGTTCAGCCTTCTGCATCCTGCTGATAATATTTAGTTAGCCACCTATTTCCACCTTTTTCATGAACTATTTTTAGGTTCGTCCTTTGAGACGGTTTTAGCTGTTTTGCCAGACTATTGATTTCCTCAGAAAATGCATGCAAACAATACATACACAGCAGAGCTTTTCGTCTGATGGTTTCATCCATTGGTCTGTTAAATAGTCATTCACATTTTGCTTTCACCCCCAGGAGCATGCATCAGCCTACCTTGTCGTCCTATAGGTACTTTAGCTTAAACCTTCCATGTAAATCACAGAGGACTTAAAAAGCTGCTGCTAGCCGACTGCAGTTCTCATGATTAACACAGCATCATCTGCATACAATAATGCAGGAATGAGTTGGGTTCCCACTGGTGGGATATCTTTAGAAACTGCACATAAAGTTGCTCCCAACCTGTTTATGTGTAGTGTGAACAATAGTGGAGCCAAATACCCTGTTTCTCCTCCGCCAAACCTTGAATGGAATGGTACAACTCTCTTCTTTATCGTATCTTACAACAGCTGTTAGGTCCTTATGTAAATCATGTAAGAAACCAATTATATCCCTATCAATTCCCATGTCAAGGAGAACTGCCCATAATTTACTTCTATTAACTCTTATCAACTGCTGATGTAAGATCCATAAAAGCCATATGGAGTGATCCATCCTTCGCAACTGGGTATTTTACTACAATCATCTGTAAATTTAAACACTGATTCATGGTCCCGCGACCTGGCCTAAATCCATATTTCAAGTCCGACAATACATTATTCTCATCCATCCAAACTGCTGATCTAGATAGATTGACCCTTCCCTTAATTTTGACTACAGGCCCACACTCATCCAGGTTACTGCGGGCCAGATGCAACCAGAGGATTTTTTGCTTGCCTCTCTGTGGCTGAGTCTGTTGCTGGTGTTTCAAATCATCCTCACCACATTCAGGGTTTCCGCTTCAATGTCATACAGAATGCTGCTGCCAGCCACTCCTTCTATAAAGTGGTCTCTAATGCGCTGCCCTTGTTATTTCCACCACCACAATGCATCTGTCAGCAAATCTGGCCATGGTCCATGCCCACGGACCTAAGAACAAAGAACTGCAGCTTAAGGACCTAATGTAATTGCAGTCATTCTATCAAAAACTCTTGTGTAGAAGAGCTTATATAAAAACCACACATATCCTAAATGTTGTTTTTATTCATTATAAATCTACAGTATGTGCCTATTGAAATTAATATGCTTCAACAAGAGCTTTTACCAGCAGAGAAAAAAACATGCATTTCATAAGGATCTGGCATGCAGGGTATGAAGGGCTTCTAATAATAGTGTGACATGCTCTTTCTGCTTCATTTCTCACTTGATGGATTCAACATGTAAGTTATTTCCCAGATTAAACTTCTCAATGCTCTGCCCAAGGCACGTCCTACATGACAGTGCGTTAGGTAAGTAGCGTTTACCTTCAGGGATTGCTTACCTAAGCACAACTCCACTCTCATCTAAGCTTTGCTGGTTGGCGATGACATGAAAAAAACTGTTCGATTAGATATTAAAATTCAATAAAACGATATCCATTCCATTGGAAACGGTGAAGTAACCTGATCATAGGCCAAGGCAGAGATCAGAAGAGTGACTGTTTTAAATTTTATTGCATGGATGCCAGAATGGAACTGATAGGTGTACTTCATAGTAGCAGTTGAATGAAAAAGTGTAGAAATGCCCAGATAAATGTATGTGGAAGTAAACATAATCATTTCCATGCCTAGAGACCTATAATAATTAATCTTCTGACATTTTCTGAGAATCATGATCTTCTTTTTCCTAGAATTAGCAAATGGGGGATTTTATTAGTAATGCTAGAGATGCTTCAAGGACCTAATGAAACAAGTTCAGATCCCTTCATTGGTGACCAGTTATCCACATATTTTAAGATTTAAATGTTTCAGACCCAAATTTGGTGAGAATAATTTTGGCTTTTGTATGGCTGGTCGCAAGGTAGACAGCTAAAGCCTTCAAAAACAGGGAGGCATACACATACCCCTGTTTTAACCATTGTTTTTAGAACACAGTCTGAGATGTGAGATTGTTGGGCCAGCTTAATCCAAACTTTACTTCACAGAGCGATCAGATTGCTTTTAGATGAAAGTTTAGCATGCACCACGTAAGAGCTTTGCTCACAGAAGTCCTTACTAAGTCCATGACTTTCAAGGTTGTGTTAAAATCAAAACCTACATATAGGGAAGCCCCTCTTGGGTGGAACATTTGACGAATATGGATTGTAGGTGCAAGAATAGTTTTCATGGTCCTGCATTGGGCCCTGAAAAATGTTTGGTAAAAGGGCATGAGAGACTAACGTTAAGCTCATTTTCTTTTTTTTTTTCCACTTTTTTATTGAGTTTTACCCCCCATTTTTCCAATAATACCAATATATTTTAGCAGTACAGAAAATGACTGTAAGAATATCAATAGAGACATTTCACAAAATTCAGATACAAGTACAAAATTCAAAACTCAAATACAATCAAAATCAACCTTCATATATTTTTAGCCTCTACTTACTCCTATTCTTCCATTTCTCTATGGGTGACCAAATCCTACCCCCCAATGCCCTTGCCCTTCTACCTTTCCTATCATAAATGGCCTTCTCTAGGTTATAAGTGGAGAGAAGTCTTGCTATCCATGTCTGAAATGTGGGTGCCGTCTTGTCAAGCCAAGCCCTTGCCATAATATTCCTTAACACTGCTGTGGCCATAAACAAGAATTCAGGATGTTCATTGCAATCTCTTGTATTCACCCCTAGTATTATCAGTTCTTCCGACAATTTAATCTTTATCCCTAATGAGGCTTCCATAAATGTTTCTATTGCCAGCTTTAGTGTATACAATTGTGGGCATTGTGCGAACATGTGTACAATGTTGGCACCACTTGAATTACATCTTGGACATGTTATGCCCGTAATGCCCCCCCACTGGGCAATTCTTGCCGGCGTATGATAAAGAGAATAAATCGTTTTGTAGTGCTGAGTTTGCAGCGTGGCTGAGCACAGCACCGATCGTCCTAAATCTAATGAGATTTGTAGGCCGTCAGGATGCGCCCCTACTTGTTCCACCCATTTCTTGGAGAATTTCTCTCTATCATCTGCTTTTAATGCAGAGAGTTCCGCATAAATTTGTCTAATTGTTACCCGTGTACTACGCTCAAGGTAATCCATTATCCTACAATGAGACATCCCTGCTGTCCCACCCTGTTTCTTATAAAAATAACTCCTAGCTTGTAGATATTTAAAGAAATTACATCCTGGAATATTAAACTTAGTTTGAATCTCTTGAAATGACAGAAATATCCCTTCTGCATCCAGCAGGTCGCCTAGTTTTTTAATCACCTTTCCATCCCATTCCTTCATAACTGTATCTCTGAAGATTTCTGCGGGGAGATCATTGTTCGTGAGCAACCTAAGATATCTATTATATCTCCCGATTCCTAATTTTTTCCCGACAGCCTTCCAGATTTTGAAGATTGCACTCAGTGTCTTAAACCTAGTATGTTTAAAATACGCATAGTCCACTGTATTCACCAAGGCGTTCCCTGCCTCCTTACCCAGAACTGCTTCATAAGCGTTCGCCCTGCCCGAGCTCTCTCCACCCTGGCTACTATCGCCTAATAGTCCTTGTGCATATTGTAGAGCTGCTGCCCAGTAATAGAGTCTAAAATCAGGTGCACCCCACCCCCCCTTCTCCCTTGATAGTGTCAAAAAACGATAAGCCCTTCGTGTCTTCCCCTGAGCCCAGATAAACCTATTCATAACTGCTTCTATTTTATTAAACCATGTGCTCTCAATATATAAAGGGATTGCTCTGAGGATATATAGAATTTTCGGAAACTTGACCATTTTAATCATGTTGATTCGCCCCATTAGCGTTAGATGTAGATTATTAACTCTCTCTAGATTTCTTTTAACTTTCCCTAAGAGTGGCTCTATGTTAAACTCTACGATTCTGTCCAGTTGTGCTGAGACCCTAATCCCCAAATACGTTGCTTCCGGGACTATTCTAGTATCCTGACAATTGGCAAACCTGTTCTGCACTATCTGCGTCTTACCTCTATTTATGAGATACCCTGAAAAAGTCCCAAAGTTTTTTGCCTCTTGCTCTATCTCTTTTAGGGCCCCCTCTGGCTCTGGAGTTATAATTGCTATGTCGTCTGCATAGGCAAACAACTTATATTCCTGTTCGTGTAGCCTAACTGGGGGAATTCTGTTATTACATGTTAGTCTTCTTAGCAGTGGATCTAGATATAAGGCGAATAAAAGAGGTGAAGCTGGGCATCCCTGCCTAGTCCCCCTTTGGATCCGTACCGCCTCTGTGTATGATTTATTTATTCTTATTCTAGCCGTTGGATGTTTGTACAGTGCTTGAATTGCCTTTATATAGCCTACACCTATCCCAGCCCATTCCATAGCTTTCCACAGATAGACCCAGGAGACCCTGTCGAAGGCCTTCTCAGCATCCAGAAAAATAGCCGCGACAGGGTCTCCTGCCACCTCTGCTGCGTCCAGAACGGTGATCATCTGTCTGGTGTGCTGGGTGGTTCCCTTACCTGGTATAAAGCCATGTTGTTCTGGGGACACCAAACTCTCAATAACCCTACTAAGCCTTTTTGCTAATGTTTTAGAGAATATTTTTGTATCTGCGTTTAATAACGTTATTGGCCTATATGACCCTGGCTCTACTGGTGGCTTATCCTTTTTTAATATTATGATTATATCTGCCCCGGCCCAAGACTGTGGAACCACCCTTCCCCCCTGCGCCATACAGCATATTGACCAGAGATCTGTACCCAATACATCCCAGAAAGTCCTATAAAATTCTACCGGAATTTGATCTTGTCCTGTTGCTTTTCCAGGGGGGAGGCTAAATGTTGCTTCTCTTACCTCCTGTAGTGTTAACTGCTGATCCAATCTCTCCCTTTCTTCCATACTTAACCCTCTGTTTGGTATTTGTGACAAATATTCTGACATCCTTGGCGTATCATTGCTTGCCTCCTGATCATATAGTGATTCATAGAACTTCCTGAAGACTTCCTGCACTTCCTCCACCTTATTAACTATAGTCCCTGTACTGTCCTTAATTTCTTTTATTTCCCCTGCAGCTAACGTTTGTCTAGTTCTTATTGCCAATAAGTGGCCTACTCTTTCATTAAACTCATAGCATTTTTCTTTTTTAGCTAAAAAGTTCCCTGCTGCTTTTTGCGCCAACATTACCCCTAGCTCTGCTTTCTGTACGTTAAGCTCATTTTCTAAGGTGAACTAGCAAAGGTTTTCCATATCCTCTTGCATCCACATCAAGAAGGGTGATGAGTCTGTAATTACCAGGATAAGCCGAATCAACCTTCTAGAACATTTGACTCAGAGAAGATCCCTCTCAATGAATTTGGAGTGATGACATGCTGAAATGGTGCTGCGTGTATTGGGCATAGCCTTTTGGCCCACCAGGCCAAGAGGCTGCTTAAATTGCACTGAACCAACTAAATATATGACCCACATTAACCACCCTTGTGTGATCTACTTGTACTGCCTTATAATTTAGTGAGTCTGTAGTATATATTGATAATAATTGAACAAAGGGATTCTACCACTTTTCAATACATCCTTCAGTGTGTATGAAGCTATAATGAAGGAGGTGAAAAAAAAATTGTGTTTAAACCCAAGAAATTGTCATGGGAAATACTACGTGTTTTTAAAATACCTCTCACACACTAAGAATCCCTTTGTGCTAAAGAGATACAAATTAAGGTTGGAGATTTAGTTAGGGTGAGGAAGCCTTTTAAGGTAGCTAAAGGAGAAAGTCGTTTTGAACCACCTATCAAAGTGGCAGAGATCTTGAGGAATGCGGTTAGACTTGAGGATGGTAGGGTGTGGAATCTCAAGAGTGTGGCAATAAATCCTGATCAAGAAGTCTCAATTGAGCTGCCTACATTGTCTTCAGATGATTATGGGTGGATTGAGGATCATTTTGAGAATAGACAGTTACAGTCTCAGTTGGCCGCTGGTTGTAGTGACGTTTCAATGTCTAAGCAAACTGTTCTTTCTCATATGAAGCTAGTTCTTCTTTATGTGATAAGGGGGGAAGGTTTCTGTGTAATGATGATAACGATATCCATATTAGTAATGCTAACACGTTGCCTGACAAAAGAACAAGAGTTTTACCTGGATGGTTGAAGGGATTCGTAATGTAATCCCCTTTTTACTGTTGTCTCGTTTTGATTTTTTTGTTCCTTCATTAGAATATGTAGGTTAGTTATGTTACATTACCTTTTATGTATATAGTTATTTTTTTTATTATTTATCCTTTTTTTCTTTTCTTATTGTAACAAGGGGGGATGTGTAGGGTTGCTTATATTGTATTGTACCTTTAATTAGCTCGTTCTGGAATATTAAGAATGTCATGCATGTAGGATTCCAGATTAGCTCATTCGTGAGTTGGCTGGAAGACCGTCTGTACCTTTTCCCCTGGCGCTCACCTGTTGCTTATAATTCTCTACAATAAATAATATACTGAGGATTATTTACTGAATTGGTGTACTTTCCACACTACACCCAGCTTTATGAGGCACAAAAAAGAGAATGGAGAAATAAATAACAAGTTCCTTAGCTACGTCTGTAGCCCCCCCTCCCCAAAGCTAAATGTCAGAATTAGTTATGAGTTCACTATAACAAAGGCAATCAAGAACAGACCAATAAATAACTGATAAACAATCAAACACCTTGTCCAGCTGTCCATGTGCTTCAAAAATAACTTTGACAAAAAAATCAATGTCCTAAAGATGAGGTAGAAAATAATGGAAAAGAAAAATTGGGAAAACTTACTAGAGGGAACGGATGTGGATTCTCATGACTGAGCCTACAAGATAAAATTATTACAATCCCAAACAGAGGGTTGTGTGATAAAGATGAAATAACAAAAAGCAAAGAGAGTTTGAGAAATCCTACCTCACGCCTAAGAGAATGGATAACATTCTTATATAGAAGATTTCAATTTATAGTGAAAGGATTGTTAATGGGAGGAAGTACTAAAACCATGGGCGCAGAGTGGTATCGGACACTTCCACAGGGAGTCAAACAATCATCAGGACATGGCTGTTTATGTACAGAGGCCCGAAATTAACGCTAACAAGAAATGAAAAGGTTTGTTAATCTGGTGAATAGAAGCAATTACCAATAGTAGGGACTAGCTAATCATGCCCCATTACTTTCTATAACTTGAATGCAGCCCCCCCGGCCCCAAAGCTAAATGTCAGAATTAGTTATGAGTTCACTATAACAAAGGCAATCAAGAACAGACCAGTAAATAACTGATAAACAATCAAACACCTTGTCCAGCTGTCCATGTGCTTCAAAAATAACTTTGACAAAAAAATCAATGTTCTAGAGATGAGGTAGAAAATAATGGAAAAGAAAAATTGGGAAAACTTACTAGAGGGAACGGATGTGGATTCTCATGACTGAGCCTACAAGATAAAATTATTACAATCCCAAACAGAGGGTTGTGTGATAAAGATGAAATAACAAAAAGCAAAGAGAGTTTGAGAAATCCTACCTCACGCCTAAGAGAATGAAAAAATGTGTGTTATAGAAACCATGGGTAATATTGCAGTTTTAAACATCAGTTATAATTTGTTTGAAAACACACAAGAATGCTTCTTACAAGGGAAGCTCAGATATACCCACACCTTTGGCATGATAAAACTGCAAACGTTTAAAAAGTCAATTAATAAGGGATGTAGAAAGATTAAACATAATTTAGGTAAGAAGACGGTATGAGTATCATAAAAGATAGAGGTAAATTTGCAAGAACACAGTCTGTGCTCCTCTTAAAATCATAAAAGATGAATGATGAGTGGCAGTTTTGCACGTTGTTACCACCAGTAGTCCGACATCTATAGTACCTCCTGATACACATTTTACTAGACGTGTGGGAGGAACATTTTATATATTTCTTGCTAAGAAATAGAGGAACAACCAACTGGAATTAGCGAGTTCCTTTGCCCCCCCTCAGAGAGCATTTTGTAAACAGTGCATCTATCCTGTTTACAGAGCGTGAAGTTCTTGATGCTGTCAATTCCTTTAAATCTGGGATATCTCTTGGAATAAAAAGAATCCTTGGTGATTTATGAATTTGTTTATGTGCTATTTTTAATGCCGTAGCGGCTGTGGCTCAAATCTCAAAGTCCTGATTTGGGGCCAGAATTGCCCGTATCCAAAGAAGAACAATTTGTCAGACCTAAGAATTACAGTTAGCCTCAATGATCTACAGAAAGTATTTGCTAGATGCATTTTGATTAGCCTTGATGAATGATTAGAATATTGGGATATTTTTTCCCACTTACCAGCAGGCTTTCACAATAGCTTGAGCACTATAGAGTAGATCTTCAGATTTATACAGTTAACATGGAAAGCTGTAATCTTAGGAAATGCCAAGTTGTTTGTGCCCTTTGTCTACTTAAAATCTGCATTTGTCACAGTTTAATGAAAAGCTCTGAAGAAAACTCTATATGAGATAGGCATACCAGAAGATTTGCTCTCACTGATATCCGTCGGATATTCAAACAATTTTGCGACAGTAAGATGTGAACAAGAGGGTGAGACTACCTTATGATTTGCTGTTAACATGGGTGGTTGCCTCGGCTTGGTCCTGCCTCAACAAATTATATTGTCTTTTTAAACAGTGTAGTCACCACCTTTCTGTGTCTTTGATGCTCCATCACTAGTATGCCAAACAATCTTTACTTTGCTGTTTGCCGACCACACCCTTCAGATTTTAAAAACAAGTGTGTTGCAGAATTTACCTGATAGTTTTTCAGTATTTAGTAGAATTAAGGACCTAGAGATTAATGCAAGTACAACAAAATTGATGATTTTAATCTACCCAAATGCTTCAAGCATTCAATACCAATGGAGAATGTGAATATTGAACATGTAAACAAATTTGATTATATGCGGATATGAATGACTGATTTAGTGAAATGTCCATCCAGACTGCTAGAAATACCACTAATACTGAAACATAGAACAAGGTCTATATTGTCTTTTTCTAAACACTAGGATCAAATGTTATTTCTGCTTCAACTGAAATGTATACAGCACGGGCTCGTACTGCTGCTGTTTATGGTGCTGAACTTTGGGTCTTTGTGAATTTGGAGCAACTAGATGGGGCTAAATAAAATTTGATTAAACCATTACTTAGGGTGCCAAGAAGTGCCCCAGATGTCCCTATGGGATGAATGAGCTGGGACTTAAGAGCATTGGTTACCTCGCTAAACTGAGGCCCTTAGCTTAATGCTGTAGGATGTGTTCAAATGTGTTCTTAGACTTGGCATTCAAGGAAATAATCTCCTTCAAAGCATCTAAATGCCTCCCTTGGTTTGCATTTGTACAAACAACTTTGATTGAGATTTGACCATCATGTTACTGCACGGAACCTAAATCCGTTACACCTATGGGCTCCAAGAATCCAAAAAGAACATATTTGACTATGTTTGACCAGAAAAGATTCCAGAATCCATGTAAGGGGTGTTTTAATTAAATACTTCTTAGAATATAAGCATACACTGACATTTGCAGCTTTTTTCGTTAAAATTCAGCCTTCTTACACAAGGTTCTTTTTTATTAAATTTAGCAATGGGAGTTTGCTTCAGGCTCATTTTACTGCAGATTGGTCAAGCAACTTGGATTAGTCATCACATTGTTGTTTTTGCAATGATCTTGAAGAAACTCGATTGCATTTCTGTATGTTTTGTGAATGTTCAAAGTCACAAAGAGAGATGGATTATACCCACATTTAAAAATGTTGGGGTAAGGAAACACTCTACAGTATTTAGAATAGCGCATGAGATCTGCAATAGTTTGTTGTACCTACCTTTCTCTTAAGAGCACAGAGTAAAAGAAGTTACATTGGTCTTGTATAGTGATGACTTGTTTTTTCGTAGTATAATGTATACATTTTTATATATGGAAAATTCTTCCTTTATGAAACATATCAATGCGTTATTAAAGTTTTTATGATTTTTTAAACACTATTATTAATGTTTTTACTGTAGTTATAATGTTTGGTTAAGAAAACCCAAAACAAGCATATTGAATGATTTAAAATATTTTTTAATGTGTGCGTGACTGTTTAAGCAGTGCAGCCCTGCATTCTTCCATTAAAGAGTTTACAGCTAAATCCAGTATCATCATTAGTGCTATGAGAGACTCTTGACAAAAATTCTTTTTTGAAGGCCAGTGAAAAACGAGACACATTTTGAGATACTGGGATACCCCAAGTCCAGGAAGCATCCACCAATTCTGCATACTTATACATCCCTGTTTATGACACAGTTGCAAAGAATCTATGAAAGTGTGACACCTACAGCTTGAAAATGAATAATGATTGGTTAATCAGGGCGATGGCACTTTGTGAATGTGTGTTTTACTCAGCTTCTGCCTATTTTCTGTTACAAATTTTTCACCTAACATTGCACTTCAAAAACGTTCCCATAGTCATATTGAAGATGCAGTGGATTTCACTTTCACTTCAGAAATAATCTTTTCAAGAATGTTAGCATTTAGTCTGCACATGATTGAACAGTGGCTTGTGGACACAAAAGCCTAGTTGTTTTGTGACACAATCAGGTTGTCATATGGGTCAGACATACAGAGTGTATGATAGTTTTTCAGAAAGCTTTTCAAATGACGCAGTGTATTTTGTTTGTTTATGTTTAGTGCTATGAAATGAATCTTAATTTAAAATGTTATAATCTGAGGTCACATTAATGTGGGGTTGACAACGTGTGCATTTGTAAATAATTAGGTTCCTCATATTTAACATTTGAAAGAGAAAATGGGCAGGGCTGGGGCATCTAGCTGTGGAACTCCTTAGTGAGAACATTAGGAAGAGCTGTGCGATAATAGATATATGAAAAGGAAAAGCAAGCTTTGGCAAAGCAGTAGGTCTGGGTTGAATGTAACAATGAACACTAATAAAGACAGGCAAAAATTATATTTCCATGTACTAGCTGATTAAAGCCAGGCCTATTGGTTTTGCCAGTACTGGGTAGCGATTGTATTGATGCTGGTGATGTGGTTGAAGTAGCGATGATGATTGTTTAGTAATGCCACTGATATTGATTAGTTGTGGTGCTGTTGATATTCTTGGTGGTACTGGTGATATTTGTTTTGATAATTGTATTGATGTTATTAGTGATAATATTAGTGGTGATGGTAGACTGTGGTTTTGCGTAACCCTACAGAGTATGGTTCATTGTATATACACAATTATTTCTTAAAGTATCCTTAGGACCTGTTCATTGATTCTTAATTCAAGATTATTTATTTCTTTTGTTTCATTAAATCAAAACTCGTCTTCATTACCCAATAGTAACATTCTAAGGGCATCAAATATTATGACAATTTGTCTGAGGTCAGGAAACAAACATCATTGAAGTCTGGATTGAATCACAGTATTTTTTAAAATGCTGCTTCGGTTCCTTCTCTGTGATGATGGGAAACTGTAATACACATGGATAGTTTAGGGAGGTGTGACTTTTGTATAGAGCCAGCATTATACAGTTATCATGCAAGACTTGTGGAAGATTGTGGCATGCGATTTGGGGTTGTCCATGGGCATGTTGTTAAAGAGTGTAACGTAGTTGCTTAGTGATATGAAGTATTAGGCCAGATAAAGTTCCAAGAAAGATATTTCAGAAACCAAAGGTGTTGGATACAAGGAATTGTTTCTTTGTGTATGAACTTTAATGTAAGGTTTATTAAACAAAGGATGGAAGTGATTCAAAGAAGACAGTGTTTTAATTTTGAAAGACAATTTGGGAATTGTGGAGCAGTGTGGATAGATCAAGTCTTTTTAAACAACATTGATTTGATTGCATTCTTATTAGTATAAAATGTCATGTAAGTACATCAGAACAGTATATTTCTTTTAAATTATTCACAATCTTCAATCCTTTCGATATGTGATATAATTCTGCCTGCAACAGTTACTGTTAGAACATCTTCATGTTGTCAGAGAAAGTCATCTGACAGATCACTAAAATGTATTACTTTAAAAAAACGGTTAACTTTTATTGTTTAATTGGTTTGATGTGATCACTACAAATCATACGGTCTATCAAATGTAATGCTATCTATTACTTGTAACTACATTAAATATGACCATATTTATATCTTAGTTTAGAACCAAAGAACAACAATATCTCATTAGAGGACAAGTACCTAACTTGTATTTAATATTTGCGTATGTTAGGCAAATTATATTAAAAATAATGCTATATTATTGTGTCTGCTGTACTTGCATGTTCTTCAGATTTGTTTTCAATTGTTTTGAACTGGAAAAGTGAGCAGCTTTTATATATAGGTGTTTAGTATTAGAAATGCTACCCACCTATATTCTTGATATTAGATGATCTTGAGCCATATTTAAAATTCATTTTTCCATTAATTTACAATAATCTATGCAAAGTTAGCGCTTCATACACAGTACCTAAAATTAATGATGAAAGAGACTTAAAAAAAAAGCTGACTTTTATTGGTGAAACATTATCTTCCAAGTGTTATAAAGCAAGTTTAATCCCCTTGCGTTACCAAATTTTTCATTAATGTAGAGCAAGATAAACCCTGCTTTGAATATGAAAGTTTGGTAAAACTAGAGTTCAGAAACATTTCTTATGTAGTAGTGGTTTCAAAATTGCTACTGCCAGATGTTTAATTTTGGTCACTATCAGCCAGATTCATGAAAAAGGAATTCTGCGATTCTCAAATTGCGATTTACAGCGAATCGCAATTTGATAAGCGCAGATCGGCATTCATCATAGTTAGCGAGAAAATAAAGCGATTCGCACACGGCCGCAAAAAGCGTTAGCGAATAAGTAAAATCGCAGAAAATTTGCAATTACCCTCAAAATCCGTGTCGATTTAGCGATATCGCTATTAGCGAGATCGAAAAATACGATCTCGCAAGTAGCGAGATCGCAAAAACGGGAAGTCGCATTTCGAGCACAGTGATGACATCACAACCAGGAAGCAGGCAGTTCCCACCCCCATTCAGAACTGTGAGGCTGATCTCGAGGCTGCAGCTGAACAGAGCTCCTTCCAGGACACCTCCAAACTTGCAAATCCAACCCATTTGTGACTGCAGCAATGCCAGAGGAGCCAGCACCAGGGCCCAGTGACACCGGGCACAAGAGGAAGCTCAAGTTCTCCGAGCAGGAGTTGGAGCACCTCATTGAGGGAGTGGTTGATAACCACTCCAAACTATTTGGGAAGGACTCCAGGAGGGTGCCGGAGGGGGAGAGACGTCGAATCTGGCTTGGGATAGCTGCTAAAGTGTGGGCGTGACACACAGGTCACTGGATGAGCTGAAAAAGAGGTGGTATGACCTCCGAGGTCGTGCCAAGGAGAGGGTGGCAGAGAGGCTGGGCGAGACCCAGGCTACTGGGGGCGGAGATCCTACAGTCCCTCCCAACATCCCCATGGAGGACCGCGTGGAGGACACTCTGGAGCCAGAGGCGTGCATAGGGGTCGTCAATCTGGACTCATCCCGACCCAGCCAAGACAGCCATAGTAAGTGGCATGCAACTGCGACCCTGTCCCCTTACAATGGCCATGGCCATATAGCCTCTCATATTCATCCCAAGTCATGCAAACCATGCACATTAGGTCATGCCCAAAAGCATTGTGGGACATGTAGTCTGCCCACAATGTACAAGAACCCCAATGCAGCCTCACATGTCCCAAAGTACGCAATGCCAAAGCCAAACAGGGAATGTCATCCAGCATGCATGTAGCAACTGCACGTGTGACAGATACATGCAATTAATGTCCGTCCAATTCCCCCCACAGGTGGCGCTGACAACAGCAGCGACTGCGACAGGCTGCTTATTGACGATGCAGGAGAGGATGCCGAGGAGGTGCCAACACCGACACTTCCTGCACCATCAGGCGCAGCACCTCTCCCCGCAGCCAGGGCAACACCAACTGCGCCAGCACCATCAGGCGCAGCACCTCTCCCCGCAGCCAGGGCAACACCAACTGCGCCAGCACCATCAGGCGCAGCACCTATCCCCGCAGCCAGGGCAAGACCAACTGCGCCAGCACCATCCGGCGCTGCACCTTTGACAACCACAACTCCCCCACCAGCTGGACCATCTACATCTAGTGCAGCTACTGTGGTGACAGTGCGCACACCCACTGTGGGCAGCCAGCAGAGCAGGCATGGCAGGGCTCGCCAGCAGAACACAGCACACAGCGGCAGGAGGGGGATGACTGTGCGCGTGCCAGGCCTGAGCATTGAGCGCCAGATGCTACGCATACACCAACTGCAGGCACAACGGTAAGGGGCTATTCAACTGCAGCTAAACAACATTGGCCGCAATGTGCCCAATGTGGGCGAGAGGATTGAGCGCATGACGACAGCCATGGAGGCCAACACTGCTGCGCTCATATCGCAGCGCAACTCCGCCCGCCGCCGCCACCGCCACCTTCTTACGCGGCTGTCAGCCTACACCCGCTCTAACTATATAATCGGGAATGCCACCTCCCAGCTCTCACGACGGTCCCTGGCGCAGCAGCAGCAGTTGATCCAATGCGTTGAGGAAGTTGGACGAGTGTTGGAGCAGGTCACCTCTGCCGTGCTGGCACTCCATCCTACTGGGCCAGGCAATGTGGGGGGGGACGACACCAGTGAGGGCACCTCCAGTGTCAGCAGCCTGTCTGCCTCACTGGTTGGCGTGTTACGCCGCAGCACCAGGCCCACTGCAGGGACACGTGCCGTCCCAGAGGAAGAGCCAGAGAGGCGTTTGGGTGCTGCGCGCCGGAGGCGCAATTGAGTTTCATGTACATTGGCTGGGACATGCTGCTGATACAAGCATGTCCAGTGTTTTGTTAGGAGCAGTATGGTGCAATACTGCTAGCATTTGATGAATGGAGACATAACATTATTATTGTGCATTTACCAATAATATTTATTCCTGCATCATACATCGGCCTCCTGTCATTATTTCCATTGGCATGCAATTGTGATTTGTTGGGTGAGGGGAGTGGGTGCAATAGAAACTGTTCATTGTGATGTGGTTGCGGCGTCTGTGTCCTTCAGCTGGGTTCTCCCCGCGTGCATGACCCACATGTGCAGGTGGCCGGTCGTCCCCTTCCGACTCACTGCCAGAGATCTCTACAGGTATCCGGCGCTTGGTAGCAATGTTGTGTAGTATTGCACACACAGCCACAATGCGGCAGCACACATCAGGGCTGTAGTACATGGCCCCACCAGTCTTGTGCAGTATGCGGAATCTGCTTTTCAGTAGCCCAAATGTCCGCTCAATGTAATTCCTTGTGCGTATGTGTGCTACATTGTAACGCCGTTGCTGTGGTGTCGCAGGGTTGAGGTATGGGGTGAGGAGGTATTCACGGAGGGCGTAGCCACTGTCACCTGCATGAGAGGAGCAGAAGGTGAGTGCCTGTGCAGCGCAGATACTACATCACAGTGTGACATTGTGGGGCAAGTGTACTGACCAAGTAGGTGTCCTTCACCAAAGTCTCCCCTGGCCTGTCGTGTGTGGAGGCCGCTGTGCCGGAATATGAAGGAGTCATGTGTATTCCCCGGGTACTGTGCCACAATGTCCGTGATGTATGTCTTAGCATTGCAGACCATCTGGATGTTGAGGGAGTGGTAGGACTTGCGATTGCGGTACATGTACTCCGTTGCAGCTGGTGGGCAGATGTGGATGTGAGTACAGTCAATGCATCCTATCACATGTGGGAACTGTGCAACATTGTAGAATTGCTGCTTGGTCACATCCAAATCCTGTTGGCTGGTGGGAAATTTGATGTGCTGGTGTAGCTGGGTCAGCATTGCGTCAAGGAAACTCCGTAGGCAGCGGGACATGGTGGGCTGGGATATCCCCCCAGCAGCCGCAACTATCCCCTGGAGCTCCCGGAGGCCAGGAGGTGCAGGCTACACAATACCTAGACATGTGTAGGCACGGCATTGGTCCGCCTTGTTGGGTGCTGCATCAGGGGGTCAAGGTCCTGTATTAGCTTGATAATCATTGCCCCATTCAGGCGGTACTTTGCATATATTTGCTCTCTGGTTTGGCCCAGCAGGGTGACCCGCTGGCGGAATATCCTCTCCTGGATTCTGCGTCTCCTCCGTGCTGCTCACTGTAGCCTTCGCCGCCTGACCACCATGTACAGTCCTGGCATTGTGAGACTCCTAATGCTGCTGCTGCATCTCCTTATGTGTGTTTGGTCAGGCCTGCACCTGTTACTGATTGGGCAACGGTTTTAAAAAAAAAAAAATCCATGGCTTTGATGGTTACCACCTGCTTTGGGTTGTCCTTAATTTGCGCCTCGCAAACAGCGATTTTTTTTTTTTTCGCTATTAGCGATTTTTCATGATTACCGATTGCGATTGTATAGCGAAATCGCTATTTTATTCCGATTCGCTAATTCTCTCCTGCCGGGATTCTGCGAATCTTTTAGCGAATTCGCTATTCTGTGGTGAATGCCGATTTTGTGAATTGCGCTCGCAATAGCTTTTTCGCAGCTATTGCGAGCGCAATTTCGCTTCATGAATCAGGCTGTATATCTAGCGATACAGTACTCCTCTATGGTGTGTACGCTAGGTGCTGAATGTCACATTTTTTAACGTATCTGAATTGTCAAAATAGAAACCTATTCTCTTGCTTTCTATCACTGATACTGGTTTCAGTATAGCTACAGCCAAGTGTTTATGCCGTTAGTCACTCCCTCTAGTCCAGAAGTGTATTGCATCACTTTAATGTGTAACTAATTACGATAGGAGCTGAGTATCCTATCACAATTTTCAGGACAGTTTTCTATTGTGGTGTTTTTACTAATGTTATTGGTGCTGTTATTAGGAGTGATGTTAGTGTTATTGGTGTCAGTTGTGATAATAGTTTGCAGCAGTGTTGGTGGCGGTAGTACTGGTACTTGTATTGAATTGAAGGTGGTGGTGGCAGAATTAGTGATGTTGGTGGTGGTATTTGTCCTGTTGATCAAGATGGTGATGGTATTGACTGTTGAGGTATTAGTATCTGATAGAGACTTCTAGCTGCAGAATAATCAACAGGAATTAAACAGGATCCAGAAACCTTTTTGTGAGCAGTACCACTGCGCGCCACTAGGAGGGATCATTTGGGGCACTGTCACTACTTTTTTTTCTGCACCAGTCATCGCAGATCCTACCTCCAGTCTTTTTTGACTGACCTTTTATTTACTTTTTGTGGATAGCTTTCACAAGACTTTTTCCCTTGGTACGTCAAGGATGTCAACTAGGAAGGCTGGTTTCAAGCCCTCTAGCGCTTGCCACAGATGGATGTTGGTGATGGACCTGGATTTGGTGTGCCTCTGGTGTTTGGAGCGCAACCACAATGCAAAGGCCTGAGTTGAATACCACGCCGTGCACCCCAAGGCCTTGAGGGATAATTCCCTCAAGCTCCTTGCTGCTCAACATGTGACGCAGTGACCTCGGTTGAGAGGAAAGTTCTGACATCTGTCACGAAGCCACTCCGGGCACAATCAAATTTGTCAGAAAAATCTTCAAAGTCCCACTGACATAAGAAGAGCAATAAGTCAGAGATCTTTGACTTCATCATGATCGTCAAAGTCATCCGACGAGACGAGGGAGCATCTGCACTCAAGGCATAGCTCTGTGGTGGAGCCTGCGGCTGAGCCATCTCTGTGCCTACCAGAATTTTTGGAAGGCAGAGCGAACCCCGCCCAATTACACGACTTTTATGTGACCAAGCACCTCATATTTATGTGGCCTGTATCTGCTGGTGCACCTTCGGGCCCTGCGGGTTCGGGAGGGGCCGAAACTGACTGATCTCCCGCTGGCAGGTTCACCCCTAGCGCCAGTTGGGCTTCTTGGATCCGCTGATGGACCCAGAGCAGCACCGGCCGAGCCACATCAACCTTTCCCTCGCACACCGAGGGGGCTCTCCTGGCCACTTCCCGAACCAAGGGCCTTTGAGAGGTCAGTCATTGCAACGAGGACAATGGCAGGGCACTCCTGCTTTGGAGGCTTCTTCCTATCAAGAGAATGGGGGACAGCCCTCAGCTGTGGTTCTGGGCCACTCACAGCTCAAGAAACCGATACTCCGGTAAGTCTGATCCTTACTTTCCATGTAAGGGTAGATGGGAGACTAGTTCTGTTCATCCACAAGTAGCAACAATTAACCAATGATGCTTGGGACTTGGAGATCATCAGGTCAGGGGTTTCAATTTGGAATTTTACGGCTCGCTGAGGCAATGGCAGAAGCTGAGACCTATTCAGCAGAGAGTATCAGCATGGTCTACTTAGAGTTCAGGAATGAAAAAGGAAAGGGGCCATCCCCCAGTGCTCCACCCTGTAGGGTTTATGAGCAACACGTTCTTTGTTGAGAAGTACAGGGGTTATCTTCTTAGTGATAGATAAGATGTATTCTTCAGAGACTGCCTCAAGTATCGTCTGTAAATGCCCTGATACCCGCTTCACATGTATCAAACAAAAAAGTGACTCCGTTAATTCAATGAGAAGTGTTTTAAATTATTGAAGAAAATTACCACCTCAATTTTATTATGGGTTCAGAATACGAATGGAAGTAGATGTAAATATATATATATTTTTAGGCCTCGCCTAGGGATGCAGCGCTAATGCGCTGCCATCGCTTTGCGAGGCATGTAGTATACACTATAGAGTGGAAGCTTTGTGGAAGCTCCGCCCACTATCCGGCTTATCTTTTTCATTGGCTTAGGTCCTAAATGCTGCCTTCTCATTGATTTTGGGCATTGTTATTCCCTCTTCCTGGTGAGCATGTTGTCATTTGTATCCTTCCACAGCTATCGTCCCCTTTACTCCTGCACTATTTTCTTCCCTTCCCCCCACCTCCCGCAGACTGTAACTTCTCGGATTTCCTGCCCACATCCTCCCTGCCTGCTCCCCACCGGTACTCTAGAGAGAGAGGTGCCCAGGAGCAGCGTTGCACCTTTGCCAATGCTTGTTATTTTCTGCTCACTGTGCGCGCTTTCACTTATATTGTTTTTTCACAATGGCGGCTACCGCACACTCCAATCGCGGGACCCTGCCTGTCTCTGAGCTCCCGCACAGCCTGTAACATCCATGAACCCACTTTTTGTTCACTGCCGCCTGCCTGCAATGTACTTTCTGTGGTCAAACTAAAATTCAGAGGGACTGAAAATTGCAGTGAGTGGCTCGGCTTTGACGTTGTTGCTGATATATCAAGTTGGTGAGGGATCGGTTATTACGTACGTGCGACGCTGACTGTAGGTATACTGCTGTGTGGACCCCTGATCTGCAGAGAGTGACTGAGTACGCTAGGGCAGTAGCTCGAGCCTGTGGGCTCTGCTCACCATTTGGTACCATACATGCGAGGGGCTTGAAGGTTAACACCGGTACGAATTGTTTCTACTGCGCACACACATTCAGAATCTGTCACATAGGGAGAGGAGCACGGAGTGCTGCACAATTTTGCTTTCGAAAGACGCCCACAGAGAGATCCATCAGAAACGTCCCCCTTACTCTGGACCACAGGCTTGCTTCGAGTCACGCTACTCTGTGAGGCAAACTACAATTCAGAGGGACTCTTCAGACCCCTCCATTGAAAGAATATTCCGTAGTCACCAGCACCTCTCCCAAGGAAAGGGGTGTACCTCCGACATCAGCGTTCTCGTAAGTGAAATAACACTGCTAGCAAGCTCAAATGAGGCTTTTAACGGCTTCAAGACCAGATCTCCCTATTTGCTCAGGAGCTGGTTTAACATTTCCATCAGACACGCCCTACTGCAGTACCTATAAGCGTTATATAGTATTGTTTTAGTCCTTCGACTCTGTCTATGGCAGAAGCCATCACCTCATCTCCCAGCATACTCCGCTCTAACAAACCGGTTGTGGTGAGTGCGAGCATTGGTGGTCATTAATTCTTTTGTTTATGCAAGTAGCGGTTATGCATTTTACAACGTGATTTTGTGACATTCTGCAGCTGGTTTCGGGAGTTCAGGCTGGCGGGGATACTGGATGGATGAGAAGTGGGGGATCTGCTTTGGATCTGCAAAATCTTCTGTGTTCCCCCTTTAGAGGCTTGAAGAGCACTGAATTAGCACGCATAGATCTTCCACCAAATATTAGCAAGATGTGCAGTTTATCAGTTGCCCAATGACAGCGACATAATGGTGTAGCTAAATTCCCTCTAGGGCGCACATTCCTCTCCAATGCCGTACACTAAGATGCCTCTGGTGCACAGACAAACAGGCTGGGAATATGCAGATGTGCAGCCCGCCTATCCTTCTTTAAAAAAAAATGCCGTTCAGTCCAAAAGCACATGGACAGTCCATTAATGTAAGAATCACATTTATTTATAAACGACTGTAGGACGCAAATCGGTAGAATTCTTGTTTAGAAACTTTTCGTGCTACACACTCAGTCCCAAACACACTGTTTTATTTACGGCTGTGGCTCACGCATATATTTCTTAAACATTGCTGTGCTGCCCCTTTCGCCTTTATTAGGCACACTGGGTGAAGCAGGAGTCCGGGAGCCGGTCGGCCCTGAAATCTTGGCAACTCTTGGCAAAAGTGAGCCAGAAACCAATTCATAAGAAATCCAAGCAAAAGCAGAAACAAGGCATCAGTTTCGATTGTTTCAATAGACTGCTTTTGCTGCAGTAGTGAGTTCCATTCACCCCTTCTCCCACATCGATTTCTCATCACCCCAAACCCGCTTCTCCACCTTTTGTTGCATGATGCCCAGGATTTTTCCACAGCCCATCTCCCCAACCCCCAAAAAGAAACTCTTTTAAATTGTTTTAAAGCATTGTATCAAATTAATGCGCTGACTCCAAGTGGTCCGAGAACTGGCTTTTTGTGGTGTGTTGCAGGTTTCGTTTGTATTTACCAGTGCCAAAAACATCTGAACTTGAAATATTGCAAGTGGACAGTTCATGGGGATGCTGAATCAGCGGCCCCTCTAACAGCTATATTTTAAGGATTTTGAAGGCCCCTGTTTGGAAGAGTTTTGCATTTATGAAAGAGTTTCAGCTCTTGCATGCCCTCTTGGCCCTGGTCACTGACAGTGCACATGTGCACTCGTCTTTTATTTGCAGTATATGTGCAGCACATATCTAGCCATGTAAAACAGTGGAGTGCACAGCACAGTGAACGTGCAATATTATGATGTGTGTGGTAAAAAATAACAATGAAATGTTTTTTTTATTGAAAAACACTTTATGTACAACATTTTGATTTGTCACTATCCTGTTTAAAATCGTTTGTCTGGACCGCTGCCACCCAGCAGCACCAGAGCAGAGCAGAGTTGCCTTCATTGCAAGACCACGTCACACACGCATGGACTTCTTTGTAGACTTCACTTTTCCCGATCTTTCTCCATTTCTCTTTGTACCTTTCTGTAAAGGTCTCATATACTCTGCCCTTGTCTCTCGTTCAAATTAGTTTAATTATGCGTGTATCTCGGTCCCTCCTTGCATTTCAGTCTCTCTTCATCTCAGTGCCAGTTTCTCTTTCTCTCCCTGGCTTTCATTCTTTTTTCATCTCTGTTTATCTTTATTCCTCCTGTTTCTCCCTTTCTGTGCCATTGTCCTTTTCTTTCTTTGCCAGTCTTTTTGTTGTCTCTCCTACTCTCTGTATGTTTGTCTTTGGTCATTTTTTCTTTCTTTACTTCTCTTTTTCATCATTCTATCTTTATTGGGCCGTTCCCATTTTCCCCTCTATTTTCTTTTCACCCCATTTGCCCCCTTTCCTCAGATTCATTCCATCTCCGTATCATTTTCCTCCTTTCTGTAGCATCCATTCTGTTTCCAAATTATTTCCTCTTTCATTCCTTTGGTAGGTAAAAGACATTGTTCTTTACAGGGCCAATACCCCTAACTCTCACAAATGCTAGACCAATTTGAATTGCAAATGCTTGTTGTTAAAGTGCTCAAATATGCATATAGTAGAGAGTCAGATTATTATCAATTCCAGACCCTTGGCTATTGTAGTGTATATGAAAAATTAGTTGAGAGATGATCATCAAATACCAAGCCCAGTTTTTTCATCCTCCTTTTTACCTTGATTTCAGGAGCACTTACTTAACAAGCACAGTAATGCTCTGATATTTAATACATGATCTTCACCAGTGAGCAAGAAATCCGTTTCAGATTTGTTCATGTGTGACCAGTTCGGATTCATCTACTCCTGAGTAGTGAACACTCCTTCCACTTTTAATCAGTCTGCTTTGGATCACTTGATAGTCAAAACACCAAATGAGTGTTAGATTAATTGTGAACATTCCAGTTAGGGAGTATTAGATGTATGGGTTGAACATATATGGTGCTCCATCTTACAATCAAGAAAATCGTTCTGCCGACATATCGAAAAGGTAAGTATATATAGATTGACTTTACTCAACTCCACATATATATACCTAAAATTAAATTCATTTTGTAGCCCATACAGCTTGTGGTGGATCAGCACACACGGCTTCTGTTTGACCAGCACAATGACCCCTGTGCTCCCGCAGACGGACTTTGCCCTTTTGTTTCGAGAGTGATTCATTAAATATTCACAGCAATGTCTCGCACATCCAAGCGTCAGTCTGTGGGCTGCTGTTGAACTACTGCCTACTGATGGCCTTTTTAGTGGGCTTTGTAGGCAAAGGGGTTACTAATGAAGTATGCCGATTTCCTCTGTGATTTGCATCTGCATACTACAAAGTCCTGCATCACTTGAGGGTGGGGAAATAACGCCAGGGAAAAAGAACATCCATTCACTGTAACTTAGGTCAATCGCCCTGCCTACACATGCACTGGTCAACTATATACAAATAAACCTTGTTATTGTTACATACTTTGAAAGATGTGGCATCTACGTACAGAACGGAAGTGGAAATTGGCCCGGTGTTTTGAAGCGCCTGAATAACTGATTCGTGTTTGATTTGTGGTTGCCTGCCTGCCTCAGCTTTCCATTTGCCAGCAGCATGACACGGTGTGAAACTTGAGGTGCGGATGGCCATATGGCAGCTATGTAAGCACTCGCATTGCAGTAATGGTTTGTGCTTTTTAATCTTGATGGTTTTTGTTGTTAAATTAGCAGGCAAAGTTTACTGGTGCTCAGCACGTTTCTCCCGGGGTTCATTTCTGTGTTGCAAAACCCTTGTTAGGTCTCGCGCCTGCGATGCATATGGCGTAGCCATATGCATCGCGCAGGCGCGATACTATAGTTGCGGAGTCTGCTTCCCAGGAGACAGGAGATGTCACGCGCACGCTCTGGAAAGCGATCGGCGCCGGCCGCGCGCGCGCGTTCCCAATCTCCTGTCTCTCTGGGAAGCACACAACAAGCAAGCCCAGCAAGCCCCGCCAAGGCACCACGAGCACGTCCCACGTGGGCGCCTACCACGAGGACAACGGCAGCAGGGTAATGCTTTTTTATTTTTATTCTTGTCAGAAAGGAAGCGGCGTGAATGAGGACGCTGAAGCAGCGTGATGCGCATCACGTTGTAGGCACTGCTGAGCTGAGGAGAGTTTACCGGCAGGCATGGCTCAATAGGAAAAGCTCCCCTTTGAGATGGCTTCTGCCAGGGACGGGACAGGAGGAGTTGAATGGACCCTCAGCCCAGCCAGCCGCAGACGCGCTTTTTATGCACACCTACCTGATTTCCCGCTGCAGACAAATAATTCCCTTTGGACGGCATTGAATGGAAAATGTAAAGTTTCTCTTCAGGACAGCCTATATTTGTGATGGATGGCTTGTTTTATATGTCCGCAACTTACACATTTTTGGCGGCGAGTATTCAAGGCTATCAGCTAAGCAATTAATCGCTTGATTGTGACGGAGACCACCCGTGTTTTATTTGGCGCTTTTAAAGTTAGCCAACATTTAGTAAAGGGTCAACAATATGTTATGTCGATAGCTCTAACCATCGCGCACTCACTTATTCTCCAGAATTGGAGCACAGATAAGGTCGCCTCAGTCGTAGAATGGAAGGATAAAATGTTTCGTACTATGAATTTTGAAGAGGCTTATGCCATGCGAGTAGGGGGTCTGAAAAGTTTAAAGATATTTGGCAATACTGGCAGTACGCCAGAAAAGTAACGGAAAATGTTTCAGTTCAATCCAGTGAAAATTGTCCAGTAGGGGGAGCTCTTGGAGTTTATGTTAGCAAATAGCAATAGATAATATAAAATGGAAGCATGGTTCAATATAAGGTATATTAAGCCATCAGGAAATAGAATCCCGAAGCTCCTTCCCCTTTTTACATAATTGTACTCTTTAAGCACTCTTGCACTTTTATCTCACTTGAATAAGCTCATACATAATTGCGTTATTAGAAGCACCAATCCACTCTTCTGGCTGAAGGTATTTGTCTCAGGAATGGAATGGTATAGGATTGTTTAGGTCATTGTTTACAGTGGAAAATCACTTTAGCACTTTTCAATTGCTTCTTTGCACATGTTGGTGATCATGACCTGCCCTTCGAAAGGAGATCAGAGGCGACAAAATAGTGATTACAACTGAAAATTGGCTCTAGTTATTCATATGCACGTTATTGCGTCTCAACAAAAATGTTAACGCTGTTGTTTATAGTTTTAGATACTTGGGAAGAATTAAGATTCTAGATCATTTATTCATCATGATTAAGCTATTTCTACCTAGAATCTTTGACGGTCTCTCTCCAAAGCACTGCTGCACTTTTCATTGACGGAATGTATTTTTCTTGTGAAATGTAGCTATTAGAGATGGTTTATTATAAAGTAGGTATAGCATTGTTTACAGTTAAATAGCACGTTAGCACTTTTTTTGCTCTCAAATATATTTATTTTCTCGATCAGGGGCTGCTCTTTGGATGGTGAGAATAGGCATAGACATCTGGAGCGAAGTTGGATTCTAGGTCATTCTAATTTCATTTGCATTATGGATAGGTTACAATTGGATTTTGTTAGCGGCTAGGTGCTGTAACACAATCTCCAGAACAAAAAATATTTTCTGACATGATTATAAGTGTATTGTTGTATCCATGGTTGTTTTTTCTGCTCAATAAAAAAAACATGGGGGACCCTGCATGCATTAACATTAACTACAATGAAGGAACTAAGCAGTGTGGTGGTACAGTGCAGGTGCAGGTTTTTCCAGCACAGAAAAAAATTGTTATGCCACACCTGTGCCCGTCTTAGCAGTGGACATAACAGATGTTATTACCTAATTTAATAGTATTTCAATTTACTGATCACAGAGGTACGGAAGGCTAGGTCTGCCTTGCTTAGATTCAAACTTCTGACCATCAGATTATGGCACATGAAACTACATTAAGCCACCTTCCTTTGCACGTGTCTTAATGTTCTTTTCAGGTGGATTCGCTAGGTCAGAGTTCCTTTGTCGGTTTCAGATAGGTGTGTTCAGATATTCAACATTGCAGCGTCTGAGGTCCTTCACAGCTGGACAAACCATAGCACCATGCCATTCCAGACAAGAATAATGGATATACAGAACCCAGGGGTAGATGTGACCTCTGCGGTCAGCAAGGAAGTCTTCTGGAAATCAATGTAGCTGATGAGATAAGATCCACGCCGTAGTCAATGTACAAGCAGTATGCAGATCTCAAGTAGGAAAAAGAGAATCTTGTGCAAGCTGTTTTATATTAATAAGTAGTGTGTAGTATTGCCTTCTAATGTGTTATAAAGTATTTTCATTTCTTACAAAGAAAAGCACTGGGATGAACATTCCGTTATTGAGTTGTCGCTTGATTATGAACTCTTAGCTTCAGCACCCTCACACTTATCTCCCTAACAAGCCCGTGACTGCTCGCCATTGCTACCATTGAGGGACAAGCAGGGAAAGGATTGTACTTGGCCCAGTTTGCAGAGCCATAGTAGCATGGACTTCAGGATATCAGAGGCAAACAACCTCAAACCCCATGGTTGAAGCCCAGTAGCCCCTACTTGACCATGGCGCCCCAAAAGGTGTATGACAGTGACTTAACAGAGAATACATTTGGAAAGGTTCTAGAGACAGGACTAAGGAATTACGTGAAGGACCAAAATATTTAAGCAGCATGACTGGTGCTCTGCTGGGGTCTGCATGAAATTGCACTTAAACTATGCCTTAATATCTACCCTTTATCACTCGCCCCTACATAGCATAGCCCAGACCTCACCCTAGTCCTTCGAGATGGAGTCTTTGAGGTGAAGGTTACGCCTTTGCATGTACCAATAAAAAGTTTCAAGTTAATTGCTACAGTATCAGATCAAGCATTGGGCCCAAAAGGCCTCTGGTGAGCATCTTGCAGTGTCTGAGAAGCTAAATACAAAACAGGAAATGTAAAGGTGCTTAATAAAATGTATTTAAAAGGCCATAAATAAAGAAGGAGATTGAAGACCTGGAACTAAGTGAAACGTGGGCAGATAGCTAGACCTAGACAAAACATGCACTGAAAATGCAATAGGTCTCGCCTTTGATTAAGTTAAAGTCATTTGCTTTGCTAATGGTATTGAATAGCAAAGCAAATGGCTTTAACTTCATAAAAGGCGAGACCTGTTGCATTTTCAATGCTTGTTTTTCCTAGTTGTTGCCTTCTTCCCTCCCATCCCTCTCCATTGCTTACTGGTGCCATCCCTACCACCATGCTTATAGTTGCCCCTGTCTCAAGGCTATTTTTTCAGCCCTTCTGGAAATGGTGCTCACACACAAAGCACCAGTTGTCTTTCACACCCCCACACTACTAGAGTCTTTATAACATGATACACTAGGCTCCTCTGGTGTCTATGGAAAATGCATCTTGGGCTGCCGCATTATGGAAGGCAGGCGCCTCTTCTCTAACCCTCGCCTGGCTTATTGTTAAACTATTTTAAACCTTATATTGGGACCAAAAGGAAAAAAAACTTTGAGGAAATCCACAGTCTAATTGCCACTTGAGTGATTGGGAGAATGTCATAAAGAGCAACTTTAGCGTGCACCGTGTATCATTGCAAACCACAGCTCCCCCAAGAAAAAGTGGGCAAATAATTACCTTGAAGGCAAAGATTGGTGACAGTCCAATTAGGCACAGAGAATGCGTACAGTGACATTTGTAACAGCCATATACAGAGAAGTGTTTATTATTCATCCTGACGAAAGTACTTTTATGACTAGTGTATACATTTAGCACTGTGTCATTCTTCATAGCAAACTACTTTACATGCCGCAAGACGCACAGGCGACAGAAATTACCTTTCAACTGATTTATTTATATGTATGATACTAGACTAGCACAGGGCTTGCAGTCTTGAGTTCGATTCTATTATTATTATTATTATTATTATTTATTAATCTTATAAAGCGCGACAGCTACCCGTGAGGGTTTCCCGGCGCTAATTGACAGTGAACAGCATAATTGATCCTGAAGAAAAAATTATTAGGCAAAAAACCAGGTCTTTAAGGCTTTACGGATGCTCTCTTGCATCAGTCTAAATGATCACAGAGTGGAAAGGCATCCTGCTCGTTAACAAGTTGGTATTTATGTCAAATAAATGTCTCAGTAAACGGGGTGCGGTGCCAATAGTCTCCAATTTTAGCCAGTAACGAAGGGGCAGCTTTGTTTCTGCACTAACGTCGACAGTGGTTTATGCTCCATTTATTCCCTATCAGTGGTTATTTTATGCCTCTGGCGTTGCTCTTTTTGGCTCCTGTGTTACTGCCCTCGCCCTCTCTGCAGCAAATGTGCCTGCCATGCCCCCTTTTATTTTATCAAAAAATATAACATGAGTGTCAGGAGTGTTTTAACAGTACCAGCGATTTGGAGTTAGATCTGAACTATACTTGGAAAGAGATAATGGAGTTAAAAATAACCTCTGATGGAAATATTAGAGGGTTAGAGTAGTGCTGGAAGTGCAGGCAGTGTGGTGTATGCGAGCCCAAATAGAGTTCCATGTATGAATAGAGAGGGTATGCTGCAAATCAGATTACCATAAAAGTTCAAATTTATTCTTGGGGCGGTTAGGAGGGGAGAAATGAAGATATTTGTAAATGTGAGAGGCCCAAAGGGAAGGAGAGGTGGGACAGAGGTTCTAAAATGGGGTCAAAAGTGGAGGGGGGAGATCCGGACAGGAGAGAAAAGTGATTAGTTAAAAGCAATCTTAAAGATTCATACCTAAGGAGTGAGCTTTGATTGAACTTCAGGGGGAGAAAGAAAAAGCGAACCATGTATTAAGTGTTTAACTAGGAAGATACCTTTAGCCGCCCAGTTTTTCCAGAAAATAGTACGATTGGACAGTTTAATGGATTTATTATGCCAAAGAGGTGAGTCCAGAAATATGTGTAGAGGAGTATGAGATTTGCGCTGAACCGGATGAAAAGTTAAAGTAAATTGTCGGGTAGTTAAAAGAGCGAGGAGGATAGGTGAAGTTGGTTAACGAGAAAAAAGGAAAAGCGTGAATCTAGGATGTCTCCAATTTATGCCAAACAGATGTAGGAATGTCTTCCGAAGAGGACAAATACGGTAACACATGACAAATTAAAAAGGAGGAGTGATATTGTTGAAAATTGGGAAAGTGACGCCTCCCCGATCCTTAGGAGCAGACAGAAAAGATAAAGAAATACGGGCTTTCCGTCCATTCCAAAGAAATTTACTCAAAATACCATTCAGGGTCTTGAACATTTTTTGTGGAAGTTTCACTAGTAACATGGACAGGTAAAAGTTGATAACCGGGAGCATCATCATTTTGATTACATCCAGTCTACCCCCACCAAGACAAAAAAAATGGGAGACCACCTTCCTGCCATGTTATTTACTTTTAATAAAACATCTTCCAAATTAAGATGAACTGTTCTCACAATTGAAGAAGAATATTTTATTCCATTTGAAATCAGTCCAATCGAACATGCTTTTTAAACAACATTTGTTTAAAGGAAGTACTTCGGATTTAGAAAACCTTAACTTGTAACCAGACAAGGCGGCATTAGAAGATTGGAGATCTGTGAAGGCGGGCAAAGAGGTCGAAGGATCAGAAATGTATAGCATGATATCATTTGCATAAGTGGTGAATTTGACTTCAATTGCCTTGTGTTTGAAACCTCATAGTGCATGAATGACGCAGAGAATGAAGAAAAGGTTCAAGAGAGAGGATAAAGAGCAAGGGAGAAAGAGGGCAGCCTTGACGAGTACCTTGTTGCAAAGTAAAATAAGAAGATTGAGATCCATTAACAAAACCTGAAGTAGTTGGAGAGGAATATAGCAAATGTTAAGGGACAGGATAGAAGGGCCAAAACCATGCCATTTGATGGCGCCCATCATGAAAAGCCAATGAATACGATCAAAAGCTTTCTCCGCGTTGAGGGTTATGGCTGCAACTGGGGAGGAACTCTTAGATGCTAGATCAATAATATTAAGAAAAGTTCTAGAAATATCAGGCAAAGTCCTTCCCTTAACCAATCCCGTCTGTTCAGAACCAATTCGTTCGCAAAGTACCTGATTAATACAGAGGGCCGGTACTTTAGCGAAACTTTTGCAATCTACATTGATCAATGAAATGGGGTGATAATTGGTGCACAATGAGGGATCCTTATCTTTTTTGGGAACTAACGAAATCTTAGCCTCTGGAAAAGAGCCTCGAGTCTCATTGTGAGAAACAGAGATAAAAGATGAGGCAAAGGATTTGAGAGAAACAGGAATACAATTCAGCAGTAAAGCCATCCGGGCCAGGGGCCTTATCTTTAGGTAACTTAGCCAAGGCTGACTTAACCTCAGAAAGGAACATATCTTATCTCCAATATAGAACAATCAGGGGGAAGGGAAGAGCGGTGGGGTAATGAATCAAAAATGAATCCAAGGCAGTGTCAGAAGGGGAGGATTCAGGAGTATACAGGGTCTTATAAAAGTCTGTAAAGCATTTCAGTATCTCCATCTTTAAAGCAATTAACACCACTTTTATCACTGATTGTAACTATTCTAGATCTTTTGGACTTGATCTTCAAATAATTCACCAGCAGTTTACCAGTCCTATTTCGACCGCCATAAAATTTGGAATTAATTTTTAATAACGTCCCGGAAGCTTCCTCAGTGGATTTTCTATTAAAGTTTAGTTTTGCTTGGACGAAGTTCTTCAGAGTAACTTAATCATTGGAAGAAAAATATGCATGTTCCAATTTCTTAATGGAAGAATGGAGGCAGACTCCTTACTATATTGTTTCTTTTTAATAGAAACATGGTCGATGATAAAGCCCCTGGCTGTCGCCTTAAAGATGTACCAAATATTATGAAAGGGCAAATCTGGACTAGCATTAAAGAGAAAAAATTCTGACACGAAATCTTTAAAGCGCTCAATGAAGGTAGGATCTTTCAGAAGAGAATAATTATAGCGCCAACGACCATGTTTGGAGGGGAGGGAAGGGAGATCCAAATTGATAAAGACGGGAGCGTGATCGGAAATAAGAATGGATCCAATCTCAGCATGTTATAAATTGGGAAGGAGTTGTGGGCTCAAAAAAATTTGGTCAATTCTAGATGAAGAGTTATGAGTGGGAGAATAAAAGGTACATTCCAAACAGTCTGGATTATTCTTCCTCCAGGCATCAACCAGGCCTCTCGAAAGTATTGTGCTAGCAAAGGTCTTTTGCATTTATTAGGTATATATCTAGACGAGGATTTTCGATTGGTAAAAGGGTCCATGACCTGATTGCAATACCCACCCACTATGAGATTAGAGTCAGAACATGAATGAAGGGTATGTGACATTGATTGCCAAAACTGAGAATCAATACCTGTGGGACCATAAATGTTGAGGGGAGAGATATGGGATCCATTTATGAGAGTATGTAGAAGAAGCCATTGTCCGTCTGCATCCTTTTCCTCGCTCTCTATAGAAAGGGAAAGGCACTTATGAAATAGTATCGCCACTTCATTTTTCCTATCTTTAGCTGGGGAATTATATGCATAGCCAACCCATTGTTTTTTAAGTGAATTACCGTCATTGTCATTATGGTGGGTTTCTTGTTACATTACAATCTTACATTGTAATTTGGAGAGATGAGTAAGCACCCTTTGCTTCTTGACAGGATTACGTAAACCTTTTACATTACAATAAATAATTCGAACATTATCAGTCATCACAAGAGGGGAAAAAGCATTAAACAACATCATGAGTATTATAAAATGGAAATAAAAGATGCAAACTCAATGTGTAACACCATGAGTATTATAAAATTGAAAAAAGTTAAGAACTCAATATGCGAAAATTTAAGGTCAAAAAGGCTATAACATTAAAGTAAAAACAAATAAGAAAGGATGTGAAAGAGATAAGTAGGGGTTAGCAAAAGGTAGAGAAGAATAGGAGCTGATGCAACTAAGAAAGAGAAAGAAGAAAAGGGATCAGAAATCAAAGAGGAAAAAACAGAATAAGGAAAACAAGAAAGGAAGAGAAGAGGAAAGGAGAAAAGGTGAAAAAGATAAATGATAGACAAAGAGGTTGGCAGGAAGCCGGGGGACTTCAGTCAAGAATAAAGAAATACATATCCAGAATAAAGAGTGTATCATGGAGGCGGGGAGCCGCAAAAGGAAGACAGATGGCAAAGCCAACGAAGACACCAGGAAACAACAGGAACAAATAGATAGAAAAATGTGAAAAACAGGGAGCCAATTAATAGGTAACACAAAAGGAGACACCGACAACTAAGAAAACCTTAATTGATAAATGTAAAACAAGCAAACGACTACAACAAGGATATATGATGAAAGAATTAACACTTATCAAACATGGGGAGTAATTATGAACATTAGGAGTGGAGTGGGAAGGCAGGAAGAGATGTAACATCAGGGAAATGACTAACAACTGCAAAAGAAGAGGGACGTCTTCAGAACCTTGGAATGAGCAAGGATAACTCGGAGGACTTAAGACAAAGCGAGAGAAGACATTGCTCAGGCCCCACCAAAGTCCATCTCATCTCTTTTATGGTGAGAAATAAATTGTCTTAGATCTTCAGGTCGATAAAAATAGTAGGACCATTCTTTATGGGTGACTTTAAAGAAGCAAGGATGCACCAGGCCGTATCTGGCATTCATGGATCGAGGAGCCGAGCGAAGAGAGAGGAGTTCCTTGCGACACGCAGCAGTGGCGCGGACCACATACTGAGAAGAAAACTCTTTGACCAGACCATAACATCTGCTTTCTTAGCTTTGCCGCTGAAAGAACAAGTAACAGCTCAGTGTATTCCGGAAATAGAACGATTATCCCTCTGGGGCGGTTGACTGAAGAGGTAGAAGATGAACCTCTGGATTTAGGACAGATGCGATGGACACGTTGCAAGTTGAGTGGTGCCGTCCTTGAGATCAACAATTTTATGAATGTGCGTTTTTATAAAGACTCCCATGTCAGATCCTTCTTCTCCCTCAGGAATACCATAAATTCAAAGGTTGTTGCGCCTGTTATGATTTTCTAAGTCCTCTGTTTGCAATTTGAGGAGAGCAATCGCTTTAGACATAGCTGTAACTTGAGGAATCCCATCCTGACTGTTGCTGATCCTCTGTTCTACCACAGACACTCTTGAGTCTAAGTTAGACCACTTCTCTTCTAGCCCTGAAGGGTAGCATTTGGCTCAATCATAAAAGGTTTAATGAGCTTTATCTCTTCCATTAGGTTGTCCAGTGTTATAAGAAGAGGAGATATAGTAGGAGAGTTTGGTTTCTTCTTTTGGCGTTTGAAAGAAGCAGCAGTGTTAGAGTCCTTGCGGAGGGAGGACATACTTGCTGAGGTACTCTTCTGACCAAGGGAGGAAAAGGGCTCCATATGGAAGAATGCATAGGGTGTTGAAGACTTGAGTGACAGGCAGTATATTGGAATGGAATGTATAACCTATAGAAACTGCTAAAAAGAAAAAAATAGATACATCTTTTATCCTATAATCTCGCTTAAACAACATGCAGACCAGTTAGAGGTGTCTCCAATGATAAGATGTGTGCTGGGAGGTTTTAAAGTCAGCCCAGAGGAATCCAAAACCAGTTAAAATAAGTCATATAAGCGTTACTGGCTGGCTGCTAATAAGGGTTAAAGCATATTGTTGTGTTTCGATTTAGATACCCGTACATAGCTTTCCTGAATCATGCCCTTATATAGGCTCAACTCATATTGCCCTTATTTAGTCATAGAATCCCAGTCCTTATTTAGGCATCAGCCATGCTATCCAAATACAGGCATGGTCACCTACATCCCTTCATCCCACTTCACAACGAGTTCTTATAAACCAGACCCTTAAGCCATTGGGTCTTTCCCTGCTTGGATTATTGATTTCTTCAAGAACCTATTTATTATGCATGAACAACTATTCCTTAGGGGTTCATTCATGACGTCTTCCTCTGCCCAACTTTACATCAATGCTAGCATTCCTAGGCATCTTCCAGGTATAAATATATCTTTACTTACCATGGTTAGCCATGGCTTGGCTCGGCTACACAGCTCGATACGGCAAGTTCGGAAGGAATTATAGTCCCCGCCTGATGCACTGACCAGACGCTGTCTTCCCTTCGCGGGGTGTTGGGGATTGAGATCAGGAAAGCGAATCCCACCTCTCTCATTCTAAGGTATGGAGCAGACTAGAACCTAGAGGGACTCTTGGCAATACAAAACTATAGCTAACTATACTATAGAAAATAGCACCTAGGTTAGGTACACTGGGGTAGAACTATTTAGAAGCACAAGACGAGTATCCACATTTTAGCCTGTGTTATATATGTATGTTTATATGAATATATGACATCTCTAAAAGACCATGCTACTGCAGAATTTTTTACTCTTACTGCTCACGCTGTTCGTATTATATCTCGCATACTGTCTTGCGATTGTAACAACTCATACCTCATACCTCTTACACGAGAAAGAAGACTGTTCAATAAATCCTTTTATTGAAACGCCCGTCTATCTATTTCTGTGTAACTCTGAAGAAACTAAGCATGCACGATTGACGAGGTGAAACTGTTATCTATTATTTCCATGATTCTGAGACTGTTCCAATTCTAAGGGAAACAAAGTTGTCATGTTTATGCGGTTGTCAGAAACTACTCCCTTCTTGTTTATTCGAGAAGTTTCTAATGAAATCTGAGTTAGCTGGCACACAAGTAATTAAGTTTAATATACTCGAGAGAGGCATACTGACCTCAGTCCTATGCAAAAACTATAGTGTATATTATTCTAATGCGCAGAGCCTATAAGGGAAATAGGAACTACACTACAATATCAAAAATCATGCAGAAAGTGTTTAATGTTGCTGGAACACAAATGGAAAAACCAGACACAGTTGCAACCGTCGCGCAGGAAAGGCAAACCAATTCAAAGAACAAAGCCTCAATTGGATGTGGCCACCTTGGGATGATTCAAGTTGTTCCCAACACTAGACTTAGCTTTAATCACATCAGGCGATTCCAGCTTATTGTAAATGGCAATACTAAAAGTTTCTCCTCACAGAATTGCAGGTGGGAGATACTGCTTTAAGAACCAATAACTCTGCCAAAAACATGGAGCTCCCAAAATCACACAGCAGTGTTGTCCCCAAGACGTACTTCAAGCGATACAGGGAAAGCCATAAATCAGAGCGGCGTCCCGCCGCAGGCAAAATGGGGGGCGCTGCTGGGAATTCTGATGGGAGCGAGGCGCGGAGGAAACAGGGCAAAAAACTGCTGAAAATGCAGAAAAAAAGATAGCTACCTGTGTCTCCATGCCCCATCCTTAGACCATTTCCCCAAAAATCAGCAAAAACGGCTCCGGGAAGAGAGAAGGTTCCGCTCGAAACACGGAGCCTCAGCCGGACACAGCCATCTTGTGTTAGCTCAAGCCACGTCCCCATGCTCCCCCTTTTTATTGAGTTCCTCATTACAATGTGGCCCTGTATCAGCCCCTTAAGCTCTGTCTTCCTTCTACTTTTGTCAGTGTTTTTTTTTCTTATCTCACTTCCGAGCATCTTCATTTTTACTACCAGTTTGTGGTCTCTCCAAGTTGAAATTGTCCTTCTCACTTTCTGACGTCTCTTTTTTTCGCGAGAATAATTGGGGGACTAGAAGTAACACAATGCCAGGTAATGAACACATTATGTCCTCATTTTTTAGAAAATTATATGTTTTTTTAGTTTTGGTGGTCAAATTAATAATTGCCATTATCGATAATGCGGTAGCCCCTAAAGGGAAACCGGACCTGGGCGCAATACTGGAATGAAAACAGTGGTCCAGTGACCAGGAATAGGACCAATTTACAGTTTGTTGCAAGAAACATTTGCAAATGAGTTAATGAATAACCTGAAAGAGATAAAGATGCATGTGCAAAATACCTATTTCTGTATCTAAACAATTGTATAAAGCACACATGAAAACAAGCACCACGTAATATAATATATTCCACAATATTTATTATAGAACAAATCAATTGTTATGTTATGTTAATAGCATTTGTAATGCGCGCAGCTGCTCCAGCGAAGGAGCGTCCCGGCGCCCGACAAGGTAGCCACACAACATAACGAAAGGACAGATTTATTTTTAAAAAATTGAGTTTTTAACAGGGCTATGGAAACAAGAGAGTCTTAACGGCCCTGCGAAAGGAAAGCAGGTCGACAAGGGTCCGGATTTCACGAGGCAAAGCGTTCCACAGAGCGGCTGCCCGAACCTTGAAGGAGCGACCCCCAGCGCGACTACGGTTAAAGCGTGAAGCTACTGCCAGTTCGTGATCTGAGGAACGGAGGGAACGGCCAGGGATATAGGGGCACAAAAGGTTATGCAGTATTGGAGCAGAGGGGCCTTTTAAGATCTTAAAAGCCAGACAAAGCACCTTGAAGTGAATCCGCTGCCTGACAGGCAGCCAGTGTAAAGCACACAAGGTGCTAGAGACCGAGCAGAACCTGGGAAGGCCTACAACTGCTCTGGCTGCTGCATTTTGCACTCGCTGGAGACGCGTCAGCTCGGCCTGATTTAACCCTATAAAGAGGGAGCTGGCATAGTCTAGCCGAGCCAATATCGTCGCCTGAACCACAAGTTGGCGGGTTGCGGCATCAAAATATTTGAGTGCAGGTCTCAGGTTACGCAGAATGCCAAAGCAGGAAGCCGCCGTCCTTTTGGTATGGCCAACAAAACTGAGTAAGGGGTCCAGCCACACCCCCAGATTTTTTGTCTCCGACACCGGAGTGGGGGTGGGACCCAGCTCCGAAGGCCACCAAGTATCTCCCCAGAGATCCGTCCGCTTGCCAAAGACCATCACCTCTTTTTTTTTTTGGCATTCAGTTGGAGACAGTTGGACGTCATCCAACTGGCCACCGCCCAAAGTCTGTCCCTGAATCTTGGGGCCTCCACCTCGGGATCCCCGCTGATCATAACCGCTAGCTGAGTATCATCTGCGTATGACACCATAGTCAAACCGCAGAGCTTCATAACCTCAGCTAGCGGCCTCACGTAGAGATTGAACAACGTGGGACTCAGCGAGGAACCCTGCGGGACCCCAAGCGACAGAGGATGAAATTTGGACTGGTAGGGCGGGGCGGCCACACAGAAGGACCGATCCGCTAGAAACGACCGGAACCACTGGAGTGCAATACCAGTCACACCTACCTCCTCGAGGCGCTGCAGGAGGATCTCATGCGAGACAGTGTCAAAGGCGGCGCTCAGATCTAACAAAACAAGCGCCGCCGTTTGACCTGCATCAGCCACTGCCCTCAAATGCTCGACCATAAATAGGAGAGCTGTCTCCGTACTGTGACCAGCTCGAAAAGCGTTCTGCGTATCATCCAGAACGTTGGTACGCGACAGATGGTCAGTGAGGGCGGTGTTAACATGCACCTCCGCGAGTTTGGCTGGCCACGTGAGAAGTGAGATGGGTCGATAGTTCTCCGATTTACTAGGGTCAAGAGATGGCTTCTTCAAAATGGGCATTACTACTGCCTGCTTCCACCTCGAAGGCACCCGGCCAGATGTAAGCGAGATGTTGATCAAATCGCAGACTGGGTGAGAGAGTGTCGCATCTCTGAACATTACTGGCTTGAGCGGATCTGCCGGAGACCCAGATTTGACTTGGAGAGCCAGAATCTTAAGAGTCTAACACCAACTGTCCAGGCACAGTAAGCGGCCCGACGCCAGCCTGCGCAACAGTAGGGAAGGCTCTGTAGATGGTTTGAACCTTCTCCAGAAAAAAGGCCGCCAACGTTTCACAATGAGCATTAGAGCTGATGGTGTCGGTAGCGGGCTTTTTTGCTACGAGGTCCTTAAGAGCCTTGAAGATGGTTTTAGCCGGATTTAAGCTGTTGCGAAATTCCAGTGCATAAAATGCGGCCCGGGCTCTGCAGACAGCTCGATGATAAACCTTAACAGTAGCCATATAAAAGATTTTTTTACTCTGATCGTACGCTCTCTGCCAGTCTCTCTCTGCACGTCTGCAAGCACTTTTCAGTGCACGCAGAGCACCATTATACCAGGGGCTGGGGTCACGAGGTCCGCATTTACTCTGTATCATCGGGATAAGGGAGTCAAGGGCCCTGGTTACCCATTCGCAGAAAAGGTCATAACCAGATTCCACATCCTCCACTAAGACCAATGGATCTTCCGTAAGAAGACGGTAAAAGTCTTCCAACTTTAATTTGCTCCAACGCCGCCTGGGCACAGCTCGCAACAAGGACTTAAAAGGAGCCTCTGACAGTGGGCAGTGAATCGTCACCAACGAGTGGTCTGTCCAAGGCATGGGAAGGGAGGGGGCCACCTTTACCCCCGCTAGATTTGAAAAGAAGGGGTCCAGAGTATGTAATGACCATAGGTTGCGCGCAAAAGGAGAGGCGAAAGGATAGAATAGTGGTGTTGGGTACTGAGATTGGGAATCAAAGAATAAGATATAGACAATTCAATACATTTTCAAAAACTGATAACAAAGATCAGTTGCAGCAAGCCTGTCCATAAAGGATTTACAAAAATGTCCAATGGTATGGTGAGGTAAGTAGTAGGTACAGGTCTTGATCAATGGAAGAGTGTCGACTGTGCAATGCGGGATTTGAACCTTTGTTACGAATCTTCATCAGGACAGAGTGTTTGCAACCTAAACCTGCAGCCAAGCCTGGCTAAACAGATATGATTAATGCAACGTTCCGGAATGCTCAATGTCGCCACGGTACGGTTATTCTGGTGTGCTCCGAGCACTCCACCAGGTGAGTATTACTTCAAGGATCAGCGAATGCCCCTATCTTAGTCAGGAGGCCTCAGCGTCGGAGTCTGCCGCTCCCTCGGGATGCTGGCTACAAGGTCTACATAGGGTGAATTTCTAATATTGAAATAGATGGTTTTTCCCTTGTCTAAAGATATTTTGACAGTTTGGGCTTCAGGGTTAAACAGAAGCAGTCAGGCTACATGAAGCCATGCTTTCCTTGTCACACCAGTGAATGGCACAATAAGTGCTATAGTTCACTGGTGACATTTTAACTTTCCATAATATACTATGGCCTTATTAGAAAGTTAAATATGCTGATCAGGTACTAACCAATTTATACGGGTTTTAGGGTCAGAGCACATACATGGGACTAGACAGCAGTGCCCCAGTGTGCAGTCTAAAAACCATCAATAACATTCAGCAAAAAACTAGGGGTTACACTGTGGTAAATAAATAAATAATACCCTATTTTTGATAGCATAACAGATAGCTCAATAAATAAGAGTCAAGATTCGAGGTAGTAGGAGTTTCTGCAGGTTTATTACAGCATAAGGACAGGATCAGGACAACCTGCATAGGAATAGGACAATAAGGCCCGGCAGCTGCCGGGGCTGGGTCTGGGATGAGCGCGCTAACATTTAATAACAAAACATTGACTTATATACATAGCGCAAACACATAGCAGTACATTGCAGTAGGCGTGACAGTAGGTGGAGTAGGAGGCGTGACGCGTAGCAGTCGCGAGAGATAACAGTAAAAAGGAGGTGTAACTGGGCGTATACATAGACATGTGATGCAAACGTAACAGAATATGTCATGAATGGGCGGAAACATTGGAGGGGGCTACCTAAGGAGCCGGGACCTCTAACCTAATGGTGCGCGAAAACTAGCAATGACGTGTTACTAGGAGAAGCTGGGGGCTACGAACTCTGTGCTAGGAGCAGAGACTAAAGTCTGGAGGGTCGGAGCGACATGAACCTAAACCCTATCTGGTATCTACTGTTTAGGGAACATGTTGATATAAACTAGAAGTCATGAGGGGGAAAGCTAACCTGATTCTAAGACTGGACCATGCATTATTCTACATGTAGTGCGTGATGAAGAATATTAAATGACCATTTAAATACAGTATTTCTCTAACATGGAGACGAGAAGGCTAGACAATGACGGAAACTATTGATGCAGTTCAATAGCTCAGGAATGCAGAGGAGGAGGACTGAACTGATAACCGGAACTATAACATACTTTTGGCAGACTCAGAGGCAGAGCCGGGGTGCACCGGGTACTGCAAGGCAGGAAGTAAGTGAAGGGTCGAGGATACAGGTGGGGGCTGTATCGCTCCTCAGCGAGGCTTTCAGGAGACAGGAGCTGAATCTGTGGTCCGGGCCCTTTTGAGGCCTGGAAACGGGGACTTTATAATTGAATAACGTGCACACTGAGAAACGTGGCAACATTACTTACATAGGCCTGATATTCGTAGTATTCACGAGGACTGGAAACTAACATACTAGAGGTGGACACAACTGCAATTGCGTCTTTAATCAGAAATGGGGAATAACATATGCATATTGGTCATGCACACATAACATATGATGGATGGGGCGTAGGGACACAGAACATGGCAAAATTTACTTTTCCACATTCCCTCCTTGTCACTACGTTTCCATCAGGAAACATCAATATTCATGATACCGTCTATCATTTCATACAGTACCATTTGCTCGTCTCGAATTGTCTTGGAACGGGATTTAGAACGGGGCTTGGGACGGGGAGTACAAGAGGTAGCACACATGCTGCAAATCGCAGGGCCACATTGTATACAGAGGCAGCAGCTAAATATGATCGCTACTGCAATACCTAGAAAGGACAGGACTTTCCAACCCCATGCGGAAATTATATTCCAGAACCAACCTGACCATGTCCAGGTGCCTGGATCTTGGTGTAACAGATGGGCAATTTTATGGAGTCTGGTTATAGCTGAATAAACAGACGGCGCGTTATTTGGAATGAAAATACAACAACTGGATCCGAGAATTCTACAGGCCCCGCCCCTATCGGCCAGTATGACGTCAAGGACGAGACGATTCTGTAAAACGACAATTCTCATAAAGGATTGCTCTTCAGTTAAGTTACCTAGAGCGGAGGCAGTCTCATCTACTACTGCTTCAAGGGTTCTTGTTAACCTACGAATAAGCTTACTATTTACAATTGTACCTAAATAAGGGAAAACACCTTTATCTATATCAATGAATTGCTCTGCAGCGGTTTCAGTATAATCGACAATCGGGAGATTTCTCTTGTGTCTAGTGTGTACTAAGAAAGAATTCCTATGATAGTCAGGTGGGGCTAGAAAAACAGGTGGCAGTAGGAAAGCAATGTAACAGGTTCCCTCCCAATCGAGGGGCAGACGGACATATGCAGTTTGACCACAAATAAAATAAGAATGACGTGAAGCTTTGAAAATAGATTTCCCACTGTCACTATACTGGATAACAGTAGTACATTCACTATGACCTATATGTACAGAACCATAACTACGGACACATAATTCGCCTTTGACTGGTAGTACTGAAATAGCGGGTGAATCTGGAGTAGTATCAGACTGAACATTCAGAACCATGAAATTCGACGAATAATTTCCTAAATTATATACTTCATTTTCTAAATTTAAACCTGTTCTGTGGGGGAAACCTTGCTTGTCTGGGAAACATGTACTGTTAAGAAAAGACATATCTGTTGAGGATGACGTTAGCGTGGACCATGCTCCACACGAACCATTGTGTGAGAATGGATAAGGAAAGAGTGGCAGAACTCCCTTCGGTGTCTGGAAAGGGGGGAGTCGACCACACACCCAACAATTAGTGGCATTGCTGGTCTGGTGTGAATAATGTAACATACGGATAAATGTGTTATTACGCATGGCGAGGCGGTATGCATATTCGTGAGGAGGCAGATCACTAAACGTGTGCTCTACTGTAGCATGAGCAGACATATTTACATGAGGAACTGAAAAACACAGGTAGAAAGCATAGCTGGTGCAGGAAATCATTATGCTGAGAAATAATACGAAACTCAGAAAAACGATACATTTAATTGAGCTTTGACTGACTCTCTCACTATGGGGGTCTATTTTATACATGTCAGAAACAGTCTAACCGTTTCACCTAGGGGAGGACTTATACAATCAAACTGGCTGACTTATTAGACCTAAGCTTTAACTTATACTCCTGTTGCGGAGTTTTCTCTAACAAGGGAGGGGTTGTAATAAAGTCTTGTGCGGGACAGTCCTTTAAAACAATGTTCTGGCAATCCTTCGAATCCTGGGAAATGTTCTTGGAAATGTTTTTGAAGACTGGTTTAGATCCTTTGAAAAGTTTTACATGAGAAAGGTGGACCCACCCCTTCCTGCCTTCCAACTTGACGGCAGTTCGGGTGGTCAAGAGGACCTGACGTGGCTCCTTCCAACGTGGTTCCAGCGGACTTGATCTGTCGAAATTTCTGATCAGCACTAGGGAGCCTGGAACGATCTCGTGCGGTGCCACCTCGGTATTGTCTGGAAATGCGGCGGCAACCTGTGAACGACATGAGTTGAGGGCAGACATCAAGGAAGCTAGGTAATCTGTCAGCATATTACATGAAACATCGGTAATACTTCGGGGTCTAGGAGTACCCCACATGTTAGGGGGGCGGCCGAAAACGACCTCATACGGGGACAGACCTGATCTGGAATGTGCAACCATACGCATGTAAAACAGAGCGACTGGCAAAGCTACTAACCAGTCCACACCCTTGTCTTTACATACTTTTGCTATACGGATTTTCAGAGTCTGATTATGCCTTTCGACTAGTCCAGCTGCTTCTGGATGGCGTACACAATGGAACTTCCACTGGTACCCTAACAACAGGGAAACGTGTTTCATGAGTTCAGATGAGAATGGCTGGCCGTTATCAGAATATACGACTCTAGGGAGTCCATATCTAGGGAAGAATTCACGAACCAACTGCTTGGCAGTGGTCGCGGCTGTATAATCTGGGACTGGATATGCTTCTGTCCATCTGGACAAGGCGCATACAACTACAAGGACATACTTGAAACCTCGACATCGCTCCATTTGAATATAATCCATCTGGAGGACCTCAAAAGGGTGGTCAGGGGGCTGGAAACCACCTTGTTCCACCGGGACACTTTTACCTGGATTAAACTGGCAACATATCATACAGGTACGGACTTTCTGCTTGGCTGCAGCTCGTAAATGCTTGTTGAACCAAATGTTCTGGATACTGTCTAACATAGCTTTTTCTCCTAAATGTGCTGGACTATGTGCGGTATTGATAATGACTTGAACCATAGAATCGGGGAGAAACCATGTGGCTCTACCCTTCGTTAACCATCCTTGATCTGTCTGGACCCCTCCTTGTACAGACCATTTCTTGATTTCATCGGGAGTAGCATGTGACTGGATATCTATGCCATCTTGTGTAGGGTCCTTAACTGTCATGCATGTAGTCAGATCTGGAGTATGTGTCTGTGTCTGATTAACTGGAATGTCTGGAGTCTGTGCTGTAAGCTTGGCTGTGCGGTCTGCTAAATCATTACCTTGGGAAATAATGTCAGTGACTTTCGTATGTGCTTTGCACTTCATGATAGCAATAGATGTCGGTAATTGTATGGCATCTAACAGGGCTTGAATAAGGAGACCATGCTGAATCTTGGTTCCATGAGAAGTCATGAAACCTCTCTCCTGCCAGAGCACTCCGAAGTCGTGTACAACTCCGAATGCGTAACGTGAATCTGTGTAAACATTAACTTTCAGGTTCTTGGCATGTATACAGGCTTGTGTCAGAGCGACTAGCTCTGCTGCTTGAGCGGACAGGGTATCAATACGGTGTGTTTCAATAACTTCGGTGTCGGTAGTCACTGCATACGCGGCGACTAGTTCTCCTGTACTAGTTCTCATACATGAACCATCCACATAAAGTGTCAGGTCAGGATCTGGTAACGGAATATCTGTCAGGTCTTGTCTTGGCTTTGTCGTAATGTTAACTACTTCCACACAATCATGTGTGTCTGGATTTGAACTAACTGATGGTAACAGTGTAGCAGGATTCAGGACGTTGCAGCGTCTAATTTCTATGTGTGGCTGGAACAGTGTCAATTCATAACCTGTTAAACGTGCAATTGTCAAGTGCTGAGTTTGTGTTCGGTTTAAAAGAACTTCTACTGAATGTGGGACCTGTACTGTCAGGGAATGTCCTAAAACTATAGAATCACTTTGTCTGATAGCTAGTGCTGTGGCTGCAACTGACTTGAGGCACGCAGGCAACGCCTGGGCGACTGGATCTAATGTGCTCGAAAAATAAGCACAGGGCTTGTATTGACCTGCTTGATCTTGTGTGAGAACAGATAATGCTGTACCTTCGCGTTCTGTAACGAAAAGTGTAAAAGGCTTACTGTAGTTCGGTGTAGCTAGAACTGGAGCTTGACATAGGGCTTTCTTTAACTCGTTGAAACTAAGTGTATGGTCAGATGTCCAAGGGAGGACAGTCGATACGGCTGCCTCCTGTGTCGTTAACTGTATCAGTGGCTTGGCTAGGAATGCATACTGGGGAATCCATTGTCTACAATAAGAAGTAAGGCCGATAAAGGCACGTACCTCCTTCTGGGTTCTGGGCTGGGGAAGACTCGCTATTAACTGGATACGGTCGGGTGTCAACTGCCTACCCCTCTTGGACAGCAAGTGTCCTAAGTATACCACTTGCTGGACACAGAATTGAAGCTTCGAAGGTGACACCTTGTGCCCCATCTCAGCTAGAAAATACAGAACTGTAAGTGATGCTCGCTCGCAGTCACGTTCAGAACGGGCTGTGATCAGTAGATCATCGACATACTGGAGCAGGGCAGTGTCAGTTGGCATGTGAATGTTGTCTAGTTGTCTCTTGAGTGCTTGACTGTAAATACTAGGGCTTTCTGTGAAACCTTGAGGAGCGCGTGTAAACATATAGCTCCTTCCATTTAAACAAAATCCGAAAAGAAACTGGCTGTCTGGATGAATTGGAACACTAAAAAATGCATTCTTGAGGTCAATAACAGTGAAAAACATGGCTTCGGAATCAATGGCTGTTAACAGGGAAGAAATGTCTGGGACAACTGGATACTGAGGAATAATACATTTATTAAGCTCTCGTAAATCAATCACTAATCGATATACTGGGGGTGCATTTGGATCAGTACGTTTCATGACTGGAATGATCGGAGAATTACATACATTGGAGTCAGTTTCTACAACTACTCCTTGAGCCATGAGCTCGTCAATAATTTTGGATAAGGCTGCTACAGCCTCAGGTGGCAATCTATACTGCCTGATTCGTGGTAATACTACACCTGGTTTGAGAGTCACACGATAGGGTGTGATTTGCATGTAACCTACATCAGTTGGACCTTGCGCCCATAAATGCTGCGGAACCTTAGACAATCTGGAATCAAAATCTCGTAATACATAGTGACCCTTGAAGTCACGTAGGAACAGACGTATTCCCTCTGGGGAACAGCAAATAACTGCACCTAATTCTTTCAATGTCTTAATGCCTAATAGATTTTCTGGACATGACTTAGTAAGTAACAGATCAGTAGTACGGGACAATGGACCTACTTCTAGAGTAACTGGCTTAGATATTTCATTAACTATGGGTTTTCCTGAAAATCCAAGGGAAACATTTCTTGAGCCTGAGAGCGGAGCCCCTGGAACTTCGGCGTGACTAATTGTGGTCCTACTTGCTCCTGTATCGATCAAAAACTTTCTGTCTTTCCCTAATACTTGACTATGTACGTAGGGACCTTCTTGGTCTACAGGTATCTCGATGAGAGGCAAGCCTACCTCCCTCTCTAGGCTGTTTCATGAATATGACTGATACTCTGGATACTCGGACTGTGCATACTGGTACATCTGCGATGTAACGTGCTGTGTTGCAGCAATAGGCTGCGGTACTGTAACTGTCTGTGGTGCATTCTGTGACTGAGGAGTCTGTGAAACTTGTTCTTGTCTCGGCGGACGTGGTCTTTCTTTAGTCTTACCAGTAGCTATGTTATGTTTCAGAACTGCACACTCGTTTATAAAATGACCTGGCTGTTTACAATAATTGCAGTTCCCTTTAACGGGAGCTGCAGGATGACTGGCTTGATTCTGACCTCTCTTCTGACTGTCTTGAGGAATAGATTGTGCAACTAGCACTTTCATTTTCGTGTCTTTCACACGTTTTCTTTCGTGTTCTTGCTCTTCTCTAATTCTATTCTGGTGATACTGGAGCATCTGGAGCATCTGGGACGGAGTATTTGCTTGCCAGGTGCTTTCGACTTTCAAAACTCGGTTTTTAATTTGTGGACTTGAATTCTCGACTAATTTGGTAACGAAAAGATGAGGGTACGACTCACTACTTGTCTTGAGACCACTGTTGATACTGAAACATTTCTCAAATCTAGAATAAAAATCACTGATGTCTTCATCTTGTTTCTGTTTACAGGCTGAGATTGCATCCCAGTCTTCTTTCCTAGTTGTCAATAATCTGGGTAAAACTTGAATCAATAATTCTGGTAATTCTTTACATTTATCTCCAAGACCGGTACCTGGTACTCGTGCCTTGTCTTCAGCTTCTAGAGCTGTCCAATCGATCTTTTTCTCTCCCACCTCCCATTCCTTTTCCTTTAACTTTTCATACACCCCTGCGGGTAGCAGGACCTTTAACATTTTAATGATATCTGGGTAAGTGTATTCTCCCATACGGAGCATGTCTTTTAATTCTCTATGGAACCCCGCTGGATCTTTGTCATGACAGGGAATTAATTTCTTCATTTCAAGGAGTTCCATCTTTGATATTGGAGTGTATACAAACACTCGTTGCATTACGCCACCCGCCCCTTGGACTGGGTGGACTTCTCGTAGCGGATTCTGTCTGTCTATGTAGAATGGTTTACTTTCTGGGGGTGAGACATGAACAAAATGCGGGTTCAGGAACGTTCTATACTTGTGACGCTGTTCTAGAATGACACTTATTAAATCGGTACCTAGACCTCTCCATCTGTACTGGAGTAACTCGTTCAGGATATCATGTAACGGGCCTGGATCAGAATGTTGACCCTCATACAGGGTAATGAGGTGTTGGATCATATACATACCCACCAGTCGTTGCTCGGCTGGGGGCAGTTTCAGAAACATTTGTGCCACTATTTCGTCTGGAAAAGTGGTAGAATCAGTAATCCATCGGACTGCTGATCGGGCTAGTTCTTGTTCGTGCATGGTACTTAATTCGCTATAACCGACTCGTGATTTCAGAATGTGGTCGGTAGCTTGAAATACTTGCTCTAAAGAGCCTCGTTCTGGTGCTGGATGGTGAAAAATAGACTTAGGTTCTGGACGTAAATGGCGATCTGGAAATCTGGATTTTCCTACATACGCTATTCTGGCGGGATTCTCGTCTTCCTCTTCAGGATCAGAGACGCTTTCTTTCTCGCTTACTTGTGCTGCTTTACGCTGTTCGTGTAACCTTATTACTTCTTTACGAATTTTTTTGTACATACTTTCCATGGCACTAATGGTCTTGTGCTTACCCTCGGCTATATTATCACTCCACCTTGTTAGGATTCTCATTTCGGCGGGATCTTTAGACGGGTAATCTTGTTCTCTTATTAAACAATTGATCAGGAACTTTAATATCATGAGCTGAATCTCGGCTTTCCTTTGAGACATAATCTCGCCAATACTTTCTGGATCATCCCCTGTACGGATGAAACGATATATTCTGTCTAGATCTTCTTTCATATTTGGTAAGGTGACTAGATACTCGGTCACCCTTCTTACGCGTACGGAATATAAAACCATATTATACTCGCCTGGGACTGTGTCATAGACACATTCGGCAAGGGCTTGTCTGATTTCTGTAACAGACTTATTACTTTTGGGAGTACGCTGTGATGCTTGAGCATGTAATTCGAGTGCTGATAAACGCTTGTGCGGCGGCGGGGTTTGAGGAGGACCTCCTCCTACGGCCCCTAGACTGGAATCGTCGACTGACATTCTTCGTGCTTGCAGGGTCGGTAATTGTAACGTGGGCTGAACTTGTATGGCAGGCTGACCCGGGGGTACCGTAACAGGTACTCCGGTGTCTGGAGGAACGGGAAGTGCCTGATTTACAGGGACAGGTGGAGCGCGAACTGGATTTGCATATTCTGGAACTGTGTCGTCCAAATAGGACGAAATAAAAATATCAGCTGCGGTCGGTTTGTGACGTAGCTTGGTCGGAACTAATGGTGGCGGGAAATTACTGGGTGCCTCTGGGGTCGCTTTCGGCAAGCCTTCGGCAAGGAGAGGATACATACCCTTAATAAGGGCATGCCTCTGTCTGTCTGACTGTTCGACTTTGACTTGTTCACCTATCTCGATTAATTCTCTTTCTTGGGCTCGTTCTTGGGATTCTCTACTTAACTCTGACTTTCTGACTTCCTTTTCCGTTCTTCTATGCGCTTCCTTACGCCATAACTCGATGGCATCTTTCTGTGACTGTCTGGCTTTCTTTTTCCATAATGCTTCTTCTACTCGCATGATACATTCGGCATCCCATGTACCCGATACGGGCCATCTATACTTTTCTTCTAACTGTTTGGTATACTCTACCCATAAATCTAGATATAATATGGCGCTTATGCCATGTTTCTGATACATAAAGTGACCTGGACTGTCCCTAGGCGGAACAGGAACTGCTGCTTCCAGCAGACCCTTTCTAGTTTTTAACTGACGTAACTTGGAAAAGAGCGGCATTCTAAACTTGAATCGGAACACAATACAATACACGAAAAACAATAACAATTGGGAAAACAATTCAGGCATACCACGACGTTGAAAATACATTAAACAACATTATGAATAACTTTTCGAACAGAATACTACCTGAAAATACTGAAAACAGAAACAGAACAGAATTCTCGAGAACGGAACAGACTAGAGTTACTGGATGCACTGCTGTAACAGTACGGAACATACCGGTCCCATAAAGGAACGCATCAAGACCCGTATCCACCTAGGTGAACACTTCGTTTGTGGGCTTGGGTACCACCAACCCACGGACCAGGAGTCAATTTAGACTGACCCTGTCTAGACACTACCCCAGCAATGGTACTCACCGGGCAGCACGGAACGGAAGGCCTCGGACGGGACTGGACTACGACGGACTTCGGACTTCAGTTACGGGTGGGCCTCCGGATACCTCGGACCTTGGACTCTCGGCTTGGGCTCTGGTCGGGACTCGCCGCGTTCCTCCACCGTCTCGTTCGGATGCTGGACCGCCTCCTCCGTCTCCTCCGTGGGCCTGAGGGATACTTGGAGCAGAAATATCTGCCAGTGCACGGTATGGTTCCGTCACGACTGCAGAGGGTCAGGGGGTCGGCGTGGCTTCACCGACGCGTGGGGAAAGGGCAAGTCCCTGTTCGGGCGCCATTATGTGGTAAATAAATAAATAATACCCTATTTTTGATAGCATAACAGATAGCTCAATAAATAAGAGTCAAGATTCGAGGTAGTAGGAGTTTCTGCAGGTTTATTACAGCATAAGGACAGGATCAGGACAACCTGCATAGGAATAGGACAATAAGGCCCGGCAGCTGCCGGGGCTGGGTCTGGGATGAGCGCGCTAACATTTAATAACAAAACATTGACTTATATACATAGCGCAAACACATAGCAGTACATTGCAGTAGGCGTGACAGTAGGTGGAGTAGGAGGCGTGACGCGTAGCAGTCGCGAGAGATAACAGTAAAAAGGAGGTGTAACTGGGCGTATACATAGACATGTGATGCAAACGTAACAGAATATGTCATGAATGGGCGGAAACATTGGAGGGGGCTACCTAAGGAGCCGGGACCTCTAACCTAATGGTGCGCGAAAACTAGCAATGACGTGTTACTAGGAGAAGCTGGGGGCTACGAACTCTGTGCTAGGAGCAGAGACTAAAGTCTGGAGGGTCGGAGCGACATGAACCTAAACCCTATCTGGTATCTACTGTTTAGGGAACATGTTGATATAAACTAGAAGTCATGAGGGGGAAAGCTAACCTGATTCTAAGACTGGACCATGCATTATTCTACATGTAGTGCGTGATGAAGAATATTAAATGACCATTTAAATACAGTATTTCTCTAACATGGAGACGAGAAGGCTAGACAATGACGGAAACTATTGATGCAGTTCAATAGCTCAGGAATGCAGAGGAGGAGGACTGAACTGATAACCGGAACTATAACATACTTTTGGCAGACTCAGAGGCAGAGCCGGGGTGCACCGGGTACTGCAAGGCAGGAAGTAAGTGAAGGGTCGAGGATACAGGTGGGGGCTGTATCGCTCCTCAGCGAGGCTTTCAGGAGACAGGAGCTGAATCTGTGGTCCGGGCCCTTTTGAGGCCTGGAAACGGGGACTTTATAATTGAATAACGTGCACACTGAGAAACGTGGCAACATTACTTACATAGGCCTGATATTCGTAGTATTCACGAGGACTGGAAACTAACATACTAGAGGTGGACACAACTGCAATTGCGTCTTTAATCAGAAATGGGGAATAACATATGCATATTGGTCATGCACACATAACATATGATGGATGGGGCGTAGGGACACAGAACATGGCAAAATTTACTTTTCCACAACACCTGAAAAAGGAAATTTCCTCACAATCGGGAAATAAGTTTGTTCCACTTACATGTGAGAAAGTTGAGCAAGTTTACTGATAACATGTTGTTTATTGATCATTGACAATTGGAAGATCTCTTGTAATTTTGTTATTCAATAAACCAGCAGGATGAAAAGTTTTAAATGTCCCGTGAAATATAGTAATGAAGTTTCTGGACTTTATGAATTGAAAGGTAAATTAGAAACTGCAGTGTTAAAAATAGCAGCACAGATTGGAGCACCCTTTTAAATTTTGAGAGTCAACATAGACTAAGTCTGAATAGTAGAAACATTCCGCAATATCAACAACTAAAATATTGAGTAGAGAATACCTGAAGAGAATTATCCTCAAGGTATATAAAGGGCTACATTTAAACATAGGAAAGTCCTCATTCGAATGAATCAAAAAGAAAGCAACACTGAAGAATGAATTGTTGTGTTTTTTTACTTACATACAATTAAGCAATGAGATAGGAAATCTAAAAGGCAAGAATCTAAATACTCTAAATATAGATTTGGCAAAGAGATTTTGCAAACCCTTGTAGGGACAGAGGAAATGTATCTCCATAAAGGACTAATTTGTTCACACTTACCCAGTAAAAAAGAAGCAGAGCTGGCTTCCTCACAAATATGGTGTCTAACAGGGACATATGCCTTGTGGCCATTGCAGTGTGTGTTATCATGACCACTATAATTGTGATTCTGTTGCTGCTGTGTTTTCCTCATTATTACAGATTTGCTACATTTACTGCATGATCGATCATAAGCTGCAACATTTGCTGATTTAACAAAAAAAAGTTTCTAGCTCAAGAGGTACTAAACTCGAGGCAACATATGTTGCTAACCAGTGGATTGCACTTAGCAAAAGGTGACAGCTCACCTTTCATTTGCCTATTGCTTTTTTTGTGCACTAATGAGGGAAACTTTGGCCAAGGCAGTGTTAACGTGTAAAATGACAACATTACAAGGTAATACTATCATAAAATGTGGCACATAAAGCAGCATCATTTGCCTTCTCTTGCTGCATGTTAGTCAACCATAGTGCATAATTTGGTCCAACCCGTCGCATAAATCCAGTGGCCCTGATCTAAATGCACCTTTAGAACTGATGACGTTACAACAGGTGTATTCAGGAAAAGATTGTAGGATCTCAAGTACTGTTGGTGAAAAAATTACATTTATACAGAAATTTGTGCTTGTGAGAAAATAAATGGTCAAACTACCAGATAGGTATGACCAAGGAAGCTGTACCTCACTGTTGAGGCCCAATAATGCGGAAACTTGTCTAGGATCACTTGTATTTCCTTCTGGAGGGGCCTCACATAGCTGATCCACAATAAGAAAAAAAAGAGAGGCAGCACCCTAGTAAAACACTTTATTGAGGAAAATTACACTAAGCAACAGCTTAAACGGTTGGCGGTTGAGAAGATCAATGTGAACCTTAGGAAGCAAGGGATCGATCCATGTGCTTAATGTTGAAAAAATAAAAAAGATATATATATTTGACTGATGCTCATATTACTGGATTAAGTGATTAATATAATTGGGATTCAAGAGGTATAAACTATATTTTTATAATTGACACTGGGGGCTCTACTGCCCGTGGAGTTATAGTTAGGTCAGACTTTCTATAGGAAAGGCATTTTTTGTTTTCTTAATCATTTTGTCGCCATTTGCCGAATCTGCAGAAACCTATCCAGATGTAATACATTCATCCGCTTTAGCTCCTTCCTTCATTGAAAATATTGTGCAGATTCTAAGGCAGTGCCAAGAAAAAAGGGGGAGGTGGGATGATCCCAGAAGTTCAATTTCACATCTTAATTCCCTTAGGAAATTGTGCTCTTCAATACAGGGATTTTGCTGCCCACTGCATATTGGGCGCATGTCGCCTTTGGAGTTGGGCATATTCTAAACTTGGAATCTGATAAAAAAATTATCAATTTACAGAAAAAAACAAAGGTTAAAGTGATGTTAGTTAGGTATGGTAATAAGATCTTACCCGGTACATACGTCCAACCCTACACTACGCATGGATGCCGGCCATGCACAGTGGGGGAATGGATACCCGCTGGAGGTTAGGCTCAGGGCCTGGCGAGACCTTGCGCAGTGGAGGAGGTGGGGGTGTTGGGCACAAGTTGCCTGAGAGGGTTAGGAGTATGATTGGCTTGGAATTTGATCAAAAACCTCAATTCACTGACAAAAGCAACAGTAGAGTTGGGTGTGGTAAAAGTTTAACTTTCATATGCTCTTCTCATACGAAACAAACCTATATAAATTCACTGGAAAAAAATATTTTCAAAGTGACTTTATAGGTAGCTGCCGAAATGAGGTAGGAACTAACACTGAAATTAGCCAGCTATAATTTAGCAAACTAACTATAACTTTAGTCCCCATCAGCCACTGCTTATTACCTCAAATATTACATAATTCGTGACCTGTTAAATAACTTCTTTGATGACATCATCCAGTGATTGTGCAATTGTGCTATATGCATGGTAGGCATAAAAAGAATGGGTTGGAATACCATCTCAAGCAATTGTCAGTGGTTAGATTATTTGCAAGCATTCCTCCCATCACTTTTATTGTTGCTTATGCTGTTACTTCAACATCTTCTTGATTAACTATTTATCGTTGGCTTCCATTTCCTCCTACTTGACTGAGGAGTTGTTCTGTCCCAACAGCCAACATCCTGTAGTGAAACGGGTGCAGTGGCCTATACCCATACTGTAGGAATCTCTCGTTTTAAATACAATTATGACCTTTTTCCACTACATGACAGATCATCTCCTTGGAGATACTAGCTGCTGGCAGAGCGGTATCACAACAAATGGTCTACAGCAAGCAGTGGGTCAAGAGGATCAAACATGGGAATTCTCAATGGGTTGGGAGCAATAGTGGGTTGAGGATGCATGGCCTAAATGAATGTCTGTTATTTGTAGTGCACATACTGTAGCGCCCATTGTCCACTTTCCTGTGACAACATAGCTGATCTTCATTGTAAAGGTGCTTTCTCTTATATGCCCATTTCTTGGGATGTCCATGAAAAAGGCAAATCCCACCCCCCAATCAATAGCAAAACTCACATTTATTAAGACTTTGACAACAAAACACAACATTCAGACCTATAAAATTGCTAAGATCTAGAAATGGACAGGAGATTCCTCCATATTGTCCATTCACTGATCTCCAATGAAGTAAGCAGCTGAGTTGTCCCCTTTTCTGCCATTGAAACATTATTACCACCCCGAACGTTCGAGTTGTGGCTCCTGCTTAACATTCATGCAAGTAAAATTGCTGACCTTTTCGGTAGATCAGAGAGAGGGGATCGGGTGTAAGTAAAAGTTCTCCAACATCATTAATGGCTGCAACTGGTCTTTGCACACATGATGTGCATCCCCGAAGTGCTGCCAAGCTCTATTTATTGATGAAAAATCTTGCCGCACAATTTTTTTCATTAAATTTTAAAAGTGAAAAAAATATTTTTTTTAGTGGGAACGAATTCATGTGTGGATTTCGTCTGAGGCAGTAAACCAGAGTATCTTCACAAGTTACCTGCCTGCGTGCTTTTTTCTCCCAGATGAGAAATAGGACCTCTAATACGTAAAACTAAATAAATAAATAAATACAATAGTATGTAACAAACTGGCTGTCTCATGGTTTGGTCGTCATCGTGAATAAGGACTGGGAGAAGTAAAAGGCACGAAGTTTTATTGACCTTAAATCAAATGTATCCTTCTGGAGCTTTGAAGAAATTGTGGGTATTCAGAGAGTAGAATAGTTTGTTAATAGTCGTAATCCCTGAAGGGAAATGCAAATACCATTAGCATTTTCGAGATTCCTTTTGTGGTGTTAATTTTAGTTCCAATACAGTTTGTAACTTTGTGGATGTCTGTATTGTTTTATTATAGAAATGCATATTAACGGCTTTCTCCCCGCCAGCCCAAGAATAAAACTAATATAGCGCCAAGCATTAAGCTTTATGTTAAACTAAGATGGATGAACATGTCAGCTCCTAAATTGTACAAATGCTTACTCGGAGTATGAATATCGCGACCGTGAGATTTCACAGTTTTTAATTTTTTTATTTATTTAGTGCATTTTTATAAAGCGCGGACATTACCCGAAGGTGTCAGTTATGTTACAAGAGAACAGTGGAAACACAATACAACATTACAAACTAAAAATGAAGGTTATATAAACACAATATCCAACAAAGCACACAGGAGAGAAGAATATACAGGAACAAAATACAAATTTACAATGAGTGAACTTCCAAGAGGGGCCTGAGCATGAAAGTATTAGTTCTGAAAGTGTCTTTGAAAGAGAAGCGATTTTACATCAGCTTTGAAGATCCGGGTAGAGCAGGTGGCACGGAGCAGTGGGGGAAGTGAGTTCCAGATTCTCACCACATTGCTTGAGAAGGATTGTGCCATCGATCTTTCCCGATCTTTCCCTTTTGAAGACGGGGGGCTCAAGCAGAAGCTTTTCCGCATTGCGCAAGGGTCGCCAGCCTCCAGACAATTTCAGTTTGTTTACCAGGTTACAAGGGGAGGACGTGTGCAAGGCTTTATGCGTGAATCAGGCAGTTTTGTAGATAGATCTTGCCTCGATCGGAAGCCATCGAAGAGAGGACAGGCTAGGAGTGATGTGGTCACTTCGTTTAGACCCTACAATGAAGCGAGCTGCTTTGAGGGGGGAGAGGTGAGATTTAGGTAGACCCGTCAGAAGAGAATTGCAGTAATCCAGTCTTGAGAGAACCAGCGATTGTACCAAGATTTTTAAGTCTATCTCCTGGAAAAACGGACGGATCCCCCACAGAAGGCGCAACTGGTATTGTGTGCTCTTGGCAATAGAGTTGATGTGGGAGATTAGGTTGCGTCTTTTGTCAAGTATGACACCTAGGGATTTCGCGCTGTCGACAATGATGGGTTTGTTGTTGAGTAAGTTCAGTTGATCCATCCACGACTGAATGGGAGGAGGTGAGAGAGAGGTAGAAAGGAGGAGGAATTCAGTTTTGGCGGGATTTAGAATGAGTTGGTGAGCCAACAACCAGTTGTGAATGGAGTTGAGAGTAGAGTAGAGTATTGAGAGATCGTGTGCGGAAAACACCTTGAGGTAGATTTGAGTATCATCCGCACAAAGATGGTAATGGATCCCAGATTTGCTTAGGAGGTTCTCCAATGGTTCCAGGTAGAGATTAAACAAGGTGGGTGCCAGGATAGAACCTTGGGGGACACCTTGAACTACAGCCAATAAAGATGAAAGACTGTTCGCTATTTTAATCATTTGGGATCTGTCCGAGAGGAAAGAAGAAAACCATTTCAGCACTGTGCCATCCAATTCCATTCTCTGTTGAAAAGTGTTGAGGCGGGTGCTATGATTAACAGTGTCAAAGGCTGCAGAGAGGTCTAGAAGAGTCAGAAGACACAATTCCCCAGAGTCGGGTATATGCAGTGCATCATCAATCACTTGCAGCATGGCTGTTTCAGTGCTGCAATTTTGGATGTAGCCAGATTGGAAAACGTCGAGGAGATTATTGTCCATAATGTGTAGGGCAAATTGTTTTGTAACACCTTTTTCAGGGATTTCGAAAGAAAAGGGAGGTTGGTGATAGGGCGGAAGTTGTTTAGGTCGTTCGCATCAGCGGAGGGTTTTAATAGAAGAGGGGTAACCTGACCTGATTTAAGGGCGACTCGGAGGGAGCCTTGACTAATGAAGAGATTAACTAGCCTGGTCTAGTAAGAGAGAGTGTGGGTGTAGAAATCGATGGCGAAGACGCTAGGGATGGGGTCAGAAGAATGGTTGGATGGTTTGGTTTCGCGGATGCATTTGAGGAGTGCATCTTCCGAGATGAAGTCAAAATGTTGCCAGGTGACCTTTTCATCAAAGAAAATAGCGAAGTCGGCTGCTCTCTTTGTGGAGTCCTCTGGCTTAGTAGTTAGGGGAGAACAGTTAGGGTTTTTGATGAGGTCAAAAAGTTTTTGGGGTCTGTTTTTGGCTGAGTCGAGGAGAGATCTAAAATGTGATGCTTTTTCGTGGAAGATGTGGTTGTGGTATTTGGATCTAGCTGAACGTAACCGAGAGAAATTGGAGGTGGAAGGAGATTTTCTCCAATGTTTCTCCAAGCTTCTAAGGTTTTTCCTTTCTTCGTAGAGCGCTTTATTGAACCAAGGTGCTGAGGGGGTGGATCTTTTCCTTTTGCTTTGGACTGGAGTTACCTTGTCAATTTTGACAGCTAGGACTGAGAGGTGAGAACGTTGACATCCATGTTGGGGTGAAGTCTAGAAAGGAACCGCATAGCAGAGGCATTAAAAGTGTCAAGATCAATGTTTTTAGTGTTGCGGAACCAGGTAGTAGCTCTTTTAGGTTGACTGAGCGTTATAACGTGCGAGAGATGAAAACGGAAGGGAACAAGGAAGTGGTCAGACCAGTCTACATGGATAGGGGGAGCAGTAGTCAGCAGGTCTACGCATAAGATTGTTATAAAGGTGATGTTATTCATTGATTTATTGTTGTCCTTTGAGAAGGGAGCCCGTTTTAGTCCGAGATGTTTTCTCTCTCAGAAATGTTTGTCTGGAGCACCTTTGTGCTTATTCAGGGCAGCTCTACAGGAAGCAGAGAGCCGAGAAACGTATGTACCGTGGTCACACTAGCCGACCCGTATTTGTGGGCCGGCACTTCAAAGTATACCGTACACATTGACCTGCTTCCCACATCAGCTGAGGCATTTTGAACGTGTTGAGATTTAAAGACGTTATAGACTAAGATTCCGGATGCTGGTTGTTTGTGTGAGTACCTTCCCTAGTGCCCTTGCCTGTAAGTGTTTCGGGCTGTTTTAAATCCGTGGTGAAATTCATTACTTAACGTCCGTGTTCAACGTCGAGGCTGAAATAATAACAGCACGTGCATTCTTATTGCGACCCTTATCCATACCTGGTAAATATCGGAGTTTTGGACATTATTATAAAATGTAGTGCAAGATATTCTAAGTTTATGTTAAAGGGGAAGCTGTTTGCAAATGTTGTAACCACGCGTGGTTGGATCCAGCTCCCGTGGGTAAAGTGAAACGGTATTTTTAAGTGCTAGGCTAATTGTATTTTTTCTTCTTGGCGGAAGAAGTCGCAAATGCCACCACCAACCGAAACAGTATACACACTCGCTGCTGTGCTTTGTCGTGTCAGCAGAGAAGTCAGACTAAATAAGGCAATGCAGGAGCTGACTGAGCTTATCAGCGTTTGACAGGAATACAGTTCACCAACAGCTGATACAGTACCCTCGCTTCACTGCTATCATCGTCTCTCTTACTGCTGCACCGAGGCATATTTATCATCTGCTGTGTTGCTGACTGCGGTCAAAATTTACTTTTACTCGTCTGCCTCTCTTGAAATTTAGTGTCTGCTTTCGTTGGAAGTGGCTGTCTGTTTGAATAAAACGTTCTTTAGCTTTGTTTTTGAAATGATGTGTTGAAATTCACATCTGCTAGGAAGGATTTCTGAAACAAAAAAGTAATATCATTCAATTTATGCTGTATATTTTTAAAATAAAATGGTCATATGAATATTGTTGTTGATTCAAGTAAAAACAAAATAAGACTGCTAATCTGTTAGTGGTTATTTACAATAGGGAAATGTTTATTCATTTGTGAGTAACCATTAAACATATTCATACCTCCTCCCTCCAATTCCCCCTTTTTTCAGAATTTAATTTGACGCCTCCTGATAGTTAATGATCAGGAATTACCTATTCTGGGTGTCATTACTGTTCTTTTAGCATGACAAGCTTGAAAGTAGTAACTTTTGAAAGACAGGTTTCCATGGTGATATTTTCCCTTGATAAAGGAGATGCCTTTTCTGGGATTTGAAGTAATTTCAGCCAGAAAGTTAACTAGTTTGAACTAATAAGCTTATGAGAAGCGTTGACTGCGATATGGTTATATTTTATATCGGATTATTCTCTATGTAGCCTTTATATTGAATTCTAAGCATTACTTTAACTCTTTCCCACTTGCACCCATATTTTCATTGATTAGTAATCGATGAAAAGAGTATTACTTATTTATGTCACAGTGACAGAGTTCAACAGAAGGTTAAAACAAACGTATATCGTAAAGCCCTATTGCGAGAAGTAGTTAATATGTATTAGATTGTGCGCTGCTGGAAATTGTTGTGTAAAATGTGGATTAGTTCATTGGAGAATAAAGGCGTATCCGTGCTAACTAATTCTGTGTTGCTTTGCTCCAGTACCTGATTTGAACAAGTTGTTAGCGATGAACAACACCAGCGTTTAATTCTGCCCGTCTCTTATGGCTGTCCTGCAAGTGACCACTTCAGAAAGAAAGTTATGCTCTGAAGTCCCATTCTGCCAGCGTGTCCTGGCCCGCTTGGTCCTCTCCTACAATAGAAATTGCCACTGGACGCCAGGCTGTGTACGTCCATGAGGTGTAGCAAGTGTTAGTCTCACCCACCACCAGGGCCAGTCCGGCCATAGCGGGCATCGGGCGATGCCCCGTGAGGCTGGAAGGATGGGGGCCGGTTTTGTTACTGTGGCTGGTTTTGCAGTGGTGCTGCAATATAGGCCCCCACTCACAAGCTAAGCAGTGCTTCACACTTGCACCCTCTAACCCCGCATTTTCCCTCCCCCGCCTGGGGGACCAGTTCGACCAAATTACCATGGCTGCTATGAGTTCCCAGTCTGGCCCTGCCCTCCACCTTTGTTCCCATACTCCAGAAGAAGAGGTGTAACAGCCACAGCTGCCGACTTTGGAACTGGGAAACCAGGTTTGAGTCTCTGCGTTGGCTCAACATCCTGTTATTCTGGGCAAATCACTTAGGCCCAGATGCATCAAGGTAAAATCCGCTCGCAAAGGGGCAGATTCTCAGAATCTGTCCCTTTGCGACCAGTATTTTTGCATTTGGGATGCATCACCCCAAATTGAATAATCGCAAATTAAGAATTCGCTAAATTGCGATTACTTGCATTTAAGGAATCTCAAATTGAGATTCCTTAAATGCAATGCATCAAAGTAAAAAAATTAGCGATTTCGCTAATAGGAGTAGCAAATTACCATGAAGTTCAACTTCTTGGTAATTTGCAAAAACTTGCATTTTTCAAAGTTTCATATGTGCACAGATCAATTTCAAGGGTGCAACAGGGTGTCCTTTGGACACCCCTGCACCCTTGAAATCGCATTCTCAATTTGCGATTCGCTAATTGCTATTCGCAAATTGAGAATGTCTTCCCATTCATTCCCATGGGCTCCATAGGAATGAATGGGGAGGTATTCCTCAATTGCGACTCGCAATTTGCGAGTCGCAATTAAGGAATTTTAAGAAATCGCTATTTTTTGAGCGAGTTCTTCTTGCATAGCATTTTGCTATTCCTTATTAACGATTCCTTATTTTTCGCTAATAAGGAATCGCAAAATCGATGCTTGATGCAACTGGGGGTTAATCTCCCTGTGCCTACCCAAAAATAAAAACACATTAATGTATCCTTGTGCAACGCAACTGGTGCTCATGTTAAACGCTCCAATACCTTTGGGTCGAGTTTGTGCTATATAGAAACTGCAAATAAAAAATAAATTAAAAAAAGTACATTGGGTTGTGTCTGGCCATACCAATTACACTGTGTGCAAGCCTTAAATGGCCATCTGTAAGGCAATTATTGTTCTGGAATCCTTTGACCACAGGGCCTTGGTCAATGGCTTTGTCATCATGCTCTGCTGCCCTTCCCTGTCATAGTGAATCCGTCTGCCTAGTCTACTGTCTGTCAGGTGGTAAGTCCTCACTCCCACCCAACTACTGCAGCCCATGCCTGATGGCAGGTAGAAGCTCAGAGACAAATGCCCCACACGATCTTGTGCATGCCTGTCAATCCCAGCGCTGAGCCTTTCTGTGAGCCCTGATACTGTAATCTCCCTTTGTCCTGCTTTTCTTCTGCCTCTTGCCCTCCCCTGTACTGGCCCACCTGCTATGCTAAAGCTCCAGCATGGTGGCGCTGCTATTGCAAAGGGTGTTCAGAAAATACTATATGATGTTTGGAATAAATCCTCTACTTTTTTTATAGTTAAAAATCCTCAGTATACTGACATATGTGACAAATATATATGTGTGTGTGTGTGTGTGTGTGTGTGTGTGTGTGTGTATATATATGTATGTGTGTGTATATATATATATATATATATATATATATATATATATATATATATATATATATATATATATATAATTATTATTATTATTATTTTTTCCCCCCAGAATGGGTTCAGTAAGATAAATTTAGTTAAAGAAGTGTGACAAAATGCTGCTATTGTGTAAGCAATTGTGCAGAGGTGAAAGAGAGAAAGGCTTAAGATGCTATGTGATCTGCTATTGCTAAAAGAGATACACTCAAGGTTGATTTGATAGATGATTGAATTTACAGGTGTGGCAACCTAAATGCCTATCGCTGTAATCTTTTTAAAAAAAATGACAAAGAATTATTCATAATTGTCTGGCCCAATGGGATTCATCTGTGAACAAATTAAGGTTAGGTTCTTCACAAATGAGATTCACAAGTGAGAAGGGTTTCCCATTGGGTTAGTTCAGTGGTTCACAAGAGTGTAGACAGAGGGATTCAACTGAGTTCAAAGAGGCATAGAACTGACACGTGCCCCTGCATAGCAGGGACTTTGCCCATGTTCTATCACCTAAGCAGGGAAGCCCATCAAGTTATTGATTACACTACCCAAGCTATTGGCTGGAGGGGGGTTGTGTTGGACTTAGCCCTTTCTGCAAGGCCATCCCCAAACATTTTGTCTTCACCCTGTTTTCTGAACTTGTTGGCTTTTAGGACTCTGTGTACTTTACCGCTGCTACCCAGTGCTAAAGTGCTTATTCTCTCTCCTTTAAACATGGTAAATTTGGCATACACCCATTCGGCCTATTTAATTTACTTTTAAGTCCCTTTTAAAGTGGTACTTCATGTACCCAGGGACTGTAAATTACATGCTACTAATGGGTCTGCATCACTGATTGTGCCACCCACTGAAGTAGCCCTTCAAACATGTCTCAGGGATGCCGGTGTGTGCCGTTTTAAACTGCCATTTCGACCTGGCAAAGTAAACCTTTTGCCAGGCCCAAATCTTCCTTTTTAACACATATAAGTTACCCCTAGAGGAGGCCTGGGCAGTCCAGAAGGCAGGATGCAGTGTCTTAAAAAAGTAGGACATGTAATGTTAAGTGTTACAAGTCCAAGTAGTGAAAAAAGTTGACATTTTGTTTTCACCACCGCAAGGCTTACCTCTCCCATATGATAGCTTTACAGTTACCTTCTTACATTTAATAAGCTGTAATTTCTAAATGTGAACATGTAACTGGTTCATGTTTGGTGTTTTTAGAATTGTAATAAAAAAACCTCTCACAGTAAAGTTGGATTTTAAATTACAATTCTGAAACTGCAGCTACAGTTGGACTTTGTGCATTCCTCCTAGACAGCCACAAACAATAAATGGCTTAGGTGTGCCTGGATAGGCAATTGCTGGCTGGATGGGAAGGGAGAGCTGGGCACAGCCCTATTTACACTGGAATAGGCTGTGTCCCTCCTTTATACAAAGTGCTGCCTACCCCTTGTAGTTAGTATGGAGCCAGGGCAGGATGATTGTGGTCTTCAGAGGGAAACTAGAAGCTTCTCCCACTTGAAAGAAAGGCCCAGGTATAAACACCAACGCTAGTGTACACTTCTGGACCTGTAGATACTCTTCCAGGAAGGACTGTTGTGCTTCTAAAAAGGACTGACACACTGCTGGACTGCTGCTCTGAAGGACTGTTGCCCTCTTTCCTGGGTAGGAATGACTGGACCTGCATCTGTTGAATCTAGGACTCCAGAGTGACTCCAAGGGCTAGTTGGCTGGCCTCCTGACTGGAGCTTCAAGGACAGAAGGCTCCAACAACCTTGAACCCAGCACTTGGAATCTGGCATCTGTGAGTCCTATCCTGTCAAGTGGTCCCTTTCCATTCCTGGAGCCTTGCAAGTGGACTTGAAAGGTGCTCTACCAGCCCCTCTATAAATCTAGCAGAACTGACGCATCTCCTCTGCTGAGCGGCGCAAACCGGAGAAGAACCAATGCATTGCTTCTGCTGAGAGGGTTCTCCTAGCGCAAGGACTCCGCATCAACCTTGCAGCCCACATGAGAACTGCCACTGTGCGAAGCTTCTCTGATGCAGGCCCTCGACTGAATGTCATATTCTCAACACCGGTCTTCGCATTGCAAGCTCTCGTTAATGGGATCTTCGATGACCACGCAGGATTTTGCATCGCAGCTTCATGGAACCGACTAATCACCTAGGCTGCGCAACGCATCCCCGACGTGGGTCCTTGCAATACTCTGCAACCAGGACTTAAGGTACTCTTGCTCAGCGGGCCTAACTGGGCCCTCGAGCCGGCCCATGCTCCATCCTGGTAAGCCTGAACTTACTTTGTCCCAGTCCAGCGTGGCCAGATAGCCACAGTTGGCGCTTTATGGCACTATTTTTACCTGAAATCTTAAAACTTGCATATTTCCAGTGCTACTAATTGCATTTTTGTCCTTTCCGTTGCATTTTTTTTGTAACAATATATTTTTTTATTATTACTTTCGCATAAAATATACCGGGCCGTGGCCCAAAGGAAACAGTTTGAAGACATCGTATGATTACATAAATGTACAATTGAAGAAAAAAAAAGGTTGAACTCCTGCGAAGCCTGCAGGTACATTAACAAACACATTGCACAGTAATTCCCAAGACCCACAAATCTATATTTGCCCAATTGGATAAACATTCCGAAAGTTACTATTAATAGCCTGGATTGCTCAGTGACCAATCACGGAAGAGGTGTGTGTCCTGTCGGGGATCCAAGGGTGAAGGAGAGGTAATTCTATGCCCCGATATTCTACCCATCTCAACTATATTTTCCTATGCTTTTGCGGGCAACCCAAGCTTGAAATACCGCAATCTCAGCACTCCTGCAGTCATCAATGGCCTTTTTCCACCTACCAATTATCGGGGGAATGTACCCTTTCATGTTTGTGCAATATCCCGTTTAGCAATGGTAACAGATAAAAATAGTAAGTGTTGCTTTACCTGTTCCCGCCAGTCCCATCAGTACTATGCAGCAGAAACAATCTCGGATCTAGTGAGCAATCCCACAACAGCACCTCACCCAGACATGCCACAATCTGCCACCAGAATGGCCGAGCAGGCCTTAACTGTATGCAAGAAAGTCCCTTCCCCTATCCCGCATCTCAGAAATACGGGGGATTGAATGACGCCCATCTTCCAAAGACGGGACCTTGTATAACCGATGCGGTGTATTTATTTAAATTGTGTGAGATGATAGTGCGATGACTCCGCCGCACTGTGAGGGCTAGCCAAGGCCTCTGTCCAGTCATCATCAGTAATATCAGGTATGTCTGCTGACCATGCACTTCTGGTCTTATGTAGGGTTGTGGAAGTGTGTTTCGTTAGTGTTCGATAAATCTGACGGATCTTATGATCACATAAATCACCCATTAATAAACGTCCCTCCAGAGGGTGAAATTCTGGCAAATTCTCGATTGTCTGAAGGAGAGGGGGGTCAGTGAGTGTTGCAGCTGGAGATACTTATAAAATTGGGATTTATGCAGCTGAAATTCGGTCTGTAACTGTTGTAACGACTTTAAGGTGCTGCCTCTCATTACGTCACCTAACGTGGATATTCCTACTAAGTCCCACCCTCAAAATCCGGTTAATGCCACCACCGGGCGCAGATACGCACCATGCCACAGCGGGCCGCCTGAGTCAGGCGGCCAAGCAACCACAGATCTCCAAACCCAGATCACTGTGTAGCTGGCAGGGGGTAGAAAGTCCAGGTTCTATGTGCTGTACAGGAGTTGAAGGAGGTGGTACCCTCCATTGCCATATGTTCTAGTGCATATATGGAGTAGATTACTTCTAATCTGCTGGTGCAGGGTCACCGCTCTTGCCACGGGTTCTTATCATGTAAGAAGGAATCATCCCTGGAGCGAAGTCAAACCATAGGTCATTTATTAATCATTCATGAATGGGTCTCCATCCAACGTGCACCATGGAGTTATTCAAGGAGAGAACACGCTTGAACGATGGTAACTTGGGTTTTATAGGGAAGATCACAATAGAACTTTGGAAAGAGAACACAAATGAGGCAAGGCAAGAATCGACAGCCTCAGTGTCTTGTGCAATTGCTGCGTCTTAAGGCTGAACAACAAGATATGCTATTCCGAGTAGACTTTACTTGAGGATTAACTATTGCCTGGACACCTTCAAGCATGCTGACTCTGCATGTTTATACAGCCTACAATGTCCCAACCTGCAATTCTTTTCTCATGTTTATGCAGATGCAGTGTCAAAAAGAGAGCCAGGCTGAAAGTAGGGCAGGGATGAAAATGGATGAAGCACAGCTTAATCAAAAAAATCAAAGAATCAGATTTTACATTTTAACACATACGCTTGATCCGCAGGCGAGCTATACCAATACTCATTCACAATCAGTAAATGGGAGGCTGTGTAGTAAGCATATACGTCCGCAGCTGCTATGCCACAGCAGTATGTTGATTGCGTGGACGTACTCAACGCAACCCGTACAGCGCCGCCATTCCAGAGAAATTTATTATGGATGGCGCTGATTTGTGCGAACCAAGTTCGCGTTATAGCATATGGGAAATTTTGTAGTCAATACATACAATGAGAGCAGGAGGGGGGACCATATAGCAGTCTCTTCCTTAAGGCTCGTAATTAGGGTGTTAATATTATGTGCCGATGAGATCTTTGGGCAGGATGACATAAAAATACCGAGATACATAAATCCCGCAGTAGCGCACGATAACTGCTCCGCCATGTTTTGCGACCCTGGTGCCCGCACACCCAAAATAATATGGATTTAGAAGGGTTAGTATTAAGCCCAGTGCCCAAACACTCGGAGGATCCATAGGATATGAGGCCCAAGTACCATACATAAATCCCGTAGTAGCTAGCGATAAATGCTCCGCCCATGTTTCGCTACCCTGGCGCCCGCACACCTGAAATAATATGGATTTAGAAGGGTTAGTATTAAGCCCAGTGCCAAAACACTCTGAGGATTCGTAGGATGCAAGGCCCGAGTACCATGGGTCAGTCTAGAAAAAGAGGACATCGTCCGCGTAAAGCGCAATGCAATCGGATAGGGATCGGGACCACTCAAAGCCCCTGAGCACCGGGTCACTCCGCACCCACACTGCCAAGTGTTCCACAGCGAGGGCAAATAATAAGGGTGAGAAGGGGCGACCCTGCCTCATGCCACAGCAGATGAGGAACAGGGCAGAGCGATGCCCCGCGATCCTGACCGACGCCATTAGCCCTGTGTAGAGCAACCGTACGTCGGCCAATAAGTGTGGGCCAACATTTAGAGCTTCAAAAAGTTTGAAAAGATACAACCAGCTGATGGAATCGAACGCCTTGTTGATATCCGGCCACGGTCAGGGGCTTTTGCCATGGTGTTATGTACCCGTCTGATGTTCTGGCGCGTAGAGCGGTGTGGCATAAACCCGGACTGATCCGGGTGGATAAGACCTGGCACACAGGTCCTAAGGCGGTCAGCAAGGACTTTGCCCAAACGTTTGGGCTCAAAGTTGATAAGAGAAATGGGCCAGTACGATGAGGGGTCTTCCGGTGGGCGACCTGGTGTCAAGAAGAGGACAATCTCTGCATGTCGCCTGTCTTGGGGAAGTTGGTGTTGGTCGATGTCTTCATGTACTACCTCCATTGGGTGTCAACCTAATGTATTCATATGCGGTCCAAGGAATTCCACAAGGAACCCGTTAGAACCAGGGGCTCGAACCGGGCGCATGACTGTCCATGCTGCTCTAAGTTTGTCTACAGTTATTGGAGCGTCTAGTTGCTCCCGTGCATTATCTGTGAGCTTACGGGGGTATGTCTTCTCAAAACTTCTGCTATAGAGGCCTCCGTTAACTGATCTTGGTGCGCATAAAGGAACGAGAAATAGCGCACAAACTCCCCAGCTACCTCTGTTGGGGATGAGCACAAGACACCCACCTCATTCCGGAGCATTTTACTTGATTTGTCCCCCCCCAATTGGTAGATTCGATGTTGCGATGCTAACCAAATTTCCTTTGCCTCTCCCATAAGATGATACTGAATGTGTTGCTATGTCTGGAGTAGGTTGCGCTGGAGACGTGGAGTTGGGTCAGCTACACACTGCACTTCTAAGGTCCTCTGACAATACTCTAGTTCCAACAATTGCGCAGATAGCGGACGTTTAGCATTAGCGCAGAAACTAACATCTGCCCTGTGAACTGTAGGTTTGAGAGCCTCCCATTATATGCACTTAGAAGGGGCAGAGGCCAGATTAAATTCAAGATGATCCGAGACTGCTGTGGACAGCGTCTCCAGATATTCCGGGTCCGGCAGGTGCCATGGGGACATCCTCTACCTAAATGTGGGTCTGTGGGAATGGATGCGGATCTTACACAAGACCTGCAAGTGTTTCGACAAACCTCTAGGGAGTTGAACCTTATGGGATATCCAGTGTATATAATTACGTGGAGTGAACATGTAGTCTAACCGGAACAGAAATTCGGGAACTGCAGACTGGTAGGTGTAGCCCAGCTCGGAGGGATTGAACTCACGCCATATATCCGACCAACCCAACGTAGTAGCCAGGTGAAGTTTGGATCATTCTATTGGGGGTTCTCGCCCCAATGTGCGCTTCTATCCATCAATGTCATAGCGTCATTCCAGTCCCCGCCTTGAAGTGTCAAGCCCTCATAGTCGCAATATCTTTTTCACAAAGGTATTACCCAGTGCGGGAGGGGCGTAGATGCTACCTAGATTGATGTTTTCCCCGTATAGTGTGCCCGATAAAAGGACGTAACGCCCTCCGGGTATAACCAGTGCTTAATGCATATAAAGGGAATGCGGCGATGTATGAGGATGGCAGTCCCTCGTGAACCCAGCGTGATATATTGTGTGGAACCCAAACCTGGCAAGTCGGGGAGCCTTGGCACCCAGAAGATGGGTTTCTTAAAGAAAGAGAATCTCTGCCCCATACCGCTTGGTCTGGCGGAGAACAGCGCCCCTCTTAACCTTATTAAGTAGACCTCTAACGTTCTGAAATACTAAGGTCAATTCCCCAGACAGGGATGCACATGACTGTGTAGTCATCTAGTCTCTACAGTATGTCTGTGTTAAGGCTGATAGTGTGGAATCAAGACTAAAATCCTGCGATCCTGACCGACGCCATTAGCCCTGTGTAGAGCAACCGTACGTCGGCCAATAAGTGTGGGCCAACATTTAGAGCTTCAAAAAGTTTGAAAAGATACAACCAGCTGATGGAATCGAACGCCTTGTTGATATCCGGCCACGGTCAGGGGCTTTTGCCATGGTGTTATGTACCCGTCTGATGTTCTGGCGCGTAGAGCGGTGTGGCATAAACCCGGACTGATCCGGGTGGATAAGACCTGGCACACAGGTCCTAAGGCGGTCAGCAAGGACTTTGCCCAAACGTTTGGGCTCAAAGTTGATAAGAGAAATGGGCCAGTACGATGAGGGGTCTTCCGGTGGGCGACCTGGTGTCAAGAAGAGGACAATCTCTGCATGTCGCCTGTCTTGGGGAAGTTGGTGTTGGTCGATGTCTTCATGTACTACCTCCATTGGGTGTCAACCTAATGTATTCATATGCGGTCCAAGGAATTCCACAAGGAACCCGTTAGAACCAGGGGCTCGAACCGGGCGCATGACTGTCCATGCTGCTCTAAGTTTGTCTACAGTTATTGGAGCGTCTAGTTGCTCCCGTGCATTATCTGTGAGCTTACGGGGGTATGTCTTCTCAAAACTTCTGCTATAGAGGCCTCCGTTAACTGATCTTGGTGCGCATAAAGGAACGCGAAATAGCGCACAAACTCCCCAGCTACCTCTGTTGGGGATGAGCACAAGACACCCACCTCATTCCGGAGCATTTTACTTGATTTGTCCCCCCCCAATTGGTAGATTCGATGTTGCGATGCTAACCAAATTTCCTTTGCCTCTCCCATAAGATGATACTGAATGTGTTGCTATGTCTGGAGTAGGTTGCGCTGGAGACGTGGAGTTGGGTCAGCTACACACTGCACTTCTAAGGTCCTCTGACAATACTCTAGTTCCAACAATTGCGCAGATAGCGGACGTTTAGCATTAGCGCAGAAACTAACATCTGCCCTGTGAACTGTAGGTTTGAGAGCCTCCCATTATATGCACTTAGAAGGGGCAGAGGCCAGATTAAATTCAAGATGATCCGAGACTGCTGTGGACAGCGTCTCCAGATATTCCGGGTCCGGCAGGTGCCATGGGGACATCCTCTACCTAAATGTGGGTCTGTGGGAATGGATGCGGATCTTACACAAGACCTGCAAGTGTTTCGACAAACCTCTAGGGAGTTGAACCTTATGGGATATCCAGTGTATATAATTACGTGGAGTGAACATGTAGTCTAACCGGAACAGAAATTCGGGAACTGCAGACTGGTAGGTGTAGCCCAGCTCGGAGGGATTGAACTCACGCCATATATCCGACCAACCCAACGTAGTAGCCAGGTGAAGTTTGGATCATTCTATTGGGGGTTCTCGCCCCAATGTGCGCTTCTATCCATCAATGTCATAGCGTCATTCCAGTCCCCGCCTTGAAGTGTCAAGCCCTCATAGTCGCAATATCTTTTTCACAAAGGTATTACCCAGTGCGGGAGGGGCGTAGATGCTACCTAGATTGATGTTTTCCCCGTATAGTGTGCCCGATAAAAGGACGTAACGCCCTCCGGGTATAACCAGTGCTTAATGCATATAAAGGGAATGCGGCGATGTATGAGGATGGCAGTCCCTCGTGAACCCAGCGTGATATATTGTGTGGAACCCAAACCTGGCAAGTCGGGGAGCCTTGGCACCCAGAAGATGGGTTTCTTAAAGAAAGAGAATCTCTGCCCCATACCGCTTGGTCTGGCGGAGAACAGCGCCCCTCTTAACCTTATTAAGTAGACCTCTAACGTTCTGAAATACTAAGGTCAATTCCCCAGACAGGGATGCACATGACTGTGTAGTCATCTAGTCTCTACAGTATGTCTGTGTTAAGGCTGATAGTGTGGAATCAAGACTAAAATCCTGCTTACATGTGAAAACTGAAATAATAATAACAGAACATCTTGAAAACCCTCAAACCTCCCATCCCCACCCGATATTGCCTTGAACGCGGAGCATCTGTTACGTTGAAGAGCAATCCCAGTCCCCCAACAGGGGAGCCCAGATCCCCTCTGCCAATGGTACCCAAACTACCCATATAACGTTAACAAAAGGAAAATGAAGGGCTGGATGGAGATGTCCGGGGCAGGATGAATCGTGAGTCTGTACATCCACGCCAATTTGTAGTTCCCTATGGAGCGAGATATTACTTACGGTTCAACTGCAAGGGGATAGCGTCCTTTGTGGGAGTTAGAATGCTTCTTCCGGATCCGAGGCGCACCTAGTTGAACCAGTTTGGTAGCGTCTTTGAGATTTACTTCTCCTTGGCTGAGACCGCTGCGAGCCCTGAGACAAGTCCGACTCCAGCGGTGGCGGGTTATGCGGCTTTGGATGTACATGCTCGTCTGCCCAGGCGAAAACAGCCTCCGGCGCGTTGAAGAAGTGGGACTTTGAGTTATAAATAAGTTTGTCTTTTTTTTGTTAATAAAAATCTACTCTGTTTTTTTAATGTGTTGTGGAATTTTGTGGTGTTTTTTCAATTTTTTACTGTTTGAAGTGCAGCGTAAATACTTAACCCATTGCCTAGGTGTTTAGCCTGACTGCTCTGTGCCAAGCTACCAGCGGGTTGAGCACAGGTTAATTTAGGGTTTGCTAGTGACTTAACCCTGACAAGGATTGTGGTTCCTGCTTGAGTAGGGTTTCAACCCCCCTTACCTCCCCTCCCAATGAGTATCCCATTTTCTTACAGTGGTCATTAAAAACTAGTAGCTATTTGGCAACAGCAAATACCTAGCCATTTGTGTTGAATTAAGCTTTGTAGAAGATCTTCTTTATGGGTTGCCTGTTTGTAGAACACTTCTCCTCCCCACCAGAACAGTGCTTGACTGTTGTTGTAAGGCCCTTCGATAGGTGCAGTGGGCGAGTAGACTCCTACAGAAAATCCCCTTGTGTCGTGGGCTCCTGGCCCACTCCACATGACTCAGATCTCGGCAATGTGTGGGATGTTACAATAATGGAGCACTTCACCACACTACTTTAAGAATATGAACTCCACAAACCCCAGCTTTATAGATACCTTCACCTAAAAAGCATTCATGGTGCCTGCCAATGTTACATGCAGTTCAAGTATTTAGGGTTAGATGTAGAAAGCATTTTTGCCTTCGCAAACAGACCGATTCATAAAATCGGGCCATTTGGGACTGCAAAAATGCATTTTCTGATGTACAAAGCCCGAATTGCGATTCTGTAACATGTTACCGAATCATAGTTTGGATTTTGCGATTCGGTATTTGAAGAAGTTTGTTGAGGGCGTCCCTTCCTAATACCAAATCAGTGTTATGCACGAATGTTTGCGACCAAAATGCAGTCGCAAAACATTCGCAATTTATTGCCAAATCAAAGTCAGTAGTAACCCATTCACAAATGGGAAGGGGCCCCCAAGGAACCCCCTCCCCTTTTAGAATGGTTGGAAAATACTTTTTAAGACTAGGCAGTGGTAGCTATGTGCGTGTGTGCGCGCGTGTGTGTGTGTGTGTGTGTGTGTGTGTATGTGTGTATGTGTGTGTATATATATATATCAAACAGTTTGCTTTATTTAAAAGCAATCACATACATAGTGGTGTGCTGACCCCGCAAGCCATCATCCTTGTGATGCCAGCAAATTCTAGTGGGTCGCAAATGGCGAACTACCTCATTAATATTCATGAGGTAGGTCTATTTGCGACCTACTCCAAATTGCTAAATAAAAAACTGAACGAGTTTCATACAGGATTAGCGATTTCCTAATTGCGATTCACAAAATATCGCAATTAGATAATCGCTATTCCTATTTTCATTCTTCTTGCTCTTATTCCTTTAGAAGCCCAGCTTACTACTGCAAGACTGGGTAGAGATGGGATCACAAAAGTGTACTTCACTCTTATCTCTAATTCTTCAAACGTCTCAACTTTGTGAAATCACACTAGGAGGAACATCTGTGCCCATTAGAAATGCAGATTGAAGAGATGACCATAGACACCACGCACGGTTAATTTTCCATCAGCCCAGGCATCAGCATATGCGTCCCCTGCTGAAGACCCTCCATTGGCTCCCGGTAGCACAACGCTGTTATTTTAAACTAGGCTGTATCATCTTCAAAGCCCTAGCTGGCTTTGGCCCATTATTCATTTCTTCTTTGCTTCACCATTACGCTCCCTCCCGCAACCTTCGCTCTTCCCACTTGGCCCTACTTAAGACATCTGCTTTTAAACGCAAGAAACATGGAGGGCTTAGATTCTCCTTCTTAGCCCCATCTTTTTGGAATGCACTCCCCTCAGAATTTAGGTTTACTGTCTCCTACACTCACTTTAGGTCTCTTCTTAAAACCCATCTGTTCTGTAAAGCACACAACTGAGTCCCCTTCTGATCTGCTATCACATGCTCACAGCGCCAAGAAACCGTCAGGTGTTAGTTGCGCTTTACAAATCCTTTTACATAACATACATAACATACATAACACCTAGCCATATCTGCTAGACTACATCTACTAAGTACTAACCCAGAGTTTGTTTCACCCCCAGCCTATTCTTGAATATGAGCAGATTTCAATTCCCGAACTGCACCAGATGTCATACGGAGGCTTTTCCCACATGATATGGAACTGCCCAATTGTTAAGAATCATCAATGCACGGTTAGCCAGTCACTGTCTGTTATGAACAAGGCCATTTGCTATTTCACCCAAAGAGGGAAGCAAACACTGGTTGGCCTTGGTGCACATCTGGCATAAAGGAATATAGTCAACATTGGTGATCCTGGTAATCTCCTACATCTGACAACTGGTTACCAACTAGAAGACCAATTTACCAGGCCAGTGGATGACACTGTGATTTGCGGACTTCGGTGGGATTATTTACATATAATAACTGAGTGACTGGGATCCTCATTTGGGTCCCTGACTGAGTGGGCCAGCGTTCAAGTGCATTAGACTATCTTTCTATGTAATGTATTACAGGTATTTATATTGGTTTATTTTTATAATAAAACCAGCTTATTAAAGTAGGTTTCCAATTTAACATGCTCGTTTTGTGAAACCCTTGTTCATTGAACTATAATTTTTTTTTAATTATAAAATCCCTTCAGGGAGGAAATTGTGATAGCTAGGAATCTTACTTTTACTACATCTGTATTAGACGGTGTTTTAGAGAGATTTTGCCCTAAAATATAATGGGAAACTGATAAAACTCGATAGCATGGATTGACTTGGGTATCCTGCAACATAGCTGTATTTTGAATTTTTTAATAAATGATACTTTAACTGTGATCACACTCATATGAAGGTCAGTTCTGGAAATGCTTAAGCTCAAAATTAATACTTCTTGCAAACTCTTCATCTTTGAAATGTCCCTAAGAATTAGACTATATCTGGAATTTTATCAAGGGTACCTCTAAAATCTGTTACCTGGCTGCCACGTATGAATTAGCTGTGCTATCACATTAGATTCACAGCATTACGCTCTTCTTAACAGTTCTTTAACTAATACTTACTGGTATGTTTTCTTCACTTTTTAGGAGTGCACGAGTAGATCTTCAATGACATGCTAGTTTGTCAGTACAAGAGGTACATAATGGCTGTTTGGTGGCTCAAGAGCTAATATAAGTCAACCTGCAGCTTCAGGCAGGGTGAAGGTGACGTTATAAAAGATACATTTCCCATATGTTTAATAAAAAACAGATTTTATCCTTTGATTGGATTTCTATTAAATATAAAAAGTAGTCTTTGAATGGAGTCTGTTGCTGATTCAGGTCAAAAGTTTTAGATTAAAGTGTATAATATATACTTTGTGTTTTCCTGTGTGCCAGTTACAGCTTGACCAGTGACAGTGTTGTTTTGGGCCTAGTTAGTAGGGGAACAAGGCATTTCTAATGGCACACATGTTCCTCTCTTTACTATAATGCACCTTCCATTTGCAGAAAGAACAATTGATGGACTGAATACAGAACACGGTCATACATTTACCCCAGTACAGAGACCTGGGCCTAAATCCATCGTTTCTTTGATCACCATGCCATTCCAGTTAGGACCCAGCCATATGCAAATCAGTCTTGACCCTGCGCCCAATGGGAGCAGTCCAGCCGAACTGCCAGGCCAGGTCCTCTCTGGACTCGAAACAAGCATCCTAGGACCGGTTTCGGGCTGTCAACCCTCATCAGCCAGGATAGTTAGACTCCAGTGGCAAGGAGACCATTGGACCCAGGTTTGGGCATACCCGTCCCACTCGGGTGACAAATGCATAAAGAACAACTGATGGACAGAATGCAGAACAAAGTCATACATTCACCCCAGTAGAGAGATCTGGGCCTAAATCCATCGTTTTCTTGCTCACCATGCCATTCCAGTTTGGACCCAGCCATATGCAAATAAGCCTTGACCCAGCGCCCAATGGGAACAGTCCAACCCGAACTGCCAGGCCAGGTCTTCCCTGGACTGGAAACAAGCATCCTAGAACCGGTTTGGGCTTTCAACCCTCATCAGCCAGGATAGCTTGACTCCAGTGGCATGGAGAGCACAGGACCCACGTCTGGGCATACCCTTCCCACTTGGGAGTTGACAAATACAAAAAGACCAATTGATGGACAGGATGTAGAACAGTGTCATACATTCACCTTAGTACAGAGATCTGGGCCTAAATCCATCTGTTTTTTTGCTCACCATGCCATTCCAGTTTGGACACAGCCATATGCAAATCTGTCTTGACCCTGCCCCCAATGGGAACAGTCCAGCCCGAACTGCCAGGCCTGGTCCTCCCTGGAATAGAAACAAGCATCCTGGGACCGGTTTCAGGGTATGTCACCCTTCTTCAGCCAGGCTAGCTTGAATCTAGCGGCACAGAGAACAAGTGACCCACGTCTGGAAATACCCATCCCACTTAGGGCGAAAAGTGTTACAGCAAACAAATGATAGATGGAATGCTGACAATGCAAACATTCTCCCCCAGTCAAAAGATCTGGGTTAAATCCATCGTTCTTAAACGTCAGAATTGCATGTGCGTATCCACAGGTACCACTATTCAGTACAAAGTGGTGAACAAAGAAAATTCACATAGTATGCGTATCGTACTCCATATAGTTGGCGATGATAGCGCACAATTCAATAGTCTTGTGATGGTTCTAAATAACAAAAATTGGGGAAAATAGAATAACACAGGCGATCCAGTAGTGTCAAGGAAAAAACTCACCAGCATTCAACAAGCCCCTAAATCTAAGCACCATTATATGAAGATAATATTAAATCTTAAAAAACATTATAATTGCTATCAAATAACAACTATGTAAAGTATAACTATAAGGGTCCTCAAAGTATCAAAAGAGAACAAGGAAAGAATCAAGTAATAACAAGAAGCAAGAAATCTAAAGAAAAAATTGTATTGTTATGGGAAACATGGTTGGTCCTAAAATAGTACCCAATCTCCTACTATGTCACGAGAAAGTTACAAGTTGCAAAAGTCAGATTGCATAAAAGCCGGTATATACATGTCCTGTATTGCACCGCCAAATTAACTAGCCAGCAAAAGTAAAAGTTAGAGTATTTAAGTCCATAATACTCAAAACATCCTTATTACAATAAGTCGAGAGTTAAGAAAGCAAAACACCGCCTGGGCATAGGAGCCGTCATATACTTACTTCTTAATCGCGTATAAGCGCCAGGGCTATGATATGCCCATCTATGGGAACAGTCCAACATGAACTGCCAGGCAAGGTCTTCCCTGGACTGGAAACAAGCATCCTAGAACCGGTTTGGTAAGGTGTAACCTGAACAAGCCAACCACGGCGCTTGCAGGCCCCACCAATCTGCACAGCGTTGTCCAAGAGGGTAACTGGAAGAGCTATATGTGCCCCACAATCACTCAGACATAGCAGGTGCAGTCATGAATATGAGCCAGAAAAAGGGGATTGCCAGTCACTCTAGGAGCAGGGGTGCACAGTAGCTCCTTGACACATCACACACTGTCTGAAATAACACAGTCCACAGTCCGATTATCTCAAGAGGGCCCTCGGTTCATAACATGCTCACCAAGCAGTCTCTACTACAGCTGACTGGTCGCCTCTAGCTCTCTACTCGCAGAACTGTGTGACTCACCACTGTGCCGCCGACAGTGCGCCCGACTCCAGCCAGGGTCACAGATCAAGGCATCAGCTCCAGCCAGTGCCGCCTCTAGTGCCCGTAACGACGGTAGGACACCAGGCCTCTCTACGACACCGGGGCTCGCCGTAGCAGTGGCAGGGCTGCGCCGCAACAGTCTTTCAGGCCTCCGCACTGCTGACCGCCAACAATGCTCTTGACACCCTCCCTCCGCAGCTGTGGCCACTCTCCCCAGGCAGCGCCGCCTCCTATGTCTGCAAGGCCAACAGGACGTCCGGCCCTACTCCGGCACCGGGAGTATTACATCAGGAGCAAGGCCTTGACTCAACAGGCCATCCGGACTCCGCACGCCTCCCCGCTGGCAAGCAACAGCTCGTGCTCCGGCCCCCACTGTCTCCAACGTCCACCTTTCCTAAGACAGCTCTGTGTAGCGCCGGTTCGAAGTCGCTCGCCCCCTCGTTGCCTTCTTTAGCCACCGCACCGCAGGTTACACTCCACTAGCAGTAGCGGCTCCAAGGTAGCCAGGTCTCGTCTTCGCCCACCTCAGCTCTCAACTACCGCCATTTTATATGCCGATCACCAGGGGCTGCATATCAGCTTTCCCGCAGAGGCAACAGCCGCATAAATCACCACATCCGATGCAGCAAAAAATGTAGATTCCAACGCGCCAACTCTCCACCGCGGATGACTGGGAGAAGTAGAGGATAACGTACGGATTATGGCCCGACCAGTAGAGCTGCACTAATGTGCGGCCATCTTGCTTCGGGCTCAATAGTGCCCCCCCAAACCCGAAATTAACTTGAAACACCCATTTTGGATGTATAAGGTAGCCAGGGATGGCACACTTCTAGTAGTTTGGACTTTTTTAGTGACTCAGTCTCGCATATTTTGCTAGTTATTGGTCAATATTACCCTTCCTATGCATCTGTGGCTAGTTTCTGTTCTTATGGCTCCGGTTATTCTTCACACCACTTTGGTGGACTTCTTATTTTTGTTGCACTTCAATAGGTTTTTAATTCGCATGGGGGCAAGATGTGTGACTAGGTGGTGGTTTGGATTCTATATCTGGCTTTCCTCTAAACACCTGTGTATAATCTTTTTTGATGGTGACTGGCTTTACACAATTGGTTTTTATATGTTTTTTGGAAACTCTCTTGATAGATTAGCAGCGCGGATCACATTTGGATGATCGCATATATGGTAACACTTGTATGCTGAATTGTTTTTTTTTCTCACAAATATCTGTATTATCTTGCATCTTTGGTAGCCTTGAAGAAGTTACAATTGTAACAAAACACTTGTCGTCTGTTTTCATTGTTGACAACTGGGAGGCTAGATGAATATGACCTCCATGGGACTATTAGCAGAAATTAATACCTTTTGTAATATGATATTTGTTCTGAGGTACTGCTTCTCTGCTTTGCTGAGCTGAAGACCAGGACTGGTCCCATCTCACTTGAACAAAGAGTTACTCTAAGGGCTTGCTTGCCTCCTGTTTTCTGAAGTCCCTGGGACACAAAAGACTTCCTACAATCCTGCTGGTGCTGCTGGACTCTCCCATTTATGAGTCCTTCTTTTGCCTGAGATGCCCCCTCCAGTTCTGGCCCGCAAAAGTGATTTCAGCAGCTGATTTTCTACATAACCGACTAATTGTCACCACTGCGCTGGTCTGAACTGATGCATCTACCTTCAAAGTAGACATTAGATGTTCTAAGACATCGGTTCTACAGCCTGCACGGCCCAACGACGACACTCTGCATGGCTCGTTAACGACGCACTGCCTTCATCTCAATGGAGATTTATGATGACGTAGTGACCCGACTGCGTGGAAAAGATTGATGCATCGTGCCCTCAGTGTCGATGCTTTGCTCCATCCAAGGTACTTTTTCAGTTGGACCAGCGTGAATCTCTTATACGGCCTGTCCTTCATCGCGGTCAGCCTGATATTTGGATTTACCCTGGTCCCTCGCGATATCAAGTAACCATTTAGCGCTGTTGACTTCTGTGCACTGTTATTGCATCTATTCTTTTAGAAATTCATTTCTGGATTCCTACTGATGAAACTTTTGTCATTTCTCTAAACCTGTATGGATTCTTTTTGTGTTGTTTGCATAGCCTTACTGTGTTTTTGTGTGTTGCACAAATACTTTATATATTGCCTCTTAAGTTAAACCTGCCTGCTCTGTGCCACACTACCTGAGGGGGAGCACAGGTTAAGTTAAAGTGTGTATGTAGCTTACCCAGACTAGGATTGTGGTCCCTACTTGGACAGAGTGCAAACCTCTGTCAACTAGGAACCCAATTTCTAACATTGGTGATCATCCATGAGAATAGGACTTGGGTTTGTGCAGCACCAAATAGTAATTCAATGTTCAGTACAACTCAATGCCTAAGATCAATTTGAGCCTATTTCAATTCTCTCTGATTATCCTTTTTGATGTTACTGTTAAATGATGTCTCTCTCTGGAGAAGCTACACCTGCAGGTATTAAGCTTGAACTGGCCAGGTTAGAATTTATACAGTGCAGCAGCTGAAAAGCTGAAAGATTTGTGCAAGGACTTTTAAGTTTCTACACAGGCCTTTACCAGGAAGGGGCAGCTGCAGAACACTTTGAGGGCCTGGGCGGAAACCCAGGATGCGGGGAATGACATCCCAGAGAAGGAGCAGGAGATTACTGAGAAGGAGGGTTACCTGATTCTGGAGTATGCCAGTGGAAGGGCCACAAACTTGCCAGGAGCAGTATTGGTTATGAGAGCAGGGAGCAGTGTCTCCTCAAAGAGCCTATCCTCAGAGGAGCTGGTAGAAGGGAGGGAGGAACGAAAACTTAAACTGGAGCTTGCCCAGTTAGATTAGGAGTAAAAGCTTGCCAGACTAAAATTGAAGAAAGACCAAGCTCTGCAGGAAAGGAGGTTGGCTCTGGAGGAGAGGACAATGTCCCATGAGCTAAACTTTAGAGAGCTGGACATAACAGCCCTTCAAGCGGGGTTCAGCGTCGGAATTCATGGCAGCATATCCACAGTGGCCACTGGTGAGTCCAGAGTCAGGATCTCAAATGATTTTTTGCTCAGTTATGTGGGGGGGATAACATAGAAAAATGGTTTTCAGCCTCTGGAGTGGCTCTGAGAGTGCACAATGTCCCAGAGGAGTTCATTGTGGTAGTTTGTGTAGATATATGTCCGGGGTGGGGAGGGACACACGCCTGACACTAGAGGTGGAGGATCAGACATGCTACACTGCAATGAAGGTCATACTAGTCAGTACATTTGGACTGACCCCTGAGAGGTATGGGCTCAGATTCAGGGGCAGCCACAAGATCTTTTCAGAAACATGTGGATTACATGGCTTATGCCAGCGATGCACTGAAGGACATGCTTGATATTTGTTTTCCAAAGTTGCACCAACACCTAGTTGATAGCAAATTAACTGACCCCAGGAAACTTGCAGAGGGGTCGGACATCTGGATCAGCACCAGAGTTTCCAAGAAGGCATTTGAGGGGGACTCCCAACAGTGTGGTCAGGGTTCTCACCAGAGGAAAACCTACGCTGCCAAAGGTCAGCAGCCCATGTCCATTATGTTCTATGTGTGCTAAGAGTATGGACACTACAGGAGGGCTTACAAGTGTACACAAAGCGCACCACCCCCCCACTGCATAAAATACTCCAAGGGTGGCTAGTGTAGTGCTGGGGAAGGAGTTTGTCCCAGTTAATGGGTACGGTTTAGTGGGGTTATCCTAGTATCCCTGGGTGACAGTGAGATGGGTCCTAACATCCACTACTAAGTATAGGCAATGGGTCACCATCAATGGGTAAGGTGTTGAGGCTCTGATGGATACAGGGGACAGCATGACTATGGTAAGGAATCAGCGGGTGTCCCCAGAGCAGATAATTCCTAATTCATTCCACCAAGTTATGGTGGCTGAAAACGGAGAGGGAGTGGCTCTTGTTCCCTTTGTGTGTGCCTGTGGACTGTTTATTGGGTAATGACCTTGAGAACACCATCTGGAAAGAGGTTGCTCAAGGCTCATGTGGGGAGATGTTGGTGTTATCTAATTAGATCCATGCAATGACAAGGTCCATGGCTGTTCAGGATGGTAGTCAAAAAGGCTGGAGCGTGGAACAATGGCTCAGCTAGCAGTTAAAAAGGGGAAAGGCAGAAGGTGTGGTAATGTTATGTTATGTTATGTTATGTTATGTGCGATCTCTTCTATAGCGCACGGCTACCCAAGAGGGTGTCCCGGCGCTTTGGCAAAGAGGCCTGAGTCCCAAAACATCCCAACAGCGACTTAAGTGGTCATGGAAGTCACGCGGAAAAGAGCCACGTCTTCAGCTCCTTTCTAAAAATAAGGAGACTGTTTGCTTTCCTCAGCGAGATCGGGAGACCATTCCAATGGAGGGCCGCTAGGTAGCAGAAAGACCGTCCTCCCATCCGAGCACGTTTGATAGGCGGGACCACAATCGTAGCTGAAGTAGCCGATCGCAGCATCCTCCTAGGTGCATAAAAAGCCATTCGCTTCTTGATATAATTAGGACCTACGGAGTGAAGGGCTTTAAACGCCAGAGTAAGAGTTTTAAAAATGATTCTTTTAGAAATGGGGAGCCAGTGTAACTCTTTGAGCAGATTGGAGGCTCTAGCTCTACGTGGAAGGCCAAAAATGGCTCTTGCAGCCGAATTCTGAACTATTTGTAGTCTTGTCAACAGATATTCCGGCAATCCCGTATACAAGGCGTTAGCGTAATCAAGTCGTGATCCTATTAACGCCTGAACCACGATTTATTTGTATTGCAGGGATAGCATCGGTAGAAATTTTCTAAGCATCCTCAGGATGCTGAAACATTTCCCTGATAGCCCATTAATCTGGGTTCTGAAAGAAAGGTCGACATCACAAATCACACCAAGATTTCTGGATTGCGTCGACACTTTCTCAGGAGGGAACATGTCCTGAGGCCACCATGATTTCCAGCATGGATCAGGAACACACCCGAAAAAAAGCAACTCAGACTTGTCTGAGTTGCATTTTAAGCTATGCTGTTGGAACCACGCAAAGACAGAACTGAGACAGTCCCTGATTCTTGCCCCATCAAAAGCCTCTCCCTTCCTGCAAGTGAACAGGAGCTGGGTGTCGTCAGCGTAGGATATGACCTGGGCACCAAAAGCCTCAGCCACCGCCGCCAGAGGGGCCATATAGATATTAAAAAGGGTGGGGCTCAGAATGGATCCTTGGGGAACCCCCACCTCTAGCGGCGGCATTTCAGCAGAGAACGGTGGTGCCCAGATCACCTGTCGGCGGTCCGAGAGAAAGGATTTAAACCAATCCAACACCGTCCCACGAAACCCGATCTCCCAGAGTCTTAAAAGGAGACCGTCATGTGGGACGGTGTCGAAAGCCGCCGACAGATCCAGCATAACTAATGCAGCCTTGCCCCCTAGATCGAGAATCTCCCTGATAGCTTCGGTAACCTCCAGAAGGGCAGTCTCCGTGCTATAGTTAGCACGAAAACCCGATTGTGTGTCATGGAGGATATTATTGCTCTCGATGAAGTTGGTAATCGAGAGCTGCACATGTTTTTCAACAACCTTTGCAAGAGCAGGGAGAAGGGAGATCGGTCTGTAATTAGCATGCATCAGGGGGTCTAAAGAAGGCTTTTTGATGAGTGGCAGAATCAACGCATGTTTCCATGCCGGAGGGACCACTCCTGTGGACAAGGAGAGATTCAGCAGAGGGTTCAGCAAGCTATTAACAGCTGAGGCCACTCTACCCAAAAATTTCGCCGAACAGGGGTCCAGAGGTGAGCCTGACTGGAGCCGGGATAGAAGATCATAGGAAGTGGAACAGGTCATAGAAGGAAAAACCGACAAAATGGGCATATTATCTTCACTCAGAGAGGGAAGAGAGATAGATCTAGAAGCTGACAATGTGGGGTCTGGAACAGGGAAAGACTCCTGAATCGTCTTAATTTTTTGCGCAAAAAAGACTGCAAGTTGCCTTATCCACTCTTCAGAATGAGTGGGAAGGAGAGCAGGCAGCAGGCGAAGTGAACTCCTTAACTATTCTAAAAAGTTCCTTACTCGTATTAATAGCTTCGTCTATTCTACGTTCCAAATATCCTTGTTTGCTCTCAGCAATATGTTTATGATAAGTTTTAATCATGTCCCGATATCTTAGTTTGTCCTCCCACTCGTATTTTCGCCGCCAAAGTCTTTCAGTTTTTTTACACTCTTGGCGCATTTTTCTAAGTGAGGGGGTAAACCACGGAGCGGAGGCTAAACAATGAGATGATTTGGCTGTCTTCATAGGAGCAAGTTCATCAAATCTGGCGGTCAGCCACTTATGCACCGTCTCCAGATTTAATTCCAGATCATCTGTGAGCTCGCATGGATGGAGGCGCAGAGCATCGGTCATCGCTTCCACCGAAATTTGGTGGAAGGCTCTAGATCAACGAGTCACGCCACTCTGCCCTCTCTGTCCTGACGGGATATGGTAAGGGACATCAAAATTTATTAAAAAGTGGTCAGACCATAACACTGGAAGCGGGGAAGACACTTCTATCTGTCTGGTAGAAAATATTTGATCTAAGATATGCCCTTTGTTATGGGTAGGGATATCAATATAAGGAACAAGGCCAAGCAATGCCGTAACTTCTTATAGTTTAACAGCATTTGGATCCGCTGCCAGGTCCATGTGCAAATTAAAATCCCCCAGCAAAAGGCACTGCACTGATCGCATGCATGGAACAGAAAGTGCAGCCTGTAAATCATCAAAAAAAGTGCCCAAGGGCCCCCGGTGGTCTATATACAAGGAGTCCAGTACATGTCTGGCAAGATGAAAGACCCAATTTGAAGCCCATGGCTTCACACCCAGATATGTTTTCCACCGGAAAAGAGGAACAAATTATGTCCTTTTTCACAATGAGCGCCACTCCCCCTCCCCTCCCCCCATCTCTGTCATTTCTAAGGATGGTATAGTTCGGGGGTAATGCATTTGCCAGCCTCTGAATGTCTTCCTAGTGAAGGGATAGGACACCAGTGGTGGCCACCCCAGAGCCCACTGAGGAGGGCACTGCTTAGATTGTTGACCTGCCTACACTTTCTGGATGGCATGTTAGAAGGAGGACCCACCAAGGAGGAGTTCTGTAGGGCACAGAGTGAGTGTCCAACCCTTGAAGGCATGAGGCAACAGGCTGAAACCCAAGCAGCAGGTAATGTCTTTGGGAGTTTTCACATTTATTGGGAGTGCAACCTCGTTTACATTGAGCCTAAGGCTCCTGTGCATGGGACAGCAAGACCCCGCTGTGTTCCCCCAATGCTACTGGGTCTTCCTACTGTAGATGGCTCACAAGATTCTTCTGGCACGACACCTGGGCCAAGACAAGACCGTTGCCAGGCTTGTCCCACATTTCTTTTGGCCCAAGATCAGGACAATTCTCAGATGCATTCTGCTGGACCTGTGTAACCTGCCAGGCTAGTGGGAAGACAGGGCAAAGGCTTAAAGCCCCCCTTAACCCACTTCCAGTTGTTGTCACAACATTTGAGAGGTTGGGTATCAACATTGTAGGGCCTATGGATCCCCTGGCTGCTTCAGGCAACAGGTTCATCCTGGGTCTGGTTGAACAACCCACTCGGTACCCAGAGGCAATCCCTCTGAGGACCATCACGGCACCTGCAGTGGCAAAGGCCCTGGTAGGGATTTGTACCCGCGTGGATTTCCCCAAGAGGCACAAACTTCATGCCTGCTTATAATCTGTATCAGTGTAAAAGGAATGTGGAATAGATTATCCAAGGCTCGAGAAATCCTAAAAATATTACTAGGCCTGCAGGTCTAGTAACTTGAAAAATCTCCACGACCTAACTGTAACATGCTCGACCTCCATCTGTGAAAGCAGAGTAAATGTGACAAGTAAACAATAATTAAAGGCATCTTTATTGCTCATTCACTTTCTGAGATATAAAAATGCCTTTAAATCTTATCTTGTCACATTTGCTTTGTTTTTAGAGACAGAGGTCAAACGTCAGTTTGTCGTCCTACCTGGCAGAAAGGGCGAATAGGCAATAAAAGTAGCTTGTCCTGAATAAATCTGGCTTGCCATAGCGAGAGGGCGAGTGGATTACCATCCACAAACCAAGGGGCTTAGTGAGAGATTCAACAAGACCCTGAAAGGTGTGATTAGAGGCCTACCTGAGGCCCAGAGGAAAAAGTAGGAAATCCTCTTGCAATGCCTGTTGTTTTACTACAAGGAGGTACCAAAAAAGGGAGTGGGTTTCAGCCCTTTTGTGCTTCTGTACAGGCACCCTGTTAGAGGACCTCTGAGTCTTGTGAAGGAAATGTGTCAGCAAGCTCCCAGGAAGACTCCCCAGGGTGTAGTGAGATACATGCTGGCCTTCAAGAAGCCAGATGGCCAAGTTGTGGAAGCAAGCTTCTGACAACTTGGAAGCCAGTCAGGCTGTCATGGAGGAGTGGTATGACCAAATTTTCACCACTGTGGAACTATAGCCTGGGCAGAATCTGTGGGTTATGGAACATGTGGAGCCCAGGACTCTTCAGGACCATTGGACTGGGCTGGACTGGACCACTGCATTGGGACTGAGCCCTACGAGGTGGATAAAAAGAAGGGTAAGACCCACAGGGTGCTTCACATCAGTTGCGTCCCCACTTTGTGGTCTGAGATCCCCATGATGTTGGTGACAAATGGAAAAGAGGAAGAGGAGAGTGAACCTCTCCATAACCTGTAGTCCTCCAAGCAGAAAGATGGGCCTGTGGAAGAAGGGATCCTTTCCCCCACTCTAACTCCTGAACAGCAGAGTGACTGCTTCCAAGTGTTGTAGCAGTACTCTTCTCTTTTCTCCCTTACTCTTGGGACTACTCACCTGTGTACCCATGAAATGGACACAAAGGACAACCTCCCAGGTAAGAATAAATCTTACAGGTTGTGGAGTAAGGTGAGGGCCAGCATCAAGAGTGAAGTCTCTTAGATTGTAATTGCATTTATATAGTGCTTACTACCCCTGACGAGGCGTCAAAGCGATTTGTCGGCGAGTGCCACCCTACTCCGGAACCCATAAAGGATTTGTGGTGAATTAGTACAGTGAAATATGAAAGTGATTTTAATGGTGGATATGTTATTCAATTATTTGGATTGAGAAGGATAGTGCAGGTATAGAAGAGGGAAAAGGTTTACATTTATATAGCGCTTGCTGCCCCTGATGAGGTGTTGAAGCTAACCCTGGTGCGTAGGACTATGCTACACTCACGTAGCTTGCGCATCTACGCGAATTGCACATAGCACAGTGCTAAAACGCGTTGCGGGCATTTTTTGCTTGTTCGCGGCCCTCAGTGTCAAGTTGGCGACCACGAGCGAGCAAAATAACATCCCTGCGAGTCTTTTTCTTTGTTCGCGATCAGCAACTTCTAGTTGCTGATGGCGAGCGTGGAAAATAAACCTCCCGGTGAGATTCTCAACGCGGGGAGGTCAGGTTTCTCATTGCGAGTGGTCGCTTATGCTCGTGACTGCTTTAGATGAGAAACTACCAGTCTGCGTTGAGAAAGCTGCCGCTCAAGTACAAATCTACTTGAGCGGCAGAAAACGACCACTTGCATTGTGCAAGATGCAGTTTCCAATGATTGCACAGTGCGGACAAGCATCCGGCACTGTGCAATCAGTGCGCACAGCATTTTGCACAGTGCACTACCAGTTTGCATAGCTTGCGTACTGCGAAGTGCACTTCACGTAGCTACGCGTAGCCCTACTACGCGGTTAAAAGGTAGGGCCGATGTCGACCAAGAACCCTTCAGTATTTGCCCGGCGTTAGCCGCCTCTCGTACCATTCGAGATTACCAAACAAAGAGGCAGGCGCTGGAGACAGAAGGCAGGAAACAGGAGTTTATTCCGACGGAGCAGAACACGTCAAATCAGACAACAGGGTATCTTCTCGAGGTGCTCTAACCGCATCTCTGAGGCCTGGCCTCTTATACACAAGTTTATGGCTTTATTACATTTATGACATCAGTGGTATTGCTTTGAAGTACGAAAAAGGCATCTTTGGAATCCCCGGTTCAGGCCCGTTCTCACACATATCTACAGTAGGGGTCCCCACCCAAATCTCAGCATGATGGCTATCGCGCAGCTGGACATTCCGCTGGGAACAGGAATGCGGGCGATCGGTCGGATCTAAGGGTGTGAAGGCATTGATTAATCCCCGCTCCTTTGATGTGAGGCGAGGTCCTACTGTAGGGGCAATAAACCGTATATGTTGGGCTAGGTGATGGCCTGGGATCAGGCCGGACAATCGGGCAGGGAGGAAGAGGTTATCAAAAGGGCCTGTTCTATGAATGAGATGAAAGAGTGAGGGGGTTCAGCACGGGATGTGGCCCGGGGACAGGGTCACGCTGGAGGTGCGTTTATGGCCCAAGCAGGAGAGACCGGGGGCTGTCGGGGCGCGGGGGGGGATGCTTGTGAGGCCGGGGAGTGAGGGGGAGAGACGCGCAGGCTATTGGCAGTGGGCAGAGAGGCCACGGCACACAAAATGGCTGCCACTTACGTGCACGTATGGATCTGAAAAGGACAAGATGGCGCCGATAATGTTTATGCCACAATCCAGATTTTAACAACGCGAACTACGCCCAGGGTTAGTTGAAACACTGTTTTGGCGAGTAGCACACTACTCCAGAACCCATAGAGGATTAGTGGTGAATTATTTTAGTGAAATATATTTTAGTGAAATATGAAAGTAATTTTGGGAGGTGGATACGTTAGTCAGTTATTTGGATTGTGAAGGATAGTGGGGCGAGAGAAGAGGGAGAAGGTTTGCATTTATATGCCCTTGCTACCCATGATAAGGCGTTGAAGCGCTTTTCGATGAGCAGCACTCTACTCCGGAACACAAACCGAACTAGTGGTAATTAGTAGGGGGAAATATGCAATTCATTTGAGTGGTGGACATGTTAGTCTGTTATTTGGATTGAAAAATTGAAAAGGAATAGTGGAGGGATGTAAGAGGGTAGGGTCTAGTACATAATTTTTATGAGGGGGGTTTATAGCCATAGGAGGGGTTTGGGGTGAGTAAAGGGGAGGTGGAGGGGAGTTAGTATAGGGAAATATTAAATTAATTTGAGTGGTGAACATTTTGTTCTGTTTTTTTGGTTTGAAAAGCAATAGTGGAGGGCTAGAAGAGGGAAGGGTCTAGAATTCTTGTTGAGTTCATAGCAGTACAAGGGGATTTGGGATGAGAAAACGGGAGGTGGAGGGGTAGGAATCCGAGGTAAGGGTGTAGAAAGGCTTTTTTGGGAGATCTGAATAGTAAAAGAAGTATGAGATGATGCAAGGAAGGGGTAGAGGAGGGAGGAGTCTAGAAAGGGTTATTTCAGAGATCATAGTAGTGGTATGAGGTATGGGATGAATGAGAGAATGGGGTAAAGGATGTATTGATAGAGGTATAGGGTGAGAAATGGGGTACTACATTGGAAAGAGTAGTAGAGTGGTATAGGGTTACAAATAGGGTACTGCATTGGATATGCTGAATTAGAAGAAAAGTAATAGACATATAGATACATAAGTACATGGAAGGTATATATATATATATATATATGCATAAGGAAGGTAGTATATGTAGATAAAAGATGCATTTAATAAACTCCTGCTTTCAAGTGTTTTTGAAATTTAAATTAATTATTATTATTTTTTTTTAATTCAATAGTGAAGCAATTGTGGATAAATAGTTGTAATAAAAGATTTACTTATTTATGCAGTCACTTATATACACGTTAAAACAGAATAATGTAACTATCACTAATATGTACATTTGTTAAGCAGAACTAACGAATATCTATATTTCTAAAAAAAGAATTATTATACATGTTTATACTAAGCAATACACATATATAGGTACATATCTATAGTCAAAATAAATGCTTCTAGACAGAGGGATCTGCTGTATATTTCGATTTATGTATGGTGGTAATAAGTGGAAGAGCCAATTCTTGAGTAGTTTTCTGAAGATAAGGTGGTTATCCGTGGATCTTGTGTTGGAGGGTGAGGGGGGGGCGTAAAGAATTCCATAGTTTATCTGCTTGACCAGAGAAAGATGTGCCATCCATTGTTTTTCGTGTCTGTACGTTAGGATTTTGAGGTGAGGTGCCAATCTAGAGCGGAGGTTCCTTTGTTGAATGTGTTTGGTGAATTCATTCCTGATGAAGAGCGGTCCCATTCCATGTTTCCCTTTGTGGGTGATACAAAGCAGCTTAAACGTGGATCGTCTGGCAACCAGTAACCAATGCATGGCTTTCAAGGCAGGGGAGATGTGGTTTTGCGGCTTTATATGTAAGAGTAGTCTGGCAGCCAAGTTCTGAATCCATTGTAGACTTTTCAGAGTTGTTAAATGTAATCCATGGTAGAGGCTGTTGGCGTAATAAAGTTTGGGCAGAGCAAGAGCGATAGTAGCCTGGACCTTGTGTGAAAGTCCCAGATGAGGGCAGATCCGTCACAGAGTTTTTACAGAAACAAAACTTGATCTTGCTAGTTTGTCCACTGGGTGCCAGCAACAGGCCCAACCCCCCACTCTTACACGTTCGTCCTCTTGGGCATTCATTGATAGCTTGAAGTCCATGGTCATTCCGAGGTTTCTTACTTCCTTCGATACTTTAGGCAGTGTTATCAGATCATCAGGCCAGGCGGTGAGCTGGTCATATTTTTTTCAATCGCCACACGTGAGTATTTCCGTTTTGGAAGCATTCAATTTGAGTTGGCGCCTCGTTGTCCAGTGATCCACGGCTCTGAGACAACTAAATATTGGTGAGTTTCCAATGTCTTTGGGGCATTCCAGTTGAAGGAGTATTGTGTGTCATCTGCATAATTATAGCGTGTGAGGTAAAATTGATTGACCAGTGCTGGTACTGACTTCATTTAGATGTTGAAAAGCATTGGCGAGATGATTGAGCCGTGAGGGACCTCTGCTTTTGTGAAGTACAGTTTGTATGAGAAATGGGGATATGGATAACATTTGTTCTGTTGCTAAGGTAGGATGTGATCCAGTCTACAGCAGTCCCCTCTATGCCGGATTAGTTGGGTCTTTGTATCAGAGTGTCATTGTCAACCGTGTCAAAGGCAGCCAAGAAGTCCAAGAGAATTAGTGCAGCAACCCCGTTGCAGTCAACTGTGTTCTTCAGGTCATCCCAGATGGTAACAAGAGCAGATTTTGTGCCTGTTCCTGGACGGAATCCTCTTTGAAAGTCTGAAAGTAAAACATTATCTTCAAGGAATTGTGACATCTGGGTGAATGTTGCTCTTTCTATCAGTTTACCCAGGAAAGTTCCATTTGTAATTGGTCTGTAGTTGTCCGGGTTCAGCGGGTCCAAGTTGGTTTTCTTCAGTAATCGGAGTATGTATGACTTTTTGAGTACTTCTCCAAATATTCTGGTAGTTAAGGAATTGTTGATGATCCTTCTTACTGGTGTGGCAGAAGAGGTTGTTAGAAGAATTGTCTTGAAGGTTTGGGATGGCCTTGTGTCAGACGGCCCACCGGCAGGCCTGCTTGCTTTGACCAGGCCCATAAATTAATCCTGTGAAATGTGTTGGAAGGAATGGAGAGGCTGGGTTAGAGTATTCTTGGATTGTTTTTTTGGAAAGGGGTCAGTGCTGGTGCTTTGTCTTTGTTTTAAATATGAGTCCAACGTGTCTGCTTTGGCTGTGTAATGATTTGCCAGTATGTCTGTGAAATCTTGAGTAATGGGATGAGCTCCTAGGCAATTTGATTTCGGAAATCCATTGAGAATTTTATAGAACTCTTTATTTGCACATTTAACATTTCGAAATCCGTCTGAATAGCACCTTTTCTTAGCTTTTGTGATAGCTGACATGTATAATATGCTAAATGTCTGTTAAAAGATGTTGGAATTGGGGGTGATGAAACCCTCCACTAGCTCCTGGTCCAGTCCTGTGGTTTTGGAACCAAAAGCTGCCCCAGCGGGCACCACCCCTGAACTGAGGTTCTATATGGGTTATAGATGGCTGAATTCTGTGACAAAGACTGATGCTCATGCCATCCCCATGGCGGATAAGCTGATTGAAAGGTTAGGGGCTGCCCAGTACTTAAGGACCTTTGATCTTACATCAGAGTACTGGCAGGTCACCCTTACAGACTCTGCCAAGGAAAGGTCAGCCTTCTCCACTCCTGTGGGACACTATCAGTTTAGAGTGATGCCCTATGGACTCAAGAAAGCACCTCCACCTTCCAGAGGTTGGTGAACCTGGGACCTGCTGGTATGAAGGCCTTATCAGCTGCCTATCTGGATAACCTAGCTGTCTTCAGAGTTGGAAGTACCACCATTTTCACCTCCAGGTGTGGAAATCAAAAATAATTGGCGTTAGCATGAGCTGAAGCCATCTTGTTTGTGGCATCCATTTTGTCAGCTATGTAATTCTTCCGTCTTCACAGCTTCTTGTCTTTCAATTCTGCTTGTGTCATCAGCTTTAGTTAACTCCTTCAGTACTGAGCCAGAGCAATGTATGAGCTCAGAAAGGCCGGTAGCTGCTAGAAAGCACCTGTTTGAAAATGTAACTGTCTACCATTTCCTACTGATGTACGCAGTTCTGTTTCCCCTCCCACTCTGCTGACTAAGTGATATCCATCTGCCCATGTTTGTCGGTAGCTATTTGTGTGAATGCTTGTACCTTCTATTTGAGTCTACATGCTTACTCTGCAACAAACTCAGTATAAAAGGCCCATGGTCTGTGTATTCAAGTCACTACCTCCTGGAGCACTTGAGGGTGTTGCATGGATGTGGTCTCACTCATGAGTGAGTACACTTATTTTGAATTTCAGCTTCAATGTCAATCTCTATTTTGTTGGTCTGAAGGACCCGTGGACAAAGATAAGGGTGACCCCTGCGCCAGTGTGCCCCTAAAAAGGCACATTTTCACACAGGAAGTGCTTCAGGCTCTGCAACAGGCAGCCCCGACTATCAAGGCCAGTAGGTGCCCGACACTTGCGACACCTGGTAAACAAGGGTAAGGTGCAACCCTTCCAGGCCAAGATAGAGACTTTTGGGAGGTCTGGCAACCTCCCAAAACCCAGACTGAGGTCAGAGATACTTGGGCCTCACTGGTTTCTACTTGAGGTTTGTCAAGGGATATGGCACCATTGTTGCCTCCTTGACAGAGCTGACTTCTAGGAAGCAGGCCCAAGGTCTAGCTCTCCCTTGCTGCTGCGCCGCCCTGCTTCCTCTCCAGTTTTCTGAGTGCTTTCTCCTGCTTTTCCTTATTTATTTACTTCTTTCTCTTTCCTTTGCCCCCCTCATTTTTCAGAGTGCTTTTTCTATTTTTGCCTCATTTTTTACTTCTTGCTCCTCCTAACCCTTCCCCTGTTTTCCTGAATGCTTTTTCTGCTTTTGCTCCTATTTTGCTGCTTTCTTCTTCCTTTCCTCCATTTTTCAGAGTGGGTTTCCTGCTTTTGTCAAGTTTTTTTTACTGCTTTATCCTATCTCCCCCGTTTTTCTAAGTGATTTATCCTGCTTTTGCCTAGTATTTCGCAGCTTTCTCCATGAAGCAGCTAGCATTTGAAGTGCCTTGATGCCATCATAGGTGATTTACCACACTTATGTGATTTGTACAGAGACATGCCAAACTGCATTTGACTCCCTGAACCATGCCATGTGCACAGCCCCTGTGCTCAGGGCCCCTGACTTCTCCAATGAGCTTATCAAACAGATGCTTCAGAACATGGCACAGGGGCAGTGTTATCATGGCTAAATGAAGAGAGCCTGGACCAACCTGTAGCTTTCATCTCAAGGAGGTTATTCCCAAAAGAACTCAGGTGGAGTGCTACAGGAAGCGAAGCATTTGCTGTGATCTTGGACCTGAGGAAGTTGAGGCCATACATGTTTGGCACTTACGTCCTGATTCAGATTGACCACAGGCCCATCAGGTGGCTCATGCAAATGAAGGGTGATAATCCATAATTGTTGAGGTGGCCCATTTCCCTAGCGAATATGGACTTAAGGGTGGACCACAGACCAGGAGCAGACGACGCCAATGCTGACGATCTGTCCAGGATTTCCACCTTACTGATGACCACTTCCTATAGGTTGGGTAGATCTCCCCACTTTCAGCTGGACATGTTAGACCTGTCATCCTTAGGGTAGTCTTCTCCCAACTTTTTCTCCTTGCTTACATCCACTTTTTGCTGTATCTTTTTGTTGGTCGTAGATTTCTGAGCACTTTATCATTGCTAACAAGTGCTAACGTGCATGTGCTTCTTCCCTAAAACATGGTGACATTGCTGTATGCCTGATTGGCATATTATATTTGCTTATAAGTGCCTTGTAAGGTGGTATACCATGTACCCACAACCTGTAATCTAGATCCTACTAGTGGGCCTGCAGGACTGATTGTGCCACCCACACAAGTAGCCTTTCAAACCTGTCTCGGGCATACAATTGCAGGGCCTGTGTATGCAATTTACTTTGACTTGGCACTGAAAACCATTCGGCAAGCCTTAAGGTCCCCTTTTATTACACATTGGTTACCCCTAAGGTAAGCTCTACAGGTAGGGTGCTGTGCACTTAAAAGGTAGGACATCTACTTTTAAGTTTTACATGTCCTGTTAGTGACACAGCTACATTTGTTTTGAACTACCGTGAGACCTACTCCTCTTTTAGGCTAGCATTGGGAATTTCTTAAAACACTTTAAAGCTGTAATTCCTGATTAGAAAGCAGTAGCTAAATCATGGTTCAAATTCTTGTAATGGTAATGATAAATCCCCTTTAGTGGTAACATTGGATTTGACATTACTATTCTAGAAATACCATTTTTAGAAAGTGGTTATATCGCTGCTCTTAACTTAGCTCTGTGTGCCTGCAGCCTGCCTACAATACACGTCTGGGCTGGTTGACAGGTACACTTTGTGCATTCCATATAGACAGCCACAAACACAGGAAGGGTGGGTGTGACAGAGGACTCATCTGCATTCTGATAGCCTTCCTGAGCAGGAAGGGGTAGAGGAAGCTTACGATTACATCTACTAGGCTATGTCCTGCCCTCACACAAAGACTAATTATACCCCCCACAAAGATAGTCCGGCAGAGAGGGCTAGGATGAAAGGGGAACAGGCACTTCAAGGAGCTGCTTTGAAGTCAACCCCACTTCAAATGCCCATTTAGGTATAAGTAGCCCCAAGACTACCAAATCAGTATACTACTGGAACTGCGAAGAACTCTGCTGGAGTAAAGACTGCTGTGCTGTAAAGATTGCAACGTTGCCTTGACTGTCTGTTCAGAGGAACTGCTTATCTACTTTACTGAGCTGTGAACCCAGAGTGACTCCAAGGGCTTGTTGGCTTGTCTCCTGTTTTCTGAAGTCACAGGGATGCAAAAGACTTCCTACTATCCTGCTAATGCTACTGGACTCTGCCATATGTGAGTCCTACCCTTCCCTGAGGTGCCTCCTCCGGTCCTGAGTCTCAGAAGTGGCTTCTGCTGCTGATTTTCTACAAAACCGATGCAGTGTCACCAATGCGCCAGTCAGAACAGACGCATCGCTCTTCAACACCAATTCTGTTCGATGACGGTGGTTCCACAGCCTGCGCGGCCTGACTGCGACACTCTGCATGGCTCGACGAGGCATTGGGGCATATGTATGAAAGAATGCATTTGCGCTTCTCAAATAGCGATTTTTGAAGAATCGCTATTGGAGAAACGCACAACCATATGTAAATGAAAAATCACAATTTTTCTGTGATTCCCTCATATTCCTCAATTGCGACTCGCAAATTGCGAGTTGCAATTAAGGAATCCCTTCCTATGCATTCCTATGGGCCAGGTTTCCCATAGGAATGAATGAAATTGTATGCGCAAATTGCGAGTACCCAATAGGTACTCGCAAATTGCGCACACAATTTCAAGGGTGCAAGGGTTCCAAAAGGACACCCTGTTGCACCCCTGAAATATGCATATGTGCACATGTGGCGCACATACATGCCCTAAAGACGTGTATGTGTGCCACATGGCACTTTGAAAAAAGCAAAAAGGTGCTTTTCAAATAATTCACAAATACCCACCAAATGTAAGTTGGTGGTAATTTGCGATTTCTTATGCCAAATTTGCACAACTTAGATGCTTTTTACATCGCATTCAAAGAATCGCACTTTGCTGTTCCTTAAATTCAATCACAAAAAAGAGAATCGCTAATTTTGAGATTCTCTAGTTTGCCATGCCCTTTTGGGATGATACATCCTAAAAGGCTTTTGCCCTTTGCAAACAGGCCGATTCTGAGAATCGTCCCTTTTGCGAACGGAAAAATCGCTCGATACATATGCCCCATAGTCTCCTTCTCAACGGAAGTTGATGACGCAGTTACCCGACTGCGCGGAGAAGATTGGCGCATCGCGCCCTCCACATCGATCCATTGCTCCATCCAAGATACTTTTTCAACAGGACCTGCGAGAGTCTCGTAGCCGGCCTTCCTTCCATCGCGGTCGGCCTGAACTTTGGGTTTACCCTGCTCTCTCATGACCTCAAGTAACCTTTTAGCGCTATTGATTTTTAAGCACTGTTTTTGTATTTGTTCTTTAGAAATCCATATCTCAATTTCTCCTGATTTAATTTTTGTCATTTTGGTTTTGTTTAACTCTGATAAATATTCTCTACCTTTCTAAACCTGTGTGGAGTCTTTTTGTTGTTTTTGCATTATGTTAGTGTGTGTGTGTGTGTGTGCGTGTGCATGTGCTTGTGAGTCTGTGTGTGTGTGTGTGTGTGTGTGTGTGTGTTGCACAAGTACTTTACACATTGCCTCTTAAGTGAAGCCTGCCTGCTTTGTGTCACGCTACCAGAGGGTGAGCACTGATTAATTTAAAGTGTGTATCTAGCTTGCCCTGACTAGGATTGCGGTCCCTAGTTAGACAGGATGAAAACCTCTGCCAAGTAGAGACCCAATTTCGAACAGTCATAAGTTGGCCCTTTATGGGGTCAAGCATGTAACATAATTGCAGAAATCAAAAATATTTTGAATTATGTAGGGAGAAGTCCTTGCAAAGTTCATTGAACCCTCAGTCCCACCCAATTTGGATGTTTCAGTACAGTTCCATCTAATAAATTATAAAGCTTTAGTGGGGCGGTGAAGCCGTTCACCTACCCGTGGTGGAGTTTTCTATGTAGGCTGTTCATATTATCTAATATGTTTCAAGGCCATGGTCCAGGCCCTTATGGTCGTTTTGGTAATTTCCGGCAGATCAGTTTGGAGACGTATAGGAAATTTGGGGACCTCTTTTCAGGAAACCAGTCTTCATTCCAATCGGTGAGCTGGGTAATTCCTGCCTCCAAAAATCTAATTGTTTACTAGCGTAAGGGCTTCCTTTTAATAAATTTGAATATCTGGGGCACCCAACCACCCATTGTGTGGTGAGCGAGTGCATTTAGCAAGAGCGACCAGGTGGTGACCCGCCCATACAGAATTCCTAATGAGGCTCGTAGATATTGAAAGAACTGCATAGGAACCATAAAGGGGAAATTCTGTAGCGTCTACAGCCATTGAGAGATCACAATCATTTTGTACGGGGTGATTTTACCAAGTTTAGACGCCATACGTTTTGACTACCTGCCCAACTCTCGACAGGAGCTCTGCACCTGGGGCATTATATTTGCATCCCAGCAAACCTGTAGGGATAGAGAAATGTGAGTCCCCAGATACCTGAAGCATTGCTTTCTAACTTGTGGACAGGAAAGTTTACCCCAAGCGACCACATCTCTTCTGACTGGGACCAGGACTAAGAATACTTAGTGCAAAAGACACGCTGCGAGGCTATCTTTGAACAGATTGTCTTGATTTAATTATTTGAGGGGCACACTTGCTTTAGGCCTAGGGAAGTTGTAGTTAAATGGCATTGGCCTCAGATCAGTCATATAGATTCCTCTCATTTAGTCATCCTGGATTTTTTGCTTTCGACTACCCGGTTTTTAATTTATTATACTTTTTACTGTGAGTGTCTCACTACCCGCGTTTCACTCATGGTAACTGGACTGAGCATGTCAACCCCAAGTGTCTTCCTTTTAAGATAAGGCCGCTGCTGCTGTGGTAAGGGGCACTGGGCTGGTTCCACATGAGCATGTGTGTGCACGGCATATGTGAGATTACTGTTTTGCACAGACCAGTATCTGTGAACAGGTACCCTGTCGCAGAAGGGCCTCCGCATTGATTGGGCTGACCTGGGGTTGGCTATATAATGTGGGAATTCATAGACAAGGTCTGTAGCGCTTATTGTAAAATCTGTAGTGCTTTGACTGTGTTAAGCATTTGGAGAAATATGCCCTAAAGTTCAGTGTTGATACACTTAGGCCTACAGGGTCCAGCAAAGTACCAATTTGGAGTAAAACATTCACTTCAAGAATGAATTCGCAGTCCAGGTCTTATAAGACTGCGGGAATTATCATATTTCCATTACTCAGCTCATAATCAGATTCTGGGCCTTTTTACTCCCTACAGAGTAAGGGTAATTACTCTACTCCCAAGCTCAGGGAACAAAGGCCTCCCTGCACAAAAGGAGGAATTATCAGTAAGTTCTTCAGGTCTTGGTAAAGAAAAGGGCTAAGAAGGAAATACATCTGATTATCAACTTGTCACGCGGCACCTGGGCCGGGACAGCCCAGGCCCTCTGGAATAGAGGAGGAAGTCAGACCTCCGTAGCTAACAAAGAAGGGGCTCATGTTTGAAATTTTGGTGTGCAGGGATCAGACAGTAATGGGGTGGAGCGGATGCACTCTGAGGAGGTCTTTCCAGAGAAAACTTGAAGTTGCTATTTTGGATTATCCCTCAATTCTAATCAGGAGGGTTGGGACAGGCGTGGAGGAAATATGTGTCATTGTCGGACTTTTTAGGGGTGCCTGTCCCCTAAAACTTTCCACTCTCACTTAAAAACCCCTGTACAATTGACAGACAGTTAAAAATACCCTGAATCTAGGAGGCAACAATGGCAGAAAGTAGACCTGGCTTGAAAGAAAAAACACCTTCAAAGATGGACTAAGGACTTTGATTCCAGATTATCTCTAGGACTAGGATGGGTCTCTTCAGGGCCAGTGGTCCTTTTATGCCTCTTGAGGTCCAGTTGGGGGAAATACCTTGACTCCACTACCCCTCACGTGTGCTCTGCCAGACAGCCAGGAGCCTCTGGGGGAAGGGGAATGAGGGCAGGCAAGTGTTCTGCTGGCTTGCTGAAAGTGTGTTGCGGTCTATAAAAAATACCCCTGGGGTAAAAGTATGTATTTAATTCCTGGGGAAAGGGGCATGCGTTGGGCCCTACTTCCCAGAGCCATCATTTGACCAACGGCACCCCATCTCCTAAGGCCTGAAGCAAAAATGTCTAGGTAACCCCATCCCCCAGAACAAAGACACAGAGAGCCTTATTGGCGAATCTGTGGGGTTTTGACTAGCCCCAAGTGCACATGACTGGGTGGGCAGGTGCATCCTACTCTACAAATCACCTGCTCTGGCTCATTGCCGAAGGAGAAATATTTGCTTCTGCTCCCGCCCGCCATGAGCAGCGTGGGTGGTAGCTTATGATTTGTCATAGAATCAGCAATCTTAATTGTGTTTCACATTAGGCTTTTTGTTCTTGAAATTGAATCACCTTAACATGGGACCTTCAAAGATTGCTCACCAGCATCAGAATTAAAATTAATTTAGACCTCTCGACTAAATATGTCAGAGGGTGCTCCATCTTATGGTTGAAACCAATAGGGACCAGCACTGATAAGTGCAGATGGTCATGCCAGAGGTGCCTCTCCTGGCTTGAATAAACAACCCATCTGTAAACTGTGCAAGAACGCACTGGAAGCCCGGCTTTGCCTTGCCCTACCCTCAGGCACAGACGGAGAGAAGGTACGTGAATAGAAATAGAAGTCTTCAAAATACGGGCCAACATAAAGAAAAATGTATCCCTGCACTGGACCCTACTGAATAGGACGTCTAATGGCATGGTTACTGTGAAACATAACACAATCAAACGAAGTAAAACTAAAATAAAGTCGCCAAACATGTGAGCACATATGCCATTTATATTAAAGCTAAGATTACAGTGAACTTATTTGGGAATCCTTTAGCCTTTTCTCTCTGTAAATTGTATTAAGACATCTGGGTACCAAACCTCCATTTGTTAGGCTCTGATATTAATAAAATATTTGTCATATTACCTTTTATTATTTAGTATTTATCCAATAGTAGCAGTGCCCATTTTATTTGTATATACGTTCCTGGTACTTTCTTATAATTTTTTTATCGGTGGTAAGCAACATAGAAAATGATGTAGATACATTAGTTGATATAGCTTATGACTTAAAAGCTTCTATTATATTTCTTACATTCACATAGTTATAATTATTCTTATTTTGTGTGATTGTGAGTATTCATATATACATTTCTTACAGGATTTCTATTTAAAATTGTAATGCTTTATTTTTATGGCTTCAATATTTTATTTTGAGTATTGCACTGCTAGTGAACTCATATTATGGTTCTAATAAGATGTACTTTTCTTGCTTTTCTGTAAATCTAATTTCATAGCTTCTTCCTCTAAATCTATCGCATGCATCTATATTGCATCTCTAGGTGCTAAAGTGTGCCCATTCGAGTCATGATGCATGCTACTTGTTTTTAGTTTTTTCTGCTGTACCTTGACAAGAGCTGATCTGAAGGGACAAATTGACCCCGAACATTGTATCGGTAAGCTGAATTGTAATTCAACTGCAATTGGAACTCACGCAGAATTTGCCATAGAACACATAGAAGTTAACTTCTATCTTAATATAGTTAAAATGTTTGCAGGCTACAATTTTAACATCTACTATAATTCCTAGATTACTTTTTGTACAGTGGACCCTTATGATACAGAAATGCTTTTGAGGAAAAGCACGGGCACTTCAGAAAGGCAGTAGATGCTTAAAAAGTATCAGAATAAAGAGGAACGTTTTTTGTTATTCTGTACACCATTTGACAAAGTAGGGTTCGACTTAAGTACAGTGGAAGGAACCTGACGTTTGTTTAAATTTTTTTTCCTTTGTAGCTTATAATTCAAATTGCACTTTTGAAAGAAAAACGTTGTTTTACTATTGTTGAGCTGTATGCGTTTCCTATACAAGGACTAAGTGTGAGGAGATTGTTTTTATGTTGAACAAGCTCCGCTTGTGGCATCTAATCAAACTGCATTATGTACATTTTGTTAAATTATTTCCATCTTTAATGTATAATGCATGCATATCTTTAGGTTTCCTCTTCTAGCTGTTACGGTACGATCTAAAATGTTTACATGGGCCAGTAGTAAATGCTGAACTTCCCTTCCCCCTTCAGTTTCAAGTGGTGGACTGTTACCATGGTGATCGCTCTTTCCATCTCATCAGCTATAACCTGGTTTTCCACATCAACCGAATAGCTGCGAGCAAAGCATGATCTTTATTCTCTGCTTAAATGCGTCCTTAGTGTCCGTGTACTGTACAACCATTGTCTCACAACGTGTATTAGGGCGAATGTCTTTTTTTAAGGGTTTCATAACTAATCTGTGCAAAATAGTGTGCTGCACTTAGATAAACACATTTATCCTTAAACCCCTTTCCTGGCCTATTATTATGGTACATGGGAGTTTTTTTTGCTGATAATTTGTTTTGTTTTGTTTCTGCTGTTTATGTTGCTTAAAAGAATGGACAGGCTGTGTTAATGGAATGTCTAAATGTATTGAATTTACTGTCGTTTTGCAGTATATGCTTTAATTTCTATTTTTGTGAACTGGTCTCATGGCGTTTACTTCTTCCTGTGATGCAAAGATTTTAGCAGTACAGTGCAACTGCAGGATAGCTTTATATATAGTTACAACAAACATAATTATAACATCCAGTTTCATGCAACAGTACTTACCTATTTTGCTTGACTATGTGTTTTTTTAATTGCTTCTTTGCGTAGCAGTGAAATTACATCTGTAGCATGACATGAAGTCTAACCCTCTACCTTGATGCGCGACTAAGACCAACACATTTGTTGTTAATGTGTAATTCACCGCCGTGTTCCAAAATGAATGAATACACTAGAATATTACTTCAGGCAGTGCTTATCCACAAAACCACTGGATCTAATGTCCTAAAACAGGGGTTATTAACCTGCGATCCATGGACTCCACAGCGCTGCTCAGGGGGTCTGTAAATGCTCAGAAAATGCAATACTATCTGTAGATTAATGAAGTGTGTGCAAATCAAGAAACACAATTTAAGACTGAAAATGTTATGTAACTGTGAAGGAATTTGCAATAGGAAGCTAAAAATGAAGTTTGTGTCCTCGGATTTATTCATGGGAGCAGTGCAAGTGAATCAGTCAGAATATAATATGGATGATAAGTGGCCTAAGCCGAATGTAGAAAAGCTCCAACCTTTCTACTGAAGAGATTAAAAAAAATATATATATATTTGTAAATTAAATAAAATATTTAATCATTTGTGTATTTGATGAATGATTACTTGGATATTTTTGCTTATAGTTTTGATAATCAATTCATCGTAATAGCTTAAGCCAGGGTTCCTTGGCTTTAAGTAATGGGGGTTCCCGGATTCCAATAATGATTCAGAGGGGGTTCACGTTAGTCAAAAGTCCAGAAGACTTTCACGTTTTATGAAACTGCATTGCTTTTCTCATTAAATAGCCTGTTTTATCGTTAGACTTTCATGGCGTTGAAAGTTAAAGAAAATATTTCGTAATTTAATTAACATTTTGGTCATGATTAATGTACCTGAGACCTTTGTCTTGAAAGGCGATACAATTACCATACCTTTCTGATAAGCCCGTCCAGTGGTCGGTGCTCTACTGAAAGTAATGAAGAAGCATCTTGTCTCCTGACCCTCGATGTGCGCATTTAAGAATGGGTCTATGCCCTGTGTAGTGACAGAGCCACCCGGCCCGTTCACGTACGCTGGTCACGCTCCCACGCACCCACAGGGCGGGCTCGCCCAAAGGTATAAATAAAAGGGCTCAGGACCGCTCAGTGTGTGTGTGTCATCCTTGTAGTCTGCCAAGCCTGCGGCACACCGTATGTTAATTGGTGCCCTGACCATTGCCATCTCTACGCTGGCGAGGAGGCGGGTGTCACCCACGCCTCGCTGGATACCTACCTGGAGTGTCCCTGGTGACTGCAGCTCCCGCCCGGCCGGCTACTGCCATCGCAGTCCCCGCACCGGTGTGATCCGCGCGGCCTGCGCCGCATATATCCAGAGCGGGTGCCCACCCCACGTGGCTCTGCATAACGGAGTGCATCTCCTCGGCGGGTGCACCCTGCTCTCCTCATCGTTGGTCGCAGCTCCCTTCAGCGCGGACGAGCGCCACAAGGTGAGGCCTGCCCTGCCTGCGTGCATGTGCATCGCTCCGGCCCGCCGCAGCATTTGCCTGTGCCCACGCGCCTCCGCTGCAATCAGGCCCGGCCACGCTCCCACTGTCACATGGTCCAGCCGGCGGGTCGAAGACACACGCCACTCACGGCGTGTTCGTCAGTAAGCCTGCGCGCCTGCAATGCAAGGATGCGCTCCTCGTGAGCGCTTGCCCTCAGGGACTGCACTGCTCCACGTCTACCAGGGAGAGAAAAGGCCAATCTGCAGTGCCACCTGTTGCAAAGGACATAATTGCTACTCCATGCAATAAAAAGACACATATATCCGCCACAGGAGAGTGCAGTGGGAGTTGCCACCGCACGTCGTGATCCTCAGTATAAGGGGCCCACCCCAGTGTGGGTGAACACACGCGCCTGAGCTCTTCAGACCACCCTGCCCAGCCCAGCCCACAACAACCGGAGGCCACCCAGTTCCGCGCCAGCAGCGACGTCACAGTGCGTACGCCAAAACCACACCTGTGTGTGCTTGCCCTAACTGCCACAGACCGGCGAGAGTTCCTCTCCTACACGTGCCCTACGACAGTCGGCGTCACCGGTCAGCGTCCTACTCGGTGGGCCCACAGACAAGGATGAATGTCCAGGGTGCAGATGGGGGCGGTGCCCCCCCCGGTGGAGGCACCGCCACTCACTCAGCAGGTTAATCCACCAGCCCGCGCTCGGGATGGCCAGGCCACAGCTGCCCTTCTGCCGCCCTTCAGCGAACTCTCAGATCCGTCCACGGCGCGCTGGAAGTCCAGTATTGGCTGTCTGGACCATTACTTCATTGGCGTGCGGGAAACCGACGTCAAGGTGAAGAGGTCGTTTCTCATGCGCTATGGGGGAGGCGAGCTGTATGACCTCTTCGAGACCATACCGGATCGAGGGGCAGATGAAGACTACGATGGAGCTGTCCCGGCCCTGAACCGACTATTTTATCCCCAGATAAATCCAGATTTCGAGCGTTTCAAGCTCCGGCAGGCGCGGCAGGGGGAGACCGACACCATCAATATCTTCTACGCTCGCCTAAGGAAACTTGCAAGTTCCTTCTTGTGCTGGACCAGAGGGAAGAGATCAGGCCACAGATTATCCAGGGATGTCGGTCAGTAATGCTGCGACGCCTGATACTGCAGCATCCTGGCATCCGTCTAGATGAGATCCTCGTGCTTGGCAGGTCCCACAAGCTGTCCAACACTTGCGCAGACGAAATGGAAGCGGCCCTTAACCGGCCTTCTGTGCCGCACGCATCACAGCGGCCTCCCGCGATCAAAGAGGAAAGAGTAGATGCGATCCACAGACGGCAGACTCAGTCGAACCCACGAGGCCTCCACAGAGCAGCACGTGCGGGAACTGCAGCTTAGATCATCCCCCAGCAGGAAGATGCTTTGTAAGAGCATGTTCACAATGTGGAAAGCTCAACCAGGGACACGGGGACTCTCAACGGTGGTGAGACAGCTGACAGTGGAGGACCCAATGGCTCAAGTAGACAACACCCCACCTGGGTTTGGTCTAGAACCCGAAGACGATGTATTCTTTGTGTCGTTTGTCAGCCGGGAAGGAACAAGGTGCAGACCACCGCCCATGTGCCACATCACCGTAGCAGGGTCACCCGTAAGAGCCATCATAGACACTGGAGCATCAGTTAACGTGATGGACAGCGACCAATACAAAAAAGTGTTGCCGCGCCCTCCTCTCCTGCCATCCAAGGCAAGGATATACACGTATGATAGTGATGAACCACTTCCTCTACGCGGAGTCATGGAGGTCCAGGTCACCAGCGACGGTCACTGTCTCAGCACCAAGTTCCATGTCACGGAGGGAAAACGAGGCAGAGGACCTAGAGCTTGTATTCTTCGCGAACCAGGTGCACAACCTCCATGCTCGAGAAATGCTCAGAGACTTTCCTATGCTTTTTGAAGGCCTGGGGTGTTTGAAGGGAAAAACTTTCAAGCTGCACGTGGATCCGACAGTTCGGCCCATGGCACTGAGAGATCGGAGGGTGCCATTTCACTTCCGGCGCAAGTAGAAAAGGAGCTGAAAAAGTTGAAAGACCTGGTGATAGAGAAGGTGTCAGGCCCCACTCCGTGGGTATCTCCGCTCGTCGTAGCCCCAAAACTGAAACAACCAGGTGCCATTCGACTCTTCGTTCACATGCGCCTACCGAACAGGGCCGTGAAGAAGGAGCGCCTTCTCACACCTACAATGGACGACATTGTGGCTGACCTGAATGACGCCAACTGGTTTAGCAAACTCGACCTCAATGCAGCTGGAACGTTCTCCACCCATGTAGGATTAAGTCGCTATAAGAGGTTGAGTTTTGGCGTCTCTTCAGCCACGAAGGTGCTCCAAAATGCAATATGGGAGACTGACCGGGCTGCAAGGCGTAATTAACTTGAGTGATGACATTTCTGTGTTCTCCAAGATGCTAGAGGAACACCATGCACACATCCGGCCCACCCTCCACCGACTCGTGGACAACGGGCTCACCCTGCACAGAGCCAAGTGTTTGTTTTATCAGGAGTCGGTGGACTTCTTTGGGTGCATCTTCTCCAGGGAAGGACTGCGAGTAGGCCTGAAGAAATCAGCTGCCGTACGATCTGCTCTGAGGCCCACATCAACCACAGAAGTCCGAAGCTGCCTGGGAATGGCAACATACTGTGGCCGGTTTACCCCCAACCATGGCTACTCCGTACCCTCGCAAAGTCCGGTCAGCCGTTGGTCTCGTCTGCGAAGGAAGATCTGGCTTTCCATGCTTTCAAAAAGGCCCTCATTTATGACCGAGTCATGGCATACTTTTGCCCGCATCGGCGCACAGAGGTGGTGGTGGATGCCAGCCCCGTAGGTTTGGGTGCATCCTGATGCAGGAGACAGAGTCCAAGGATTGGGTCCCAACTGCGTATGCCAGCAGGGCTTTGACGGCCACCGAGATGTGGTACCCACAGATAGAGCGTGAGTCCCTGGCCATTAGATGGGTGGCCCATCACTTCTGTCTGTACCTGTATGGCCACGAATTCCGAGTGGTCACCCATCACGAGCCTCCGGTCCCCCTCTTCGCCGGTACGTCTTGACTTGCCTCTCTACGGATCGAGAGGTGGTCGGTGCAGCTACAGGCATACCATTATAGGGAGAGGTGTGGCGCCGCGGCCAGGGCGACTGACGCAGGAATCTGGGGATCAGGGTTCAATCCCCGGCTCAGGCGGCAGGTTAGCCCAGCACCATGTGACTCTGGGCAATAGCTTGCTTAATCTTCCCGACGGCCCCCAGCGCCTAGAGACCCTAACGGGTGATTGTGCGCTATACAAATGTGGATTATTATTATTATTATTATGAGGTGGTTTTCAGGCCTGGGGCCAACAACCTTGCCGACTTTTTGTCGCGCCACCCTGGTCCGATCGTACCACTCGGTGCTCCAGCTGATTAAGACTACACCAAAGAGTTTGTCTGGATGGTCTCTCTTGAGGCATGTCCCGTCGCCCTCACACTAGAAGACATTCAGATGAGTGCCTCGTCAAGGTCAAGACCAAGTTATCAAACAGGAATTGGCATCACTTTCTGGATGATGTCAGCGCCCTTACCGCAGAGGAAAAACTATTCCGATAGCAAGTGTGCAGAGTACAGAACGAGCTCAGCGAAGGTCTTCATGGAGTGGTTCTACGTGGGAACACTCTTGTGATTCTGAGAAGACTGCAGGAGGAGGTGGTCCGCCGAGCACACCAGGGCCATCAAGGAATCTCAAAATCCAAAGCCAGACTCGGGAGCCAAGTCTGGTTTCCAGGTATGGACGCCATGGTCAAGGAAGCTGTCCCCACATGTCACTCCTGCAACATCACGGGGGCGACCCAGCACCTCACCCGGTGACAACTTAAGATCCATGTCGAGAGCTGTGGTCCAAAGTGAGCATCGACTTCGGCTCGTTCCCGAATGGGCGAAGCACGCTGGGGCTTGTCGACTCCCACTCGAAGTTCCTGGTGGTGTAGGTAGTATCGTCAACTGCATTTCACCATGTCATGACAGCTTTGGAGCGCGCCTTTGCTATGATGGGACTGCTGGAAGAGGTCTAATCCGTCAGTGGGCCGTCGTTCCAAGGTAGAGAATTCCAAGAATACCAAACCTCCAGAGGCATCCGACACCGTAAGATCATGCCGCAGTGGGCCCAAGCGAATGGGGAGGTGGAGCAGTTAATGCATACAATGAACCAGGCCCTCAGGATTGGGGTTGTGAAGGGAGAAGATGCTGAGTAGTGCCTCTCACAATTTCTCAGTGCCGCACTGCACCACCCAGTGTGCGCCAGCTCACCTCATTTTCCGAAAAGCCCCACAAGACAATTTTCCGGCAGATTTATTGTGCAGTCCCCCCAGCGCTGGATCAAGGTGCAGAACAGGCCAGAAGGAAAGCATCCAATGACAAGGCAAGCCAGACTCGAAGAGCCCAGTCCATAAGCATCCATGTAGGAGACCGAGTTGTTGTGAAGGACCATTACCCTAGCTGGAAGTATCGCACCCCATACGAGCCCGAAGCGTGATAGGTCATCAGTGTACATGGTACCATGGTATCGGCTATTCGTGGAACCCTTGTGGTTACCAGAAATATCTCCTGGTTCAAGAAAGTTGCAGAGGGTAGGTCACCTACCTACCAGGCTAGGGAAGAGTTAGAAGACTGACATGGGGCCGCCACCGCAGATGCCCTTCCTGGCAGCCCCAAGCCTGTACAACATCAAGCTGGAAGAGAAGTGGAGGAGGTAGAAGCATTGCAAAACTCTGGAGCCGTGTTCCCCGAGCAAGAGAAGGACATGGAAGGGTCGGCAGCAAGAGAGAACTCCCGGAGCCAGAAGTATGGACTCCGGCCGAACCTGACCCCCAGCCAGAGACTCAGAGACTTTGCGTGGTGTGCCAATAGAGACTGAACACTTACCTGAAAGGGTCTCTGAATCTGAAAGATTGGAGGGATGTAGTGACGGAGCCACCCGGCCCGTTCACGTACGCTGGTCACGCATCCCGAGGGCGGGCTTGCTCGAGGGTATAAATAAAAGGGCTCGGGCTCGCTCGTGGTCTTGGCCCAGTAGCCATATCTAAGTGTGTGTGTCGTCCTTGTAGTCTGCCCACCCGTATGTTAGTTGGCGCCCTGACCATTGTGTAGTATCCTCAGGTTGTATTTATATGTTCTTTTACTCCTCTGTATCTAGCTGCTCAGCCAGTGTGAGTGTTCTAGTTAGAATGTTAGTGTGTATGAGTGTTATCAGTTGAGGATGGGCTGAGCAGCAAGGAGGCTGCCCCACATTGCCAACTCTACACCCTGCAGGGAGACGGAAGTGTATTTCTAATTTGCCAGACAAAAGTAAAGCCAGTCTGAACGCAGGTTACCTTAAAAAAGCACAATCAACACCAAACACCTTTCTGATCGTGTGGAGCAGGAATATATTTGCTCTTCTAACACTGCATGCTATAATAATTATAAGCAAACAAATGTGTCACAGGGACAGACAATAGTTGTGCTGCATTGAAATTAAACATACAGTTTCGCACATTGTTTTTACCCTCGTAAGATCCTGTTCGGGAGGCGTCGGGGCAATCAGGGGCTGCCGGGCGTCAGCCGTGGGGACTGGAGTAGTTTACTTCTGGGCTGTACTATTATGGCTCCGCAAAACTTGCTCAAGTATAAACACTTCAGGCAGAATCTCCGAGGTAGCGATGGCAAGCAGTCAAAGGCTTCTCAAGCCTGGCAAGCTCGGAAGTCAGCAATCACTCTGCAACACATTAGCAGATGGTCCAATTCAGTGTTTTATTTGGTGAAGAAAAGTACTTTAGTACATATTTAAAACGCAATACTTCACAGAACTGGCTACAGGTACAATTACTGGCCCTGAGGCTACTGCACCTTAGGTCCTGGTCCCCTTCTTTTGCATTCCAGTGTGTCCATCCTTCATGAAAATGAGCAGATCCCGCTTCTGGGTTCAGATTCCCTCAGACAGAAATCAAGGCTCAGGTACATATAAATAATTTAAATAGTTTGTGACCTCTGTTATCGCAAGCAGCTTGCAGGGACCTTCAGCACTCTCCCTTCTTGCTCCCTCCTCTTGGAGGAGAGGTGTTGGCTGGAGGTTCAGGCAGAGTCGCAGCAGGTAACAGTGGAGGCTGCCATCTGGAGTCCTTGAAGGTGATGACACAGGTCTCCAGCTGTCGACTAACCCACTTTTGGACTCAAGATAGATATGGGTATTTGGGTTGCAGGGGTCACAGCTGCACAGTCCTCCATGGGCGCTCTCTTTGAAGTTGCAAAGTTTGCTCAGACACACGTATTCGATGCAGCAGCACAGTGCACACAGGCACAGTTCTTTGATGCAGTGACACTGTCTGCTTCACACAATAAGTCAATGCAGCGACCCAGTCCTCTCAGGCACAGTTTTTCTATGCAGTGGCTCAATTAACTCTGGGAACACAAGGAGATGATGGCCGGAGCGCTGAAACTTTTCAGGCACTCATCCTCAGTCACAGATCTGGGTTGAATCCATCATCATTCTTTAGCTCACTTTGCCACCTCAGTTCAGACCCAGCTATATGCAAATCAATCTTTACCCTGTGCCTCATGGTAACAGTCCAGCCCGAACTGCCAAGCCAGGTCTTCCATGAACGGGAAACAAGCATTCTGGGACCGGTTTCTGGGTAACGCCCTTCATCAGCCAGGCTAGCTTGAATCCAGTGGCAAAATGAGCAAGGAACCCACGCCTGGGTGATTAGGGCTGTTAGCCTGAAACCGGTCCAAGGATGCTTTGCGTATAGCTGTGAATGAACTGGGGTGGCGAAGTGAGCTAAGAACACTGATGGATTCAACCCAGATCTGTGACTGGAGGTGAGTTTCTAAAAAGTTTTGGTGCTCTGTCCATCATCTCCTTGTGTTCGCTTTGTTCACCCTAAGTTGGCAATGTATGCCCAGACGTGGGTCCCTTGCTCACTTTGCCACTGGATTCAAGCTAGCCTGGCTGACTCACATTAATATAGTGTGTGCATAAAGGCAGAGGCCTATCCCTTGACATAAACAAGCTCCTCCATTTTCCTGCAACCTGAAGGGGTGTATCAAGCGTATCCACATTTTCTGACAGGCTGCTGTCTCTGATGTGTGTTTAGCATGTAAAGTAGTGATGGCAGAGTACCATGTTTTGTGAATTCATGGTTATGACCAGACCATTCTGTGTCATTGGAAAGCAGGCTTACTGGACTACTCGTAATGTTCCGCTTTCAGGCGCTCACCCAGACACTACCGCTAATATTTCAAGTGTATGTAATGTGAGTGTGTATGTGGCTTATGTGGTATATGCATTCTGTGTACGAGTGAGCCAAAGTAATAGAGTACCGGTGGATTCCATTTTTCGAATTCCTTTGGCCTTTTCTTATTCACAAGCCGTAAGTGAGGTTGTTTACCTTCGCAGCAGAGGTGTACTGCAGATTTCCTGAAGCTGAAGGGAGGAGACCTACACACTGCATTGGGGACAAAATGGACAATTCTCCATTAGAAATGTATTGGGTATTTGGCAGAGAGGTGCTGCTATGTAGTCTTTCAGTAGCACTGCCATTTGGTAGACGGTGGGGTAAAGAGTGGGACCTAATTCTCTGTTAGGTGAAATGAACCTATCTAGATGAAGGCGTCCTTTTGTCTCTTCCCTCTTCACTGCTCAGTAAGACCAGACGCAGAAAGATCCCATAACATTGTGCCTCTGTTGTGAGTGCTGCAGGCAGGCAAATCATCCTGCTGTGCGGCTTATCACTACACAAAGGCTGTGTCTCAAACAGTGAGCAAGGGACCCACGTCTGGGCTATGTAGTCTTTCAATAGCACTGCCATTTGGTAGCCGGTGGGGTAAAGAGCAGGACCAAATTCTCTGTTAGGTGAAATGGGCCTATTTAGATGAAGGCGTCCACCCCGCCGCGAAAGTACAGTCTTTCTGCCCCCCCAGATGCCACCATTCTGCCCTCCTGGGGGGCAAAAAAACAACTAAAAACCAGGATTGTTTTTTAAATGCAAATCAGGGGTGGGGGCTGCCCAATATGGGCATGCCAATGCGCTTCCCCGCAAAATCAGTCCTTCTGCCCTCCTTGGGGGGCAGAAAGCCCACTAGACACCAGGGTTTTTTCCCTGATAAATTTAGGGATGGGGTTGCCCAAGATGGGCATGCCAATGCCCCTCACCCCTACCCCCCCACAGAAATTCCAGTCTTTCTGCTGGGGGGCACATGGGAGCAGTTTCCCCCAATCTACCCCCCCAGTTGGGGGGGGGCAGAAAGCACCATAGATGTCAGCTATACTTTTTTTTTATAGGCCCGGGATGGGTGGTGCCGAGAATGGGCATGCACATGTCCCCACCCTACCCTCCAAAGAAAACAAAAGACTTTATGCCCCCCCCTGGGGGGGGAAGAAAGCACACTAAATGCTAGGGATTATTTTTTAATGTAGGTAGGGGTGGGGGCTGACCAGAATGGGCATGTCAATGGACAGAAAACCCATTAGCTACCAGGGATTCTTTTCTCTCCATACCTCTCTGGTTTGGTAGTTTCCCAAGATGGCTGCCGATCCCGGAACCAAAAACCCAGGTGACCTCCTTGCAAAACCAGGTTGTTTTGTAGTAGGTAATTTTGATGTCTCCTCAGTACATTTTGGGCCCTTACCTGTCGCAGGTACTTGATCCACCTATGCGAGTGAGGTACAATTGTTAGGAGACTTGGGGGAATGCGGGGTGATAGGAAATTTGTGGATTCCACAAAACCCAGGTGAACACCCTGGCAAAACCAGGTTGTTTTGTGATAGGTGATGTCTCCTCAATACGTTTTGGGTCCTTGCCTGTCACTGGTGCTTGACCCACCCACGTGATTGAGGTACCATTTTTATGGGGAGACCCAGGGGAATGGTGGGTGGTAGGAAATGTGTGGCTCCATGCTGAATCCAGATTTGAGGTTTGCAGGGGATTCTGGGTAGGAAAACTTCGAGGGGTCCATGCACCCATACCTCACTGGACTTCCCCGGGTGCCTAGTTTTCAGAAATATGTGGGTTTGGTAGGTTTCCCAAGATGGCTGTCAAGCCTGGAGCCAAAAACGCATGTGACCCCCCCCATGCAAAACCAAGTTGTTTTTGTGATAGGTAATTTTGATGTCTCCTCAATACGTTTTGGGCCCTTGTCTGTGGGGGGTACTTGACCCACCCACACAAGTGAAGTACCATTTTTCTCGTAAGACATTGGGGAAGGCGGTGTGGGTAGAATTTTGTGGATCCAAGCAGATTCCAGAAATTTCCACCACAGAAATGTGAGGAAATTGTGGTATTTATTATTTTTTTTTACAAATGTTGAGGTTTTCAAGGGATTCAAGGTAACATAACCTGGAGAGAGCCAGACAAGTCACCCAATCCTAGATTCCCCCGGGTATCTAGTTTCCCTAGGTGCCAGCAGAGCTAGGGTTCAAAACCTACAGCTAGGCACTTTGCAAAAAAAGGGTCTGTTTTCACTGTGAAAATATGGCACGTCCATGTTGAGTTTTGGGCCGTTTCCCACCGCAGGCACTAGGCCTACCCACACAAGTACTGTCCAATTCTTCTCAGAAGACTTTGGGGAATGCGGGGTGTGTGGAATGTTGTTGATCCACACATATTCCAGAACTTTCCACCACAGAAATGTTAGGAAAATTTGTTTTTTGGACACATTTTGAGGATTGCAAGGGATTCTGGGTAACAGAACCTGATGAGACCTAGACAAGTCACCCCATCCTGGATTCCCCTGGGTGTCTAGTTTTCAAAAGTGTATAGGTTTGCTAGGTTTCCCTAGGTGGTGGCAGAGCTAGGGTTCAAAATCTACAAGGAGGCACTTTGCTAAATAAGGGTAAGTTTTCACTGTGAAAAAGTGGTATGTCCACGATATGTTTTGGGCCCTTTCCTGTTGTGGCCACTACACCTACCCACACAAGTGAGGTATCCGTTTTATCGGGAGACTTAGGGAACACAAAGTTGTAGGGCAACTGTTATTACCTATTGACTTTCAAAGCATTTCTGCCTTCCAAATGTAAGACAATGTGTAAAAAAAGAAGTCACTTTGAAAAATGACCTGTAATTCACATGCTGGTATGGGTACCCACAATTTCGGAGACGTGCAAATAGCTACTGTTTCTAAACTTTATATTTTGTTCCTGTTTCAGGAATACATAGTTGATCCTCATACCCATTTTTCCGTTTATATTTTTCCAAATGAATTGCTGTATACCTGGTACACAGTAAAAAACCATTGCAAGACACTGCTCAGTTATTGCTCTGGGTTCCTTGGGTTCTTGGTGAACCTAAGTATCCCCACAAGCAGAAGGGTCTAGCAGCTCTAACAGTATATTGCTTTCAAACATCTGTCATGCTTAGTAGAAGTTACAGGTGAAAACGTTGGCACAAATGACTGTTTTTAAAAACTCAATTTCAATTTTTTCTATTTTCAACACTTAGTTTCAAAATGTAGCTGTATTTTGGCACATTCGTGCATCCCCTCCATGGGAATCAACAAACCCTGAAGTGGATACCTTATATGGTCAAAAGGATACAGAGGCCTAAGTGTGAACTACCCCAAATAGCCAGAAAAAGGCTTAGCACAGGAAGAGGGTGGGGGGAGAGGGCCTAGCAGTGAAGGGGTTAAGCTATTAGGTTTACATTAAGTCTTGTCATGGGCAACTACTAGGTTTGGGGACTTTGGCAGGTTTTCCAAGTACATATTGGTGGGCTAAGCATGATTTACTTTTAATATACACATAAATGGTTATCGAGATTCATGATGATTAACTCTTGGTTTTGACAGGTACACGGTCTCCTCTCATATAATAAACACTGACGTGTCACCCCTGGAGTTGGTGGTAAAGATGAGAAAATGTTCTCCACATGTCTCCACGCTCTTTCTGTTGCTCAGGCATCAAGCAATCAATGAATCAATCAGGGGGTTTATAAAGTGCGCTACTCACCCGTGAGGGTTTCAAGGCACTGGGGGGAATGGCAGCTCTGGTTCAGTCAAAGAGCCAGGTCTTAAAGTTCTTCCTGAAGGTGTGGCGGTTGAGGGAGCTTCTGATGATGAGAGGGAGCTCGTTCCAGACTTTGAGTGCGACATAGGAGAAAGCTCTTCTGCCTGCTCTGGTTTTGCAGATGCGGGGGTTTTCTGCGAGGGTGAGGTCTGCAGAATGAAGGTTCCTCTTGGGTACGTGGAAGGATACTCTCTCATTGAGGTATTTGGGTCCGATGGTGTGGAGTGATTTGTAGGCATGGGTGAGCACTTTGAAGGTTACTCTCCTCTCGACGAGGAGCCAGTGGAGGTCACGTAGGTGTTGGGTCATGTGTTTGTGCTGTGGTGTTCTGAGGACTATTCTGGCTGTGGCTTTCTGGATGGTTTGGAGCTTGTGGAGAAGGGTTTTGTTGATTCCGGCGTAGATGGCGTTGCCATAGTCCAGTCTGCTGGTTATGAGAGCGTGGGTGATGGTTTTCTGCATTCTGGGGGTATCCATTTGAAAGTCTTGCGGATGATCGGAAGGCAGTTGAAGCTGGTGGAGGCGATGGAGTTGATCTGGCGGGTCATGGTGATGGAGGAGTCTAGGATGACGCCTAGGTTCTGTGCATGGTGTGTCAGGGTGGATGGACTCACGAGGGCGGAGGGTCACCAGGTGTAGTCCCAGGTGGAGGTAGAGGGTCCGAGGATGAGGACCTCTGTCTTCTTCGGGACGAGCTTCAGGCAGCTGTCCTTCATCCAGGCGGCTACTTCCCTCACTCCTTCCTGGAAGCAGTGTCTGGTGTCTTCGGGGTTCTTTGTGAGAGAGAGGATGAGCTGGGTGTCGTCAGCGTATGATACTATGCCGAGCCCGTGTTGTCTGACGATGGTGGCGAGGGGGACCATGTAAATGTTGATGAGCGTGGGGCTGAGCGATGATCCCTGGGGTACTCCGCAGTTTATCTGTGTGGGTTTGGAGACGAATGGAGGGAGTTGGATCTTCTGGGTTCTGCTGGAGAGAAAGGATTGGATTCAGGAGAGGGCAGTTCCTGATATCCCAGCGTCGTGGAGTCTGGCTGCGAGAGTGTGATGTGAGATGGTGTTGAAGGCTGCGGAGAGGTCTAGTAGGGTGAGGGCTGCAGTGTGTCCCTGGTCTAGTAGCATGCAGATATCATCGGTGGCATCGAGGAGGGCCGTCTCGGTGCTGTGGTCGCTGCAGAATCCAGACTGGGAAGCATCTAGGATGGAGTTCTCTTTGATGAAGGCTGTCAGCTGGGTAGTTACGAGTCTCTGTGTGACTTTGGCTGCGTAGGGGAGGAGAGAAATGGGCCAGTAGTTTTTCTGGTCTGTAGGGGTCAGCATGAGCTTCTTGAGGAGGGCCTTGACCTCCACCCGCTTCCAGTCATCGGAGAAGATGCCGGATTCGAAAAAGAGGCGCTGATGGTGCGTCCTAGTTCGGGTGCGATGCGGTGGCAGCCCTGTGGTAGATGTGCGGTGGGCAGTAGTGCATGGGGGGGCTCCTGATGGGGTGTTCTTCACGGTCACAGTGGTGTGTTCGATGGCGGCAGGGTTCCTGATTGGGATGATCGGCTCTGTGTCGGTAGTGGTGGCGAGAGGGGGGTGTCCGGGGGCTGTTCACTGAAGTTATCATAGAGGGCCTTGATCTTCAGATGGAAGTAGGAGCTGAGCTGGTTGCAGGGGTCCTGGGATGGTGTGATGTCCGTGGCTTCGCTGGGGTGTTTGGTGAGTTGCTGTATGACGTTGAAGAGTTCTTTAGTGTTCGTTGCGTTGGTGTGGATCATGTTCTTGATGAAAGTCCTCTTGGTGTCCCTTAGGCACTGGTGGTATTCCTTCAGGGCATCTGTAGCTGTTCAGGTCTCCCGTGGTTTTCCGTTTTCGCCAGGTTTTCTCGAGTCGTGTGCAGGAGCACCTGGCTACTTGGAGTTCGGTGGTGAACCAGGCAGCTTTCAGGGGTCGTTGTTTGCCAGGGTGGTGGAGAGGTGTGGGTATGGGGCAGCTGGAAATCCAACTGTGAAATTTCTTGGCTGCGGAGTTGGCACTGGTAAAGGTGCAGGGCGGGTCTAGAAGGAGGGTGATGTTGAGGTGCTCCTCTGTGATCTTGGTCCGGTTCCTACGAAGCGGGCGTGGGGGTGTTTAGGTCCGGTGGAAGTGTTGAAGATGAAGTGTACACAGTGGTGGTCCGTCCAGGGGGGCTGTGAGGTATGACTGTGTTCGTCACTCCTGCAAAGAAGGGGTTGAGGGTGTGTCCTCTGTGCGTGGGGGTGGTGACTAGCTGCTTCAGTCCGAGGTTCGAGAGGTTGTCGAGGAGGGTGATGGAGGCTGGGTCGCTGCGGTTATCAAGGTGGAAATTAAGGTCTCGAGTAGAATGTAGTCCGTGGATGTGATGGTGTGGGGTGCGATGAGGTTGGCGATGGTGGTTGCGGACTGGGTGTGCAGACCAGGGGGTATGTAGGCGAGGGTGCCCGTAGCGTGTTTCTGGGGTTGGTCTGGATCTGGAAGTGGAGGTGTTGTGTGCTGGAGTGGGGGCGCTCATGTTGGAGGTGTAGAGTCAAAGGGAGGTCTTGTGAGCGATGGCAAGTCATCCTCCCAGGCGGTGGGGGCTGTCCCTTCTCTGGATCCTGTAACTGTCGGGGATGGCGGTGGGGATGTCCGGGCCGGAGGTGGCGTTAGTCCAGGTATCGGTGAGCAAGGCAACGTCAGGTGAGAGGGTGTCAAGCAGGCGCCAGATCTCTAAGGCCTGTTTGTGTAGGGAGCGTACTTTCAGGAGGATGCATGTCAGGGCTCCGGTGGTGCGGCCGTCCAGCGAATTTTCAGCGACAGCAATGTCTGCAGGTGAATTGTCCTCGGGTGGTGTTCGGTATTGTTTTTTGGCAGTCATTGTGTCCTCTGGGGTTGAGTGCCTGGAGGGCGGCGGAGATGTATTGGCGGGGTTCCAGATATTCCTGGCACTGGCCGTGGTCGGGTCGCAGACGGGCGCAGACGTGCTTGCCTTAAGCGCGCCTTTGGCGTGGCAGCGGCCGCCATTAAGTAGGAGAGGGGTGCGGACTGGAGTAGGGAGGCGGGAGCAGGAGCGGGGGCTGTGTCAGGGGAGGGGCCGGCGGGGCAGCAGCGGCGGAAATGGCTGACTTCCAATAAAGCAAGAAGTCAAAAATTAAAGCGGGAGGGCCGAAACACAAACTGAAATCGTTAAATTTATACGATGAACAAAAAACAAAAATATCGCAAGGATTAACCTGCCTCCCAGGAAAAAGACAAGGCATCCACTTGGGATAGCTGTACACTTTGCACAAATCCATTCCTCATATCACTATGCAGCAAGCAGGCAAGACACTCACGGCATCCTCAACGTGCTGTACCATAGCCATGATTTTTACTGTTTAATTAATTCAAAGGTAAGGCTTAAGGTGGTTCACTTGGATCACCCTTCTTGGCTCTCTTGTGGAAGCTGTGTTCACCAAGTAGTTCAAATCAGAAACATTCTGCACTACCTTGTATGGCCCATATAGCATATCCCCCCAAGATCTGGGACAAATGGCTTACGTACCAACACCTCTTGACCTTTCTGCTACCCAGTCAGATCGCTTACTGGTCAAATCACTCTTCCGCTGCTTTTGGCTAACCTGAAGGTTTTCCTTTGTTTGACCTATGTACTGCTCCATCAGCTTCCTGAAACCAATCATATAGTTCACCACATGCTTGTTATGTGACTCAGAGGTTCCTTCTCTGATCAAACTGAGCGGGCCACACACTGGATGCCCAAACACAATTTCAAAGTGACTGAAACCTACTCCCTTCTGAGGAATTTCCCCATGTAAATAAATAAGCAACATGGCTGAAGAAGATCACACTTGCTGCTGTGGAACTGAATGGTTCGTGGCTGGTATGGCCCAAAGTCAACCGGGCTAGATCAGGAGGCCGTTCTTTTTCCTTGAACGCTGCTAAGCTATGGAACAGCCTACCCCTTCAACTAAGGTCTAACCCAGATCTGACTTCCTTTAGAAAACATCTGAAAACTTTTGTTTAATAAATACATTTCCTTTTCTTTCTGTGTCAACAGGTTTTAATTTTCTGTTCAAATTTGCCGGCAATTTATTTTGTTTATTTATTTTGGGTTTTTATAGAGCGCGTAGTCACCCAGGAGTATCCCAGCGCTAACCTCGTGGTCCTGATGGATGAAAGTGCAGGGGTGAAAGTGGTTTAAGGGAAAAGAAAAGTTTTGAGAGATTTCCTGAAGCACAGGAGGTTAGGTTCTGATCTAAGTTTCAGTGGGAGCGCGTTCCATTGTTTCGCTGAGTGGACCGAGAAGCGGCGGCCTCCTGTCCGGGCCCTTTTCACCCTGGAAACCACAATAAGGTTTCCATGGTCTGATCGAAGCGCTCTAGTAGGTCTGTAAGGTACAATACAGTTGTTGAGGATTGGTGGACCTGCGTTGTGAAGTGCTTTGTGAGCCAGGCATAGTGCCTTGAATATCACTCTTTCCCTGATCGGAAGCCAGTGTAGTTTTTTCAGTGCGGGTTTGGCTGATGTTCTGGCTGGGGTATTCGTGAGCAGCCTGGCCGCAGCATTCTGGGTTTTCTGTAGTATCTGGAGAGTGGTTTCCGGGGCTCCTAAGTAAATGGCATTGCTGTAGTCCAACCTGGACACAATAAGGCCTTGGATCAGCAGTAGTCGGGACTTGAAAGGGAGTAGGGGGAGCACCTTCCTACATGATCTAAGTAGGCCGTAACAAATGCCGGCCGTTTTCCTTGCCTGAGTTCTGAAGGTGAGGTCTTTCTCTAACCATACTCCCAAACTCTTAACTTCTGTCTTAGGGGTAGGGGGTTCACCCAGACAGGCGGGCCAGATGTTTGGGGGTAAATTCAGTGTTTTTTGACCTAGGAGAAGAATCTCTGTTTTGGACCCATTTAGTTTCAGGGCTGAGTCGCTCATCCATTGATGTATATTGGAGAGGCAGTCATGGAGATTGGAGGGCTCTTTTTTCGGGTGAGAGAGAGTTACCACCAGCTGTGTATCGTCAGCATAGCTGACGATGGTGACTCCAAATGGGGAGACCAACCCCTCCAGTGGAGCCATGTACACGTTAAATAACGTGGGGCTTAGTGAAGAGCCCTGTGGCACACCACACCGGAGGGGGATGGCGGGGGAGCGGCCTTCACCTTCCCAGACTTGGAAAGAGCGTTGGCAAAGAAAGGACGAGAGCCATTTCAGCGCCGTCTCTTTCACTCCGATGTTTTCTAGGCGTTGGGTTAGGACCTGGTGGCTGACAGTGTCGAAGGCCGCGCTCAAATCCAGGAGGACCACTGCCACTGATCCTCCTGTATCGAGAATTTCTCTGGTCTTCTCCACTGCTGCAAGGATGGCGGTGTCCGTGCCCTGCCCTGGTCGGAAGCCCGTCTGGGAATTTTTAAGGAGATGGTTAGTTTCCAGAAAGTGAGACAGTTTTTTATTAACAAGTTTCTCCGCGACCTTTCCAATCCAGGGGAGGAGAGAGATCGGTCTATAATTTGATAGATCCTCAGGGTCTAGTGATGGTTTCTTAAGGAGTCCTTTCATGATCGCCTCCTTCCAGCTCGAGGGGACTTCACCTTGGGCTAATGAGGTGTTGATTAGGGCGGTCAGCGGGGACGCTATGGTATGGGTGATATCTTTGAGGACTCTTAAGGGTACTGGGTCACTGGGGGCGCCACTCTTGACTGAGTCAAATGTTACTACAACCTCCTCCAAGGTGACCGGGCTGAATAACGCCAGGTGAGGAGTGTCGGGTTCCGTGGGGGAATTCCTTTGTATGGGAGGTAGGTCCTTAATTTTTTCAGGGGTGTCTGTTTTGGCAGCGGGAAGGGAGGCAAGGATTTTTTTAATTTTTTCGTCAAAAAAGGTGGCTAGATTGACACATTTTCCTACTGCTGCTTTGGGGTCCATAGGTTTTTGTGGGGGGTCAGGGACATGAAGGAGCTCTTTAAGGATACGGAAGGTCTCCTTGGCTGAGCAGGATGAATTCTTTAGTTTTTCCTCATAAAAGGTACTTTTAGCGTTACGAAGAGCTAGTTTGTACGCTTTCATGGATAACTGAAAGGTGTCTTTATTCTCCACCGACTTGTCTTTCCTCCAAATGCGTTCTGTCCTTTTGCACTCCTTCCTTAATGAATTCAGTGCAGGTGTATACCAAGGAGCAGGGTTGATCCTTTTGATATGTTTAAGGGTGCAGGTTAATGGAATTAGGGTGCAGGTTAATGGAATTAGGCTATCTAGGGAGTGGGTGAGCCAGTCATTAAATTCTCTATCTGCCGTGTTGGAATCCGAGGAGAGAGGTGCGATGGATTCTCTTAACTTAGCTTCCCATTCCTCTGGTATCAGCTTGTGCCAGCGTCTCCCGAGTGTCCTGGTTTTCTGTGATTGGGCTGGGGCAATTTGGAGATACCAGTACATGGGGACCAGTAAGTGATCTGTCCAAGGGAGGGGGGTGGGATCCTGAGTTTCAAAGTTCCTAATGTTCGTGAAAATCGGGTCTAAAAGCTGGCCTTTCTCATGGGTAGCTTTTGAGTTCAGGAGAAGTAGGTCGACTGACGCAAGCTCTGCTAGGAGGTTAGTTGCGGAGTTATCCGCAGGGTCGAGGAAATGCAGGTTGAGATCCCCAAGGAGGAGAAAATTGGAGGCGGCGATTGCTTTTAGTGTGATATGATCCATCAAGGTGTTGGAGAATTCCCCTAGTGGGCCTGGCGGTCGGTACACTAGTAATCCCGACAGTGAGATTGTTGGCGAGATCTGGAAAAAGAAGTTGCAATTTTCACAGTCTTTAACCATTCCATTGTCGGTCCTGCAGGTGATATAATCTTTGTACAGTATGGCTAGCCCGCCGCCTCTGCCGACCGGTCTATTCAAAGAGCAGATTTGATAACCTGGAGGGACTGCATTGGCCATGTCGAAGCCGCTGTTTGATGTCATCCATGTCTCTGTCAGAAACAGTATGTCCAGCATAGAGTTCTGGACAAGGATGTTTATCTCGTGTGCGTGTCTTACAAGAGACCTGCAATTCAATAGACCGAGTCGAAGTGCTTGGCCGCGCTCCGTTACCTCTATCGGATTGCAGAGGGTGCAGCCCGTGTAAGGGGTGTCTTCTTTGAGGATGAACTTACACTTGGGATGTTTGTTCGTGTTCCACGCTCGGAGCGTATCTTGGGTGTAAGTAATGCGCCTTTGGGAATCGGGCATAGTGTCTAGGCCTAAGGCCGTCTGGGCCCGGACGGGCCCAGACGGGCTTGCCTTAGGCGCGCCTTCGGCGCGCTGACGGCGCGCCCGCTGCGCCCGTCCGCTGCGCGTCCGGTGGTTGCACATCTTTTTGGGGATGACAACGGTGCGTGTGGGCGTGGCCTAAGGGTAGGCGTGGCCTCGTCCCTCGCCGTCAATGGCGGCTGGGTTTGTTTGTTTTTGGGGGTGATCGCTACAGCGATAAATCCGCTGTTGTAGGCGATTCTGGATCAATCTCTAGTGGTGCCAGAAGGGTGAGTGCTGGTTAAAATCTAGTGTTCAAGTATTGCGTGACACAAGAAATAATAACAATTTTAAAAACACAGTTCAGCTCCCGGCTTCCGCCTCAGGAGTGTGCGAGGTTCTGGTAATCCTAGCGCTTGGACGCCTCCGGGCAACTACTTTGCGCTTTATAAAACGCATTTTCATTGCATTTCATTTCATTTCGTATGCCATAGAGACATAGGTTTTACCAGCTTGCACCCACATCTTTTTCATATAAGAGGAGTTGAAATTGTATCCCGATTGAAAATGACAGTCTTGGGAAATCCAACACTGGTAATTATCCCTAGGAGAGCCTTAGTTTACCACCTTTGTAGTTGTGCTTACCAGAGGTACAACCACTGGCTACATGGTGCCATGGTTCACTACAACCTAATTTGCTGATGTTGGGGGTACAGGGGAGAGTCAAATCGACCAACACAGAGCACCTACAACTGGCAGAGGCCCTAATGTTCTATCTGTCACCCCTTATCTGACGGGCGCTGATTACCTTTGTTTGGTGCCTGGGACGCTGATCGTTTTTCGACTGCCATCCTTTGGAGGATTCACCTCTGTTTACTCTGGGAACACTTGGACTCTTCTTGCCGTTTCCGCCCAACCGGGCGCCATCACATTACGACGACGATTTCTTAAGATTCCTTGAACCCTCATGACTCCATGTTAGAGCCCTCCTTCTTGATTCGTTCGTGGAATCCCATTCCCTGAATTGAATTAGGAGCTGCTGCACTCGTTTCTGCCTTGGTCTGGGATCTTGTTAACTTCCAGCTGTTTTGACCAGTAGTTTCTAGGTTTCTAATCGGATGAAGCCTTTGCTCTAATTACTCGAGCCACCGGCCCTTTTTGCTTATCTGAATATCCTATCAGCTGTCTGCAATTCCCGCTTTGTTCGGATTACATCTTAGACATGTTCCTTCCCTGATTTACACTTGGATGGAACGTCCGTACATGGAATTTACCAGATTTGGGATCCGTGCCACTTTCTGATTTTTTGGCTTATTTGAATCGTTGCTGTTCCATCTTGCAGTTTGTCTTTTTTCTCCCCACTTGTGGTTTTGAAATACAGAGATTTGTATTATTAGTGCCCTGAGGAAGGTGGTGGCTACTAGTTAGCCTTGGCACCAAAACGCGCGTCGGCACCGTGCAAGACGGAGACCTTTGGGCAAGGATTTCCTGTGAATGTTAATATATTATTGTTGCCCACCCTAATATATGTTGTTTGTGGTCTCTGCCCTTACCTTTGCATTTGTGTATATATATTTATTTTGTAAATGCTGGATGTGAGTTGGTTTGACTGATTGAGCAGATAGACGAATTAGAGTTTTTTTGTGTACGTGTTTGCGATTTAATTTTTAACTGTTGATATCTCTGTCTGTGGGGACTAAATATCTTTATTTGTTAACTGATTTGACAATGGCCTAAAAAGTAACCAGAAAATTCTTGTTCTTTAAATCCTTTTGTACAGCACACTGTATATTGTTGTTATGTATGCTTATTTGGCCTATTGATATATTTCATGATAATTTAATTCTAGTGTATTTATTGTATTCCTAGTAAATGTTGCTTATTTGTATTCCTATTTTTCTCATTAATGTTGTATCACATTCTCCCTGAGATTATATATTTTATTTTGTTGTGTATTATCATTCCTGAGACGTATTTACATTCTATTATTATCATCTGGCAGGTGACACCCTTCTTTCTCCTTTGTGAGGCAGATTGTCTTTTGCAGATGCCCTAATGGTGCCTTGGTCTCACCTGCTGACCTACCCCACATTTGGCAAGTGGGACAGGTTGTTTAGAGCTTGCCTGTGATTTTGTGCATCTCTGTCAAGTAGATCAGAGGGTCTAAATTAACCCTAGTCTGTCTAATGCCCAGAGGTCCTGCAAAGGGCATATGAGCCAGTAACAACAGTTCTTGTGCAGTAGTGGAACGACTAGCCTCTTGCTATCACCTGGCTTAGGTTTCATGGGCTCGCTGTGAAGCAATGCATCCCCCCCCAATCAATATAATGCATTCCATCCAGTTGTTTTATTATCTATTACTGGTCTTCCACCTGAAGTCCTGCAAGCATAGGCCCCTCAACTTCTGCCTAAAGGAATTCCTCTGGAGTAGGTTCTGTAGCAGGTAGCAACTCCTGCAGCTTTGACAGTGACCCAGACTCCAACACCTGGTCAATTTTGGGCATTTCGTTCTCCACTGCATCTGCTACAGGGGCAATGATGTTGTAGTTATTTCCTTCTTAGAGTCTGACCTGATCCACGTACCTCCCTGTTCTGGACTCTGCAAAGCAGAATGTTCCCAGTACACTCCTTAGATTGATGATCTGCATGTGCTGTGATTAATACAGCTGACTTTGTCCAAGCCGTGCAGGCTTCTGATCCGTGAACTAAATCAGGGACAATCAAATCCTTCCCCAAGGGCCATCTAGCACCTTGCTTTTTCCTCACCCCTACATCAATCCGAGCGAGCTTTCCATTGATCTCCACCTCCGATCAGGAAATAGGATACTCCTTATCCTCTCTATTGGCTTCTAAGCATGTGCAATTGGCACCAGGGAAAATCTTCATTGGATTTTAGATACTTCCACTGCTGGTCTGTCAGAGCGTGCAACTTCCTCCCATTGATACAAACTTCTAACACAAACCCTATTTTGATTGGGTGAATATGCTTCAAGCCTTCTGAGTCCCCCTCTAGTCTCCCTGAGAGCAACAGAACCCTCTTGGGCCTTTTCACCCACAGTCAATGCACTTGCTTTATTGGTTGCAGATAGTACAGGGTCTTTCGCCTGACAGACTCTTTTTTAAAGATGCTCCTTGTGACACTTAAAACAAGTAATCACCTTGGGTTTGGAAGAACTGCCCTGTCCTCATACCTGATTTTGCTATTTGTGATGTGGAACCCAGTTCCCAGTCAGACTAATTTCAGCTTCCTCATTTAAAACACCCTGGGTATCTTCTCTTCCTTAAGCCTTAGCTTTTTGGAGAGCCCAAAGCAAGCTCCTGGTCTCAGCTAGACTTAACCCACATAAGGCAACAACTTCTTGAGTGGAGAGAGTGACAATGATACACTACAAATTGGTGACAGCGATTACCTGGGGGAAATCCTGGTATGCAGACTATGGGACGTACACAGGATGCAGCATTGGAAAACCCTTGCCCGTAGAAACCTGGCTGTCACAAAAACATCAGCTCTGATTGCACAGCAGTCCTCTGAATACTCTGCAGAGCATTCACTCCCTTCTTGATGGAAAAGAATGTGGAAGTGGAACAATTAGTGGGTCGGGGGCTCTCGCTTTTTTACTGGCAAAGCCAACAAGGCCTTATAGATTTTGTGTCTGCACTTTCAGAACCAGTGTGAGGTAGGTTTATTTTTTTGTTGTAGTTACACAAAAACCATAACAATTTCCTCCTAAATATGTTAAAATAAGAAAAAGGAGAAAATAACAGAAATAATAACACCTATCCAGTACATAGATAAATAAAAGAAAAACATTGGTAGCTTTTTATAAAAACAGGGGGATAAGTTTGAGGGAAGTTGTTCTATTAAATTACCTCTTCAGGCTGTGCGCCAGATTCAAACTTTGAGTAATGCCTCATGCAAAAGGGTAGTCCCCAGCCTGATTCACCCCGAACAGAGGCTCAAAGAGGTGTGCTATTTCTACACCTGGCTGTCAAAAACCCCACTGAGCAGTGGTTTCGGAAGACATAAAAGGGTGGCCTCACCTAAATGGATGTCTTTCATCCTAACAACAGGGACTGGAGTTCCACTCTTCAACCCCACCATCTACTAAATGACAGTGCTATAGGAAGACTAATCAGCAGCTTCTCTCATCAAAAGGCCTACCTTTATTTCTAAAGAAGCCTTATCTTCTCTGTCCCCACTTTAGTGTATAAGTCTCCTCCCTTCAGCTTCAGGAATGTCAGCAATACACTTCAACTGCCAAGGAACGATCCTCACTTTTGTCTTTTGCGGAGGAACAGAGCAGGGAAGGCTTTTAAAATGGAACCTACCAACCTCCATTACTCTGGCTTACTCATATATTCAAGGTATATATCGGTCATATACTCACACATGTATAACATACACTTGGGCTGTTGGTGTTAGGATCTGGATTAGTCCATCAAAGCAGAACTTTATGAATGGTCCAGTAACCATGTACAGCAGTGACCCAAGTAACTTGGTCTGGTAACAACTATAGCTTCACAAAACATCGTACACTGTCACCCCCACACGACGTGCTAATACCACTACTGGGACATCCCTGTATTTAATAACGGCTGCACGGAGGGGAGGGGGTAGATCCCTGTGGAAAAGTAAAGTGTATAATAATCTTATAACCATTGGAGTTGCAAAATGTTTACTTGTTAAAGATTATGCAATTGTACATTTTCCCAATGGATTTTATTGGTGTAAAAAATATTTGACTGTCCTGGGATTGTTTATGAGCCTCTACGAAGTTAGGAATGTACATCTAGCAAAGGAGTATCTACGGTGGCAGATTTACAACTTTTTAACCTATAACTTTATGGATTGGTCTTCAGTTCAGAACTGAACACTAGATAGCGTTCATAAAACTAAAATGACACCTATTAACAATATAGTTATACTCAAATGTCATCAGTTTTTAGTTAGTTAGTTACAAATCATGCATATGCCAATCCCACATTCAAGTGGCTTTCCTGCTGGTGACAACCACAAGCAGCTGTCTCACTTCCAGGCTGCCAGACTCAACGCCCAGGGCGCTTCCACTAGATGGTGAACGATTCGTCTGTACACTGCCCATTGCGAAGAATGTATTCGTAAACCACGTACGTATGGGCCACAGTCCGCAGCAGCTGTCACTCCAAAGCTATGTCATGAACTGAATCAAATCATGAATATTGAACAAAATAATGATTGGGATTTATAGAGAAAAGCCGTGGGCCCCCAGTCAATTGGAAGTGTCATTCACATTTTGGAACAGCAGACACAGCACAGTGATTCGGTGTTGTCTGTGCACCGGAGCTTTCATTTGTAGCTAGAACTCTTCACAAGCAGCGCTGCAGTTTTTCTGATGCAGCATGCACCATGCTTGTGGCCCCGATCTCGGGGTCTTGTATGTCGGGCAGAAAGTAAAAGCAGGCCTGCGGCGGTGTGTGCAGGGTCTCAGATGGAAGAGCATGTACTTATGTCAGACTTTGTTGCGACATCCCAGGCTGGCGAGACAAAAGGACATTGGAACCCATTTGATAATGCTTCCAGAGAGCTTGGCAATGATCCCCAGTTTTAGTTTCTTTTTCTAGCTTCTGCCTGTCATCTAGCATGCAATTCTACCAAATGCCGCCTCTCCTTTCTGTCCTTTGTTACTGAGAAAGGATGCAAGGGTAAGCTTGCACTAACGTACCATTACTGTGTTTTTTGGTGTTTTACACCAATCTATAGTGTAAAAGTATTCTGGAATCTCAATGAGCCTACACCTCTTTGAACACGGTGGACCTTCTGTTCCATTGATGCTGGCACCTTTCCAGGTATGGTGACTGCTCATCTTCCGACTCTTCTAGAATTATCTCCCAGCCCTACTCAAGATGGACTTCATGAAGATGGAAGCTTTGTCTCTTCTCTTAAGATGCCAGTACTGACACAACCAATCACTCCTCTATAGAACCACTCTCACATCCACTTTCATACTACCACTCTCACACACACTAACTCACCCATACAGCCACTCATGCACCCACTCACACAGACATACAGACACATACACACCTACTCATGTGCCATTGCCGCCACCCACACCCACTCAATAACCCATACAACTCACACAGCCACTCACTGGCCCAGACAGGTACTCACAAACCCACACACTCGCCCATGCAGCTATTCACACCCCCATTCACTTACCCATACACCCATGCAATCACTCACACACCCACAGAACCACGTACATACCCATTCACACAATCCATACAACGACTCACCCTTACAGCCACTAACTCAGACATTCACTCTCCAATACAGCCACTCACACCCACTCACCAATGCACACACAAACAGCTACTAACTTCTCCATGCAGTCACTCACACACCCACTCACACATATATGCTTCCACTCACTCACCCAATACAGCCACTCAGATACCCACTCACTTTCCAGTACAATGTCAGGGAAGACCGTTCTTTCCTCAGGATCTGCACGAGACATTACAAGGCCCACCTAAACTTAGGGTGACAATGCGGGGGAAGCGTGTAAGAAGGAAACTGCTGAGAAGGAGATCTGAAAAGCAAAAAGTAAAGCACAAAGAAAAACAACACTCAGAAGCTGTGGCTCAGTAGTTTCATACAGACGTTAAACTCAGGTTAGTAATGGGTTGCACTAATGACTGGAAAGCTTATCTCTGTAGTTCTATGCATGCAAGTGAGGTCTTTGCATTGCAAACCCAACTCTTGGTAGCTCAATGCAATCAAATTAGTTCTTTGCACTTCAAACTCAATTAAGATGAACTCAGTCTACTCATGAGTTCTCTATGTACTGAACTGAGCTCTTAATAGCAGATAGAATTGGCCTAGCTCCGAGACTTCACATTCTTTCACAGACAACTCTAAAATAACACAATACTCCAAATAAGCAGAATGCTCTGTCTCTTGCTTATTTGCAGTGTTCATGAACTAATCGGTACAACACAAAAATCCATATATGATGGATCATAGGAACCTAGCCAGGGAGAGTTTTTAGGTCTACCCAATTTGGGTGCGCCTTATCAGAAAAGAAAGTATCTTTTCTTGAGTCCCCTCACTCACCCAGGGTTGCCCCTAGGTGCCATGCTTCATAATTGGGGCCATCCCAAGCATCTACTGCTTGGGGCGTGCTACGACTTGTGAGGGATATGTATGAACGCTGGTTTTGTGAATCTATGTGTAGTGCAGTGTATGGGGGAGTGGTGATTAGTGCTAGTTAAAAATACCTAACTAGTAAGCTAAAGTTTTATTCCTGCTCCGGGAGGCGCTAGGGGGCGCACAGCGGGATGGCTGACTGAACGACAGCTTCGCCGGGCAGGCACTGATAAAACGCGGTTTAACATGCTGATCGGAAGCTAAAACTCCAACAAAATGGAGATCTGAGAAGGTGGACCCCTCGTGCACGCGGAGCAGACACGGCGCCCTACTGAAAATGTAAAAAAGCTGAGAATTTGGACCGGACTCGCAGAGCCGAGCGCCTCAGACGAGATGGTGGGCGCAACTTCATCGGAACCCAGAGTGTGTAGCGCGGCGGTTTAAGGACGCTGTTGCACATCGCGGACGAACGAAAAGCCGCCAATGACAGGGTGACTTGCTGTCAGACCACGGACCTTCATACTAGTGAGTACTTTCACTTTCTAACGAACGGGGATACACCGCTGAGGACTTTTACACAAACAGCGATAAAATGGCGGCGCCCATAAGCGCGATTTACTCGGCAAATTGAGTGACCCTAACAAAGATCGGTACTGCATGGGACACAACGTGGGTTCGAAATGGAGCATAATTGTGCATAACGGACAGTTGGGATGAAGGTGTTACGGCAAATGTAAGACTCGGAAATATTTGAAAACTCAGCCTTGCCTGATCACCACTACACACCAATGGGAAAGATGTATGGTTAAAATGGCGGCGAGGCGTTGTATGAGCCCTAACTGTATCGGAAGATATAGATTGATCACTGACCAACAGATCACACGAGGAGACAGGTTAAATCAAAAAATGTCACCCTTCAACATTTACTGACGCCCATTAACGTTCTTAAACGAACTGTATTATCCAGCCGGATAGAACAGCTCCCGCCCAATTGGCTATCCACATATCTGACGTTTAAACATGGCGGCGCGCCGGATTGATGCCCCCTGAACAAAGCTGCGCTATCACCTCAGATAACGTACGGCGCTTTGACGGCGTGGAATAGCGCGATTGAGGAGGGGACGGCTGCAAGAGCATAAGAAGTAATGCAGAAGCATATGACGGAGACATGGAACTGCAACAAGGTTAACGCAGGGTACCCCTGCGTTAAATGCACATGGGGGGAATAGCGCAGCTACCAACGTTACTGAAGCGACGAAACACGAGGGCTTGAAGAGGGACGGCTCCATTCATTGGAAGCTGTATGTATCGCTGCAACGGCGCCTGCATGACGCACTCCAGCAGAAAGTGATAGACAGCCGGAGGTTGGTGGATTGCAAGATAGCATATAGTGCAGACACTCTCTGGACGCAAAATCCCACGGATCTCGACAACCTTGTGTGGATCACTCAGAGCTAGATAACCTGACGGTGCCAGCACACTGGCCAACATGGGCAAACCGGATAGACAGCAGCCCAAGCTCCCATTCGAAGCTCGCAAAACAACCAGAGGACAGACGGGACAAGGAGAAGATGACACAGAGACGGACACTACTCCGAGAAACAATATGGAGGCCATTCTTACGGCGATACAAAACAATTTGCAAGAAATAAATGGTAAATTGGATCATATGTCGAGCCGGATGGACAGCATGACGAATAAACTGGAGAAACATGGCGAGAGATTGGACACAGCGGAACAACGTATCTCAACAGTTGAGGATGAATCACATACAACAACGGGGAAATGCCAAGGCATGGAAAAACTGCTTGAAGTCATCAACACGAGAGCTGAGGAATTGGAAGCTCGTTCCCGCAGAAATAACGTGTGAATAGCGGGTCTGTCAGAAACGACCAACACGGGTAAGATGGAGCAATACGTTGAACAACTAATCAAAGACATCTTTGGGGAGAGCTCGCTATCGCCCATGTTTATCATTGAGAGAGCCCACAGATCGCTCGCTTCGAAACCACCACCTGGAGCCGCCCCACGTCCCATTGTGGCCCGCGTCTTGAATTACAGAGACCGTGACACGATACTTCGTCTGGCGTGTGAGAAAGGACAAATTCAACATCAAGGGAACAAGCTGGAATTCTATCCAGACTTCACTGTAGCTGTTCAACAAGCACGGCGTGAATTCAATACAGTCAAAACAAGACTCCGGGAGATGCAAATCAACTACGCTATGCTTTACCCTGCAAGATTACGGATTGTCTGGGAGGAGAAAGTGATAATTCTTGCGAGCCCTAAGGCAGCCCAGGATTTTCTTAAGAAAATAAAGGGCAAGAGCAAATCAACAAATAATCAGGCCCAGAATCATGACACTAATTGACGGTAATCTGTGGTTGTCCTCGAGGTATGCAGATCTCAGCGCCATACCTGACGTGATACGCAAAAGGGAACAACAAAGGAGGTAACGTGAGAAGCCATTCAACAACAGGTATGAACATGATGGGAAGAGGTAAGATGATCACTTGCGTTGTGATCGAGACTCTACTGATGCCTTAAGGTAATGATACCGAATGATAAGTGATAAACGGACAGACCTGGCAATCGGAACAAGGTTTGTGATATACGTCAGACTCTACATTGTCTGTTCCATGCAATTAGATGTAACGTGGGGAGCAGAGACTGTGCACTCTTAATCCTTAATGGCTCACCGCGATTGAAAACTTAAGATGCCAACAAAGTGTATATCGGGTGGTCTATCATAGAACTATACATGAGCAACTCCACTATTATGCTGGCTGACATAAAACAATGGTGCATGTTGCTAACCTGGGTTGAGCACTTAATTGGGTCTTCCATGACCAGAACTATGTACGGAAATGGGAAGATAGTTTCGTTGCATATATGTGATGTACCGTTGCCTGTTCGGGGTGCGGAGAGGTGGGACACAATCCTGATTGTCAAGCATGAATCACTTTTAGCATCAATGTTACAATGTCTGCCCCCATCCATTTAGTTGGGTGGTGTAATGCGCCCACGGCGGACCTCCACATGGGTGTACCCCGTATAAGTTATGTTACATAGGGTTGTTAATATGGGAGAATGTCTTCGGCAGGATTGGGTTGCTGAAGTGGGTGGGGGGAGGTGGAATGGGGCTTCTGTTTTGTTCTTGAAAAGGCCAAAGCATTTAAGATGCACTGCTACCCTTCTGGTTGTGATACAGACTCTGAAAGGGGCAAGGAGTGAGACACCAACAATGTGCATGAGAAACATGCGTTTAAGATGGACTTACCAGCATATGTTCAATGCCAGTTAGGAGCAATAGGATCGATAGATCGTATCTGAACATCATCACATGGAATGTCCAAGGTTTCATGAACCCCAAAAAAAATAAGACAAGTACTGACATCCCTAGACAGGTGGGGCATAGAGATAGCTTTATTGCAGGAGACGCACATTGCACCGCATAAACACAACTCTATAGGTGCTAGATGGGCAGAATCCATACACACAGCTCCCTATTCCTCATACTCAAGGGGGGTGATGATCTTAGTTAAAAAGGGGGTAAACTTTCAAGTGAACCGCAAGGTACTTGACGCTAATGGGCGTTTTATTATATTGTCTGGAATCCTAAGAGGTCAAAAGATAACGCTAGTGAATGTATACGGCCCAAACATTGACTCTCCGGAGTTCTTTCAAAATATTTGGAACCAGGTTCAAGAATTCACGGATACAACTCTATTATGGGGAGGGGACTTTAATCTAACATTAAGGGACCAAATAGACAGGTCCCCAGCATCTATAGAAAATCATAGGAAAGCCCGGGCGAAAGTGTTAGACATCATGGAAGACACTCCTTTGAGAGACATATGGAGGGCAAAACACCCGGGCTTGCCAGGTGCGACACACGTTAACATGGCACATGGGAGCTGGTCCCGTATTGACTTTTGGTTAGGGTCTGATAATATATTGTTATGGACAAATAAGCTGAAAATATTGCCGAGAACACTGTCCGATCATAATCCGATCCTACTATCGCTCCAGGTGCCACATTATGCCCCACCTCCTTTTAGCTGGAGATTTTACGCAAAAGCACTGACAGACTCGGTCTATGCCGACACCATAGCCACAGCTATAAAAGATTACTTTCACTTTAACGTTTCTTCTGTTGAAGATCCAGGCACTATATGGGAGGCATTCAAATCAACATTAAGGGGTAAATGTATGAGCACCACGGTGGGTATACTAAGGGACATCAGGGGACAGATATATAAATGTGAAGCTCGAATGAAAGACCTTGAGATTAAATATGAAAATACACAGGATACTGCTCACTTGGGGGAAGTTAATAAAATTATGCTCTGAACATCAGACACTACTGGAAAACGAATTAAAATATATATATAAAAGACCAACAGTGAGACAATTTGGAGAGGGCGGAAGGCCGGGTACAGTCTTAGCTGCTAAGATCTGCGAAGGGAAATGCGATCAGATGATTCTAAAGATTTGTGACCCTGAAGAGGACTTAGTTACACACACAGAGGACATCCTGAATTGTTTTGCCCACAATTATAGTGAGTTATACAAATCACAGCCCACGGCAAACATGGACGACACACTCAGTTACCTTCATGATGTGGCAATCGCATGGCTTTCAGATAACCAACGTGAATACCTTGCCAGGCCAATAACAGTGGAGGAAGTGTCAGAAATTATATACTCACTACCTAATGGGAAAGCACCGGGCCCGGACGGCTTTACCTGTGAGTTTAAAAAAACGTATGTGGACATACTGGCCCCACATCTGGTGGCTATGTATGGCGGTGCTCTTGACCAAGCGGATCTACCTCCAACACTACGTGAGGCAATCATAATCACGCTCTTAAAGCCGCACAAAGACCCTGAAAAATGTGAATCGTATCGTCCATTATCATTAATAAACGTGGATTCTAAAATTCTAGCCAAAATTTTAGCAGTACGATTGCAGCCGCTGATGACTAACTTGATCCTCCCAGACCAGGCAGGATTTATACCAACAAGAGCCACGTCACACAACACCAGGACGCTTTTTGCCCTATGGCACTACCTTGAACCCACAGCTAAAGCGGTAACAGTTATTCTGGACGCCGCCAAAGCGTTCGATTCTATAGAGTGGACGTATTTACTAACAATACTAAAACGAATGGGGTTCCCCTTGAGATACATCAGCTGGGTACAACTCCTTTATACGAATCCACTGGCCAGAGTGCGTGTGAACGGTTACTTGTCGGAACAGTTTCCCATGGGGAGAGGAACGCGACAAGGATGCCCACTCTCACCACTATTGTTTGCTCTAGCATTAGAGCCACTAGCTTGCATAATCAGACAAAGGTACAATCACTCTGCCCTACATTTCCCAGACCGGCTGCTACATATATCATTATATGCGGACGACATGCTCCTGTACGTGTGTGACCCGGTACAAAATGTGGACCCGTTACTGAGGGAATACATTACATTTGGCTGGAATTCTGGTCTACAGATCAATTGGGATAAGTCCTCGATCAGTCCACTAACTGACACCACACTACCACATACCACAGAATTCCCACTGGAATGGCAAACTGACCCTATACGATATCTGGGGGTCTGGTATAGTAAACACCCAGAGGAAATTATTCGTACAAATTATGGCAGGGTAATAGAAGCCTTAGAAGGGAAGATTGACAGATGGATACACTTACCACTGTCGCTGGCAGATCGTATTGCCATTGTGAAAATGAACATCCTTCCCAAATGTTTATATTTATTTAATAACATTCCTATTCCACCTCCGAAAGCGGTGTTTAAAAACATTACGGCCCTAGTGCTCAAACTCATATGGGCGGGCAAACAAGCACGTGTGGGCCTCAGCACATTAACGCTGCCCTATGAAAGCGGAGGTTATGGCGTGCCAGATTTCTACCTCTACTATCTATGTGCACAAGCGCATTACGCTGCTTTCTGGTTTCACAAAACGCCTTATCTAACTCATACAGCAGTGGAAGAAGGAGATGCGTTCCCAATACCACTAATAGCACTTATACCACATAAAAGGCCTCCGTTACATTCGGAAGACATAAATACCATAGACACCATAGACACCACGAATCACGCGTGGAGCACACTGGGTCGGCTAACGCATAAACTACCTCTGTATGCCCCTGCGTTACCATTACACCATCACCCAGAATTGTCAGTAACAAACGAGAAGATGGGAATGGGTTTGTTAACACAAGTTGGTATAGACACGTTCGGAGACCTATACAGAGACGGGAAATTTTGTCAATTAGAAGAATTATCTTACATAAGTAATCAAACCATGCTGTTTCGATTCACACACTACAGACTACAAAGAGCTATTAGGGAATTATTTCCCAGTTATCCTTTGGAACCAGCATGTTTAGAATCACTACAACTGATATTGACATCTTCTAACACATCACTCTTGATTTCCCGACTTTACAGGGCGGCACAGGGTGAACTGCCAAATAATACTGACAAGGCCAAGTACAGATGGAGCGAGGTGTTGCAGGAACCACTGTCAGACAAAGAGTGGTTTACAACATGTGCATTGGTTAAACTTCTGACACCAAACGGCAACCTCCGTATCTTACATTTTAAATATATCCACCAAACATATCATACACCATTAAAATTACACAAACATGGACTACGCGATGAAGCAACATGCAAGAGATGTAAATGGAAGGAAGCGGATTTTATTCACTTAGCCTGGTACTGTGGGAAAATACAGAGATATTGGATTGAGATAACTGCTACACTATCTGAAATGTTGGGTACAGAAATTGAATGTTCAATAAAAACGCGTTTATTGGGGCTGGTGACGAATGTGAAAGCACAAAAACGCAAATTCTGTGTAATCGCCCTGTTAGCAAAACGTCGAATTTCTCAGAACTGGGACAGCGCTAATACACCTAGTATAAAAAAGTGGTTAAAGGACATGGCTCACTGTCGAGACAATTTACTAACGTATGAGGAGGAGCTACCACGAGGGTTAAGAGCTAAAGACTACTGGCAGTTCTTTACCAATTACACACATACTAACGAGCTGGTTGATGTACCTTGAGTATTGTTTTAATGCACAACATTGTCAAAATGCTGTATAAGTGTGTCACACCCATTTGCCACAATCAATCGTTTTGATACGCCGGAGACATGTAATTACACCGTTCATAGCCGAGGGATGAATGCGGTAATGTAATGGCCGATTTTTCTTACTTTTGTATACTTGTAATGTACCACTTTTGTGTGGTTTATATCGGTTTTTTAAACCTTTATTTTTTTAATTTTTCTCGGTGAACAGCACAGAGCGGAAACAACCAAACATGTTACACAGGTACATCTTGCAATCAATTGACTATCATTTAGGCATTATACATAGGCAGGCGGGCAATCCGGGCATAAAGCATTCACAAAGTTTAACTTATTCGTTACAATGGAGCAAATACTGCACAGTCAGAAACAGTGAAGAGCATTGACATAGCTATGTAACATGGGTAGTCGCATCACGCAGTCTAGAAGGTGCAGAGTAGCATTCCGAATGCACTTCAATAGAACAGATGTCACATATTATCTAGGCAGGGAGAGTATATAGTATATAAGACCCTGATGTGTGTCCCTGACAGGTGACGATCAAATATGAGTCAGTTCACCCCTGCTATCTACTCTCCTTAGTGTCCCACGTCGGTGTACTCTGGTGTGTCCCCTGGAGTGGAAATGTAGAGGGTCATGTATAGGTAATAGCTATATCCTGTGCATTCAAGTGACATCATCTGAATCTGTAGATGTTGCTGCATTCTGTATCAGATATACCTGCAGCGGCCCCCATACATCTATCGGCCTGCTCTGTACTGGTGTCATGTCGGCATAAATATTATTCTGATCCTGACAATAAACCAGATAGTCAATCCATTCCTTAAACTTAGGAGCTCTTCCCCTTCCCCACCGACATGCAACTCTTCTTTTAGCCAGTAATAATGCGATATCCGTGAATTTCCGAATAGACTTAGGCACATTCCTAGTGTATCCCAATAGCATAATCAACGGGTCTCTATCAATCGCCCCGGACGTCATAACCCGTAGAGCAGCCTGCACCTGTGACCAATATTCGTAAACTCCTGGGCACTCCCATGCTAAATGGAAGAATCCCGCCCCCTCTCTGTTGCAGCGATCACATCTGTCAGTATCTGCCAAGTGAAAGCGTAGCTTCCGCACAGGTGTATAATAGAAGCGTTGTAAGAATTTAAAATGAATGATCTTTAGCCTGCTGCTAGACGAGATATTAGCAGTGATAGCACAGCAATAGTGCCATTGATCCTCAGTAATTTCCCGATCGAAATCCACACTCCAGTGGCGTCGTGCAGAGCTTTCAGGCCCTTGGCGCTGCAACCTAATATTGCTATATAGTCTAGAGACAAGATGGCGGCCGTCTGACAGAATCATGGCATGCAGTGACAAAACTACTTCCGGTTCCTCCGGGAAATTGGGCAACATTCCTTCAAACCCTGTCTAAGTCGGATGTAATAGAACACCTCCAGAGGGGTAGGTGTAACTGCCTGAAACAGCTGCTCCCTGGTACGGAACCGTCCATTGACAAACAGGTCCCCCCACTTGACAATTCTCGTGCGCCTCCACATTAACTGAAAACCCTTCTCCTGCAAGAGCGATATGCGAGGGTGATATGTAAGAGGAAGTACCGGAGAATACAATTGTAGAGCACCAACAAGCCTTGCTACCCTACTCCATGCATCTATGGTGCAGGTTACCGTTGTAAACGGTGTCTCTATGTCCTTTACCGTACCCAGGATTAGGCCATTAAGGGGAAGAGGGCGTGCAATCCAATCTTCTACAGCGATTTGCGGCATGTATGGTGTGGGTTTTAGCCAATGATAGGCGTATTGCGCTTGGGCAGCAACATAATAGACTTCAAAGTCTGGCACATCAAAACCACCCCTCTCATAAGGCTGGGTAAGGATGGTCCAGCGTAGTCGTCGTGGTTGTTTGCCCCCCCAAAAGAGTCGAAGGAGTTCCGACCGTAATTGCTTAAAGAAGTACACGCCAGGGAAGTACGGCACATTTTGGAATAGGTATAAGAACTGTGGTAGTACCACCATCTTTATTAGTGACGCCCTTCCCGCCATCGATAACGGCAGAGCTTTCCAGCGTGTGACATTATCAGCCAATTTCGTGATGGCTATCCCGTAATTTGATCTGAGTGTCTCTTCCTTGTCCAGGGATATCACTATACCCAGGTATCGAAGGTCAGTATCACACCATTCAAGTGGATAATCCAACTGGAATTTCGTAACGGCTCTCGTGAGCGGGAAGAACTGAGATTTTTTCCAATTTATGCGCACCCCCGACAGCCCTCCAAAGACCAGGAACTCCCGTAAAATGGAATTAAGGTTGTCTTGAGGATGCTTCACATAAAGTGTGATATCATCTGCATATAACGGCACCCCAATTTGTCGTTGAAAGCCGTTAAAGGCACTCTCTTTGTGTAGTTGGCGAATTCGACATGCCAGAGGCTCAATTGCCATAGCAAAGAGCAAAGGGGAGAGAGGGCACCCCTGTCTGGTGCCCCTCGTTATAAGCATCGGGCCGATAGTGATCCATTAACAACCACTCTGGCAGTCGGTTTGGTATATAACAGCTCGATCCAGTTGACAAACAGTTTGGGGAACCCCATCCTGTGTAATATAGTAAACAGGTACTTCCACTCTACCGAATCGAACGCTTTCATCGCGTCTAGAAAGATAGCAGCAACTGGAAGTTCTGGGGCAATCGTCTGTATCAAAGAGAATAGTGTGCTAAGATTATGCGTAGTGGCGCGGCCCGGCACAAAGCCAGCTTGATCCGGCAAAACAATCTTAGACATAATCAGCGAGAGGCGTGTAGCAAGAACCTTAGCAAGGATTTTCACATCGCAGTTGATGAGAGATAGCGGTCTATACCAGTCCGCATCCGTCGGTTCCTTACCCGGTTTCAACAAGGAAGTAATAACCACCTCCCTCATTGATCCCGGCAATTCCCCAACTTCAAGCGACTCCTCATAGACTTCCCTAAGGACCGGAGCCATGATATCTATGTAACATTTATAAAACTCCGCGGGGAGCCCATCCAATCCCGCCGCCGACATGATCGCATCGCGTATCTCATCAATCTCCAATGGTGCACTTAGGAATTGTCTATGCGCATCACTGAGCCAGCACAGTGCAATATCATCAAGAAAGCACCCCATATCGACCTCGGTAGTTTGTTGAGAAGTATATAGCTGCTCATAATGTAACAGAAATTCCTCTTGTATCCTCCTCGTATCCTGGCATCGTGTGCCGTCTGTGGCGACAAGTTCTAATATAGTGGCGCTGAAGCGTGGCTTTCTCGTTATTGCAGCCAGCACCTTGCCCGGTCGTTCCCCCTCGCAATACCGCCGCGCTGTCCAATACTTGCCCCTGAATTTGACTTCTCTCGCTGCTTCCTCCCCAAACTCGGAAAGTTTATCTCTAAATGTTTTGTGTAGCTCCGAGTCTCCCCTCCTTGCCATCTCAAGTTCCAACTCCTTAAGCTCGCGCTCCAACTTGCCTAGCGTCCTTTGGATGTCTCTCAATATCCCTCCGCCCTTGGACATGCAGATTCCCCTAACCGTGACCTTGAAAGCCTCCCACACCACACCATCTCTACACTATTGACTGAATCCTTGTTTCTGGGGAAAAACTCCTCGATTTCGTCTCCCAGCTCTGTTTTAAATACTGTGTCTAGTAGCATAGTTGGGAGCAATCTCCATGGAGGTCTTATTCTATCATGACCTGGAATCAGCAGGGACAACAATACTGGGCAGTGATCTGAATACGTTCTGGGCAGATGTGCTACCTTACCTATACCCGTACTAAGGCCCTTTGTCACAAAGCAGTAATCCAGTCGAGCCCAAGTATTAGCGTGTGATGTGAAATGCGTGCCTTCTACACACTCTCGATGCGTGTATCTCCAACTGTCCACTAGCCCTGCTTCCTCTATGACGCCCAGCAGCACATCCCTAGCTTGCCTGTTATATAGACCGCAACCATCCGATCTATCCATGCCTGGCGCTAATGCAACATTGAAATCCCCTCCCCAGATAACATGTGTTGCGCCCGCTCCCAATACATGCCCCCACAGCATAGTAAAATATTCCGGTGTATCAACATTCGGAGCGTAGCAGCTCACTATAGCAACAGTATCAATGCCCAATCTACCCCACAATATCACATAGCGTCCATCAGGATCAAGGGTCTCTCCCAGCAAATGAAAGGCAACAGATTTTTTTATCAATACAGCAGTACCCCTAGAGTACGAGGAATAAGAAGCGAACTTCCTGATCGAAGCCCATTTACTAGCAAACTTAGGATCAGTTCTGGGGCGGAAATGTGTCTCCTGTAACAAGGCTACTTGGACATTATGCCTATCCAGGTATGCAAGTACATTTCTCCCTTTTCTAGCATCATTAATGCCCCGCACGTTCCAGGACATTATCGTCAGTGAGCTCCCCGCCACATCAGCCATCATCATTGGTAACAGCAGTACCAGCATTTACCCCTGCCCTTTCCACCCACCGCCCATGCGTGCCAGAACATACACTCCAAAAAACTCGCAATTCCCTGTGTAACCTCTGTCCAGTGCAAACAAACACCCTCGCCACCCCCCCTCCCGCATGAGTCCCCCCAACTAACTCAAGCATATCCCCGTGTGCACTCCCCTCCAACCCACTCATCCACTCATGTCCCATGCATTCGTTCATCATCCGACTTATCTCCCTTTCAGTCAAATATACCCCACCATGCCCATCCCTTCCAATCCAGGGGGTCCAACTCGTCACCGTCCACAATACCTCCACCCAACAAGGACCTGCTTCAGAAACAAACTTAACTATTCCTTCCCCACACCCTTCCAGAAATCCTACGGACAACATGTTCAACTTTGGCCCCATCCCTCCCCCTGAAGTATCCCCAATTCTCCAGCAATCCCGACCCCCCCCTCCACCATCACCGCTAGCATACACCCCAACAGCTGCAGTGTAACGAACATTGTCAATGGGGCACACCCTAGTAGGGTCATCCAAGGTACACACTTCGACACCCCCTAACCCTCGTCCCCGAGTCTTAACCGCCCTTAGTGGGGTAAGTCGAGGGAGGGGGGTGTTGCCTGGCATACTTTACCACCTGTAGTCCCAATGCCGTCTCCATCCCACTCAATTGTCCATATTTGCAGATCTGCAGCAGAGTTCTCGAGTGCGGCGGCATGATAACAGCTCTCACCACGGTATCAACCTTAAGTCACAGCAGGCTAGAAGACCCCTCAGCAATCCCAACACATTGGTCAGTCCTTCTCATTCTCCACCTCTTCCTCCGCAGGACGTTTCCCTCGCTCGCGTCGCAATGTTTTTAGGAAATCCTCAACCTGCTGTGGGTTCAAGAAAAAGAACTGCTTTGCCTGATGTGTGACCCTAAGCTTAGCCGGATATAGTAAAGCATAGTCTATTTGTAGATCCCTTAGTTTTTTCTTTACGTCTATAAACTTTCTCCTTTGTTCTTGCACAATGGGCGTGAAGTCCGGGTATAGTGAGAAATTAACCCCATCACACGTCAGTTGCTTAGCGTTTCGTGCGGCACGAAGTGCGACGTCCCTGTCCCGATAATTTAGTAGTCGAGCTATTATCGGTCGAGGAGGAGCCCCTGGTTTGGGCTGAAGACCAAGGGACCGGTGTGCACGCTCAACAATGAACTGCTTGGAAAAAGCGTCCGCTCCAATCGCCGTCTGAAGAATCCGTTCCACATAATCCTCCATACGTCCAGTGTTCGTGGACTCCGGCACACCTACCACGCGGACATTATTGCGGCGACTACGCGCCTCCAACTCCTCGTTCTTTGCAGCTATCACTTTAAGGATATTGTCCATTCGCGACAGTCTAGTAGCATGGGACGCCGTGGTATCGTCATTGTCTGAAATCCTTCTCTCCGCCTCTGTGAGACGTTCCTCATGAACGTCCATCTTCTGCACGATTGCGTCCATCCTGGAGGACAAGCGATCCACCTTGTCCACCACTGTTGCAAACCCTTGTTTCATTTCCTGCAATAATAGATGCATGTCCGGCACAGCCACATCGCAGCTAGTTCCCGCCGCCGGTGGGCTCTGAGTACCATTTGACTCCGTCATCGTCCTCACAGTCTTCTTCGATGCCGGGGCCGAGTCAAAGGATATTTTCGGTTGGCGATTATCTTGGCGTCCCATGGTGGCACCCTTAGCCGACTTCGCTGCAGTCAACGAATACGTACGATTGTTCCCGCCTCGTGGCGAGTCAGAGGACCCGGACATGTATTGGTGCGTTCTTAGCGTCCTGCCCCCTCGGCCACCAGGGGATCCGCAAACTACGTCCGTGGCCCTGACCACACACCACCCCTGCCGCGTATTCCCGGAGATCCCACTCGCTCCGATCCGAGCCCTTCTCTGTCTCTCCGTGACTCTTCTCCACGATATGATATACCCGGGGCAGTGGGCACTCAGTGCACAGGGATCAGTGCCGCTTTCCCGGTGTCACGTACTACGCACGTTAGATCTGTAGCACCTTCTGGAACTCCAATTAACTACCAGGAGCACTGCAATTGCACCTTTCTACATTACTGAGTCAGTACCCCTCGAGCGGATACCATTTGAATCCAAGCACAGCATGTGCAGTCCCCATGCAGCCGAGGTTCCAATGCGACAACACGAGTTAATGGCGATGGCCACTGCGCTATATCCCACGTTGATAGCCAGCAGGCACAAGCAATCCAGCACCAGGATCCGGTATGCAAGCTTGTCCTGGCTTGTCCACGGCTTCGCGCAGGCCTTTCACCGGAATGCGCTAGTGCCCCCTGCAGTACTTCTCTTCACAGCGCTATTCTCCGTAGCCGGGATCACGCACTGTAGGCCACAGGAGCAGGCAACATCTCTACATGGCACGCCCCCTTCACTCTCACGTATTGTCGTATTTAGTACCCGAACCCTGCACCTAATGGCCGCCGAGTGATCAGTTTAACTGCAGGACTCCCTCCGCATAGCACACTCCGCTCCAGCCGCCGCCATTACAGCCTTCGCACACAGATTGCCGGTCGTTTTGGCCACGCCGCCTGTAATTGCTTCCCTCGGCGTTCGCCGCCTCACAAACAGCAGGAGGACTCTCCGTGATAGCGCTTCACTGCAACCCCCCGCGCCCGCTCTCACGGGATGGATGGGGGGGGGGGAGGGCGCAGACCACCGGCAGGAGCGCGAAGCCCGTCCAACAACACCGGGCCGGTCTCCGCCCGTGGTGCCTCTCACCTCAGATCTCGCCTCAATCGATACTGTCTGGCACCAACAGCCCCGGATCCGTATCCAAGTGTGTCCGCGGGAATCCCGCTCCTCCAACGGCCGCGGCCTGCACACCTCGTGGAAGCCCCGGAGTCTCGCAGTCCCAACGTCCCACCTCGTGGTCAATCAGGGATAATTCTGCCCCCCGTTGTCCGTTTCTTCTCAAACTCGCAACGAGTGCTGGGTCATGGGTCTTCTACAAACTCAGCGAGTTGTAGAGGCATTGGAGGTGGTTAAGGAAGGATAACTATCGGATTTTGGTAAAGGCTGCAGGAGCCTCACGAAAGTGCGGCCATGCTGCTCGTGCGCCCTCTAGCGCCCCCTCAAAAAAAAAAGTTTTATTCCTGCTCCTAGTTGGTACGATAAAAAGGGGGTAGATAAAAGAAAAAATAACTGTTATGTGGTTATAATCCCTAATATTCCGTCAACATGTTTCAAGGTGTCCCCTACACCTCTTCTTCAGGACATCATGGGGACCAGCCCCATGTGTACCACTCCTGTGAACAAACCTAAACTTAAGTGGAAAAAAATGTAGTAAGCACACCTATTGTGTGTACATCTTACTTATACATAAGGTTAACGCTGTACCCGCAGTATCTGCATTGTGGGAAAAAAATAGAGATTGCATGTTAATACATAGTACCTGCCCTAAAGGGTAGGTCATGGTCCTAGGCAATGACTGATCAATGTAGTTGGTGCCTATAAAGTTTAAAAACAATGGTAAGTGCTCTGGTGCTCCTAAAACAAACAACAACAAACAGTGGTTAATTCTCCACATGTGTCTCGTTTTGCTGTCTCTGTTCAAAGGATATTGGTGAAAAAACATATCGTAAATACACTTGTTTCACTGGGCACACTACATGACACACATAACATGCAACATATAACATTACAAGCGTTTGTGCAAAAACTTACTTTTTAAATAGCAGTAATATGCCCCATGGTCCGCCTGGGTGGAGAAGCCTGTAGAACCCTGTTGGTGTGAAAATAAAGAAATGGTATAATAATCCATAGATCGCCGTGGCTTCACTTGAAAAACGAGTGGGTCAAAATGCGGGTAGAATTAAGTTAAAAACACGTGGTTCCAAATGCGTGCAAAATGTAGTTAAGATTGTATTATACTCCGAACGCGGTTCCTGTTTGGGAACTAATCGGATCAAGGGTTGACCGAGATCCTTCTCGCTCTCTCAAAACTACACACCTCTTGCATACAGCTGTCTGCACAAAACACACTGGCAACCACTGATTTGAGCACACCTCTTACAGTGCAGAGCACAGTCTGCTGTGTACAGGTGCTTTGAATCAACCTACATGCACCAGCTGGTATGCGATGGGAGACGACGGCAACCTTGGCAAGACAATGGCTGTGGCCCCAAAGAAGACCAGAAGCAGACAAGCAGGACTGGAATGCGAACTAGTCTCGGGAGGACTCTGGAAGAATAGTGAGCACTGAATACAGGGCGTGACTGAGTTCTATTGAGCTTGCCGTGCCCAAAATGGCTGCCACTGGGACATATTTTAAATGTAGTTAGGACAGGCTACACGAGACTGAAGAGGAAAAAAATATTGTAAACAAAGTAAAGTATGTAAGCCTTTAAGGAACTATAATGCATGTGGTCACAATGCTATTACCTTCTTGCAAGGTGCATCTAAGGAACAATAAGGCGCAGAAACTTCCCTACAAACAGTGCATAGCGCAGCAGCAGATGCCTGCACGGGCTGCCTCATGAGCTTTCCTACACAGAGGCTTGGCACATGTGGGTAAAGGCTATTGGGGCAAAAACAGTCAAGCTGCTGCCACTGGGATGCGTAAGGCAAGCCCTAGACAGTGCTCCTTCCTAGTTCTGACATACGGCCACTCGCTCACCCATACAAATACTCACATACCCACTTATAAATCCATAGAGCCACTCACACACCCATACAGCCACTCAGACATCCACTGAATGCTGATACAGTTACACAGCCACTTAGATGAGTTATGTTAGAAATAGTATTGCTAATTACTGGTAGAGAAAGAATAGTAATTTAACTTATGCTGTAGCTCAGTATATATCTTTAAGTCTCAGAATTGTTTTCGAAACACACTCATGGAATGATGTCATCAGTGATGTTATTTGAGAGATCATCCATGATGTCACTGACCATGTCATCAGGGATGTAATCTGTGAGGTTATAAGCAGTGCATTGTAAAGGTGTAAGTTATAGTGAGCTTACGTAACTATGACTGCTGAATTTTGCTGGTTTTGTGTGAGGGAAATCTGAACCTAACTATAACATCCCCGTAACCTTTGGTTTTGTACATATATATGTTCACTGAAAAAAACCAAAGGTTATAGGGATGTTCTAGTTCGGCTCAAATTTCAGCTTTAGGCTGGAAGGGCATTGTGTTGGACTTGCCCTTTTTGCAGGGCTATCCCCAAACATTTTGCTTCTTCCTCCTATTTTTTTCCTGACCTGTTTTTTTGGCTTTAGGACTCTGAGCACATTGCTACTGCTGACTAGGGTCAAAGTGCAAGTGTTCCCTGTGTAAATTGTTATTACAATTGGTTCTCCCTAATTGGCATATTTGATTTACTGGTAATTCCTTAGAAAAGTACCCCGGGTGTGCCAGGGTCTGTAATTCAAATACTAATAGTGGGCCACACGAGTAGCCCTGAAAGGTATCTCAGACCTCGCATTGCAGTGTCTGTGCACAGTTTGTGAATTGCCATGTCAATCTGGAAAGGGCACCCACTTGCTAGGCTTGAACCTTCCATTTTCTTACATGTAATGCACCACTATGATAGGCCCAATGTACCCCCATGGGCAGGGTGCAGTGTATGTGAACGGTGTGTGTGACATGTCCTGAGAGTGAAATGCTGCCAATCTTGTTTTTCACTATTGAAAGGCTATCTTGCCCCATAGGATAACATGGGAAATGCTTTGTAACATCTTACAAGTATAACTTCCCATTGGGACAAGAAAGAGAAATAAAGTTTAGGCTCTCTGAACTCAGAATTTAATAACACTTATGTTAGTAAAGATGTTTTTTAAGTTGTGTCTTTGAAAATGCCACTTTTAAAAAGTAAATTGCAAAAACCACAGTTGATGGACAGAATGTAGAACAATGTCTTACATTCACCCCAGTACAAAGATCTGGGCCTAAATCCATCGTTTTTTTGCACTCCACACCACCCTAGGTCAGACAATTGCTATATGCAAATCAGCCTTGACCCTGTGCCTCATGGGAACAGTCCAGCCCGAACTACCAAGCCATGTCTTTCCTAGACCGGAATCAAGCATCCAAGGACCGGTTTCTGGCTATCAGCCTTCTTCAGCCTGGATAGCTTGACTCCAGTGATGTGGAGAGCCTGGGACTCACGTCTGAGCATACCCAGCCCTCTCGGGGTGAAAATTGCAAAAAAATTGGGTCTTCTATGATACTGTATGAAATATTAGAATCTATTGTAAATGTATTTGATGAAATTGACTTTGGAATAGTTTTATGAAATGAATCTGAGATCGTTGAAATATGAAATAGAATTTAAAACAAATCAAGACGAAATAATTGGTTTGGCCCCTACAGGGCGTGATTCAAACAAGGAGGCACCCACGGGGACCCATATGCAGAAGCGATGCCCATCCAGGGCTGTATTACTTAAATACCTAAATGTATTAGTGATTTATGATTATTGTAAGGAATTATATGTTTAATATATGCATATTTTATCTGGTATACGATATTTATCGTGATTGTAAATTGCACGTTCCAATAGGAGGCAGATTTCTCTAGCGACTGCAGGCAAGTCCTTTGTTGGTGTCTATGATTTGTTTCATGCTTAACGAGTATAAAATACAAATGGCCGCTGAGGGTTTTCCATTAAAATCCGATTGAAAACCGCCCCGTGAGTGCTGCGTTCTTTATCAGGTTATGGGCCTGTGGATGTTGGGAGCAGTATATATATGTATGTATATATATATTCACAGAAAAAACCATAGGTTATAGACCATATATAGTTAGGAATTAGCATTTACAAAACCTTGAAAATTCACTGAAAAAACCATAGGTTATAGACCATATATAGTTAGGAATTAGCATTTAGAAAACCTTATTTTACTCACACAAAACCATTGAAATTCCATATATAGTTAGTTGCACTAACTATATATCGCGCACCCGCAATCCACTGCTGATGATGTCACATATTACATCATTCATGACATGGTCAGTGACATCACTGATGACATCACTGATGACATCTCAAATGACATCACTGATGACATCACTGATGACATCTCATTTGACATTACTGATCACATCACTGATGACATCATTCATGTGATGATACAATGAACCTCTTCAGACTCTAATATAACCTTAGATACACTCAGTGTAAACAGACACTCACAGACTGTCACTCATCCATGGAGTTACTCACACACCTAGTCAGTCTTGCAAAGAATCAATCACACCTCGATTTCCTCAACTATATAGTTATACACACCTTACTTATTGGAACATATAATAACACATATTTACTCTGTTATACAATCCCTGATACAAGTTCACAATAATCCATACAGCCACTCACACATTCACTGGCTCTTATGCACAGTTATTTATATATGTCAACTATCACATGTACTGTGTTTTACATATGTACTTACTTTGACATGTAGCACTGAGATATCCATTCACTCACCAATACACTCATGCACACAGTCAACCGCCCATACAGATGTTTCCACATGCACTTTTGAACCCATACATCTAGTGAATCAACTGCTCACACATCTATGCACAGAGTCATACACCTCCCAGACACCCACACACACACTCAGTCTCCCATACAAATACTTGGGCAACTAATCAATAACCCATATAGTTAGTCATATAGCTAATGATCAACACATGCATCAGATTACAAAACAACAGACACAATGATGCACAATTTAAAACAGTTTAGTCACTAACCCATGCACTCAGTGAGACACATTTAATCACTCACTTATACAGTCAGTCATGCACCTACTAAATCCTTCATCCAGACACTTATACATCCACTCATTCTTCAATATGTAAGACATATTTTAACTTTACAGAAGCATACAGTCACTGGATGTTGTCATCAGTGATGTCATCAGTGATGTCATTTGAGATGTCATCAGTGATGTCATCAGTGATGTCACTGACCATGTCATGAATGATGTAATATGTGACATCATCAGCAGTGGATTGCGGGTGCGCGATATATAGTTAGTGCAACTAACTATATATGGAATTTCAATGGTTTTGTGTGAGTAAAATAAGGTTTTCTAAATGCTAATTCCTAACTATATATGGTCTATAACCTATGGTTTTTTCAGTGAATTTTCAAGGTTTTGTAAATGCTAATTCCTAACTATATATGGTCTATAACCTATGGTTTTTTCTGTGAATTTCATTGGTTTTTTAACAGCTAATATCTGTAGCTGTAAAATGTATTCTTCTTTAAATCCAAAAATATATTTTATGTGTATGAATAATTTTTTTTTAAAATATTTTTTTTTCTTCGTTCCCGCTTCGCGAATCGGGAAGCTTCCCGTTAGCTGACCTTGATGCCGCGAAATAGACCGCGAGCCGGTAAACGTTTCTTTACCGCAAGTGCCGCGTTAGAAAACAACATCGTGACGCCTCCCGTCCGCATGACGTTCCACGTTGTCGCGTGATACGTCATATGACGTGCTACGTTAGCGAACTGGTACGCGAAGCGAGTGCCAAAGCGCAGGTTTCTGGAAGCAAACCGGGAGGCCCTGCAAAGCGCTTAACGTAAACACAGCAAGTCATGTGACTTGGTAATAACACTTTTCATTGGTTCATTTCACTTTTGGTTTCCTAATGATGTAAGACTAGGTCATATAATCTAAAATGAACACTTTTGATTGGTTGAGAACTCTTGTTTTTCCCAAATGATGAAAATCCCTCCTTCTTTCCTCACTCTGACTTTCATCATTGTGAGAGAAAGACCCTTTGTGATCACTGAGCAATGGCTTCTTTAGTAGCTTCAGCTGGTGCTTCCCCACCACCTCCACCACATCCAAGGAAGAGTGGACCACCTGCTCAAGTTGTAATTCAACAAGAAGAAGAAGAAGAGGAACAGGAGGACGAGCACAAAGAGAGGCAGTTTTTGCCTGAGCAGCCCAAGACGTCTCACCGGAAAGAAAACTTCATTTGGCAATTTTTTTAAATTCCCAAAGGTCAGAAAAAAGTAAATGCAAGATACGTAACTTGCCTTATATGTCAAGATAGACTGTCCAGAGGGACCGACAAAAAATACAGTTTCGGAAACTACACAATGCATCGCCATATGACTAGGTGGCATCCTAACAACTACAGTGCTGCACAGTTTCGGAACGACCTAGATAATCTCCCTATTATGGCCAGAAGATCTGTTGTACCGGAAGTAACGGGACCAGAGGGCAGGGAGATGGTGCCAAATATACAAATGAGATTTGGTGAAGTAAAACACACCTGCGTATTTTGCGATGGATTCATTTCCTACGGAGAAAGAAGCATCACTCTGATCAACAGAGCTATTGACTATCATATGCAAGTTTGTCCGAAACGCCCAAAATAATAAATACTTCTTTTTTTTGTTTTGTTGCTCCTGTTGAGCCCTTTACAATGAATCGTTTTCATTGCCCCCTCCAAGAAAAACCCAAAAAAATATAAAACTGTTCCGAAAAATTCAAAAACAGTAAAAAAATGTTCAGAAAAATAAAAAAAAAAGTTCTTTTCAGAACTACCTCCCCGTTATTAAAAAATTGGTACAATATTTGGAACTGTGCCAACCTCTATTTCTCTTAGTTCGCTTCCTAGTTCGCTCGCTGGTACGCGAACTGGAAGCGAACCAAAAACAGTAAGTATAAGGGAAGGAAACACACACTTATGTTAAAAGAAAGACAGCTATAGGGGAGTAAACTAGAGATACTATTACCCATAATCCACTACTGATGATGTCACATATTACATCATTCATGACATGCTCAGTGACATCATCAGCAGAGGATTGCGGGTTTTTTGGCAACATGCCTTATCCACGGTTTAATAACGCTGCCTTTTGCTTTATATAAGTTTTCAAATTGTATGAAATATATACCAATAGGTCTTTATGAACCTTTAGGTAGTGCTTTTGTTCATGAGGTCTGGTCGCTTCCATACACATACAGATGTTTCAAAGATCATCAAGAAGTTTATCTGAATGGAGAGGAATGCACTGAGACGCCAGATCATTCACTAATGTGTAGGCACATACAGTTACACGATTCATGCAACAAACACCGACCAAATATGGCTTGCGTGTTGCAAGGCACGCCAGTTCCTGCTATCATCCCCACGTTCAAGTTGTTGGAAAATGGTAGTTATTTGATGCTCAATAATGAAGATTGTTCTGAGTTAATTAAAAGTATTCCTTTTATCGTAACAGTAAGTGAACGGGTTATTTGCTGCAGAAATGTTCTATTTCCTCCCACACATGAACATAGGGAGTTTTCAATCTGGCCACAAATACCAACCTTGGGACACGTTTCAACGGCATGACAAGAATAAGAGCTCTTTTGTCTCAGAGAGAGGTGGCCTTGAGTTCGGCCCGTGAAACTTTCGTACTTCACATAGCGAACACCCGTACACAGGTTTGCCTTTCAATTTCAGCAACATGTTTCCGACTATCTTTAACGCATCCTCCACAAAATCCCTGGCACACTTTTTTAAAGTTGTTACCAGTGGTCTCGTGACTTCATTTGAGAAAATCTTTGGAGTCATCCCTGCTCCCTTTCATTGTATTTTCTGCACTCTGGTTCGTGGATTGGCATTTTTACTTGCATTACCACCGGACGCTCTTGTGCTTTTTTACATTTTTAAATATGGATGTCCCTCCTATGCAACCTCCGACCCTGCAGCTGCTGACACTGTTCCGCAATCGCATGCTAGAATATTATGGCACAATGCCGTTGGCGATATTAAGCACGGCATATGGATTATCTTTTCGGTTCTCCTACTTCACCTGTGTCCAGCCTGTATTTCACTGCCTGACCTGTGATTTCGATTGGGCCATTGATTTGTGTCTCTGCGGACCGGTTTCTCCTGACGTCGACTTTAATCAGCTGATGACTCCTATCATTACTCACGAGTTGATTTGTCCTGGCGAAAGGATTATGGCTGTGGCATTGATGCATGGACTACTTGGTCCCTGGAATTTACTGGCGGCAGCACAGTCTTTCTTGGAACACAGCTTTCTTGAAAACCCACCGAGCTGTCCTCTGATGGTGATAGAGGATCCGGTGCTGGGAGAGCACGTATGTTCTTTTCCGCTTTTAAATTGGATGGCTGAACTGTTTTCGGATGAAGACGGTGACTTCCTATTGGAGGCTGTTGCAGCTTATTTTGCATACACAGTTATGTCATAGACCTTTTTCATGTTTGATATGCTGAGTACTAGCATTTCATTGACAATTCATTGACTTATTTGTCAAGTTTTTATTATTTACCTTGCCTATTGGCTTAAGACTCGATAAAGTACTTGGCTGTTTTATTTTTCTTTAGCATTGAATTTTCCTAGTTTTTAATGCTTTACCTTGCGGACCGTCCACATATAAACTTGCAATCTGCTCTCATGAGATGGCACTTCTATTATCTTATTCAGTTCGTTTCCGGATCATGAGGAGGTGTCATCTAGGTCCTGGATATCTTTACACCGTGTTAAGTTAGCATGGGCTCATTACCGGTTTAAACGCCATTTTTCCTTTTTTGCAACTTCTGCACACGACACTTAGTTGTTGCTTTAGCTTTCCACCTAGTAGTTCATCGTGGTTTACATGAGAATAATATGTTATTGGTCTACTATCTGCTTTACTTGTTAAACTATATCTGTACAGCGAGTGCTAAAGTTTCAAGAACAACACGATACAGAATTGTTATGAGGTCTGATCTCCACGACTTCATACTCATAACATAAGTGCAACTTCTGCCAATTCTGGGCATGAGGCGGGTTTTATATTGCTTTGCCGAACACACATACACAACAGTTGATGCGGTTCACATGAAGAGAGAGCTGGTGTATGCTGATGTGATTCCTTCAAATCTAAGACACTAAAGTATGGGCACGCCCTAAACCAACACAAAGAGACCTTCTTAGCAAATAATATAATATGTGTATTAGGGAGGGTGAGATATAAGCAGCCGCGGGCCGTGGAGGGAGTTACGATGGGGCAGGGAGGCGGGGAGGGGGAGAAGCAGGGTGGAGCCCTCTCTACCTTGCCCCTCCCCCTCCCCGCCTCCCTGCCCCACCGTAACTCCCTCCACGGCCCGCGGCTGCTTATAAGTGTTGCTAACTCTTATTCATTTACAGCATGTTAACATACTGTCACCATTCGCTTTTTATGTACTAGTAACTATGCTGGTAATTTTGCTACTGATAATATGTGTACTTGTATTCTCCACCCTGCTTCTCCCCCTCCCTGCCTCCCTGCCTCACCGTAACTCCCTCCACGGCCCGCGGCTGCTTATAAGTGTTGCTAACTCTTATTCATTTACAGCATGTTAACATACTATCACCATTCACTTTTTATGTACTAGTAACTATGCTGGTAATTTTGCTACTGATAATATGTGTACTTTTATTATCTAAGGTACTACGCCTGAGAAGACGGCATTAGTAAATAAACATTTCAAATACACATCTGTTCTTCTTAACTCCATGTTCTGGTTTCTAAGAAATCTATAACGACCGACTGTTCATGAGTTCCACGTATCCTGAGGTACTATAAGTTCATATTCTGGATTGTCTAAACATTGAGAGTTTGTTATATCCAATGTGACACTGTACCTAGCTTGCTAAATAGTTTTTGATTACTAACGTGAGTTTTGGGACACCCTAATTCGCCGAGGTTCCAATCCTCTGTCCACAGTTCTGTGTGAGAACAGAAACCCTGCGACAGGGGCACCCCCGACCCTTGCTGGAGCTTCATCACACTTGCGATACAACTCCAGCAATGCGCCACCTTTACGGCACAGATACATCACGCATCTGTGCTGTTTTTGCCCCATGATGCGCCGCATTGTAAATGCAGCACACCATAGGTGACGGAACAGCGGCACAGAATGACTAACACATCCCTGGTGATGCGCCAGTCATCATAAATCTATCCCTATGCTTCTTATCTTGTTAGAGATGAACCGCCATATGTATCATCAAAGTTATTTGCATTTCCTAAATAGCGAACTTTAAGGAATAAATAGCGATTCTTTACCATTCCTAGTTTGCGATGAGCTATTTGCTAATTAGCCGAATGTAGCCCAATGAAGCCCAATGTAGCCCAATGTAGCCCAAAGATGGCCGCCAGACACACAAAAAAACAAATGTAGCCCAAATATCAGCCAGATGTAGCCCAACTATAGCCCAGTGACAGAATGACCAATCAGCTTCGCAAACCTCCGTTACGCGAAGCGGAGCGCTGTTACAGATATATATCTTTTTTTGAACGTTAATTTCTCAAAATCCACTGGAGCACATATATTGAGACCTAGCAAAGGCACATCGGGCTACCAGTCCCTAATATTTTGCCAAGTTTCGTGCAAATCCATTCAGCCGTTCAATTATTATTTTTATTATTTTTTTTTGCCCCGCGGGGCCCTTTTAAAACCTCCACATCAAACCTAGGGGGTCAGCGAGGATCTACTATGCCCCCTTATAGTTATTTCCCCCTTTGTTTGGACCTCCTCTTGTCTCTCGATCCTACCGAGAGACAAGATGGCGGCCGCTACGGACTGTTTGGAATGTTGACAGACGCCGGAGAACCAATCAGCTTCGCTTCACAAAGCTCCGTTGCGCGAAAAGTCCGCGAACCAGAGCGCTAACCGGTCCGCTGTTACAGATATATATCTTTTTTTAAACGTTAATTTCTCAAAATCCACTGGAGCACATATATTGAGACCTACAAAAGGCACATCGGGCTACCAGTCCCTACAATTTTGCCAAGTTTCGTGCAAATCCATTCAGCCGTTCGGGCTAAAAGTGAGGCCAACCGCCCTATGGAAATTAACATGGGAAAAACGTGTTTTGGGACCCCCCTTTTTTCTCGGCCCCCCCTTGACGAACCCCCCCAAAATTTTCAGGGGCTGCTCAGAAACAAAATGTGCCATTTTCCTGAAAATTTCAGCCAATTCCGTCCACAAACGCCAAAGTTATTAGACATAGAATTTTCAAAAAACCCATAGAGAAAAAATCCTAACTATATATACCTACTGGCGACCGCCAGTAGGTAATATATATACATATATATATGTATGTATATGTATGTATGTATGTATATATGTATGTGTATACGTATATATATATATATATATATATATATATATATATATATATATATATATATACACATTACCTACTGGCGTTCGCCAGTAGGTATATATAGTTAGGATTGTTTTCCATAGGGAAATCGCAACATTCTATTGAGAATAACTTTGGCGCCGGTTGAGGGATCTGCCTTTAATTGTCCTTAACTTTGCCTCTCTGCGCTCCGCTCCTTCCCTGAAAGTTTCAGGAGGATTTGTCAAGCGGGGGCCGAGATAAAAGGGGGGTCCCAAAACGTGTTTTCCCCATGTTAATTTCCATAGGGCGGTTGGACTCACTTTTAGCCCGAACGGCTGAATGGATTTCCACCAAACCTGGCAAAATTGTAGGGACTGGTACCCCGATGTGCCTTTGCTTTGTCTCAAGATATATGCTCCAGTGGTTTTTACGAAAATTTACTTTGAAAAAATATATATTGGGCTACATTGGGCTATATATATGTTAGAGCCCAAATGTAGCCCAACGTAGACCAATGTAGCCCAAAGATGGCCACCAGAGACAAAAAAAACAAATGTAGCCCAAATATCAGCCAGATGTAGCCCAACTATACCCAATGACAGAATGTCCCAGAGTGTTCTAAAGAACAACTAGAGTGCTAACAGTCTTACTTATGACAAAAGTATGGCACACCTGAAGTCATCTTGATTGGAATAAAGTGGTAACACTTGATACATTTAATTTGAAAAGGAACAAAATGAGGGGTTTCATTTTGCCATAGAAATTTTATATATATATATATATATATATATATATATATATATATATATATATATATACACTGAAACAACCATAGGTTACACACCAGTTATAGTTAGGAATTAGCATTTAAAAAACCTATGAAATTCACTGAAAAAACCATAGGTTTCACACCAGTTATAGTTAGGAATTAGCATTTAAAAAACCTATGAAATTCACTGAAAAAACCATAGGTTTGACACCAGTTATAGTTAGCTGAACATTTTACTCATTACTCATACACACACACACCCCACACACATAACCCCACACACACACACACACACCACACCCCCCACACACACCACACCCACACCCCCCACACACACACCACACACATACCTCACACACCCACACCTCCACCCACACCCAAACACCCCACACACCCACACACCTTACACACCCACACCCCCACCTACACCCACACACCCCCACCCACACACACCTCACTCTCCCCCACACACACACCTCACAGACACAACCCATACATCCCCCACACACACCTAACCCCCCCACACACACACCTCTGACACCCCCCCACACACACACACACCCCACACACACCTCACACACACACACACACACACACATTCCTCACACACACCCACACCCACACCCACCCCCACCCCCACACACACACACCCACACACACACCCCACACACACACACCCACATATCCTACACACACACACCCTACACACATACCCCCACACACACACACCCCACACCCACCCCCCCACACACACCCCCCCACACACACACACCACACACACTCGCACTCATTATTTTTTTTATTTTTTTGAGGGGGTGCGCGCCCTGGTACACGTATCGGTACACGTACCGGTACGCGTACCCTGGAAAAAAAAGAAAGACAGAGTTTTTTAAAAATGTAGCATTTTTATATAAATTGGAGGTACCCTGCGACTTTTTTTTTTTTTTTTTTTTTTGCCTTGGGGGTCCTTGTGGGACCCCCTGAGCAGGCCTAGGGGGTCAGGGTGCTTCTACTCTGGCCCCTTTGCGAGTTTCACACCTTTGTTTCACTGCTTTCTTGTGCCTTGGTTCTAACAAGGCACAAGATGGCTGCCAACACTTCGTGGTTTTGAGTGTTGACAGACAGTGGCAGCCAATCAGCATGCCTTCCCGAGAAAGCTGCATGGTCATTGGCTGTCAACACTTCTAACCAGGAAGTGTTGGCATCCATCTTGGGTCTTAGTAGACTGAGGCACAAGAAAGCAGAAAAACAAACGTGTAGAACACAAAAAGGGGGCAGGGTAGAAACACCCTGACCCCTTAGGGCTGCTCAGAGGTGGTCCCACTAGGATATTAATATATTTAAACGTTATCCGCTAATAGAATTAGCATTAAAAAAAACTTTGAAATTCACTGAAAAAACCATAGGTTTCAGGCCTTATATAGTTAGGAATTAGCATTTAAAAAACCTTTGAAATTCACTGAAAAAACTATAGGTTTCAGGCCTTATATAGTTAGTAATTAGCATTTAAAAAACCTTGCAAATTCACTGAAAAAAACATAGGTTTCAGGCCTTATATAGTTAGGAATTAGCATTTAAAAAACCTTTGAAATTCACTGAAAAAACATAGGTTTCAGGCCTTATATAGTTAGGAATTAGCATTTAAAAAAACCTTGCAAATTCACTGAAAAAACCATAGGTTTCAGGCCTTATATAGTTAGGAATTGGCATTTGAAAAACCTTGCAAATTCACTGAAAAAACCATAGGTTTCAGGCCTTATATAGTTGGGAATTAGCATTTAAAAAACCTTTGAAATTCACTGAATTTTTGTGTCTGTGTCCGTCAATAAGGTCAAACCTGTGAAAGAACGGAAAATTGTGATATATATTACAATCCTACATACGTCTTGAATTTTTTCCATGTGCATGCCTTTACTTCATTGTAAAGGCATATGCATGGTAAATTTGCATTCGTTGTAATGATGGCATGGTAAAGGCATGTGTGGTTCGGTCATTCAGCCCGCTGCCAGTGGTGCATGACCTGTATGTTTTGATGCCTTTGTAAAATCTAATAAAGAATTATTTCAAAAGACAACATCTCATACTTGTCGAGTACCCCAGACTCCGTAGCCCCAGGGGAACACTGATGTGGGTCAAGACTTAGAATGGATCTCGTTGAGTGTAAAGAGAACTGAAGGGAATTATCATATTTTTGGAAGAAAAATAGCTTAAATTCTGACTAACATCATGTTCAATGCATAGTCCCAGCCAGGCAGAATGAGGGAAATCTGACTGACACCCAGTGATAAAACCTCAGGACATGCAGATTTTGAAAATATATGGTTGTGGTCTATTTCAGTGCAGCCCAATGGTCATACTTGCGTCCAAAAGATAGTTAGATTTCAGTTGGTTTCTACATTTCTGAAATACACTGCTCCCAGTTTGTTGCCTGTGAGCATCACAAATCAATGCAGAGCTCATGCGTGTTTGGTAATCCTGAGCTGAGTTTTCCAGTTGAACAAAGTTGGGGGTCAAGCCTTCAAGTATATGTTCCTACGTGAGGGAAACTGAAGATAATTATCATGTTTAGGAAACCTTTGCACACAATGTGATGTTCAGTGTATTCTCCCAGTCAGTCAGGGTGAGGAAGGTCTGGAACTCAGTGATAGAAACCTTATAATGAGTAGACGGTAAAAATATGTGCTTGCTAACATGCAGCTTTGATACCTGGGACCCAAAGAGAGGTTCCCTAAAATATAATTTCACTTTCAGCTGCTTTCCTATTTTCCCTGGTGTACTGCACCTGGTTTCTTGTCGCTGGGCACCCCAACCCAAAGACAACGCCGACATGTCTGGCACCCCCATGCTCAGGAGAACTAGAGGTACACAGATTGGGATACACAAGGGAAAATGAAAGGAATTGCCATGTATTGAAAAGCACGATGCTAAAACAATCCGCCATGTTACATCCAGTGTTTTCTACCAGGCAGTCAGGGCTAGAGGTCTATCTTGCACCAACGGATTCCTATGGTATTACATGATTATAAAGTACTTCGTTTTTATACTTCTCATATAGTCCTGGGTTGTTGTCAAATGGTCAGTCTACTTCAAACCCTGATTCTTCGACAATTTAGCGCTACACAGGGCAATAAGTTATTGGTTAGGGTTCTGCACTTTGTTTCTCCAGTTGAGAAATGCAACAAAATATCAAGCAAATGAAAACCTCTCTAGATTTGTCATTATATCCTCATAGCCCTGAATGTTTCAAAGGAACAAAATATAGTTTGTTATTGCACAAAGAGACCAGAATGGAGCTTGTGTTTAAACAATGTAACGCAAATGTTTTTTTCCAAGTAATTCTCTGTCGCAGAAGTGCCTAAATTCTTTGAAAGTGAAAGGGCTAAGCAACAATCACTGGTTTATTGGTTTTAGTAGCCTTGTTGTGGTTTGATTTTACATTCTTATATTATCATGGAGAGTGCTTTATTTCACTCTAGTGTTTCCAGCGATGAAAAACAATCTATTGGCATCTGTTAGGAAGTGCTGGGAAGTGAGTCATTTGAACAAATGTATAGTTTGACATATTCCTCAACATTCCTGCCATGGTTGCTGTCCTGTTGCTATGCTTCCTAGCTGTACTACACATGAAAATATTCTTCCAAGAATATTCAAGAGCTTGAGCTAAGTCATTAAAGCTCAGCCATCTGCTATAGAATACTGTATTCAGTGGGTACATCGTGTGTGCCAGTTTGAAGCATCTTTGAAAGGTTGGATAAATAATATATTTTGCCCAAAACGTGAGTGCAATGGATCTGTCAAGGTTAGATGTAGGTGTGTGTCATTATGTCTTATTATAATTCATTTTCAGCATGAGTACGAGAAGATATTCTTCAGAACCGCATGTTTAGTACAATTTGCATGTTGCTGCCACATCATTATTATGTTGTATTGTTTGATAGGTGACAAAAACACTCTTACATATTTCAAAACTAAAAGAACAATTTGAATCCGATGTGCGTTGGGTAAAATGAAAATTCGAATAGTCAGTAAATTCAATTGATTAATAGTTTACTGTATTGACATATGGTGTTGGCTAAAGCTACTAGCTAAAAGTTTTAAATTAGTGTTAAATGGTAAACAGGAGCAGAATTGTGTGTGACACTTTATTCAAGCTGTTTTTCCACCATAGAAGACGAGCCTGTCTTCCCTGTCTGCCTCCCTCTGGAACCCCGAATTGCCTGTGCTTAACTGCTCTCCTGTTTAAAAAAAATGATATTCTTCTTCTCCAGGTCTGCTTCTCAGTGTTGCAGCATCCATTCTGTGATGTGATTCATAAACGTTTTAGTGCATCTTCGGTGTGCAAAAATGTTTCTCGAAGGCTTACCTCTACAGATCCCAATTTCACCCATAGATAAAGCTTTTTACCATAGAAATTCCTTGAGCATGGCAGATTTTCCCCAATTATTGGTTTAGGGGTGGGGAAGTTGAAACTTTGACATTCACATTCATTCTATACGTTTTGATTTCACCCAATTTTTAGGAAAGAGATTCCTAAAAGGTTGTAGACGGGGTCGGCTTTAACCTTGCTGGCGCTCAGTGTGACAATTTTTTTTTTTTGCATCCATCCCACCCCCATGACTTTATTCTACACTGATTCCCTCACTACCGCCCTCCACCAGTGCCCCTAATCTCTCCGTAAATGTATTTCGACCCTAACTAACCCGTGTCAGGAATATGTTTTTCCCGAGAGGACAAAACTTTAACGTGCTATAAACAATCTTTTCGTATTGTCCAAACTGTGGTCAAGTGCAGTAATAAGAATGGACATCCCGAAAAAGATGGCAAAGTAACCAATGGAAAAGGGTACACATTTACAAGTGGGCTGCCATTTTACACCTGTAACTCGATCACTTGCAGTGCGGTGCTGTTTGGGATTATTGAAGGCTATGAATGTATGTAACCTATGTAAACATTTGAGATATTTGGGAAGCGAATGGAAAATAGAATTCTTAGTGGAGTTCTCGTAGCACTCAGTGGGGAGTTAGTTTAGGTGCGAATGTAAAAGGGAGGAGTGTGCTAGCCGGTGTTGAGCAGAGAAGAGATTGCCCTGATACATACCCGTTTCTTTATTTTTGCAAAATAATCTAGTCCTCTTTTTCTATTCTTTTACTGCTACAAATGAATTCAGGGGAAATATTTTGGACTAAATATATAGCCTACAAACAGTGTTTTCAAAACAACTGAATATTTGTATGCTGTGTTGAACAGCTAAACAGGTTGGATGATGATAAAAACTACGAGATTACTGAATTTTAAAGGTCTGTGTCCAAAATATTGTTTCTTAACAGTTAATGAAAGACTCTGTTAAGACATGAACAGGAGGCCCATGGTGTTGGCGTCAAAGTGTGGAGCTGCAAAAACGACTGAACGTGTTGTGGTACTAATTGGAAGCTAACTGTACAACCAAAAAATTTAAATTCTTCACAGTTACAAACTATCGAGACAATGATATGTTGTGCTGAAGTTTGCTGTTTTTTAACCTTTCATATTAGCCGTAATTTCTGCTTATGACTTAAATATATCTTAATTTTATTTGTTTATTTTACCCTGTGGCTCCTCGCGACCCTGCATTAGAACGCTCTACGCAATCAACTACCAAAACAAACAAGGTAAATAGCATGGGAAGAATGAGACACAGCATCAACATAACCCCTAAGCCGCTGAGGCTTTTCCACCCCCAGTGCTAAGCTCCTTTTTTATGTTTGTTGATGTTTACTGCTTAAGGTTCACAACTCCCCCCCCCCCCCCCCCCCCCCCCAAGTTACCCATGTCAAATTTGCATCCTTTTTCAACATCCTTGGGATTTTAACAGTACACAAGCTTTGTAGATTTCCCTAGTGGGAACTAAGACAAAAACAAAATATGGTTCTACATATTTTTTTAAGTGGGGGAAAAAGTGCAGTGCAAGATTTTTTTTCTCTAAAAATGGCATTAATAAAAGGTTTGTAGGTCAAAGATGACTAACTTCCCAGCTATCAGGAACAAACAGAGTTGTTAAAAAATATATTTTTTTCCACACTTTTTGTAAAGCGGTACTCCATTTACCCATTTTTTGTGGTTTCAATCTACTTGCAGTGACAAAGACTATAACGTAACTTGGAGACAACATTTTTGGCATGAAAAATTACCCATTTTGTCAATGTGGGTAGCAGTGGAATTTAGGCCACACTCAGCTGCGGCCAGACAAATTTACCAACCCAAGACATTTTCTAACACTAGACACCCAAAGGAGTTCAGGGAGGTATCACTTGAATGGATACAACTACCTTTTCTTCCACATAAAATATATGGTACATCTTTTCTTGAGAACTAATACATTTTCCAAATTAGATTAAACAATTTGAAAGGCTGCATAGCGTGTCAAAAAAGGCCATTTAATGTCACATGTTGTTATATTTGCTGCTCCATTTCAGTCACTTTCCCAGAACCTAAATTTTGTGTGGTACAAAGTGAAGCAAGTTGGAAAACATATGCCAAGCTGAGATGGCCTCTGATGACAGTTGTGCAGACTTCCCACCCTCTTTCCTTGCAGAGTTCAAACAATATGGCTATCTTATTTCCTCTGAGGCAGGAATGTGGTGGCAGAGTGCTGATACAACAGCTAATGAAATAGAGGCTACTATTTTTACTGCAGTAAGACTTTTAATAAGAGATAACTCAAATTCATGAAGGACATTGGTCTTCATTGTGACTGTCTGACAGTAGACTACATTTGCATTGTATGTTGCCAACTTCATCAGATGGATAGTCAACTTCTTATACAATGTGTGCGTCTTACGACTCTCATTACATGCCTGGAGTACTTGGTCAATGCTGGAGACTTTGGTCCTGCCATTCGGGCTGCAGCTTGCGGCCCTGTACTTTCTTGCGGCTGTCACTGAGGCCGCGGGGAGTTGCCGCCTGGAACTCATGTTGGCTTCCGCATCATCCTTCCCCCCTCCTGTGCTTCTGCATTCTCGGAGACTGCTCCCTTCTGGTGCTAATGCACCACCTTGGCAACCTCTGAAGATCCTGCTAAAGCCTACCAGCCGTGCATGCTGCTTGTCTGCCTGCCACTAGTACCCCACTGTTCAGCCACTGATAGTCTACGGTACCCGGGCCTCCCTGTCTGACTGGATACTAAAGCTTGGAGGTGCGTTTGGCACATTGCTTCTCCGTCTACACTGTTTGTGCCACAGCCAGTGAAAGTACACTCTCACACCCCCTGCATCAAACTCTCGGGAATCCGTTGCTGCACAGTTTTAACACGACCTGCTCCAATCAATTTCAAGGACAGCTAGTGGGGGTGAGATCGCCCTATCTCGGCATGCCCAGTGCGTGCTCCTGTTGTGTCCCTGCGATCACTGGCGCAATTCCAGCCCGCCCTACTTTCAGGCTTGATGTACTGTCCGGACCACACTTACACCACTGCCTTACACAGTGGATTGAGACAAATGCACTATTCCCCACACTAATCTTATCCTCTCGTCCACCTGTTTTCCAGTTGAGGTATATGCTGACAAAGATGTTTTTGTAGTGGCGTATCAACCTCCGTTTTTATCCACTTGACTGGGGCTACATTACATGTGCTACACTATCTCTGTCGCGCAAGCGGGCCCAAGACACTGTTATATTCCTCTTGGTCACCTGAAGTTGCCTTACTGTCATGCAACATCAACACTTCTGCCTTCTCACTCTACCGCCACGCAACATTTAGTCACCAACACCCTGCACACGGATCCACATCTGGGCTCTGTGGGTAGGCTGCTTTTGCTGCTGTGTATCGCTACTGCATTTGACATAAGCAAGCAGGCTCACCCTCATCACTCCTGGACACCCAAGGGGCACTGAGGTGACCGGCCGGCACATGGGTCACCTGCGGTCCAGCGATGCGGGTGTACCCTCAGGCTAATCTGTTATTTTCTGCACCATGTCCGATGCCACAGACCCACCTACTCACCCCAGCGGAGCCACACTGCCCGTGTATAAGTTAGTTATAGTGTTGGCGGCTTTTGAAAACTACAGAGTCTCACTTGAAAACACGAATAATCCAGTTGCAGCAGGTTTCACTCTTTTTCGTGCTGATCACCGAAACTTGGCAAAGTGGATGCATGTGACGGAACAGTCACTGGCTACTTTGCAACCCAGGCACAAGCTACAGAAGCCCACCTCAATCAGCTCCCAAACATAATGAATCTCCGCAAGGAGAGAGCAGACGACGCAGAATGCTGCTCCTAACACAACAACATGAGTTGTGGGCCTCCCAGAAATGCAGAGGGTCAAGACCCATTTGCTACATCGAACAATGGATCAGTGGATTTATCACTCTGTGTGCCCTCTCACAGTACTTTTCCATAGAGAAAACTTATCATGTACCCTATCGCAACCTACCAATGGGAGTCAAACCAAGACCACTGATCTTCAATGTACTGCACTATCCGGATCATGACATCATCTTTGGAGGAGAGGTGTGGCGCCGCGGCCAGGGCGACTGACGCTGGAATCTGGGGATCAGGGTTCGATCCCCGGCTCCGGCGGCAGGTTAGCCCAGCACCATGTGACTCTGGGCAATAGCTTGCTTAATCTTCCCGACGGCCCCCAGCGCCTAGAGACCCTTACGGGTGATTGTGCGCTTTACAAATGTGGATTATTATTATTAGTAGATGACCGTTCTTATTGTAGACAATCTCCATGTCATGTTCTTTCCGGACTACACTCTGCAGTGCCAAAGAGGCTCATTCCTCTCTGGTAAATGCCACCTGCTTGAGTCGGATGTGAAATATTCCCTCCTATTCCCTGCGAAGCTTAGGGTCCTGGTAGACTGGAAGTCTCATTTTTTTACCTACTCCCAAGGAAGCATGCGACTGAATTGATGCAAAAGGCCCTGCATCGCAGCACCTTTCTCAGACCGGAGAATTGACACGGGTCTCCCACGCAAGGACCTTTATAGGCAGAGGCACGAGAGTGACCTCCAAGTGTTAAATCCATTCCTGACCTGGAGCAGATGATCCAGGAACAGCGTCATGCACTGCATATGGCCACAAGTTTCCGGGAGCACACATCCCACTTGGACGTCGACCGGAAATAGGTGGGGTCCTCCTGTGAAGACAGCTTATCTACCACCTGGCCTTCCAAATTGGACGTAGTGCTGCCAGAAGTCACTCCACAAACCGCTGATGTACTCCTTTGAAACTGCAGCTCCTACAATGTTATTCTCTCGCAACAACCGGTGCTGCAATGCCCTACAGGTCCCCCCCGAAGGGTTGCTTTGGCGGAGATCTTTTATTGGTACTGCCGTATGATTGAGGGTGTGAGATAAAGTGTTCTGGAAGAAGGGTGAGTAAGTGAGCGAATGATCTAACTAGCTAAGGGATACAGGATGAATTAGATTTAATATATAGGTTCCCTTGCCAGGTTAAAAAAACCTGTAGGTTGTATGTTACTGATGGGGGTAATGAGCCTCAGTAACTTTCGGTCAAAATGTTTGGCGCCGTCTGAGTGGTCAGAACGATCCCTTGTGTTTCTTACAGTGATGCCCCTGAAGAAGGGACACTCCATTCCCAAAATGCATTGGGCTTAGATCGTCTTTGTTAGAATGTCTAAAGATTCTTCAAGAATGTATTCTTTTATGTTTCATTATGTCAAACAAATGAAGTAAATATTAATTGTTATGGATATTTATTGTCCTATAAAGAGAACATTGAAAAACTTAAGAGTTCCTCTGCATGAACTTCATTTAAATGTTTTTGTATATATTGTTGAAACTATTGTATATCACATATAGTTGTGCTTGCTCAAGTCTAGCAGGCAGGTTGTCAGGCTAGCCCTCCTTTTTTCAGTATTTACGCGGTGTGAACAGGTGGTGAGGGGATTGAGACACACCATGGAAGTGGAACACGAGACACAGAGAATGGACTCCCATCCAGTCTTTAGCCCTTCCCACTGGTAGAGCGGGGGTGCGGATTACTCCTATAAGATATGGAATGGGGGGATGTGAAGAGCATAAAAAAAAATTATAGTTTAAATTTAAAAAATAAATATCTATAACTTGTTACAGTTTTCTTGTCATACTCTAAAGGTTCGGGACTTTTAACATACATTTGAAGTATTTAAACACATTTTATTTATTCCCACTTTTAAAAAAAAGTCCTACATATTTAGGATGCTGTTGGAAGCAGCACTTTCTAGTTGGCTTAAGGGATGCCCCCAAGTGAAGCAGGACATACCGCTCCCATCAAGGGTGGGTGATACCACTCGCTGTATAACCTATGCTCACCCTTGGGTGGCTTGGCACTGAGCAGTCAAGTTTATCTCAGAGGCAATGTGCAAAGCAAAGGCACAGCAGTCACTTGCAAGAAATTTAGAAAAGAGACTTCACACAGGATGTATGTAAATAACGCTTGTAATCAACACACATATTCAACACAAATATTCAATCATTATGGCATAAACATCAGGTGCTTTTGGGCATAAAACACATTTGGAAAAATTGCTAGGATTACTAGGCCCACTCGTATTGTTATGATATCAATAGTATACGCACTGTGGACAATTTCTAATCTAACCCCCCTTTCCCCTCCCCAGAGAGAGAGCACCCTTGTGGGTGCAACATGCTGTCTACCCCAAGCCCACCCTAGCATTTCTGATAATACAATCCCACACAGTTATAGGTACACCCCGGCTCACAATTATATATAAAAAAAATACATACAAAAAATAGAACACTTTTTAGCAGCACCGTGGGCCGGACTCACATGGGTAAACCCAGTGTCAAATGTATTGGTTCTTGTGGCATGAAATCAACGTATAAAGCGGCACTGCCTTTCCGAGTCGTGAATCACAGGCGGTCTGCCGACTATCACTCCCACTCTGCACCGATTCATGGTGCGCAGGTATTAACCCAGTCTGAACCGAACACTCACACACATATGCAGTAGGTCCCCTAATGTGGGGCTACTGGTACCCAGCAGATCAATGGATAACACCCTGCAGAATCTATGGCCCCAGCCTCCCTCCACCCTTTAGGCCACCTCCCGAATGTTCTATACCCCCGGGTGGAAGGTAACTAGCCCCTCCGCCCGAGGCTGTACGCGGCCAAAGTCACACTTAGTCTGGGTCCTCAGGAAGCAAGTGGGGATATGTAGCAAGTTTTAATTAGGAGGTAGACTTAACAAGTGGAGTTCAGCAGCTACTCCGTAATTTCACCCACAGGTCTCCGAACACAATGGAGTCACGTAGTCCTGATTCTGACCGTTTAGAAATTGTTCCTTCAACCCAGTCAATCTCTCTCGCTACTACTTGGCGCCAAAATGTTTTTGGGAGAGGTCATGTGTGGAGAGGACAGTTGGTCCACCGTGATGAGGGTCAAAGGTGAACTACCGATGAATGGGTAGTAACACAGGGGAGCCTCTCAATAGGAGTAGGCACCCTAACAGGTACACGTTGATCAGAGTTGTGCCAAGGCAATCCTGGCACAGCATTTGGTGCGCATTGGTTTGGGTCGCACCAGACATTTCAGGTCTCAAACAAGAAGAGTTGCGAATTTACCCACCCATTCAGCCACGTGGGGTACTGCAACTAGTGAATCCGCTCACCACCAAAAAGACACATATGAGTGTCAGAGCCCCTGCGGTACAGGAACCACACGCCTTAGATACGGGCAAGATTACTGGGGCTGCGCACTAGACAGTCCGGTCTCCAGACACATTTCTTAATTAAATGCTCACACCTCACTGCCCGTTGCGATTCAGTAGCCGATGGGGGTACTTGAGAGGGCATTGTTCGCCTGATGTCTCAGGTAGATCTTTGATGTTCCTGAGATCTATGGGAGAACAGAAGGGCCCGCCAACTGGGCCTTGAAGAGCACACTTCAGGGTGCACACTCTTGCAGGTCGTCGGCCCAGGCCAGCCCCTATGGCCCCTTCAATGGCTGTAATCTGCCATGTGCACAACGAGTCCTCTGACAATGTGCACCACGTAGTCTGGGTTTCTTAAGGCTACCTCACCCTTCGCTGAAGGATGGCACATGTAGTTATACTATTGTGTGTCTTTGAAGTTAGGAGTGGTTTAAGGGGTTTCCCTCTGCACCACAGCTGTCTCCCCTCAATTGTAGTCCTGTCTGCCATGGGCCATGAAAAAATCTAGATCTTAATCTTTAGTGGGGCCATGATTCGGCCCCCAGAGGTCAAGTGTCAAAACCTCTTTTTCCAACTATCCCATTCGGCCTTAAAATGGCAGAGGTCTGTCGTTCTAGTGGTATGCCAATGGTTTATGGCTGTCGCTAGGGAATGAACATACGTGCTCCCTCGACCCCTGGTGTCCACCGAAACCAGGCACCATGGCACACCATGCTCTTAGAGCATCAAAAAGTCCATATTCTATAAGCAGCATTTCCATGCGAGTTATGGCAAAACCTCCTATACCCCTGAAAAGGGTATGGCATGGCGAATCCACTGATAGAAACATCATGAAGCTGCTCCACTGCAATCCAATGTTGCAGCCCAGAGTAAGTTCAATCTCTTCCCCATGTTATGCGATGGAAAGAGCAAGCCTCATAGGTAGTGAAAATACACACATGTATTCCTCAGTATCAGGGCGCATGTGCGTTAGTGCAGACACAGACCTGCAATGGCAGATCGTAAACCTAGTTCTCATTCCAGGGGTGCAAGTGCACCCGCTGAGTCTGCAACAGCAGACTGGACACAGGTTTACTAATATAGGTGTCCGTGTGCAAGCTCATTGCTGCAGTGGCAGGCTGCACATACAATCACAGGCACCAAAGGTGCAGGTGCGCGCACACAGACGCCTGCAGTGGCAGGCTGCTCATGAGTTTAACCACTATCGGTGCCAGTGTTCACACTCTGGCCTGCGATGACAAGCCTGGCTCATGGGCTTACTCAGGCTCTAGCGCCTTAGGTGCGAGTACACGCACACCACTCTGCCCCGGCCTGCCATGGGTGCAAGCGCACTGATACAGGCCTGCAACGGCAAGCCTGACCCTGGTGTTAGCATGCTGGAGTTGCAGGTATGCACTCAACGGCCTACGATGGCAGGTCATGCACCTATCCAAAATGCCATAGGCTCCATGGCGTATCCTCAAGCCTGTGACAGTAGGCATCCTCAAGCCTGTGACAGTAGGCTGGGCACATATTTGAAACATCATAAGGGTGGGTGCGCACACCCAGGCCTGTAATGGCAGGCTGGGCGCATAGTTAACACCCCACGGGTGCAAGTGTGCACTCCCAGGTCTGCATTGGCAGACCGGTCACTGTTTCAGAACACTGTGTCAGTGCCTACTCCATGTAGGAAGGCGCATGCACTTCCACACTGTCTTCACAGTGAGAAAAAACTGGAATACCCCTGCACACTCTCGATAATTGTAAACAGTCAAAGGGTGGTGTTGACTAGTGGTGAGCACTGACAAAGCCTAGCAATTGAACAATAGATAGTAATAAAACTTAAAGTCTTTCGGTGGTAGGTGGTGTCTTTAATGTTCATAACACATGAACCAGCCGACACGTGTTTCGTTGCATTATGGGACAATCTTCCTGCGACTCCTCAAGGCTATGAAAGCTATGAGCAAGAATGGGAAGTCGCTCTATCGGTGATAACTCCAACCCGACGGGGCTCAGGACTTATGGGTGGAGGTAGTGTAGTTGTGTACCCGGTAGTGGTGGACCACTACCGGGTACACAGAGGAATAGTTGACCAGGGACACACATGTCCGAAGAGAGCAAAGAACATCCATGAGTATTCCCTTTACCTGGGATCGCTCACCTCCTACGTGCTTATCCGCACCATCAATACTTGACTTGGGTTCATATTATCGACGTAAATTGTACAGAGTATTCGGCTACACTTTTATTCACCCTATATCCTGGCGCTTCAGCCGTACTGGCAAGATTTCCATTCAACTAGACTACCTCCACCCATAAGTCCTGAGCCCTGTCGGGTTGGAATTATCACCGATAGAGCGACTTCCGATTCTTGTTCATAGCTTTCATAGCCCTGAGGAGTCGCGGGAAGATTGTCCCATAACGCGCCGAAACCCGTGTCGGCTGGTTCATGTGTTATGAACATTAAAGACACCACCTACCACCGAAAGACAAGTTTTATTACTATCTATTGTTCAATTGCTAAGCTTTGTCAGTGCTCACCAGTAGTAAACACCCTTTGACTGTTTACAATTACCGAGAGTGTGCAGGGGTATTCCAGTTTTTTCTTTATGCAGTATTAACCCAGGTTGATACTTCTTGCAGGGGTATAGGGTTTTCCCCTCAGCCCCCTTTTGCACCTCACATCCAACAATGAATCAGTTGAATCGATTACGTCTAATTACTAAGCAGTGCGCCCCTTCCAAGTAAATAACCCTTTCCAAGCCAATGTACTGTCTTGACAGTGGGGTCGTGCCCTAAGGCCACAAAAGAGAATCTGCGACACCCCAGAAGTATTCCATGGGACCAGGCAAACTCCAAGACAGGGGAAGTCCCGCGTGGGGGGTTCCTCACTACCTCCATATGTACCCGCCCAGTCTTCAGCCTACCACTCCCCCTCCGTGACGACGGTTGGCTGAGGTGTAATTAATGCCGAGCTAGACAGGGGCCCAATGGCGCCATTCTGGCCTGCAATGGAAGGCACGATACATGGTTGACAGACTATCTGGTGGGTGGCACACTCAGTGCTACATCCCACTATTAGCCAGTGCCACACCCACCCGGTATCTGTGGTGTACCTTTTTGAGGACCGAACAGAGGTACGGTACCCAAACCCATCTTGTACACATCCCCTGCCTAAAGCGGGTACGCACACCTTTCCTTTGCAGTGCAAGGGGAAAGTGCCCAAATTTCTAAGGTCATGCGGAGTGAGTTGGCAAAGACTAGGAGGAAAGAGTGAACATTTTTGGGGCAAATGCCCCTAAGAAGGGCAATGTCCAGCAGACTTTGTACCTTGTTTCTGTTGCTTTAAGTTATGTAACCTATAGAACCTGGTAGTTAACAGTTCAAACTTTTTTTACCTCTACAGTCATTCTTGTTTCATGAGTAAAGATGTATTGTCACATTTTAACAATTTATTCAGTACATTTCACTCCACTTAAAAAAAATGTTGAAGACAAAAGTGCTGAAAGCATAAGGCTTAAGTTATTTGTGCTTAATTTTCAGCCAGACATTCATGTTAGAACTCAAACTGTTTGTGTAAATGTTGGCTGAAATTCTGGCCACTAACAATAACAGGTATTGGCAAAGTTAATAGGTTGTGCCTGTGTGAGAGCTATTGACTTTACCAGTGTTTTTTAGCTATGATGTACATCAAAATGTCTGTTGTTAAATATGGCTAAAAGTTAGTGGCATTGCGTAGAGTAGAGTAGCATACAGAAGAGTGTTGTAGCGTAGAGCGGCATAGGTGAGATAGGAGTAGTGTAGTGTAGAGTGGCAGTGTGGAGTGGAGTGGCACAGAGTGGCGTAGAGTAGAGCAAAGTAATGTGGAGTGGTGTAGATTGGCATTGTATGGCCTGGAGTAGCATAGAGCATAGTGGCATTTAGTTGGGTGTTAACCCCTTCGACGCTCATGACGAGCCCAGCTCGTCATGGAGTTTCCATTGATTTCAATGGAAATTACATGGAAGATCATCAGGTACCTTAGCATCCAAGTGGTTTTAAAGAACGACTTAAAGTGGAGTTGCTAAGTGTGGCATATATTAGAGTGGCTTAGAATGCCGTAGAGTGGGATTGTGTGGAGTGGCAGGGAGTGGAGTGGAGTGGAGTGGAGTTGAGTAGAGTGGCATAGAGTAGAGTGGCACTTTGTGAAGTGGTGTAGAGTGGAATGGAATGGAGTGGAGTGGTGCTGTATAGAGTAAAGTGACATTGAGTAGAGTGGGACGGGGTAGTGTAGAGTGCAGAGGGGTGGAGTAGCTTAGAGTAGTACAGGTGAGGGTGTAACTAACAAACGCTGCAATAGAGATGGCAGATAGGGCGAAAGCAATATAAATAAGAAGCTGTATGCCGGAGTTAAAAGTACGAAAGCACATTGTACATCCAGGAATAATACTCAACCACTTACAACATTTAAAAAATATAGCAGTCCAAAAAGGCGAGGAAGAAGAAAAACTAGTAAGATCACATGTACTTGATTCATGCGTTAGGGAGGGGTTTACACAAGAAAGGAAGGTAAGCCTACGGGAGCTAAGCAATCGAACGATTGCAAGTTAAAGTGACAACAAAAACTACTCGTGGTATGTTGTGGGTGGGTTGTAAGCCCACGGAATTATAAACAATATGTCGCACAGCGTATGGATGTGTAAGCGAGGCCTAAAAACTGAAAAGTACTGTTTTCAAGCTGGTTTTAACTGGGGTAGCTGCAGTATTTTTATTTGAATACAACAAAAATATTCCCTTTAAACATAATTTCATATTAACTTGAGGCTCTGCTTTTTTCCCATGTAGGACTGCTCATGCAAGAGCGAAAGGTGATGCTGCGGACCAAGCTGCACAGGCTGCCCGCCAGGAGTCTGAAATTGCACGAGCAGTTGCCAGAGATCTTTCACCCACGTTTCATCAGCCTGGTAATGTTTAAGTCCTATATGTTTACGTGTATCTACCACTCTATGATAAAAAAATAACTGAAAATCCCTGTTATCCAATTACATTTTTTTGGGTTTTCTGGTTTCATTTCAGTAACTGTAATACAGAAACATCACACATTATTGCTGCACTGCTTCTCCAGCGAGTAGCTCGTGAGCTGCTGGTAGCTCTCCAGCTACCTGTTAGTAGCTCTCTTGTGTGCAGGCTAGTCTCCTAAATCAGAAGCTTTTGCTGGCTGACTTAATATATGTGTGCCAAAGTTGAAAAGTGTGTATTTTTCAGAACTCATAAGCTGATGATTGGAAAAAATGGTGGAATTTCCAGAATATATTTAAAGCTGATAATACGTCATGGGGCATTGGGGAAACTAATTATTCCTAGTGTTAGAGGTATGGCTGACTTGTATTACCCTTGTAGAGGCATACCACATTGTGAATGCTTTTTTTTATACATTATTGCTGGCAAATATAATTGATGAATTGAGGTGATTACTCATGTTAATAGGAAAGCGACTACTTTAATTGCATCTGCTATTACCAATATTAGTGGCTGGAGTGATTTTACTAGAATAAAAGTAGCTCTTGTCGCAGAAAAGGTCGGAGACTCCAAATATAAAGCTTCAGCAGAGCATTAGGAGCAGAGTATAAAGAATGATTTGTGAATTGTATTCATGTGGAAGTGCAAGGTTTAATTTTAAGGTTTTTTTGTTTGTATTGCTGGGGTGTTTAAAGAAAAGGGAGCCGGCAGTACGGAAGTGGCAAAACACATCGCTGGGTCCTTCTGTCGCCAATTCTTATCTTCCTCCGGAGTCCTTCTTGTGCATGCTGTAGGACCTGCTGTTGTAATCATCCCATGTTTATTTCCATGGGATTCAAAAAGCTTTGCTACATGGTTCAGCTTCTTTTGTCCTTCTTCAGTATTTTCCTCCTTCTCTGCTGTTCTCTACTCTTTCTACTTCCCTAACCTTTTACTGCTGTTCTAGGATCACCTGCTATCACCTAGTTTTCACAGTCCCTCCTTCGCATCATCATGCTCTCTCTGCAGTCCACTCTCCAGCAGATGTTATCTGTTGGAAACTACACTTTTTGCAGGGTTATCCCCAAACTTTTTGCTTCTTCCTCCCTCATTTTTCCTGACCCGTGGTTGTTGGCAATAGTACTCTGGGCACTTTACCACTGCTGATCAGTGCTAAAGTGCATATGCTCTCTGTGTAAATTGTTACTGTAATTGGTTATCCATGATTGGCATATTGTTTTTCACTATTGTAAGGCTACCTTGCTTATAGGCTATCATGGGGCATGCTGGCTACAGTGGTTACTTGCATATCTTCCCATAGGAGCAAGATAGGACATACAAGTCTGGTATCCCTGAAACTCAGAATTTAATAACTCATCTTTTAGGAAAGTTGTTTTTTAAATCCTGTGTTTGAGAACAGCACTTTTTAGAAAGTGGCGGTTCTCTTGTCTGACCTTTGTGTGCTCCAGGGCTGTGCTTTCCCTTCACAATGCTGGCTCCACCTCCTGTGGGGCGTCCGATGTTTCTGCTCTGCACTGTGAAAGGAAAGAAGGAGTCATGTAAACAGAGTGCTCCAGAACTGGTTTGGACCGGGCTCAGAGCTTCCCTGAACTCTGCTGAGAGAGTTCTGTCCTTCCTAGAGTGCTTGACCCAGTCCCTGGGCCTCTGGAAGTTGTACCTGTGTTGGGAAGCTGGAAACCAAGATTTTAAAGAACTTTCTGCAAAGTTTATCGCATCACTCGCTTGGGGAGCACATCCCTGTCAGTGCAAGGAAATTCCCACCGCTAGGAAGGCCGAGATCGTCGCAGCACCTGTTGCCGCTGCCAGTCGTCGCATCCTTAGCTTGTGGGACGCACCAGTCCGGTGCTGGAAGATTACCATTGCTGTGAGTATCGTCGCAGAGCCTGTCGTCACTGGGTGAGATCGTCGCACCGCTTGCTTTCGAACTGCATCACGTCGCAGCGAGAGTCGTCGCAGAGCCATCACATCGAGGGGCCGCGAGAGGAGAAGATCGTCGCTGAGCTGCGTATCGTCGAAGATCGTTGCTACCCCGAAGATCATCTCATCGTACCTTTTGCGAGCCACTTCCACCGAAACCTGTGCACCAGAATCCACGCAAGGGATCGCATCCCTCCCCATAAAGACTGGAGACACCGCAACATACCCGCTACGTCCAGCGGGGTTGTCGCATCGCCTCCACTGGGTCTCAGGAGTGACGCATCGCTTGCTTTTCAACGCTACAGCTTTCACTTGGAACTTATGTCGCATCTAAAGGTACAGTTGGCTAAAACATGACGCAACTGTGGATTATTTTAACGCAACCTTAAGAACTCATTTGAAACCATATTCTTGAACTGTATGTTGGATTTTTGTCGTTTTGGTCTTGTGTAGTTTAGATTAAATACCTTTATTTTTCTAAACTGTTGTGGAGTCAGTTTGTGGTGTTTTCACTGTGTAACTGTGAGTGTTGGCACAAATACTTTGCACATTGCCTTTGATAAACCTAACTGCTCATGCCAAGCTACCAAGGGGGTGAGAAGGGGTTATCTAAAGAGTGTATCCTTCTTACCCTGACTAGAAGCAAGGGTCCCTATTTGGACAGTGGTACCTACCTCTGCCAACTAGAGACCCCCAGTTCTAACATTATGCTATTGTTGTCTAGAATGTATCTAGTGTGCAAGTACCACTAGTCGGGCATCATAGCACTTTATCTGTCCATAGCGAAAATACGCGGGCCTGTTAGTTTAGGTGGAAAGCTGTGTAGTTTGTAAGTTGTGTGTGCAAAGATCTGGGTGTGACAGGTGAGGTCCTGATGTGGTGTGTAATGTTGAAGTGAACCTGACGCTGCTGGTGTGTGTGCAAATGTTTATAGAGTTATAGCATATGAATAGACCACAATTTGTGCAGTATTTATCTTGCGTACATACCTGTTATAAGCATTGTTGCTTACTGTGTGTGCCACCAATCCTAGATACTCCATGTAAGAGTAATTTAATCAGTTGCCATTGAGTATTAAGCTAATATACTACTTTCCCTGGCTCCTCTGACTATCTTTACTCATGTAACTCTGCCTCTGGCTGAGCTCATCCTAGTTCTGGTATAGAGGTCCCGGTTTCTTAGCTAAGGTCTTAGAATCAGAAGCTTGCACTGCCCCTGCTTGTCTGGTATCTGTGTGTGAAGCTTGCATTAATTGTGACTGATATAATTGTTCTCTATGTGAAGGAAGCTTACACTGTTGCTGCACCTGTTTTGTCCACGTATAAGATTGGCTGCCGCAGAGTATGATACACCTGCTGTCTGTATTAGATGATAGTCTGTGCTGCTGCTGAGTCTGCTATGTGTGCTTTATTGAACCTTGTGAAATTCTTTAGTGTCCGAAACTCCAGTATTGTGTAGCTTGAGAGGCATTAAAATTGTTTAGGGTACATGTAAAATTTCAAAGGTTCTCTTATATTTTAATTACAGATGGGTGTAAAGAACGAGTGTTGTGGTCAGTCTGAAATTCATGAACACTATGAAACTATAGCATTTCAGGATAATCTGGTTTGATTAGGTCCCTCGACAATTGTACGTTTACAGGTTAAACAAGAGCTTGGATTGCTTACCGTTTAGAATAGAAGGAATCTGATTTTCTACAAAAAAGGCAGTGTAGTTGGAATCGAACCTGAAAAGCCAAGCCAAGTGTTTGTTCTTCAAAGAATACATGTGATCCAGCTGCTGTCTCTTGGCTTTGATCTCTGTATATGTTCATGGTACACTAGCAACTGAGTTTATCCCTCAGCCCAAGGTCAAGACTCTCTGCTGTTATTTTGTGTTAATTTGTAGAGCACACAACTCACCTGGGAGAGTATCGTTGTGCTGAAGCAAGAGCTGTAGCTCTAGCCAGAGTCACAGAATTCTAGAAGAGAGGAGAAAGCTGTGATGTGCAGGAGCAGGTTGTTTTAGGCTTTTAGGAGCGAGGTAGAAGACTGGTAGGAAGGACGGGAAGACAGGATACTTCTGAGATGGACAGGAAGGCGAGATATTTTTGAAGTCTTGTTCCAGTCCTGTCATGAAGATATGGTGATGGTGTTTCTGCGGTGGTGTGTGATTGGTATGCTGAAGTTGGTGAGGTTGTGGTCAACAGCCAGATATTGGGCTTGTCTATTGTGATGCTGGTGAAGATGGGGTCCAGTAGGTGTATGTTAGCATGTGTGTGGCTTCCACTCGCTGCGGAAGTCCAACTTAATGATGTCATAGTCTGACCACGGAATTCTGGTTGTAGGGTGATTAGATTTGGAATCCCCTGTGATGGAGATCTGGGCAAGACCGGGTGGCACTGCTCCCTCTCTGAAGACCAAGAATGGCAGAAAGGGGTCAATTACTGCTTCAACTTCTTATGTTTTTTCTTGGGATTACCCGAAGACTTCGACCACAATGATGATCTGCCACAGGAACGATTTCAAGAGCGATATTTGACCTTCCTTTCACTATCAACCTATCATGGAGTGTAGATCCTGTATGGCCTTGGGATTCATTTGGGCACAATCATCATAGGTCCTGGAGTCGTGATCCCACACCAGGCATCAAAGACAATTTGCATGACAGACATATGATGACGACAATCTCTACACCATTCTAACCCTGTCGTCATAGGGGGCGACATTTTTCCTTTCTCACTGGGAAATTTTGACAAACAGGGAGACTAGATGACCAAGGAGAAGCTCCGGATCTGCATCAGAAGGAGCAAATTGAGTTGTTGGTTGAGGGGGGTGAAACCCTACTCAAGCAACAGCCATAATCCTTGTCAGGGTGAACCAAAAAAGTCACTAAATGAATCTGTGCTTAACACACTGGTAGCTTAGCACTAAAGGAATCAAGCTTAACTTGGAGTCAATGTGTAAAGAATTCATGTAGAACACAAACAGTAATGAAGATAAAGTGCAACACAAGAAATCTCCCTCACCAATCTAGAAAATAGAGTATATTTTAATAAACAATTTGACAACAAAGCAACAAAAATCTAGTTAGTAGAGCCAAAGCTATGAGATTTTAAACGTTTTGTAGAAATCAAGCACTATGAAGCAAAAAAAAGCCAACTGCAGTTACCTGGTCATGGTAGAGTTCATGCCGGCTGCAATGAAGTGCGGTCAGGATACAGGACACTGACAAAGTACCTTGTAGCATGGACGTCGACATGCGACGTCTTTGAATCAAGCTGCATGGGCCAGCATTGAAGAGTCGTTGACGGGAGCTTGCAATGCGACATCCAGCCATGTCATCAGGTAAGTTGCAGGGCCTGCAAAGACTTGTGCTGCGATGCATCTGTACAGAGGATGAGGTGTGTTGCGCTGGGACAGTGTCAGTGGTGAAGGATCCAACAGTGCTTGCAAGGGCTTGCACTGAGTTGTGTCAGTGCACAGGACAAGGTGTGTTGCGCTGGGCCGTTGTTGGTGGCGAGTTGCGTCGAGTTGTGTAGAGTTGCAGGTCTGTAATGCCCCTGTAGCTCGAACAGGGGACCAGCCAATTTTTTGGGAGTTCTGGGTCTACACATGTAGGGTTGGTTCAGCAGGGTAGCTCACAGCAGATGAAGAGTCTTGAGTAGCAAAGCAGTCCTTGGTCAACAAAGCAGGGCTTGGGCATCAGAGCAGCCTTCTTCCTGGCAGAGATCAAAGGTCTAGAAGTGATCTGAAGAGTTGGGACTCAAGGTGCACTACTTCTGACTGGTGCCAACTTTGAAGTGAGAGAAGCTCCTAGAATCTTCCCCTCCTATAGGTGTCTGGAATATTCTGCCTCCCTGCCGTGCTCCCAGTCTTTCTGTAGGGGGGCTAGTGTGAAGTTCTTTGTTATTGAGCTGAGCCAGTGTCTTTGAAGTGCACGTGCGGTAGGTGACCGCTTTACCCTCCTGTCAAGTTAGAGATTGCCTATCCTGCCAACAGGCGTACCTTCTATTGTGATGGTGTCTGGAGGAATACACAAAGACCAAAAGCCAACGACACTTAGTCCTGTGACCCAGCAGCAGGCTGCATGCACAAAATGGTTGGCGCTATAAAATGGCAACTAAGTGGCATTTTTACAATTGTGACTTAAGATCCAACTTTACCTCTAAATATAGTTTTAATTTACAATTCTTTAGACACCAAACTCAAAATTTCAATCTGCTCACAATTGGAAATTATCGCTTATTAAAAGTATCAGTGTAACTGAATGTTATCCTATGGGAGAGGTAGCTCTTGCGGTAGTCAAAAACAAATGAAAGTTTTTCACTACCAGGACATGCAAAAGTACATGTCCAACTTTTTAAATGCACTGCACCCTGCCTCTTGGCTTTGTAGGGCCTACTCTTTCGGTAACTTACATGTATTAAAAAGGAAGGTTTAGGCCTCGGAAAATGGTTTATTTTGCCAGGTAGAATTGGCAGTTTAAAACTGCAGGCTACACAGTTGGTTTCAAAAGAAGTGCTGCAGGCCCATAGTAAAAGGAACAAATGATGGACGGAATGCTGAACAATGCAAACATTCACCCCCAGTCACAAGGATCTGGGTTTAATCCATTGTTCCTTTGCTCACCACAACACCCGAGTTTGAACCCAACCACATCCAGTCTTGACCCTGCTCCACATCGGAACAGTCAAGCCCGAAATGCCAAGCAAGGTCCTCCCTGGACCGTAAAGAAGCATCCTGGGACCAGTTTGGCGCATCACCCCTCATCAGCTAGGCTAGCTTAAATGGGCTCACTGACACAACATCGATGTAAGAAATATCTATGTTAAAAGTATTGAGTAAAAAATATAGCCAACAAAAATATTGACTCATATACCTAATTAGGTAAGTACAAAATTATCGACTAAAAAATAGTGATGTGAAAAATAGATGTATACAATATCGACTATCAAATAAGTATAAAATAATATATATTAAAGATTAAATATAATTTTAACAAAATAAAACACATTTAATATACAGTTTATATACATATATATTTACTTTAAAACAATTATTAAACTGTTTTAATTTATGGTAAAAGTTTAAAATCTAAAAATAAAAATATATATTAATGAATAAATATAAAAAAAACAGATCTATAATAAATTAAAACATTCAACTGTTAAAAAAAGATTTAAAATAACATTTCAAAATACAATAAATGCAACAGTTGGGAAAATGTTGGATAGCAGAAGGGTAAAAGTAACTATTCCCACTCCAGTGAGTTTAATAGTAGGGTAAGTGTTGGACAGCAGAGGAATTAAATTTACTATTCCAACTCCAGTGAGTGCAACAGCAGGGAAAGTGTTGGATGGCGGTGGGGTACAAATTACTATTCCCGCTACAGTGAGTGCAACAGTATGGAAAGTGCTGTATAGTGGAGAGGTAAAAGTTACTATTCACACAAAAAAATATATTAAATATATAAAAAGAAAACCTATTATCATATTAAATACACATAACAAAAGCTTACAAATATGTCATGAAATAAAATAATAAATAAAAAGAAATTATTATTTTAAACTAGAAAATATTTAGAAACAAAAAAATGAATCAATCCATAAATGTATTTATTGTATTTCCTACCCTATAACACCACACCAAAAACAAAACACTTCTACATTTTAAATAAAATGTACTTCCATAATTAACATAATTAATCAATGAACACATATTAATAATAAAAAACGAATAAACATTGACTACACACACTTCAACACTATAATATCCACATCACACACCTTAAATTAAACTATAAAATAATAAAACACAATTAAAACTTATATTTTCAATAAAAACTATTACTATTAACAACTAATAATAAAGTAAATAAAATGTATTTAAGACCCACCATTTATCCCTTTAAAAGTAAAAACAACGCACAAAAAATAAACATTTTACCAAAATTAAATATTAAATAATTAACATTAATTAACAACTATATATTAATTAAACACAAATTGCTTCCCACCCTTTACTCCTATAAATACCACAACACACATGTGAGGAAGGGCCCGTCCCCATGCATGAGACAGGATGGAAAGCTAACAACCCGCAATGGATACCTTACCAAAGTATGCCAGAGGACGACGACGGGGTCATTTCCTCCGTGTTAACCCGCGACTCTTCCCTCCTCACAGAGTCTGCCAGCAGTGACCCGGATGTAGCAGGCTCTTGGAAGGGCGGGACCAACTACAGCAGTAGCCAATCAGGTCGCTTCTGTCAAGAACAGCTGCCGCTTGAAAAGCGCAAAGCCACCAGACTGGCCTGTCCTGCGTTGGAGACCCCGGAAGAAGATCACTGCGCGAGTCTCGAGGTGCCGGGAGGAGACGCTGATGCGGAGACCGGAGAACGCCGAGAAGAGGAAGAAGAAAGCTGGAGTGAAGAGTGGTGGAGCCCGGAGGACGAGCAAGTCGCCACGACTCAGGAGAGTTGTGGCTAGTGCGGTACGTGGCGGGCAGGGGTCTAGGGAAGGGGAGGGCTCTGCATGATTTAAACTTACATCGGGCTGAGAAGGGAGGGCTTTGCATGCTCTGATTGTACCTGCCGTCTATGTTGTAAGGTTCCTTATAAGCATCTCCTTTTGTTGCTAACCGACCTCAGCAGCAAGACGCCTAGTTTTCTATATTCTTGTATACTTTACGGTACCTTGCTACCCCACGCCACATTACTCAACCCTATCCTGTTGCCTCATTTTCCTTATTTCCCTCCGCTAGGGACACTCCAAATAGGACGCCCTAAGAACTCACGATCTTGTTTTTCCTTATTTAAGTCATCACATTACTGCCTTCTACCTCACGTGGGTTTGGTGACGGTAACCCCTCCCTAGTGTAGGTAGATAGTGACGCCACTTTTCTCTGTTCCAAGGTACACCCAGGTCCGGGCCGCCCACTTCCCTTTTGAAACCCGTAATAGGTTTCAAAGAAGCCGACCAACTGAAACCCGTCATAGGTTTCACAACCTAGGATAGGAGCCACCCGACATTCAGAAGAAAAGAAGGAACAGAAGGAACACCTGTGGAAGAACATTTTTCCCGACCCATCCTGAAGCTCATTTCTGTTGACCATTGAAGTTACTTGTATGCCTTCTTATAATAAACACATTCAATATTAACCCCATCCGGCCTCTTCGCTTCTGCTTCCAACCATCCCTCCGACAACACACCTAAAATTAACTACACAATTACCATAATATTTTAATTAATTTAATTATTATCAATTAACAAAAAATGTATGATAAAAAATAAACTGCGTAACATCCTATACCCCTATAAACCCCAAAACACACACCTAAAATGAATTACACAATGACCATTAATTGCCAATTAATTAATTAAAATTAACAATCAATTATTAATTCATAAATTAAAAATAAATTACTTCCCATCCTTTACACCTATAAACACCACAGCACACACCTAAAATTAATTACACAATTACCATAATTAATTACTAATTGCATACAATTAATTAACCAATTATTAATGATTTAATAATACATTACACATTACAAAATCTCAATTAAACAAATATTGATAACAAATCAATCAATTAATTTAATATAGTTAAATTACGTTCCACTCTAGTCACCTTTGAACCCAAAACCCGCTACAGAACTAAAAGCATAAATTCTAATTGAAAAAATTAATAACGACTAAAAATGTAACACATATATTAAAAATACATACAATTCTTGTCAAAAAATACTTCACATACATATAAAATATATACTACAATACATAACATTAATTTAAAAAACGATATTTTTACCAACTACATTTTTGCAAACTATAATAAACACTTCGATATTTTTAAAATGTATATTACTTACCTTAATTCGATATTCTTAACCACGATATTCTTGATGTCGATATTTCTGAACCACAATATTTTTACTTGATATTTGTGCAACTCAATATTTTTTATTCGATTTTCTGTCTGCACACCTCTTGAATGCAGTGGCACAGTGCGCACTGGACCCACATCTGGGCATACCCTTCCCACTTAAGACGACAAAAGCAAAAGGAACAAATGATGTAAGGAATGCTGAACAATTCAAACATTCAATCCCAGTCACAAGGATCCGGATTTAATCAATTGTTCACCACGGCACCCCAGTTTGGACCCAGCCATATGCAAATCAGTCTTAACCCTGCTCCACATGGCACAGTCCAGCCAAGCCAGGTCCTCCCTGGACGGAAAACGAGCATCCTGGGACCTGTTTCTGACCATCACCCCTCATCTGACAGGCTAGCTTGAACCCAGTGGCGCAGTGAGCCTTCCAACTTAGGGCGCCAAAAGCAAAAGGAAAAAATGAACGGACTGCTGAACAATGCAAACATACACCCCCAGTTACAAGGATCTGGGTTTAATCCATCGTACTCTTGCTAACCGAGCCATCACAGTTTGGACCCAGACATATCCAAATCAGCAAAATGGGAAGATGAAGTTCAAAAGTTGGGGAAGACCACCCTAAAGCAGACGGGTCTAACAACAATTTTCTCACACATGTTGCCACTCTGAATTATAATTCTGGGGGTCAAGGCCATTTTATCATTCTGCAACAGGCGTGGCCAGCCACTCTACTTTGGGGTGGGTGTACACTTTTGTCAAGCAGGTTCCCCACCTAGACTAGTATGTACTGTGACACTCTATTTCAAGGTACCCTCTACAAAGATCTCAGTTTGAACAGCTCGTCTGGGTCAGATGTCCTTCAAGGGAATGACCTCTACGCTTGCCCTGTCTGGCCTCTCCGGGACTTGCAACTTACCCTGTCTTTCAACCATCCCCTTTACCGTCAGCAGAGAGTAGCTTGCCCATCTTGTTTGCAAAAGTTTGTCTAAGCCATTCAAAGGCATCTGCATGGGGTCTCCTTCAACCATCAAGGAGATCTTGGGTGTTTTCCTGCCCCCTGCTTACAGATCCTCAGATGTTTCATGCTCATCTTACCTTCCTTTGAAGGGTGGGGGCCTTAAGGAAAGGTGACTTTGCTAGCCTTTTCCTCATGGATTTCAGGGTGAAAGCCACTGCCTTATGTACGGAGTAGTAGCCTCAGAGAGACCTCCACTCACAGGCACAAATGATAGGTCATCCCCTGAATTTCAATTTGGGGTGATTTATGTTCAGTCCCTTTTAAACAATCTGGCAAGGAGAATAGATTACCCATTTCTTAGTTTGACTGATTGCTCATAGGCCGGCAAAGGTCCTCATTCTGCCACCCCTAGCCTGCAGAGTTAGGTCCTCAACAACAAGACTTTTTGAACTGTAATCCGCTGCCACTGTGGACTTTCTGAGGTTTTGCCCAATCAGTGATTAATCCTCTGAGTTCCTGTCACCTAATTCCCTTAGCTGAGGGGGGTGCAAAATAGAGACGCTTGCGCTAAGTCCCTTCACCTCACAGCTCTCATCCACATAATAGTGTCCAGCAAAGTAATTTCTTGAAACAAGAAAATGCACCTATCAAAGCATAGAAAGTGAAAAGATCAACAGTCCATACCATCTTTATGTGAGATAATCAGTGTTGATTGGGGTCGCATAATGATGTATTCTATAGATGTGCATCCTACTGCTGCTCGTGCAAGGTGTAGTTGTTTATTCTGGCTGCTTATAATAAAGCAAGGAAATAAGGAGCATAATTGTTGCCTCTGGTCCTGACATTAATTTTCAGAATAGCCCTTCTGTTAGGAACATTCATCCTGAAATTTCACAATTGATAAAACTTACACACTAAGTAAGTGCAAAGTAGCAAGGAATTTTGGCTGAGTATCAGAAATGAGCAGACCAGGCTAGAAGTACCATGTATATTCATCTAAAATCTCTCTCTGTACCGTAATGTGACCATGAAGCTTACATCATGTCTGGCAGCAGTTGGCAGGCAACCACTCAGTAGATAATAGCAGGGTCCAATATCTTATTGTTCCTAAGCACAAAACTAACAGACGCAAAGCCAAAAGTTCTGACTGTTTTGTCCGTAAAAGTGCCTTTTGTTGATCAGAAAAGGTTAGTGCGAATGGGTCAGTGAGTGAATGTGAAAATGAGTTAAAGATTCATTGGCTGGGTAATTGCCTTGTCCTTGGTAATGGTAAGTGTTACAATGCTAATCTTATGTTATCTATATTGTTCTGAGACCCCTCACCACCCTAATCGCCCCTACTTTGACACCCCAGGCCCTGGCTGCATGTCACTGACCCCATTAGAAGTGGGCCTGCTGCATTTATTTCTCTGCGAAATGGATCCGAAAGATGAGCAGGTCAGGGTTCTTAGTCCCTTGCGAAGTTGAACTAAATATCTGAATCAGGAGCAAAGCTAGAGATGTGTGCTTATAGTGGACCGTATCTCCTGTATTATACTACAGCTGGCCCCATTTTCATGCCCTTTAACAACATTAATGCCAAAAACATTGAATGATTGATTTAAAAACAAGGAGTGTTAAAAACGTTAAGGCAATGCATGCTAATCATGTTGTGTTTCTTTCTGTAGTTTTGTCTGTGCATACTTTGATCAGTGCAGGTGTTTATGATGGGCTTTCATTGAGAGCGCTGAGGCCATTGCAAAGTGCCTGTCAGTGGGTTGTCCTCTCTGCAGAGCACATGGAACAATGTTCATGTATTCCAGTTGTAATTACTGTTTTGTGAAAATGTGTGTGAAGGGGGTGCACAGATGGCAAAATATTTACAGGGCATAAGAAAAAGTAAACACATTGCTCAAATGTGAGTGATTGCAGTGTATGTTTGAAAGTGGTGAAGTGAGGGAAATGCAAGGAAGTCCATTCGGGAAGAGTGAAAAGACGCTGCTGAAGAGAAAAGAGAGGTGGTTGAAGTGATCTTTTTTTAAATATAATTCTCTGGAGGTGGATCCACCCTGGGCCCCATGTTTGTCCATTAATTGCCAGCGTCGCTCACTACATAAAAGTCATACCAAAGTTTTACGCCTCGCCACTTTCAAACGCCACCAACCTCCTCTAGTATTCAGGTCTCCACAATCTCACCTTCACTATCAATGCATTTTTAGATGTGTACTGAGAAGTCTTTAAAGTTGGTTCACAATTCCACCATCACTTAAGTCTTGGAAGAATGTTAATATTTACATTATCAAACAAATGTTTAGTGGATATTCTGAATTGCACTAAAACTCTGTAATCATTAGTGTAGATTCATATTTGGAGTATCAATCAGTAATAACCATTGTGTGCTTATATCTGCACCAAGTGTTCTGACATCTTGAATGTGTGTCGAGATTTGCACCTTTGCTTAGAAATCTTCACTGCATGAGTCCTTTGTTTGTGCTACAATGAACATAACAGTGGTGGCAGATCAACTGTGTGTAGCACATGGCATGTTCTCCAAACTTCCCTACTCCTGCTGCATCAGTTGCTTATGAACTTCATGCGAAAGAAGGTGCAGGAGCAGTGGTGTAGCAAAACGTGAGGGGACCCCCTTGCAAGATATGCTGAAGGGGCCCTCCAGTGTGGATAAGCCTGGGATGCCCCCCACACCGTGGGGGCTTCAGGGCCCTTTGTTACTTCCCTGTGCAGAGCATACCTCGGCTGGTGCCAGGGACAGACTACAGTGTGCAGGTGGTATACACACAGCTTTCTTTGGGACCTTTCGAGGAAGAAGCCCTCTTGCAGCTGCTGCTAGCATAACGAGTGGTTCACAAAAGTGTTTCGATCAGGTTCACCAAGCATTCATGAAGGCACATACAAATGTATTTTACCTAACATACACAAAGTCATATCAATTTACGACAAAATATAATATGGATACTATATTTACAGTAATTTTAAAACAAGGGTGTTCCCTGATTAGTGCAAAAGTGTTTGTGCGGTGCAAAGGCCAGTGTGTCAAACATAGGCAAAAGAATACATAAACAATCGTCAATAATGATTTTGTAGAGCAGGTTGATCAAAGCACAAATTGCAATAAAGTCTCTACAGTTAGGATATATATCTTTGTTTTCCAAAAAATATGAGTTGGCCTAATGTGATCTGTTGGATACAGGCATGTACGAGATTCAGTTGGAAAGTTTCAGTAATACATCAACGAGGGAGCTTCTCCAGGACATTTACAAAGGGGGACACCCTCCATATTTAAATAAACAGTTGTCAGTCTCTTATTTACAATGAACTCAAAATCCAACAATGGGAGGGAAACAAATGACTCTTGCAGTACATCATTGCTGTGAATATGAAAGAATCAGGAAAAGATACTGACCTGTAAGAAGGATGGCTTAGTCGATAGCTTACAAGTAATATAGGCTGGTGGACACACTAATGGAAAAATACATGAAAAAATACAAACGTACCTAGTCTTCTTTCTAAGTAAGACGGGTAAATGGGAACAATTTGTTAGATAACCCAGTGAAAAACATCTGGCAAATCCTACAAAATAGAGCAAACACTTAAATGAATAAAGTCAGCCCCAGAATGTCAAAGTAATTCTCTTGTATGTAGAGGATGAAGAACACAAAATTTAACTGACCAAGGGGATGCACAAAATAATTCAGGAGTAATACATTCGAAGTTGCATCCAAATAATGTGCTAGAAAGCAAAACCTATTTCACTAACCTAGGAGGCTCTCAAAATTATAATTGGGAGAAAGATTATCAAAATGAATAACCGATGGGACTGGATGCCACATATCTTAGTTTCTGATTCTCTATCACATCATGTAGGAACGCCCACCATAAAGTATGCGCATAGATAAAGACTATCTCGCATCTCCACGCCGACGTGCATGCGCAGGCAAAGGGAGCGAATGCATACTTCCAACATGACCTACGCCAGGTGAGTGTTCTAGGCCACAGGGATGCCCACATTACTTGCTACATACCAAAAGGCCGCAGGTATGAGCCAGCTGAGAAGAAAATGTTTTCAAATGGGGGGCACACTGTATTTGGACAGGGGTGTAAAATAAATGCATTCGAAACAAATTGGTAATTAATATATATAACATTAATAAACTGGGATGCTCCGACAGATTCTGGTGTTGAAAAAAATTATCCTAATAACAAAATAAAATAAGAAATTATCAGTAAAAACTGAAAGGTAAGCTGGGATTGCAAAGCAAATTTAGACAATGTAAAAAGCAACCTCCAGAGGCACCACAATAGGCATAACAGAAATATCATAATACATATATAACTCATCAAAAAAATATAGGATTGCTCAAGATGTGATGAGGCAATTAGTACTAGGACAATTAAAGCATACCCTTGACAAGAATAATACCATACTGTTAATGAACCATATTTAATCACTATTGAAAGTGGCCAATTGTTGATTGATTTCCTCAAAGTCATTAAGCCCGCTATGGACTGTATTTAAGAGGTATATCCATTTGCATTCTCCTAAACTCAGTATTGCTGAAATGTCGACCCCTGCTAGGTTCTCAACTATCTTCCCAAGCACAAACCACTACACCTCATGTGCCTTATATTTGGTGCTGGAAACATGTTCCGCTAAGGGAGCGACTGATACAATGGCAGTGTTGAAAATGCTGGCATTACCTTTCTTCCTGGTTTGACCTACATGGGCTAGGTCGCAAGAACATTTAACGATCTATATAATAATTTTGCAATTTGCATGTTTTCGCAAAGTGAATTTTTGCATGCCATGCCGAAAATCCTTAAGTTCCAGGGTAAGGTCACAGGACTGACACCCTTCACACTTGTAGTGACCCTGAATGAGGAGTACATTTCAATGACAATGTAAGTGTAGGTGGCAGTAATAGGGCCCTGAAGACATGATCACACATGTTCTTTCCTCTCATGAATAAAAATAACGCTTTTGCAGCTGTATCAATTTCATCTTCCATGAACAAATTGAGTCTATTGCTGTCCTCTGTTACGCTTTGGAAAACTGGAACTTTAGGATTTTCAGCATGGCAAGATCACATTAGGGTTTGTAGTGAGCCACCCGGCCACTGCAATACTTGGTATCGCACTCAAAGCCCTGGGCCGGGCGTGGACCAGGGAGTATATAATAAGGGGTGATGTCCGCGCACGTGGCTGACGGCACGAACAGAACATAGGTGTAGACGTCCCTTATTGCAGCTCCGCTGTCAGTAGTTAGGTCTACTTGGTCCCGAACCCCTAGAAGACGGTTGCAGCCCGACCCCATGTCCCAGGGACGGTCCTTGGTTCCCCGCTAGGACTTCGCCTTCGGTGGGGCTGTCGGAACCTGCTGAGGACAGAAGTAGTGGTGGGCGCCTGGCAGTCGGTGGCGGGGCCGATCCTTATGGAGAAGGTATACCAGGTGGAAGAAGGTGAGATGTGGCCTGGTGAGTCCGGAGTGTAGTTGAGTCATCGGCCAGCGGCCATACCTTGCGGTGTGGGGTGTAACACTCGGCGGTGATGCCGGATTCTCCAGAGAGGGCGGCCGCCCCAGGGGGGGCGGGAGGGCGGCCGAGTCGCACGGTCTCGAAGACCCTCCCTGAGTTCAGTCAGCTAGCGGACCCCGCACCGGCAGCTCCACGCTGGAAGAAGTGGCTGAGGCAGCTGGAAAATTACTTTTTTGCCACCCAAGAGACTGACAACACAGTGAAGAGGTCGTTAATGCTGTTGATGGGTGGTGATGAGTTCTATGAACTGTTCCAGGATTTGCCTGACACTGGGGAGAGTGATGACTATGACAAGGCAGTCCAGGCCCTGAATCGCTATTTTGACCCGCAGGTTAACCCGGACGTTGAGCATTTTAAGGTGCGACAGGCAAAACAACGCGACAATGAGTCAATTGACATGTTCTTTGCAAGACTCCAGAAGTTGGCCAGTACCTGTGTGGGGCTCGATTGAGCATTTGAGACCTGGGCTCAGTTGATAGCGGGGTGCAAATCCATAGAGCTGCGCAAAATGATCCTACGCCAGCCGGGGATCACATTGGAGGAGATACTGGTCTTTGGGAGATCGCATGAGCTGGCGGACGTACGAGCAGGCGAGATGGAGGTGGCATTGGCTACTAAATCGATTGGTAGTTAACTGGTGTTCTCGACGCCCATCAAGGAAGAGAGGGTCGACGCGCTCAAAAAAGCTTATGGCCGTGGGGTTGGGGGGGGGCGCCAAACAGGAGGAGAGGCACAAAAAGAGAGCGTGCAGAAACTGTGGCATGGGGGCGCATGCCCAAAGAGTGTGCCCATCACAAGGTAGGCAGTGCCTCAAATGGCATAAATATAGACATTTCGCAAAGGTGTTCCAGAATGGAACACAGCAGGGCGGAAGTAGGCCCCCCGGACAGAGGCTCCCAAAGTCAGCCAAAACAGTGCAGGAAGGGGAAGGTCTGGCTGGTGGTGGGCAGACGTTGTAAGTCACTGAGGAGGACAATGTGTTTGTCATCTCACACATCCGGGGGTGAACACTACAAAGAGACCTCCACCTATGTGCCAAGTATGGATAGGGGAGTCTTGTGTGCGGGTGCTGATAGACACAGGGGCCTTTGTCAACATTCTGGACGCTGATTAGTATAGGAGTTCCAGCCCGAGACCACGGCTAATGCTGACTATAGCCAAAATTCTCACATATGGAGGGAGCACTCCGATTCGGCTGCAGGGGGTCATTGATGCTGAAGTGAAATACAAGGATAGAATCACTTACACACGGTTTTATGTCACCTGTGATCAGCATGGTTCGTTGTTAAGTTGCCACACAGCCGAGGATCTTGGGCCGGTGACATTTGTGAAAACTATACACCAGTTGCAGGTGGGCACGATTCTCCCGGAGTTTCCTGAGCTGTTCCGGGGGCTGGGCTGCTTGAAAGGAGTAAAGGTCCAGCTGCACATTGATAAGTCAGTCCAGCCGGTGGTGCTTCGCCATCGTAGAGTGCCGTTCCATGTAAGACCGCTGGTCGAAGCTGAGCTGGACCGTCTTGAGAGAGAAGGTGTAATTGAAAAGATGTCCTGTCCAACGCTGTGGGTGTTGCCACTAGTAATAGCCCCCAAGCCAAAGCAGCTTGGGGCCATCAGGTTGTGCGTGGATATGAGACTGTTGAACAATGCTATCCGCCGGGAGAGGCATATCACCCCGACCATAGACGAAATTGTGCTGGAACTCAACGGGGCACAGTGGTTCTCGAAAGTGGATTTAAACTCTGGTTACCATCAACTGATGCTCGCGGAAGAAAGCAGATATATCACTACTTTCACCACACATATGGGGCTATGCCGGTTCAAGAGACTGACTTTTGGAGTGTCCTCAGCAGCAGAAGTGTTTCAGGAGGCAGTTCTGGAAGCGCTATCTGGTGGGAGTTATCAATGTCAGCGATGACATTCTGATCTTCTCGAAATCACTAGAGGAGCACCATGTGAGGTTGAGAGCCACTCTACAGCGACTGGTGGAGCAAGGTGTAACCCTTCATCAAAAGAAGTGCGACTTCTATGCCACAGAAGTCGAGTTTTATGGGTATCGATTCTTGGCCCGGGGCGTGGAGGTAGATCCGGCCATGGTGGAGGCCATCAGAACAGCGGCAATTCCTCAAACGTCATCCGAAGTGCGGAGTTTCCTAGGGATGGCGAACTACTGTGGCCGGTTCAGTCCTAGGTTGGCTACTATCTCAGGACTTCTCAGACAGCACACCAAAAAGGACGTACCGTGGCAGTGGACCTATAAGGAAGCACAAGCGTTTGCTGACGTAAAGAAGGCGCTGTTGAAGTGTGCCACAGTAGCATACTTTCGGCCGGGAGCGGCCACGGAGCTGATCGTGGATGCCAGCCCGGTGGGACTTGGAGCTGTGCTCATGCAGAGGACAGACCAAGATGAGTGGGTGCCTATTGCGCATGCCAGCAGGGCACTAACCGTGGTGGAGACACGATATACGCAGATTGAGAGGGAAGCCTTGGCTATCCGGTGGGTGTGTCAACACTTCTATATCTACCTGTGTGGTCACACATTCACAGTGGTGACGGACCACAAGCCGTTAATATCTTTCTTTGCCGGGACAGCAAGGAATGGGCGCATTGAGAGAAGGGCTGTCTAGATTCAGCAATACTGGTTTGAGGTCGTGTATCGCCCGGGAGCGAACAATCCGGCTTACTATCTGTCATGACACCCTCTCGCTTTGAGTGGAGTCCAGGGGCTGGTGGTAGATGAAGGAGCAGAGATATTTGCGAGACAACTACTAGAAGAGTCCCGGCCCCAGGCGTTGCTGTTAAAAGACATCAGGAAGGCGTCGCTGCAAGGTGAGTGTTTACAGGCTGTTGCCCGAATGCAAAGTGATCATCAGTGGAAGTGGTTTCTAAGTGGAAATGAGCGAACATCGCTCGATGGCGAGGAATACTGGGAGAGCATGTGGAAGTGCCGAGATGAGCTGAGTGTGGCGGGGGATGGCATAATCTTGCGCAGCCCGCGCATAGTAATACCGGCTGCACTACGAGATCTAACCATAGTTCTGGTGCACCAGGGGCACCAGGGGATCGAGAAGACCAAGGCCTGCCAACGGGTGAAAGTATGGTTCGCTGGTATGGATCGGCTTGTGGAGGACAAAGTCAGGAGTTGCCATGTGTGCCGGATAACAGGGGCTGACCCGCCCGAAGCGCCAATCATAACAGAAGGTCCCAGTATGTCACCCTGGTCGCAAGTGAGTCTGGATTTTGGGAATCTTCCAGATGGGAGGCAAATGGCGGTGCTCGTGGACAGCCACTCGAAGTTTCCGGTAGTGGAGGTGTTCCCTTCGACGGCTTTTGAGTGCCTTTAGCCTGCATTGGAGAAGACTTGTGCTCTGCTAGGACTGCCGGAGGAGATTAGAACAGATAATAGGCCACCGATCCAGGGACAGGAATTCTGCGATTTCCTTGACCAGCATGGCATACGACTTCGGAAAATAACACCAAAATGGCCTCAAGCCAACGGAGATGTCGAGCGGTTCATGAGAACATTGAACAAAGCACTTAGGATTGGAGTGGCCCAAGATGTGAATCTGGAAACATGCTTGCACCAGTTTTTAAGAGCATACCGTCAAAAGCCTCACTGCACGGCCAAGTGCGCACCCTATGATCTCCTGCTAAGAAGAGCTCTGCGTGATGGCATACCTAGCAGCGCCGGGTGGACCCCTGGGGTTTTGGACGCGGAGCGGTCCCAGGCCTGCCGCCAAAATAACAATGACCGACCCAGTAAGAAAAGAGGTGCTCAGCTGGCTGACATCCTGGTGGGAGATTACGTGGTGGGGAAAGATCGACGACCGGGCTGCAAGTTTCTCTCCCCAATCGAGCCTGGTCTATGGAAGGTGGTGCGGATCCAAGGTACTCTAATTGTTGCAGAGAGAGGAAATCAGCATATAGCCCGTAATGTGTCATGTTTCAAAAAGGCTCCTGGTCCGAGTGAGGCGGCAGTGGAGCCCGAAATGGCGGTGTGGGAAGAAAGAGAAGCACAGGTCCCAAGGGAAGGGAGGCAGACATTTGGGGTTACCCCTGAAAGACCAAGGGGTGTGGTCGAGCGCAGTGACCCTGAACACAGCCGCAACAACCACCACCGGGGTGCCGAGAATGGAAAAGACCGGAGTAGGCACCCTCACTATGGGCTGCGCCGCAGTCCGGAGCCGAGTACCAGGCTGCAATACTTTTGTGGTAAGGGATCCCTGAGGAAGAACAACCAGGGGCGATACTGGGGGACAGGTACAGGAAGCCGTACGCGTAAGTTGACTGAGTGACTTTCTGTTCTGTTGTTAGTTAATTTTGTTAGGTTGGATGGGATGTTGTGAGCCACCCGGCCAATGCAATACTTTGTATTGCACTCAACTCACTGTGCCGTGCGCGGACTGGGGAGTATATAATTAAGGGTGATGTCAGCGCATGTAGCTGATGGTACGAACGGAGCATGGGTGTAGACATACCTTATTGTACCTCCGCTGTCAGTAGTTAGGCCTACCTGGTCTCGAACCCCTAGAAGACGGCTGCAGCCTGACCGCATGTCCCAGGGACGGCCCTTGGTTCCCCGCTAGGCTACGCATGCCCTTCCCCCAGCCTGGGGCATAACAGGGTCAACGCATTTTCTGGAATGCGAATGCATGTATCCCAACTGTAGAAACTTTATTGAACTTTGTGTTTTGATCAGGCTACTCTACAAAATCATTATTGACGATTGTTTATGTATTTCTTTAGGCTAGGTTTAACACACTGGCTGTTGCGATGCACAAGCATTAATCACAGAACACCTTTGTTTTGAAATTACTGTAAAAATAGTATTGATATTATATTTTTTGTAAATTACATTTTATGACTTTCTTTGTTGTGTGTTACAGAAAATAAATGTGTATGCACCTTTATTTATGTATACTAAGTGACAGAACCACCATTTTGCGATCCAGTAACTTTAGCCCAGGTACTAAGGAATGCAGGGTTACACCATAGTAGATACCAGCTTCAATAAAGAGGGCATGGCAGCTTAGCACTTAAAGTTGCATCGTAGCAAATACCAAAGCAGCACGCAAATTAAGGAATAAAATCTGATAGACTTGTTAGAGTAAGAATTTCAGGAGTACAACAAATGATTAAAGGAATCAAAGTATGGTTACATGTTGTAGTCGTGGTCAAATCACTTTATTCGATTAGTTAAAATCATAAAAGTACAGTACACATTGCACAATACAATAAAATCATGTAACCCATTAAGACATATGAGCGATTTTTTCATCATAGGGTACCTTTCTTTTATTAAGACGAACCCCTGCCACTAAAAAACTGGAAAGGTTAAAAATCTCCCAAGGATCGTTAAGCAGTTGAAGATAAAATAAGGCTGGTCTGACCTGTAAGAAACCCATTTCCCTTAACAGAGGAACAAATAACCTCCTACGAATCTCACTATAATAGTCACAAAACATTATGAGATGCATTGTGGGATTGGTGTCACTACAACGCGGTTTATAACAACGCATTCCGTTACATCGGAATTTTTACAACGCAGGATCCATTACATCGGATGCCATTACAACGCATGGCATTACATAGCAGATGCTATTACAACGCATGGCATTACATCGTAAGTATAGGTAAGTATACCTTTTTAAAAAAAAGTGTAATTAAGTTAATTTAATTAATTTAATTAAAATACATTTTAAAATAGTAATTAATTTTATTTAATAAATTTAAATCTATTTATTTAAATTAATTTTAATAAAAATTGTAATTAATTTTATTTAATTAATATAATTAAATTAATTTAATTTAAATATTTTTTTGATTGTAATTAAATTAAATTATTTAAAATAATGTATTTAATTTAATTATTTTAATTAAGAAATGTAATTAATATAATATAATTAATTTAATTTAACCTAAAAACACCCCTGTACCCCAAAACCCAAACCCTACCCTGAAACTACCCTGAAACCTAAAAACACCCCTGTACCCCAAAACCCAAACCCTACCCTGAAACCTAAAAACACCCCTGTACCCCAAAACCCAAACCCTACCCTGAAACCTAAAAACACCCCTGTACCCCAAAACCCAAACCCTACCCTGAAATCTAAAAACACCCCTGTACCCCAAAACCCAAACCCTACCCTGAAACCTAAAAACACCCCTGTACCCCAAAACCCAAACCCTACCCTGAAACCTAAAAACACCCCTGTACCCCAAAACCCAAACCCTACCCTGAAACCTAAAAACACCCCTGTACCCCAAAACCCAAACCCTACCCTGAAACCTAAAACACCCCTGTACCCCAAAACCCAAACCCTACCCTGAAACCTAAAAACACCCCTGTACCCCAAAACCCAAACCCTACCCTGAAACCTAAAAACACCCTTGTACCCCAAAACCCAAACCCTACCCTGAAACCTAAAAACACCCCTGTACCCCAAAACCCAAACCCTACCCTGACACCTAAAAACACCCCTGTACCCCAAAACCCAAACCCTACCCTGAAACCTAAAAACACCCTTGTACCCCAAAACCCAAACCCTACCCTGAAACCTAAAAACACCCCTGTACCCCAAAACCCAAACCCTACCCTGAAACCTAAAAACACCCCTGTACCCCAAAACCCTAAAACCTAAAAACACCCCTGTACCCCAAAACCCAAACCCTGCCCTAAAACCTAAAAATACCCAAACACCCCAAAACATATACCTCATTACCCCAAAACATATACTCCTATAATCATACTTATTTAAAAAATTACTTAAATTAATAAATTTAATTTATAATATTTAAAAACATAAATAAATATTTTTATTTATTTTTATTTATAATTAATAATAATTAAATCAATTATATAATATTAAATAAAATAAATAAAAATTATATACTTACCAATACTTACGATGTAATGGTATGCGTTGTAATACCATCTGCTATGTAATGCCATGCGTTGTAATGGCATCCGATGTAATGGATCCTGCGTTGTAATAGCTGCGTTGTAACAGCATTACGACGTAAAAGTTGCGTTGTAAGTGATACACACCTGCATTGTGTCTTGTGGTGAAAAATGATCACAAGGACATGGGCCTATATTCTCTGCTTTGCACCAGCCTTGCAGATTCCCTAAGGAGAAATGGATTAAGTTAAACCGGAACCTAATTAAAAGCCAACGGTGAAAGTGTTTGGTAACAATTCTTAGGTAGGGTTCAGTCAAAGGGGAGGTTTTTAACAGAAAGTGAGCCTTACCTGAAGCCTTCAATAACTCCCTCTCCTCACTCTCCATCCTCAATATATTCAAGAGTTGGGATTTAATTCATTTGATATCCTCTTTTTTAATCCTATCCAGGTACTCAAAAAGATCTGGGCGCCCCAATTTAAAAAACATATGCTTGACGTAGTGCGGACACGGGATGCTACTAGCTTTCTCCAGAGTAACACAGTCCTGAATGATCAGATGATTCAGGGTTAAGTCTGGGTTAAGCCAGGTCCTAAGCCAGCCTACTACCGGGGCAACCTGGTTAAATGATTAATAAACCATTTCATGTTGAAGTTTTCAGGACGATAAGGAATCATGTTGTGCAGGTTACTCTGCAAGTCTATTTAAAGAAGTCTGTTCTGTTTCTGCGGCCTTTAACATACTTACGTAAGTATGAAACAATTCCCTGTTAGACCAGCAACAAATTGAATAGATGATCCTAGAGTAATCCTTCAAAGGGATCCCCAACCGAATCAAGGAAGAACGTCACCCTGGCACTCATAACCAGCAGATTGGACTACGTTAACGCCCTCTACGCTGGGATCAACAAGTCTCTGCCCCGCAAACTCCATACCATGCAGAACACTGCAGCCAGACTCTTCGTCGGCATCCCTCAACACAAACACATCACCCAACACCGGCAAAACCTTCACTGGCTACCTTTCAAAATACTCACCCACGCCTACAAATGACTCCAGAACAACTTACCTCAATATCTCAACCATAGAATCTCCTTCCTTGTACCCAAGAGAAACTTCCGATCCACCGAACTCGCAGAACCGTTGCGCATCCACAAAGCAAGAACGGGTGAATGAACCTTCTCCTACATCGCGGCCAATACCTGGAACAAGCTCCTGATTGCCATCAGATGCGCCCCCACTCTGCACATCTTCAGGAAGCCCCTGAAGACCTGGCTCTTCGACTGACCGGAGCTGCTACCCCCCCACCCCCCGCCCCCCTAAGCCTCCAGCGCCTTGAGACCCTCATGGGTGAGTAGCACTCTTAAAATTTCCTGATTAATTGATTGATTGAAAAGTGTTCCTAAGAAGGCATTTAAGACTACCTGTTTAACACAAATTAGGGATTGTGAGAAAGACACACACAAGTTAAAGCATGCACACTTTATGGTGCACAGGCTGGTCTCCAGTCACAGATCTACTAACTGTTCTCTCCTCTAGTTCTCCTCCAGCATTTCCCAACATTGTAACACCAACACTGTGTTTAAAAGCCATTCTGGGCTGTGACCTGCTCAGGATTGTAAATCAGTCTGGAGTAACTGCATCCGTTTGGTATGGAAAACACTGGATGGGTTCCCAGGATTCCTGTAAAAGCTTGCCTTTTCTACTCTTCCAAAATTGTACATGCAGGCAGGTCATGATTAAATGGGGTGATGATTTCGAAGCCCCAGTGGGTCCGCAGACAGCAACCCCCAATTCTGACAAGACCATCAAGCTGTTTTTACAGGGTTGCAAACTATCCCATATGTCATTGTTCCCTCTCTGATTGTCAGGATTCTCAGATATGAGCAGCAGAACTGGAGCACAACTCAGTACTCTCTGTGGAAAGTCGATATAGAACAGTGCAGTTACACAGGAACAAGTTCGACCGTATCTTCTTGTTTGAGTGCTGATGAGACATAGGAATCACCAGCCACAAATGACTGTTGTCAAAAATACTGGAGCCCTGGCGTCACTCCCTGAAAAACAGATTGAACTGTTGGAATGCAAAATGTTTTTGCTGAAAACATGCTGGAATTGTTGAAATGCAGGCTTATGTTTCTGAAGAACAGGTTAGAATCCAATAGCACTTCTAGAAAGGCTGATTAGAAATGACAGGACTGAACAAAAAAGAAGGTGGCTGAAAGTGGCGATGAAAAGGCTTAGAAAGGAAGCACTGGCAACACAGAAGTGGACGGTAATCTGGCGCTGGAGGCTTCCTTCTTTGGTATGCTCAAGCTGGGGCATATACTGTCAAGAATCTTATATATGGCACGCGCAGGACTGAGACCGTGATTCCACTGCTCATAGACACAACAAAAGAATAAGACATTTTGCTAAACTTCGGCGGGCATCATATATTTCTGTATCTTTTGATTTTCCTTGCTGAAGTCCCACATTAAGGGTTTCAAGCAGTATGAAGCCTGAGTAATCGCCCATTGTACGGGCGAGGTAACAAGTTTGATGTCTCACAGTACTGCCCCCTCTGAGGAGGAAACAGAATACCTGCTTCCTGACACAACCATGAAAAGGTAGAAATCACAAATTAAAAACTTTAACCATATGTGTTGCATGCATATGCAAAGCTTCTTCCCAAGTGCGAGTTCCAGGAGATGTCCATTCTAGACTATGAGATATTGTAGTTTTCTTTACCGCCTTCTACATTTACAGATTCTGCTTCTTAAACTTAATACCACTGGCAGATAAATGGAGATGGTTTGCAAGATTAACCTTGATTATTATCCTTCAGTGGTTTTAATAGTGAAATGTGAAATACAGGATGGATCTTGCATTTTGGTGGCAGTTCCAGTTTCATATTTACTGTATTTATAATATAGATAATGTGAAAAGGACCAGTATATGTGGGAGACAGTTGTCCATGTTTCTTAAGGAATTGAAGAATTTGTGTTGACAACAAATCAAATCTACGTTATACTTTGGTTGGCAGTGTTAGAATTAATCAGCCCAACGAGCATACATTTTTTTTGCTTCTTCAAACGTTTGCGTGGGACCTGTTGAATTTTATGAACAGACTTTAAAAGATCAAATGTGGCTGGGACTTGACTTGACATTTTGTGTATGTAAGGATTTTGGATGAGACGCATAAGTACAATAGAAAGGTGATGCCTTATTTTATGTATGTATTGTAATATTATGTGCAAATTAACCCAAGGTTAAATTGAGATAACACATTTCTGGTTGATCCTGACAAAACAGTCGAGCTCTGGTTCCAAAGTTTCATTGAGCCTTTCAGTTTGGCCATTTGTTTGCGGATAGTTAGATAATGAATTTGATGATTTAATTTTAAAAGCTGTGATAATTCGGCCTAAAAGTTTGTAGTGAACTAGGTTCTTTGAGATAATGGCAATAGGGAATGCATGTAATTGGCAAATCATAGGAATTGAAGAACAACGCTCTTGACTGTTGGTATTTGAGAGGATGTAGACACATAAGCCATTTTTGCAGTAGAGTTAATATACACTTTGTTGGGAGTCATCTTTTTAGATGGGCAAAGAAATGTTGTGAGATCTATTGATCTTGGTGACCAAGGTTGACATGGTATAGTACAATAGTACATGATGTAATAATCTACCTGTGCTCTGCGGAAATATTTTTAGTAACCACAAATCCCTCTGTGAAAAGTTTAAGGAAGCACAATTAACAGTTTTTTTTGTCTATAGCAATTTATATATCTTCCTTCATTTTTACCATCAAAATATACCATGTCATTAAGTTTGTTTGTGTTACTCCAAATGCCCCACACTGGGAGAATCATAACACCACTGTAAAACTCATTTACTATCTGTCACTGCAGGAACTAATGTTTTTATGGTTGAAAAGTAAAATGTTGAATTGATATGGGTCTCATTTCTTTACCAACTGAGTTGTTTCTCCTTTTTATGTCATCTCATTCATATGGAAACCTTTGTCCAACTTAGTGGCCATGATTTGCTGCGATGGAAGGTGGTGGGTGTGCACGGAATCTCAATCTTTTCTTTGCATCGGGATAGTGCATCTTGCCTGTTGGTAATTTTTTCCTGGCGTGGTTGTGATTATAAAATCAAATCATGAGAAAAATTGTCTTTCCTTGATTTACACTTCGTTTTATGAAGAGACTGTAAACTCTTGTGATCTTTAAACACAATTACATGATGAGGTGGTTCTTTCAAAAAATGTTTCTATTGTATGAAGACTACTCTGATTGATAATTCTTTTTCAAGGATAGTGCAATTCATGCCATTTCAAATGAGCTACAACATGGAGTTTATGTTTGTGAAACAAAACTGTGCCAGTCGCTGATTCAAGGGCATGTGTCTCTACCATAAATGGTTCTCTTTCCTTAGAATGATTGGTGCTTCAATAAATTGTTGTTTCAAAGTTTGAAAGGTTGCTTCGGTTCTTTGATCCACGCATATGCTTCTGATTTCCTTGTGAGTCATTTGAGAGGTTGTACGATCTGAGAAGAAGTTTGAATATTTTTTCTATAAAAGTTCAGAATGCTTAAATATATTTGACAATCTTTCAAATTTTGTGGAATCCGCCTTAGCAAAATAGATTGTAGCATTAGCTGACCTATAGCAACCCCTCTGTAGCTGAATCAAAAACCTAAGTAATCAGCTTCCGGTGGTTGAAGAAGCATTTTTCTAGCTTTACATATAGATGATTCTTGGTTAACCTTTGTAAGAATTGACACGTGTTGAATAGGTTCAGAATATATCAATAGATTGGAATATTATTAAGATAAATCTCCAAAAATGTCTACAATAAGTCCTGAAATATTTCATTGATTAGTCTTTAAAAAGTAGGGGGGGATCATTACACAGCCTGAGTGACAGCACCAAATACTCATCAAACTTTACTATGAAGTGCCATTTTCCATTCATCTAATCCTCCGATTCTGTGAGATCAAATTTGATGTACCAACATGCACCAGACTTTCAATTAAAGTTTGCATTAATGGTATGTGGTATCTGTTTTTAATTGTAATTTAATTTAAATCCATGTAGTCGATACACGGTCGGAAGTCTCTCCTTGACAAAAAAAAGACTGATAGTTCAGCAGGAGTGTGGGAGACTCCAATAAACACATTCTTTAACTTTTTTTCAATTTATATCTTTTCCCAGTCGTCTCAGGAGATAGATTTTTAATGTGAAATATGTGCCTTAGTTCTTTAAGATAGTTATAAGATCTATTTGGTGAAAATTTTTGGGTTTCTTTTTTACTGAATATTTCTTTGTAGTCTTGATATTCAGTAAGTACAGTAGTTGTAGGAACAATTGTGAAATGCAAAATGATGGCCCCCTACCAACAGAATGTAATGATAGGCTCCTGATCTCCCTTTTCTCACAAATATTCATAGTCGTTGGACTAAATGGAGGCCCCTTGAAGGGTGGGCAGGAGCTCCTGCGCCGTAAGGGCTGCAAGGTCCTCTGGTACACCCCTGTGCAACCACAATATTAGTGAGTTGTGTAGTAGCTTCAGATGAAATTACATTTTACGAGAGGGAATCTGCAATGTTGTTGGCAATAGGAAAAGTTCAAGATGGTGGTTCTCGTCTGCCAGCCTATCTCAGTATTATTCTTTTCTAGCCATGGAATCCCCAGAATGATCAGGAAGGTAGGAGTTTGCATTCAAAAGATGAAGAGACATTCTTAATTTTTCTCACTTGTTAACAATAATTTTGGAGTTATTTGTGTGCCTGGGCTTGAAGCTATACGGTGTACCATTGTCTGCTGCTCAATGCTTTACGTTTGTGATTATGAGCTGTGTTGTCCATGTCTAATGCTACTACTTTCTCCTGAAGGCTGACACCTGCAAATATACCCTTGTAATCTGTCAAGACTGGCAACTGCGAGTCCAATTCTCTGTTCTGTCCATGGAGAGTCAACAAGGAACAGTGTATTTATGCAGGAACTAGTACAGCACGATCTTGGCAAATTGTGTTATAATGGGGTTATGCTTTGGCACCTTGAAGTCTTCAAAAAAGTTCCTCCCTCTTCTCCCTATCCTGGCAAGTGAAATTGTCATCCCTGTGCTGATAACTTTGCACCTTGATTACGCTAACGCCTTATACACTGGTCTGCCCAGCTACTAATGAACAAGGTTCAGGTAGTGCAGAATGCCGGGGCCAGAACGCTCCTTAACATTCCGAAAAAGACAAGCGGTAGGCAACATCTGTGTAAATTACACTGGCATCCAGTAAAAGAGAGGGTGGCTTTCAAGTCCTTGATCTTAGCACATGCAGCTCTCTATGGGTGTGGCCCTATCTACTTGAGAAAGTATTTCAGCATCTATGTCCCTTCCAGGCAGCTTCGGTCATCCTCGCTAATTTTGGCCCACGTTCCTATGTTCTGTCTGAAAAGGGTGGGCGGCAGCTCCCTAGCCTATAGAGCGGCTGTGGGTTGGAACCAACTCCCATTGGAACTATGCAACATTCAGGATCCCAACCTCTTTAGGAAGAGACTTCAGTCATTCCTTTTTTTCTATCCTGATTTCTCCTCTGCTTTCTTTGTTCCGCTCCCCACTCGCTCATGCCGGGACACTCTGTTGAGTAGCTGTGCACTTTACAAACCACATAAACATGTAGGATTCACCAGCCATGATCAACGATTGAGAAAAAAGCTGGAGTCCCTCACAGCACTACTCCAGTTTCTGACAAGAAAGCACAGGACTACAAGAAAAAGAAGGATGTTAAAGGGAGCCGCTAGAAGGTTTGGAGAGAGACAATGGTCAAAGAAACAGTGGAATCAAGTAACAGGAAATATTGAAAGAATCCATAAAAGAAAAGCTTCAGAAAACTGTGGCAACACAGTTGAGAAATGATGATCTGCCATTGGAGGCTTTCTTATACAGGTTGTTGAAGCTGGGTGCACACCGTGAAAACTCTTCTATGTTACATGCATGGGACTCTCACGTATGAGCACAACAAAAGAACATACCTTAAAAGACTTTGGTGGGCATCATTACTCCCATATCTCTTCAGATTACTTTTCTTTGCTGAAGTCCCATGCTAAGGTTTTCTAATTGTATGCAATCTGAAGATGGGGCCACTGTAGGCTGGTAACTTGTTTTATGTTGACAGTGACAGTGATGCGAGCCATCCCACAGAGGATCAAGGCAACTATCCAAATAGGGATATGTATTGAGATGGTGAGTCATGTTCGAAACGGGTCAGTTGACCTGTGGAGGACAGTTATGGGAGGTCTAGGGAGTTAGTATGTTTGGCACGCCATTAGGTGATGACTGATTATGGTACCTTCAAAATGATATTGGAGGACAGCAGTATGGTTAAATTCTCAAGCAATTTTGGAGAATATCGGAGACCAGACTTTTGTCTTTTGTATGACAGTGATTATTTGTTTTAGTGTAGACACTTTTGCTCTGCAGCCAGGATTATGGAGAGTGCGTCACAAAAGCCATGTTCACTAGGCAGTGTAACACTGCAGGGGGGCAGGTGGGACAGGGTTTCTAATCCGTATGACAGGGATGCAGCATGCAATTCAACTGGAGGTTTGGAGGATTTGGAGCATTACAGCTTTACAGATGTATAATTGAACAAAGATGGATAAAAAATAGAAAGCGACACAAGTAAGAGGCCACCAATCCTTTCTCCCCATTGCATTCACTGTGGCACTCATCGACCCTGCTTAACCCCTTCTGTGCACACGACGGCCCTCGGCCGTCAAGCGTCACAGTGGGGGTGTGCGCACGACGGGGGGCCGTCCGAATCCTGCCCACACATTAATTCTCCTGCACAGCAGGAGAATTAACTCCCTATGGAAGGGGTTAAGATTTTAGCTTTACTCTGCCTATGCCTCAAATGTTACTTTATTTCTGATGGCTACTTCTAATCGTGGATTCCGCACCTTTAGAATATCCCCAGACACCAGACTGGATCCTGAAGATTTAACAGCATTGCTCCTGTGCGCCAGAATGTGGCATCATGCAGCTCTGCACCAACTTCGTTCTACCCTACAAGTAGCAACCAGCCATATAAAAGCACCTCCCCTGCGCACTGACATCAGTTCCTTTATTTCTACACCTTTGTAGTTGAGCTAGAGTCTGCTCACAATTTTTTCCTCATCAGTTGGCAAGTTTTTCCCCTTTAAAATGCCTTTCGCCGGTATGCTAGAAAGCATGTCCCCTCCTAAAACTACAGGGTTGAAGTCACATAGAGACTGTTGTACACTGTGACAGATCCCCACAAGGTCTGCCTCTGGTGTTTTGGTTTGGCGCATGGCTCCAAGTCCTCTCTTATGAATTAAAAAATGATCTGGGAACGCAAAGCTGTATGTTGCCGAAGACTGAAAGAAGCCTCGGAAGACTAGCTCAAACTCGAGGGTGCAGATGTTTGTCCTCTCAAGGACTTTTCAGTGACGTTGTCAAGATTCAAGCTCTCTGATAAGTCCAAGTCAAAGCAGAAGCACAAGAAGACAAAGCTTGATTTATCCTAGTCCCGCCACTCTCAACATGAAAAGTCGTGAGTATGTCAGGGTGAGTAGCAATCTCACTGTCAGCCCTTCACTGAAGAGCTGATTCAATAACTGATCCTAATGCACCTGGAGTTTTTAGGTCCATCAGTAATATGCAACAAATTGAGGCCTTTTAAGAGGCTATGCTGTGAATTCTGGCTCCCTCTGATGTGCCTTTGGGCCATGAGAATTCGCAGAGGCCTCCAGTAGGGACACTTCTGGGAGGTCAGCCCTCAGTGCCATCTATGCTGCCACAACCCACCTCAAGTTTTGCTCTGATGCCAGGGCAGTCTTCCAGCCCAGCATCAAAAGCTGTGCCCCTTTAAGCGACATTGGCACTGACTCCCCCAGTGCTCTTGTGGATGACCTCAGTACTATTTTCGTCTCGGAGTGCAAATCCATCTCGACCCTGACCTAAGTCGTGTCTTGATTCCGTATCAACCCACCCAGCCCCAGTTCATTCCAACTCAAACAGAAACATCGCTCCATCAACTTTTTGGTTCGGTCTTCAGCAGACCCAACTAGCCTTTGGTGATGACAGTGGTGAAGGAGTGGAGTATTTTCCCCAACATTATGATTGACAATTTCTATTTGGCTTTGCAGGACACCAGTGGGTTGAACTCTTCTCTGGGCACTAGATTGTTTTTTCTACCTGGATCCCCAACAGAAGTGGTGTCTCCGTCCCTGTGATGATAACGTGGGACAGAGGTTTTGGGCTTAAAACCACCCATTATCTACTGTTAAATCCAATGTTTTAACATAAGATTTGTAACCTGGACAAAGTTAATTGGAACGATTATTCCCATTTAACAAAGTCAAGACTGACAATCCTAGGGGTATCTCGACTAAGCCCTGTTCCTGTCTTCTGGTGAACTTGCAAGTTGCCAAATGCCACAGGTAGTACTCTACACCAAAGCGGTTGGTGGTTCAAGCTTCCACATGTAGGGTGAACCAAAATTCTGTCCCAACAAACAGAGTCAAAACAGCTTAAGAATTTTGGAAAGTGAATATTTTCCTCTGCCAGTCTAGCCCTCTGATCAGTCGGTGCTGGATAAGTGCCGGGGAGATATGCCCATGGTTTGTGGGACATGGTGGGTGACATCTTACCTTGAGTCCCTGAGGAGCTTCATGCCAATTTGGTTCAAACCATTGAGGATCGTCAGGATGCAACAAAATATATTATCCACTGTAGAGTGGACACTACTGAGTGCTTGGGCAGAGCAGTTGGCTAGCATGGTCCTTCAGTTGCACGCTTGGATGAGATCCACTGGCTTATTTTGGTGATGTGCCTCTCTAATGAACATGCTGTTCAATGGATCGTACCTGCTTGGTGAGAAGTCTCTTTCGACATTGGATCTGTTTAAAGAAAGCCAGGCCGCAGTGCATTCCCAATGCTTTAATACCCCGCAACACAGTTTCTGCACCAGGTTTGCCCTTTTTTTGTTGAGGCTACTACAGAGACATGGCAGTCAGCCCATGCCATGGCCTACTGCTCCCAGAGCAACCATTTGCGGGCAACGGTGAGGATCAAACAGGCAACGCCCAGGCTATCCAGCAACGTGAACCTCCCAGTCCTCCCTCTATCAAGCATCTGCCTCCAAGCCACTTGAGTTTACTCTTAGTAGCACACAACCACCCTTTGGAAGACCTAATCAGATATTTCCTCTAGGGGTGTCAAAATATACTGCCAACGGGTTGGTCCACCAGATCGTCCAACAAGGCTAAGCTCAATCATCCATTTTCAACCCAGCGCCCCTCCCTCCCACATCAGACCATCTTTCAAAGGAACATTTGTCTTTCTTTTTCCAAGAAGTGTCGGCTCATTTGGCCAAAGGAGCTATAGAGAGGGATTCCCGCCCAAGAAATAGGCACTAGCTGTTTCTCCTGTTATTTCTTTGTGCCGAAGGACAAATAAAGGTCTTTCTCCTTTTTTTAGACCACTACCCTGTGAATGCCTTCCTACAGAAGGACAAATGCATGATGCTCACATGCTGGCCTAGGTTCTGCCTACCCTGGATCCAGGGGACTGGATGGTGCCCTTGTACCTACAGAACACATGCTTTGTTTGTAGTTCAAGGTGGGCCAGGCGCATTTTCAATTCCTGGAGCTCCCCTTTGGCCGCACCAGTGTCCATTTGGTGTTCAGTAAAGTGATGGCAGTTGTCGCGGCACACATTCAAAGGATGGGGTCCCAGTTTCCCCTGATTCCAAGCAGATTTCAGAGAAGACTGAAAAAGACCTACATTGGTGGCTCAACCACAGTTGGACCAGCAGCAGACCCCTCTCCCTGCCTCACCCAGAGACGACGGTGTGACAGATGTATCACTGTTGGGTAGGAGAGGTAATCTGAAAAAGGTGGAGATCAGAGGACTGTGGTCTTCGGTGGCGACCTATCTCCACATCAACCAATTAGCGTAGCGGATCATTCACCAAGCAGATCTTTGAACACCAGGGCAGACAAGCTCTGTACGCCGTGCCTGACCAATGACGAATGGCAGATACATTTCAAGGTAGCACAGGGTATCGTCCAGCAATGGGGAGGTACCTGGCTAGTTTTACGCCACCACAGAGAATGTGTAATGCCAAAACTTTTGTACGCTAGAGTTTCCAAGAAGGTTCTCTTGGAGACATGTTTCTGGATCGAGTGGTATGTGTGACGCCTGTATGCCTCCTTGTCACTATCTCTTCTACCTGAAGAAGATCATGAACGACTGAGCCCACATCATCCACCTGCGTGTGTGGCGATTGAGCAGTGGCAGTTGACCGCATTCAGTCTTGCTTCCTTAGTTGTGGATGTCATCCTAGCTGCCAGGCTTCCCTCTAATAAAGTCTGTCTACGCCGGGCACTGGGACAAGTTTGGCACCTGGTGTGGCACCTGCAATACTGATCCATTGCAGGCCCAACAGATGGGTGTTCGTTCTATTCTTCATTTAATCTCTTGCCCAGCAAGGACTTGCAATGGGTACTGTTTAAAGTTATCTTGTGGGTCTTACAGCCTTTTTATGTTTACTGGACCAACTCTCCCTGTTCAAATCCGCCATTGTGATGAGATTTTTTAAAGGTTTAACTAATTTTTGGTTTTTTTAAATCCTTTGTAAAGCATCATTGGTGTAGGAGAGTAGGGTCTGCTTCCTATGGTCACCCCCACTTTTTGCTGTGATTCTCTGGTTTTTCGACTTTAGTGTGGCTGTGGGCCTGCTAATAAGACCCACAGCCCAGCTGTTCTCTCTCTAAATTGATACCATGTACTTTAGGTACATACCAGATTGGTTACTGGGTCACCCTTGTGAGCCCCTGTATAGTGTACCCTAGGTACCCAGGGCATAGGTGCACCTTATGCCTACCAGGGGCTGCAGCATGTATTGTGCCACCCCTGGTTTGCCTTCCAAACTGACACCACAGGTCCTTTCACACAGCCTGGGTAAGGTGGTGTAATCACCCCTTACTTAGATAAAGTATACCTATATCTACCTTTATATATAGACACATATACACCTATAAGCCACTCCTATGGTAGGCCTCGACAATCCTGGAGGCCGAGTGCTTGGTTTTATGTGAGTGGGTGCCCTAGCATGAGCTGAGCACCTCTGCAGCTTTCGGAACCATCTCCTTATAGCTGTTCTATGATATAGCCATACCATATACTCTTAAGGGCATTATAATCCTCGCGGTTAATGCTAACTTTGGTTTGGCTTTATCAAAACATGTTGTGTAAGGTGTCAAACACTTTGGAATACTACACTCCCCCCCGCCCCCCCGCCAGTGGAGGTAGCATTCCACCCTTCTAGAGGGAGAAGACATGTAGTTACTGCTTTACCCGGTTAAAGTTAAACAGAGCCTCAGCATCACAAAATGGATGCTGCTGCCACAGACACGAGTCTGACCTCCTGCTCCTGGATGAAACTCCGGCAGGGGAGGCCTGGACAATAGGTTTCCTGTCCAGGGAGGTGTCAGCACCTCCCCAGACAGGGTTTTGTGTATTGGGGCAGGGAGGGCTGCATCAGCAGATGCTTTTCTAGACATTGCCTGGGGCACACAAGGTGCTCCAGGCATAGACCGGTTCAAACCAGTTGCTGGGGCACTCCAGCCCTGCTCTGGCGCCAATCTGGACAAAGGGAAAGGGGTGTAACCACCCCCTTCTCAGGTCCACCCATAGGAGGGACCTAGTCATGTAATCCAGCCCCCATTCTTAGTATAAGTATAGGAGCTGTGTCCCCAGAACTTTAGATTATCCTGGACGAATCTTTGAAAGACATATCTTGGACTTTTGACATTCCAATCTGACTGGAAGACGGAAGACATCTCCCTTGTGGTCAAGGAGTGACCACCCTGTGCAAACAGGCACCAACCACAACTTCACCGGTTTGCAGTTTCAAGGCTCCCGTCGGAACCCGAAGACTCTGCGACTCAAGAACTGGACTTCCAGACTTCTCTGACCCCGATCCACATCCACAGCAAAGCTGAGATCCGTGGTGGACACGAGAGACGTGGGACCGGACATCTTAGACATCCTGCATTTTGCTACCTGCACTCCTTTCCTGAAGCCTCAGTAAGTTGTGCATTGGGGTACGAGAAGCCCCAGCCCCGAGCACCATTTGCTCAGAAGCCCAGGCCCCCACACTCCGCGAGTGTCCTGTGGGCCCCGCCTTTGCATTTGAGCTCGACACGTCTTCCCGGTTCCTTGCCCGTTGGCTAGTGAGCCCCCTGAAGATGCCATCTTGAATTTAACTTGCTTTCCTGTTTCCTCCAGGCATGCTCCAGCTTCCCCGAAAAGGAGAAGCGCCACAGACCTGGCTGGTCTGCAACAGAGCCAATCTTGACATCCTGCGTCGGTTGCGGTTGCCAAGGCTTGTTGGGTCCAATCCGGATACCAACACCGCAGTCATCTAGATCCATCGTGGGACAGCTTGAATCCAGTGCCTGGTCATCGTCGATCCCTCCTGGACCTTGTGGCTGAAGAGACAAACTCACCTTCACCTTCAAGCACCGACATCGCCTGGTTCCTTCCTGGTACCTTCCTGGTCTATGGCTAGTGACCCAGACACTGTCCCCTCTGCTTTCAGGTTCTTCAGATCTGCGATCCACCCTTGCATCCACCCCAACACTTTTCCTCTGGTCACCTGCAGCACTTCTTTTCAGCTCTCCATAGAAAACAACGACGAAACCCGACACGAAAAGACACCTATGCACCCGGCTTCCCTGGGTGAGGTAACACGAGTACTCTGGTGCTCCCGTGGGTCTTGACTCTCGAAGTGTCCTAGTTTAAAAGGGTTCCATCCTAGTCCATCCGGAAGTGTCCTTAAATTGCATATTTGTAACTTCTTAGTATCCCACAGAAAGTCAATGGTAACCCGCGTCTGTGTTTAGACATGGCACACGTCTCCCGTGGGCCTCCTACTTTCTAACATTTGGTTGTTTAGTGTAGCCCCAGCAATTCCACAGGCCCCAGGCATGCTTTCTAACTCTCACGTGGTACTTATACCACTTTCTTAGTATATGGTTTGTGAGGCCCCTGGGGCATAACGTATACTGTGCAACTTATCGTATATTAAATGTGTGACTTGTATTGTATTTTGACCTCTGACCTCATAAAGAGCGCAGAGGGGTTGTGTTTAGATTAAATACATATATATTTGATATATACTATGTGTGGTGTCCTTTCATTTCGTACTCAAGGGATTATATATGGTAAAACAACTTGCTTAACTCGCCTACTGAAGTCTTAGCCTGAAGACTGATGGTTCATGCTACCACTAGGATAGCTTTCTATAAGGTTGACTTTACAACCACCATCAATAAGGGTCGATTAGACTGGTGCAAGGTGCCCACTAGAACTAGTGGACATCATATGCCAGGCTAACTTCTCACAATTGGGATCTTAGTTTGATCCTCACTTTCTAATATGCATGCCATCCAAACCCATACACAGATGTCCACTACAGCTCTGGACTCTGAAGACCAGGATTCTAGTCACGATGACTTTGGCTTATCGCGTGAACTAACTTCACAGTCCCTCTGTGCAGCCACCTTATTTTCCCCAGACAATGCAGCCTTATTACTGAAGATTATTACTGTGTTTCAAGTTGAACAATCCATTACTTGTCTAACATTATTTGCGCCGCCTAACCCCTTGAAAGGAGAGGGGTGACTTCATGACTTGACCTTAAAAGAGCTTTTAACTTCACCAATTGCACCAAAGGCTACTGGGTGAACAACCAGGTTTTTGGGGGGATTCTCTGGGGCAAAGAAATGGAAGGCAGTACAGAGAAGAACGTTGTCAAGGTGGACAGTGTTTTTCTTCAAGAACTGCTTTGCAGTGGCCAAGAAGCAACTTTGTGATGGGTGAGGGCCCATAGTTCCGCCAGGGCCAAGGCTGCTACCACTGACCTTGCATACAGAAAGTCTGTACTTGCCATGGGCATCGATACACATGTTCACGAAGCACCACCGTCTTGACAGCCAGGTCCGAAGGGAAGGCCATTCACACAATCAGTCCTGCTGGACTTTTTGATCCCAACCACTCCACAGATCCACCACCTTGGAAGGTCCTGCTTTAGAATGTTATCTGTGTTTCAAAATATCATCAAAATAACAACTTACGTAACTCTGGGAAAGCTCTTTGGGGTGGATTATCTATCTAACTGCAGATTACTGCCCTCACGCCTCCCCAGGCTGTGGATTCAGTTCCTTTCCAATCTAAAATGGTCAATGTTGGGTCTCAGTAATCCCGAGCCCAGGCATGAGTAAGTAGCTGCCCAACCTTTCTTTATTAATCTCCTTTTACATCTCCTCGTGCCTCCTCCGGGCTTCGCCCTTCCACTTCCTCCTTTCTCCCTCCTCCCCCTAGCATCTCGTCTTATCTGGTCCTAGCACCGTGCCCCAGAGCCAGGTATGACGATATCACATCTCCCCCCCTTCTTAAAGTCCAATGTTCGGGTGGGTCTCTGAATGATTCTGTGCGGCCTGCGCAGAAGGGGTATTTCTCTAGACCCTCTTAAGCTTGGTACTGTCTCTAATCTTTCCTGGGTCTCAATTTCTTGACTCGAGTCATCTGTGTCTTGTTCTGACTTTGTTGCTTATGTATGCTGCTGGATTGCACTTCTTGAAGCGCAACACATTTCGTATGATTCTCTTGCTCTCAGAGGCGGCCGTGACTATGGTCCCTTTCCGACTTGTCACTCAAAGGGGCTGGTCATGGTATCGACTGTTTGTCTTTGACTTCTGTTCTTGTCTGGCCAGCACCCAGTCCCCTTCTAGGATGTTGGATGCTTTAGTGTTGCGGCGTTCATCCACATATTCTTTCATCTTCGCTTTCTTTGCTTAATCAACTTCTACCAACGTCACATGGTCATTGGATTGGGAGCTGGAATGCACAACGGTGTCTGTGACAGGTATTCTGTTGCGCGGTGTTTTTCCCAGCAGTGGCTGGGCAGTTATTGGTGGTGCTGTGCGGCATGGTTCGAAATGCTCTCAACTCCTCATTGAGCGCAAGTTGGGTGTCTTGTCGGTCCAGTTCTGCTTGTTGTATGGTTTTCTTTATTGTGACCATAAACCTCTCTACCATCCCATTGGCTTGAGGCCACATGGGAGTGATCTACAGGTGCTTGAAATTGAGGTGTCTGGCAAACTGTGTGAAGTTGTGTCCATTGAATGGCGGGCCATTGTCTGTTTTGTCTACCATGGGGATTCCCCATGCAGCAAATACTTCGTCCAGAATCAGTATGAAGGTGGTGGCTCTTGTTGATGATACTTGTTGCGCTATGGGGAATCTGGAGTACTCATCCATGTTGACAATGATATATTTCCAGGGCTTAAGCGGCTCGAAGAAGTCAATGGCCACCCTTTGCCATGCGCTCCCTGGGAGGTCGAACATCTGGAGAAGGGGGGGTGGGCGTGGTTCTTCTCGCCCTACCAGTTGGCATTGAGGGCAGTCTTGGAAGTGTGGTTTCTACCATGTGGTCAAAGGATGGGAATCAGACACGTTCCCGTAGCACTTTCTTTATTGGCACTACACCTCTGTGCCCCTTGTGTGCCAAGTTGACAACTTCTTGACGTAACTGCTGTGGGATGACAGTCCGTCTGTGTGTTAGAAGTAGTCCATTATCGCTGATTTGTATGTCCTCTTTGACGTGCCGGAAGGACACTAGTTCCTATGCGTTGACGCTTTTGTTGGTTGGTGTTTCCTCCAGGTGTCTCCATGAATTCAAATGAATGCGGTGCATGATGATTTGAAGCATGGCGTCTTTTGCAGTGGCTTCTGTGATCGCTTCCAACGGGACAGCTGGTGGTCTCCGAGTCCTACTGGGCTTGCGTCAACCGTGATTTCAGTTTTTTTGCGGGAGTCGAAGTATGCCAGGTTTATAGCAGAACTTACTGCAGTCTTGATTTTGTTGAACACTTGTTCATATTTGGTTGACCATCGGTATGGTTGTCCTTTATTTGTGAGTTCCCGCAGGGGGTAGCTAATGGTGGCGTAGTCTATATAATATATCTGGCGCAGTAGCTGACAATGCCCAGGAAAGATCGTATGTCACTTACATCTGGGGGGCAGGGAGTGTCAGCCATCACTTTTTCGGGGTCAGGTCGCATTCCATCGCTGGAGAAGATGTGACCATAGAATTTTAGCGTTGATTTGTGGAATTCTCACTTGTACCGATTGAGTGTAAGGTTGGCATTTAGAAGAGCGTGACACGCTCGATCTAAAGATTTGTCGTGTATTCCTTGAGGGTGTCACCAAATACCAGGATATCATCGCTGTAGTTGAATGCGTTGGGATTATGATGAAAAACTCGCTGCTTCTTGAAATATTTCTGCAGCTGAGGAAATTCAAAAATTAAGGCGTTTGTACCTGAAGAGTCTTTGGTGCGTTGAGAAAGTGGTAATATAACATGATTTCTCATGAAGCTCAAGCTGGTGATATCCTTTATTTAGATCCAATTTTGAAAAGACTTTTGCCCCATTTAGGCGAGTGATCATGTCACTGTTGTGGGGTACTTGGTGTTTTTTGTGTTCAATGGCTGTATTTGGGGCCCTCATGTCCATGCACAGGCGCACCTTGTTTTCCGCTCCCTGTTTAGGTACAACCACTACAGGGGATACCCACGGTGTGGATCCTGTCCATCTTTCAATAATGTCAGCCCTCAGTAGGTCTTGTAGCTCCTCATCCATGGCTTGTTGGAGGTGGAAAGGTACCTTCGGGTGTTGCTGAGCTACAAGTGTTACCTGTTCAATTATGTAGAGTCGGACTTTGAAGTGGGCTAGTTTGTCAAGTCCGGTGAATAGATTTCGGGAATTTGCTGATGATGTCTGGCGACCGCCTACTTTCTATAGGATCTCCACTAGTTTTAGGTGTTCAGCTTGGATAGGCTGAGGAGACAGTTGGCTGCTTCAGGTCCTTCTAGGACGTGAATCTGTGTGTGAAATGTTCTGTCTCCTTATGTTAGAGACATGCAAAACTTTCCCAGACACAGGAACTCTTTGGACATCCATGTAAAGACACATACAGCAGCCTTCTATAGTTAGGGTTTTGGATTCATTTACTTGAATTCTGTCACACATATGTAGTTGAGCAATGCTCCGATGTCTAGGACAAATTTTGCTGGGTGATTTCCCATTTGGAGCTGCAGTCTCGGGTATTTCTTTAGCCTGTTAGGGTCCGCTACCATGCACACAAATTAGTCGCTATCTTGAGATATGGGAGTGAGAGCTGAGGTTTCCCTCGACGATGAGCGTCGGGATTGGTGTTTGTGGTGCGACCGTATACTGGATCTTGATGAGCTGGTCGACCTGTCTCGCCTCTCACGTACTGCTCTCGCGTGATGGAGAGGTCCAGTGATGCGTCTTGTCGACACAGATTCTCTGCGGGATGCTTGGCACACCAGTTCGAAGTGATTCTCTTTCAGTCAGCGGTGGCATGGTTGTCCCTTGGCAGGACACGGGCCCATGTGAGGGTAGTCTTGTCTGCAGCGGTAGCAGTGTAGTTGTTGTTTCCTATTGCTGCTGTTCTTATTCCTGCTGTGAGTTTGGCATGGAGGCTTCGCTGGCTTTTTGTAATGTGACAGGAGCCGCGTGGCTGTTTGGGAGTGCAGTCGAAAGACTTGTTTGCGTTTTTCTGTTTTTCCAGCTTCCATCTTTTTTGCATGGTCTTCGGCTTGATCATTTATTCATGACAGCTCTTCGATGTCATTGAGAGAGTGGTGTTTCTTTAGCAAGCAACAACGTAGTGACTCTCGCTGGCATTCCTCTATAATTCGTAGGCGGAGTGCATCAATGTTGAAGGTGTCAAATTTGCAGTAGCGAGGTAACCGTTTGACAGGTGTGATGAAGTCACCCATCGGCTCGTCTTTTTCTTGTGACGCCAAATTGAAGGTGTATCGTTCGTAGGGTCAGCAGGTGGTCTAGGGCATGCGGCCGGAGGTGCAAGGCTGTGTAGTGCTTTGACGGTGTAAGAATCTGTGGGTTATCAGGTTGCAAAAATTCTGCCTTATTTCAAAATGGCCGCCGTGATATTTTCAGGGACCATGGCTGTATGGCCTGACTTTAATTTGGCCGCCGAGGACAAGTGTGCACAAGGCAGAGAGCAGAGCAGGTAAATAGGCTGTAGGCAGTCAGTGAGCAGGGGCTTACCCTGGGCGTGATGAGGCAGCACACGATGAGCAGCAGTATCATGCTTTGGACTGCAAAACACCTCCTCGCGGGTGTAGTTCCGTGTACAGGCGATATTTTAGGTGCTTGGGACGGGAGCGCAGTCAGGAAAATCAGCTGGCATGCGCTGACTCACCGCTGCAGCGTGAGCAGTATGGGCTGCGTCTCCAGACCAGGATCGGCAGGTTTGGGATTCCACCCTCGTCGCCAGTTGTATCATGGTAATCACAAGCCCAGGCAAGAGTAAGTTCATGCACAACCTTTGCTCTGCGCTCCGCCCTTCCACTCCCTCCTCTCGCTCTCCTCCCCTCAGCATCTCGTCCTATCTGGTCCTAGCGACGCGCGCCGGCACCAGATATGACTATTTCACACTCACAAGCTACATATCTGCACATTAGTATTGCTAAATACTGTTACACTCTGAGGTTGAGGGGAAAGTCGAGAAAGAAACTGACGTCAGCGTGCAGTGATGGTGCTTATATTCGTCACTTCCAGGGCAGCGTGAAGTCGGCGCATAACTACACATCACCACCTACCATGACGCGAGAGTAATGCTGTACCATCTTCCAGTTCCAGTCTGATGTCTGACACATGGGGTTATCTAAAGGTGAGGAGTCTGCTCTTAGAGTATCCACCAGAAACCACACTACAGAAGGTTGTTCTTTATGCCTTATAGGTGTTTGTTAAATCATAACGTTTGGAAATGTAACTATAGGACGATCTTTAATTATTAAGCAAATATTCCCCGTATTTCAAATGTTTTCCTTAATTAGAAATCTTTAATTAAAGTATATTTTGATTCATGAAGACTCGTGTCTGAGGAAGTAAACATGGTGTTGTCGCGTGTGTTGAACATTTGTATGAGGTTGCGCACAGAAGTGGAACCTCTGTATGTATTCTTTGTAGATAAACAAAGAAATTAGAAACTTTGAACCAAGGCATGTCCTGCTGCCTGTACTCCGCAAGTGTCCTGTTAGGGTTCAGAATGGTTTTGAAAGGAAGATGGAGGGAATGTGTAAATCACTTATCTTATTAGTAGGAAATGGATCATATAACAGGAAAGCGATCTTTCACTAATCAAATATAACTGCATCGTGGGTTGGCGTGAAACCGGCTTAAATGAGGCTTATATTACAGTCACCTGAAACACAGTTAGACTCTTCACACTGAGCAATTGTGTTTCTGGGCTAGAAAATCCAGTTCTAATGTTGTGGCCTTTTAACTAACATAACTCTTGTAAACAGTGGCATTGTTTATACACCGTAAATTGTGAATAGGTGAGGATCAAGCTAAGGGAAATTTAATTGAAGGCTTGATTTCCTATTTTTTTGATCTGTTTATTGATTTTGTTTTAGAAAAATACAGGAGTACCGGACATGCATGATAAACGGGTGTACGCAGGGGTGATTAAAGAAAACATTTCAGCAGATAGCCATGTGAAATAAGGTACTGATGAAGCCCATGCCACATTGTATAACAGATAATCATACGATATCCAAATATACGTATTGCGGACAACAAACAAGTTTAAAGAGATCAATTAGTTTTTAAACTGTAAACCAAACTGACCTCAGGCAACCAGTTCTCTGAGTGTCATTCCTGAGACAAGTGGTGAATGCATCTAATTGGCTATAAGACCAATAGTACTGAATATTACAAACTGCTGTTCAAGTAACTCCTCCTGGATTATATCACTACATTTGTCCCATAAAGGTGGATACTCAACCTCTCCCCCCAACTGGGTGCTAGTCCCCTATTCTATGTATTATCTGCTGCTGAGTCAGAGTGAATAGCCATTTAAAGAGCCACAAGGGTCACATTCCTGCTATCTGAAATAGGAAATTTTCGCAGCCCCAAGGTATCCTCCGTACGAATGGACATGCCCTCCGCTTTGGCCCAGTTCAGGACAGTGTAAGACCAGGGTGATGGATCATTAGATTTCCAGTGTCCCGTTATTAGCCGTTTGGCCACCACGAGAAGACCAAGATCTAGAAAATAATTTGGGGCTCTGTTTTTTTTATCTCTAGAGAACAACTCCAGTAAGCATACCTCCCATGTGTTCGATAGTTGCCTATCTGTGCAGTTGGATATGTGTTGTGTCACCCTCTCCCAATACTGTTGTAGTTTAGGACATGACCATAACATATGTAGGAGATCAGCATCTAGGCAGGAACACCAGGGACATTTCATATCATGTCTTTGAAAGTAGCAGTTGAGTTTCTCCGGGGTGAGGTATGCTGTGTGTATTATGTAGTGCTGAATCTGTCTGAACCTGACCATGCGAGGGACAGGTGTGGGGCTCACCAGAATTGTGTCCGTGCATGGGCGGCCTAGATCAGATTCCCATAGTGTAAATAGCGGGATCAGGTCCGGTGACACTCTACCTGCTACTGAGAGAACTAGCGTTTTCCACAAAGTCATCTGCGACAACAGAGATAAGTACCCATGTGAGAGGTTTCCATCAAGTAGGACCTGGTCATTATGGTACACCCTGATGCCCAGGTAGCGAAACATGGTCAACTGCCAGGTGACCGGGATTCCTCTTATACTAAGCAGCAGATCAGACGTGTTGGGATCAAATGGAAACAAACATGATTTTCCCCAGTTAACCCGCAGTCCTGAGAGATGGGTGAAAAGAGCAAGCGTGTTGGGTATATCTGGGACCTCCCCTACATATTTTATATATATTAGCAGGTCATCTGAGTATAGAGAAATTGCATGTACATCACCTATCAAATGAATACCTCATTGGGCTGCCAAGGCTTGTATGGCCAAGGCCAGGGGCTCGATGGCCAGAGAGAAGAGAAGGGGGAAAAAGGGGCATCCTTGTCTAGTGCCCCTTTTAACCGATATAGGCTGTGATACCATGTTACCATTCCTAACCCTTACAACCGGATTGCTGTACAATAGCTTTACCAACATAATGGAGTAGGATCCCAGCTCATAACGGGCAAGACACTGAAAATGCAAGGATGCTCCACCAAATCAAAAGCCTTCTCCAGGTTAAGTACCAGATATCCAGAGCAGAGCATAACCTGGGGATCATATTGCATAACTCGAAACTGCTGGCGCATGTTAAGAGTAGTGGAGCTCTCCGAACCAACCCATTCTGATCCTCCTAGATCAGGTGGGGTCCTAGTGGCGCCAGTCGCCCCGCAAGTATGCTAGCCAATACCTTGAATCCACGTTTAGTTTGCACTAGTGGGCACTATTAAATGAACTGTGTGGGGTCTCTGTCTGGCTTCAGCAGTGTGACTAATGTGGCTTTGCACATAGAGCTCAGCAAGCGTGACAAGTGTATAGCCTCATCATAGACCTTCTATAGCATTGGTGGTAATAGGTCTGAATAAGCCTTATAGATCTCAGAGGGGAAGCCATCCGGGCCCAGCACTTTCTCCGAGGCTAGGGATCCAATCGCTCCCTGAATTTCCACTGTTGTTATAGGTGCATTCAGGTACATACGTTGGTCAGGGGTAAGCCTAGGGAACAAGAAACCATCAAGGAAACTATTTAGTTCTGAGTCAGAGGCTTCTGCAGATGATTGGTATAGCAATGAAGTGGAGAACCAGATCCTTGTGTGTTTCATGCTGAGTATACCTCATCAACCCAGTGGGAGATTGTAGTGCAGTAATGGGACAGCTCGGCAACTCTTTTCTTATAAGCCACACGAGCAGAGTTCCAGAGCGGTCTGCCTGTGCATGTGTCCTGGCCGAATGTGCCGCATTATCAATGCACCTCAGCCTTTCGATTATGGTTGTGTGTGTTGTTCTCGCTGTTAACAGCTCGGGGACCAGGAGGGATCAGAGGGCTTTTGTTAATAATGTACGCTCCAACTCCTGAAGCTCACGCTCCGCTTGTCTCCGCATTCCACAGCCCAACCCCAAGCAGCCGCCTCTCAGTGTTACTTTAAATGCATCCCCTTCCGATAGGATGGACGACGCCGTACCTGCATTATGCACAAAATAGTCCTCCACAGCAGAGTGAAGGGATTGACGAAAGGGTAGATCCTCCAACATGGTTAGTTGTAAGCGCCATGTTGGAATCGGGGAGGGCCGCGCATCCCACGCTACTGATGCATACTGAGGATTGTGATCTGTGTGCGTACGGGCCTAGGTATTCTGGCTGTAGCACGTATGATAGCAGGTTAGATGTGCACAAGATCCTGTCAATGCCAACATGTAGAATATGTGGTGGAGAATAGAAGGAGTATACATGCGTGGTAGGGTTACAGTGTCTCCAGATATGTACAAGCCCCATCTGCAAGCCAAGCTCCTCAGCAGCGAGGTCCTGATAGATATCATTGTGCCTCTTAACGATGGGAATGAAAGAACTAGGGTCGCATCTAACACATTGTTAAAGTCCCCTCTATCACCCAGGGCAGATCACACCATTTGGGGAGCACTGTGGACAGTGTACTCCAGAAAGGCCCTTGTTCTGTGCTAGGTGCATATATGTTATAAAGCAGTAGAAATCTCCCATCAAGCCTACCTTTAAGAAGGACATATCTCCCCTTCGCACCTGTCTCCACCTCCTCTAGGAGGGCGGTACCAGGACAGACCCAAACCAGCACCCCCTCAGGCAAATGCTGAGTAATTTGTGGTGAAAATGTGTCCCTTCCACCTGCGCCGCAGTTTGTCTTCAAATGTGTTACGTGAGTCTCCTGCAGGTAAGCTATCTGTACAGTTTTTCGTTTCAGATATGCAGAAACTGCGTATCTCCAGGAGAGGGTGCGTAGGCCTTGCACATTCCATGTTGTAATGTGTTGGGATGTCATATTTTAAGTGCTTTCGTGTATGCGAATTGGGAGGGAGAAGGTGCTTGTGTGTGGTCATATCAGAAGATAGTGTCTGGGATTAGTAGTAATTGAGCCCAACAGCGCCTGAGCAAACTTTCCGTAAAACGAAACACCAACATGTAAAACATGCAATACCAAAAATGTGGCCCTTACAATCATGAGGGACTGACCGAACCTATAGCTGTGTTATGTTTGAACAAAATAACCCCTTAAAAAGTGTGGGTGTGAGGGCATTTGACTTTCAAGTGCAATCAGATGCAGCATACCCACCCAGTAACAAGAAAATAAAGTTCCACCACTATTCCCCCAATCAAATACTCTGGAAATAAACACCCAGGCCATCTCAACATCTAGGTGGACCCGTGCTCTCTCCCCCTTGCCACCACTCCAAATACCTGCACCTCCCCAGCACCACCCATCCTTCATTGTCTGATTCATTAAGATGCATACGAAACCACAGCAATAAGTAGCTGGTTCATTAAAGGATATAGTATGTACATCAGATGAGTCCTTCCAACATCTGCGGGGTGACATCTGGCAGATTCATGGAATTATTGTCTTTGGGAGCCCTCATCTTCAGATGACCGAGCTGACCTAATTTCTCTGTCAGAGTCTTTGGTTAGATCCAAAATCTGTTCTGCCTCCTGTACTGCTTGTTGTCGTTCTTTGATTATTTGTTCCAAGTTTGGTACAGCAGTCAGTTTGGTGCACAGGTTCTAATTCATTGTCTATGCTGCTTAGCAGTGTTCACAGTGCCTTCTTGCGCACCTCTCCTGCCAACTGGTGTGTGGCCCGAGAATTTCCCTGACGATTCCAACCAGTCCCATGTGTCCTGTGGTGTATCAAAGAATTGAGTTTTACCATCCGCCACAATATGTAGCCTCGCAGGGAAAAAGTGAGAATATTGGATTTCAAGATGCCTAAGTTGCTGTTTTACTGCTAGGAAGGAGGTCTGTTGACGGTGCTTCCCCACAGTGTAATCCGGAAAAAACAACACATTGGTGTTTTCCACTCAGACCTCCATCTTCCTGCTATATTGTTTCCAGAACTGTTTGGGCAGTAGGGCCTACCTGGAAACTAAAATCAGCCTTAGCAAAAATGTTCAAACCAAACCCCTTCTGTAGGAGAGAGTGGTTAGAATGTGGCCATGGATAGAGCATGACAGCCTAGCCCCCTAGCATGTAGCCTACCGTCGCCATGGGGAGTGGCAGAATGGCTAGTCCAGCCCTGTTGGCTAGTCAACTGATGAAATGGGAAACAGTAGGACTTTCTGGCTTTTGTTGGATACCTTAGCCTTCCATGTTATGTAATAGTAATTATATAGTACATTATAATAAATTATATTGCAGTGGGGAATACTTGTCATAAAGATAGCCAACATAGCTCCCAAAGAGATCAAAGATGTGAAGGATTCTAGGCATCGAGAAACTGGGCTTTGTAACGTATAACAGGATATCATCTGCATATAGGGACATCTTTTCCTCCCAGTACTTTTCAACCGTTATGCAGCAAATTAGGGGGTATTCCTCAGACCCAGGCCTCTAGAGGCTCTAAGGCTAGGGCAAAAATCATGGGTAATAAAGGACATCCTTGTCGCGTGCCTCTACCCAGTTTAAAGATGCGGGAGGTAGAGCTGTTCACCCGCACTCTGGCCAGTGGTGCGTTGTGACCGAAACCCAGCCGGGGTAGTACTGCGAATATGTAATCCCATTCGACGCTGTTGAACACCATTCGTGCATCTAGGGAGAGTACGACTGCGTCCTTTTTTCCTGTTCTGCCATCAGGTGGAGTACCCCGTATAGGCGTCGTAGGTTTAAGTGGGTACTCTGTCTTGGCATAAAGCAAGATTGATCAGGGCAGATCACTGACATTATGACCCCCGACAGACTGTTCATAAGGACTTTGGCCTACACTTTGAGCTCAACATTAAGCAGGAAGATAGGGTGGTACAAGGTGCAGTCCATCGCTGGTTTGCCCTTTTTGGGGATTACTACTACAGTGACTGTTCTCTGGTATTCCAGGAGAGTCCTGGAGTCTTTGGCTGCTAGGAACATATTAAGAAGGTGGGACGCTACTTTCAGGGTCACTCTTTTGAACAATTTGCTGGGTAGGCCAATGGGTCCCGGTGCTTTCCCTGATTGTAGCCCCCGGAGCGCTCCCACTATTTTCTCCACTGTTAAGTTCCTTTCGAAGGTTTCTCGGTCCGCTACCAACAAAGTATTTAACATCATAGTTCCTATGAGTTCTGTGCAGTCTTGCTGGACCTACGGGATTTGAAAGATCATGTGTCCTTTTAATAGGTGGTGAATGTTTCAGCAATATCCCTACCTGCAGTGCATGTTCCTCCTTCTGGGTCGTGGATCTCCGTCACTCAACCCCTATCAGCATCCTGCTTATCTAGCCAGGCAATGACTTTTATGGTCTTATCTCCCACTAATGCTGGGTTTCCTGCAGGAGGAATAGATTGGGTTTGTGCCGTTTTATGTATTGTAGTGCCAATGTGCGCCTAATCTTGGACCCTATGCCATTTACATTCAAGGATATTATTTTGAGTGTGTTTTTCTTATGTTCCTCCATCATTCAGTGTGTCTTGAGTTGTGTCTTTCCTGGTTTGGGGTCTCACAGGCTGACCTGTGCTCGCCCCCGCTTCCTGCTTGTGTTAACTCCTGAGCCTCCGTGCATTGTCCAACTGCATCCGAAACTCTAAAAAAAAAAGAAAAAATGTTCCCCTCAACTCCCTCATACCTGCAACCCTGCACTTTGGGACTAAAACCTCCCACCTTCCCAATTTGCAAAGCACCTGTCGCTCTTAACTGTAGTTTAACCATGTTATGGGGTTGGCCGCCCCAACTCCTCATCTCCCTGAACCTTAACAGCCCGCTGTCCCTCTGTTCGCCGGGGGGCCCCGGCATCGTCCACCCATATATTATAGAAGTAATCCCCACTCCCGCTCGCCCAGCGTGAAGGGCAAAAGACTGGATGGGAGTCCATTCTCGGTGTCTCTTTTTCCACTTCCATGGTGTGTCTCAATCCCCTCTTCACATCCCCCCACCATGTCCACCATACTGGCTATCTCGAGGTATGTCGCTTGTTCCTGGGCATATATCTGCGTCTTTTAGTCTCTGGGCTCTGGTTGCATCGCCTGCACGTTCCTACAGTTAAAGATTAGCTTGGATCTGCTCCAAGTGTCTTTCGTCTTCTCCACCTGGAGGGTCTCCATCTCGTGTATTCCGGGGGTATGTTTTCTTCAGTCCCTTTTGATTCCTGCGTTCCTGTGTGCGCCACCTGCCCAGCTAATTCCAAGCCTCCGCCAGCAAGTGGAAGAACAAGGATTTCGCCTCAGTGAGAACTTTAAGCTTGGCGGGATACAGCATCATTTATTTCAGTTCTTTTTCCCTGAGAGCTCTTTTGACCTCCTCAAAGCTCCTGCTCTGTTTCTGGACCTGTTAGGTGAAGTCCGGGAAGAAGCGGACCGTGGAGTTTTCATATTGTAAGTCCCCCTGCTTGTGAGCGGCCTGGATGATTGCATCTCGGTCTCGGTGATTAAACATATGGGCTATTATAGTGCGTGGAGGTGACCTGGGTTTAAGCTGTGGAATCAGAGCCCTATGTGCCCTTCCAACCGAGAAGAATTTTTATAGATGTTTGGGGCGGAGATGGTTGTGATGGTCTTCCACAAATAGGTCATCGCGCTGGGCTTCCACCTCCTCTGGCACCCCCACGACAAGTATGTTGTTGCACCTTGACCTCCCTTCCTGGTCCTCAACTCTTGCCTCCAGTGCCTTTTGCTGTTTAGATAATTTTCGCATTTGCTCCTCCAGGGAATTGGAAGACGTCTAGCGATCCCAGATGGTTTTCTCCGCTGTTTTTACCTTCTCCGACATCTTCTGATAGTCTGCCCCTAGGAGCCCCACTTTAATGGTGACTGAGTATATCTTGGGTTCAAGAGAGCATTTAAGGTCTTGTATCACCATCATGATCACCCCCAGGGAGGGCTCTGAGAGTAGCCGTTCGGTCCATGGATTGGCTCGTCTCCTCTTGATGATGTCTGGGGACTGTGTATTTGTCCATTTTGTTAGTTGGTTGTGGTAGCTCAATCAATCATAGCATTTGTATAGCGCGCTACTTACCTGTGAGGGTCTTAAGGCTCTAAGGGAAGGGAGGCTGCTTCTATTCGAAGAACCAGGTCTTGAGGAGTCTTCTGAAGGTCAGTAGGTTTTGGGTCTGCCGTAGGCAGATGGGGAGGGTGTTCCATGTCTTGGCAGCGAGGTAGGAGAAAAATCTGCCGCCGGCGAAAACTCTTCGGATGCGGGGGACAGCGGTGAGGGCGTGGTCAGAGGAGCTGGCGGGTGGGGGTGTAGAAGCTGAGTCGGCTGTTGAAGTACACTGGTCCGGTGTTGTGGAGTGCCTTGTGTGCGTGGATGAGGAGCTTGAAAGTTATCCTCTTGTCAACAGGGAGCCAGTGCAGGTCTCTCAGGTAGGGTGTGATGTGGTTCCAGCAAGGGATGTCGAGGATCAGGCGTGCCGAGGCATTCTGGATTCGTTGGAGTTGCTTCAGGAGTTTGGCCGAGGCTCCTGCGTAGAGGGCGTTCCCGTACTCTAGGTTGCTGCTGACGAGGGCCTGGGTGACCGTCCTTCTCGTTTCGATGGGGATCCACTTGTAGATCCTGCGGAGCATGCGGAGGGTGTTAAAGCAGGAGGAGGAAACGGCGTTGACTTGCTTCATCAAGGAGAGGGTTGAGTCGAGGATGACCCCTAGGTTGCGTGCGTGGTCGGTGGGTGTCGGAGCTGTTCCTAGAGCAGTCGGCCACCAGGAGTCATCCCAGGCCGATGGTTTGGATCCGAGGATGAGGACCTCCATCTTGTCCGAGTTCAGCTTCAGTCAGCTGTTCTTCATCCAGTCGGCGACGGCCTTCATTCCTTCGTGGAGGTTGGTGTTGGCGGTGTGGGGGTCCTTGGTGAGGGAGAGGATCAGCTGGGTGTCAGTGGCGTAGATGATATTGAGGTCGTGTACGTGGGCGAGCGGTGACATGTAGATGTTGAAGAGCGTTTGGCTGAGGGATGAGCCCTGGGGTACGCTGCTGATGATCTCGGAGGCTTCGGAGCGGAAGGGGAGAGGCGGACGCTCTGTGTTCTGCCGGAGAGGAAGGAGCTGGTCCAGTCGAGGGCCTTCTCTTGGATTCCGGCGTCATGGAGGCATGTTCGTAGTGTGTGGTGGCAGACCGTGTCGAAGGCGGCTGACAGGCCCGGGAGGATGAGGCCACGGTTTCTCCGTTGTCTAGCAGGGCCCTGATGTCGTCGGTGGCAGCGATGAGGGCAGTTTTGGTGCTGTGGTTGCTGCGGAAATCGGACTGGGACGGGTCTAGAATGCTGTTCTCCTCGAGGAAGCTGGTCAGTTGTTTGTTGACGGCCTTCTCGATGACCTTTGCCGGGAGCAGGGAGATGGGTCGGAAATTCTTGAGGTCCTTTGAGTCCGCTTTGAGTTTCTTGAGTAAGGCGTTGATTTCGGCGTGCTTCCATCTCTCCGGGAAGGTCGCTGTCTCAAAGGAGATGTTGATGGCTTTACAGAGATGGGGTGCAATGGTGGTGCTGGCTTTGTTGACGATGTGGTGCGGGCATGGGTCTGACGGGGATCCTGAGTGGACGGTGTTCATGATTTTGATGGTGTCGTTGTCGTTGATGTTGGTCCAGCAGAGCAGGCGATTTGTGCGGATGGTGATCATGGGGGCGGAGGTCTCAGTGGTTGCTGGGGTGGTCGTGGCGTTGAAGCTGTTGTGGATGTCTGCAATCTTGCGGTGGAAGAAGGTGGCCAGCGAGTCGCACAGGTCTTGTGATGGTGGGATGTCGTTGGTGTTGGAGCTGGAGAGTTCCTTCACGATGTTGAAGAGCTCTTTGCTGTTGTGTACGTTGTTGTCTAGGCGGTCTTTGAAGGAGGCCCTTTCGGGTGGTGTCTGCGGGTGGCGTTCCTGTGTTCTGAGTTCATTCACGGCTCCAGGTATTCTCTAGCTTTCTGCATGTTTGCTTTGAGGCCTGGAGATCAGCAGTGAACCAGCTGGCTTTCTTGTTGTTGTGGCTATTCAAGGGTTTTTTGAGCAGTGCAAGTGTGTTGGCGCAGTCATTGATGCATTGTCTGAGGTTGCGGGCGGCGACGTCAGGGTCGGTTGGGTCTGAGGGGGTTCCAGGCGAGGGCGGTGGATAGCTGGTCTTCGGTGACTTTGGGTTTCCGGAAGGTGAAGTGGATGCATCGGTGGTCGGTCCAGTAGAGTTCGGTGGTGTGGTTGAAGGAAACGTGGGAGCTTGCGGAGAAGATGGGGTCAAGCGTGTGGCCAGCAGTGTGGGTGGGTGTTGTAACGAGATGACGGAGTCCGAGGTTGTTGATCAAGGTGGAAGAGTTGGCGTTGTTGTTCGTGTGGTGGAAGTTCAGGTCCCCGAGGAGGATGTTGTCCGTGTGGCGAGGGCATGTGTGCTGACGAAGTCGGCGATTGAGTTGCTGAACTGTGGTCGGGGTCCGGGGGGGTCTAGAGACGAGGGTTCCTCTGAGGGTGGTGTTGGAGGTTTGTGTGGATCTGGAAGTGCAGGTGTTCGGCGGTGCTGAGCGTGTCGTCAGTGTTTGTCGACATTTTGAGGGTGTTCCTGTGGACGATGGCGATTCCTCCTCCTACTCCGTTGGTGCGGTCCTTGCAGGTGATCTTCTAGCCTTCCGGGATGGCTATGGCGATGTCAGGTGCCGAGGACGGGTTCAGCCAGGTCTCCGTCAGGAAGACGATGTATGGGGGGTTGGAGTCGAGTAGGTCCCAGAGTTGAACGGCGTGTTTGTGGGCAGAGCGGGTGTTGAGAAGGATAGATCGAAAGTAGTTGGGTTTTTTGGTTGGTGGATTGGCAGGCTGGATGCTGGTGAAGTTGCAGTTCCGGCAGGAGAAGGGTCCTTTGGTGCGCTTCGGGGCGGCCAGGCTGCAGGTGGTTGATCGTCCGGCGTTGAGTGCGTGGAGGTTGTTGGAGTTGTAGTGGAGACGGACATTGTGGCGTTTGCGGGGGCCAGGGGTTCTGGCGCTGGGCGTGGTCCAGGCGTCACAGACGGGCTTGCCTTAGGTGCGCCTTTGGCTTGCATATATGGGAAAGTGGGAGGGAGGAGCAGCTGAGATGCATGAGCGGGGCAGCAAATAGGCGAGCGGGTGGGTGGGGCTGCAGGGAAGCATCTGCGGGAGATTACGGGGTACAGAAGGCAAGACGGGGAAAACGGCAGCAGAATGGGGCCAAAAACGGGTACAGGACAACAGAGGCAACAAAAATTAAACAGAGGCAGCAACAAATTAAACAGAGGCAGCAAGTCACAAAAACAGGGGCAGGAAGACAGAGGCAACGATAGGGGGAGCAAACTCACGGAAGCGGCAGCAGCTGTCCCAGAGTCACGGGCACACAGGCGGTGCTGTGCGGCGTGGGGAGCGGCCTATCCTGCAAGGAGGGTCAAGGGCGCGCGTTTTTACTGCGCAGCGGGCGCCATATATGGGGAGGTGGGAGTGAGGAGCAGCTTGCCTATTTGCTGCGTGGGGCAGCAAATAGGCAAGTGGGGGGCGGGGCCGCAGGGAAGCAGCTGCGGGAGATTACGGGGTACAGAACGCAAGAGGGGGAAAAAAGGCAGCAGAATGGGGCGAAAAATGGGTACAGGACAACGGAGGCAACAAAAATTAAACAGAGGCAACAACAAAATTAAACAGAGGCAGCAAGTCACAAAAACGGGGGCAGGCAGACACAGGCAGCGATAGGGGGAGCGAACTCACGGAAGCAGCAGCAGCTGTCCCAGAGTCACGGGCACACAGGTGGTGCTGTGCGGCGTGGGGAGCGGCCTATCCTGCAAGCAGGGTCAAGGGTTGCTTAGGTTTCACCAATTCATCCAGTCACCGAGTTTTGGGTGGGTTGCGTCCAAATCACTTTCATGTTGTTCCTCACCGCCCCTGTTTTTTTCTCCCTCGGTTACGGTGCAGTTGCAAGTCGTTATCTCACTGCTGTAGCTTTGGGACAGGTTATCGTTGTCATGATGTCTGAGGGTGGGAGGGGAATCCCTTTGTATCTGTTTTCCAGTTGGGGATCTGTTAGTTACGACTCCGTCTGGGGCGTCGGTCCCCCTAATTATTGTTCTGGGGGTCAGATTTCCTAGGTAGTGCCTGGTTGTACTGCTAGGAGCACACTTCCTTTTGTCCTGCTCCTGAAGCTTTGCGTCCACACAACGCCTCCCAGTCAATTTTGCCCTATTCCTTCAGCCCGCGGGGCTGGCTATGGTTAAGTTGGGTTAGGGGGAGAACAAGAGACTGCCACTGCCCTTGTTTTGAGTTGTGGTTCTACTTTGGGTCTCCCCCCACATGTCCTCCTGTCGTTTCAGTGATGGGGTGGATCTATTATTGTCCATCAGGGCCTTGCTGCAAGTGGTGGAGTGATTAGTTGCACTGCTTGTCCTGGGCTTCTCCTGCCCCACACTAGGAATGTCCCACTTCCTCTCTGGTGAGCGGCTTAGGGATTTGTGGCGTTTCCACTATGGACGGTGGGGCCGTACTCCAGTACCTCCGCTGGTCAAGCTCGATCGTGGCGGCACAGCGGTGTGTTGCCGAATAGCTGGGTGTCCTCCTGCAGCTAGGTATTGAAGGGCCGCTCTGGCCCCGGGCCCCGGTGGCAAGCAAGCCATTTTGGGCACCCGTCTGGGACTTCGTCTGTTTGGCGGTCACAAGGTGCAGTAGTAGACCGGCAATTGCTCCCGCCGTATCGGGTCGAACCTCGGCTCAGCATCCGTGTAGGACAGTGGTTCCCAATCAAAACTTGTCAGTGGCGCTGCAAAAAGATGTGCACCAAGCACACAGTTTATGAACCACTGACTGATAGACAATAGGGGTAATACCGGGGGTGAAGGTCAGAATGCTGCACAGAAGAATTTGTAAACCGTGGAGGTTTATTCTTGCAGTTCATACGCTGGAGTTCTGGAGGTCGGAAATGTGCAAGCGCTGCAGCACCTTGATTAGCAGTTCAGGCAGAGCCTCTCTGGGGAGGAGGACGGGACCTGAGTGGGTTACACAAGGTCTGCAGGCAGGTAGACGGGGGTGCCAAGATTTAGGTCAGTGAGCCTGGAATGAGACTCAGAGGTGCTAAAAGTAAAAGGAAATATTTGCAGAAAGCCTGCTTTTACACACAACGGCTCCTTGAAAATAATAATTCTTAGCGCCTGGAAGCCATCTCTGGTGCAGCACTGCATGCAAAAGCAGGCAGGTGAAAACGTGTGCCACTAGCAGTGTTATCCAATTTACAAATATTATAGAAACATCTCAGTAGGTTTATGTTCCTGCTGCCAAGAGCTGTGCAAAGCCTTTGACTAATGTACTTTGCTTTCATAATTTTCAATTACAAATTTTAAACACAGTGGGGCTGTGTAAGGACAGTGATTGGCTTTCAATATTCCATCAAGTCCTGGGCACTAAGACACATCCAGCCAGTTTTTGTGTGCCTCCCATACTAGAATGACGCAATACAAATGGGCTGCAGAAGCATGGTAAATTGAAATGTACATTCAATAATACAGTGCAGTTTACTTATTGAATCATATTATAGGTTCCAGCATTAAAATCGGCTTCTCCAATCATGCATTTGTTTGTCCTGGATTGGCCTTGATGCAGGTAGAGCTGTGGAAATGATGTAGCAGCGCTTATTGTGCAGTGTAGAAAACAGGGCATGGTGTGACACTGATAGTAGGACAGAAGCACAACAATAATCAGTAGAGTAAAACTTTAAGTACTAAGGCAGCAGGGAGAAGCCTGCTCCAGATTCAGGGCGGCCAGCGCACATCACAATGCTGCCAATGCACATTCCAGATCTGCCAGTACATCTCACAGGGCTTTCAGTACACATATCTTGGCTGCACTCTTACACCTAGCAGCCGCACGAAAGGTGCAGATGAGAATTATTTATTTGCTCCCTCCCCCTTCTCCTCCTCCATTTGGTTCCCAGGAGTGAGCCCCACATCTTTGATTATAATACCTTCATCGGCTTCATGCCAATTATTTTCAGGGAGAAAAATGGACGACCCCTGTGACTGGGTAAACACCCCACCCCCGTCAAACAAAAGAATCATAATGGGGAGCCATGGCTAACGGCCTAAAGGCCAAGGGAGCCGCAGGATGAAAAAGTTTGGGAACCTGTGGTGAAGGACGTTTTACTGCAATGGACCTGCCCTCGCAGCCCTGACTCCAATCAGATGTCTGTGGATCATCTAGGACGACCGGACTCGCTTCCTGTCGGGTCACCGCTGCTCCTCTATGGTCAGTGCGCGTTCCCCATTTATTTTGGTACCGGATAGCATGCCGAATGGTGGGCCGCGGCTTGTGGTTCAAGGAAGCTCTACTCCTGTGCGGCCATCTTTGTCAGTGCCAGGCTATGCCCCCAAGGTCTGTCTTTTATGTGTTATTCTCCCAAATAGAATTTTCATTCCTGTTTTAGAACATTAATGCAATACCTGTAGTCTATGCCAGAGCTTGTCTCTGTTTCACATTAACTAATGAAGTACTCATTTTTTTATAAAGACCTACAGAGCACTAATGCCCCACCACATTCTTCTTTTGCTGTCGGCATTTGGTGTCTTGTATTCAGAAATACTGGCACGGAGTGTGCTGGTGTTGGTTCTGAAGTAATGGTTTGTGCCGGCTACGACCATGATTTGTATGGAAAGAATTTTGCCTCTTCTAGTTTTTGGTCTAGTGGAAATGCCTGTAAAATCCTCTACTGGCTAACGTGGCCCTGATTCAGACTACTTTTATTTTTCCTGTTTTAGTCTCTGACCTCTCAGTGGCATGCAGTTAATACACTAGCTCTGCTTTTGTATTACCCTTATTTTGGATGCTAACATTTTTATCCCAAAATTATTACGGTAAGCTTGTTCATTTCTGTATGGTCCTTCGGTTTGTCGTACTGGAGCCTACGTTTTGCCACATGCATATGTCCTGAATTTCATCATTCTTATTCTGAAGAAGTCAACTACTACATGTGATTAAAGTATTTGCAAAAATATTTTGGACCAAGAGTGGCAATTGTTGAATGATGAATAAAATCACCTGGAAATAAATCTCACATGTCCATCCACCACCGATCAAAACAATCCCAAAAATAAATTTCTATTTTTTGGCCAGTTATCCGAAACCCAAACTTAAAGCAATATCTGGAAATTATGTATTCCTCTCTTAGCCCATACTCTTACCTTTTACTGTAAAAAACGCAACCTTTCCCTTTATTGCATCCGTTTTTTAATTCTCAAAAGCCTTTTTAATATTATTGTGTTTTTTATAGTGCTAACCTAGCTTTTAGTTTCCGTGCATCGCTTTACATGGCACAAGGGGGATTTGTTATGGCACATGGGTTATGAGTGCAAGGACGGCAGGGTGCTTGTGAAGAAAGAAGCGTGCACGCAGAAGATGTATATTTATCTACTGATAGGACAGAATGCTGAAAGATCAGGAGAAGGGTTCAGTTCGACAATGGAATGAATGGTAAGGGGAGCTATTTGGAGAAGATAATAGTTTTGACTACTAGGGTAGTGTGTCAAAGATGTTGTGGCACATCCGCAAAAGGTGTGCTTTTTTTCCTTTCTTTTCCTGGGCTGGGGGGGGGGGGTATTTGAGGGGGGCATACGCATCTTAATCCCCAACGGTTGCTGTGGGCATCCACTAAACTTTTTTATGTTCAAATTTCGACAATGTTGTCATACAAAAAGGATGCTTTTTCAATCCTTCATTAATAGAGGCAGATAAGGAGTCATCGTGGAGGTCTAATACATATAAAAAAATAGCCTTGTTTGCAAGAAACCGAAAAGTTCAGCTATATGGTATTGAGTGCCCCATCTCTTGCCCAAGAAAGAGGTCTTGGCTGCTAATCACGCATAAACACTGGCTGTAGTGTATGGATCAAAGCACACAAATATTTCCAGTTTTTCTATGCTCTAAATAGAAATGCCAGGCAGCTTGGGAGAAGAATTAAGCGGGTATGACATTAATGGAACAGGGAGGTGTGTGTTTGTGGACTTCGTTGTAAAAGCAAAATAAATTACAAACTATAGTGCAGGAAAATAAAGAATCTACAAATAACTTTCCTGCTCCTATCAACCAACTTTTTTACTGCAGAAACTAATTGGCGGGAGGTTAGACAGATATTGAGAAGCTGTCGGGGAGAAGTAACAAACAGTTTAGTGTGCTGCTTCTGGGGGTGCCAATTCATCCTTTACGTCTGAAAGGGATAAAGTCTACACTCGTACAATACATTCTAACACATAATAGACTGTAATAATAAGCTCAATAAGTACACATTCTTAGGAAAATCTTCAGGTGTGTGAACTTCTTGCTACCTTTGGTTAAGGCCTAGACTTTTATGTTCTTCTAACATGAAGAGGATTTGGTTTTGCTGACTAAAGGTCGAGTAAATTTACTACTATGTGTAGCATATGTGCTTTCTGCCAATTGTACTCTGCTATTTGTACTAAATTTTGAGTGTGGGGAGTGGCCATTACTAACAAGGAGTTGTATGTTTCTCATGGTAAGTGGCTTCTAATGTTCCAGTGTGTCAGCTTACTGAATGTGGCAGAGCCTTTCAACCGCATTGGAGATATTTCATTGTCAGAAACTATTCCTTAACGAGTGGCTCTCTGTATGGAGCAAGCAGATTACTGTTGTACTTTAATATGAAGAAATAGGAAGTGAAAAAATAAGCTTATGCCACAAACAGATTTGTCTCGCCCTGTCTGACCAAAATATAGTGACATTATGGGTTATCTTCTATGTAAATATATATATATATATATATATATATATATATATATATATATATATATATATATATATATATATATTACCTACTGGCGGTCGCCAGTAGGTATATATAGTTAGGATTTTTTCCCTATGGGATTTTTGAAAATTATATGTCTAATAACTTTGGCGTTTGAGGACGGAATTGGCTGAAATTTTCTGGAAAATGGAACATTTTGTTTCTGAGCAGCCCCTGAAAATTTGGGGGGGGTTCGTCCAGGGGGGGCCGAGAAAAAAGGGGGGTCCCAAAACGTGTTTTTAACATTGAGTTTTCCATAGGGCGGTTGGCCTCACTTTTAGCCCGAACGGCTGAATGGATTTGCACGAAACTTGGCAAAATTGTAGGGACTGGTAGCCCGATGTGCCTTTTCTAGGTCTCAATATATGTGCTCCAGTGGATTTTGAGAAATTAACGTTTAAAAAAAGATATATATCTGTAAGCGCGCTCCGGGCAGCGCTCCGGTCCGCGGACCTTAAGCGTACCGGAACTTCGCGTAGCGAAGCTGATTGGCTCTCCGGTGTCTGTCAACATTCTAAACAGTCCGGAGCGGCCGCCATCTTGTCTCTCGGTAGGATTGAGAGACAAGAGGAGGCCAAAACAAAGGCGAAAATTACAATAAGGGGGCATACTAGATCCTCCCTGACCCCCTAGGTTTAATGTGGAGGTTTTAAAAGGGCCCCGCGGGGCAAAAAAACAAAAAAAAAAAATTCTTTTTTTTGCGTGGGGAGCGCCCGGTCCGCGAACCGGGAAGCGTTCTGGGCAGCGTACTGCAATGAAAAATTAATGATAGACTTTTCAAATGCTGTATGTTAATTGATTGTTGTTTTTGTTGATTATTTTTTATTTTCTTTATTTTTTAAGCATTTTTTTAATGTGATTGTGTTTCATAATTTATTAAACTTTCTAACATTTCATTGTCAGAAATTTCATAATTATCATGGAATATACATTGTAGTCTTTGAGGGTGTAAAATGTCCTCATTTGCAAGGAGGTTATCTACTGCTTGTACACATTGAAGTAGTTCATTGTCCCAAGTTTCATCGAAAAATTCAATGTCAATTTGATCAATTGTATCAATCAATTCTTGGCTGCTGTCTTGCAGGTCCATTTCAAAAGAAACTTGGTTTTCGCCTTCCATTTTGCCTGAAATTTGAATTAAAAAAATATATATTAGTAGAGATAGGGCAATGTTGGGAATAATTTTAGATAGGCATTTTTTATCAGTGAATTTATCTTTGGGCAGTGTATAGTATCAGAGTGGAAGTAGGAATATAAAAATGTGTATGTGATTTAACGTAAGTAAATTCATAATTATACAAGAGAAGCCTAACTCCATCCTTAACTATAACAGAGAAGTCTCTCTAAATCTATAACTACTACAGAGGGATAGTATATATCTATCAGAAAAAGTTTACCATATTAACTTATAGTGCACAATATACTTCAGTTTTAAAAATAAAAACTTACCTTTAGAAAGAAGTTGAAGGAATTAGTGAAAATACTATTGAAATGTACAGCAAGAAGTAGTAGTCAAAATGGCTGTGTTTTCTTCTCTTCCTTTATATATATTCAGGTATATAACCAATGAAATGTCAGGTAAAAAAAATAGAAAATGAAAGTAACATTTTCATTGGTTGTCAATTCCAACACTTCAGATGTATTTTGTGAAGTAATTTACCTCAGGGTATTTAGAGAGGTCTACAGGCTAAATGACTAAATGGAATTCCAATCAAATTTGTGAAAATGGTAGGGATTGGTATGTAGTATGAGCTAATCTATATTTGGTGAAATTGTCTCCAGTGGCTTTTCTGTGAACTACTTTCCCACCTTTTTTGATGGTGCGCTTCCCAGGGAGCGACCCGGTACGCGAACCGTTGAGCGCCCCGGTTCGCGAACCTTAAGCGTTCCGGGAGTCCACCATTTTGTGTTTCGGTCGAATTTAGATACAAGATGGAGGGCAAATAATGTTCAGAATGGGTAGAAGGGGGCACGGTAGACTTATCTTGACCCCCTAGGTTTTGTGAGGGTGGCTGAGGAGGCCCATATGTGCGAAAAAAAAACATTTTTTTAAAAAATTTCGCGAGGTTAGCTCCCGGTTCGCGTACCGGGTAGCGCCCCGGGGAGCGTACTTTGTTGAAAATTAGTGAAAATGTTAGAGTAAAATAATAATTGTGAGTGATTAGATGTAGGGTAGCTCTGAGAAGAGCTTTTGGGTTTATGGTACATTTAGGTACTTATAAGTAGGTACCAATGCACATTCTTAAATTCAGAGTGAAAACTCTGTTGCCCTCATCTGAGAAGTGAACTCCATCTCCTCTGTAGATATCTTGCATGTAGTATCGCAAGTTATTGTTGTACAGGGAGCCCATTCCATGGTCTCTCATGTAAGCTGAAACAGATTTGTTTACATGCTTCCTCGACTTCTCAATTTGTGGACAAAATTGGTTTGACCACCTCCATTTCTGTCTTTGGCATATATTTGAATATACCAAGGCAGTCTGAGGAAAAAGTGCCATTAATTGCTCAAAGGTGTCCTTTAAAAGCATTTCCAGACCTACACCAGTCAAAGTGCCCAAGTCATTACCTCCACAGTGCACAATTAACAGGTCAGGTTTGGGCAAATGCATAAAGGTTTTCACCAATGGTATCAATTGGTGACATTTTAATCCTCTGTGGCCAAACCACTTAATTTCCACATCTTGTAAATTGAGGTTAGGTAATTTCCTGTTTTCAACGTACCTTTGAGCCCAGTGAATATAACTATGTCCAACAATCCAGACAGAAAACATGGTGAGAGAAGGTTCTCCTGCAGTCAGATGAAGTGTGGCAATGAAATGGCAGTTGAAAAAATGAGTTTAAAATGAAAAAAACTGTGGAGTTTCTGTGTTCATGAAGCAGTAACAGTGATTGGTGGATTTTGATTGCTGAAAACAGAAAGTTAGGGTGCACGGATGTGTTCTTTGAAAGATGTATTTTGAATGGTCAATAAAAAATCATTAAATGAAAGAATGCACTGGATATGCAGGTGCACTGAGAGTTCAGAGTTCAATTGCAACAAAGTTGTGTGAACTTGCAAACACCAGAAGTCTTCCAATGAGGTGGTTGCCATGCAGAAAAGACAGAAAGGGCAGAGGGGGGAAGGGTTTTCATTTGAAAAAAAGTGAGGGAAGAGTTTTGATTGGTTGACATGAGAAATATGTGTGAAGAATTACAGCATTTCTGTGCTTTTGATAGCTGCAGACTCTGGAGTGCATACCTTTTGCTCTGCTGAAGACAAATTGGTGTGTTTCTGAGACTGTTTTCAAACTCAAAGTATTTGCTAAGGTGAGAAAATATTTCTTTAACTTAGATAGAGAATAGTGTGCTTTAAGGAGAAAATTATGAATTATGTGGCGCAAATTGCTTGTAAATATGCTCCCACCTGTGCATGGAAAATTTAGATTTTTAATGTTTGTGTTACATAGCCATGTTAAAAGTGACCCAACCATGCAGGAAAGGCAATCAAAAAACGCTTTTATGTGTCTTAAGGACATTTTAAGTAATTTTCCCATGTGCAGTGTTTTGAAATTATGAATTGAAAATCGTTTTTGAGGTAAAGGAATTGTTTTTAAATTTATGACAAGAACATAATGGTGTATGCTTCTTTATTAGGCAATTGACTGTCCCTGATGTTATTTTTCCCATTTTAATGTAAGACCTTTCTCTGTGGCGCAAATTGCTTGTAAATATGCTCCCACCTGTGCATGGTAATTTTAAATTTTAAATGTTTGTGTTACATAGCCATGTTAAAAGTGACCCAACCATGCTGGAAAGGCAATCAAAAAACGCTTTCATGTGTCTTAATGACATTTTAAGTCATTTTCCCATGTGCAGTGTTTTGAAATTATGATTTGAAAATCGTTTTTGGGGTAAAGGAATTGTTTTTAAATTCATGACAAGGACATAATGGTGTATGCTTCTTTATAAGGCAATTGACTGTCCCTGATGTTATTTTTCTCATTTTAGTGTAAGACCTTTCTCTGTGGCGCAAATTGCTTGTAAATATGCTCCCACATGTGCATGGAAAATTTAGATTTTGAATGTTTGTGTTACATAGCCATGTTAAAAGTGACCCAACCATGCAGGAAAGGCAATCAAAAAACGCTTTTATGTGTCTTAAGGACATTTTAAGTAATTTTCCCATGTGTAGTGTTTTGAAATTATGATTTGAAAATCGTTTTTGAGGTAAAGGAATGTTGTTAAAATTTATGTGCGCCATATGCCCCCAAATTTCTTTTTCAGGGGTGCAGCAGGGTGTTATTGAGACACCCCTGCAGCTTTGGAAAAATTCCTAATTTGTGATGAGCACATTGTTAATCGCAAATTGCACCTTCATTTATATGAGCCTCCTAGCCCATGGAAATGAATGGGTAATTTCCAATTAGCAATTTTCTCATTGCAAATTTGGAATGGTAAAGAATCGCTATTTATTCCTTAAAATTCGCTTTTTTGGAAATGCAATATAGTTATATGATACATATGGCGGTTGATGTCTAACAAGATAAGAAGCTTAGGCATACATTTATGATGACTGGCGCAATGAAGTAGAAATCACTTACTTCATTGGTAGAGCTTTACATGTATTATCTCCTCTGTATTCTTCATCAAGCGTAACTTTAATCTGCAATCCTGAGTAGGCCTCACTTTAAACAAACCTCTGGATAGGCCACATCTTATTGTTATCTTGATTTAATCATTTAAAATGCTAGGGACAGATTTATGATAGGTGTATGCCTCTTTTGCGCCACTTAGAAAACATTGTCCATGGGGAAATGACTTAAAATGTCCTTAAGACACATGAATGTGTTTTTTTAAAACGTTTGCAATTTTTTTGGGTCACTTTTAACATGGCTATGTGACTCAAACAGTCAAAATCTAAATTCGCCATGCACAGGTGGGAGCATATTTACAAGGAATGTGCTCCATGGGGAAAGGTCTTATAATGTAATATGGGAAAAATGACATCAGAGACACTGAAATGCCTTATAGAGAAGCATACACCATTATGTCCTTGTCATAAATTTGCAAACCATTACTTTTCCCCAAAAACGATTTTCAAATCATAATTTGAAAACACTGCACATGTGGAAATGACTTAAAATGTCCTTAATTCAAAATGTGCGATTCCTTAAATGCAATGTATCAAACAAAAAATATGTAAAAAATGATATTAAGGATTTGGAAACTACCACCAACTTCTAGTTTGTGGTAATTTGCGAATTCTTTTCAAAAAGCATTTTTTTCCAAAAAACAAAAGGTCCCATATGACGCCCATACATGCCCTTAGGGCATGTAGGTGTGCCATATGCCCCCAAATTTATTTTTCAGGGGTGCAGCAGGGTGTTCTTGAGACACCCCTGCATGCTTGAAAAAATTCCTATTTTGTGATGAGCTAATTGCTAATCGCAAATTACAACCTTCATTCCTATGAGCCTCCTAGCCCATGGAAATGAATGGGTAATTTGCAATTAGCAATTTGCTCATTGCAAATTAGGAATAGTAAAGAATTCCTATTTATTCCTTAAAATTTGCTATTTAGGAAATGCAAAATAGTTTGATGGTAGATATGGTGGTTGATCTGTAACAAGATAAGAAGCTTAGGGATACATTTATGATGACTGGCGCAATAAAGTGCACATTACTTATTTCATTGGTAGGCCTTTACATGTATTATCTCCTCTGTATTCTTCATCAAGCGTAACTTTAATCTGCAATCCTGAGTAGGCCTCACCTTAAACAAACCTCTGGATAGGCCACACTTTATCGTCATCCTGGATTAATCATTTAAAATGCTAGGGACAGATTTATGATAGGTGTATGCCTCTTTTGTGCCACTGTGCGTCACTTTTATGATGCAGCGGTGGTGCAAAAGATTTGCTATGAGGCGACAACATTACAAATTGATGCATTTAGGCAGATATGTCATGGTGTAAAAAAAACGTACCACATGAAACCGATGCAGCAGTGATGCAAAAGATGCACCATGTCGTAAGACAGGCCTCACTTGGGGCCATATGTATCAAGCTAATTAGCATTCGCAAAGATCAAAATTCTACGAATTTAACCTTTGCGAATGTTAATTAGACAAATGGTATGTATCAAACAAGTTTGATGCAAAATAAGGAGTAGCAAAATTTGCTATTCCTTATTTTGCAATTGCACTGAAGGATTTGCAAATTTTGTGACTACTTAAATGCAATGTATCAAACAAAAAATATGTAAAAAATGACATTAAGGATTTGGAAACTATTGTGGTAAATTGGTGGTAATTTGTGAATTCTTTTCAAAAAGCTTTTTTAAAAAAAAACAAAAGGTCCCATATGACGCCAACACATGCCCTTAGGGCATGTATGTGTGCCATATGCCCCCAAATTTCTTTTTCAGGGGTGCAGCAGGGTGTTCTTGAGACACCCCTGCACCCTTGGAAAAATTCCTAATTTGTGATGAGCAAATTGCTAATCGCAAATTAAACCTTCATTCCTATGAGCCTCCTAGCCCATGGAAATGAATGGGTAACTTGCAATTAGCAATTTGCTCATCGCAAATTAGGAATGGTAAAGAATCGCTATTTATTCCTTAAAATTCGCTATTTAGGAAATGCAAAATATTTTGATGATACATATGGCAGTTCATCTCTAACAAGATAAGAAGCTTAGGGATAGATTTATGATGACTGGTGCATCACCAGGGATGTGCCAGTCATCTTGCGCCGCTGTTCCGCCACCCATGGTGTGCTGCATTTACAATGCGGCGCAGCATGGGGCAAAAACGGCACAGATGCTTGACGCATCTGTGCCGTTAAGGTGGCGCATTGCTGGAGTTGTATCGCAAGTGCGATGCAGCTCCAGCAAGGCTCAGGGGTGCACCATCTCCACAATGTTGCGTCAAGACCTATGCCTGCTTCAAGCAGGCGCAGGGTTTTGACACAGGTTTCTCCTATCTGATTGTAAATGCGGCACACCATGGGTGGCAGAGCAGTGGTGCACGTTAACTGGTGCATGCCTGGGGATGTGCCATTTAACATAAATCTGCCCCTTTACATTTAAGTATGTGCAGGGGACACAGAGTCGGTGAGGCTTATCCAAGGTTAAGAACAGATGAGTCCTGTTCAGTGAAAAATTAGACATAGGCTTCACCTGCTCAGCATCGCTGGACATGGCTAAATAATAGCTGCAAAATGTTACTCTTGTTAAACAATTTTACTATTATAATCTGTGAGATTTGTCTCTTACTCTGCAACATCTCATTGTTGTTATCTTTCTTTAAAGATAAAGACAACCTCAACATGAGCGACAATCTGCAATCAGTTGATTTTGACCTCATCATTGAACTTGTAATTGAAACATCAGTGGATGTTGATCCATTGGATGATTTAAATCCTGAGGATGAAGAAGAGCGTGATGAGGATGCAGATTTGTCCGAATTATATGATATAGGATGGGAAGCTGACCTGCTTGAGCCTTTGGAACTATAAACATTTATTTTTAAAATTTATAATTAATAAAAAGTAAAAAGGTAAACCGTTTAATTTAAAAATAAAGACACATTCAAAAGCAGGTTATGTGTAGTGTCTTCAATAAAATATTAAAATATGCTCATAAAATTAGATCAGATTCACATATAAAATAGCATAGGTAACATAAATATAAATGTCATTTCTTTTCTGGTATTTCTGTATTGTAAATTTGCCAACGACTAAAAAATCTTCTAATTAAAATGTCAAGTAGTGTGTTAAGTTTTTTATCACTGTTACTGATTTACTGTTTGGTAATAATGGTTAATAACATTATTTATTATATTTTTCCACAGATTCAACTGCAGATCATTTCAAGATTTCACCATGCCTACAATAGAAAGACAGAGAAAGGCTGCAAAACGTCAAAGACAGCAGGTGAAAAATAATACGCAGCAGTCCTCTAACAAAAAGATTTGTCAAGTCACGAAGAAAGCACCGGGTAAGAGCACAAAACACTTTATAAGAAATATGTGTAATAAAAAAAATATTACTACAGAAAATGTTTCAGTCCATAAAACGAGAAGGAAATCAAATGGAAAAGAAAGGCCAATGAAAAATGTTACTGCTAGAGCAAGAGATAACTCTGTGCATGATAGTAGAAGGAAACAACAGTTTAGGGAGATTCGTAAACGAATGTTCCGGAACAGGATAATTGGCAATTTGTTAAAAAATATTAAGAAAGGTCAACATAAACTAGTTTTTTATAAGACAAAAAAAAAAGTTGAGAAAGTTATTGATCAGGCATTTGAAATTAAAAAACGTAAGTTATTTATTTTGATAATCAATAGAATTAGGAAGCTAAACAAGGCAATTTTTGATTTCAAAAGAAATAGTAGATGGAAGAGAATAGTTAATCGTAGTAATTTTTGTGAAGTTTTTTCTGGAGAATGGATGCATAGTTCAAGCTGTGAGGCATTTTTTAATGAGGAGAGTTATTTCCAGGATAATGATTTGGTGCATGCAGTTGACACCAGTGGTCGTGCTTATGAAGTGAAAGATGGTTGTCCAGTTGAAAAAGAAAAACTTGTGACAACAGAGGCAGAAGAGGTGTTAGGTAATGAGGTTTTAGGAAGACGTGCTAAGGGTCCTGTGTACACCTGGAAGTGTAGTAGTATTTGCAGTGTGCGACAGGATTCCATCAATTTGCTTTGTGATTTTGTACGGTCATTTAATAAGAAAAGTTTGAAGCAGAAAATGATGTTGTTGCAAGAATTAGATCCTTGCAGAGTAAGAGAAGTGACAGGTTTGCATGGACATTCACTGGCTTGTCTTTCCAGGAGAGTATGCCAGAGTGTTTTTCATCATTTCAGGATGCTAGCAGTGCATCATAACAAAGTGAGGAAATTAGTTAGAATGTTGTATTATGCTAAGAGTCCAGCAATTATGCTTAAACAATTATGCGCTGCTCTTTTGCATGGTTCTGAAATAGATGTGAAGAATATATGTGAAGAAATTGAGTTTTGTTACTTTGGAAGTAAAGAGGAGAATGTTGAAATTGACCAAGAAGAAGAGGGTCTTGTGGAAGATAGTGTACATGTTTCCAGTACAGATAATTTCCAGAGGGAAATTGCGACGTTTGAGGTGAAATCAAGTGAGAGGCCGAATTTCACTTGTGTGTGTTGTCGACGCACTTATTATAAGAATCAGACTAAGTTAGTGGATTTATATGCAAAAAGTGAAAGGGAAAATAATAGTGAATGGAAGGATTTTGCAACATACTTGATGGTAGAAAATTGTTTTGATTTGGGATTGGATCAACGTGTGTGTACTTATTGTTCTTGCAAATTAAATCAAAACCAGATGCCTGCTAGAGCAGTTCATAATAATCTGGAATTGGTTGAGATTCCTTCTGAATTGAAGGATTTAAATACTTATGAATCTATTTTGATTCAAAGTATCCATCCCTTTCAGGCTATTGTAAGAATGGAGCCAAAGACAGGGAAATTGCCTCCATCAGATTTACAGAGAGGATTAAAGGGAAGAGTTGTTTATTTGCCTCTAGATTTGAAGAAAAACATTAACACAATTGGAGTAGAAAAAGTGGAAGAGGAACCTCTGGTTATCTTAGTTAATGGGGTTCCGACAAAGAATAAGAAAATATGTCAAGATTTAGTAGATGTTAGGAAAGTTAAAAAGGCAACATTGTATTTGAAAAAAAATAATAAATACTATAAGAATGTATATGTTGCAGAAGAGGAAGTAAGTGAGGAAGAGGATAGCGATTTGTGTGCTGGTCAAATTGAGAAAGTAGAACCCTCTACTAGTGAAGAAATATATGAACATTATAGTGTTCATCCTTTGCATTCCAAGGAAGTCATGGGGAATGCTATTGAGTTGTTTCAAATGAAACAAGCCAAAGGGAGTCCCATTAGTGTTTGGGAGGAAAGTTTGGAAGCTCGGTGTTTCCCACAGCTTTTTCCAACAGGTCAGGGAGGAAGATATGATGAGCGACCTCATCAAATTCCTGCTTCTGAATACCGGACTTTGCGATTGTATGCAGGAGATGCTAGGTTTCGACAATGCATTCCTTATTTGTTTCATCTCCTGTTTGAAAGCGATCTGTCTGGACTGTCATATGCAGTGAACCACATCTTGAAAAGTGGTATACACATGCAAAACATCTCGGCAAGTGACTTTATGGATAAAGTCAATGTCCAAGATAGTATTTTGGATTCTCACCTGATTAATCTCATGGCGTGTCAGCGTGGTACTAATGAGTACTGGTACCGTCGTCATGGTGATTTAAAATGTATGCTGAGGAACTTAGGTACTCCCACATGGTTCCTCACTCTGAGCTGTGCCGAGTATGGCTGGGAAGACTTACTTGAATTTCTACGAGAGGCAAATGCTAACGTAGATAACATCGAATTCAAGACACCCGGAGAACTGTGCTCTTTGGATCCAGTCAATGTATGTAGGTACTTCAATCATAGATTTGAAGCTATGATGTCTTTCATCATGAATAAGAAGAATCCACCTCTTGGAGAGGTGTTGGATTTCTTCTGGAGAAAAGAGTACCAAGCAAGAGGTGCTCCTCATATACATATGTTGCTGTGGATCAAGGATGCACCTAAATTTGGAACGGATCCAGAAGACTCAGTGATGAGTTTCATCCAACAGTATTCTACGTGTGCTGTTCCAAACGCAAAGGAGAAGAAAAGCCTAAGAGAAAAAGTTCTGCGTTTCCAAAGCCATCGATGTGGAAAGTACTGCCGTCGTAAATTCCGAAACAAGGACAAGTTCTACACTAAATGTCGTTTCGGCTTTCCACGACCGGTGATTTATAAAGGAAGAGTAAACAGTTTGATGTCTTCGCTGCGACACAATGTCATGAAGAAATCACCTAAAAACACTTACAATTTGAAGAGGAACGAAGAGTCCAAGTACATCAACGACTACAACCCGGTGATTTTGTCCATGTGGAATGCTAACATGGATATACAGTTTGTGGCTGATAACTGTATGGCTGTGGCTCGGTATGTGACGTCTTACATCACCAAAAAAGAGAAGACAGAATTGAAGGATATGTGGGAGGACATTTCCCATGAAAAGAGCCTCAGCAAGAAGTTGTACAGTTTCAGTCTGAAGATGTTGTCGCATCGAGAAATCGGAGCGTACGAATGTTCTGACCGGTTGTCTTCAGCAAGTCTCTATGCCAAGTCCAGGAGTATCGTTTGGGCGAGTCTTGGTCTTGCTGCAACGCGTAATCGAGTTCTCAAACCTGTGCGGGAAATTGAGTATTTGGCGGAAAAGGAGCCAAACAGTACCGACATTTTGAAGACAAACATGTTGGATACATATTATCCAAATCGAAGCAGTCACCTCGAGAATGTTTGTCTGTATGAGGTTCTGCAAAATTACATATTCAAGAGGAACATCAAAGAAGATACTGAGAAAGGAGTGTATGCTGTAATAGGAAGTGAGGGATGTCTGGTCAAGCAAAGAAAATGCCACTTGGTAAACCATCGAAAATTGAGTGGCGAATCTCCTGAAAAAAAGGAGTTTTTCTATTTAGCACTTTTGCAACTTTTCAAGCCTTGGCGTGCAGAAGAGGAACTGCTTGGAGATTTCCTCTGTTACGAAGACTCTTTCAATGCCGCCAAGGAGACCATAGAATGTCCTGCTTTTCCCAAATATGTAGAAATGTTGAATGCGGAAATTGAGCAGGAAGCAACGATTGCAGCCGAGATTGCCAGAGACAGTTCTCAGGACAGTCAGAGTTCTGCTTCATTGAGTCAGGATCCACTAGGAGGACCTGTTATCGAAAATGAAGCTGCCACTGCCATGAATGAAGTGGAAAGAGCCATGGCACATGCTCAGGAGGATGCGGTTAACTTAGAAGAGTTGGAAAGACAACTCAACGTTGAGCAGAGGAAAATATATGACGAAGTTACCCTGCAAATTGATCATGGATTAAGTCATGACAAGAAAGAGTGCTCATGTACGTCGTTGAAGCCTGTCCGACTGTACGTGAGTGGAGAAGCGGGAACTGGAAAAAGTTTCCTCATTAAAGCAATTTCATGCTATTTGCAGGAAAGGACAGAGTCATCGCTGTCTTGTGTTGTCACTGCTCCAACTGGACTGGCAGCACATAATATTAAAGGGATTACTTTACATCGTTTACTGATGCTGCCAGTGGAGCATGACAACAAATTACAATATCACAAGCTATCTGGAGATGCTTGTTTTGAAGTTTCAAGAATCTTGAGGAAAATGAAACTTCTTATCATTGACGAAGTAAGCATGGTTTCCAATGTCATGCTTGCCTTTGTGCATTTGAGGATGCAAGAAGTTCTCAAAACAGAGTATGATGTGTTATTTGGTGGCAAACACATCATTGTTTTCGGAGATCTTTTGCAGCTGACACCAGTGAAAGGGCAACCTGTGTTCAAAATGCTCACGCATGAAGATATCAGGAAGTGCCTAGGCAGCATTGGCAACGTCAATATATGGTTAAACTTCAATTATGCTGAACTGCATGAAAATATGCGTCAGGCGAAGGATGAAGTTTACAAGACTATTCTACAAGATGTTAGAATTGGAAAAGTGACCGAGCATGGGAAAGAAGCTTTACATGCACGATTACTGTCAAATTTATATCCAGAACAAGATGTTGTGCCTGAGAATATTTTTCAGAAAATTACTGAGAAGAAATCTGGAATATGTTTGATGCCAACTCTTGCAGAATGTGCCAAATTTAACAACAAAATGTTGCATTTAGAAAAGCAAGAGATTGTGAAACTGGAAGCTATTGATAGAGTAGAGCATATGGGATCAACAATTATTTTGTCTGAGAATCTGAAAACAAAATTGGATTCATTAGAGAAGAGTATATCTAAAACTGCAGGTTTTGAAAAGACTCTGAATGTGTGCTTGAACTGCCGTATAATTTTAAGAAGGAATTTACATGTTGAAAGAGGTCTGGTAAATGGATCAATGGGTAATGTTGTTGATTTTGTGAAATACAGAAATAGAGATGGAATTGAATTTTTAAAAATTAAATTTGATGGCATTGAGGAAGTACAGCTAATTGGTCGTTGTTCTGCTAGATTTTTGCTTGTAAAAGACTTATGTTCGCCGTAAGCAGTTTCCTGTTTGCTTGGCATATGCGGTGACAATTCATAAATCGCAAGGTTTAAGCGTAGACAGTGCATTGGTGAATATTGGCAGTTCTGTGTTCAAGGAGGGTATGGCATATGTGGCATTGTCACGAGTTAGAACTTTATCGGGATTGTACTTGATTGAGTGTGATGTCACAAACATTTGTGCAGATCTAGATTGTGTTAAGGAATACAATAGGTTAAGAAGAGAGTATGCGCCACATTTGCCTCAGTATCCTTTGTTTGAGAAACGTGTGGTAGGCCGGAAACGAAGAAATGAGAACAATACTGGGGAGGTTGTAGCAAAAAGACAAAAAGTCAATGAACCTAAAATTACAAGCAGAAACAAAAAGGATTCTGTTGAAGATGTTGTTGGTTTTCAGTTTGAAAACAGTTCTGGTGTCAACTGCTATGCTAATGTAGTAGTTAATGTTTTATTTTCTCTAAAAAATGTAAAAGAAGAGATTGTGGTCAATTCTGATCAAAGATTTTGCAGTTTGTTAAATTCTGTGTTAGAGAAATGTACCACTGATAGAAGAAACATAGAAAGTGTGTCTGAAATTCGAAATCTGTTAGACAGATGTTCAGGCCAAACACAATTCTCTCAAAATATTCAGCAAGATTGTCAGGAGTTTTTAATGTATATGCTTGATGTATTACATGCTGAAGGTGTAGATGTAGATCAGCTGTTTGGGCTTTCTTATCAATGGCAGCATGACTGCGAGAACTGTATGGTATCAAGTACTACTAGTGTAGACTCAGAAAGATTTATATATTTAACTTTGCCAGACAGTAAATCAGTCTCCTTTAATAAGCTAGTAAAAGCAGCTGATCACAACATGGAGTGTAGCCAATGTAAATCTGAAATGATGTCCACATTATTTATACGAACATATGGCCAGTATGTCATTTTAATGTTCCAACGATGTAGGCCTGATGGAACAAAATTGACAACTTTAATTAAAAATTTTGTAGCTTCGCAGTTGTCAATATCAGGAAGGACTTTTGTAACTGCAGCAATTATATATCATGACGGCCCTTCAATAACATCAGGACATTACACAGCTTATTTAAAGTCTAGAAATGGCTGGTCATTCTGCAATGATTCTGTTTTAATTTTCAAAAAAAAATTGCCGTATGACCTTAAAAACTCTTACCTGGTGTTTTTAAAACCAAAATTTTAGGGAAAGAATCTCGGGATGTGCTCTGTGGAATTTCAAGAAGTTCTAATGGCTCCTACACAATTTGGCCTTGAGGATAAGTGTAGTTCAGAGACATAACTTCTAACCATAGGACTGGACATTATGGAGAAATACGTGCACTTTGAATGAGTTCAGAAAAACTGTATCTTTTTATAAACTAATTGAAGCAGCCAATCAAAACATGGAGTAGAGGGAATGTAAGTCTGCAATGCTGTCTACTGTTTTACATTGCTTTGTGATTAAAAGTGATGTAGAGAATTAAATAATTGTAGTAGTCATAGAGGTAGTGTAAGTCTGCTTGTATCAGTGTCATAGGAAAAGTAGAACATGACTGAGCAAGAAGGGGAAGATATTACTATTCCAGGATTGTGAAAATGATCTTCAACATTTTAATTCTGAAAGTTGCGGAAATGCCAAATGACGGGATTGGCTTACAAGAAATCCAAGAGTTATAAATGGCTCTGACAAGATTTAGCCTTGTGGAAAATTGTGGTAGAGAGCAAGAAGTCATTTATTGCATGTAACGTGTTTTTAAAAACGATGGAGATTTTCTTTCAGAAAGTGGCGGGCTGAAAGTAATAACAGCACAAAGAGTGTAAGCTGTTCATAGGACATCCTTGGACGTCATGGAAAGTAAGTTAACTTTAAGGAGTTCTGAATTTTGATTTCTGATGTTGTATGGGTTTTTTAAACACAATCATTTTGATTGTGTTTTTTTTCCCCGCTGTTACATGATGAATACCTTCAAGTCACTGTTTTTAGTGAATTTTGATACATTCTGAGAACAGCAAAAATAAACCATTTAACATGTATAATTAATTCTGTACTGTTTGCATTTATGATGTATATGTAGAACTGTGTAGGAGGCATGGAGAAGGTGAGGCTTCTGTAAGTGTCAAAGTTGTTGCATGCAGTGCTGCACTTCTGCGTATTCTTTCATATGCTAGACTACATCTGCACAATGAGATACCTAAGCAAAGGAAACGCAAGTGATGTGATTGAGAAATGAGCAAAATAAATTGCATGTATTTCAATTAGATCACCTGTGTTTCCTATCATTACGAATCACATTGTGCAGATCAAGTTTAGGTCTGTCCAGGGAAACATAGGAGGTTTGGACTTTGTTGAAGAGTACAGTGGACATGACTCACTTCATTGGTAGACCTTCACATGTATTATGTCCTCTATTCTCTTCAACAACTCGAAATTTCATCTGCAACCCTGAGTAGGCCTCACCTGAAACAAAACTCTGGATAGTAGACATCTTATTGGCATCCTGAAGCAATTATTTAAAATTTTAGTGTCTTGCGACACTTTTCTGAAACAACAGCAATGCAAAATATGCACCATGTTTTAAGATAGGCCTCACTTCATCTGCATCAAGATACTGTTAGTTTAAAATGTATATCTTTAGGACTGTGTAGGGGGCCTGGAGAAGCAGAAGCTTCTGTAAGTGTCAAAGTTGTTGAAAAACTGTTTGTCCTTCAATCTTTGCCCTTGTCTTTTGTAATTTTTAAATACATGTTTTAATATTTTTCAAATGTTTGTTCTCTCTTTCACAGATTGAAAGTATAAAAACAAAAAGTGAGTAATTTAACAACAATTATAAGGTAAATATTTTGTACTCTTTTCGTTACATTTCTATCACATTGAACTTCTATTAGTTCCACTGCTTCATTTCTTTAACCCTCAGTTTCCTGCCTTTGCTACTTCCCTCATTCCTTTCTCTATTATCTACTTACTCAACTCCTTCCACTCTTTTTCTCAGTCCCTCTCTTCTCATAGTTCCTCACTCTTGTTCACTCACTCCGTCTCTATTACTCTTAGTGTCTTTGACTGATCACTCTATCACTACTTGTTCATAATGCTTTCTCTGTGTAGTTGAAGCACACTAAGGGGAATATTATGAACACAGCCAATAAAATTATTGCTCTTTTTATTGGCAGAAAACTGGTTAAAAAGTGGTTTTAGCGGCAGTTTTCTGCCGCAAAAGCGGCTTTAGCGACACATTTCTGCCAATAAAAGCTGCAAAACTTTTATTGCCTATGTTGATGATATGGCTCTGTTACTTACATTTCTTTGCTGTTTCAATTAATCTTTTTCTGTTATTTTTTGTTTTCTGTTTTCTATTTTTTCTCTCTGTTATTCCCCATATTTTAATCTTATTTTGAACATTCACTCACATTCTCCAAGAAACTCTTCTTTGTTAATGTTATACTCTCTTTTTTTTTCTTTCACTTCGTTATCTATTTTGTTTTTCACAATTATACCCTCTTCTGTCTTTTCTTCGGTAAATAGATCTATTAAACAGTATCTCTTCTTTACTCCCTATAGCTGTCTTTCTTTTAACATCACTCTCTGTTTACTTTCCTTATACTTACACTTTTTAAAAAAAAAAAAATTTTTTGGGTTAGCTCCCGGTCCGCGTACCGGGAAGCTAACCCGGGAGCGAACCAAAAGAAATAGAGCTTGCCAGAGTGCTAAACATTGTAGCAATTTTTTTTGAAAGGGAAGGTAGTTCTGAAAAGAACTTTTTTTTTATATTTTTGTTGTTTTATATTTTTTTTTATTTTTTTAACATTTTTTGGTTTTTTTGTATTTTTTGAACGATTTTATATTTTTTTTGGTTTTTTTGGGGGGGGGGAAACAACAAAAAACAGGCGTTGAAAAGGGCTCAACAGGAGCAAAAAAAAATTACTGGGGGCGGTTAGGGCAATCATGGTGTTCATATGAAAGGTTGAGTGCATTGATGCTCATGTTGCCACAAGCTAATAATGCACGACAGTGCATACATAAATGTATCATATGCCCAAAATTTTCTTGGATATTTGGCACAGTTTCCCGTGCCTCCTCTGGTGTTAAAGAAACCGGTATTGTTGGTCTGGCCACAGGAGTTGGTCTAGGATTGTCCAGCATATCCCTTAATTCCGCCCGGCTGTAATTTAGGGGATGTTTCCTCGTCATGTGCCTATGCATGGTGTGATTACCATAACTGTATTTTTTATCCGTCCCTCTGGACAATTGTTCCTTGCATATGAGGCAGGTGACATACCTCGCGTTGACTTTTTTTTGTCCACGAGGCATCGAAAAAAACTGCCAGATGAAACTGGCTTTCTTTCTGGAAACCCGGGGCAACTCTTCCAGGAATTGTGGTTCTTCTCCCTCCTCATCCATTTCTTCATCTTCCTCCTCAGTGTTGGTAATCACCTGGGGAGGTGGTCCTCTCTTCCCATGAGGAGGTGGAGGTGGTGGTGGGGGTCCACCAGCTGAAGCAACCAATGAAGCCATTTTCACACAAGCAAAATAGGTCTTCCAACAAGCAAAATAGGTCTTCCTCTCACAATGATGAAAGTCAGAGTGAGGAAAGAAGGAGGGGTTTTCATCATTTGGAAAAAACAATACTTCTCAACCTATGAAAAGTGTTATTTTTAGGTCACCTGACCTAGCCTTCCATAATTATGAAACTAAAAGTGAAATGAACCAATGAAAAGTTTTATTAACAAGTCACATGACCTCTCACGCTCATGTTACGCGCTGCGGAACGCGTCCCGGTTAGCTTCCGGGTCGCTAAGCTTCGCGCCCCGGTCCGCGCCCCGGGACACTTCCGGGTGCGCTAACGCGATACGTCACAAGACGCATTTCGCGGCAACGCGATACGTCGCGCTTTCGCGCCGCGAATCGCTTCCGGGGAGCTGCGTTTCGCGCCTCGGTCCGCGCCCCGGGGCACTTCCGGGTGCGCTAACGCAGTACGTCATAAGACGCATTACGCGGCAACGCGATACCGTCACTATGTTTATTTCTTACCGGTTCGCGGACCGGATCGCGGAATCAAATTGAGCTAACGGGAAGCTTCCCGGTTCGCGGACCGGGAGCGAAACAAAAAAATATTTAAAAAAAATTATTAATAAACATATAAAATATATTTTTGGATTTAAAGAAGAATAAATTTTACATCTATAGATATTAGCTTTTAAAAAACCAATGAAATTCATTGAAAAAACCATAGGTTATAGACCATATATAGTTAGGAATTAGCATTTACAAAACCTTGAAAATTCACTGAAAAAACCATAGGTTATAGTCCATATATAGTTAGGAATTAGCATTTAAAAAACCTTATTTTACTCACACAAAACCAATGAAATTCCATATATAGTTAGTTGTACTAACTATATATCGCGCACCCGCAATCCACTGCTGATCATGTCACATATTACATCATTCATGACATGGTCAGTGACATCACTGATGACATCACTGATGACATCTCAAATGACATCACTGATGACATCACTGATGACATCTCAAATGACATCACTGATGACATTACTGATGACTTCTCAAATGACATCACTGATGACATCACTGATGACATCTCATTTGACATTACTGATCACATCACTGATGACATCATTCATGTGATAATACGATGAACCTCTTCAGACTCTAATATAACCTTAGATACACTCAGTGTAAACACAGACTCACAGATTGTCACTCATCCATGAAGTTACACACACACCCAGTCAGTCATGCAAAGAAACAATCTCACCTCCATTTCTTCAACTATACAGTTAAACACACCTTACTTATTCAAACATATACTAACACATATTTACTCTCTTATACAATCCCTGATACAAGTTCACAATGATCCATACAGCCACTCACACATTCACTGGCTCTTATGCACAGTTATTTATATATGTCAACTCTCACATGTACTGTGTTTTACATATGTACTTACTTTGACATGTAGCACTGAGATATCCATTCACTCACCAATACAGTCATGCACACAGTCAACCACCCATACAGCTGTTTCCACATGCACTTTTGAACCCATACATTATGCACAGAGTCATACACCTTCCCAGCCACACACACACACTCCCAGTTTCCCATACAAATGCTTGGGCAACCAATCAATAACCCATATAGTTACTCATATAGCTACTGATCAACACATGCAGCAGTTTACAGAACAACAGACATAATGATGCACAAATTAAGACAGTTTAGTCACTAACCCATGCACTCAATGAGACACATTTAACCACTCACTCATACAGTCAGTCAGTCATGCACCTACTAAATCCTTCATCCAGACACTTATACATCCACTCATTCTTCAATATGTAAGACATATTTAAACTTTACAGAAACATACAGTCACTGGATGTTGTTATCAGTGATGTCATCAGTGATGTCATTTGAGATGTCATCAGTGATGTCATCAGTGATGTCACTGACCATGTCATGAATGATGTAATATGTGACATGATCAGCAGTGGATTGCGGGTGCGCGATATATAGTTAGTACAACTAACTATATATGGAATTTCATTGGTTTTGTGTGAGTAAAATAAGGTTTTTTAAATGCTAATTCCTAACTATATATGGTCTATAACCTATGGTTTTTTCAGTGAATATATATATATATATATATATATATATATATATATATATATATATATATATATTTTACTGGCAGTCGCCAGTAGGTAGTTATAGTTAGGAGCTATTATCCATTGAAATTCGTAACATTCTTTTCCCAATAACTTTAGCGCCGGTTGACAAATCTGCGTGAAATTTTGAAAACTTGTGGGGCGCTCCAATCCACTCCAATCTTGAAATTTTCAGGGTGATTCCGCAAGCGGGTGCCCAGAAAAAGGGGGTCTCAAAAAGTGTTTTTTACATGTTAATTCCCGTAGGAAACTTTAGACACGGCTACAGCCCGAACTGCTGAACGGAATTACACCAAATTTGGCAAAAAGGCAGCCCTTGTTTCAGAAATAACTCCTTTTCTTAAATGGTGTAAATCCGTTCAGTAGCTCCTGAGAAATTCAAGAAAAAGAGGTGAAAAATGCATTTACCATAGGAAAATTTAGACACTGCTACAGCTCGAACTGCTGAACGGAATTACACCACATTTGACTTAAATGTAGTCCTTGCCTTAGAAAGAACTATTTTTCTTATATGGTGTAAATCCGTTCAGATGTTGCTAAGAAAAAAAAAATCAATATATAGAGGCGCAGAGGATTCGCGCACCCTGCCGATCATGAGCTTTATTCTAATTGGCTGTCAACACTCCAAACGAGGAAGTGTTGGCAGCCATCCTGTGCCTCGGTAGAACCGAGACACAAGAAAAGAGAAAAACAAAGGCGCAAAACAAGAAAAGGGGGCAGGGTAAAAAAGCCCTGACCCCCTAGGCCTGCTCAGGGGGTCCCTACAAGGACCCCAGGGACAAAAAAAGCATTTTTTTTTCTCAATCGTGTTATGCGCGGAGGATCCACAGATCCGGCAGCGAAAATAAAAAAAACGAAGCGCGGGCTCCCGCGCTTCATGTTAATTAGGTCCCCTGGTGGGCCAGGTCCTCGGGGTAGTTAAAAAATGTGTGGGGGGGCCCAATTCCCCCCACACTGCCCCGGGTACTGCCACCCCGGGGCTTAAAAAAAAAAATACTCCTGTGTGGGGGGATTGAGCCCTCCCCTCACGCCCCGGGGACCGCCACCCCACATGGCCGGCTCCAGCAGTGTCCCGGGTGCCAAACCCCGGGACACTGCAGTTTGCTATGAAAGGGCGGGAGCAAACTCTGGTTTGGTTTTTAGAAGAGAGAGCAGGGAAACCAGGTCCCTCTCCCCCATAAAATAAAAAAGAAAAGGCCGGCCCTGGGAGATGGGGTCCCCGGGGCCATAAATGGCCAGAGGAGGGGGGCCACGAAGAAGCCCTGCTCCAAATAATTAAAAAGAGTGGCCATGCCCCAGGAGATGGGGTCCCCTGGGCCAAATATGGCCTCGGGAAGGGGGCCACGCGGCCCTGTTCCATTTACAAAAAAAAGTTTTAAAAAAGGGGTCAGGCCCTGGGGGATGGGGTCCCCAGGACCCATAAAATAGGAAAGAAAAGGGGGCCCCCCTTCTTAAAAAAAAAAAATAAAAAAAAAATACACATGATCGTGCCGGAGGCCCCACCCCCTCCCAGCAGCACTCTGCAAACACGCCCCCTGGCGCGTTGTAAGATGGGGAAGTAATTCCCCTTGAATACTGGGGGTCCCTGGGGGCCAACTAGCCCCCAAGCTACCTCCAGTATGCGCCAGGCAGCTGCGTTGCGGAGAGGTGTTCAAAGGCCCCGCCCCTTTTTACACCTTTCTGCTACGCAGCTCTGTCGGGCTTATTGCAGGTACCTGGCAGAACGTTCACAGACTGCGGGGTTTGGAGAAGATATATGAGTGTGTGTATATATATGTATATAGATATATTACTTTTTAGTGTCTTATTTCACTTTGTATTCAGTAGTACTATGGATCATGTTAATGCATAGTTTTATTTTAGCCCTTTTTACAGAATGTCAAATTTCCTAGCTAACGTAAAGTTTCAATTCTATTAAGGACATGTAGGCATGGATTATGTTCAACCATTTTTTTCCTCATAAACCATAGGGAAAGAAATAAATAAAACATTATACAGTCACAGTCCTCATTACCTTTATTGTCCTTCAACTCCTATACCCCTCTCTCTTTGTGCGACAGAGGCTGTGTTCGTACTCCATATTACTCCTGTTTGTAGGTTTGTTTCCTGCAATAGTAAACACTTTTAATGGACCTAATACTATCCACCAGAAAATGGATGTCTGTTATGTAGCCATACTTTAACATTTGTACACATTTCAAAGTTCGTGACCTGCATCATACAATGTACCAACAAATTCCTCAAACATAAGATATAGACAGAAATAAAAAAAACTCATAAAATAATTATGCCATGCGCATTGAAACAAATTACCTGTTCTTATTCTTGATCAGGGTAGGGTGGGGATATAGTCCCTTTTGATAGTTGGAGAGATTATCCTTGATTTTGTGTTCTTAGTAGTACTGCAACTTTCCAGTACGAAAACTAAGAAATTTTACATTCACCATCAAGGCCTGAGGTGATGATTATGCTTGCTCGAAGCTTTCCTACCACCAGGGCTGCCATATCGAACACCAATTTAAAGTAAAATCTTCTAAAGGTAGAGACTTGAACCAATCTTCAGCATTCAAAATATTATCCAAACACACCTTCCAAATAGTGGGAAGATGGGTTTATATCTTGGAGTATCTGATCCAGTTTTTCCAGAGGTATATACCATAATCTGTGGGAAAACTGCCAATTACAGGCTACCAAAACATTGGTACGGATGCTGCTATATGGTGATAGTGTTTCGAAAAATGTATTAAGTGGGACAACCTAATGGAACCAATGAATTTAAACATACCCGTTTTAGACAGGGAATAAGTGCTGCTGAGATGATTGGGGATATATTCGGGGGAATAATACCATCAGTTGGAGGGATTATGAAGTCTCACAAAATTCGAAAACATTCTACTGTAGTTAACCTTTTATCAACTGATACAGCAGAAGGATGCCTTGTCATATATACTGACTGAAATGGTTGCTATCAGATCTCTGGTGTTACAAAATAGACTTGCATTAGACGTTCTACTTGCAAAAGAGGGCGAGGTCTATCAAATACTAAAGGTTCAACTGTGCTGTACTTCTATCTGTGACAAAAGCAAAGATTTGCGGGGATATATCCGCAATATTACTAATTCAGGAAAAGATTTGACTGAATTGAAAGCTGATGGAGCATGGGTATTCATTGGTAAAGGATTTACCACTGTGGAAAGATGGTTTGCAACTTTAGGAGGTAGTTTAGTGGGAAAAATATTAACACCATACTAACTATTGCTATTTGCGTACTACTAATAATAATGATTATCAGATATTACAAGCATAAAAAAATTGAGAAGGACACTAGGGGAATAACGAAAGCAGAAATTGAACTAGAAGAAAGACAGTGTGTGTATGAACTGAAAGCTCTAGAGCAATCTAAGATAAATCATATGAAGACATCCGCCTTGTAAAGCGACAGACAAGATATGAATGTGATGGCTCAATTCGCCATCAAAGGGGGGGATTGATAGAGCAGAGATATTATCTTTCAACTTTTTACAACACATTTTGCATGAAAATGACAAAATGTGAATTAGGCTTCAAATTTCAAAAGTGTTTTTCTGATAGCACATAATAGTTAATAAGTTGATGTGAAAACTGATATTTTAATGGCATGTGTACTAATGCTTAGGTAAACGTGATAATTAAACGATAAAACAGAACATTTGTATTTGAGAGTAAAATGCTTTGTGTGTCCGAAAACAGAGTGCAATACTGGAATGTATAATCTTGAGCACTGACATTAAAGAGAAAAGTATGGGTTACACAAGGTTATGTTATGATTTGCCTTCTTTCATAGAGTTTATCATTGATGTGTCTTTAAACCTGGCATGCTGTAATAACATCTAAAGTGCAAAAGAGATTTACAAAATTATATGTGAAATGATGGTGAATATTACAATTTTAAGGGGGTTTCTCATACTTACATGAAGTAATTGCAATTCATAATGAAGTGATATTAATATGTTTTATTAGAGAAATTAATAAACTATTCTATGTAATGCGAGATTTATATTTTAGCACAATTTCATTGTGCATGAGCTATATTTCATGAAGGCCTCAAACGTTGCTTCCTTTGCTAGTACAAACTTATAAACTGAACAGGCTAAAGCCTATGGGAACCTTTCGTAAAGTTACCACTTGTGTTCTAACACTCAATTGCTTCTTTGATGTTTGTTGCTTACTTAACTAGACTTGCAACAAAAGTGTTAATTCTTGGAGCAAACGCTTGAAAATGGACAGACAAGGGATGAGAGCATGAAATCGCCTATTTTCTAAATGAAACCAATAATCGAATGACTAAACTACAGTGGTTCTAAGGAGATAAAGTAGTGGATTTCTTAATATTTCCGGATCTGTATATTTTTACCTACTACATCATCTCATCCTATCGTGAGCAACCAATGGGGCAGAGTAATCCGACAAATTTGGTGATGTCAAGGGGTGTAAACCTAGTATTGTTAGAGTATACATTTTTAACTGAGGGGCGCCTCCCCTCTACCCTTCTTCCGGTACAGAGACTGACTATTGGGACCTCCAGAAACACATGCGAACTGTGACAAAATACTCTGATTTGCTGCCAGTTGGTATGCTAACGTAATTGAATCTTTTTCGGCTGAAAGTGTTCGTGATTGAGCAGCTGTGGAATTGACAATGCAGTGCGGACAGACAGACAATTCTGTTTATGAACTGGCACTGGTCACTTGGAACTTACTGAACTTGCCTAATAGGGCTGGTAAGAGGGTCAACTGATTTCCCTACTAACAAACCACTCCTTAGCACACGTAGTGATTTTGTTAAACACAAATAAGTGAGTGTTTCCACACTTTTAGATGTAATAAAATACAATGATGTTTCTTTTCTTTCTTTCTTGTCCACTTTATTTCTGTGGTTTATTCTGTAGATTTGTTTCACAGCCAACACGTGTTTCGTTGTAACGGGAAATCTTCCCACGACTTTCTCAAGGCTAACACGTGTTTCGTCGTAACGGGAAATCTTCCCACGACTTTCTCAAGGCTGTACAAAGTAAAAAAACAAAAAAACTTATATGATTTAGGACTGGTCCTATAGTCCCTAGTGTTACATATTTTAGTTCTAATAGTTCATATTGGTGTAAAACTCAAACCTATATGTGAATACAGTTAATTCAAGTGCGTTTGGTGGTGAGAAAAGAGTTCCAGTTGACATTATGTTTGCCCAAGTGACAGACTCTTGATTAACACAGAATGTACCTCTGTTAAACCAGTAGGTCTATGAACCTAATAAAAATGGAGAGACCAAGTGCATGTTATTCCTATTATTTCCAGTGCCACGTGAAGGTGATCTATTCTGTAGAGAGTTGTGGTCATGAGTTGTGAAATTATATGGTTTAGTTGTGATGTGATAAAACTATATTAGAT